>NC_054887.1:9505757-10891376 GCF_018320785.1 Cheilinus undulatus
CATGCAGTCAGCTTAAAAACTTAAATTAGTAGTGTCTTACTAAAAAAGAAAACAAAAAATTCAACCATCACCATGCAATTGTATACATTTATAGTCAAACGCAATAGTGAGTTTTGTAAACCAATGGCTTTTGAAGTCAAGTGCAGTTACTCATTGCTTGATAGCTGAAAAACAGCAATATGAAGTTCATGACATTTCAAGCAAACATTGGTTGTTTTCTGATCTTTAACAACAGCCAGAGGAAACAAAATATAGCTTTAAGGTTCAACTTGTCAATTGTTAATGTCCGTTTGTTGTTGTCAATGTATGAAAGTCTCTAAAATAACATGTAACAACACAAGAGGTAGTAAACCCATCCACTGGAGGGGATGCTTAAGGCACCAAACACTAGGCTATATTATTGTGATATGCATTTTAAATATGGCATGAAAATATGCAAATCGAGTAAAGAAAAGAGTTATGTCTAAAGCATTAGGCACATCATTGATTTTTCAGTGTGTTTGATCTGTGGAAAAAAGACAACCTCAAAATAAACCATGGTTTATGTGTATACAGCACATGGTTACTACCTCATAAAGCCATTTCTGGCTGACATTTTTGTCTCATTCACGTGAAATCAAGGCAGCAGGTCACTCCTAACCTGGAATATGACCTACAAACAGTCAGTTTAGATAAAGTGGCACGTGTTAACTTGCAGTAAATCCTCAGAGCTTCACCTGACATTCCTCAGTAAACATGAAAATACCACAAAAGACCATAGAAACGATCCATGCAGAGTAGTGCTGATGGTTATATCACTAAATAGAGCCACATGGGCTAATAAATAAGCTGTAAATTAAATTAACTGCTAGCTTTTAACTACAAAGGTCAGCACTGCTTGGTCTTTATTTATTAAGCTGTGAAATTTCCTGATGTATTTCATCCTATGTGACTGCAAATAAGTGATTTTTTTTTTTTTTTTTGACAAAGCAGACGTTCGTGGCTGCCTTCTTGGGCTCTATAAATTTATAATCAACAGGGAGAATGATATTTGGTCAGAGCACTCGCTGATAACGAAATGCAAGTTTTTTTTCTTTATTTTTAACTTCTAGATGTTATAAAAATGACAAAACACAGCCTGAGTTATTTGAAGGGAGAGCAGTTCATGCTGCAGGAGTCAGCCGACATTCAGAGCTGTATTCTGCAAACTTTTAAGACGCACTGAACTCAATCTGAGCGGTCAGTAAAGACAATAAAGAGTGAGGGAAGTTCACTCTTTCAGTGATAAGCTGGAAAAATGGCACATGACAGCACTTCTGGGGATTAAATGATTGCTGAAATGAAAGAAGGGGAAAGTATCTTCCAGATTCTGTTCAAGCTGCAGTCAGTGGAAAACACATTCACCATTTTAGAGGATGTTAAGTAGTTTTACAACTGCACTTCAAAAGATTTTTTAAAAATTTCTCAGTCAAATTGAAGAATTTGTGTGATCCAATTCAAAGATCATTGCTCATTATAGCATAATCATTTGACGTGATCAGGGTAAATCAATTGGATAGCTCAATGGTAGAGTTGGTTGTGTTTCAACCAGGAAGTTGGGGGTTCAACATGTGGCTCCTGCAGCCACATATTGGTGTGGAATTGCTCCCACTGCTACATCAGTGGTGTGTGAATGCATATGAATAATAGTTAAGAACACTGATTGCTGCTTTACATATCAGTCTCTGCTATCAGTGTGTAAATGGAGTTGAAGATAAGATATTCCTTTATAAGTCCCACAAGGGAAAATTCAAAGTGGATCAGTTTGACCTGTGGTGTAAAAAGCACTTTGAATAGTAAGATGAGTTAAAAGCACTTTATAAGCTCAAGTTCGCCATTTGCCATCAATGCTTTTGCATACACATCAGACGGATGAACACTACCGTAAGATACAGTTTCATACATCTATGTTGAATTTATCATCACAGTGTTAGAAAGCAATTAAAGATATGGGCAATGATGCAAACAGATGATCACAGGAAGATATAGTTTACTATCCCATCCAAAGGTTTCAGATAAACATGGAGAATGAAAGAGCTAATGCTGGACTGTTGTACTGAATAGTAGTGACATAGTATTATGATTTTATGCATGAGCATCTTTAATAAATAGCTGATTTGATGCTTAAAGTTCTAATGCTTTGTAAAATCAATGTAAGATATAATCTGGATAACGTGTTAATTTAGTGTAGTGAGCACTGTTTACAGTATTTGAGCACATGGTGGAAGCTTGCTTTAGTATTTGAGGGTGCTGCCTCATAGCTCAGTACTGTATGTTTTTCATTCATTCAGCCTTTTCTGTACGATGCCTCTCTCATACACTGTTGACTTCGTTTCAGGTCGACTGCTTGGTTTTGCACCAACTGCCTTTATGTTATCTTGTTTTCCCACAGCCAGTCATAATTCTTCTTCTCAGTTCCTTAGACTTAAACAAGCTGCTACCTAATATCACAGGCCACATTGTTGTCACAGTGCGCTTGTAAAACTAGGGATACACGAAAAAATTGTTCTATCGCATCAACAGTTTTGAACTTTAGTATTGAACTAGTAAAAGTCTAAACAGATTGTCAGAATGTTTGGCACTTAGATGTTTTTTGGTTGTTTTGATAATATAGAAAAGTACAGAAATGTTGCCAGTGATTTTGTGGATTTTAGACAGTGTGCTGAAGCTTTTTATCACTCACACCAATAATTGCCCAGTATTGTGAAGCCTTGGACTTCCATTTTTGTTGCTGTGGTCTCAAAAGGAATATCCTCTTTGTTTGATCTTTTCAAGTATTATAATATATTTTGAGTCCTAATCTGCATATATAGCAGATAATGATCTGCACCATTGATGGTGGAGAATACATAATACGACAAGTATCTTTTAATCATGATATTTCTCTATAAAAGGGCATTTCTGAACTCATTATGATATTCATATTAGTACAACATCCAAGTACATAGACATAATCACAGAGTTTTTCAGTATAATACCAAAATTCTTATATCAGTTGGGCTTCAAGTTTCATTTACAGTGTAAAAATGTGTATTTCTCTTGCATCAACTTGTAAAGTATGGAAAGTATGATAGAGGCTTCATGATGGGGCAGGGTATTTCCCACAGCCTAACAATACGATATGTAATACACCAGTAGAGGCCATGATATGGTATGTATGGTGATACATGTTGATTTTTGAATAATAAACATGTCAGACACATAATTAATCACAACCGCAAAGAAAAAAATGTTTAAGGATCTTACACTCTGAAACAGTAAAGTTTATGTCCTCAGAAATTGAAGTAGTAGATATTTCAGTAAGAGGCATCTGGCTGCAGAACTCTACAATGGGGCAACCTCAACTGTGGGGCAGGAAGTGTTGTACTAACCCTTGTGTGGTTTTTTCCTTATTGTTTGTGGTCTGTTATGTTTAATTTTATTACTCTTCCCCTCCCTTTTTACTCTTACCCTAATCTTTAGGATTTTTAATCTTTAGGTGCACAACCCTAACCCTCTTTTGGTTTTCCTTAGTTTGTGGTGTGCTAAATTAAGATTTACCCACCTCAGTAAATGTTTGATTTTTATTCATAAAATTCTGCTGTTGTGGAAAGTAACCACTTTTTGTGACCCCTGACAGGGAGCAGAAAATATACATTATTCAGTACAACATTCTAGTGTGTCAGTGTGAGTCACTTCCTGCCCAACGGTCGAGGTTGCCCCATTGTAGAGGTCTGCAACAGATGAGCCCAAAATGCCCCACCAGAGAGGTCTGCAGCTAGATCCTCTTGATTATTTTCGTAATCAGTGAGCTATTAATAAGTATATTAATTAATTATATAATAATAATAATAATAATAACTTTATTTGTATAGAACTTTTAAAAACATGGATTTACAAAGTGCTTAGAGATGTGTAGAAGCAAACAGAAAGACAAAGCAACAAACCCAAATAAAGGACAAAGAAGACAGAACAAATGACACCTGACAACATCAACAAAGTCCAAAATAATTAAAGAATCTAACCAAAAATATGATTGAGATAATAATTCATCAACATCAAAATACATCAAACCCAGATGTCATGTGATGCCATGCAAACTAAGGCATGTCAGACAACAATCAGAGTGCAGACATCATGCGAGGCTACACAACTAAGACATTGTGGACCTCATCAGGATGCAGGCAGGACACAGAAATCAAGTACCATAAAAACAACAGAACCAAGTTGGAACCCAGGCAATGCAGAAACCCAGCTGCACAGGCTGAGACTGAGAGGACAAAAATTTAAGACAAAAAAGAGAAACAAAGAGTCAATCAAAAACAAGAGCTAAACAATAGAAGTTAGTAAAATGTAAATAAAGAGGGCAGAAATAGATAAATAAAGTGGAATAAAACAAGCTCTAAAACGGTAAAGCAGTAAAATTGATAAATATCATAGCAAATGAAAGGGAAGTGCTAAAGAGATAAAAGCAATAAAGTGAGGAAGACAGTAGCTGTTAAAAACAGCCAAGGGGCAAGGAATTAAAATGAGGTTGACAGGTAGTAAAGGTGAGTAAAAGATCGAGAGGAAATCAAATATCATTACAAACTAAATAAGGTAGAAAATTTGTGAGAAGATAAAAAACCAAATAAGAAGAAGACGACATCACATAAAAGCAAGTCTATAAAAATGAGTTTTAAGAAGCAGCTAATTAATTATACAATAATATCTAACTTTATAAACTTGAAATGGCCCTTTCTGTTGTCTCTCTTGCTTTGGTCTCTAGACAACAAAAATGTTCTGATTTTACTATTAGTCCACTTGTATTTGTAAGAATGTCCCTTTGCTTTGCATCTACATAAAACATAGACACTGCAGTCTCTAATAACCCAACAATAACAAACAGCATTACTCACATTCCTTAAGCTTTTGTTATCAGCTACTGTGTATGGCTCAAGTCTTTACCAATAAAGCATAAAGGTGTTTTAAGTTGGAATTTTGGATTTACAACATCATTCAAAGCTGGATGTGATTGCACGAACCATCCCGGTGTTGCAAGCCTAGCTGTTGTTGCTAACTGCTAATTAGCCTGGTGTCTTGTCATGTGTTGATGAAGATCGTTGTTGTTGCTGTATTTTACTTCTTACTTCTTCCTGATAATCAAAAAGCAACAACCAAGTTTTTTTTTTTTTTTTTTTTTGCAAAATATGCTTTTAAATTGTATCTTCTTTTTCAGGTTATATTTCCATTCATGTGTTCAGAATTTATTGTTTCTAATTATAATTCACTAATTTGTACTAATTAATTTATTTTTTACCAAAATGTTTGTATTTATATATTTGTTTTGTCATTGTAATTATGTTTCTCATGATCAGTGCATGGGTTATGGGTGGCATTGTAAGGGATCCTCTTAACTATTATTTTAAAATGCTAAATAATGACGTTACATGCTTGCAGCATTAGTATCATAACAATTGTTATACTTAGATCATACATTGTTCTGTCCTACTTTAGATTAATGAGCTGAGTTATATGTTTATACTGTAGCAGAACGAGTCTTAGGCTACACACTACACCAGTAAAATCCAGTGGTTTATGGAGTCCAATCCGATTTTCCCTGTCTTTCACAGACCGAGTGGTTTTTCTTCCGGGAATGTTTCAGAATGTGAGCGTCTCCCAGAACGAGACGGTGCAGGCCATGGTGTCCAGGATCCCCCCAGAGATCGCTTTCCTTACTCTGCAGTTTCACACGCAGCACCGCAACGCCACGCTCTCCTACACGAGGGTGAGATAGTCCTGACCTGATTTCACAGTGTTGAATCATCAGTAACAGCCAATAAAGGGGCAGGATGTGGTGTGATAGTGTGGGTTTTTTTATGAGTATTCTGAAGAGAAACTCCTCCTGTTTAAGTGCTGTAGTTGCACCTATGACAAACAGTTGCCAGATTTCTTTCTTTCTCTTCATCTCAAAAGGAAAGACAGGTCTTGACTGCTTTATTTTAAATCCAGTGTGATGGCAAATAGAAGCAAAAGGATAAAAACTGTGTGACTGTCCAAATAATTACAGACCTTACTGTAAATCATTGACAGATTCTTGCCCACTGAATCCCTGGAAGATTATTTTACTACAAACAGAAACCTGAGGGCTTCAACCAAAACATGTTAATTGCCTGCTCATAAAGAATCTGTTAATGAGATTAACATCAAGCGATTTAATGAAAACATGTAACACATAACTTTTACTTGGTGTTGTACTTTCATCAGAGTAAACTTCCTGACATGTTGGTCATGGTACAGTGATTTCTCTGCATTCCTCTAAAAGTGGCTTCATAACATGCAGAGGAGAGGCAGTAAAGACAGTAAAAATGGCCAAGATGAAAGATCACAGATGTTCAGCTTGTCATGTATTATTCTCTGTTAAATTAGCAAATCAAATGCTGAATCATTTGCTTGATTTTCTCCTCCCATAATTGAGTAAATGTATTCAAGGCATGCTCCCAGATGCAAGCAAAACGATGAAATTAAAGATATGCTTCATGCTGTATGATTACCCGGTTAGTTCAACCCCTGATTAATGAATGAAGCCTTGTGAAGCGAGGTCGTCTGACCAAGTGAGAGAAGTGGCAGTCAGCTGATGTACAGTCCACTGGTCATGAGTGGCAGACAGGGCGGCCCCAAGGAAAAACCTCTGGCCTTAGTCCCAAAAGTCTCAGTGGGAGAGATCTGGTTTGGGTCCATGCTTGATGGACAGAGCACAGAGCCTGATTTAGATTAACTTTATTTTTTTTACTGAATGAAACAGTCTGAAAACAAGAGAAAGAAAAACAGAATCATGTGAGTCTCTCAGTGAAAGAAGACCTCGGCTAGAAAAAGAAGAGCCGTGGTGACGTAAATGGAGGCCAGAACTTGACACAGATAGATCACAAGTACCAAATGGGGAAAAAAACAGGATGTTTGTCTTTTAACAGAAACTGCCTGATTTGCAAAACTGAATAGTTTGGGATGGAAATCAAAACCCAATCACCAATCTTTCAAGGCCTGAAAATAAATGTTAGCGCTTATCAGCCTTGTGACCCCGAATTTCCACATACAGCATGCGCGCCGCGGAACGCCGGCAAATCGAACTGCGGAGCACTTCGCTCCCTCTCTAGTCTATCAGAGCATTTCCATAGCCGACGCTCTAGACCGGCAGCGGCCCGTGCCTGGAGCGGCACTCCACTTCGTTTCAGATTTGCTGCAGGTCTAGTTCAGCACTGGCCGCTGCCAAACCTCGTAAATTCACTGTCGTTCAGAAAGCACCAACCATGGATGTCACAAGCATAAAGCATACGGTTCTTTCAAAATAAAACACAATGCACGGACTCCCAATCGTAAATCATCACTTTATCAACATTATGTCTCATCCTGCAGGGAGAGCAAAGGGTCACCGAGAGGTCAGTGGGTCACAGAGCTATAATGGCGCCATTGACGAGGAAAAGTCAACTTTTGGGGATATTTAGCCAAAGAATTTTGCATAAAACTACAGATCCTTTAAGCAAACATGAACTTTTTAACTTCCTAATGTACTCACTCAATGGAGGAAGCAATAATACCATGGGCTTATACTGGAAAGGATGATAAATTAACCCCAAAAGGTAAAATAGTCAGCTGTTGACATGCTATTCCTGCGTGAACTCACAGTTCTCCCGTGATCTCTTGCTGCTGATCAGGGCTGCACGCCACGGCACAGCGCTCTAGACTCGCTTCCAATGGGCAAGGTCGCTCGTCTTTCAGTCGGAGCAAACCCGCGGCGCTTCAGTGCGTGGCGCGCACGCTGTATATGGAAATTCGGGATGAGTGTTACTTCTAACGTAATGAAAGCTCTCCGTCTTCCCACTGCTGTGACTCTCCACCTGCAGCTGTAATGCTGAAACAATCGGCAGCATGTCAGTGCAGTGAACTGACCAAGTACAGGAACTAAGTGCTGATGATAGCACAAATACACTCACTTAAGATCCACTTGGCATAACTGTGTCTTCCTCAACCGTCATACTAGTGTATCTGTGATAGTAGCTGAGTCAAATATAGCCTGAACATTTTTATATGCAGGAAATGTGCAGACTCTGCATGCACAGTGCTCAGTTCTCTGACGACTGATGGCGATATTAAAGGGATACTTCAACATTTTGGCAAATTTGCCCATTGCCATTATTCCTATAGTCTTCGTAATAGGTTCATTACCTTCAGTTGTTGGTACAAGCTATTTTTAGATCAGCGCTGCCGAGTTCGGACCTGCTGTGCCAACTCAATGTAAGCAGATGGTATTCCGGCTTTCCCTCATCAAACTCATCAAATACACAATCCAACAACTCCAAAACGCTCTCGTGGACAAGTTGTGACCTGTACATTCACCACGCTATGAAATAATAACGTATGATTATTAGGGATGTGACAAGATCTCGTGCCACGAGATCTCGCGAGATCAAAACGCCATGAGATTTCTCGTCGGAAAAATCAATCTCGCAAGATCAATGTTGTGCAGACACTTGGAGCAGCAGCTCTCCTCACAGAGGACAATACCAAACTGGACGTTCTAAAAGATCACAAAGATGCCCTGGACACTTTAAACTGTTGGTGAGAGAGCTAATGAAGAAACTGAGCTGATCCGGTATCCAACCTCCCACACCCCTCACATGCGCTACTTGAGCCGCACATGATCCACCTATAAATCATCAAAGCTGTGTGAATTGATAAAATACTGCAGGTGTAAGCCTGTGCCTTCCCCATGAGGAGAATACAGCGTTTATTTAGCTCGTGTATGCACAGACGCACTCGTAATGCTGCTGTTTGTGACTTTGTAACTTTGAGTCGCTGCTTTGTCATGTCATCCATCAGCTGTTGGCTGTGCGTATCATCAATCAGAAGCTTAACATGAGTAGTGCAACAGGTCTGCATACTGTAGCGGTAAACACACTCTGTATGAGTGCCATAGAGTAGCTCCAAAAACCGAAGTTAGAGCTCCAGTTAAACGCGTCTTGTTTGCTGTCTGACAGCAGACAGAGCAGAGAGACACACGCACTCACAAATGCACACACATTAACACACGCTCATCTGTGCGTCGTGTCCAACACTATCAAAACTCATATGAGAAAAAAAGACAACAAAACGATAAGATAATCTTTTTCTTTAAATTACAGCAAACGTGTAATTGAGAGAAATATTTATTTTGAGTGTTTTAAATATGGAAGTCCTTAAAGAGGATGAGAAATAGTTTGATTTTACTGATGCAGCTCTTTCAATTTCAGTCTGTTGTAAACAGTGCTTAAAGCACTTTTAAAATAATCTACATTTATTATTATTATACTGTTTTTAATATTATTAAAAATAATTATTGTAATTGTAGGGATTAGTGCATAGTGTAGTAAATTAAAGATGTTGTAGACTGTTAAAATGAAAGGTTTGATTTGAAGAGCATCCAAATGTACAGTTTGAGTCAAAGTTAGACAAAACATACTCTGGAAGCATCAATAGCCTATTCAGTACTTAGTTCAAACATTTTTGAGTAGACCTGAATACTTTGCAATTATGACTTTCAGTTGTATAAAGGACATATTATCCACCCATGTATTTTTTTTTCCAAAATTGAAAAAAAGGGTAAAATCTCGTCTCGTGTCTCATGGGCCCAAATCTTGTCTCGTCTCATGAGATAGGTGTCTCGTCACACCCCTAATAATTATGTAACATTACGACACATGAAGCAAATACTTGGAACTATTTCTTGAGCAAACCACTGGGTGGAGTGACACAGTGCAGCAGCCATGTCTGGAGTGTAGTTCCGGCTTTGCATTTAGCTTTAAAACATCTCCTTCTGGTAATTTTCCATGATTATTTCATAGTGTGGTGAATGTGCAGGTCACAACTTGTCCACGAGAGCGTTTTAGAGTTGTTGGATTGTGTATTTGATGAGTTTGATGAGGGAAAGCCGGAATACCGTCTGCTTACATTGAGTTGGCACAGCAGGTCCGAACTCGGCAGCGCCGATCTAAAAATAGCTTGCACCGACAACTGACGGTAACGAACCTATTACTAAGACTATAGGAATTATGGCAATGGGCGAATCTGCCAAAATGTTGAAGTATCCCTTTAAAGCCTTTGGTTTCAATCAAACAGAGGCAGCATTGATGGGCCAATTCAATGATAGAAACGTATTCACTCCAATACACTTGAGCTTTCTTTGTATCATTATGTCTATTTCACTTATTCTCTTTATTTTACCACTCTTGGTTACACATTACTAAACCGAAGGATCCTTTTTATGTCTTACTTTTTAGCAGCTACTGTGGTTTTTGCTCCCCATGCTGCAGAGTCAACAAACTACACAATAGATGAAGAATCCACTACAAACATCACTGAATTTAAAATGAAAATTAGAAATGCTCTCATGAACTGATCACACGGTTAAATCACTGTTGTGTGTTTTCTGTCAGTAACTAATAAGCAGTCATTAAGTTGTAAATCCTTTACACACTTCTGGATAGTTGCTCTAGCTTACTGGCGTATTAGATAAATATAGTGGAAACCAAATCGAATGCCGTATCTATACCCACCCCACTGTCTGCACAAGATGCCGGGTTATCATACAATGGAGTTATTGTATGAGCAGTCAGACTGAGAGTCACACTGTGTGGGCACAATGCTTCTATGCTGACAGACTCGTCACACGAGTTATTTAGAGTTGACCCTCTGAAAAATATTTTTCAAAATATCTGGTTTGTGCCCTAAAATATCCGACCATCTGTTTCCTGTCACAACATATCAATCCTTACTCAGATATTGATCTTTAATGCAGTTTCTTATAAAAGAGATTCTGTGGTAAACACAATTAAGCTATAATACTTTGTACAAGAATCTGATAAATTTGGGATTTTGGACAATACTCATATCACCTTGCTGATATTACAGCCAGAGATTTTTTTAAGGCTTGAACAAAAATAGCTCTTCTACTTGTGGATTTTGCACCAGTTTTTTTGCAAAAACATGGCTGTGCAAAAGTTGGATGACAGCTCTCTTGAACAACTTTTTATGAAAGATTGTAGGGATCCTCAATCATATTTTTGCTGCCATTATCTATCGGTAGATTAGCCAATACAGATTTTTATGTTAGCTTGTTAAGCAGTTTGTGATGTGCACAGACCTCCCACAAATGGCAGCTTAACCTGAAAAGGATCATAAACCTCATCCTTGTTCAGCCAACAACGTGCTTTTACTTATCTGTCCAACAGAAGAGTACAAGACTACCAGGTCTTACCGACTGAAACTGAATTGGACCTCTAGAATAAATGAAGTCGCCTGTATCTGAATTGGAATAAGAGCATGTATTCATATCACTAAAAGAGAGAAAAGGCTTCACTCACAGAAGGCAAAGGCGAACCACACAGATAAGATCATTGCAAAGATCCTCCTCTATGCTACCAACATAAAAGGGTGAGCAGCACAGAGGGCTATCCCACAAGTGGTGCAACGTGTTCGTCAAATTGAAACTTAGAACATTTTGTCCAGAAGGCCAAGTGCTTTGGTCACTTTTTTCTAATCTGATATCACACATTATGTTGTTGTTATCAAATTAGGTTGATTCAACTGGGAGTTCACCAGTTCAGGATACGTCAGACATCAAATTGTTTCTCATTCTGTTGCAAAATTTTGTATTTAGTTGAATTACTAAAGATTTGAAAAATAACATTATTCTGAATTCTTGTTACTTTCAGCAATGATTTCAGCAATGATTTCTTTAAAATCTCTTATTTGTTCTTTTGGATGGAAACCCACATAATCAGAACAATAATTATTCTTTTTTTTATTAAGGTTAACTGTTATAACTGAGGAGATCAGTAGTGTTATACAATAGAATATCATGCATAAGTTGGATTAGCTTCGAAATGCCTACATATTTTGCTGCTGTGTTGCAGACAGTGCTACTATTCATCAAATCAGTACATCTTATGTCTTTATAGCAACAACAGTCAATCAGACACTTTTATGGCTCTTTTGATACAAGTAATGTTGAACAAAGTGCCTGACATAGACAGAAGATCTATAAAAACATAAGCACTCTCCTATAAAATAAAACAAAAGATTTTTTAAAGAACAAAACTGGAAAAACTGCCTGGGGGTTATTTGCCTCCATGAGGTATGCAATTTCTGGATTGCAGGATTTCACACATATAGATAATGATACAAGATATTGGATTTTTGCCAATATGCAGATATTTACAGATACATTCCAGCTGATGCTGATATTGACATCCATATTTAAATAAGTATTACAGACCTGAAATTTCATTCCTTTAAACACAGTTTGAAGTTGAAGGATAAGAAAGAAAGAAATTTTATGTCCTTAAAACACACTTTAAAGTGTAAGGAATGAGGACAAACAAAAAAAAGACCTCAACTGACGTTGCTTTGTCGACCCAGCCTAAAACTCCACAAACTTATTAGTACATATGGCCAAAATTTACAGTCCATATACGCTGATATTGACAGCCAAAATATCAGTTGTAAATATCAGCAGAAAATATCAGTATCTGCCGATACTGATAATTGCCTTTGTAAGCTAATATCTGTAAATAACGATATCTGGCCGAAATTACCGTGCATCCCTAATAGATAATACTTTGGTGGACCACCCAGGTACATTTAAAGAAAGATTTTATCAAGTAAAACCCTCAAATATTTAAAAAAGGTTACCAACTCAATGTCATGGCCATTTTTAGTAATAATTTTCCCTGAAAATTTCATTGTTTCACTGTTCTTGTAGATGTAAAAAACAGGAGTTTAGTTTTAGCAGCAATTAAGTTGCAGCTGACAAAGCTGATCTTTACAATGTCAAAAGCATGCTGAAGATATGCAAAAGCGTGTGCAGGCATTTGTGTATAGCAGTAAATAACCATATCACCAGCATAAGAATGAGAAGAAGAATTGGAAATATTCTGTCAGAGGCAACTAATGTTAATCTTAGATAACAGAGGGGCCAGTACTGAACCTTGTGGTGCTCCCTTGTGAATTTGGAATACCGCTGATGTGACACCCTCTAACTGAACAGCCTGTGTTCTTCCGGTAAGATGGTAGCAAACCTTCCAACAATATGCTCCAAAAGCCCAGTAGCTTTAAGAAAATCCAGCAAGATACTGTGATCTTATTCTATATTCTACAAGTGCTTGCAGCACAAATTAATAGGTACTCCTGCGGTCTTGGATGCTGGTTGCAATATGCTCCCACATCAACAATGAGCATTGACACTTTCTGCCTACCTGTTATATTTATGGAATATCAAATGAAACATTTCAAAAAGCAATTGATGTTATTTGAGTTATCTTATGAAAAAAATACTGCTGAAGAATGCCTTGTTTTGTAGGTTTATTACAAAACGAGGCAGGTTGGGATGACCCTTTTTCAACTCCTACCACCCAAGTATAGTATCATTCTGTGGTAAACATGAAAATGTATCTTTATTTCATTTTATTTTATTTTTTTCACTTTTTAAAACTTGTAACATGCTTGAAAATAAGATATATTAGGCATTGATTACACACAGTGCTCAAGATATCTTCTGTTAGTTCTGTTATTTAGTGAAATTTTTGTTTGCAAAACATTTTTTGTATAAAACAGACTCAGTGCAAAGTAGAACCTTCTGCTAGCCTTTGTACTTACTTGAACTTGCTTTGCCTTTTTTTTGACAATGAAATTGATTAATTCAGATCATGGGTTTATAAACGACTAATACGGTTTGTAAAAATGAATATTCCAGGTATTATAGTGGGAGAGTTGATTCTCCTCATTTTAACGAAGACATGAGACATCCGTTGACCTTTAAGTTACCACAGTCTCACAAGTTGTATCATAAGCTCTGTGAGTTCTAAAGGTCACTGCTCGGAGAGCTTAGAAGCACTGGATTGTAATCCTCAGCTAATGCTAACAGTAGAGTGGGTTAAAATCATAGAAATCCAAACAAAGGGCTGGGTGTTGTGATGTTTTCAGATGTTAAAGCTGTCATTACTGTTCGCTTGTGGTTGCATCAGCTCATTTATTTATGAACTGTGGGGTTTAGTCTACCAACCTATTGCGGTAGAAACATGTATGCATTTCATTCAGGGAACATGTACGTGTTTAAAAGCCTCAGAGCTCTGCATAGCTGACTCATAAGAAGACAGGAAAGTATGTAGGTTTCATTCTTGATCATACAAGATTACAGTGTAAGCCATGCTAGCAGCATAGCTGAAGGAAGCTAGGATGGCCCCTTATTTTGTCCAGGCTGAAACATTAAACAAAATAACTAGTGTAATCAAAGATTTTTTTTTTTTTTTTTTTTTTTTTTTTAACACAGAATTTCTTTTACATAGTTCCACTTTCTGCAACCATGCTGAGCAGTTGTTGGCCCAATCTGCTGGGCTGATAGCCTTTGAAAGGATACAAGTCCAAAACAGGACATTGCGTCCCAAAACTTGCCAGACTCTTTGTTTCCTGTGTGACACCAAATGGTCACACTAATTTAAAACTGAACACTTACTGTGATTTTTTGTTATCCTTGCTAAGTACGCCGTCAACAGCGTAGAAAATTCTTGCAGCATGAGTGTGTAGGTGTAGTCATCAACCCTGTTAGTCATGTTTATGAAGAGATAGTTGTTTTGGCTTAAATTGCAAGTGACAAGAGACTTTCAAAGCATCCTTTGTAGTAAGTAAAAGAGCTCACAGGTAGAAAGCTCTGAAAAAAATATTTAGGCAACAAGTTAACAGCCAATCACAGCACAGTAGGGCAGGTTTTTGCAGAAGTGCTGTGGGAAAAAGAAAACTCAGATGGTGAACTTGATACAGTAAAATACTGTTCTGCCAACCACCGGCATGTCAGTATTGTTAACTTTGCTTTTAGTGTTGGCATTCACCTAAAGTTTGCTGTGCCTAAACCTCACAAAGCTGCAATCATGTCTGTAAGCAGTTTGTCTTGTTTTCATCCTATATATTGGGATGTTATGCAACTGTGTGCTTGTTTCTTTTTTTTATTTTTATTTGTGTGTTTGCTGATACAATCATTTTATTTGCTTCAGGTTCCAGACCTTGGTCTCTCAGTAACAGCAGTGGACTCTGGGCTCCTGTCAGCTCTACTGCCTGGCCAGTCAGCTCTCTCCTTGTTCCTGTCGTCTCCAGAAGGTGACCCTGTGGCAGGCACTGGGGTCATCCTCCCATACACCAGCACTGGTATTTCCTCGTCTGTCCTCTTTTCAGTGGAAAAAATCCTTTAAGCTCAGTCTGACAAAAGAAATTTAAAAACAAGGAAGTTGTAGCTACTGTTCTGTTTCTGCAAAACCAAGGCATAGTTACTTTCACAACAGACTTAAATAGCTCAGAGTGATTTGTTCTTCAGGAAGCTCACGCATATCACTGATTGTACATGTTGCGGTTGCTCTGAAGACTTCCTAGTGTGCTGAAACTAATCCACAACAGGCCATCCTGACATGGCTGTCTGTAAAAATTTTGTGTCAATTCTGATATTAGACTCCATTATTTTATCTGCATTAGCTGATTCACCAGCTGTACTTTCCATTTCCCATGATGTCTCCTCTCCTTTTCTCTTTGAAATAAGTGCAGTATAATCAACTGCTGCTCAATATTAATCAGCCCCCACTCCAACATAATATTCTTGGCTTATGTTACCATAGTTTCCTGTACATAAACAAGCAGGAAAAGTGGTGATGAGATCAGAACTAGGATAAAAAATGTACTGTTGTGAAGTGTTTTGGCAGAGTATTGCAGAGCAACATGGACACACCAACTCACAAGTATGTGGTGCTCACAACAGTGTAGTCCACGATACTGTAGCTGTGACATAGACTCAATGCAGAAGCAAAAACCAGGCTTTAGTCTCTATCACAGATGCCCTGAGATGACTGTTTGGCAGCAAAAGCTCAGACTTATCCTGAGGTAGATGATTTGGAGAACATCCATGTCATAGAGTGACCCAGAGGCCCAACCTGCCAACTCTCAAAAACAAAACTTTCAAATAGATTCTATTAAATGTAAGCGAATAATCTTTAATAAAAGCTGACAGTAGGCTTCTTGGGGACTTTCTCAAATCATCCATCATGTCCTTTGTTTTTTTTTTTAGATCCGGTCCCTGGAGCCTGTAACACAGAGTTCAACCTGGACATTGACCCAAACGTCTACATCCACTACAACCTCTATGAGACCACGATCCGCTTTGCACCAGCAAATTTAGGATATCAGAGGTAAAACCAAAATGACTGGTATACCCTCTTCAACTTCCTGTTCAGCCTGTTCAGATGAAGTTAGCAGCTGCTCTGCCAAGAGCTGTTAAACCACCTCACTGTTTGTGTGCTTTGCATGCCCCCCCACCCCCCGCTATATCTGATAGCGCCTACTTCATTTTTTCAAGAGTGTCTGTTATTTTTCAAATGTGTCTGAAGGGAAGATAAACAGAGGCACATCCACCATTTTATCCATTTCCCGCTCATGTGTAGCTTCATACACACCTCTGTTTTTAGCTTCTGTTTATCTGAAGGGTTAATGCTTTTGAGGAAGGAAAGGTTTTGCATGTTTGCAAGAAGTTTTCAGTTCTGTATTACATTTCGTGCTGTGGTTGGGTTTAAGGGAAGGAAGATACAGTGAAGGATTATGTCATCGGATAAAGCAAACTTCGCCACACATAAGGTTTAAGACCTTTTGGGGGGGCCTGTTTTTAGATTGTTAGCAGCATTCTTGAAATGTGGCAAATCTAATTTTCAGCTCATTACTTTTGTTTTTTTTTAGACAAATAGTTGTATCTTTGTTGTCTGTCTTTAGTTGAGTTCACTTGAGGCGAAACTTGCTTGACGTGTTTGACTTTGTGTGATTTACAAATGCATCATGTGAGAAGTGCACATGATGACCACACCTTTTGTAACTTTAACATGAGCTTTAATGTAAACAGAACCTGTAACAAAAATATGTTTATGGTGGAGCTGCAGGAAGATTTCTGAAAACAAAAACCAAAACATTAAATTAGTGATGCCCTGATCTGGTGACATAGAATTGGTTTTAAATTGCTTTTAAATTGGTTAAACATTTCAAAAAGTCTAATACATACAAGAGGGTCTGTCAGACAACACCACTGTCAGGACAGCAAAACAATGCAAAAACTTTCAAAATAAAATCAGATTACACTTCCAGATAGGGTTGGATTGAGGTGTAGGGTTTAGGGTTATGGTAGGATCAACCTCAAATATCTTGAACTTCAACTTTTACTTTAACTTTATTGTCCCCTAAAGGAAATTTGCACTGCAGACAGTTAAAATATAAACCTGAAACTCAACACTTCAATGCATAAGCACAAAATACATTAAAGGAGAACTGAAGGCAGAACCATCCTTAAAATACATCTTCAGACATCTGTAGTGAAAATGAAGCGCATCATATTTGTTGATTTTTAGAATTTAGGTGTGTAATGGCTTGAGTTACGAATGAATTTTCTTGTTAGAATTAGCCTTTGGCAATCTGAATCCCCTGCCAGAGTGCAAGAGCTCACATTCAGCATGCAGAGGATGATCAGGACACTGTATGATGTCCTGAACCTCAGACCTCACTCTCTTGTTAAAATTTAGAGACAGATTAGGTAGTTTAATACCAATAATTTTACTGGCAATCTTAAAAATGTGTTCCAATATCTTTTTACCTCCTAGTGAGAGGCTACCAAACCAGCAGATAATGGCAAAGGTTTGGGCAGATTCAACCATGAAGTGATAGAACATTGACCAAACTGGTTGAGCTTCTGGACGAAATGCAGGCGCTGCTGTTTTTTTTAATAAACTTCATCAGTGTTGATGAATTAAAAGACAGCTTATTATCAATGACAACACCAAGGTACTTGTAGCTCTGAATGCGCTCCATAGTCTCCCCTTTAACTGTTGGTTAAAGTGGAGGATTTGAGTTGGTTTAGGAATAGCCTGAATGACAGTAATTTTTTAAATTCTAAAGCTGAAGTCTTTTCACAGCAAAAGTAACTAACCTGACTTGCAAAACCGGATTACAACTAAGTTTGGGAGTTTAATATATTTACACAAATGCATAGTTTTTGTAACTCTCATAAATCATAATTAACATAAAAAACATAACACAGGGCTGTAAGTGGTCTGCTATGTTATTTTTTTTATCCTCTTTTGCCCATCAGCACTTCTGAATGGAGTATATAATAATGTAACCCAGTGTTATTAACTGTATAAATAAATAGAAAACGTCAACACAGATCTCTGTAGTATGAATGGCAGTCGAAATGTTATTCAGCCATCACTGTCAACTCCTGTCACCTTCACAAAATGGTGCTCTTTTCTCTTACATCTCTTCTACTCTCATAGCTTTTGGTAGCCCTGATGGCGGCTTTTTCTCTGGCTCAACAAACATCAGCGGCCCACTGGTCTTTTCCTTCCCCAAAACTTAATGGGAGCTTATCAACTGTCATAAGTTTTGTTTTCAGCAGGCTTATCTTCTCCTCTCTGGTATCACTACAAATGGCATGTGCTTAACGGCGCTTAGGCTAATGTTTTGGTTTTGCCTTTTGATTGGCATTTCTACTAAGAGTTGCCATAGCTGTTGAAAAGCAGGTGATGCAATAATTAGGCTCACTGTGCTAATAAAGACAGAGCCATGGCTGGAAAGGATTTACCTCTGTGTACCATTCATCATTTTCTTACATTTTGTTATTTCATTCCAAATATATTCAGTTTGGCAAACCCAGAGATTTCTAGCACACATTCCCTGGTGGATCAGATAAAATATTACTGCTCAAAATAGTGTGTGCACTGTGTGCGAGTAATAAAACGCTACTGGAGTAATCACTATCCCTGCTAGTGCTGGAGTACTTATCGTCAGATCTCTCCATTGAGTCAGATGTTACTGTTAGCTATGTTCTCTCACCTAATGCAGCTAAAGCTAGCCACCATTTGCATAATTACATCACTAACTAACAGCAAATTGTGTCACTCCTGTCAGAGGTGGTCTGCAAGAGGGAGCGTCTGAGAGTAGTGGTCTGCAGCCAGATGCCTGTCAATAAGTAGGGCTTGGTGATATGGCCTCAAAATAAAATACCTGATTTTTCATGCAAAACCGGATTTATGACTTTATTAATTTGTGTGCAAGTTTAAAAAACCTTCAAAGGAAAATATAGAGATTTCAAAACATTTTCTTTTATTCACTCAATAACATTTAACTAAAGTAAACTCAATTTTCCTTTCAAGATTCAGGTGCAAGCTTGCACACACCACAGGCTGTACCAACTATCACAGGTAGTTCTAGGTACGCTGGATGGAACAAACTTCAAGCTGTACTATTATCAGTTTAAAGTAATAAATGACGGAGAAAGAATGATTTCAACTTGTACCAAACCATGACCCCAAAGCTGAGGTATGAACCAAACTGTGAACTCTGGAACCCTTATACCCCTTCTGCTTAGTCAACTTTTTGGCCACATCACTGACAATATTCAATGCATCAGTTTTGGTGGAATACAATAAATTACCCCTTGTTTTTGAACAAACAGATCCCTTTCCTATGATAGCATTATTCCATCATGTAATCGTCAAATTAAATCACTTCTTCTTACAATGTTCTGCAAGTATAAATAAATTAACTTTGGGTTAGACACAAACAGCAACATCAAATTAATGGAAATTAGAAAATGAAATAAAACCAAAGCATTGAAATGACAGCCTGCACGTAGTTTATTACTTCCTCGTTGTAAAAGTTTATAGCAGTTTTGTAATGACAAAAGTTAAACCAGGTTCATCATGTGTTTGGCTTCTATCTCTGCAGCAGACAAATTTATGCCGACTGAATACACCGAAGACCGCTGTCACAATTACATCTTCAGTTATCATTACCACTCACTAGGGGTGCACCGATTGCAATTTTCTGGCCGATCACCAATCACTGATCTTTAAAAAGCCTGACCTGCCGATTCCGATTTTGGCCGATACCATTTTTTTTTTTTTTATAACTGACAGCATACACCTTCAATGTTCCAATCTTACTTTTATTGAATAACATTGAACAATACCCGTGAAAAAATACAAGCTTGTTGTTTTAACTGCACATGGGGTAGTTCTCTCAAATATAAATGAAAAGTTTAAAGCATTGCTGTCCAAACTACTAAATTATATCAGTTCCTTTAGTCTTTCATTTTTCACATTTTAGTAGGTAGAGGCATATAAAAACCGATCTTATCCACTGATCTTATTTACAAGGATCGGCCGATCGCTGATGTCCTAAAATGAAGGAAATCGGCGCCGATACCGATTTTGTCCGATCAATCAGTGCACCCCTACCACTCACGCTTAGCTCTACAAGTGCAGTTCAGTCAGTGCACTGATAAAGCACAGAGTTACATAGAATTACATCAGAAAAACAAGTGTCAAGTTTGACTTTTACCGACTTCACACTCTCTCTATCACACCCACTCTCTTTACTCCCCCAACTCTGCTCTCGCCTTTGCTTCAGTGTGTGAGTTAAATGTTCTTTAGACATTACTTTTGCAACTTTAAATCATGCGGATCAGAGACTGGTTTTACAAGATGATGATTTTTTATATTTTTAAAGCTTTAAGAAACAGTATTGAAGACACATGCTCAGTTTAGTTTATTGTTTAATTGACAGCACAGCAAGCTATTTTATTCAAAGTACCTCCATTATCAGGGCCTCAAAGTATTTGAACAATGTTGAAAGTTAGGTATATCATCATTAATGCATTAAGCTTGATCAATACAAGGTTTGTAATTAGTGCATTAGTCTTTTTTTAAAATTTCATTAATGGCAGGCTTTAGTACACTTTCAGCACACTTTGGTTAAGCCATATGCAGCGTCTCACTGCAGCTACAGTGATGTAAAATAAGTCCAAGACTGCTCTTTAATGTCTCATTTTAGTTTGAAAAACTTAGTGGACAAGTCGAGCCATCTGCAGCTTGTGTTATCAAACACTTACCTTTTAGCTTTCCCCTTTTCCCTTTTCAATCCATATCAAGTTCCTTTTTCTGTGGTTAAATTTATGTCATAACTTAACTCTATCCAAAGTTTCTTATTTTCTTTCAAAATAAAAGCAGGTCTGTATCCAAACAAAGGGGTAAATTATCCTCAGTTTGTGACAGTGGTTTTCAGGTGGTGGGTCAGGACCCAAAGATGTGTTGCAAAGCTCTTTCCAGTGGGTCGCAAATGTGTGCCAGGAGAAAAAATATGGCAGAAGTTCTTTGTACAGAAGCTTAAGTGGACCCCCTTGACATCATCACAAAGTTTCCTCCTCCCTCTCACTTTATGTGTCTTTATGTGTATGCCCTAAAATATATGAAGAATAGGCAGAATAGGCCCTAAAAGTAATATACAATGTTCCTTATGATCGAAATAAGAGCCAGGGTTTATGCAATATTGAAATACACACTTATTAGTCCAGAACTCAAATAGCATGGTGGACAACTGTATGATCAAAGAATAAGTTAAAGAATAAATACTAATGCAGCTGTCTTTAATAGTCCTTATTATCCAAGGAATTTAAAGAAAAAAAGCTTATTGTGCTTTAAGCAAAGCAGTCCTCCTGAATGAATGTGCTTGTTGTAGAAGTAAGATTTACTTTCTTAAAGAAAGCACTTAATCTCATGTAAATACATTTCCCTGACAAACTCATTTACAAGTCAAATACCGTGATGGAAATGTAACAGAGTTGTACAACAGTATAAATGACTCATAGTGAGATCCCATGATGAGAAAATGCTGTTGTCTTTGTTCTTAAATACTATAACAAACACATGATTGCTGTGCTGTGGTGTAAGATTAAAACATAACTACTGTGAATTAATCACAATAAATCAGATATTAAGTTTGTGAGAAGCTTTGCGTTTAGAGGCAGACTAACACAATCTTCCTTGTTCTAATTCCTTGGGTTGTTTCTTGTTTTTACAGTTTTAGTAGTGAAGTGAGTATACAGTGGTATTTTAATCTGCACGATCATTCTCTGTTTCACACACAAACACCTACACATCTGCTCTCTACACACTCTCTTTGCAATATGCCCACATCTTTCTGTCTGTCTGAATGTGTCTACTCTATTGGCTGCCTTCATCAGTAGTATTTTCATATTTCAGCTTTTGTCAAGTCTGCAAAACTGCAGTGGATGGTTATATTCCCAGGCACCTATGATGCCAGTTGTCATGGTGCTGTGCATTTAATCTGTATTAATAATTACCTCCGCCCAGGAGGTTATGTGATTGGCAGAGTTTGTTAGTTTGTTAGCACCATAACTCTAAAAGTTATGGATGGATTTTGATGAAATTTTCAGGAAATGTCAGAAATAGCATAAGGAAGAACTGATTAAATTATGGGAGTTATCCAGATCACCGTCTGGATCCAGGAATTTTTTTAAGGATTCTGTACTATTGGGAGATAGGGCAAATGGCGGAGGTCTGCACTCTCCGAGTGCTTTTTTAGTTTTGGATTGTTTTTTTTTCTACACCACTTTCCACATCATTATGCAAATGGCATTTTTCTCTTATTTTCCTAAATATTTATGCAAATGACAGAATATTTTTCAAGTCATCAGCCATTAGAGCATAATCCAAATGTTTTTGAGCAAACTTCCTAATGATAACCATTATCTTTTTTAAATAAAAACTTCAAAATGCACTGTTCCACATTATTATAAATAAATAAATTATAAACAGAGTTTTAAAAGATTTCATAGATTTCATTTTAAAGAACTGAAAATGGTGATTCTTTGAATTTGCAGCATTAGGAGTTCATATTTACTTAAATCAAAAGCTATTTCAATCAAAAACATCTTAATGAATTTATCCAAATGAACAAGGTTAATTTTGCAGCCCAAATAAAAGCACATTACTAAGTCCTCTCTCTCTATCAGGGGAGATGATCCTCCTCCCTGTGATGAATCCACAGAGCCCAGCACACGCTGGCGGCTGCAGTACGACATCTACCAGTACTTCCTGCCTGAGAACGACCTATCAGAGCGCAGCCTTTTTCGTGGCATCCAGGAAGTGGCAGACGTTAATGGCATGATGGCAAATGGCAAACAGGTAGGGCATCAATAACACAATCTGGAGTATATTTTCTATTAGATGGCATTCAAACTTGCTGCAACTGTTGCTCTCTCTGCAGGTCATGACACTCTTTTCATCAGATTTGACTAAGGCCGTCTTTAACTCGATCCCCGGTCAGGGCGTCATCTACTCAGTCATCGTCAGAGACCCTTTGCGGAACACCTCGTCCTCCTACGTCCCCGTCCACACTTATGCCTGCAGCTTCGCCTCCACTCTTGATGGCTGCCAAACACAGGGTGAGCTTTATGGTTCAAACACCACAACTGGATTTTAATCTGATTGCTTGTAATCATTCATGTGTTGGGTTTGTGAAACATAAATGTATTTGCTGTTTTCGTGTCAGCTTCTGATAAATTAAAACACTCCTTTAGAAGTATCAGGAAGCTTATAGTAAATACTATTAGAGAAAGTTTAACCTTTAAACTCTCTGCTTTGAACACTAATAATGATTAGAATTAATCTTTTAATATCTGTTGATTGTTTTCAGGAAAAATATCCACAAAGGTTTTCTTCACCATCGCTGGCTTGGCAGGCCTGTTCGTTTGCTTCTTTGGACACCGTTTTTTCAAAACCGGTAAGCTGTTTGAAAATACAGAATGCATTTTTTTGTCGTCATTATCTCGCATATCCTAAGTAACACCCTAAGTAGCATATTGCTTCAAAAAATCAGCACCATAAAACAAGGAAAATAGCAATTACATGAGAAAAGAAAACTTAAAAAGGCAAGTAAATAAACTGTCACCTATGAAGATTTTTTTAATTTGGCTGCATAGAGCACACAAAGACAATGCAGTTGTCATTTACAATCATTGATGTTGTCTTTCGCACATCCAGCTGCTTTCAAAGCAATTGTACTTGGAGGGGTCTGGCTGCAGACTGCAGGTCTCAGATTCCCTCTCTTACAGACTACTACTGTGAGACACTGCCTCTGTCAGAACAGAAGTGATGTAATTTGCCAGTACAATTATTTTGTTGTTTTTTGTTTTTTTTTTTCAAATTCAACTTTACATTTAAACAAAGTCTAACAGTTACATTAATGAAATAACCACTTTGCAAACATTACAGACCAAGCAACACTGCATTAATAAAACAGAAAAAAAGGTCAAAGGTCTAATCCAGGATTAAATTATGTATAGACTCATTTTAGAAATAGTTACGCAAACGGTGGCTCGCTTTAGTTTTGTTTGCTTCAGCTAAAGCTGACATATCTACGCTAGCTATGTAATCAATATTACTATGTAAACCAATGTAGCTAAGTTAGCTTTAGCAACATGGGCTTTAGCAAGGGTAGCTAAAGATGACATAGCTACATAACATTAGCTACGCAGCTTCGTAGCTAGATATTCATGTGCTTTGTGAGCTGAGCTCTAGATCCATTATCTACGTAGCTCCATTATGTACGTAGCTTACACAGCTAAAGTAGCTGCATTTGCTATGTTTGAATAGTTTTCATGGAGGAAGAGATTTTTAACTGTAAGCAGACTGATTACTCTGCTTTATTAAATGTTTTGTAATTATGTTTTGCAGGCCAGGTTTGAACATTGTAACTTTTGGTACCCTAACCCCTAATGGAATCCAATTTTATTTTGAGAGTTTTAGCATGTAATTACGTTCTTACAAAGACAGCGTCTCACATGAACAGTCTGCAAGAGGGGGCGTCTGAGATGTGCAGTCTGCAGCTGAATGTCTTGGATGCACTTGTACCAAATTTTGCTTAAGTGTTTGGTTTGATCTTAAAAAATGGAACAAAACATGATCAAACACAAGCCTTGGGAAGACGTCCAAGCATCTTGAGAATTTGCACATTATCATGGAAAAACCCACTTTGCTATCCCAAGATGACAAGTTTAAAAAGTCAAGGTCTAATGAAACAAACTCAACTCAATTGTTATCACAGCAAAGCAGACTAAAATAAAATATCCAAATGTACATCTGCTTTAAGCTTCCATACACCCTGGGCTATGCCTCAACTTTTTTCTTCCAGGCACACATTTGCTTCCCAATAAAAAGTCCTGAGCCAACACCTGAAAACCCCTGCTCGAAACTACCTGGACAGATTTGAAAAAACACAGACAGTCAAACCTGTAGATGTTCAAAAATGATAGACACAGCATGAGATTGTATTTGTTTTTGAACATTTGCCAATTGCATACAAAAAGGGAATCAGAGTGCAAAGCACTAGAGATGTGTCATCATAGACAGGCTAATATTGTTTTTTCCTCTGCTTGTTTCACTTGATAAGACGAAAGAAATTTTTAATGTGCACAGTGTCCCTCAGTGTCAAACTAGATTCTTGTCTCTGCTGCAGTGGAACCAGTTCAGCTGATTTAAGTTCAATCAAAAGATCAAACAGTGGTCACAGAGAGAATGACAGAAATTATGCGATTCAGAGCAGCCCTGTTTGGGAAAAAACTGAAATTTGCCTAGAGAAGGGCCACGTCCAGGCCAGTAAGCTTCTAGGGGAAATTTGAGGGGATGCTCAGATTGGTTTGATCCTTGGTGCACCCCAAAATAAATGAATACTACTTCCTCCCTAGCTCCTTATTTAAACAAGCAAAATATGGGCTGGACAAACTGTAAAAGCGATTGCCTTTATTAAGTGTGCAAGAAAATTTTCAAGGTGTACCCTGATGGCATTTGTGTCAAAATGGACTAAACACACTCTGTTTGTCTATTTATCATAAAAAGGAGAGAATAATTGTATAATTAAAGGTGAAGTGGAAGAATAATTTCAGATTTTACTGGGCAATATGCATAAATTCAGTCTTTAGTGCTTAAAAAAAAGAGGAACTTTGCTTACAAGTGCAGGAATTTGCAGAGGAAACAGCTTATTGTGCTTAAAGTAAAGCAGTCCTCCTGATTGAATGTGCTTGTTGCAGAAATGAGATTTACTTTCTTAAAGAAAGCAGTTTATCTCATGTAAATACATTTCTTTGACAAACATTCACAAGCCAAATACCATGATGGGGCTGTAACAGAATTGTACAACAGTCCAAATAACTCATGGTAATTTCCCATGATGAGAAAATGCTGCTGTCTTTGTTCTTAAGGCCTAAAGAAAACACATGATTTCTGTGCTGTGGTGTGAGATTAAAACATAAAACTGTGAATTCTGAATGTATGAAGAGATGAAAAGGATCAGATGCTTGAAATAAGAAACTGTGACTTAAATTAAGCACTGTGCTACTTGTCAGAATTGATCAAAGAGCTTTATAATTCTGCTAATTCCACTTTCAAGCACTGAATTATGTACATACAGAAATAAAACTTTAGCAACAAGTTATACTATGCCATTAAGAAAAGTAAAGATGAAAAACCTATAGAAAGATTAAGGATTGTTGCACTAATGTCATTTTATGCACTGTGATAAAATTCTTTAAATTTGATTAACTAGCATACATTCTAAGATTAAAGATGAATCTTAGTTGGCTTACTTCTAGTGCCATTTTCCTTTTCCTATTTTAAAACATAAAAGTTATCTGGGGTCACATTCATGACTCTCCATAAAAATGGCTCAGACAGAAACACAGCTCTGGTGTGTTGCTGACAGGATACACTAAAGAGGTGTGGAGAGATTTAGTTAATCCTGTCTTGTTTCCATTTAAAAGTCAATGCTGAAAGAAATATCTGAAACTGAGCTCTCTGGGTGCGGCAGTGGCCTTCTTGGCATGTGATGCAGAAATATATTTGTTCCAATCTGAACCCATGACTGCGTTCTGCTACTTCTCTTAGTAGATCTGAAAAATCTGAAAGTGACAGCGTCAGAAGATATGATACAGTGGAAAATCCTCATCCTGTACTGTGTGGTTTCATAAACATGCAGGAGCTGATTTTCAGGAGCATCAAAGATGTTCATGCAAACATGTCTGACTGGAGTTTAATGAAGTTTTATTTCCTCTTTTTTTTCTCTGTCTCTGCTGCAGAACTCTTCTGCATGGGATTCAGCTTTGCAGCGTTTTTCTTCTTTGTGCTGATCACAAGGACAACACTACTGGACTATGACAGTGAGTATTTTTCACTTAATTCATCTGCAAACCTTCCTGTCTGTCACTTTGTAGTTGTAAATATGGAAATACAAAAATTGAGAACCTAATTCTCAATCAAGAACAGGGCTTGGCAGTAGGGACCAAAAGACAAAAAAATTAGCTGAATGGTGATTCATGACATGTATCTTGACATTTGTTTCCTGTAAAGAAATATAAACAAAGTCATTGGAAATATAGACATAGGCTGCATGCACTTTTATCAACAGCCAGCAGTACAACGTCCACTAGTGATGTGCCTCGGTAAATATTTTCACATCCTGTTAAACACAAATTCTGATTGTTTTTGGTCATGTAGACTTAAGTCAAATAAACATTTGAGCTTTTATTTTGTTAAAGACTGGGATCAAAGCAACATTGGGTAAACTAGTAGCTCCCAAAGTGGGGGTCAGAACCCCTCGGGGGATTGTGACACACTAATGGTTGCATCACATGATGCTTTTCAAAAAAAAAAAAAAAAAGATTTAAATGACTGAATTTACCTTTTTTAATGGAATATCTCAGACTATGAAGCACTGATTTCATAGATTTTCCATCTTTGTTCCCTCTAGACATACTAGTATTATGACAAGCCAGTCTTTACAAAATGGTGCACAGATTGGCCTAGCAGTTAGGTACGTGGACAGCCTAAGCTCAAGTCTGGCCTGTGGCTGTTTTCCCACATATCATTCCCCACTCTCTCATGTCTATTCCTGACTCTTCCACTGTCCTCATAAAGGCATGAAAAAGCTCAAAAATAATCTTTAAAAAGATAATTATGCCAAATGTTTTTTTGCTTTGCTATCACCATAGAAACCACACTGCTGTTTTATTCATTAAGAGGCAAATAAGTTACTTAGTGTCTCATAAAGACGCACATGTAAATGTTAAGTGTCTGTTGTAGACAGACAAAGAGAAGATGGGAGAGAAAAAATATCTCCTGGTCCCTGAAAGGTTTCCTTTACATCCTAACCTGTAGACTTGTTACAGCTTCACAGCCCTACACAAACACTGACAGCCATAAAAAAAACTTGAAATTCTGGTATTGTGACACCTCTAGTATGAAGGAATAAAGATAAAGCATGTTAAGGAGTCTTCGTGTTGGTGTCAGTATCTTTAAAATCCCCCCCAAAATCTCCATACCTATTGCTGTAAAAAGAAAAAAGATATCATCCCTAAAGTAACCCCCCCCCCCCGTGTTTTTACAGTCCGTCTGGCATTGTCAGCAGTGATTGGCGTCGTGGGTGGCGTCCTCCTGGTGACAAGTTGGTGGCGTTTTGGTTCAGTCATGGCTTGCATCATCGTGGTTGGACTGATGTTGGGTTTCCTCCTCGCTGCCACAGTCTTCTTCACTCCTCTAGGTATGGAAACTACAACATCCTGTCACTTAGTGCATTAAAACTTTGTGTGGCTGTAAAAACACCCAGTCATGGTCAAACTATGAATACTGCTGAGTTATGTATACTTAGTGTCTTCTGTGTTTCTTTCTTCAGGTGACCTAGATGTGTTCAGGCGTTCTGATGCAGTTTTCTGGGTGACGTTCTGCTGCATCATGGTCATCGTTCCGCTCTTCTTTGTGCGGTGGCCCAGAGAGGTAACTGATTTCACACCTCAACCCACTCACTACTAGTTAATTACAGATTAACCTTCAAACTTTGATGCCCTCTAGTGGTAGTATTGAGACCAACACAGTCATATTGCTGTGCACTGTTTTCTGTGAGTAACGTTTTATGTATTTGAAGCAGTAGTTCCTCTCTTATAGTTTCAAGCTCAAGTTGGACTGCATGAGTATTCATTTAAAAAAAAAATCACATCTCTGTTCATACAGTGTCGATAAAAAGTCTTCACCCCCTTGAATGTTTTATCCTTTTATTGATTTTATAAATCAGTCATGGACACTATAATTTTGCTTTTTTGACAAAAAAAAACCAAAAACAAAACCCAAATCAAACGTCTTTAATTTAAAAGTGAAAACAGAATTCTACAATATCAGATAAACTTAAATATATATAAGGCAAAATATTACATACATAAATTTTCACCCCCTTTTAAAGTGACTGACTTAATTCAGCAGAGGTCCAGCCAATTGGTGCTAGCAGTGTCACAATTATTGAAATGGAGATCATCTGAGTGCAGTGAATATGTCTCAGGTGATTGTAGTATAAAGAAACCTATGTCTGGGAGGTCCAGCCACTGGTTAATCAGTATTCGTGGCCTTCACTGGAGGTCAGTTAACCCCATCATCAAGAAATAGAAGAAATATGGCACATTTGTGAATCTGCCTAGATCAGGTCAAAAAACTGAGTGGCCGTGCAAGAAAGACACTAGTGAGAGAGGCCACCAAGACCCTATGACTACTGAAAGAGTTGCATGCTATAGTAGCTGAGATGGAAGAAACTCTGCATTCAACAGCTGTTGGCTGGGTTCTTCATCATTTAAAGCTTTATTGGAGAGAGGCAAAGAGAAAGCTACTGTTGAAGAAAACTCAACTAGAGTTCAGCAACTCTTCATGTTGAAGTGGAAGAAAGTTCTTTGGTCTGATTAGACCAAAATGATGTGCTTTGGCCTTTAGACAAGACACTATGTTTGGTGGACACCAAACACTACACATCACCACAAACACACCAGCCCCACTATGAAGCACAGTGCTGACAGCATCACTCCGTGGGGATGCTTCTCAGGAGCTGACCCTGGAAGGCTTGTAATGGTAAAAATAATCGAGCTAAATGTAGGAAAATCCTGGAAAACAATCTTATTCAGTCTGCAGGAAAACTACTACTTGGGAGAAGAATTATATTCCAGTAAGACAATGACCCAAAGCATACAGAGTAAGCTGCACAGACCTCTCCAGACAGACTCAGTGCTGTGATTTCAGCCAAAGGTGCTTCTACTAAATACTGACTTGAAGGGGGTGAAAGTATATGCACATACTTTTTTACATTACATATTTATTTGACTGACATTACTTTGTAGAAATCTGATTTCACTTTGACATCAAAGAGGTTTGTTTGTTTGATTTTTTTGTCAAAAAGCCAAATTATATTGACTATGTCTGATTTATAAAATCAGTGAAAGAGTAAAACATCCAAGGGGTTGAGACACTTCATAGGCACTGTAAGACATGGCACTATATTTAAACAACCTGCCACTGCTTTACTCCAAAAGTCTTTGGTTGGGTACTGTGTCTGTTTCAGACTAGACAAAATTATGAACTGAGTGTTTTTAAGTCAAGAAAACCCATTCATGCATTGATGATAGAATTGACTTATCGGTGAGTGACACATTGTTTTACTACTGCTAGATTCTCTTCATGGTCTGAATTTTTATTTATACTAAATAGATAAATCCAACACTTTCTGTGAGAACATTCTTTCACACTTGTTATTAACAAATCTGTGTGCACCTGCCATTGATAAATGAGGCCTAAAGAGGTTCCTGTGCCTGAATAAGAAACTGTTTTTGCATGTGAAATAGAAGCAAGAGTAAATATATTGAAATAGTTTATGAAATTCATGTTTTTAGCCTCATTTTGAAGCAGGTCTTTTTTTAATTAACTGCTTCTTTGATCAGTTCACCTTCATTTCTACCCATTTTTATCATTTAATCTTATATATTTACATTTCAATGCATCTTGCATTTTAATATGATTTGTATTTTAGTCACTTGTTGTAGTTTAATGTTTTATTTACCTGTTTTATTGGTGTTTTATAAATGTGGCCTCACCTAATTCTGAATTCAGAATAAAAAAGGGAAAAGCATACTATTCATGAACATAACTCAGATGTTTTTTGTTGCATTCTTAACAGGGGAACATCATCACCTGTGGTATTGTTGGTGCTTACGCCGTCGTTCTGGCCTTAAACGCCTACATTTACACGAGCCTCTCCTACATCACTCTGAACATCCTGAAACGCTTCCTCAACAACAACTTCAGCTCTGTGTTCACAGACGTGCCCTTCCAAATGATCGGTGAGTTCAGTTCAATCTCAGTGTTGTTATCCAGTTCAAACCTGTGACCACAGCTTAACAAACCTCTCCGTCTCCTCTTCTCCACGCTCAGACTACATCATGATCACAGTGTGGGTGGTCCTCGGTGTTGGCGGTATCGTCCTGCAGCTCTACCGGGAGCGCTCTCGCCCGTTCTTCCCTCCCAGCCCATACCTCATGTGGCTGCAGGAACGCGAGCGCCGCAAGACCAACGTCCTGGACCCGAGCCACCACTTTCCCCCGCTGCCGAACCGCATCCTGGCCCGAGCACGGCAGCTCACCAAGAGGAGCGAGCCGGCGGGAGAACACACACCTCTGCTCTTGTAATTGCCCTCTCTAAAGGCCGATTAAGACTGAAACAAGTAGGAGAAAAGACGTCTCTGGGATGTATTTCCGGCCTGTGGTGACTCTGCCTGCCAATTTTCGAGGAACCAGAGATATTTTGGTTTTTAGGACGAGAACATTTCCTCGTGTGTTGCTTGGAGTCGACCAAAAATCAGCTTTCGTAGAAAAGCAGCTCCAAGAGGGATTGAAATCACTGACACTCTTCATGTGGATCTGAATTTTATACGTCTTTTCATACAAGACTCATTTTTTTGCTTGAACACCACTTTTTTTAACACTTAAATTACTTTAAATAATCACTGAAACTTTTCAAGAAGAACTAAAGATTTGTCTTCAAATGTTTTTAATACCTACAGTGCGCTTTATGATGTCTGTCTGTTTGTGCTCCTTTTGCTGTTTGCACTAAAGTCACAACCTACTAAAACCCACAAAGAGAGGCATTCTACCTGCATTAATAGAAGAAATAAATGACATCTATGTCCTTTGTTTATACTGTATAGAAGCTGTAGATAAAAAGCAGTGGTGCATTAAACCTGCATTCTTTGTTATGGCCAGCAGAGGGCAACTTTAATCATGTGAAAGCAATTGTAAAGATGGCCCTGCTTCACTTTAATATTATTACCTCAGTGAGCATTTTTCTCACAGATTTATGAACCCAACCTTTAGTTTAAAGTTCTTTTATCATAGCACAATATTCATTATTACTATTTATTAGGAAATCAACAGTAATGCCAGGTAATCTTTAGCACCGCAACCTCTCGTAAAATAGAAGCCTGGGGTGGACATGCATCCATGAATTTTAGTAACACCATTTTACAGCTAAAACAAGAAATCTCTGGTTGTTTTCGTAAGATAACAACTGTTTTCTTGTTATCTGTTGTATAATAATAGACATTTTCTAAGATACAAGATAAGCTGCAAGTTCTGTTGATAACAGTCACACACAGATCTAAAAAAGCAACTAGAACTCAGAGGTGTACATGCCTGGCAAGTAGCTGTCAGTGTGACTTTGTAATGAAACAACACAGGCACATTCACTTCTTTCTACATTCAGCCTATAATGGGTTTAAATATCAGCCTGTATCGGCTGTAAATGCCGGCCTGATTCGGCTATAAATATCAGCCTATGTTGGCTTGAAATATCAGCCTATATTGGCTGTAAATATCAGCCTGTTTTGGCTGTAGATATTGGCCTATGTCAGCCGTAATATCGGCCTTTATCAGTTGTAAATATCAACCTGTATCAGTTGAAGATATGGGCCTGTGTAGGCTGTAAGCATCTGCCTATATCAGCTGTAAATATCGGCCTATGTCAGCTGTAAATATCTGCCTATATTGGCTCTAAATATTGGCTTATATCAGCTGTAAATATCAACTAAAATTAGCTGTATTTATCGGTCTATTCTGTCTGTAAATATCAGTCTATATAGGCTGTAAATATTAGCCTGTGTTGGCTGTAATTATCAGCCTATATTTGCTTTAAATGTCAGCCTGTATTTGCTGTAAACATAGGCCTATATTGCCCTTTAAAATTGTTTTATATTGTCTGTGAATATCACCAGGATTGGCTTTCAATATTAGCTTAAATCTGCTGTAAATATCTGCCTATATTATCTGATAATGTAAGCCTATGTCAAAAGTAAATTCAAGCTTATATCGGCTCTAAATATCTTAGTGGAAATTTAGACAACCAACAGACCTCCATCTGCTAAAGTTTTTTCTTTGTTCATTCTTATTCCTTTAAGTTTAGTATTTTCAAAGACTGAAGATTTAGGTTTACACTACATTTATATATTTGTAGTGACTAAGATAAACTTGTAAATATAGGTACATCAGATGTCAGCATAAATCCAATATCATGCATCTCTAATAAAAAGCCAAAGCACAACAAAGTCACAATTTTTTGACTGAAATTGTGTCAGAATAACAAAGCTTTGTTATTTCTAGCAACTCTCAGACTTCGGGATACTTAAGTGATAAGACAACAGCTGAAAATGACTAATTATCACAAGAAAATAGAGTAAAAAAATGTATGGATGCATGTCCGCTTCAGGCTCTTGCAGCTTTAGATTCAAAGCTACTTGCTGCAAAAACACAAACTAGCAAAATTAAAGGCTTCAGAACTGCAATCACCAAACCATTCGTCACTGAGTTTAGGGTCTGTGATTTCTCTGACAACTGGAATAAAAGGAAAACACACGTTCTGCATTATTTGGTTAAAAACAACACACCCAGGTGAGACTGTTGATCAACATAGTGTCTTTAAATGTTGAATTAAACCCTAGAATAGACTCTAAATTATAACAGATAATGTGATGATTTAATGTTTTAATGTGCATTAATCCATTAAAATGTAATGTTTAATCAGCATTCATGATGTGGTTACACAGGTCAGTAGAATACTAGAATAAGAACTGTATTACTGAAAGAACACAATATTGCACTGTTGTAGTATGAAATCATCAGTATTTCCCTCTCTTCACCGGCTGTGTCTGTGTTCCTGATCAGGCTGAAGTCTGATCAGTCTTTTTGTAATTTGCACACTGAATTTTAATATATAAAACTGTCTGGTTTTTAGGATGATGATTGTTGATGTTTTTAACTCTTTGTGCCACGATGACTCTTCTCAGGGTTTCACTCTCAGCTTTTATACACCGATGCACTGAGACTGCTGATGAAACCTTCAGTTTTTAAGCCTGTACGTGAATATTTTTTATATAACCACTGAACCGCTCTGGTCTCTTAATTTTTAATGAAATTCAAAGCAGCATGCACACATGTCTGAAAATGAGGTCAAATGTACTTTTTAAATTAACATGTTTTGATATTTAATAAATGTCAACAGGTAAACCCTTGTTTTCTGTTCTTTCCTAAAGATTTCATTGATGTTAATATATAAAATTTATTTAATTTTGTTTATCTTAGAAGAGGAAGAATAATAAGCTGAATTTCTTTAGATGTCATTTGAGCCAGCACTAGAGTCCTTACTGTTTATATTTTTCCTCATAAAAACTACCAATATTTTGATTTTCTTACCAAATGCACGATAACACCATGAAGTTTGCTTTTTCTCCTTGTAGCTTTGTGTTCAGAAGAACTCTGTGCCTAATTAAAAAGGCTCTGTGACCCATTAGTGATCAGTGGACAACAGCTGATTCCCATTTAGCTAAACATTTTCTGCTGATATGGACAAACAAGTTTTTATTGGTTAAACACACAAAGTTACCATGCCTATAAAAAGTATTCACCTCTTTGGACGTTTTCCTCTTTTATTGAATATTTTTTATTATTTAAATCTCATCTAGGGTTCTCCACAGGCATATGGAAGACTCCATGGTCAAGTGGAAGAAAGTTCTTCAGTCTGATGAGACCAAAATGGTGCTTTTTGGCCATCAGACATGTTTGGCAGACACCATCCACACTGAAGCACGGTGGTGGTTCATACCTGATCCCCCTGAATCCTGAGGGAGCTTGAGCAGTTTTACAAAATAGAATGGAGAAAATTGCAGTGTCCAGATGTACAAGCCTGGTGAGACCTATCCACACAGACTCAATAGATGCACCTTTCACTGTAATCACAGCACCAGGGACTGACTTGAAGGGGTTAATATTACTCAGTCACTTATTTCACATTACATATATTTATCTAATCAATATTATTCTGTAGCAAGTTTTTTTCACCTTGACGTTAGAGAGGGTTCTTTTGTTTCTTTCTTTTTTTTTTTTATCAAAAAAGCCAAATTACATTTGACCCTGATTGATTTATAAATTAATAAGTTTGTTTTCTCAAAAATTTATAACTTTATAATGTTGTAAATGTATGGCTTTGCAAACTTGACATCTTTGACTTTATAATGTCAAAATTTGGGACTTTTTAAATTCAGAATCGTGAACTTGGTTTCCTGTATTTCCGCAATTTTACCATCTAAATAAATTTGAGTCCTTGCTCAAAAATGTTGACTTTTTCTCAAAAATGAACAAATCCTTTATTTAAATTATTTTCTAACTGTGGCCTCAGTAAACGTTCATAAAGAGTGATAATGTTGATACAGGAACGTTTGTCTGATGTCCATAAATGCAGGGATGATTCCTCCTACTGTCTAATGCAATGAAGTGCACTTCTTCATAGATGGATAGAAACTGTACGGACTGCTGATTCTGATTTAGGCTAAAGTAACTGTCTTTCTTCAAAGAAACTACATTTCTAAAAAGTTTTTCTTAGTGGAAATGTAATTTTATGGTAAAAATGAAACATCAGCTGCTGCTTCAACCGTCTTCAGAACTGACTAATGTGTGATAGCTTTTACTTATCCATTAATGGTTCCTACAATGTATAATCGGTTAAAAACAAGTCAAACTTAATTTAAAAAAGATATCACATGCTGAGGTTTTATGATCTGAGAGCCTTTTCAGGCTGATCTTTTCTAACAAGTCCATCAATATGCTACTTCAACTGGTGGAAATGAAGCTTTATCTAAACACTAACCTCCCATAAATGTAACTAAATACTAATGCAGTATTTGTGGAAGACCACCAGAGGGCAGCAGAGTTTAACAGTGCTTTATAAAGCCTTCCTCACAAACACACAAGGTCTGCTGACTGATGAACTGAACAATTTACATCACAATGAAAAAACTAGTTTCACCATCATTCACGTAAACATTAAGATTTTTTTAATATCTATTATTATTATTCATCTGATTATCATTTGTGCAGGATTTAATTTTCCATTTGGCAAACATCTGAGAGCTGATACAATAAATTAATAATCAGAGTTAAGAGACTGAGAATAATGCCATTGCAACTCCAATCATGTTATAGAGCAGTCAGGCTTTTATTGGGAAAACTAGGGTCCCCTTCTACCAGAGACTTAGCTCTCATTTAGCTGAAATGGACTAGTTTAAATTTATTTTAACTACCATTCCCTCTTCTTAAAAACATCCTCATGTCGGTTATGGAGAAACACACGTTGAAAACTACTGAGAAAGTCGCTCTGAATAAAGGGTGGACAGACATGCGCTGTTTGTGATGCTGTTAAAGTGAGGGGGTCCAAATGAGGGATTAAACCCTAGGTGAGACTTATCCCAGTCTAATACAACTGGTCAACATATGAAGGCAGGTTTCTTATTGTTGTAAATAAATGTTTAATGAAAAAAAAATCCTATTGTGCACAGTTTACATTCATCATTTTACATTTGTATTAGGAGTAAATATCAACCTATATTGGCTGTAAGGATTGGCCTGCATATATAGGATATGAATATCTGTTGGTATCACATGTAAATATAAGCCTGTATCAGCTGTAATATTCGGCCATTAATATCAGGGTTGCTTTTGTAAATTTTGGCCCATATTTGTAGTAAATATCAGCCAATACTAGACGTATTTAACAGACTATATCTGCTACAAACATTGGCCTGTATTGCCAGTAAATCAGCCTGTATTGGCAGTTAATATCAACCTATAGGTGAGGCAAATATGGACCTGTATCTGCAATAAACATCAGCCTTATCAGTTGCAAAAATGTGGCTGTATCAGCAGTATCAGCCTAAATTGGCTGTAAATATCAGAATATATCAGCTATTAATAACAGCTTATATTGTTTGAAAATATTGCCTGGTATTGGAAGTAAATACTGGCCCATATTGACAGTAAATATTAGCCTATATCTGCTGAAAATATCACCCCCTATTGGCAGCAAATAGCCATCAATAGCTGCAAAAATCAACCTTTAAATATCAGCTTATATTTGTGTAAATATTGGCCTGTATTGGCAGCAAATTTCAACTAACATTGGCTGTATAAGTCTGCTTATAATGAAGTTAATACTGACAAATTGGCTGTAAATATCAGGGTATGTGCAAAGACTTTGAAAATGTTTTGAGCATCCTTAAAGTGAACAGTGGAATTGCAACAAAAGGTTGCCTTTTTCAGCTGAAATTGTGTAAACGTGGCATTAATGTTAAGATAAAGCTCTGATAGCCTCTGTTTCTTGCAACTGACACTGCATGGTTTAATTAAAAGCTGGCCATATTTAAGTCATGTATTTGTGCATTAGATTTGATCATATTTCAGTACTTAATTTAAATATAATGAAACTTAATTTTTACAAACTATATTACTGTGCGTCTCTCTAAATGAATGGCATATCAGGCTCAAATGTGCACAAGAGAGCTCTGGAGTGAAAGCAAACTTCACTGAATTTTCTTAAAAACGGTGGTTAGTTAACCTGGCACGGCAGATGGATTTGTTTCACACCAGTGAGAAACACAAAAACAGGCGTATCCATCTGCTTTGCAAGGTTAGTGGGTTTAAGAACAAATATCTTCTTAAGAATGGCTGGTTGAGGTCGTCCAATGCAACCACTTGCAAAAAAAGCAGCTAAGATGTGAATCTATGATCTAATGTTCTCAGAATCTAGGGGTCTTGTGAGTTTCTTGGTGCATCATACATATAATAGACCAATGTTTATGTAATAAAGTTGATACATCTTAACTGTAAGGTTCCTTTAAAAGAGATACAAATCCTGAAACAGTCAGTGCACTAATGTTTGACAGACATGTTTAAAAAAACAGACAAACCCAGCCGAGTTGACCTTTAAAACACTTGTCCATTTATTAATCAAATGACAAACAGGTAGCTGGAGCACAATCGACAGAATCAACATTCAAATCCAGACAAACAGCGGTTTCTGTAAAGTGCCAAACAAGAACAAAAAGCCTCACCGATGATATATTTACTGCACACACATACACACACTCATATACACAAACACCACATAGAAAACTAGATTTTAATCCACAGAAAACATTAGAAACCATATAAAAACAAGTCTCTACCAAGAAGCTCTAAAAGGATTTCCTGTTCAAAAGAAAAGAGGCGTTTTTGATCAGTAGTTCATCGGCAACTCTGACGAAGAGAGTGCTTGTACACACTGTGCAATAGTCATCTTTAAAAACCAGTAACCCACCCCTCCACCCCATAATAACACCCCGGATCATCTAATACATTCTACTGCCGCTCAGAGACCACATCTCTGATGAAGGCACACGAAGGGGAGGTCTGCTCCTCCCACTGAGATATACAAAAAGTTAAACGTCTGACCCCCCACCAGTGGAAAGTTTATTCTCACTGGGATGGAAAATAAACCAGTAGAGTTCCAGTTGTGTCACTGAAGTCTTCACAACTTTGGTAATGTGGAGGAAAAACAAGACTGTTGCTTTTCCAGTGATAAAACTGACCTTGTCCTGTTAATGTTTGACTAAGTGCATCGAGTCATGGCTGTGTCCCATTTTTGACTGTAGAGCTAAAAAAGTACTGAGGTTAGTGTTCAACATGATTATATTACATAACTCTATCATTTGATATTTAAAAAAGTTGTATCATTAAATGTAACAGAGTTAAGAATGTAAACATTGTGCAAGTTTTAGTGTTATGCTACGGTGGCTGAGGAGGGACATTTTACTGCAAAGGACAAAAACATTTCAACAAGGAGAAATGTGCTGAAAATGTAGAAATGCATGCAAAAGACCAAAACATTTTCAATGACAGATGCAAAAGCAACTGGATCATTTTTGCATCAAATTTTTGCGTTTTTAGTAAGTTTTGGCAAACGAAATTAACAGTTTCATTATCGTTTGATTTTTAGCAGAGAAATTTAAAGTTTACAATTCCAGTATTTTGACAATTATTTCTTTACAATTTTTGCATTTATTCTTGAATTTGCAGCCTGTTTCTCCTTTTTAAAATCCGTTTGCAGTTGCAGGTTTTTGCCCTCATCAGCCACCATATTTAGCAGTTAATGGAGCTGATATTTTTTAAAAAATTACCATTAAATCACAACAATGAACATATAAAGCATGCCATCATTGACCCTTTGGATTAAAAAAATAAAAGACTATTAAATAACATACAAAAACAAAACAATTAATTTGGAGACGAAACAATGGTCAAAAACGAAGCTTTGTGGATCGGATTAGTGACGAGATTCTTTTTTTTTTCTAAGAGTCCAACAAGTGCTGCTGCTGCGTGATCATCCTCAGAGAGGACGTCCCGTTACGCCCTCTGCTTCCTCCTGCTGTTCATCTCAAAGTAAGCGTCCTCGCTCTTCCCGATGTACTGCGGGATCTTCTTTCGGACGGTTGGCTCAGTCTTCACTGCTTTGACGTTAGGGGTGGTTTTCTGTGGGGTCAGGGATGGTGCTGGGGACAGTTCAGGTTTCAGACTGGATTTCTCATTGGTGGTGTTGGCGGTTTGTTTTCGCCCCGTCCTCTGTGCTGTGGCGGGTGTTTTCTGATTGGCTCTGCTGGTCGGAGAAGGGCTTGTGTTGGCACCCAGGACCCGCCCGGGGATGGCTGTGTTGCTGCGTGGAGGAGCAGCGGTGGCTTTAGTTGGAGCCTGAGCCTTTGCTTTGGCTGTGACCTCTTTGCTCTTGGGTAGGGGGCAGGTCGCCTTTGGGAGCGCTGGTGAGACGGTCCGTGAACTGGGAGTGGGGCAGCGAGTTTGGGGGGCAGACGCAGCAGGTCTTGTTGAAGTTGCTGCGACTCTTGCGGCCGTCCTTGCCCGCCTTGCCGCCTCTAACCGAAGGCGTGAGGCAGGAGAACCAGGACGGCGCTGAGCGAGGCGAGATCGCTGGCTGGCGCCCGATGGAGGTCGGCCATCTTTGGGGGTGGGGGCCCGCGCTGGAGCAGTTACAGGGCGGGGGACTGAGGAGACAGTGGGGGAGGTGCATGGTGTGGAAGGTTTGGGGCATTTGGAGGACGGTTCAGGGCAGACAGGGCTTCGAGGCTGGGAGGCGGGGCCACGTGGTGATGGTTTGAGCTTGAGTTTGGAGGCCGGGTTTGGGTCTGCAGGGGCAGAGGATGGAGTCAGAGCTCGGCGAGGAACCTGAGAACCCTGGCTGCTACTCGGGCTGGGGGTCTGTTTAGACGCTCCTACAGGGGTGGTGGGCAGCGAGGAGGAGCCTTTGGTGGTGATGGGGAGGGGCAGCTGTGTGGGCTTCCTGGGGGAGGACGGCGTCCCCTGGAGGATCTTTTTAGGTGCTGCGACAGACCCCTTCCTGGACAGGGTGGGGGTGCAGGATGGGGAGGGGGTATAGGACCGACACGTCTGACCGGCAGCGTTCATCGGCTTACAGGTGGAGCTGGAGGAAGATGAGGAGGAGGAGGAGGAGGAGGAAGACGATGAGGAGGAGGAGATGAGGTCATTGACAGCAGCAAGGGGGTCCATGTCAGGAGGAGGAGGCGGGGCTGCATTGCCATGGTGACCTCCAAGACCAGGTGGACCTTTCTGGAAGGCGAGGATCTTCTGCTCCAGGGTGGTGAACTGCAGCACACGCAGAGGATCATATTTTGTAAGGAAGCCTCGCAGCGTGTCCCAGCCGCCGCCGACACGAACCATCACGTGTTTCCCATGAAGCATCTGTGAAAGAAGAAAAGTTGAAGTTTATTCTCTCTTTAAGAAGGATTCATGCTAGAGATGAACAAAAAAAAAATCACATCTCAATCTTTTAGCTGAAAGGTCTGTGCCTTGGAACAAGGCAGGTGGTTGCCTTTCCAAATCATTGGAAATCATTTTAATTTACCACAGGTGGACTCTAATCAAGGTGAAGAAACATCTCAGCAAAAGCAGACAAATAGGAAGCACACAAGAAAAATTTCAAGTGTTTATGTAAAGGGTCTGAATACTTTTGTCAACAGTATTTAAATTTTTTATTTAATAAATTTGCAAAACTTGCTTAAGTTCTGTTTTCATGTTGTCATTATGGGGCACTGAGGGAAGATTAAAGAGAATTAATCTTTTTTTCACACTGTAGTATCATGCTGCAACATAAGAAAAGCAAAAGTGAAGGGGGTCTGCATACTTTCTGAATACACTGTACAAAATCCAAAATGACAAAAGCAGTTTTGTATGCAAAATAGCGGAATTTCAAAATATGCTAAAAAGGTTATGAAACAGTTTTGGGCATGTGTAACCCTGGCTTTACATATTCTTTCCATTTCAATTTTTGTTTTCCTTAAGTTTCCAACATTTTCATTTATGTCCGCTTAAATCTTTCCACAGGATTTTCAAAAGGATAATAGGGCATTGTTTGGGAAAAAAAAAAAAAATCAAGACCTAGATCTGCATGTAGTCCTTCTGGGATTCCATAATAAACACTGAAATTATCCCACTTCTATTTGGCCACTGTTTCCACTTTTTAGTTTGGGATTGGAATGGCAAAGGCAAACTTGTCTTCTGGGTTGATGATGCCATGTTTAAGACCGAGAAAATCCATACAGATTAGATCTAGTACATTGGTTCTCAACTGGTGGGTCGGGATCCAGAGGTGGGTCTGGAACAGTTTTCAGTGGGTTGTGACGAGATGTCTGGAAAAAAAATGGTGGCCAAAGTCCTGAAGTCCTTATTGGACATGCATCAATACCTTTTATTTTACCCTGTTTTACTGTGAAATTGGGTAAATTGAAATGTTTGATTAATATTTTAACTAATTTATCTCCTATTCTTGCAATGAATCGCTGCTTTTCCCATGTTAATGAAATTATTTCTCAAGTCCTCTGGAAAACTGGCAAAAAAAGACACAAATGATGGGGAAAATTGGCATATAATGTGTCAGTTTTGTCGCTTTTCTTTTTTATATCAGGTTTTGTGGTACGATCATGATCCAAACTGCAATATATTCAATTATATAAACATGTATTGTTGAAATTTTTTTGGAAACTTGGGTCACGAGCTATTGTAAGACAGACCAGTGAGTCTTGAGGCTGTACCAGTTGAGAACCACAAGTGGTTCTAGTGGATGTTTACCAATGGAACTGCATTCTTTCCCAGGAAGAGCTTTCCAGCACACAAGTATCACGTTTTGACTATTTTCAACATCATTCACTTTTATTCGTTCTGATAATCTTATTGAGCAGAGTCCTTATTGATAGCGCTGTCTGGTCTGTACATCTTAAAACTCAACATATTGACCAGTCCTATCTCTACCATGACTGACATTCTTCTAGCCAGGCAGAAATCAACAATGACGTATTCCCTGAAGTTCCTTAAATAGCAGCTCTGGGTTTTTAATGAGTGCCCATCCTAAGGCTTGGCACAGCGGACAGCAGAGTAATTATGATGTAATCGCTTAACGCAATCCGTCACTGTTGGGTAACAAGCTTACATGTGTCCAATCGCAGCCGCCAGGGATGCAGCGAAGACGCCTGCACGCTCTGCATCTCTGCCAGAGCTCTCATAGCCTGTGTCGTCAGTGTGTATCCTCACACGCTCTTAATAGGATATAAACGGAGTATTTATGCTTCAACACTACACACTGTACTCCTCTGAGCTCTTATTTTATACAGTACTATGAAACTGACAGTTATTTAAAAAGACCGAATCACTCATTAAGAGAAGTCCTTTTCTTTTGTATTTCAAGTATCGACTACATTAAAACAGCTTTTTGTGCATGACTGTGGTTGTGTGTACTGAACCAGCGTGAGAATGAAGGCTCAAGAAACCTTTGCACAATATTCTAATATTTTCAGATAGTGGATTTTTGATTTTCATGAGCTGTAAGCCGTAGTCATCAAGATTTTAAAAAGGTCCTGAAATATTTCACTTTGAATGAGATGAATGTAGAATTAATAAAAATAACTTACTGAGGTAAATCATGGGGAAAAAATGAACTTTTACATGATATTCTAATTTTCTGAGATGCGCCTGTATGTAAAAATATAAAAGTTGTATTGGCGGCAACAGGTTTGGAAAGTTACAAATAAATGAGAATAACTGCATGTTATGCAAAGTCCTTTAGAGAGCCTCAGATACCAGCAGCTCAGCTCACAGATCTCTCAATTCTACTAGACAGTGTAAGAAAGCATCAAAATGACAGTGAAACTGCTTTGTTTAATGTGTTTCGATGTGTGTTTTTTAAACAAAGTTCTTTTATTTTGTAGGAGACGAGACATCTGTGAACCATTTGGCTCTGGGTAAAACCCCCATGAGCCTTCTCCCTCTGCAAAGAGAGTAAGAGTGTTACTCTGTTCTTTAAGGACACTCACCCGTATAAAGAGGGTCTTGTCTCCCAGTCTGTAGCGGCCCTCTGACAGGTACTCAATGGACACTCTGTTGGAGCAGTTGCAGGGAGGGTCGTCCATGCCGTGCTCCTACAAGGGACAAAAGGGGACCATAAGGCGGCCATATTGGATCCTCTTTGCAAACATATAATGGGATATTTCCAGCTGGAGGATAAGTCAGAGTTACCTCAGATGACACAGCAATACATTAAGGATGTCTAGTTCTGCTGCATGAGCGAGCGGTGATGCAATTACACCCGATGACTAATGCAGACAAATTTATCTCCCATGACGAGAGGGAAGTGATGAGGTGAAGAAGACACACTGGACTGAAAGAGCTATTAACTGTCTGTTTGATGCCTCTATGAATGTGGAATTCAAGCTGCAATTTAGGAGAAAATGCACGAGTTGTGGGACGTGCTTATCCAAACTGACTTTAGCTTCAATGGGGGCAGTTATTTATAGCTGTGCCATCTCCTCTGGGAATAAAACCCCCAACCCTGAGAGTGTTTGGGCCTGGTTTTACCCACCGGGGAATAAACTCAGAGTTATTTAGGAAGTGTTGTAACCACAGCTGACGGAGATGTTGTGCATTTAAATGAGCAGTGAGTTCATCGTTGCGCTGCTGCATGACGGCATCTTCCTCTAGCCTGGAGGTCACGTGTGATGGCGAAGCACGGGGCGACCGCACGAGCATCACATGGTCAGCTGCGATGCGTCAGGCCCTGTGGGGCGCCAGTGAAGCGGTAAGAGCCGCCGCTCGCCGCCATCTTGGCCCCGCTTCAACTGGGTCGCACATGCAGCGGCTATGTGATGCTAATGTGATCAGCTGTGGCCTTTTGGTACTTTTTTTGCTCGTTTGTGCACAGCCAGCAGTGAGCATCATCATATAGGCTAAAGTTAGACGACAGCTCGGTGATATAACAAGAGTTCAGGGGCTGTTATGCGACCAGTTAAAGGCGTTCCTCGTGCAGTGCTTCCTGCCTCCAGGTGTAAAGTTTCATGTTCGGTCTGTGTCAAAACATTACAGCAATCACTTCCTGTGCAAATGTTGGAGCTGTCAATCAGAACTCACCCCGGGCTGGTAGAGGCCGCCGTGTTGGCAGCAAACGCTGAAAGTTTTGACAGCTGGAGGCGGCTCCTCCGTCATCAGCAGAGTCTCCTCCAGCTCGATCTCCTTCTCCAGTTTCACCAGGACAGGAGGCTCCACTCCATACCTGAAAGACAGAGCAGGTCATCAAAATCACTCCCAACTCCTATAGAAAAGGCTGGACGCTGAGGAACGGTCTCAAAGTCCAACCAAAAAATGTGCACTGTTGAGTCCAAGTCAACACTGGTGAAATTATTAGGAGTTTTCAGTACAAAAACACAACTTTTACTTTATTTTCAATCTATTTTCTGACTGTTTGTTCAGAAATTTAATCACCTCATATGTTAAAAGACTTACTTGGAGACGATGCGGCCAATTTCCAGCAGACAGAGGCAAACCTGCCGAGGCTCTTTGTGCAGCACTGAGGGAGAAAAAGCAACAATTAATAGACCAATCAGATAATCCAAAGTAGCAGCTGCCACTTCTTCTTTCTCTAGAGGATTAAGAACGTGGTATGACTGCAAAAACGTGACATTATGAGCGCTGAAGTTAAAGTTAGCTCTTCCCTGGGGGATGGTAGATGAATCATATGTACAGACAGAGCTTTAGGACCAACTTACAAATTTAAAAATCACTTGACGATTGTCTAAAAAGAAGAAAATATTGATTTGATTTTGGAGGAATATGACTTTTTCCGGCTTAAACCTCTCTTTTTACCCCAAAAGTCATTACTGTAATGAAGAGATCTCCCATGCAGAGTACTCAGGATGATTACTCTCCTGGTCAGATCCTATTAAATCATTAAGAAGGTAGTCTTAAACAACTGATCTGTGCACAGTTAGGAGATTACAACCACAGTATGCTGCCTTCATTGTTTTCTTGTACAATGAATCTTTCCAAAACACGTGCTTCGATCATGTGGCTGAATCATTTTGATTTAGTTTTTGTACAAAACCTTGGAAAGATTAACATCCTTGCAAGTATTTAAAGAGTTCTGTTACTATTTGTCCTGGACGTGCACAGAGGTCTGGTTTCTCGTTTTTCTTGGTCTCCTTTTGGAATGATTTTAAACTTTCTTGGACTCTGAATGTAAGCGCTAACAGTGAATATAGCAGAAGAAAAACTCATTATACATTATCCAAAAGTTTTAAGCAAAACTTTGCAGGTGTAGTCAAGATTCTCTGAGACTTTGAACCCCTGGAATTAAAGATTTACCCACAGCTTGGTAAAGATCACCTTAAGTGAATAAAAATGTTAACTTCTACACTTTTACTAGGATTGTATCTTTGTTTTCCAAGTGTCAATCCCACTAACACCCTGCAGTACCATGCTGGCCTGCACTCACACTGCTCCAAGCCCAGCTGGGCCTGGGCATGAGTTTACAAAAAGCGTGCTGTCACAGATTAGACACAGTGGAGAAATTAATGAATAACATGGCTGTAACTTTACTCCCTTTGTGGCTTTTTTTGGTCTGAGCAGGCTCTTTAACATCCCGGCTTTGTTTAAAATGATTGTCTCGAAGGACTGTGGTATTGATTGCATGTTCAGGTTGCACACGTGCATTTCTGCCCGTGCAAACGTACCAAAGCCCATCTTTTCCATCCATGATGGGGTCAAGGAAGTTTACCCTGTTTGAGCACAGTATGGAGAGCTCACACTGGTCAAACATGCTGGAATTTGAGGTTTAATCGGTCTTGTGCACGGCATGGATCACCTTGTACACCTTAGGTTTAATGACAATTTTGAAAAAAGAAAAAAATCAGAAGGGCTTTGTTACTGTTGTATTACAATGAACTAGATTTCTATCAACATAGCTGATGATTGTGTTACATCATCATAGCCCCAAAAATTGTTGCTTCAAAAGGTCAATAATATTAATATTCACATACAGGTGTAGTTGTTGCACATAATTTAGCAAGTTATAGGTAAAAATGTGCCCAAAATACAATGCTTGCTCAATTGTACTCCATTTTGAACATTTTTGAAACATTTCCACCTAGAAAGCCTTGGTGTTTTGCAATATTTCACGATGCAAGCTTCAACTACCAGCTACCTGCTCTTCTGCCCAAGCGTATCTGAACTGCTGTTAGGAAACAATAAGAAACCAAGCTAAAACACTAAAAATGATCACTTTCTGCTATGAGAGGATACCATTATGAGATAGCGCTAACAGTGAATATAGCAGCCAGAAATTTTCATATCTGCTGATACAGATATCAAACAGATTATCAAGTATCCCTACAACACAACTTAAAAAAATACTTAAAGACAACAGGATTTTAACTCTTTAGCCTGTTTGTTGTACAAGAACTGAAAACAGCCTATAACTGGCATTTTATTAAGACATATTCCAGCCTCTTTTTTTACACACGTGAGGCCATTTTTTATCAGACACAATGCACATCTGTAGCTGTAAGAAATAAAGATGCGTTCACTTAAATGGTCTGGCAGGTTTGGGCTACAGGTCTTACCGAGGCCCTCAGACTCAAACAGGTAGGTCTCCTCCACACCGATGTGGCGACACCAGGCCAGGAAGTTTGCTGTGTTGTCACGAGCAAAGAAGGAACCTGGAGAGGCGTCCCGCTTACAAGCAACCTTCCTCGTGGGGAACAGCTGTCAAAAGAAATAAATATGTCAGCATCAGCACCAAACACTGTGGTGACATTTGTAGAAGGAGGGGATTTTAGAACACAGACAAAAACACTTTCAATGCCAGAAAACAGTTTGATTTGAATTCAAGATGCACTGAATCAAATAGGAGGGCGAAAGTTGACTTTCTTCCAACGCCAGCTGCTCCTCCGTTTCTTACCCTTTTCTGCTACTTTAATGTTACTGGTGATGCTGGTGTCGTGCTCTTAAACATAAACTATATTTAAATGGCATGGGAAATGATCCCAAACAGTCAGCTAACTTTATGCATCTGTTAGGAATGTGCATGTAGGAGTTCAGTTTTGTGGTGAGCTCTGAAGGTCGTTGTACAAACCCAACACCCCACCGCGTGTGAACATCAGGGCTGCCCTTTTGATGATCATCTGAGCTATTTCCATCCCGGCTGTCTGACTCACCTTGCAGAGCGCAGAGGGGCAGCTCTCGGCGATCTTGGTCTGCAGCACGCCAATAAGCTGGCAGAGCTTCACTCCGTTATTCAGGTCCTCCATGAAGAACTCTGCTCTCACTTCCTCTCCTGAAAATGAAGGGAGAAAATTACAGCCTTTATTACTAATAAATCCTCCTCTTAACTGTTCTTCTTGTATTGCATCTTTTTTTGTGCAGTGACACATTGACGTCTAACAGTAGACCCCCTCACAAACTCCTCCAGGACTTACTGGGCTCCCACGACCTCTTGTTGTAAATCACCACCCTGAGGAGCTTCACAATGGGTGTGTGAACTTAACTTACATTGAGAACACAACCCACAACATCCATAACATTAAGTGACAAAGATTTGCCCACAAAAGATTATTTTCTGCACGACAACAGACGAGCCTCAGGGCTTGAAACTTTATCTGCTGCACGCCACCTGTTTATGAAGCATCCAGCCCCTCAGGATTCACCATCAGATGGACTAAGGAGTTTAAAAATGTGGGATACGGGTCACTGAGGTCACGCTACTAATAACTCAAGTTGAGTGTTTCGTACCTGCCCACATTCCTCGTGAGAAAAACTGAACTATATCCTTAAAAAGTGGTTTCAGCAGTCAACAATAGAGTCAGTTTCCAGTCAGCTTTAGTTCCCTCACTGCTCCATTGTATGTGACAGGACAATAGAGGTCAGTATAATAGCAGAGAGGCATGAAATGAGGGATTTTGTTCCACTCCTGCTTGTGTGCTGTGCTTAAAGACTGGTTGAAAATGACAGCATCTAAATCCAATTACATGGGGCATCCATGTCAATTGTGCCTCGGTATTTTCCAAGCCTTGAGGGGGAATACTGTTGGCATGCAACAGCACAGTTCTGATTCACATAGGTACAGGCCTGGACTCAGATAGTCTGCTTTATTTACCTGTGAAACAACACTACTCAGACTGGTCAATAGATGAAGTTTTTAAGATATATTTATACATTTTAAAAAGGGATATAGTAAAAGACAACATTGAGTCAACATCAATATATTATGTCAATATAAAAAGATGAAAAAAGAAAAAAAAAAAATAACAGGCCGAAAGTTCAGTAAAAACATTCCTTATACTAATAAGAACCACTAACAGTAGCATACTTATCAACCACAAGATAACCTATGTGGACTGTTTAGTCTAAATTAAGATTTTTCAAAAAAAATTTTAATTAGGAGGATATAAATTCATAGAAGGGCATTCAGCGTTAATCTCAATGTGAGTAAGGTCCATAATATTACATTAATTTTTTAATCACATTAATCAAATGCTCTATTTCAGTGTTAATTTTGCCGACTAATAGACTCCCAATCGTAAATCATTACTCTATCAACATTACGTCTCATCCTGCAGCATAAACAAAAGGTCATTGGAAGGTCAGTGGGCCACAAAGCTCCAACAGCACCTTTGATGGTTAACTTTTGATGTGGAAAACTAAACAGTTTTAGATGAAACCACACATTCACACAAACAAACCTTTAACTTCATGTACTCTCCTATAGTGGAAGCAATAAAGTCATGGAATCATGTCAAAGTGAATGGCAAATCAATTACAAACTATTCCTGAGTGATGTGTGGTGTTATGTAAACCTTACATTATAGAAACAACTGTAGAGACAGGCAGTCTGCTCACTAGTGCATATATAATATGATCTTTGAACACCTGGCAGTGATACCGTATACTCCGGTAGAATTCGGGGAGGGTATGACAGTATTAGAAAATAATAACCAGCAGACCTGGGCAGTGCATCTCTCAATTTGTGCAGTGGGTCTTCACCAAGGGAAGTTATTGTGAATTTATAAAATAAGGTTAAAAACTCAAAAATGTAGTGTAAAAACTTAGTTACGCTGCTATGTCTGACAGGAATTACCCTTTGAGCTTGACCCGGCCTGGGAATAAGTGGAGGAGCGGGATTTCGGCCCGTCTGGTTCAGGGTTGAAGGCCACATAAGGCCTGTCTCATGGTTTGGCAGAGAATCTAATCACTAATGGAGACAATATTTACCGAGCTTAATTTTCTGACAGATTCGTTTCACTTACCCAGCATGCCAGTGAGCCAGATGGCCAGATCCTCCTGCATGGGCACCAGAGTGGCTTCATGTCGCACAGCCAGCCACTGGTCGTACTGGAAGACGTCTGCGAGGCCGGGGCCGTGTCTTTGTGCTAACGGGCTGCGAGGACTCCTGGGACTCAGCAACGGGGCATCGAATTTCTCACCGAACCATACCTGGAGATGACAAGAGGGGAAAGCAAAAGATTTATTGGCAGGTTTTTCAAAAAGTAGGGACACACCTATTTTTCAGATTTAGCATTTGCTTATGAATCTAGAGATACGATGCTTTGATTTTGTTCTCATTTGATGCTGCCGTATGGTTTTATCAAGTCTCTGCCAATGTGAGGAAAACTGCAGTCTTGTTCTATTTTAGGACTCCCTCAATTACTGTGCTGCAGATTTGTTTTCAATATTCATGTCAAAAACATGTTTTCTTCCTGCCAGGCCTGATTCAGGACTCGGATTTGCAAATTTAATCCGTTCAGTGAGGCGCTATGGAATAAGCCTGAGCATGTTCTTCTGTAAACACCGTACAACACGAGCCAACAAACCTGCACAGCATTTCTCCATATCACCTCGCTGCTTTTTAACCTGAATGTAGGTTAGCAGTTTCTGTACAGAGCCAACATTTCAGCATTATCATACTCTAGTAACCATTCAGCCTGGCACTGAGAAAATACCAGAGAGTTTAAGAGACCCAGCCATGCAGAGAGGATGCATCAGGGATGTCGTCATACCACACTTCACTTAATGCTCTGCTGGAGTTTGGAGCACGCTCCGATGCTGCTACTACACTTTAACTTGGCGTTGTATCCACTGTGGTTTACTCTGGGAGTAAAATCACAACCACATCTCTAAGCCCCAAACGCCCACATATTCCTTCTTTTTATGTAATTTTTTCACTGAAAGAGAGTCTTACAGTCATGTTTTCAAATCATAAAAGGGAAAATCCAAGATGGTTGTATGTCGATGCACTTGACTGCTTAAATGGGTGTTCTGCGCTGGTTCACAGTCCAGGACTTCAGAGCCTGAAGCGAGCCGCTGATCTTGGCTTTGACCTTGTTGTCCCATCATATCCATCTCTACTGTCCCACCCATTCCTCCTATTTCCTTCATCAGAGTCCAGCTCTGCCCTGCCTTTTTCACCAGCAAAGTCTTCAATATAAAGGAGTGATGGGAAGAAATCCTGTGTTTTATATTTTAGCACCACTTTTTTTGTTTAATAAAGACATATTTTGAGGCATTTCTGCTGTTATTGTAAACAGGACAGTAGATAAGAGTCAGAAACTGGCTAGAGAGGGAGTGGGAAATGACAGAGACAAGGAGCCACAGGCTGGACTTGAACCCAGGCAGTCTGCTTCAAGGACAACAGCCTCTGTACATCTAACCTGACACACTAAATAGACTGTTTCACATATCCATGGCATGGCATGTTTTATATCCATGATGGCAATGCCCCATAGATGGTGTTCTGGAAGGGTAAAACCTTAAAAACTCTTTTACAGGGCTTTCAAAAGATATACAGAGTTACAGCCTGTGGGGAAAAGAAGCCAGATAGGAGGGTCTGATAGCTTAACCTTCTCTTGATTCATTAGACAAAATGAGGCACAGGAAAAGATCCATTTTGGGGTAGCTATCCCAGTACATTCTGAGCATTCAACACTTAGGCTAATTCCCTGTAAAAATCTGTTGTTTTCACTGCAAAATTCAGTTGTTTTTTTTTTTAAACAGTTTTGGGTAGTGTTACTTTCATTAGCATCTTATTACTTCACTATGTTACCTACTGAGAAAGAAAGATCATGTTCTGTATTACCTGTAAAATCTGCATGCAGCCAGCTGAACTGTTGTACGTGTGGAATCCATAATCTGTCACTAAGCAGACAAAATAACCTACCCAATTACATTTTAGTATGCACATTAGTATGCTCAAAAAAAGAAGGCAAACAGAATTACACACAGGTTGTGCGTAATACTGCGCAACTCAGTGAAAGTGCTTTGCAACACAGCTGACAATACAACAAGAGCTTTTGAACTTACATTTTGCTATGATGTTCTTTCCTAGAAATTCAGTATAATAAGAATATTTTGAGTACAATGTCCCCTTTCTGCAATCTCAGCAGTTTAACAGGCATGCAACATGAGCACTGAAGGAGAGAAACAGAAACAGTGCAGATCTTTGTTTTTTTGTTTATTTTTTTTTTTTTACCATAAAAGCATTACCTGGGTACTCTAATGCAAGGTTTCAAAAAACTTTTTTCAAGGTACAAGCCATCGCGACTCAACAACTTCACTCTCCGTACGTTACTGCCCCATCAGGTCTGCCTCTACACTGTCCTCAGGTGGTTGGTTGAACTGATGGCTGGTGCTAGCTTGGATGACATTAATTCTGGACTCAGCCTGGTCCTGACCCGGCACTTTCTGTTGTACAAGCCTCAAAAGGCCACTTTACCTCTGTCACATAGGCTTTCTTTGCATGCCCGACCCCTTTGACCTTCAGTGGCTGTCTGAACTGGAACAATGCATTTCTTTTTGTTAGCCTCAATAACATCAATAACTGTGACTTTAACTCTAGACATGCGCTTAACCTTTTTTTAAATTTGTTTGTTTGTTTGTTTGTTTATTTTAAAGATTTATTTTTGGGCTTTTCATGACTTTATTCTATAGAGGAGGCCAGTGGATAGAGTCGACAACTGGACAAAGACTGGAGAGAGACCTGCTGTAAAGGGCCAAGGGCTGGATTCGAACCCGGGCTGCCCGCATACATGGGTAGCGCCTTAGAGAGCTAGGCTTTGTGAGCACCCCACATGAGCTTAACCTACCAGCTGAACTTGGCACAGAACGTAGACTTGACAAGCAATAATGTATAGAAAACAAAGCTGTCGGGTCATGATAGCTTGCACCTTGTAAAAAAATGGGTCAACGGTAAAAGTTTTTGGAAACACTGCTGCAACAGACTACTTGGAAAAGCTTAACCTCACATTGTTAATTTTAATAAAAAAGAAAAAGTTAGCTATTTTATGCTTATTATTACTACAGGTTTTGATGTGCTTTTTCACGGGCATGTCAAAAATTAACCATTCAATGTAAAAGACAATTTCAATGGAGAATTGTTTTTACCATTTTCCACATGTACATTGAATATAGACTTTTTAAAGTTTAAAACTGTGACACAAACCTCATAACCTCACATGAAAATGCCAAATAAAGATATTTTCTCTATGCCTATGTTGCAAAGAAATATTTTAAATACAAAATTATGTCATTTAACCCAATATATTGTAAAGTTAATGTAAAATTTACAGGTGAGTCACAACTCGTTAGCAAAGAACAGAAAAATGAGATGGCTGTAATAAAGTGACTCTGACGTGGCTCTTTGCTTTTCGTCTAAGAAATTCTGATAAAACTGGTTGCTATACCTACATCCGCACTACTCTCTTGCAGCACAACTTAGCCACAGTCATAGCTAGCGCCTCATTCTTCTGCATGCAAGGTTACTGTCCACTAGGTGCACGAACATAACCACAACGCAGCCAGCGCCCCTTTTGACCACATTTAGCAGAATTATCTTTATGTTTACTCAAATAGGAAAAAAACATGAGCAAAAAAGGGGAATAATATGGACAAAACAACAAAGTCAAAGTAATATAGGCTCTCAGCTTTCCTGAGAAACAAGAGAAAAAGTTTCCTCTTCAAAAAAAGAGCATAGTTTTCACATGAGCAAAAAGCCTCTTGTTTTTGTTTTTAACTTTCAAACTGTTAACAGGCATCTCGTGGGGAAATCTCCAAAATCAGCAGCAGATGTGCATTATTACGATTCGCCCACACATTACATAACTCACTTCTGGATGACGCCCCCCCCCCCCCGCTCCTATCCCCGCATCCACAATATTGACATCTGTTTGAGATACAGCCTTTAATCTCTGTGTCCATCACATGTCATCGAGCAATAATGAGATTCACTGCGGCGAGGCGTTTTTGTGTCTGGAACAAGGCAGAGGCTTGTTTCCTTCAAACAGGAAACCTCCTGGACAGTGGAACAGAGACGCTGTTATATGATAATGTACTTCTGTAGATGGTCTGTTTTAACGGACAACACAGCTGTGGATGCTTTCACTCTGTGGACATCTGGGTAGTGGGATTTCGCTTTAAAGGCTGACATTTAGTCCCTAGAATGGATCAGCCTCGATTCAAAAATTCCCATAATGCAGCCCAATGCCTTTTTAGATTTCATACTAAATGCCCACCTCTTTGAAAACCACCCACCACATCACATTATATGAATTTAATCTTTGCAAAAATGACCTACAGCCAAATGAAAACAGTCTAAAATTACCCTCAGCCTCCCAAAACATCCTGTGACAAATAAGTGGTCTATCCAGTTCTCTTTCCACCTCAGGTGACTTTAACTCCTTTTATTAGTGTAACTTAATAACTTGAAGGTTTAATTTGATTGGTAGATGAACTCTTTGAGCTTCACAGCCCTTTAGTTAGCTCACTGATCAGATTAGAGACATGAAGGCCCATGATTATAATCAACATCAAAACAAGAGTCCATAATTTGGTCAAGTTTCGGTTCCACTCGTCCCCATGAAAGCAATTTTGGACCAGAAATAAGGGTTAGAAAAATATGAGACAGGTCAGGAGGAAGCTGCAGAACCACCTGGATTAGATCTGAAATTGTTACCTCACTTCAAAAAGAGATGAGCCCGCCTACACAAACGCATTACGCAACGCGGTTCAGGAGGCCAGGCTGCCTGTGGGTCTCTGTGGGTTCAGAACAACATATGTGCCCCGCTCAATATCCAGCTAATTAGAAAATAGAGCAGTGTAGTGTATAGCTTACAAGTTATGTAAAAAACGTGGATTAGAACAGTGAAGTAATCCAGCCTTTCAATGAAACACCTGACTGTAAACGTGTGTTGTGTGCATTCAAAGCAGACCAGTGATGTAAATGTAAATCTGCAACACGAGTGTGGAGAACTTCTTAGTTAATCCATTTTTCTATGAGCATTTTGTTCCCATTAGCAACTGGAATGTGGGTTGATAATCCGTGTAAGAATTGCAACTAACAGATTATCAAATATGTTCTGTATGTTTACGCTTTAGGAGTTTATTCGCTAATCTACACCTTACCCACTTGGAGCAAAGACTCTGGAACAATACAGCCATTCAAAGGGGAAAGACTGAAGAGAGACTGAGAAAATGCAAATCTGAAAAACACTGAGGTTTGTAGGGTCAGACATTTCTGTATCTCTCCTCTTGTTTCTTATAAGGCGGTCAAAGTTTTAAGAACTTCAAGGCTTTTTCAAAACCACATAATTTTAAACCATAATATGATATTTTAATGACTGAAAGAAACAAACAGTCCATATCATAACATTAATATCTAAATTTTAAAACATATTTGCATAGGAGAGGCTTAGCTGCTCTAAAGCCTTTGTCAACTATGCTGTATGGCTCAAGTCTTTACAATTAAAGCTAAAAAGTGTTGCTTGTGGTTTTCTGATTAAAAGAAATCTTGGCATCACTCAGTGATGGATGCACCTGCCATGTGTAGCAAACCTAGCTGCTGATGCCTGGCATCTTGTCATGTGTAGATGAGGACGGGTGTTACTGCAGTATTTTACCTTGTTTTTGAACAGATTACATTTTGCATTATTCATGTCCAACTCCTGACTTTCTGGTGTTTGAAGAAACCCCAGATAATCCAGAATATTTGTTTACAGTCTTAATGTAAGATGCTGACTTTCTCATCCATATTATTGGTAGTCTTGTTGATATGAGGCGTCAATGCATCACAGTTTTAGGGATGGACATTTAGTTTTTTTTCTGATAATGCGGATAAATCAATACTCTTTATACAGTGCTGGTGCCTAAACGGTACCTGAATTTATACTTTTGAGAGGAAGAAAGTGTGTTGAAAGTCAGTGGGAGACCAAAAGCTGTCTGGGTATCATAAATGATTCGCAGAAACTTCTTTATAGGATGCCAGTCGAATATGGGATAAGGTAAATAAACCAGCATACTTTAACACATAAATCACACAAATTCCATAACGACTTTCTTGTCTCTCATTTGGGGTGGTGAAGTATTGAAATGAGGTATCAATATCTTTGTTGTAATTTGGTCCAGTAGTTATCAGATGTGTTGGTACCGGTACCATGTCGGTACCAGATTTCAATACTCATCCCTACACAGGTTAGCATGTGCTGACATCTATTGGCTTTCTTGTCAACTGCAATAGAGATTATGCATTTCAAAACTGCCATTACGGCATTTGCACCAATAGCAATTCTGTATTATCTGTATCAATCTGTAAGGAATATTCAACCATATATCGCCTTAGAAATTTTTGAGTACTGGGCTAAACCTAGCAGAGTATAATGGCCATGCTTTTTAGATTACCGTCTGACACATCTGAGTCTCAAACTAACTTCTGGATGATTTAGGACAATTAATTGGAGAAAAATGCATTTTGGATTCCTTTTTTTCATTCAAGCTGCAAACACATTTTTTAAAACATGAGTATCAGCTGATAGGCACATAAATGGAAACAAAACGAACTCTTTTTTCCCACTGTTTATCCTATGTGCAGGCTAACGTACACCTGAACAGCGTGCATACAGTTTGAGATAGTATCATCTTTACTGGTTACATAAACTGGTCATGACTGCATCATCTGTTCCCATTAACACCAAACCATTCCCTCATGCTGTGTTAGTGATTCATGTAAGCTCCTCAATCTTCATGACTCATGAAAAGCAACACGCTGTACTCAGGAAAACTTTAGTTCTTACCACAGCTGAGTCACAAATTTAACAACTGAAACTAAAAATATCAAAATTCTGCACATTTTCATACAATTTGATAGCACATGTTTTGTATTTAATCTCTTGTATTTTTAATTCAAATGAGACTTTAAAACCTTGAAATCTTTAATTATATTTCAAAGAAAGTAGCCACATGCAAAGAAAGTTAATGTCAAATGTCTTGAAAAATGCGAATGCAATGTGAAGAGTCATACTAGGTGCCTACAACTTCAGTTTTGTTACTGCAGCATAAAAACCATGATCAGGCTCAAAGATACAAAAACATTCCCACACCCATGTTAGAATTAAATCATCTCCCAGCTGTGACAATTTGTTGAAAACTTCCCATGGCCTGGCTCTTGACCTCTGACCTTTCATGATGGTGACCAGTCCTGGGGCTGTTTGGTTTGTCCGGGCTGAACTAACGAGGTCACTTTGCTCCTTTCAAACACCATCAGAGCAGCTCTAGTCACTTTCAGTTCTGATATTTGTAACACTGGGAGAAAGACGACGTAGCCAAGGCTTTAATGAGGAATTTAAGAAGGCAAACAAGAGATGGGGAGGGATTTTTGAGAGATGCACGTTAGGCGAACTGTGGTCAATCAGGGAAAAATTTCTGAGGTTTTCCCAATGATTGTTCGCTGAGAAGTTCCTAACAAAGTCAACCGTCAAGCTAAAAACAAGGATTTTTCTTCTTTCCTGTGACGAGGTTTTCACCCCACAGCAACAATTCATGTCAATCACCAGACATGTCAGAAATCTGTTCAGACATAGCAAGATAAAAACAAAACCTGCAGACATCCCGTCCTGTATAACAATGAGTTTACTGTTACATTAGTAGATGGGTTCATATGCTACTCATACTTCCATGAGAGCATACATTTTCAGCCTGGCTGAACAGAGCAGTCAGACTTTGTCTGTTTATTCAATGTGACCGTGCTCTACATGAGCAGTGAAGCTCTGAGCCGAGCTCTGCATGTAGCGGCAGTGTTTCAGTCTCTGCAGCATCACACAGACTGATCAATATCCTTGCAGGATGCTGCTGATAACACAACAGCAAAAAAAGGGGGAAAAAAATCAGTCACTATGAACTCAATCTTTCCACCGTGGAGTTTAATTCACTTGTAATGCCTTAATGACATGAAGAACAAATGTGAGGCTATTTTAATGCATTTGCTGCCTGTTGTTTACAGAGATGCCAAATGGAGATTCACAGCTGTTTCTGTTGATCTGAGTGTTCATGAAGCAATGTTAAAAGGTTTTCAATCTGGTTAGTCCCTGAAACACACAGGTGGGGATTTAGGTGGGAAATATAACAGGCCCCAAAAAAGATTCAAGAAATTCTTAGGAAAAAAAAAAACACTGAAATTAAGAGAATCAAATTCCAAATCTGACAAAAACTGAAACTAAAATACAGCACAGACAGAAAATGCTGAGACAAGACTCTTATAGGCAGGGATATACAGTCAGTCACACCCCCTTAACTTTTTCAATTTTGTTATGTTGCAGCCTGAAGCTACAGTCAAAAAAAAAATTCCATTAATCTACACTCAGCACCCCATCATGACAAAGTGACAACATTTTAAAAAATTGTAGATTAATTGGAAATTGAAAACCCTGAAATATCACATTTGCAAAAAACAGTTTTAGTAATACATAATATATATTTAGTAAATGTAAATTTAGCGCAGGTTCCTCCCGTTTCTCTTGATCATTGCTGAGATGTTTCTACACCTTGATTGGAGTCCACCTGTGATGAATGAAACTGACTGGACATGATATAGAAAAGCACACGCCTCTCTATAAAAGGCCTCACAGCTGAGCTGGCAATGTATATCAGAGCAAAAACCAAGCCATGAGGTCAAAAGAACTGCCTGCACAACTCAGAGACAGGATTGATCAAGGTAAAGATCTGGGGAAGGATACAAAAAAAATCTCCAGCACTTAAGGTTTCCAGTGCCCTCCATAACTCTCAAATGGAAGAAGTTTGGCACAACCAGGGCTCTCCCAAGAGCTGGTCACGCGACAAAACTGAGCAATTGAGGGAGAAGGGCCTTAGTAGGAGAGGTGAATAAAAGCCCGATGGTCACCCTGAGCGCCAGAGTACCAAAACAAGGAGGGATAGTAGTTTTGAAAGGGACTCAGATTGAGTAGGAGTATCAAAGCAGTTATTAACAGTAAAAATCAAGAATCCTTGTAACTCATCTTGAGTCTCATCACCAGTATGAAGTTCATATCTTTAATCATTGAGATGAAATCAGTGGTGATTGGCTAGCTGTCTTGGCAGCTGAGCTCGCATGTCATGAAACGGCACATGGGGATCTGGTCTTTGCAGATAGATGCACAGAGTTGAGACAGCAGAGCTCTGACAGCAAGGTTTCTTTAGCTGTTTACTGTGTTTTTAGCACGAGTTTGATGATCACAATGTATCGTTCTGTTTGGGAAAGCTTAGGTGCATCAGTGGGAGGCTAGCTGCTGTTGAAGTACTTGCAATAAAACTAATTGAAACCATATTAACCAGCAATTTTTCCTAAATAGTTTGGATGTAGACTGTCTTTCCCACATTTTAGTTAAAAACAACATTTTGGGCAAAGATGAGGAGAGTCTTGACCACAAACCGAATGATCTCCTGGCATGAAAAAGTCTTCTAATTAGGCTATTTTTGGGCTGAATTTCTAAGATAGCCCATCAAACCAAAGTTCATCAACAGCTGTGAAGAGGCTCCTCACTGCCTGTCAACACATCATCAGTCTGAGAGTCTTCCTGCCACATGTGAAGTGCACAGCACTCTGGGATACATATTTAACATCTCCACGTTCCAAGGCGGGTTGAGAAAGAGCCAGGACTTTCCAAAGCAGATGACAGAGGAAAGCCTTTCCCAACGAGGTGCTGCCATGTGACAAATCTGTAACACGATATGTCTGTTGTTTTGGGTTTTGGGATGTCTGACACTTCGTTGCTGGGAGGAGAAAGGGAAAAAAGTGTCGAGCATTCCTCCCACTCCCTTTAAAAAATGTGGAGAGAAACTCCTCAGGGTCGGAGCGTAGGAACGTCAGACATGCAAAACAACAACAAGGCGGCAAGCTGTAACACAGGTGGGCTCGCCGCAGCTGTCGAGGACCAGACAGATGTCTGCATTTCTTTATTTAATCTGGATAACTATGGCATGGTCTGGGAACTTTCCCCCAAATTGGCACACAGAGAGTACCATTCTTTGTGTAGAAGCAGTGACTCAGTGGACTGACCGATAAAGAGCGCTATAAAAATGCCACAATGTCAAGAGTAGAGTCCCTGAAAGAGATTAAAACCTACTCCAAGACAATTAACTGTGAAAAAGTGGTGGATGTAGCCTCTAGGGCTTAAAACTGAAGGCAGTGCACAATTACTGTGATCCTGCTCTTGTTTTTCTGGCCAGTCTGTGAAAATCTACCTTACTTTTGAGGTTTATTCAATCAAAACATTTAAACTGAGTTTATGTCCGTCTGTTTTTGCTGTAATTGGGACTATCGTTAAACAACCAATCAGGAGTTGAGTTTGGCTGTATGTTCCTATGATTGGTTGCCAATATCAGCAATATTTGACATTTTAAGCATTTATGAAGCTGAAACTGTCTTTAAAAATGAAGTCAAATTCTCTGGGTTGGTTGCTCAGCTTGGTGTTCACACTTCCAAGATGTTACTTCCCTCTGCTTGCTGGTTTCCATTCAGACATGTATCAAATATATTCTCTGACTCCATTTCTCTCCAGCTGTCATCCATGCCAACATATAAGGGAAGAGAGAAGGCCCCGCCCACTCAGGGCTGCCAGTTGTCTTGGCATAATGGCAGAGTTTAATTCTAAGAGTCTAATTCAAGGAGAAACAATGGACACCCCAAATTGTTGAGAGGATTTCTGGGGTGTAGAGAGAAATGCAAAATCTGAATGAATTTATTTGAATGTCTTCAAGCATTATGCCAGTGGAGCCTTGTTATGGCACTGTCATGAGAATGCACAGTAAAAAAAAAAAAAAACACCCATGCATCTGCCTGGGGTCTAAACTGTCCATAAAATGTAAATGTAACAGCCAGTTTTGTAAACTCACTGATTACTTTCAGAACTCAACAAAACTCCTTGATTCCTGACATGTACCTCTAACAATGATGGCATAAAAGACTGACATTCACTCTTTAATCCTAAAAGTTCACCATGACATATCAAATTAGAGAAAAGCCAACCTGAATGCCAGTCTGGACGGCCATGACTGTGATCGATGGTGGTTCACTTCTTCATTCTGTGGAAACACAACAGAGAATTTACAAAATAATTCCATCACATTGTGGTTAAGCTGGCGTGTTAAAAGATGGTTAGGATGTTTTTGAGAAGTATTCACCAGCATCTAAACTGGATAAATTCTGGACAAGGAGGACAGTTTGAAAGAAACAAAGACATGTTAAGGATCATCTTGTCAGCAATCTAGCTGTTAGACCATTTATGATGTATATCCTTCTAATAAGCCTATGTAACATAGAAACAGTAGGTGAGTGGCTTAGCTTCTTCCTATAAAGACTAGACAACAACATGCTGTAATCATAACTATAGAGTCCATTCATTTGCGTGCTAGTGTGCATTTATGCTCATCAGCTTCAGGGTCAAAGTTCAGCCTAGAAACTGAGGAGCATTCACAGAAAACCTAGCCAAATTTGGGTCTGATTCCGTTGTTTTATCAATAATCAACTTTCAGTGGGACTTAAATGTTTGCATGCATTTCAAAAGTCCACTTTTGTTTGGCTAACCCAATAAGTAGACTTTTTCTAACTGCATGTAAAAACACCAAGTGATTACATAGACAAAGTATAAAACATGCTGGTGTTAGAGGGGAAAAAAAGCAAAGAAACAGTGAAATAAGCTTGTTTGTAAAGAAGCAGTGCATCAAAAGTGGGTTTTCAGGGGAATGGTTGTGACTACATACTTAACTCAGCTTTACACAAGGCATCAATTTGCAAATCTATATCTGACAAGAGCTAATTAAGGCGGGTCAAACATGCCTGAGGCTGTGCTTAGGAAAAATATGATGTAATTCAAAAGCTCAATATATTACAATATTACATGGAAATGTGTGGCCAATGCATCGTTACAAAATGCATTTTCAAGCAAAATGTGAATCTTCTGAAATGAGCTTTGCTGGCTTTAACAAAGCAACCATCACACCAGTTTTGAAAGTGAAATTACATCACTAAGAGTGATGATTTCACAAAAATTGACCAATAAATTTTAAAACGAAGATCAAGTAGGGGGAAGGTTAAACCTGATTTACTGATTGATGGAGAAGCTTGGGCAATATCAGCAAGATATCTATCTAATGCAGCCATAATGACAGAATAGATCATGCCACCTCCATTAAATTAGAACACTAATAAATCACTCAAGAGGAATTGATGCATTCATATATGCACATGGGACACTGGTCCCAGTAGGTAGAGTAGACAGTCATATACAGAGGTTAGAGTCCTCAATGCACTGGTTACAAGATGAAATCCCAATCCAGGTGCTGGTTTGGAAACATCTTGCCCCACTCTCCCCATATTTCCTGTCACTCTTCAGCTGTCCTATCTAATAAAGGCAAAGAGCCCAAAAAAAATCCTAAAAATACATGCACATGCACAAACAGGATCCTGTGGAGAAGCACAAATGGAAAGATGTCAAACTGAGGGGCCGCTGACCACAAAAGAGCACAGCCCGAGCAGTTTGGGGTTCTTGCTCAAGGGCAATTCTCAGGCAGTACTCAGGAAGTGAACTGGCTCTTTTCCAGCTACCTGCTCAATTTCCAGACATTGGCTCAGTCCCATTTCTAACTATTCCTAACCATGGATTTCAATTGCCCAATGAATCTGATTCTGAAACTTTTTTAAGCAGTGATCTTGCTGGCATTTTTTTCAGACTTTCCATAATGCTTGGTTTGGAGTGTTACCCTTGGAAATCTCAGGTTGAAGGGCCATGTAACGCGCCCGTGGCCTCTATTCCAGCAAGAATTAGGATATATGTGCGAAATGTAAGTGTAGGTCCATGGATGAATCCGGATTGAGCCTTGGAGCGACCCTCCAGTTCCCAACCCAAGTCCTCATTGGCTGAGCTACCACCCCCTCCTGTTACAGCTTACGCGAATAAAATCTGGAACATATGCACAACCTGTGCAGCCAACGTCCCGCAACTGCATCAATTAATCCTCCAAACTGATTCACTAGTTCATCTGTAGGTCGTTCCCAGACTTTTCGCTGCATGATCTGGCAGTATACCTGAGCTTCTCACTCCGGGCACAAGAAAGATGTGACAAATCCCTTTGACTGACCTGAAAGATCTTAGGCCATGCACTGATTATCCAGTCAAGTCCGGACAGTCTTTTTAACCAATTTCAGACATGTGGCTCTTGGGTCTCTACTACTTATCTCCACTCACTGTCTCAGCTACCTGCAGAGATGGACGTCAGAGTAATCTTCAAATTCACCACTATGACTGGCAGTCAAATTCATATGATATTAACTGAGATTTGGAAGGATGTGAAGTTATTTGGTTTGAGAGGTTGAAAGTTGAACAGGAAGCAAGCTCCACTCAGGATGCAGCGAATGGCCCTCTGGGTATAAAACAAGCCAGGACGTTGTTTTTACTCAACACACTGAGTTTTAGTGGTTCAGACTTTCTCACGAGGAAGTGATGCAGTTAGCCCTAGAGTGCTCCTCTCTGCCCTTTCCCATACAGGATGTGAAGGATTACTCCGACGCTCGATCGTCCCTGGGGGTGTGCGCTCGACAAAGAGAGGCAGCGGGTGGGTGGGGGGAGAACGCAATCACAGGAGCATGGATCCTAATAACGCTGATAATTTGGACAACACAGCTGAGGCAATAGCCTCCCACTGACAACAACAACCCCCACCTTTCTCCTCGAGTATCACCTTGAATACTACAACACAATGGCAACTTGGACGCATGTTTCCACTGATTTCATCATGCAAAGAGGGATGAAATTACAAAGAGAGACATTGCAAGCAACTAATATTTATATTTGCACATTTTGCAGACCTAAAAAGTTCAATTTTGTTACGCAAGATCATGTTTTCTGCTCTGATCTTGATAAAAAAAACCAATACAACCATGCAATGTTATTTTGGGGATAACATTTACACATTTAAACTGTTTTTTAAGTGGCATGTCTCTAAAAAAAATCCCTCCAAAACCACAAACCCTGAAATGAATTCTCAGTTGTCCATCAAAGGCCTGCCTGAGAGTGCAGCGTCCAGTCATCCGACACCCAAACTGCAGCCCAGAGGAGAGAAGATGCAAGTCAGCGTCCAAGGACGGGACAGGATGGGACGGGACGGGATGGGAAGGGAAGGCTGACAGCACAAGAGAACCTACCTTCGAACAAAAACAGAACAGTACAGAGCGAGGAAAGTGCACCAAACAACTCCGATCAGCCTCAAAAGAACATCCTGGAGGATACCAAGCTGAGAACCTTGCGCTGCCGTCCAGCCAGAGCAGCGACTCCTGCCTGTGTGCTTCCACGAGTGAAGGAAAAGGCAGCGTGAGGCTGACAGGGAGGGAGGGGGGGAAGGATGGATGGGAGGGAGGGAGGAGGTGCAAAGGGAGAGCCCTGACTAATGAAGTGGCTACGCTTCGCTAAGCCCTGACCGCTCGCTCCCCCCTTCTTTTTCCCCTCCAACAATCCTGTCACGGCGGGACCCTCGCACAAAGGCTCCATTGTTTTGTTAGCTCGCCACCCTCCCCAGCACACACTCATTTACACACTTCTTCTCATCTCCGAGTGAGCCGCCAAACCAGGAACACCCCAACCAGGATGCAATGAGATGGAATGAGATGAAATAAGGGGGGTAGAGAAGTGGGGGACTTCCTTTTCATCCCCCAACCTCCCCCACCAAAAGCAGAAAGTTTTGGGGTGTGAAGTAGGAAAACATTAAGTGCAGAGCTCGCTCCTCTGGTGTTATTTTGACGGTTGTCAGTGTGGATTTAGGGGTAAAAAGAACAGACTTCAGTGCCCATGTGGAAAGTCTTCCAACATATCAGCCCTGGAGAAAACAAACTCTGAGGAAAAGAACAAAAACATGACGTCATGCTGTCGAATTACATGCACAGATGTATCTGCAGCTGTTTCAAACAGCTGTTTCGTTTATATGATGCAATATTTCTGCCCCCAGTGGTAAAATGGCCCACTGCTGCCTACAATGATGTTTCTGCTTCCTGAAAAGCCCTTTTTGAGCATTTTAATGCTTCTTATGCCCTTTAAAAAGACTGTTTAAACTAGGGTTACTTATTTTATTCTGACTGACTGCAAATCTAAAATTTATGCAATTAACAGGTCAGAGGTTAAGACAACATTATGGAAACAGAACTGTGAATAGATTAACAGGGAATCACAGTGTTTGCAGCTGAACAATGAGAAATAGGTTTGCAGAGTGTTGCTAAAGTTAGCAGTTCTAGCTCCACTGGGCTTTGATCCTCTTTTCCTGTACTAGATGTGGTTACACAATGCTCCAATCAGTGGTTATATAGAAGAAATACGTTGATCATTTGAGACTTAAAGCTGACAAAGCCTGCATACAGCTACCTGCATTTTATAGATCAATATACTGCCATGTGCTCAGCTCCTAAGAGATGCTATCGATACTATCTGCTCATTGTGCTTGTTAACATCTGGGTAGTAGGTCATTATAGCAGTATTAACCAGGGCTATAAGAGAGGGATGAGGAGATTACACAGTGTCACGATTGGCTGTGGTTTAATATTACTGCTAATGAATCCTAAAGGCTCTGCAACACTATGTTTCTGTAACCATGCAAAATAAAGAAGTGGAACATTGTTTTCAACAATACCTGTATGTAAACAAAACCAATGCAACTCCAGCTGTGTTGCTTTAGTAGCAGAGCCCTCATCTGCCAAACCTTACAGAAAAAAAAAGGTTGTGGAGCAAGTGCCAAAACACCATAAATAATAACACCTTATTAAAATAAAAATGCATTATTTAGAAACATGGTGCCGAACAACCTGGATGCCTAAATTGTTATTTTTTGCTGGTTTTTGTAAAAGAATATTAAACTGTACCATGATATTTCTAAAATCTGTATGGTCTCAGGGCTATATAATTTCTGGAGGTCAAACTCCAGCTAATTCTTAATATTCTTTATTTAGGATCAATTTAAACTGGATTACCCAACAAAATCTACTCTGGCCAGATGCAGCTACCCCCTGCTGCTTGCTCCTTATCACAATATTTAAACTGCTCTAAAAGCAGCATAATAATGTCAACAGTATGGTTATATGAAGACAAGTCTCCAATGCATTAAGGCTCTATATTTCATGTTATTAGATTCATGCAAAAAGGGTTATGCAATACCGATCTCCTGCAGCTGCCTCCCCAGTTTTTACAGGGTTAATAAGATTACTCGAAGAGTACATCCGTCTTGTAATACATGTATTCTTTAGTTTTGGGAACATACTGTCTAAAGATATTACATCACACGTCCTTGGGCACAAAGTCCCGCACAAAACTGAACACTGAGAGACACAAGGAAGACATGACAATCCCTGAAACAAGCCTCGAGTCTTGAATGCCATTGACATTTGGTCAAAAGATGGCTGCACAAGCTCTTCATTCATGCTGCACTTTGACCAGAAGATCAAACCGTGAAGTAAAAACAAACACGCAACCAGTGATAGAGTGTCTTGTTAAAAATTGAACACAAGATTTCATGATCAGTGGGGTTTAAAATTGGACAAAACAAAGCTAGGGTTGCAAGGGAAGATGATAAAAGTATCATGAATCGATCAAAAAAGCAGAAGCACCATTAAAAAGCTTAAGTGGTGACGTCTAGGCCAAGCATGATGAGATGTTAAAGGGTCAGAGACGTCTTTCAAACCCTAAATGTCATCGTTCCATTACTTTTTTCTCCTCTGAGGCCTTGAAGACATGGGTCTAGCGGATGGAAACTCTTCAGAAAGGCTCTGTTTCTTTTCAGCTTTCATGCATTTGAACGCTCACACCCAGCGCGGGACAAAAGGGCAAATCTTTGGCTCTGGACTCCAGTTGTGTGCATCTGGGGCCCCAGTAGAGCCTGAGAGCGCGACTCCCTGCAGGGACTAAAGGCACCCACACGCAGTCAAATGTCACGGCGCTGAGGAGAGGCGAGAGAGCTGGAGCCAAAAAAATGGAGGCAGCGAAGACAAAAACACATTTTATAATGGTGAACTTAGGAGAAGGGCAGGGCTCGACACAGTGACACCGAGCGCGACCACGCACATTCTCCATCGGTCAGTAAGAGAAAACAGACGCAACCATGCCATCACTTTTCAGACATCTGTAATGCAACACTTCCACTTCCTCGGAAAAGTCCCACAAGATTGTGTATAAAGACGATTTGGAGATTAGGTTCTAGGATTTCTTTGGGGCAAAGCATGCAACTGAGCCTCTTTTTGGTGGAATTATATCATCTACTGCTGAGCTCTTTAACAAGCAGGAAACATTCATATTTTAGAATTTCTGTTACTCTGTAAGATTTAAAAACATCCACATCAGGAAAACTGAGTTTTCATTCAGATGCAATCTGAGCCATTCCTGTTTGTTTCTAAAGAAGGATTATCTGAGAAAATGAGCCACGGAAACCTGGCAAACAAAAGACTGTGTTCAGGATTGGGTTGATAAACCAGTAGTTCTTGTTAGGAGTGAAACAAAAGCTCTGTTGCAGCTTTATCCCCTTAGGAAGTCTGTGATTTGCACATTTAGTAAACTCGTGAACACCCTGAGACAGAGTTTTATAATGTTATGTTTAGAGAGTCTTGCACTCTGACCCACATTCAAGACTGTGTGAAGTTATGTGACATTCACAAGTTTATAGATTTATTTCCGATCCAGTTACACACAAATCATGATTGTGTTTAGTCGACTAAAGTCTCAAAATTAAGCTCCATTTATCAGGCAGAATGCAGTATGTGCAAGATGAGGGATTCACCTATTAATATCTAGAGGTTATAAAAGGAGTGCCTCAGGGCTCAGTGTTGGGGCTGCTGTTATTTACACTTTACACTCCTTGGCCAATTTATTAGGTACACCTGTTAATTTGCTTAACACCAATAGCTAATCAGCCAATCACAAGGCAGCAATGTGGTCAAGACGACTTGCTGAAGTAGAAACTGAGCATCCAAATAGGGAAGAAAGGGAACTTATGTGACTTTGAACATGGCATGGTTGTTAGTGCCAAACTGGCCAGTCTGAGTATTTTAGAAACTGTGAATCTACTTGGATTTTCACCATAGACTGAATAAAGAATTGGACAAAGCCTGTGTGACGTGAGCCGTTTGATTACAATGGCCAATCCATGACGGACTCCATATTGAAATCGCTGTCTCAACCGAACTTTGGATCGACCTAACAGCAGACAAGCCCGCCCACTGAGCTCGACTTTCTGTCAGCTAAGCCATCACTAAAAGCTAGCCTTCTGGTAGTAGCATCTGTCTGTCAAACCATCTCGAATAAGACGTGGCAATCAGTGCACAGTGAGGTTTTTCCCAACTATTATCGAAACGATTGTGGTACAAAAAAATTCAACCCCCTTACAGTGTGAACTCATGAAGATATTAGCTAAAAAGACAAGTTTCGTTTATTTAACCAGGCTGTTTAACAGTCTATTTCTAGAGTAAAAAAGTTTTGTTAACATGTTGCATACGTGACTTCCTGCAGCCAGCCTCAAGTGGACACTCGCTATATTGCAATTTTTTGCACTTCTGCATTGGCTTCATTTTTCAGGACTGGAGGTTGCCGCTTGATTTCCATGCAAAACCATTTCCAGGGTTTACAGAGACTGGCCTGAAAACGTGAAAATATCCTTTAAGTGGCAGTTGTGTGGATAAAAACGCCTTGTTGATGTCAGAAGAGAATGAGCAGACTGGTTGAAGATGATAGAAAGGCAACAGTAACTCGTATAACCACTTGTTACAACCAAAAAAAGCAGAATAGCATCTCTGTATGTACAACACACTAAACCTTGAAGCAGACGGGCTACAGCAGCAGAAGACCACAACAGGTACCAATCCACCACAATTCACAAGTGGAAAAACGTTGCCTGGTGTGATGAGTCTTAATTTCAGCTGCATCATTCAAGTGGTAGAGCCAGAATTTGGTGTAAAAAACATGACAGCATGATGCCATCATGTCAATATGGACCAAATGTGTCCTCGAAGATTCAAGGCAGTTCTGAAGGCAAAAGGGACAAGGTGTACCTTATAAAGTGGCCAGTGGGTGCACATCAAAGATCTCAGGGGGGGCAAAGCTTTGTTTGCACACTAAAGTTGCTGATGTCTATCTACGGGGCTATCGCTGATACTGAACCAGAGCGTCGGTGCATCCCTGAGCAGCGGTATGATATCAGTCATTTCTCAGTGCGTTAAAGGCTCACTGAAGCGTGAGTGCACACATTGACATACACACAGACATGCGCACGCTCTGCTCTCCTCCGCTGACTCCGCCGATCTCGTCTCGCCTCTGTTGCCACCTCCAAAGCCGGCACAGATAAGGGATCACTTCATTCCCCCAGTAAGCCTCTGTGACCTTTGTTCAGGATGACCAACATCATGCGGTGGGAGTATCATGTCTAGAACCTGCAGTCTGAGTAGGACATGACAGTTTTCCTGAAACATTCCAAAGATATCCTCTTACTTTAGCATTATACAACTGCAATTTCTGCAGACATCTTTGCAAGACCATCATCAATACACAATGCTTAATTATGAAGGAACTCCACAAAGAAACTTTTACAAATCTAGCTTACATTAATAGTCAAATTGGAGAGGATTAATGATATAATAAAGCTAAAACTTAATTTATTCAGTGTCCTATTTTCTCTTTTTAGTCCTTCACTTACAGTCTGCCTCCTGACAGGGAAAGGTGCTGAATAAATTAACTAAACTGCTCTCGTCCTGGTCCAATGAGCTTTATAATGGACTTGGAGTCAATTAAAGGAGAGAGATCTACTTAGAGCTTCTTGTCGTCTTGCCTAAACATAGATGCTCTATGTGTTTTGCTCTGAGTGGGGGGGTGAGACATCTGTCCGCGTGCTCCCCACACAGGTCGCCTATCTCTCCCTCTCTCTGGTAATCATTTAAGAGGATCAGCGCTATTCCAGACAGCAGAGCGCATCCACCTCCACGACGCTCCGTCATCACAACACACGCAGCACGTGGCACACACATGCAGCCCGCGGCGCTCTCGCTGTACATGCGTGCACCCGTGCAGAAGTGCCAAAAGAAATGAGAACGCATTATGTAATGAATAAAAGTAGAATGCTCGGGCAGCGATGTCCATTTGATTTCTCACTATAGGATGGCTTTGTGTTTGTCAGGGGAATAAAAATAGAGAACGCATGGCTAGAAAATGAAATAAAAGTCGTCCATGTGCAGATTTGAATATCTCCAGGGAGGTTCATGCACTTTTGAGAGTTTTTAGCTTATTCTAACTGAAAGCTTCTCTGTGCACACTTCTCATCTGTCTTTACAAGCAAAAAACCACCTAAAGAAAAGAAAAAGGTCTATTGAAGTCTTAAGCCCTCTGTTACGACATCAGAGTTCTTCACGGATCATTGCGCAAGTTTTTACAACACTCCCCTTAAATAACTCCAAAACAAACTTTACACAAACATCCTTTAACGTCATGTGACTCAATTTTTTAGCATGCAAACAGCTGCAGAACCAAATATCTAGTGTTTCATTTACTAAAGGGACAATCAAAAATGCAAACGAGAGATGAGGTGTTCAATCAAAGTCTTCAGCCCTCTTTCTGAATAAGGCTTGATTGGCTCTATTCTACATTTAAGCAACCATCTGACTGTTTAAAGATGTAATAGACAATATAGTTATAATACAATTATTTTATCATAATTTACCAAGTTCTGTTCTTTTCTTATTTTAGAACATTTTAACAGAGCTATTTTTTGTGTTTTATTGTTATTCTAACATCTTTTTATTCCATTATTACTACATTAGATCTTGATTTGATGATGTTATTTTGTTTTGACACTTTTCACCTAACCTCCAGCGTTTCCCAATTATGAAGTCAAGATAGTTTTTCCTCAAAATGCAACTTCCTGTTCTTACAATTTCCTTTATTTCTGACATATTTCCAAATGTCATGTATTGGACTACAGGCTGGGGGAGAGGGGTAGGTGGCTTCTATCCATTTTTTGTATGTAAAGCACTTTCTGCTGCATTGTTTTGTATGAAAAGTGCTTTACAAATAAGTAGCTACTTTGTTTCACACATCCATCTGGGAACTCTTCAACAGGAAACGTTTGAGAAAAGGCAGAGGATTCAAAAAAAACTCAGAGTGTGATTGGGTGAACGTTCTGTCTGTCACATCTCTACGAGCCAATCAGAGCAACAAAACACGTGACGTAGCCGCTGTCGAGCTGCGCGTGCGCAGCCACTGAGGAATAATGCAAAACATGGCGACTATAGACATGTAAGTACTCAACTTTTGTCGTTTTTGAAAAGAAAACAACTCACTGCTGTTCTTTCTTCTTCTTTTAATGAAGAAATGTCGTCAAGTTCTGATAAAACTGGCACTTGAGCAGCATCCACGCTAATCTCTTCCTCCATAACTGCACCAGCTCTTGCTGCTGCTTGTTTACATCACGACACTGCTGCGCCTGAAAGTAATGCCCCTCGTTGCCGATTGGTCCTGTCACTTTCTAACCGGGCCCAAACAGTTCAGATGGGAGCTTTGCAAGATGGATTTGCCAGTGAGAAACAAGGAAACGGGCGTATCCATCTGCTTTACAAGGTTAATATAGCATCAGAGTGCAACATAAGATAGAAAGAAGTGAAGGAGTCTGAATAAATCCATTTTTACCACTACAGAATATATAATCTTTGTTAGCCCTGTTATTTTATGATTAAATGTTGCTGTAATCAAACTCGTGTTTTTCCCAGTCCTTCAGTCCTACTTCACTCCTGAAAGCATCTTCGTTTAAATACTTCTGAGAACAATCTTGTTTGAGCTTTTCGTGTTCAGAGGCCCTATTTTTAGGCCTTTTCTTTGATAACATGAGCAGACAGAAACGGATGAGTAATATCTTTGTGTGTCCTTGTGGTGTACCCGCAGTGCGAGGTGGCTGTGGGCCAGCTCTCTGGACCAATAAACCTCCTGCCACCCTTAGCCTTTCCCTGCAGTCCAAAGGGTTCTGCTGGACCCGGCGTCCCCCCGGAGAATACTAACTCCTCATCTATTAAACTCCTTCCTGCTGAGCCCTTTGTGTCTGGACTTAATTACCCCGTCAGAGGAGCGTTTCATTTAAAGCCCGGCTTCCCCCTTTTCATTACAGATGGGGCCTTGTTGCTGAGAGATATTCATTCAGTTACCCAAAGTAAATATAAGTCAGCCGTTTATTTGTTAAACTGAGCCCGACGTCTTCAATCAAACCATACTTTCTAAAGCTATTCACTTCCCCCCTGGGCCTGTACACGCCTGCTCCCGATGGTTCTCTTACTAAAAGACTACCCCCCCCTTCAAGCAGGATTAAAACATTTCCTGGCCTCTTTCCCTTCGTCCTTGTTCGAGCCATCTTTCCTCAGAGGTGAGACAGTGGGACTAAAGTCCATCTTAAAGGCTTGAATGAGTGGGAGCCACCTGCCAATCCCATTTTGATTTGTTGATGCTAATCCTCGGCTCACCACACGCCATCGGGTCACCTCCAGGATTTCTAAAGACCCTCGGTGCTGACTCAGGATCAGGCTTCCTGCTCTGCTTTACATCTCCTCAACCAGCAGAAAAACCCCTGAAAGCTGACTCCAGATCAGCATATAGAGACCTTCAGCTCAAACACCGAGTCTAACGTGAGCTGCCGAGAGATAAGATTGTCCTTGGCGTCAAACAGAAGATACAATCGGCCTTTATTTACTCAAAACAGGCTGGTCTCCTGACTGGCCTCCTTTGATTCTTCAGGGAAGTCTTTATCCAACATGATCTCCACAGACTGTTTACAGTTAAAAAAAAAAGTCAAACTTTCTTGGCTGTCATTGTCTGAGTGTAAATGTTAAGTTCTGCAGCTGAGAAAACCAGCAGCAGTCAATGAAACACAAAAGAGCTCAAGGGGAATGCCAGTATTTTATAAACTACGTCTCTATTTTTAACATGTTACTCACTTTGCCTCCAAAATGAATAACAGGAAGTCAAAGTGCTTCTTTTGTCCCTTACAGACTCAGATTCTTCCTCAAAGTTCTTTATAGTACAATACGGAAAAGATAATGATAGAAATGTGTGGCCATTCATTCTGAAGGGGCATTTATGAGGAGTCATGTTCAAATAGAAAAGAGCTTTCCAAAAACTGTTGCCACAAAGTTGGAAGCATAGCATTGTCCAAAATGTCTTGGTATGCTGAAGCATTAAGATTGTCCTTCACTGGAGATAATGAGCCTGGCCCAAACTATGAGTGGACTGATTATCAGCCTGGCCAATTTTTGATGCTGATATTTTGCATTTGGCCAATTATTGGTATCAGCACTTTATTTCACCAAAAATCTGCAAAGTTAATTAACCAAAAATGTTGCCACTTTGGCTCATCTGGCTTAATTTTCACTCTTCAAAGTCTCCCCAAAGGTCCCGTATACAAAACAATCTGATTGGCTGGATGTGACATGAGTACCTGCCGATCACCACTTAAGCCTGGCTACCACTGACACAATAAGTGTATGGAACCATTTGGTTATCCTGCTGCTATTGCTCTGTGCCGTTTCTCATGCTGATAGAGATAGCTTTAAATTGATCATTTTCCTCCATTTTTTTGATCATGCGCTTTTACTTTGCCACGTTAAGTGCATTTTGTAAAGCATAAGAAATGCGTATCAGTTCTCTGTCTCATGCACCACTAATAAATCGGTATTGGCCCTGAAAAACCAATCTGTTCACCCCAGTGTTAATTTTGGCAGCTATTTTTAATTTTAGTTATAGTCTTTAAAAGAAATGCATTTTAGAATTAGTCCCATTTTAGTCATTTCTACCCTTTTTAGTTTTAGTCTAGTTTTAGTACATAAAAAGTCCTCACATTTTAGTCTTTACTTTTAGTCTAAGCATTTATTTTCTTGCCTAATTTGGTGCCAAATCATGGTAGTGTGTTCTCTGCACTCTGCCAACCCGGGGTCCCTGCTTTCTACAGCTGAGAGGCAGAAGGGATATAGATGCATTGCATTTTGACAGATTTACCCACAGTGGAGAAATATCACAGATTTTAAGTGCCCGATGAAAACTAAATTACATTTTAGTCTAGTTTAAGTCATTTTGACAAAAACTAAACTTAGTTTTCGTCCGTTTTAGTCATCACAGATCTATTTTTGTTAGTTTTAGTCTAGTTTTTGTCACGGAAGGAAAGGCTGTCGAATAGTTTTAGTCGACGAAATTAACACTGGTTTACCCCTTGCCCAAAACCTGAAGAATAGCCCCACACCATTAGGTTATATTTTTTTTTGTGCTTATATTAATGTCAGTGGAAGTTCAGAATTCTCCAGCTATAGAATCAGCAGTGTTAGCAACTCTTATGAGCCATGGACCTTTGACCTTGCTCTGTGTTTTTACATAGTCTTCTGCTTTGTTGCTGTTGTTCCTGAACACTTCCACTTTATAATAATATCACTTAAAGTTGACTGTGGAATATCCAGAAGGGAGGTTGTTTCCTGAACTGTGTTATTGCAAAAATGGCATCCATCACAGCAACACACATGAAGTCACTGAGCTGCTCAGAATGACCCACTTAGTATCACAAATGTTTGCAAATGGAGACTGCATGGCTAGGTACTTTATCTAATACACCTGTGGCAACAGGTCTGATTGAAATATCGGAGCTCCTAACATGGGGCAGATCTTAAGCAGGTGTATCCCTGCTAGCATCAGAACCACATCAGGTGCTCGTTAATACAAGGACAGGTAATGGCATGGACTTGCCAGTTTAATTTACAGGACATAGTAAGGGCTGATAGTTGACAAACATTTAAGCAGTACAGGTAGAACAGTATTTGTAGAGTTTACGAAGAAATAAGTCACTCTGTCCACGCTCGTCTTCCTTGTGTGTATTTGTGATTCAGAGCTGGTGTCAGAGGGCTGCATGGTTTGATATCTGGAATCAGAAAATGACTAAGACCCAAATAAGAAAAAATATATATATTAATTTTTTCTCCCATATTGTCCAGCCCAAGACATAGCAGCCTTAAGAAGGCACTAAACTGCAGCTTTATGCATGTGTTCACTGGCTTCATTTTTCAACCGCAGAGGGTTGCAGCTTATTCAGAACATCTCTAATTAAAGCAACAGGTGACGACAGACTATTTGTCCATGTTTTACATAGTCTGTGGCCTTTGAGTTATTTTTTTCTTCTTTATTTCAGGCTTTTAAATACATGTTATCAAATTCCATCCATTACTTCTGTCATCTTGCTGTATTTATACACTTTAACAGATTAAAGACAAAACAGGAGGTAAAAATAGAAAACCACAGGAAAGAAATTCATAGTCTGTGGCCTTGGCAGATAACACTGCAGCCAGACACAATCACAGCCATTACCACTAATTAGACAGCTGTGGTCAGCAGCAAACAAGCTTTCATCATTATTTCTTTCATCAACATTATTTTAGTCCAAAATTCGTTTTATTTAAAGATTTACTTTGGAGCTTTTGCATTAAATAGGACACTGAATGGAGTAGGAAATATGAAGAGAGATGTGTGTGCCAGCTAACCACTAGGCCATTTAGGCCCCATAGGGCCGAAGTTTAAAAAGTACTGGAATTCCCCTTTAATTCAAGGAGTTCCTTAAAATTCTCTTTAAGTTACAAGAAGCTCCCTGAACTCAGCCTCTTAATAACAGGAGGAGATTCCACAACACGATTCTTACCCTGAAACATGAACAAACTGAACAAGCAACATTTTTCAGCAGCAGTAAATATTCAAACTATGTTTAACATGAGCTACAGGAGGAGAAGCTCTATAGCAGGCAATCTTAACTTATAGGATTAAATGGATGAATGAGTGGGCAGAGTGTGTTTGTAATCAAATGACCTGTCATGTGTTCTGGTTTCTTTGTAACGTATAGAGGCCACAGCTACGTCCACTTCGTCCCAGTAACCTAGACTGGGAGACCCATCCTTCTCAGACTGTGACTGAGCACGTTACTACGTCTGAACTATAGCGGATTAAACATTATCTATTTATAAAGTGATTTTAAAGAAAAAAAAAGCTCCCTGCATGATGTCAGAGATCAGTTAGACGGGCTCTGCATCCTTTAAGCTGCAGGAGAGCTGGCAGGACGCCCGAGCCGAGGTGATTCTGCTGACCTCACACAAAGACCGACCAACTGCCTGTTTCAGTCACAGCACAGGCGGCAGTTCAAAACACCTGAACACACGACAGCACCAACATGACTGTTAGTCTTTAATCAGTAACTGACAAACATCCCATAATAATATGAAGTGATTATAACGAGTTCATTAAATCAATGAACTGGGGCGTGAAGCTGTAAGTACTGACAGAATCCAGCTAACTTGAACACAACGTTTATCCGTTATATTTTTAAATCTAATCACGTCAAGAAAGTGACTCTCTGCCCCGGAGTTTGGCTAATAATCAGGGATTATTTCCCCATAATTAGGAGCAAACCAAAGTCCAAACACACCCCTGATCTGCCATATAACAAGCTTTCAGGGTCACCTACCATAAGCCCCCCCTCGCCCCTTCCTTACTGCTCAAGGTTGGACCAAGGAGACCAGAGAGGTCAAGGGTCAACGAGCTCAGCCTAATTAGCTACATTTCTTTGTCACATTAATAATCCCTGCTGGTGTGTGTGTGTTGGGATTGTGGCAGGATTTAAAAACTGGGGCACCTTTCACCCTAATCAGCCTCACTGGTGCTAATACATGATGGAGAAACATATGCTGCAACAAATCTTCAACAATCAGACACAAACTACAGAAAGAAAGGACAACTACAGCATCTTTGTCATCTTGATCCTACATGTGGCAGTCTAGTGGCATCAATAAAAATGCTGCAACAATAAATAAGTAAAAATTAAAAGTGATTAAAGGTGGTACTGCCATGTTTGAATTCAAGAATATTTAGCAGCCCAAAGTGTTGTAATCAACTACAAATTCACTGTTAATGGGATACAATTAAAGGCAATAAACCCAAAATTCTTAATTCACCACAGCAAATAAGAATATTTATGTGAACAAGTAATGGTGTCTCGTATAGCATACAAATATTAATCCATCTTTGTATCATGGCTATGGTTTACATTATTTTGATGCAGTTGGACTGAGCTCAATATAACTAATTTAGAGAAATGGTGCTCATTTTGTGGTCTGAGGAAAAATATGTTGTAAACATCACTGTTGTGTAAAAACTGCAGAACAGCAGATAGCCATAAAAAGCTAAGGATGTTCCCAGCAACCAATTTCACTGTTTGATTAACCACAAAATTTAATCTAGATCGGTTGACTTGTCTAAATTTAAAACAGAGTACATTGTATCTGGCACAGCCAAATACATAATATGGACAAAAGTATTCAGCCGCCTGACCATTACACCGACAAACACCCTTATGATATTTCCATAAGAATGTCGAGCATTTCTGTGGGAATTTGTGCCCATTCATTCAGTAGAGTATTTATGAGATCAGGCACTGATGTTGGAACAGAAAGCCTGGCATGGAAACCCGTTCCATGATGCTCCAGCAGGACAGTTTTTGTGCTTACATTGATGCCAGTGGAAGTTCAGCACTCTACAGTCACAGAACCGGAAGAGTGTTGATCAGAGCATTGGTCTTTGTCTTACTGGCCAAATTGCTGCTGTTCCTCAAATGCTGTGTAATATCAGTAGGGATTAAATTTCCTTAACAGTATATTTGGGCTAAACGATTTGGGAAAAAAAATCAAATTGTGATTTTTCTACCAAATATTGCAATTGTGATTTAAAATGTGATTATTCCTTGAGTTCCTCATCTTTTGTATTTTTCAACAAACACAAGGAATAAATCATTCTATATTACAATGAACACAATATTAGACTAAACAAGGGCTGAACAATTTTGAAAAAAATACCTAATTGTGATGATTTTGACTTGTATTGTAAACTGGAGACGATCTGTTGTATTGTCATTTTCAATAAGAAAGTTAAAAAATGAAGAAAGGATTATTTGTAGACCATTCTAGAAAGAGGCACTGGAATGATTGCATACATATGTAATCAATAATGTCTCTGCTGCAAGAAAAAAAGTTTTAAAACAGTTTAACATAGATTTCAGGTTAAAGAAATATTGCACCTTCTGTGATTTGAAAATTGCAGCAGGCCAAACTGCAATTTAATTGAATTTTCGATTAATTACCCAGCCCTAGTCTTATTGCAAAGGTGCCATCCATCACAGTCCATGCCTGAAGTCACTGAGCTCTTAAGAACGACCCATTTAGTATCACAAATGTTTGTAACTGGAGACTGCATGGCTAAGTGCTTGATTTTAAACACCTGGGGCAATGGATCTGATTGGCCAGAACGGTTAATTATTAAATTCAGGTGTTTCAATTACTTTCTAGCCGGCTATTAATCTGATATTTCTGTTTGCAGTTCTTTATGCCTCTTATTGAGGTAATATGCCCCAAAAAAACATCTAAATTCAAGCAACATTTTAGTTTTAGCTAATAGGCAGTGATAAAGTAGGCTGAATGAGTCTGTATTTATGTTGCCTGGTAACATGCAGGTGTCCTCTGCATGTTAAACTAAAAATCTCCCCCTGCTTTCATTTGATGGTATAATCACTTACAAAGAATTTTCCACGGGAAAAATTTATCTTTAAAAAGGTGGTTTGAGTTATTTCATGTGAGGCACTTTGACACCTGACAGGCACTAAAACCACAAATTTAGATAAAAATACTCTTGTTGGTAGAGTTATTTGACATTATAGCTAATGAAAAGGTATAAATATTAAATTAATTGTGGTTCATAAACATCTAGAACTACCTACTGAAATCTAAATTCACTTCATAGCCTTAACTGGAACTTTGAATACTGTATTGTAACAAAATAGTCCTTTACCTCATGCAATTTAAATGTTATCAACTCAAACCACCATCTATGAATAATGCATGATGTCACAGTAACTAAACAACCCACTGACAAACAAACCCCTTCATAAACACATATTACCAATGACCAGCCACACCCACCCCCACCCTCCTGTAAGCTGTACCCTAGATACACGAGTGCTAATCCAAGATTTCATTATCATCTCTATTGTGTCCACACACGCAGTATCACAGCCCATATGTGCCCACGTGCATTTTTAACTCATTAAGCCTCTTTTGTCTCTTCTGCTCCGTCTGTGGTTGTGTGTGTGTGGGTCCCGGTCTTAACTTTCAGGACCCCTGGCAGATCCACTCTGCAGGGCCTGATGCCAAACATCAAGCAGATGGTGATTATGAAGATAGCTGAATTGGGGCTGTTACTCATGTGTGCACTCATTCACTGAGAGTAGCAGCGACAGCTTTGTCTCAAACACAGCCGTGTATTGTTCAGCCCGTGATCCGGTGACCGATCACGATACGGGCTAAAAGGACAACAACATAACGACGACACCTTCAGTTTGACACACTGAACTCCAAGTAAACAAAGTCACGTGGACGCTAAAGTTGCTGGAGAGGTTGATGACTTTTAGTGAACTCATAGCTTTTAAAGTACACGCCCTTTTTTAAAGACTTTGTTATATTCTTTAAAAAGGAAAGGAAACGACTGGTCAGCCTGATTTTGAAGCTAAACAACAAGGAAGAGTACATAAAAGTTGTTGTTGTGAAGTCAAAAATAAACACCATGGTTACTTCATCACCAGTGTGTGAAATGATCTTTTCCTGGTTTAAGGAAGCACCTGCAGGCCCTTTACTCCATCCTTCTTCCTCCATCAGGAAACGAGGACCGTCACATACAAAGACTTCACATAATTTATCACCTGTGATTGTCTGGGCACAATGGACAATAGGGCTGGGCAATTGATAGCAAATTAGATTAAATCGCAATATGGCCTACTGCAATTTTCAAACCGCAGAAGTTGCAATATCTCTTTAACATGAAATGTGTCAAAATACAAGTTCAATAAATCATTTTTATACAGCGGCAGAGATTTTATGCACATTATGCAAACATTCAAATGTCAAATTTTTTATAATGGTTTACAAAAGTCCTCCTTTTAGTGTTTTATGTATGTTTTTCTTCATCAAAATGAGTGACATAAAAATGATGCCCTTAAACAAAGCAAATAACATCACAGTTGCAAACAAGCAAAAATCGAATACTCACTATCTAAAACTGATGAAACCTAGCAGTACTTCATGAAAGTCATACTGCAGCTGCGATCAGCTGATGGCCAGCCTCATCTCCCCCACCCCAGCTGCCTCTTTTATAGCTTAAAGCTTGTTGCACCCTTTTATTCAGATTCATGCTACTGTGGAGTAATTGCTTCAGAAACAATATCATTGTTTTCAATACACGTGGTATTATTTATGGAATTATTTATTGCTTGATTTTACTGAGAAACACACAAGATTAACCCAAGAATCAATGCATATTAAATCACAATATTTGGAAAAATAAATTACAATTTGATTATCTTTGCAAATCGTTATGGACAAGAATCCAGCCCATGTATTATTCGCCCAATAATGGAAGCTTCTGTTATGCATCAGTTTTAATGTATGACTGCCAATATGAAAAAATATTTTACAACACATAAAATGCAGAATCAAAGCTTGAGTGACTAAACTCCAACCCCACAGACCGGTGTTTCCCAAAGTGTTTCCCAAAGTCTGTGCTGTGAGAGATCATTTATAATAAATAAACAATATAAAGATTTAACTTGCACGCCACTTTATCACTTATTTAGTCTGATGCACAAAACCGGTGTCACAGTTCAACTGGTGTTGAAGTAATAGGTGACAGTCTGTTAAACATTTCAGTACACCACTAGCTTATATGACTGTACAAGTAGCTTCAGTAATGTGACTGGAAAAGAGCTCGAGGAGTCACAATGTTGCTGTCTGAAAACTAAAAGTTTGCATTGAAATTCTCTGTTTGTTAAATAAAAGCATAATTGTCATAATGTTAACAGTTATAGGAGGATAGAGACTATAGGGATGGGGTGATTTTCACAACCTTCATCACTCCTAACATCAGGGCTTGTTATTAACACCTGCCAACCAGCCGATTACAAGTGGATTTCAGCTGTGGCAGCTGTCTGTGTGAGAGACAGCAGCTCAGTCTGGGTCCACCCATCATCATATTTCACTCAGACAGCGACTCAAATGTCACCCGTTTTTGTTTGTGTGATTAATATGAAGTAAAAGTATGAGGCAAAAGGTGTTCTCTCCTCTCCAAGTTTAATGTCTGTATTACCAGCAACATTAAGCAGCAGTACTCTGTAGTCCTGTTTGTGGCTTTAATAAGAGCTGCAGCAACTCTTATTACAACTTAAACAGCTGTTTAAAGGTGTTTTAACTCATGACTTGCTGGTTTTGAGTCCATGATGATTCAAAGTAGTGAGCTGTGGCCTTCAGCGAGGTTGAGAAGCCTCTAACTGACTGTAACTGCTAAGTGAAATCAATGATAAACAAAATCCTGTAACAAATCCTTCACAGTAAAAGCCTGTAGTTGTTTTTCGCAAGGACTTCTATTGTGAACACCCACATCAGGAAACATGGGGTTTTCAGGAGCAGCTTGCTCTTCTTTATCAATTTCCAAGTTTTGAAAACTTGACCTTTTATTGTTTCCTGCTGCAATAGCCCCTTGATATATCCCATTTAGCTGAATCATTGGCTATTTACTTATTTGAAGATTTTTTTATGCGGATATTTCTTCGTATACTTATATTTATTTAGTGTTGCAATGTAATTTAGCTAAATATTCAGTTTGCTGCGGAAGCCCTGTGCTGAAGATGGTTGTTCACAGTTGATTCTGCTTATTTTACAGTGCAATGAAGTTTAAAATACTTAATTCAAAAACATTATATTTGCGGTGCAGATGATCTAAGGCGTGCCTGATTCTGTCTTCTGTCCTCCTCTGTCAAAAAAATGCATAAAAAGCCCTAAAATAAATCTTAAAAGACATTTGTTGCCTCTACCTGTTCCTATGTGAAGTTAGCGCAAAGCTTAAATTAATTTATTGATTATTTATTGGTTTGTGAATTTTAAAATATGATTTGTTATTGTACAAAGTACAGTTGACTAACAAGAGCTGGAACAAAACTGCTACCTCAGCGGATGTACCAGGTAGCTAACAGTTAGCCACACTTAGCTATTTTACTTTAATGAGACTGAGCAGTTGAGAGCCGATGGAGAACAACACGGATAACATGTTTGAAACTTTGCGGCTTATTTTGAGTCAGTTTGGTTAGACAAAGCCCTTTAACATCTTATCAATCACTTCTGAATTTTTCAGTTATGTTGTGTCCAAATTAGGTGTAGATCAATTATCTGCCTGGTCGATTATTGATGCCGATGTTTGGCATTTAGCAAATTACAGGTATCTTTCTGCATTTTATTTAACTGATAATCAGCCAAAAATCATTCAGTTCAAAGGTCTGCTATGTTCGCTCCACTGCAAGATGCGTCTTCCCCTCTGGTTTTGGTTCCACTCTCTATTTTCCTCGCCTAATGCCTGCCCATAACACTTTCTGACAGGCTTGATGTCACAACTACCAGCCAATCAGCACCGAGGCCTGGGTGGCACTGACACAGGGAGTATACAGCATCACTTCCTGTTTCCTGGCGCTACTGTGCTGCTTGACAAAGCCGATGCTAAATAGTTTATTTTCCTTCATTTTCTGATATACAGTCTTACATTTTGTTTGTCATAACAAGTCCATATTAGTTCCAAATATCGGTTACATGCTCTATTAATAATCGGTATAGATATTGACCCCGAAAAAACCTAAATCCATTGACCGGTTGTACAAATTGTGTACATGCTTTATCAACTGCACCATACCAAAGCCCTCCTCTTTCAACTGTGCCATGGCCAGGTAAATGTGCATGGTGCAGAGCACACATACAAGTCAGATGTGCTCGGACACAGGAAGGATTGTCTAGTGTGAGTGCACCTTAACATACAGGACAGGCCAAAGGCATACACTAGTCTGAACTGGCAGGCAATCGAACATTGTTTACCCAAAGATGCTTTAATCTGGTGTTGAGCTCTGTTAAATATACCGAGGTTAAACAAGCAGGGTAAAACATGCCAGACAATGGTTATTGATCCAAAATCTTCATTACAAAGAGGAAAGAGTCCAAACCTCCACCTGCTCCCCCCAGTGATCTCATCCAACGCAACATTCACTTAATCCCTCTGTATCCTAACAACTCTTCAGGAGACAACGTCTCCTAACTTACATATGTACCACTAAACTAGTGATCCTCTTACCTATTTATTCGTAGCTGCCAATCAAGGATAACAGTGAGCATGTTCCACTTTGAAAGCCGTTGTCTCACAATCAACACAAACACGCACAGGACAGTACAGTCATTATGTAAGAGTGAAATCTGTACACAGCAGGGAGGGTAATTGGTTTAAGTAGCAGCTTCGTTTAAATGTGATTGGGGCTCTTGAGAAAAGGAAAGTGCATCATTGAGCTTAGAGTCACCAATAAGCATAAACACAGCTGTTGGGTAAAAGTGAATGTCGCTTAGTAGAAAGTTAATTAGATGGATGAATTGATCCCAGACTGGGAAGCTGTTGAGCTAAAGTAGCAGGTTTGCAGGGGTCCATGAACACAATGTAAATATTCAAGCAGAAATATTTTTTAAAAGGAAAATACAACCAACCTTGCAGCTTTAAAAAGACTATTTAGGGCTGGGACATATATCAAGTTTTTAGGATGTTGATGTATTTTCAAATGAGAGTGTAAGACAGTACTGTGAAAAGTTTTGATGATTTGAAATATGCAAAATTCAGCAATGTCCTTTTAATTTGAGCCCAGTTCCACCATTGTTCAAAAATATTCTTCTTTGTTATGTTTTACTTCTCTGGCTTGAACTGTTGGCTACATTGCTCCATACTGCCCCCACATCACAGGTGGAATTGCAATCTTTGGTCCATATCCTTAAGCTGGACTCACTACACAATTTTAAACCTTACTTTAGGCCACTTTACCCCCTTTGATGATCAGGGTGTTGTGTCCCAAGTGGAGGCTTGTCATCACAATTAATTATTTGTCCAAATAACTCTCAATATTGGGTAATTGAAGGTTTAAAAATATACATCAAAAATTAAATTGCATAAATAAATTGGCAACATTTGAAGTTATGAAAGGATTTCATCAGTCCCACCAACTTTTCTAAGTGTCGTCAATATAGTTGTGCACTTTAGAGAATGCCCTGTCTATTTAGTCAAAAATATGACTGAAGATCAGCCGTTTTCTGTACTTTTTTTTTTCATTGATCATAAAAAAAATAGCTATTTTAACATTTTGAAAGACATGGTACTTAAATGTACAGACTAGTATTTTGACAACCTCATACTGTTGTTGACTGTTTTTCAACAATTTTGACTGTGCAGCACTTTGTCTGCCGTTTATGATTACTAAAAACTAAAAAGTGCCCAATATTGGGTGTATGGAACTTCTATTTTTGTTGCTTTGGTATCAAACAGCTCTAACTATAATTTGATTTTAACTAAACCATATCGAAGTTTATAACTCTGCTCCAGTGACAATCATATGTCATGTATTTACAGACAAAATATCAAGCTTTTTATATTGTGTATTGCCATTCAGCTTTGAAGTAGCTGAGTGGTTGACGTTTTTTAAAAAACGTGAAGAATAGCCTATTAAACATAACGACAATCATCGCGTGATTTGTGAACATCTTACAGCTTGCCCGGGCGTGTCGTTTTAATTCACGAGACTTTAAAATGATTTAACGTCAAATGTACACACAAAAATCTGATGTTTTCACTGCATTATCTCACAGCAGCTTCCACGAGGCTCCCTCATGGATTTTGGGGATGAAAACTGTTGGCAAACTTTTGCACAGCTGAGGCGAAAACCTTTACAAACACTTTATCCGTCATATTCCGTCTTAAAAGTGAACCTTTAACACTTACCAGCAGTAGTCAAGGATATAGAGTCTCCCAGCAGAAATTCCGGGTGGTTTGTGATGATAGAAAGCGGTTTTTCCTTGTGGAAATCTTCAGTTGGTGCTTCAGTTCACTGGAGTTACTCATGTTCTCCGCTGCCCTGTGTTTATGGGCTGCGCTGTTCGAACCAGCCAATCAGAGCGCTCCGTCTCCTGGGGGCGGGACTACAGCGCACCTGAGTGTCATTTTACTGAATGATGACAACTCCATCCACTACAATTACATGAGAGGGCTCAAATAAAGCTTCGAGGGCATTATAGTGTTGGGACAAGGCTGTATAAGGGATTGTGAGTGGCAGATTAGCACTGAAAATAAACGACAGTGTTTCTTTTATCCACGTCTCCTTTCATATCCTTTCTTTTTTCTCCGATCTTCATTCAGCTGATAAAAGAATCCAGCAACTTTCATCTAGTCCTGTATGTTTTTAGTTGAACTAATGAATGTTTTACATGTGTAAGGTGAGTTCAGGTCGATTTAGACAGTTAAACAAAAATGTCTTTGTTTCTTCATCCGAATAATGAAAATACCATCCTAGGGTCATAAATCAGATCGTACACATATTCCAGACCCTTTTCTAATAATAAAACTTATGTGCATAGTTTTGCATCAAATTGTTGCTGCTTTTAACCTATTTTGCCACTTTTTGCCTATTATTGCCACTTAAAGCAATTTTTTGACACTTTTTAACAGCTTTTCACCATTTTGCCCCTTTGAGCCTTTCTTTGCCAATTGTTTTTTGCCACTGTTATCTGATTTTTTTCTTCTTGGACCAGTTTCTGCAACTCTGTAACATTTCACCACTTCTGTTCACCTGTTTGTACCACTTTTTCTACTTTTTACCCCCTTTTCATTACTTTTGACATCCATTTTGTCCATTTTTGCATATGTTACCTCTGTAACCCATTGCTGCTGCCTTTAATGCCATTTTTCATCACTTTTTGCCTATTTTTTGCTACTTTTTAACAGCCATTCACCATTTTCTTCTTCATATTTTTGCCCATTTTGCCTTTCTTGGCCCATGTTTTGTCACCGTTAACCTATTTTTGCTACTTTTTTAACCCCTTTTCATTAATTTAGAGACCCATTTATGCCACTTGTTTGCCTATATTTTGCTTCTGTAACCCATTCTTGCTGCTTTTAACCAAATTTTTGCCACTTTTTAACTGCTTTTATTTACCATTTCCATTTTCCCAATCCATATTGCCTTTTCTTTCTGATTTTTTTTCTGTTATCAAATTTGTCATTTCTTACCCATTTTTTTTTTACTTTGAAACCAATTTTGCTACTTTGAAACAATTTCACCATTTTCCCAACAAATTCTTATCACAAATAATCCTTTTTTTTTTTTTTTGCCAATTTTTAGCCTTCTTTAGCCTTTTCTCACAATTATTAAATTAATTTCTATCCATTTTGCCACTTTTTAACCACTTTTCCCCATTTTTCTCGTCCACCTCCTCTCCTTGCCCAATTTTTCTACTGTTATCCATTTTTTCTCTGTTAACCCAGGTTGCTACCTTTAAACTAATTTCGCAATGTCTCACTTTTTTTTTCCTCAAATTTTTGCCACTTTTAAGCCTTTTTTTTTTTCTTTTTGCCAATTTTTCAGCCTTTTTTGCCTCTTTTCCCAATTATTAAATAAACTTTCCCCTACAGTTGTTTCAGGCGCTTCTACTGGCATCCTGATGTTTGTACACATCATGACTTTGCTTTGAAGTGTGACATTACTTTCCAAATGGTTTGGTTCAATGTGTCCATCCACATTTTTAGTATTATCAAAAAAAAATTTAAGGTTACATTGCACTACAGTATAAATAAATAAAGTTTATTTATTTATTGTTTTGACAAGAGTGGTTTTAATTCAGGTAAAATGTAAAACACGGCTATCACAGATTAACTTTACAATGAACCATGATTTTCCTGCCCTCTATGGGCCTTTCATTTAGGTGGTTCCCATTTATCCCCCCTTATGGGCAGCCTTGGAAGGGACAGTATAATTTCAGGTGATTGGGACAATCCTTAAAATGTTTATGAAATGAAGAAAATTGACAAAATCACCCTTTTTTCTATACTGTAATCCCATTTGCCCACTTCAAATTAATACAGTAGCCTGGTGCAAATGCAGCCGATCCAGCATGGATCTACTGATGATGTTAACAAGGCCCATTCAGTAGATTTTTCAGGGGTTCAGCCTTTACATTTACTTAAATATTTAGACCCTTTTCAGCAACACTTGCTCAGGTGCATCCCATCTGTCTGGATCACTGCTGAGATGTCTCAGAACCCCAACTGGAGTCCACCTTTGGAAAATTAAATTGATTGGACATGATTCTATGATCCAGAAGGACAACCATCACTGCAGCCCTCCACAGATCAGGGCTTTATGGCAAAGATGGAAGCCTCTCCTCAGTGCAACACTTGGATTCATACTTGGAGTTTGTAAAAAGCACCAGAGAAACTCTCACACTGTAAAAGAAAAAGATTATCTGGTCTAATAAATCCCTTCTAAACCAGGCATGGCTCATCACCTGCCACATACCATTCCACCAGTGAAGCATGGTGGTTGCAGCATCATGCTGTGGGGGTGATTTTCAGCAGCAGGGACTGGAAGACTGGTCAGGGTTGAGGGGAAGCTGGATGGAACAAAGTACAGTGATATCCTCAATGAAAACCTGTTCTGCAGGTCTCAGGACCTCAGACTGAGCCAAAGGTTTTACCTTCCAACATGACAATGACCCTCAGCACAAAGCCAAGACAACACTGGAGTGGTTTAGGGAAAACTCTGTGAATGTCCTGGGCCATTCCACCTCTGCTTCACAGAGCGATGCAGGTCAGAGATTGCATCTATTCGGGACAAGCCAAGAGGGGAAAGAAAGTGGGACAAAATATGAAACCAAAGTTCAAAATAAGAATAATAGTACAGAAAAAAAATAATAAGGAAAGCTATTACTTAACAGGGAAATTTTGTCCTCATAATGTGGATCCACACAAGCATCACTCTTGTCTCTCGTGCACCCCTGAAATTCGTGCCAGATGTAATACAATGTTTAACATTAAACATTAAGGAGGCCACAAATAGAACCACACTGGCCTACTTTATGTTGAACAATGAAGAGGATGACTCTCTTTGTACTACACTACTCTTTCATTCAAGAGGGTTTTCAGGGCTGCCTGGTCCCGTGAGGGGGAAGGAGGACAGGTATGTGTTGAGTTTCAGCCGCGCCCTTCTACTATTGTAGACTGAAACCATGGCAGCCTCCTCTTCATCCTCTGTTTTGTTATAAATACTTCAGGAAACAGCCAGTCCTCCAGCTGCCGAGCTCTCCTCCCTGCCAGCTGACTCCTCTAAGCTCCCTGAAACTGGAGATTGTTCTGTTGTCGAAGAGGGAAAACTCACAATATCAGACACACAACTACAGCAGGTGATGGTTAACAGATATTTGGCTCTAACCAGTGGAAAATTTGGTCATTTCCTTCGTACTGAAATGTTTGGTTGGTGCATTGGTGAGCCGATTAAACATTTCCTTAGTGAGCTTAGTGAACCACAGCGACTCTTCTACACAATATCTTCCTGCTGCAAACCCACAGACCAGATAAGCTGATCAGCAACACAACCTCTGATAAAGGGATCCTTTTAAAAAGAGGACTTGGAATTCTTCTTTTCTGGAGCATTTGTGGAAACCAGGAGAGCTAGTACAATGAATGTTTGTATTTGTGCTGAACACAGAAACAACACATGGTCAAATGACATGTCTGAAGTTAGGTCAGTAATGAGTATCAAAGATGAAAGTGAGAATGTACAACCCTAATTACAGAAAAAATGTGGGTGCTATGTAAAGTGTATGTAAAAACAACAGAACATAGACAACATATCAGAAGTTGAAACGAAAACATTTTACCATTTCATGAAAAATATTAGCTCATTTTGTTGGTAGCAACACGTCATGTTAACCAGCATCACCTTCTTCTTTAATTCACCTGACCAAAGAACAGTTTTCCAACTTGTCTCGGTCCAGTTTAAATGAACTCTGGCCAGAGAAGATGGATTTATTTGGATGTATTTCTGGACTGTGTTCATATATGCTTCTTCTTTGCATGATACAGCTTTACCATACATCTGTGGATGGCACATCCAACTGTGTTGACATACAATGATTTAAGGAAGTGCTCCTGAGACTGTGCAGTCATTTCCAGTACAGAATCATACATGTTTTAAAAAACACACTTTTTAAAGCTTTTCTAGTAAAGATATATGCCCTTGGCCTGTCAACACCCCCCCCCCCCCCGAATTAGAAAAATCTATTCCCTCCCACCTCTCTTTCCCCACCTTTCAGAAAATGTATGCTAAAACAAACCATTCTCAGATTTTCCCCTCATGATGTCATGTGGGGGGAGTTAGCATCGCCCCCAGGCCGCATCCATTAAGCCACATCCATTTCCTGTGAGGGGCGGAGTCAGACAGCTTGTTCTGAGCGGGGCTGAAACAAAGGTTTTTTTTGGATATACAAAAATTCTGGTGTGTTTTTTTTTCCGAAAGACATGTTTTAAGGACCTCTGAGACCAATATAAACTTGTATTAAAAGGGTTGAATATGTGACCTTTAATGCAGGGCCACACAGGGCTCTAAAGATCACCAGCATCCAATACTGACTAGGAAAAAAAACCTCAGAAACCTCAGTGGGGGCACAAGACTTGCTCTGCTCTGAGGCTGTCATAATTAGACTTGCATATATTAAGTAAAATGATGATAAAACACATAATGGACAGTTAAACAATGATCTTTTGGTAAGAAAAACGTGTGTAGAGCCATTTTCTGTGTGGGTGTGTGTGTGTGTGTGTGTGTGTGTGTGTGTGTGTGAGGGGGGGGGGGGTTCTGAAATTGTTCCACAATTTTTTCGATACTTTTTTTTTTTTGGCAGATTGATGAATTTCTGCTTATCTTTACCTCAGAGAGACTGCCTCTCTAAAATGCTCCTTTAATAGCAACTCATGTCACTGACCTGTTGCCAATTAACCTAATTAGCTGCAAAATACTCCTTCAGATGTCATTACAACTTACTTTTCCAGCCTTTTGTTGTCCCGTCCCAACTTTTTTTAGATGTGTTGCTGCCATCAAACTGAAATTGAGGTCTTTTTTTTCATGAAATGGTAAATTTTAGTTCAACATCTAATACGTTTTTTATGTTCCATTGTGAATGAAATGTGGGTTGATGAGATTTTCAAAAGTGCCCCAACTTTTTTGGGAATTTGTTTTTTTTTTTAATGCTTTGCAAAAGAAAAAAGACAGCTGTTTGGAAATGTGAGTGTGGTCTGAGCCTCAGCAGCATCATTTAGACTCAGCATTTATTGTAAACATGACAGAGGCTCCAAACGTTCACCAGTCATTGTTGGATTTTATGAAGTTTGAAAAGCTGGAAAAGCTTCATGTAACAATAAAAATACAAATGAAAAAATTCCTGCAAGCACAGTTCCTACCATCACGTCTTACCATTCAAATATGTGTAAGACAGTTTTGATAATGTGGGAATGTGTTTCCTGAGCACCCTGCTAGAATGAGCCTCCAACCTTTGAACAAATCTGCCCCCTACTGATGAAAATGTTTAAACACACACACACACACACACACACACACTGAAATGCCTAGATAATTAAAGAAAACCCCGCATACTGAAACATACTACAGTATATATGACATTAATGTTAATGTGTTTTCTATGTCCGTGTTGTTCTGCATCATACAAATAGTTTTTCATTTTCCTGATGGCTTTAGGCATTATGTTTTCTGGGTTGTTTTTCGGGTTGTCCATCCGTGTGTCCAGGTTATCCTTGTGACCGTGGTATCTCAAGACTGCTTAGGAGATTTTTCCTTCAATTTTTGCACAAATATCCACTCTGACTCAAGGATGAACTGACTGGAGTTTTGCAGTTATAGGTTTAAGTTGAATGGGCCTCATGCTCATCAGGTCAAGTCAGGTATGGGAACATCAACCTTGGTCCTGTACTGGTCTGGCCTCCTGATGGCCATCCTCCAGACCTTTGCTGGCCTGTGCTTCACCTCTCCAGGTATCTTCCCAGCTGACCCAGGTGCACAAGGGGGCCCTCAGTGTCTGGACCAGCCACTGGGCCCTGGGCACCCGGTATGCAGTGAGCTGGATCAGGTGCTCATAGTAGCAGAGCTGCCGTTCTTATATCAACCAGCAGACCCCTCACCTCCTCACTCCCTTGAGCACGTCAGTATTAGACACACAGTCTTACCAGTGATATCCAAAAACACACTGAAGAGAAGTCTTCACAAAGGAGTCCAGCCGGTGGCTTCGGTCATCAGTCAACATCCACACCTGACAAGTGTATAGTAGACCAGGAGGACCAAGGACTGAAAGACTCTGAATTTCATCCACATATTCACGTGTGAAAACAATATCTTAAGAGAACATAATTAGATTTTCTTTAAATTCTAAAAATGTCAAAAATAAACTGGTAAGACTTTGAGGGTCAAAGGTCAGGGTCACTGAGTTTTATGTTCATCCCTTGTTTGTGAAGATGAATCTCAGGAAGTCTTTGATAATTTTCTTCAACCTCGGCACAAATGTCAACTCAGACTCAAGGATGAACTGAGCAGATTTAGATCCATTTTGGTGGATTTTTGTCAAATTTGGCACAAACTTATATTGGGGCTTGAGGGTCAAAGGTCACTGCAAGTGTTACCTATTGTGAGGTCACCGTGACCTTTGTAACTTTATAGGAGATATACCTTCTTTAAAGCATTACAGTTTCTAGTGGATCCACATTTATCTCTTACCAGTTTCTTTTTCAGTTTTGTTAGGAATACAAGCAAATAAAAGCTTTTTGACCTACCACTCGTCTTCTACTGTCAAACAATTTTTATTTCACAAAGGCATATAACAACCAGGCAGTAGTTCTAGTTGTATTTGTATTGTATGATCCACTAGGCCACCTACGCCCCATGATTGATTGTTTTATTGGCAAAACTTCTCAAGACTACAACGTTATTGCTGCCATTAAAAATAGATCTTGAAAGTTGGTTTGAAGTGTTTTATTCCTCTGAGGATTTAATCTGACTCTCCTTTATTTTTCTTCATTTTAGGTAGCAAACTGTTTAATAAGTTTCAGTAACTTCCCAAAGCAAAACATGCCTTAATCTCATTTAGGACTGGGTTTTCTTTATTATGTTCTGTTGAGGTCTTACAGAAGGATTTTGTTCTACAACATCCTCTGTACTTTAAAGGAATGCAATACAGAAGGTGTCCACTAGCCAGGCAAGGCTGCATGCCTCCTGTATAATCATATCAGATCCATTTCCAACTAGAGTCAAAAATGATATATTTTCAACCTCAAGTTATTTAGAGTCATACAACATTGTTTCATTTAGAGGTTATAAATTTAGCTAGATTACACTTTTATTTGAAGTATCACACTGATTTAAGTTATACAATGCAAGCCTTCATGAGAAATGGGTGGAATTGTCCATTAAAATAAACTGACAGCATTTTGGATACAATTTTTTCAACAAAATGAGCAAAATGGTCATGAAGAAATTCAAACTCCAGGGCAGGCCCAGGTATGGCTCATTCTAGCTGTACTGTTATAGGCTTAGACTGCCGGGGGACTGGCACACTGAGCTCCTCTCTCTCTCTTTATGTATGCATTCATATCACATTACTGTGTCACTAACTTTAGACCTTCATGTACCATTTAAGTAACTAAACATACATCTTCCTGGAAGTGTCTGAGCTCCCATGTCTCGTAGATTCTTCTGGATCAAAGCTGCAGACGGCCTGCTACTCCCCACCTGACTCCAAATACTACAACTATTAACATCAGCCTCATGTCTGTTATCATGTTAATGTGAACATAAGAGCTGAATCCAGCTCATTGATGTAATCCTAATTCCACACAAACTTTCACCCCTACATTGTTGTTGCTCTATTTATCTCTATCAATCTGTCTCCTGCATTTTCCTCATCCTCCCCCTTTCAGAAGGGAAGCTTTTACTTACCACTGAAATTTGCTGAATGTTGCTTAGTGTTGAGCTAATGTTAAACATAAAGATTAGTTTATTTAACAAAAAAACACACAATTTAGTGTGTAAGTAATGGCATTTATTATCAAGATTAGGACATACAGTGTCAATGTGTATTGGTATATGTGAAATGCAGTAACCGAGACTGAAAAGATTAGTGAGAAAACAGTCTGTCTGAGGATGTATTTCAGTTAAATTTGACAAGTTTGGAATTTAAGCCTCAACTGGCTGTTTGGTAAATTACATTCGGATGGAATTTGACACTGAAATTCCAAGTTGTATTTTTTAGGAGGGACAGTCAACACAATTTACTCTGCATGATTTTAAAAAATACATAATTTGCACCTGTCATTAATGTTATAGCCCTCATATTTGAGTTTTTCACTGAACTATTGTCTGAGATCTGTTGTTTTTAATTTAGTTTCTTTGTAACATTACACTTAGAGGTGGGTGCTCATCAGAAAGGCTACACACTTATAAAAGCACAAATGAAATTTCATTGATTTATGCTGCTGTATAATAAAACATTTTTAAGGTTAAATGCCATTTCCTAAAGCAGTGATCTTGACATGATATTAGATTATCTTATTATGAGATATTAGTGATCTTAACGAAGTGGATTGACACACTGAATTAAATAATTAGGAAAGCCATGTCAGACTTCAAGGCTAGGCCACAATGTGCAGAAATATTAGGATGCATGAAGTAGAAAAAAACTGAGAACTTTTTTTAGAGAATAGAATTGCAAAAAGAGAAACTGAAATTGGGTAAGAAGTGCAAAAAACAGGTTTAAATTGTAAAAAAAAAAGGGCATAAATGGGTTAAAAGTGGAAAAAATGCTAAAAAGTGGCATAAATGGGGAGAAAAGTTGTAAAAAGAAATAGCAAAAGTGGCATAGATTGGTGGAAATTATCAAGAAAACAAAGCAAAAATGGTCGAAAAGTGGCAAAAATAGGTTAAAAGTGAAAAATGGGCAAAAAAACAGACAAAAACGGCACAAATGGGCATACAGAGGCTGAAAATGGGAGGAAAGGTGGTAAAAATGGACAAAATGCAACAAAAAATTGCAAATACGTGCAAAAAAATGACAAAAATGGGAATAGCAGCAGCAAAAATTTTGCAAAATAGACAGAAATTTGCAAAACTGGGCAAAAAGCAGCAAAAATAGGAAAAGATTGCTAAAATAGGTGAAGAGTTGCAAAAAGATGTCACAAGATGGGCCAAAAAAAATTACAAATATTGGCAAAAAGTGTCAAAAATGGATGAAAAGGGACAAATAGGACAAAAGTGCCAAAATAGTTCCCAAAAATGAGGCAAAAATGGATGAAAATGAGGCAAAAATTGGCTGAAAATGGCTGCAATAAATGGAAAAATGTGGTGAAACAGGTTAAAAAGTTGCATGAATGAATGAAATAAATCCCAACATCGAGCCCAATAACAGCTTGACACACTTTTTCAGCTCCAACATGAGGTAACTGTCAACCAGGATGCTAGCACTGACACTACTGATCCAGCACACATGCACTGATATCAGTAAATCACTGTGGAGGGCCCGTTCTCTGGGGTTTCAGCCAATCCTGTGGGCGGGTCTGTTCACCTCTGAAAAAGCAATGACAAAAGTTGCCTCTTTAAACCCTCAATGTCTGACACTTACTGAGGTGAATAAATAGATGAGTTATGAAATAAAGTAAAATACACTGGCAATATGCCATTGGGTCATTCTTTTTAAATTGTTGTCAACTTTTTTGTCTTTTTACTACTTTTTTTGCCAGATGTTTTCAAAGAATCATGCCACAGTGTCCCCTAGTTTCCTACTCTGAATCCCTTCTTTTCACATCCACTGGTTTCTCTAAAATAAGGCAGGAAAACAGTTTCTGTCACCACATTTCAAGCGAATAGCACTCCTTACTTTTCCACCCCGGCACAATCACTCTCCCTGAAGCAGGAACATATTAATCAAGAGCGCTGCTTTGCAGGTGCAAAGTGATCATGATGGATAACCAGTATACAGAGCTCAGCCTCAAGAGGGATCACTATAGAAGCTATATGTGATATCAGTGAGACTGTTTCTCCTCAGAGCGGCTGGATCTTTAGGTACTTTCATGTACATTTTAAAAGTGTGCTAACATTCATACTTTATTTTCTGGATATTTCAAACTTTTTACAGTCAAGATTCAGAGAATTGTATAGAAAAGTGGTTTTCATTTGGGGGGTCAGGGCCCAAAACTGTGTTGAAGGGCTGTTCTCAGTGTGCTTTCAAAAATCTAGCACAAAATTGATGATTTATTTTCAATTTGCTGAGGTAAATAAGTTTTCTTCCTCAAGATCTTACCTTATTTATCTCAATATTTGGGGATAACAAAGCTGGTTTTCCCATGACAAGTTACTAATTTCCTAAGAACTCTAAAAAACAATAAAAATTTTAAAGTTTACTCTTGTGTCTTTGTTCAGGCATGTTTTGTTCCAGCTAATGTCCAAATGACGACGTGTTTTACAATAAATCTGAGTGGTTAAAATTTTAAAAACTTGGTACATGATTTCTAATTAACGAGGCAGTGGTGGTTTCTGAGGCTAGAAGAGAACCTCTGACATATTTAAACACAAAGATCATGCAAAAAAAAAAAAAAAAGATTTAGGGTTAGTAGCCTGTGGGTTTTATAAAAATGTTTGGCAAAACCATGAGAATTTTGTATTTTACAGCAGTTAGCTCATAGTTGAACAGCCATTCTGTACAAGTATCATTTGATACTTTAAAGGGTAATTTTCCACCATATTTAATGTTTTAAATAGTCAAATTCCTTGTTGTGTATGCATACTCGCTGATAAAGTTGATTTTGATACTGACAGGTTATACGAAAGTCTCTTTGGCCTATTTGGTTAGGATTTTATTGGTGAAAACAGTTAAAATATCAACTTTTAACAGCAATGTATCACTTTATTCATATGGGCCCCTGGTGGCTCACCTTTTTATAGATACAAAAAGGGGGCTTCATGGAAAAAGGCTGGGGACCAATGGGCGGGACAATCTGCTAGAGTTCAAACTAAGCATCAGAATGGGAAAGAAAGATGAGACAAATGACTTTAAACATGCCATGGTTGTTGGTGGCATGGCAAGCTTTTATTTCATTTAGACCCCAAAGATGCAGCAGAAATTGAGACTCACTAAACCAGACAGTTTTTCCAATCTTCCATTGTCCAATTTTGGTGGGCCTGTGTGATTTATAGCTTCAGTTTCCTGTTCTTAGCTGACATGAGTAGGTGTGGCTAAAACGTGACTAAATGTATTTATTGAAAATCTCTTTTCCACAAGACAGGATGGTAAGGAGCTAGAAAAAGGTCTTTGATGAGAAAAACAGGTTATGTTTATTTTTCACTGAGGAGACTGAACAAGAGTAAATGTTGATGCTGGACCGCCATTCAAAATCCATGAAATTGCACCATGTGCATGAAATCTGTCAAAACACAAGCACAGGTCAGGTTTTAACAAGTTTTGTCACTATTTTTAACAGCATATTCTAAATTAACTGAATATGAGAGTTTTACATCCCCATTAATTTAACTCATCTCATAGTTAAAAGAGAATAAATGATTAAAATGCAAGACCTTTTATTGACTAAAACTGGAGGGAAATGTTTTTGTTGAGTAGACTAAAACTGTAAAGGATTAAAATGTGACTAAAACTTATGAGCACTGTAATTTCAACCTTGCTTCAAGGTTCAACATGTTGTGCAGATCCTCTTCTGCATACATGAGTGCTTATTTGAGTTTTTGTTACTTTTCTATCACCTCCAAACAGTCTGATCCTCTGACCGTCGACATTAATAAGAAATTTTGGCCCAAAGAACTGTCACTTACTGGATATTTTATCTATTTCCAGCAATTCTCTGTAAACTCTAGAGATGACTGTGTGTGAAAATCCCAGTAGATCAGCACTTTGTGAAATATTCAGATCAGCCCGTCTGGCACCGTTAACTATGGCACGTTCAAAGTCACTTCTCTTCTGGCAGATCCACGTGCCTTAATGCAGTAGTTCCCAACCTTTTATTTCTTTATGGCTCTGATACTTGTATCTAAGAAAAGTTAAGCCTGGACCCCAGGACCCACCTGGAAAAATCAAACATAAGTTGTAACTGTTTTTAACGACAAAAACCCAACATAATGGGCAAAACACACACTTTTTTCTTGCAAAAAGATCTATGTACTAACAATCCGTGATTATGACAGTGTGTTAAGGACATTAAAAAAAAGTATGGATAATCTGTTTATTAAAAAAAAAAGATAAAAACTTGAACATTTTCAAGCTGAAAAGTTCTAACTTTATGAGAAAAACAATATATTCTTAGTTTAAAAGACGTAAATTCACATGAACCTGACTTGTAATTTCTGAGATTATAAAATTGAAAGATCCAATTGTGTTGAAGAAAATCAAACCAGATAAAGCTGTTTTCCTTGCACAAGCCCCATAGTCTCACTGGGACTAAGCAATAAAGAAATACTAGTGATTTAAGCCCAAAATCATCATATTCATTGGCGTTCTGCATGGTATATGGGGGTATACAGTGAATACCCACTTATTTTTCAGTCTCCATAGAGTATACCAACTTCTCAAAAGAGTCTACCCTGTAAAGGCCATATAACTTGAGAGTATAGCTGCTTCTGCACACACCAATACTCCACTGATCATTATCATCTGGACTTAAAAGCAACATTTCTGTAAACCTGGGCTATCCAGCAATTTCAAGTTTGGTTTAGAAATGTTTGACTTTGCAAAATCGTAAATTAATGGCTTAAAAAATAGAAATGTTTGAGTTTTTACTGTCTAAATTAACAACTTTTTCGATATGGAAACTGCATTTTTTTTCTCTCAAAAATGTACTACTTTTTCAGCCTATTTCTGCAGGGGTGAGTGCTAGCCCCAGTCAGGGCATCTCATCCTAGCTCTGCCTCCTCCACCCTCTTGCTAAGTCGGGGCCAGTTGAATTTACTATGAGTTGTGCTAAGATAGATAGGAGTGGGAGGTAGAGCATCAGCCTAGTCCAGTGGGAGTGAGTGTGAGCCCCAGTCAGGGCATCTCATCCTAGCTCTGCCTCCTCCACCCTCTTGCAAAGCCTGGGTCTGTTGAAGTTGTTATTAAGAGTTGTGCTAGGGTAGGCAGAATGGGGAGGTAGAGCATCAGCCTAGTATGATAAGGGTGAGAGTCCGCCCTGGTCAGGGCATCTCATCCTAGCTCTGCCACCACCCTCTTGTTAAGCATGGGTCTATTGACAGTAGCAATGCTGTTTGGCCATGTGGTAGGGTAAGTAAGAAAGAGAATGTTGCAGTGTTTGCATGCTGGGCGGTGAGAGCTGGCATGAAAGGGGGGGGCTCTGGGACACTGGAGATCACTGTTGAGTCTTCTGGGGGTGTCATGGGACTAGCTGGAAGATACACTAACAGAGTGGGATTCCTACTTGTCAACCCTACCCTAGTTGGCTACTTGCTGCCCATTAGTTGGCATGATTGACTTGTGGAGGCAAATAGTCAGGATCTAACTGGGTTTAGGGACTTCTTCACTGAGTGCTTATTCTTTCTGTAGAGCACAAGTATCTTGTGTGCTTCAAATCGAATTACACAACTTTATAATTTCAAAAATTGGGATTTGTCTCTCAAAAATATATTCTCTTTATCCTTTTAAACTTCTAGAGAAGCCCTAATATGCCAGCGTCCATTATGTTTATCATTACTCTAAAAAAACATACATGCACATCTCATTCTGTCAGCGCCAGAGAAGTCCCCTACCCCCAAGGGTACCTGGACCCCATGTTGGAAACTAATGCCTTAATCAGAATGAGCTTTCCTGGCCAAGTATGCTTATGCAAAAAGGAATTTGACTCAGCGCATTGTTTGGCTTAATGTGGTATGTGCTGCTGTGATTAACTGGTTGGATATCTACCTGATGAAGCAGTTAGCGAGTTTATGTTTCATATAGAGTTGTGCTTTTGTGTAAAGGTCTATAATAAATCAGACAACATAAATTATCTTAACTTATAAATGCTGTGGTATTTCCCATCGGTTGGTGATCAATGCTGATTTAATGTGCAGGTATCATTTCTTAATATTAAATATAAATCATAAACTTATACTGACTTGATGGAATTATAAAACAAATATTGCTGAACTGCAGTGTAAATGTGCAGTGGGCCTACTTGCTGCATTACTTCCAGCTGCATTAGGATCACTATCATGCCACTACTCCCTCCCCTAATCTCCCAGCATGCATCATCCTCCAACTGTGACTGTATCCAGTTTAAAATCTCTCAACTGATCCCTCCAAGTACAATATGTTCCTAAAGCAATGAGGTGAATCCATCCGCCCATTTAGAGGTGATGCATGACTGCCAGAAGATGGAGCCGTTTCCCATCAAATGACTCCACATTACTTCAGACACCCAGAGCGTGAACCTCAGGCAGAGGGGGCCACAGGGAGTGGGGAGGTATAAGGACGTTACAAGCAGTTAGCTTCCCACTGGGATCTTTTGTCTATGGGCTTGGAGGCAGCTTGGGCTTACTGGCCCCATTTGCACCATATGCCATGAGATGCATGCCTGTCACATCAGATGAGGACCTTTGTGTGATGGCATAACTGACCCAGCAGCTTTCATGAGCATATTCACAGCCACTGGACTGCTTTTCATCGAGTTATAATAGACAGCTGTAAGGATTTCAATGATTAAAGTTAGGTTCAATTAACCTCAACTTCTATTCAAAGCTTGCATTTCCTCAACTTGCACCTCTGGAGTCGTAAACACGCTATAATCTAATGACTTAAAGTAATCTACATGTAATCTTGTTGGGATGAGTGCATTAATGAGTATTTGAGAAAGATTTTTATTGAGTGCCTCTGTGGCACTATTCAACAGTAAGCCAGTCACCTTTTCTTTTTAAACTGAGACTACTGAAGACAATAAACACAATTGCTAACCACATTAGCTGATGTTTGCCCTAACATAGTGAAGTAGCCTATCATTTTCCACCCTTATTGAACTGATATTTGCCCCTCAAACAGAAAAATTATTTGACTATAGATAAGGAAATTTGCATATTTGTTGTTTAACATAGGTCTTACTCAGATACAGGGCCTAGAAGTAAATAATCAAAAGCCTTCACTTGAATGTAAGCTTGTTACATATCACTGCATTGGACTTCAGGGTATGAAGAGCTGCTAATGATATTGGCAACTCAAAATTGTTTTGCACAAAAATGCATCTGCTGTAGAAATAACAAGCCACTTACATGATTTCTACCACTTAATTTATGCAATTATGTAATGCAGCACAATAAAAGATGATTTCTGACATTCTCTGCTTAATACAGCTGTTTTCCTTGTTCATAACTGTACATTATAGCACAATGTTTCAAAATATTAACTAAAACCCCGCTTATCATTCACAGTAAGAGCTAAAACGTCGCATTATAAATAGAATGAACGAGTTTACTTTGTATTAGTATTATCAGAACAAAATCAAACATCTGTTAATGCCTCCTGTTAACAGTGATGTTATAATTCCTCATGACAAATACACTTAATAAAAATTACCAAGATAGTTACACCTTTTTGTCATCTTTGTCTAATACTGTAGTAAAAGCAGCTAATTTGAAATTAAATTCTACTAAATGATTCCACACCGTCTGAATTCGTTTAATAAAGTGCAAAAATGTCGCAATTCTTATTACAAAGTATATTAATCCGTGAAAATTCTTAAGTAACTTAACATTTGAAGCGACGGTTAGCTCATACAATGGCTAACGAGCTCGTTAGCTTTAGCAACGGCTGTCTTTCACTGACATAGCAGATATTTACGGTGGCAGTTCTTCTGTAGTGAAAATTGCTCATCATTTGCTGCAACACACTGCCGAAACACGACAGACTAATCATTATTTGACCGAGGAAGCTGTAATGTAAGCCGCTGTGGCTTCGTGAGGCAAATTAGTTAGCATCGTAAGCTGTCTAAATAAAGGGCTGGAAACGGCACGCTAATTTAGGACGCTGGTGCAGCAGCTACAGTTAGCGACCGAGCGAGTCATAAACGAAGACTTCTGCGATAAAACAGGGATAAAGATGACTTTTTGTTAACAGGGAACAGTAGATAAATTACCCGTAAACATAGAGGTCCAGTTAATTGGATTAACACGAACTGCTCAGAACATGTTCGTCGGGATTTAGCTAAGTTAGCTAACCAAAGTAGAGCGAGCTAGCGCGTGACCGCCTCGTTAGCCCAGAATTCGGATGACGGGTGGGGAGTCCAAACAGGCGTGAGGTGATCACGGGTGTGCCGCAGTTTGTTTAAAAAAATAGCCCTATTTTTAAAAACCACACGCAAGGACAAACACTTTTCCGCTGTCTAGTGTCAATTCCTCAAAATGGGGTCTGCTAACGTACGTCTCCGCCATTTTGTGACAGGTTTTTCATTGAGCAAAGGGGTACGTGTAATGGTTGAATGTAACCCCATCAAGAAGATATCCGCTTGGCAGTTACAGGGAGAAGGGATCAGGAGTAATTTTCAACCATCCCGTGAGATTAAAGTCGTTTTGAAGTGGGTAGCTAGGGATAGGGGCTGCACACAACAGCGTTGACAAGTTTACAGCAACACATTTCTTCACAAACATAAAAGACCATATGTGAATCTAGAAAATTTGATAACCTATTGCCAGTCTTGAATAATGAATCAAAAAGATAGTGATCTCAATGAATACCCAGATTTAGGGTTACGAATTTATATTCCACCAAACTGAATTTAAAGCTATAATTCCACTCACAAGGGTATCATATATATTAAAAAGTCAAATATAGCTCATATATATATCGTACAGTCAATTTGTTACAATTTATAGTTCATTTCTTTTTGAATAGTTTGATTTATTTTGCTTCCTATTAATTTATTATGGCCGTTATTATAATAGCATGCTAATTTCAGTTTTTGTATCCAAATAATTACTATTATTGAATTTTTATGCATTGTTGTATGCACTTTTGGCAATATTGTAGCCCGCTTATGCCAATTAAGTTTTATGAATATAAACTAAACATCTTTTTACACATAAACATGCCATATTTGAGACACAATGATGTCAAAACACATCACAAGAATGACTAAATTAGGCCCATCTCTTTTCTTTTACACTTTACAGTTGTACTTTTGGAAATAAAATCCCTCCTTACACCTTTAAAATCAAAGTAGACTTTATTATTTCTTGCAATAAACTGTTGAACTAGTGGAGTATATGAAAATTGCTGGGTTTTTTTTTTGGTATTGATCCTTAAAGGGTGACTATAGTTTATAACAGAAGGAAATATCCTATTAATTTGTAAGTAAGAGCATCTTTATTAGGCCAGTTGTACATACACAAAGACTTTATGACAGCTTAAAAAAAAGGCATAAATGTATATTTGACAGTAATGTCCAATTTCCTTATGTCACATGCCTGGTGAGACTAATAAGGAACCTATGTTTGTCAGTCTTAACTAAATGTATTGCATGAATTCCACTCCAGATGGTATTATATGTCAAACAATGTGAAATACAGCTCAATTTATAGCTTACACTCAATTTGTGTTGTATTTACAATGAACTATTCCTTTCCAAATTATACAGTTTTACACTTGAATATCAAATAAGACACTATGAAGCCAAAATAGTCCATAAAGGAATCTGTCTGTCAAAATACATTGTTACCCCTTACATTGGAATTTATTTAACATAAGGGAAAAAATAATGTTACACTATGTTATTACCTACTTTGTTGTGTTTACTATCTGCTTTGAATCAATTTTAAGGGTGAATATAGTTCAAAACTAGAGGAAATACTAGATCAGGTTTAAGTGTTGTAAGATCCCAATTTTAAAGCTAGTTATACATGAACTTATACTTTATGACAGCTTATAAAATTGTTTAAATGTTAAAGATATAGAGTTGCCCTCCATTACACGCTTGGTTAGGATAACAAGGGAGCTATGTTAATTAGTATTATCCCCTCCCCCCACGGGACGTTTCCAAGTACCTCCTGACCCGTTTTCCAAACAGAGACGAGTTGTCAGACGGTCCCTAAAAAAGAAAACAGTCTCTATTGTTCCAGCACCCGCTCTGCTCTGGACGGTGCAGTGCCGCCTGTGGCCACGGAGGGCGCTGCACGCATGGCAGGCCGGGCTCGCGGCCTTCACATCTTTTTGTCTGAGAACTGGATCCCTCTGCCGCTCTACAGTGTGTGCGATAGCCTCGGAGCTGCGTCCGTAACACACTGTCAAACCACTCCAAACGAATACAACCGCGACCAAAAGCATTTATTCTACACATCCTGCCATGGCGTTTCTAATCCGCCGGTAAATCGGTCGTATTTGTGACTGTTCGTTGGAACTTAGTCCGGGGTTGAATCGGGCTTGCTTTCTGTGTGCATCAGTCTTTATTAGCGAGCTGCCGCTCTTCTTGCTATCAGCTATTTCTTTAACTTTTTAAACACTCAGCTTCGCGAATGACTGAGCGCCGGCGGAGTATGGGATCCTTGGTGTCTTAAGAAGCGACTGAAGTGGGGTTTAACCGTTTTTGCATGCAAAAACAATGGCAAATTCGACGGGGAAAAATCTACTAGATCAGCGAAGGAAAGGACAGGCTTTCCTGGACGAGCTGCGGCAATTTCACCAAAGCAGAGGGTGAGATTCGGGCGTCTTTATTCCCAAGAAATGTAACTTTAAATCTTCATTGCATGTGACTGTGAGTTAACCGAAAGTGTTATTTAAACATATGGGCTTCTATTTCTTGTGTTATCCCTTTAGATCGCCGTTTAAGAAGATTCCTTTCGTGGGTGGGAAAGAGCTGGATCTGAATGCTCTCTATATCAGAGTCGTCTCTTTAGGTGGATTTGCTAAGGTGAGTGGGAACTAAAACTATATTTTCCTCCACACTCTGCTGTGTGTGGACTGCTCCGTGGACCACTCCACAACTCCGTGTGGGTTCCCCGGGACAAGTGTAATCCTCCAGAACAGCGTTAGTGGGTCGGTGTTGGCCTTGTGCTAGTTTGCCATGTATCTCAATGCAATGTGGTGGCTTGTGTTGTTGTGTGCTTTGAATTGAGAGTCCAACCGCTCGGAGTCAGAGTGCAGTTGGAGCGACTCAAAATTAGCGGGCACGTTTAACATCGATTATCGGCACGGAGCCCGGCCTGGAGAAACACCGCGCAGGACATAACGTCTCGCCCGGGCTTTTACCGGCAGTTTTCACGCCGGTGAAGCTTCGTTTTTCTTTCTCGTCATAGCCATCTTTCTTCGGCTTCATGGCTGGTCACAAAATGTAGGCCTCACAGGCCCATGTAGTGAATACTGTAAACGGTACCTTAACATACTCCAAATTCAAACGGCTCGCCACAAACTCTAGCTTTTATATTCAGACGGAGACACTTTGAGGAACGTTAGCCTCGTTAGCTTTTAACGCTAAAATGGGAAAGTCAAGTTAGCTCGTTAGCTAGAGTGCTAACTAGCCTTAACAGTAACGATAGTATCCTAAAGGGAGTAAGGCAGTTGTACTCACTGATGTGTTAAATGTAAATATGTTCAGGAGACAAACACAAGTAGCTAATGTAACGTCATTTTAATATAATTTTGCGCCACATTACTTCATTTTTCTCTATATATTTATGTTTGTCCACTAGTTTTTGAAAGTTATTGATTAGTGGCTCTTGTATTGCCTCATTGAGAGAACCTGTAGCAGACCAGATGGTCGCAAGTGTAACCGCTCTTTTTCTTGTTGTCACCGTCTTATCTCCTAACCAGCTCTTTTCCTCTTTTTCAGGTTTCAGACAAAAACCAATGGATTGAACTTGGAGAAGAGTTTAACTTTCCAAGAAGTTGTTCAAACGCTGCATTTGCTTTAAAACAGTACTACCTTCGGTAAGTAGCATGGCCATGCAGCTCTGCCTCTCAGGTAGCATGTGGGAAGTGTTTACAAACGTTAAGATGCAGTCAGCAGGATCTGTGCTTCCCTCTGAGAGGAAGCAGCACTGGTATGATATTATGACAAGCAATAGAAGGTCTATAAGGTGTACATTTGCCTTCACTTGCCTATTCTACAGAAGATATCGCTCTGATCAGCTTTGTCGACACAAAAATATGTCTCATGTATTTCTTAATTTGACAGTTTCGGAAGACAACATTTAAAAAGCATTTTGTCTCTAACAGCCCTTAGCCATACACTAATGATGGTCTGAAAATGGTAGAGCTACAGGGTGGTGAGTTTTGATATAGCTCGAATAATTAAGCCGCTCTGGGTGCTGAAATGTGTTCAGCATTCAGCCTCCAAGTCTCAACACAGTCAGCTGCCAGTGATGGGAGTCTGGTGTACACGCAGCTCTCCCCAACAGCTGGCATTTGTGGTTTTTGGTTGTCGCTGCTTTTTCTGTACTCCTTTTCTTCTCCCCTCTACACCATGCAACGATTGTTCCCATAACTAGCACCTGCCTGCAGGGGATTACACCTCTGTAGCAGAGGAACAGTTGTGGACTCTCATTGATATTGTTCTGCAGGGCCATGGTTGATATCACAAGCAGCAGTTAATTATTTTTGCAGTTTACAGAGCTCCCTTTTAAAGCAATCTGTTGCAGCGTGGAAAAGAAGCAGCCGGTTTGATTACTGAGACTTGAAGCTTCTCATAAGTTCATGGATAACCATGGGCACATCTGCTGCAGGGGATACACCTAAGCCACATGACGGCTTTACAGTACTGCTGAAGTCATTTGAGGTCTTCCTGAGTACCATACAGGCTGGCTGCAAGTGGCTTCACATTTAGGGCCAGTACTTTTCTTAAAACCTTTTCTTTGAAGCAGGAGATCATTTATTTTGGTGTTACAGTCTTCTTGGAAGCTCTGACGGCTGACAAGATTCTTATTTACGCCTGTGTGTCGAGTTGAAAGGGCTATTGGTAAAGATGTCGAGGTCGTGAAATTATTGACATGGGAACTCCTCCTTATAGGCTCAGTACAACAGTAACATACCTTAATCTGCACTAGGTTGCACCAGCTATGTACTAGATCAAATGTAGCCTTGTTTGAACGTAATTTCCAGCTTATGATGGGGTTTATGTTCTGCTGATGTTTAAGGTGTTGCACAGGCTCAAACAGCTCCATCCTGGGCGTAAGTTAGAACTTAAGCTTACACGTACCACCTGGGGTAGTGTAAGTCTTCAGTAAAATTTGGTTGTAGAAGTGTATCATTTTAAAATTTGGGATAACTTGATAGATGTGAAGGAGTAGATGGCTGTTTGGTGTCAGAGATGCATCGATTGTGATAGATTACATCCCTCAGAAACACAATCGTTTTGCCCTTCTTTAGTTCATTTTGGTCATTCAGCAATAGTGCATACCACCAAGTTGACCACCTGATATCACTGTCGTTGTTTTTGCACTGGCTATGGATTAAGGACGAAGGTTTTCTCTATCGCCTAGACATAACACTTAAGATACATTTTCTTGCACTTTGACGATTTACCATCTTACACCAACAACGAAATATCAAGAAGAGACTGGTTATAAAAAGTTTAATAACTTTTGAACCATAAATCATAGCCACTTTCTGTTTTTTCCCTCTTGAAGGTCTTTCTTGTGTCATTACTGTAGCTTTTCTAACCATCCTGGAATTTGGGAATTTCGGGGCATTTAAAGATTAAATCCACACTGGTAACTCATCCACTTATCCATATTCGCTAGTCTGTGTCGGTAGCTTAGCATTTGCCACCATTACATTTTCCCACATGGGTTGTGACAACCAATGGCAGGCTGTTCTGTCATCATGTCATGCTTTGCCAAACAGCACATGTGTATACACCTAGAGGGCCAAAGTAACTCATAATGTGGAGAAAAAGAGACAGAGAACCTGAGATGTGGCCCTCTGTGTCAATGCAGACAGAAACTGTTTTGCATAATGCCTTATAAACAGCTAATATAAAAAACACAAGGACTTTTTTTTGTAAATATCTGAATATTTCTTTTATTTTTATAGTCCCATAACGTTTTGAAAAATTCACTTGACATTCCTGCAGCCCTCGGATTCTTAAAGTCCAGGTTGTCCTGGAAAAAAAGATGTTTAGAGCTTGACTGTGTGTGAAAGGGTTGATGTTTTACAAGATTTTCAAGACAATAAGTCCAGGCTGGGACAAAATGGTTTAGAGGTAGCTTCGTGCTCCGAGGGTTAACAGCAGTTGACAGAAGTTAGTTGTAGCATTAAGTCTTTCAGAAACAGTTTGATATGAAACTGGATGGTAACAGTTTTTGAAATTAGGAAAAGCCTTTTCACTTTGTCATTTGAAGTGAAAACCCCATATCTGTGGCGATAATTGGCTTAAATTTGGCTTTACACTCCATTAGTAGAGGTGGACTTTATGTCTTTGTGGTGCGATCAGTTATACATCTTAGGTTAACATCGACTAGTTTTGTCCAAAAGTGAAGACGGAACTTTCACTTAGCAAGTGAAACAAGACGGTAATTTTTTGTCTTAATTTTACAGACTTTCTTTAGAGCTTACCTGAAATATCCGTCACAGAAAGTGAACTGATGATCTGAGTTTTTGAGTCTCTATATTAATGTAAGGAGGCAACAGTTTGTCTCATTAGGTTGTGTCAGAAAGTGGTTTATAAATACCAGCAGGTGGATGATAAAGTACCCTGCAGATGACAAGATGAGGCAGGAGATTATATGGAGGCATTACCATCATGTCCTGTAACAGGAATGATCTATTCTCCTGAAATTTTCACCTGTGGGTGAGCAAAAGAGGCAAGTAAACAGAGTCAACATGCTGACTTTCACAATCATGTTACAATGGCCGTTGGAGCTACTTTATAAAGTTTATCTAAGGCAGTTCAGTGTAGTGGATGTCAGAGGAAGCAGGCGGCTGGACTCCTCTTGCCTCAACTAGATATAGAGACTGTCCTCTCCTCCCTCGTGCTGCTTATTTTTTTTTTTTGATGACAGAGTGTGACGGAAAGAATTAGGTGTTTGTCTTGCAGTAGTGGGTTTATAATGTCATCGCCGTGGGTGGGAAATGTTCATTTTGCCCTCAAGCGGTGAGTTCAGGGGTCATAGCCGGTAACACAGTGGCTGTGCGCTCACTGGAGCTGGGTCAGATTCAGTGTCTGGCTCAAGGACACCTAAGCTGGCTGGATGTTTGCTAATATCAGGTGCTAAGCTTTATTATCCAGTTAAATGACCAACTGTGACCCCAGGCTGCCTGGAAATTTCTAAGCTGTTTGTGCTCTTTATCATATATGTACCAACATCTACAATGATTTATAGATGTAGGTAATGAAGGTGATGAATGTACATCATGTACCATTTCATGACAATAATCAGGCTCAGTGTTTTAGATCTCTAGCCTTTAAACCCTAAGAAAAGGACCATTTTAAATGTTTTTTAACTTATATAAAATTAGACTTTGAATAGATATGCCAAAATGCTAAGGCTCAACTCTGAATCATCCTGTTATTCTTTAGTTGATGTCATCTTTCCCTAGGGGGGCAAGTGTGATCTGGCAGCATCAGTTTTTTTTTTTTTTTTGCATAAACTTGTTTAAATTGATCAAATATAAAAAGCTGTAAAAGCTACAGTGCAACTTACACCATGTATAAAATCTCTTGAAGCTGTACACATTCTAGAGATGTGGAGCATTTGAAGATACCCCATGAAATGAAATCCCCTCAAGTCAAACTACCAGCGTAGGCACCATGCTGTTCTTGCAGATGAAACTTTTAAAATGCCTTTCCACTCTTCCTACAAAAGTGCTGATATCTCAAAAATCCAAACATTTAGCAAGAAATATTATGTTCTTACTTATACTTTTATAGTTGATTTAGTTCAGTACAGTGTTATGTTCTTTAAGGGCAAAAAAATGGAAATGTATGTCCAAAATTTGTCTTTTATTTATGACCATCTTCCAGTGTTTCCCGCAGAATTACTCTGTACCCAGATGGTGGAGTTAATAGTGATATACAGTCCTTAACAAATTCATTAGACCCCCTGTCATATTTGTCTCAAAGACCATCCAGCACCATGAAGTGCTTTAATGCGGACTCTTTCATTTTCAGTGAGCTCTCAGCATTTTACCATGTTGAACAGGAATGAGGAATTTCAAACTGAATTCACCCAAATTTGAGCCGGCTCACTAGGCTTCTCTGAGAAGTCAGAAATTAATCAAGCATAACATTCAACCACTAAAACTAATTTTTCTGTTCAGGAATGTAAGTAAATAACTATAATTTGACATATTAATCAAGAAATAATAATGTGCTTTACTATTTTTCAGTCTTTTGTAAATCAGTAAATCTGAAAATTAATGGATAACAATAATAATTATATTTTAGCATTAAAATATCATTTGGGTTAAAGAGCTTCTACATATTGGTGTATTAACCATTGCAGAAACATAAAAAATGATTTTGGTAATTACCAGTGCTGTTAATTTAGGGCAGCTGTGGCATAAACCTTACTTTGGTTAGGGTTAGGGTGGTCTAATAAATTTGTTAAGCACTGTATATGTGAAGAAATATCTTCCTTTATTTAATTTTCTTCATTGTCATTTCTACACACACTCACAAACTTGCAAACACACTGCACCTCTCTTTTCACAGTGTCAGTGTGGTTCATTAGGAAGTATCGGTAGTCTCTCAGTCAGTAGGTCAGGGGTTTGATCACCAGCTCCTAAAGCTCACATGTCCATGTGTCCTTGAGCAGGACACTTAACCCTAGCTTGCTCCCAGTGCTGCATCAGTAGCATGTGAATATATATGGATGCGTATGAATGCGATTAGCTTATACTGATGGCTGCTCTATGACTAGAAAAGCCCTATACAAGCTCGAGTCCAGTTAATATTTCAATTCAAACAAATCAAGCAACCTAAACTGTATGTTAGAGGGATGTACTAGAAGATTTCTCCTTTTCTCTCACGTGCTTGTGGTCAAGATGGCGATCATGTTTTGATTTCCTTGGTCGTATCTGTGACATCATTTTTTAAATTGAGGATGTCACCAAAGAAAACACATCATAACAATGAAGAGGAATCTTGTAGACCTGGAAATTTGCCCTCTAAAAGACGAGTCAGATTTGATTCCCTTCTACCATTATCACAAGTCTTGCCCTTCTTGATTGTGATTGGCCAATTAAGGATAAGTGAGATGAAGCTGTTCCTAAAGTTGAACTGTTTTCAACTGAGAGTGCAGCAGTCTTAATTTCGTCGACTAAAAATGTTCGCCAGCAGCCTTTTTTTCATGAGAAAGACTAGCCAAAATTGATCTTTGATGACTAAAAGTGAGATTAACTTTTGTCAAGATGACTAAAACTAGACTAGCATAGTGCTACACAACCTCCTGCAGCTGAGGCGGCACACGGAGGAAGATACCAGCAGTGTGTCTGAAGTTGAAAACGCACTCAGGGTGTGATAAATTCTGGGAAATTTCGAATCTGTTCAGAATTGTGTAATTAATGTATTCACTCCTATTCCAGGTAATCAATTTCAAATTTCCTGAAATACACAATGACATTGAAAACGTTTTATTTCTGTGCATTTTAAACCATGTGAGGAGTTTGCTTGTCTTGGCTCATTCCTCTCTTATGCATTTCTCCTGTGAATCAGATGTAGTTGTTTTTAAGTTTCACTTCTTTTACACTGTCTGTGATTAAAATAATAGATTGTGTCATTGTGAAACATGATATACTGAGAAAGTCTTGAAACCTGTGAGAATCTTGGTACACAATTTAGTGAATAATTTCACTTGCTAAGGTCCTTGAAGTATGTAAACCTAACTTTAGGATGACAACTCCAGTGTTGAGTTCTGGTCCTTTACTTTTAGCAGCTAGAACAACAATAACATTTACTCAGGACCCCATGTCTGTGGCAGTGAAATCTGTCTTTGACACAGGATAGTGTTTGTGTTGCCCAGCTTCTCTTGCCTGAATGAAACAGTTGACCATGTTGCGTCTCTCCAGTCTGAGCAGAGTAATAAGCAGCTCTGAAAGTTCGCCGCCAGTTTCTGCTGCTGTGTGTTTGATATCTGAATGTCACTCAGTAATAAGTGAGCAATGCTTGCCAGAAACAGTTTTCCAGCTCGTTTTCAACTTGTTGAAGTGCTGCTTTGACATCAGCCCTACCAATGCTGCTGATCTTATTTCAGCTTTGTGGAGAGGAAGACTTCTCAGTCTGGATCCAGGCTCTGGCATCGAATCACACCGAGGGCACACCAGCTCTGTTTTTTGGCTTTATTAACCAGATTGAAGCCAAAACAATGCTCAAATCTGAATGAGGTCTTCAGGCGTGAGAGTGGGGGTGTTATTGATCGGTGGAGACGTACAGTACAGGGTTGAAGATTAACTTTTTTGTTTACATGCCACCATGGCTGGTGGATTTAAAAATCTACCAGACACCTTTTTTTTTTAACAGGCAGCATTTGAAAGAACATCAAACACAATCAAGGCTTATGGTATTCTTGTAATTGGCTGTTGTATGAAGCTAAAAATTTAAGCTTTTAAAGAAAATGCTTGTTGTCTCACTCATAACAGAGAAAAATTCATCTTGGTGTCTTAATTTGAGGCTCCATTGCAACCATGTCGCTATATGAGAGGTATATGAGGAGTGTCATCTCAGTCAGACGATTATTTGACCATGACTCAGAGCAACAGCCTTTTTCTTTTCATCATCTTTGACCTAAGAAGAGCAAAAAATTAGTTTAAACCAGGGGTGTGCAAACTTTTTTCACTGAGGGCCACATACAGTCATATTTAGCAACACCAATCCAGTGTAGGTCAGTATATGCTATGTGTTTAACTATGCATACAGAAAAAAACACCCTAAATCACAGCTTCCTGTAAATGGCTAACAAGGTAAACAAGCAATCATTGGTGTGGATTCTGGGTTGGCAAATCAGATTTTAGGAGTTTGCCTTGGCTACCACTGGATTCACCCCTGATATCTTGTTTATGTTTGTTTACAGAATTCACGTAACACCACAATAAAAAAGAAGCAAATTCACCTGCAGAATAAAAAACATCGTAGGTGGTTTATTTTCAACCCGTTAACTTTACTTGATTGCAGAGAAAAATCACTCGTAGTTCTTCTAAAGGTGGCCTTACACCTGACGACTTTTCCTCTGATTTCAAAGTCGCAGACAAAATTCCAAAGTTGTTGTAAAATCATGGGAGTCTCGCTAAAGTCGCAGCTCACTTGCGTTGTCTCAGTTGTTGGGTGCAATGCGGTCATAAAGCTTGATTTTAGCAGTTTTAAGGCAGTCTTCAGCCTTGGTGTTACGATAATATCAAACATGTTATGTCTTAAGTCTTAAATCTGGTTGTATGCAAATTGTATTTCTCAGTGACCCAACTGTCATCCACGACCAATGGGAGCCGGTGTTGTGCGTAAACACATTAATTCACTTCAAGCTTCAAAATATGAACCTGAGTGTAAAACAATCTAGAGCTGCTGAATGTCCACTCAGAACTCAAGAGATCGAGAAACTTTTCTGCTCAGAGCTCAGATCTCTGCACCTGTGTGTCTGTGTGCCTTGTCTGTCAATTTATCCAGGCTGACATGACAGGTACGGTAAACTGCCACTAGGATTTTCAAAGTAAAAGCCCGATCAGTTTGTTTCCATGGTGAGATGACTCACGTTTACATATGGTACTTTTTATTCACAAGTGTCTCCAGGATAGTTCCTCAGTTGCTGCAGTAACAAGCAAAGTTGCGTTGGTGTTTAACTTTCCTTTCGTTTCTACTCGACCTAAATGATTTACAGCCATCGGATTATAAGAGATATTAATTGAAATGCGATCTCCATTTCCTTCTACACCTTGTTCTCTGCTTGAAAACTATTGTGAATTTCCAACAGATGCATGATGGGAAATAATCTCAAAAGGAATCGCATTCTAGTCTTGTAGTTAGTCACCACCAGTCTTTGCAAAATCTCAGTCTGAGACTAAAATCTCAGTCTGAGACTAAACTCTCAACGGCTTGCCGACAAATTGTCTTTAGATGTGAGAGGGTCTCAGGTGTCAGTCTTTTTAGAGTCTTTTAAGAGTTTTTGGAAAGTCCTCTGGTGTAAGGCTGCTCTAGGTTGAGTTATAGATTGGAGTGTCTTCAATCTTTAATACATTTAATTTAAAATGTTAGTTTTGCACCTATAAATTTGATGTCATTTTCCAAAATACAGCGTCTTAACCAACCAAGCAGCAGAAGACTGGTTCAGTTTATATTGTTTTCTGTGTCACATCACTCTCTTGCGCTTCTTGTATTTTTCCACCACTGTGGCCGACAGGATGAACAAAAACACAACATTTTGCAGATGGCAGGTGACAATTTCAGACCCTGGTACAGGAAGATTTTGCCAATAGAGATCATGAACATGAAAAAAGCCATGTCAAGAATGTTAAAAGACTGAAGGAAATTTCTTGAATATAATAATCAAGCAGATTCTGTTCCTTAATGCAGCATAGATTTATGTGCTACATCTGTGCACTATGTTCCAGTAGATTGGGTTAGTCACTAAGCAGTTTCCCTGTGGCTACACTGATTTGGATGATTCCCAGTCAATAACTGCCTCACATCTCCACGCTTTTCCTCTTCCATTAGTCGTTTCATATGATTTGGGAGTGGTTTGTGTGAAACTCTTGTTTCCTCATGAGGCCAGAGGAGAGCAGATTTTCCACCAAACACCATCCACACCGTCTGGAGATAGACACTGTAATTTGAGAGTGAATGAAAGGAGTTTGGAAATAAGGCCTCTGGTGTTTGGCTGCAGCCAGTGGGTGACTCTTTTTCCCAAACTGCAGCTCTCTGAACACAGACGCCAAGTCAGGTGACAGATACCCTTGTTCAACCTCAGTTTGACCTCTCTGCTGCATCCCCGCTGGGAGGAAATAAGGCCCGAGAGGCACCGACATGTAGGAACTGCTTACTTAATTCTGTGTTAGCTCAAATTTTTTATCTGTTTTTGTGATAAAGTTTGGACACATGGTTTGAAATACTTCAAAGAAAGGATAGGATGAAAAGAATCTACACCCAAAGCTTTATTTTTATGATTAATGATCTGTTTAAGAATTTTTGATGCATCAGGGCTGGTTGTGCCAATGTAATCCAGATCAATTTCTTCCTTTTGACTCATGCTGTATACTAAGCAAGATAGACTTTAAGTTTTGCTGTCCACAGTGATTACAGAAACATAAACCAGCTCTTAAATATACCTGTTTCTGCTGATTCCTCCTCAAAATAATCTGCCTCTTCACCAGTTGAACATGCCGTTTCCTGCACAGCAAAATTATTACACTACACCGTCATTTGTCACCCTAACTGTCTGTGGTTTAGAGGAGCAGGTGCGATCAGATTTACTCATTCCAGTCTATATTTGAATATTTCACGCTTTGATATTAATCCCCTGTCATTGCTGACTTTGTTCCTCAACTGTTACTTGCTTGTGAGGCCACTTTAAGGGCCCCCAATTCCCATAACCCCAGCAATTAGACTGTAATTTAGAAGTCATGCAAATGGTATGGCACACTTTTTCCTCCTTTTCCAGCCAGCTGCAAGTACATTATGATTAATGGTAGAAAATGTAAAAATATTGTCCAGAAGCTTAGACATATCCAGCGCCTCTCTGGTCTCTGTGCCAAACAATTCTAGAGAAGTTTCTCAATCAAAGACTGAAATGTGATGTAGCTATGTTGTGACAAAAATTAGCTCTCAGCTAGAAAACCCAGTCGATAGCAGAAAGTAATCAAAGTCTATCCCAAGTAAGTGGCCCAAAACATGAATGAGATACAGCAACAGGACAGCAGCTTCCAGTAGCAGTTCCACTTCCTTATGCAGCAGTTTTTGACATAACACCAGAGTTCCGAAAACATGCCAAGTCTCCCAAAAATTCCACATACTCCATGTCTTTTTTGCTGAGTTTATGCAGGAATTGCGAGATCCCAAAATAACTAACCTAACACGCCAGATGGATTTGTTCCTCACATCCATCTAGGAAAGCTTCAATAGGAAACATTTGAGAAGAGGCAGAGGCTGCTATTGAGCTGCGCGTGCGCAGCTACTGAGGAATAATGCGAAACATGGCAACTATAGACATGTAAGTACTCGACTTTTGTTGTTTTTGAAAAGAAAACAACTCACTGCTATTCTTTGTTCTTCTTTTAACGAAGAAATGTTAAGTTCTGATAAAACTGGCACTTTAGCAGCATCCACGCTAATCTCTTCCTCCATAACTGCACCAGCTCTTGCTGCTTGTTTATGTCACGACTCTGCTGCGCCTGAAAGTACTGCCCTTCGTTGCTGATTGGTCCTGTCACTTTCTAACCAGGCCCAAACGGTTCATATGGAAGCTTTGGGTGCATACATTAGGAAATTTAAAGGGTTGTAATATCTGGAGAGGATGTGTAGTAAGTGTCAGATAATATCCTGTTGTTTTCTACGTTATAAATGAATTTCTCTTGTAAATAGTGTGTTGTCCCCTTGAGTGACTGATGACTGTGGCTTGTGCCATCATTTGGGACATTATCTTGATATACGAATGAGATTCACAGTTGCAAGTCCATGCATTGTCCTGTATTTTGAAATTGACTGATTGCTCTCATGCAGAGCAAAGTGGTGCTTTTGGCATGCTCCAGAGATGGAATATGGTTTGTGCTGCAGAATTGCAGAGATAGACTAAAAAGTGACTGAATTACTCCTGAGTGTGGGACACAGTATGAATGCATAAGGTCTTTAGCGGTGAAATGGACATGTCCAGTTAAATCAAGAAAGCACAAAGATTTGTTGGCCTGTGGAAACTTTTGGAAATACTTGAGGTAGTTTAAGTCCTCAAATAAATAATACATAATATAGGTTTGCCAATGAGTGTGCTGACTAATTAAAGCCTAGAGTTTGTTCATGCAGGACACTGTAGTCCTATGCCCAGCTGTGATCAGCTGACATTCAACTGATCCCAATTTTTTGCTTCCCAGCTCCCAGAGCCAATCACAGCTCTTTCTCTCAACACAGTGAAGTATGTAAATATGACATACTTATCACTAATCCCTGCTTGCATCAATGCTAATGCACCACACTGCTGCTGCTGGCAAAGCCTAACCTCCTCCAACCTAGCCTCCTCCTTTATAGCATAAAGCTTGCTGCACCCTCATTCAATTCATGCTACTATGGATAAATTGCTCTTGAGCTAGCTTTATTATATTTAATAAGCATTGCCATGAATGTATCTATCCATTTGGAGGTTTCTGTGCTCCTGTAAAGTCAAAGCATGCTGCTTGACTAACCTAAAGAGCTTCTATTGAGCACAGCCTTCAATGCCAAGTAAAATGGTATATCCATTATGCAGTAAAATGGTTAAATGTATAAAGAGAGCATTCCTGAATGAAATGAGACTAACCAGGTTCGTATTAGCATGCACTTATAAAAATCCTTCTTCTGTTTAAACCTCGTTTACATGGTTATGCCAATAGTTCCCTTTCTTCCTGCAAGTACAAGACAGAAAACTCAAACTTCAGCAAGATGCCGATTGTGGTGCTAATGCACCAGAACACCATGAAACACCACAAAGTAGTTTTTTGTTTTGTTTTCAGAAGAAGTAGTTGTTTTTTAAAAGCTTCCCTTCTTTTGGCACTAAAGTTGGTCAAGGCTGTACAGTCAGCTGTGGTTAGATGGAACCTACTACACATGCAAAACATGCTTAATAGTGCTCCCCTTTTTTTGTGTTTTCTCTGTATGACCACAATAGGCAACACGTTCTTTAATCAGAAAGCCTACCTTTGTATCATATCTGTTCTTCTTCTACTAACACAGCAATGTGCATGTTGCATGCACATTGGGAGCAAGAGTTGTTTTCAAGGATTCCTCTTTCAGAATTGAGAGAGACTTTCAGAATCAGTCTTGGTGATTTCCAGCTGCGCCAATCTGTTCTACACTTGTAAATCTCACCCTGGCCATTTTCATAGACACTATTTTACTGTTTACATTTTTCCTCCCATCAAAGAGACATTCATATCATTCATTTCACTGAGCATGAAATTCTTTTCAACCTCGGTCCAAAAAAGCTGCAACTCACCATATTTGCCTCTGTTTACTTGCGTGGACTCTCCAGATTATTAGGCAGAAATCTAGGTGTGTTTATTGGATTTTATTATCTCATATTGGCCTTTATCTGATGAAGACTATCAGATTGTGTTTTACATGACTACTCAAGTAGTAGGGTAACTCTGGAAATCAGATTATAATTGTATTTTTGCATGTAAATGCCCTCCTTTTTAAATGATTGTAGCCTAGGGCAGTCAAGATTAATCAAGTTTATCACAATTAATTACAGTTCACAATTAGTGCACTAATTTTTTAATCGCATGCTTTAAAGTCCCTTTCAGCACACTTTGGCTAAGTCTGCAAAAGTCTCCCTGCAGTGGTGATGTAAAATAAGTCCACCACTGCACCTTAATGTCTCATTTCATTTTAAAAACTCAGACAGCTCAGTGGACGAGTCAGAAGTCATCAAACATTTACCTCTTTACTGTTTCCCCTTTCCTTTAAGATCCAGAACAAGTTCCTTTTTCTGTGGTTAAGGTCTTGTCATATTCTCTGATCTACCTATAAAGGCAGGTCTGCAGGGCCCAGATGGCCTAGTGTTCTAAGGCAAACCCCATGTATGTAGGTGGCCCGGGTTTAAGTCTGGCCTGTGCTTTCCCCAGCATGTCTCTACTCGACTCTCATCCCTGTTCCATACTCTGTCCACTGTCTTCCTCTCTGAATAAAGGCATAAAAAGCCAAAAAGAAAACATAAGATAAGATCTTTAGAAGCAGGTCTGCATCCAAACAGGAAGTCTTTTATACTTTAGTTTATAAGAAGATGGAAAAATCAAAAAAGGCACAAGAACAATTTAAAATGCAAAACAGAGGAATTTTTAAATGTGATTATTAGTTGGGTGCAATTAATCACAATTAACTACAGAAATCCTGAAATTAATCAGGGTTAGAAATTTTAATCTTTTGACAGCCGTAATTTATACATTTCTGTGGGTTGAAATGGTCAGCAAACTCACCTGTCTGGAGTTGTCTTCAGTCAGTTTTTGTCTCATCTTTATGGTCTGTTACAGCCAGATATGTAATATGACAAGAAATTTGTGTTTTTGGCACATGTAGAAAGTCAAGTTTGATAGTAGACAAGCACTCTCCAATGTTATCGAACTTGGTGGCTGGTAAACATGAAGGTGAATGACAAGGCATGGCACACAAATGTTGCTGTATGGGAGTCCTAACTAAATATGACAAGATAAATGGATGTTTGCTTGCTGTCTGGACCAGGGTGGTGGTGTTGTGGTTGCAGTGAGAGTTTTCAAAAGGGAACGCCTGCTAGCTATGAATGCTAACCCAGCAACCAGTAAGAGTTCAGTCCCACGAGACAGACTTTACTAACCCTTGAACACAGAGAGATGAAAGTTGCTGTTCAGTTTTTCTGTTAAGTTTCCACCAGTAGCAGAGTGGAAAATAATCTCAACATGAATCTGTTTGTAGTTTTTTCTTCAGAAGTGACACAGAAAGATACTCAATCTTTGTGAAATCTTACAGCCTGTGACTAATGTATTTATAGATGCAAGCGGGTGTCAGACGTGAGTCTCTTTACAAGTCTTTTAAAAAAATTGCAGTTCATAGACGACATCAGGCATTTCAATAAGGATAAAATGGGATTTTTATTCTGCTGATAACACCCAGGATGATTATACTATAGCCCCGCTTTTTATCTATCCAACTTTTCCTGTTGGCTGGTGTAAATCTTCACACCTGGTTATGAGATTATTCTTGGTACTATCATGCTTGTTGGTCCTGCTCTGCTTCCTGTCTCTGTCGATAGACTCTCCCGCTCATCTGAAACATCTGGATGAGGTGGCCTTTGATCTGGCTTGCATTAGCCGTGTTTGTATTCCCCCGCCTCATCTGAACTGCTGCTCAGACTGTAGAGATGCTCAGATGACGAGGGGTTGTGGATCAAGAAGAGGCCATGCAGAGTGGACTGTCTGTCCCTGCTTCTTTTGAACAGCATAATAAAAGAGCAGTGGAGTTGCTATCACAAATGCCATCTGAAGGCTCTTGAGACTTTGTTTTTTGCCTGTGTGTAATTTGACCTGCCCTCCAGCACTGTTGGCCACCACTGATAGCCTAATCTCTTTCTCTCAGTCTCCATGCTAACTAGCAGATGGACTGATGTGTCTTGTACTTGACATTGAACCTAAGATTGAGCTTTTCCACTTCATTAGACACATGATGTGTTTCAAATGTTTGCTCTGGGTGTTTTAGGGGCATCAGCTCTTCATTAGAAGTTGAATGGCTCTACTTGGTAAGTGGATTTTACACATAACTGGGTCTTCTCTGAATATAAGTCTATTCCAAGTACTACAGATTAGTTTTCTGCTTTTAGGAAGCTATAGAGTGTGTTTCAGACATTGCAGCAAAAAGACTTGTGTTTGGACTGGGAGCTTGTTGATATCCAGATATCTTTGTTGCTGACACAAGTATAATTACCTCCACACTGTCTTTAATGATAATAAGCATCAATCTGAAATACTAGTATTGGGCCTGGGGATACGACCAGAAAGAAAAGATCTTTTAACACCCCATGAGAATTCACAATGTCCTGATTTTCACATAAAATTGAAACACAATTTAATGTTTTTAGTACCTGCACCATCTGCAAAGCTGTTAGAATTATGCACAATTAAAAAATAAAGGTAAACTCACACACAGGCAGGACCAGATGCTAATGACGAGGTAGTGCCATGATTAGTAATTAGTTTTGGGGGGATAGTCAGAGACTCCTGGCTAGTCTAGGTGACAGATGATAAAACTAGCATTGAGTTCAGGATTAGTCTTTGTATTAGGGAGGGTTTATATTTAGGTCACCTGCTTCTAAAGTTGTCAGAATTTTCAACAGTTTGATACAAGGTCTGAAATTAATACCTGTCAAGCACATAATTGGGTTGCTTATCTGTTTGGCAACTAAATTTTAGTGGACTGAATTTTTATACTGAACAAGGCAAATATATATGACTTTTTTAAATGTATGGATGGCTGTGGGTTTTTCTCTGTATGTCAGAGCTGTGCAGGGAGGCAATCATGGTTGACTGGGTGCGTGTTGGCTGCATGACGGCTGCAGCACACGTCTGCTTGGGCTCACGCAATCACGGTTTTCATACTAGGAGCATGTTGGCTGCTTACTCAGCAGCCACTGTCACAGCTCTTGTCTAGTGTTACCTAAACTCCTCTGCAAGTGTCTTGATGCATTGCATAACTGAGCTGGGAACAAAACAGAATCAAAATATTCTGTCAAAGAGGTGTTTTTCCCATTAATGCAAAGTCAGGCTTTTACCTTGAAAAGTGGAACCGTGCAGTGTTTATCTTTCTTGTGACACATTCTAACTCCAGCAACTATCAAAGTTTAGAGAACAGCTCTATTAGATGTGTTTTGGCTTGTGGCTTTGTCCATGCTTGTGGACTTGCTTATCGGCTAAAACAAGGTAAATATGGCTCCCTATTTATCATATTTCTACCTGAGAGACCCGTGGGAAAAAAATGGGTAAGACTTCTGTTCTCTAAATCGCTTTTTTCCCAAAGTCTGGGTTGGAACCCCAAGGGGGATGTGAAGGATTTTTTAAAACACAAAACAAGGCTCTGCCAGCCACTGGATGGCAAAAGAGCCAAAGTCACAATCACGAATGCTTGCCTTATTAAAAAAAACAAAAAACAAAGAAACTTATTGTTCCAGACCAGACAGCCACTGATGGCCCAAGTGGCCGAGCATGTAATTAAAGCCTATGTATCAGAGGTAAAGTGACCCCTTCTAGGCTTATGAAACAGAAAGCTCCAGGTTAGGACCAGATTGGAATTAATATTGTCAAAGCTAGCACCAGTTATCGTCTCAACTAACCAGCCCTGAAGGTGCAGAAGGCAGACTTGATTAGCAGTAATGTACGGAAAGCAAAGTTGTTGGGTCAGGATAGTTTTTATCTTCTAAAAAGTGGATCATCAGGATAAAGTTTGGAAAAGGCTGCTCTAAATCCCTGGTGAGTGAGACGTAGCGCTCGTGCAGGCAGTTGGAAATGCTTAAATTTTAAACATGCACACCAAAATGAAAATGTAGCCATGCCACAGCAGTTATGTTGCAGCCATGCACCCACTCTGAAACAACTATTACACTTATATTACACGAATCCATATTGCAAACCTCCCGTCTGAGCCGTTTAGGCCCGGTTAGAAAGTGACAAGACCAATCAGCGTCAAGGGCCAGTACTTTCGGGCGTGGCGGAGTCAGGGCGTAAGCAAGCAACATCAAGAGGCAGGTGCCGTGATGGTGGAAGACATTAGCGTGTATGCTGCTAAAGTGCCGGTTTTATCAGAACTTGATGTAATTTCTTCGTTTAAAGAAGAACAAAGAACAGCAGTGAGTTGGTTTCCTTTAAAAAATTACAAAAGTCGTGTACTGACATGTCTGTAGTCGCCATGGTTCGTGTTCTGCAGTTCTATATGGAGTTTATTCCTCAGTAGCTGCGCACATTCACCTTGGTAGTGGCGATGATGTAACGTATTGTATTGCTCTCATTGGCCTGTAAAGACGTGACAGACAGAACATTCATCCAATCACCCTTCTAGTTATTTTCAAAGGTTCTGCCCTTTCCCAAACGTTGTATATCAAAGGTTTCCCAGATCGGTGTGTGAAACAAATCCATCTGGTGTGTCAGGTTAGTAAACTGATGCACAGGCACAGGAATGCCTGCCTCCATGTGCTATTATTTCGTGGCAGTTGAGCTGTGATCCGTACAGCTCTGTACAGATCTGTGACAGCCACAAAATACATGTTATCAGATCATCAGAAAATATTCAATCACTGTGTGTCAGTGAAAAGGGAGGCAGCGCTGTGGTGGTGTGTAAATGCTATGGAGATGTGATCTGGTAATGTATTTATGTTTTAATGGGTATGAATCATTTGTATAAAACATTTTTCTGTCTTTTTCTATCACATCATTTTGTTTGCATTTATCAGTCGATGGCGACCCATGAAACAATGAATATAATTAGTATCACATATTAGACTCTAATCTGCAGTGGTAAATGTAGCCTTGCAGTTGTTGTTAAACCACTTTATTTTGGGTGCAGATATACTCTCTTTTAACCCTTTACCTGTTTGCTGTTTTATCTACATTGCCTGCACTGCAGGAGCAGCCTGAGCAATCCGCTAAATGAACAGCATGATGTTACGTGTTCGACATTGTCAAACACACTGTGGGGCTCTTTGGTTTAGTGAGCGTGTAGGGTTGCCTGGCTCAGCTTTTAAAGTCAGAGCAAAATGAGCAGAAAACCAGGAATCAGTCTTCTTTGTTCTGTCACAAATTGCTCTGTTATGCTACTTTTACCTGCCACTGTGGCTGGTAGATTGAGGAAATTGACCCGACATTGCACCGAAGGCCTCACAGAAGGTGGTCATTGTCCAAAGCTGGTGTGGTTACCGCCATGTGTGATTGCCTTTCCCTCCACTCAGTCATACAACTCCATGCAGCAAACAATAACATTTGGGACAATATACATGAGTTACACCCCTTCTTATGTGAAGTTAATAGCAGTGTCTTGTTTTTCCTTTTTGTTCACTGAAGAAGTATATCCTCACAAATGTAGGCATTTCAGAGATCTAGCAAAAAATATATGAACAAGTGAACTGATGTTTTGCACCACACGGCCCTTAAAAGGACTCACAACCCAGACTGGAGGTTTTTCTGGATTACACCATAGAAAACGGCTAATTAAAGTCTGGACAGTTAATTTTATTTGACCATTTTCCCCCTCAGACTCCAAGGTAAAGTATACATGAGTGATTAGCTAGTATATTTCCTAGGATACTGTGTATCTCCACTGTCAAGCAATCATTCAAAAGGCCAACTGGGTCCAAGGAAAGCATCTCAACAAGTGTCACGTGAGCGGTGCTTACTTCTGCTGCATATAGCCTGGTATAACCCAGGAAATACTACCAAGCAACCAAAATACCACAGTGTTGATATTAACTGGCTGATAACTGCAACAGAAATGCTTCAAATCATGAAGGACCTTACTTGTTTGAGCATAACTTTATATTTCATGCTGACCTCTCTGTGTGCACTTGACTCCTCTTTTACACTTACTTGAGTCACAGGAATACCATTATAGGACACAGGGTCATCTTTTATTAACCATGAAGCTTTTTACCACACTATATGGTAGCTTCAAGTTTGCTTAGCCTTCTGTGAATGGTCTGACTTTTTAACTACAGTGCTGTAAAAAATATTCACTCCATTTCTGATTGCTTATTTTTTTGCATACTTGTCAAACTCTTTTTTTTTTCCAGATCTTTAAATACGTTAAAATATCACACAAAGATAACCTGAGTAAATACCAGACACAGTGTGTAAATGATTTCATTCATTAAGGGAAAAAAGCAATCCAAATCTATGTGGTCCTGTGTGATGAAGTAGTTGGTTACAAAGCCATTTTTGAGGCTTATATATCAGAGAAAGGGTCTCAGGTTAACATGTAACTTGGCCTTTTAAGGCCGGCCACACACTACAGGATTTTAAGCCCAATTTGAGGCAAGATTTGCCTCCCCTGGCGATCCTGGGGGCGTATAAAGACTGGAGCCTCGTCGCAAACGATTATTTGTCTGAGTAGTCTGCATGTGTGTGGTGTCAACACGATTCATTTACTGCTCCAAATCGTGTCGTAGCCTACCAAACCCAGAATCGTAAATATCAAACATGTCTGATATTTACAATTCTTGGTCGTAGTGCTGCTGACGGAGTACCCACAACAACCAATAAGAGCAAGCACACCGGGGAGCATCACCAGAGGAATCATACGTACAGGATTCGACGTTAAGGTTTTTGCCCACTTGCCCTTCAGGGCAAGTGCTTCCCAAATCTACTTGCCCCATCTAAATTGCTACTTGCCCTGTCCAGGAGGTACTTTTTCTGGCTGTCGAGTGCTGCATACATTTTGCTCACAAAATACTTAGAACTAAAATCCATTGCCTGTCAACTGTGGAAAGCAGTACGCAACACTTCTTTCTTAAGAAAACTGTATTTATTAGCTATGTGTTAACCCACTGAAAATTATATTTAACTTTGTACAGATCAGTGCAATGTGAAGGCTGCACCAGGTTGTTTTCTGAAGAAATTCAAACTCAGGAATTTCATATTTACAATACAGTAACTGATGAAACTTCGTAACTGATGAAACCAACTATTCTCAGAGGAAAATAAGGTCAGCAAAACACTGACACTAGAGAGGTGGCAGGGTCTGCTACATAAAGTGTAAAATGGTGCTTTTCTTCTGTTTTTATTTAATTTTGCCGACACATGAAAATCAATCAATTAAGATTTTTCTTGTTTGATTAAAAATGTCTTCCCCCAAAACTACATAGTGCCCCTTTAAAGTGCTGTTTCACAGTTCCACCCTGTAAGTGTGACAGACCAGTGGTACTCAACCTTATTCTACCAAAGAGCCACATTGTCTAAAAAATACTTTAGTGAAAGCCACAATACAAACCGGGAATGTAAGGTAAATAGATCAGATAATCTGTAGTTGAAATAAAAAAAACAGTGGATTGGTAGATAATTATGAGGTTAAATGGGATACAAATGTCTGTATAGAGTCAGAAGAACCAATATGTCACTGATGGTGAGCATATATTTAATTTACTTATCACTGACATCAGGCTATAACCTTGTATCTCAATTTTTCATGATTTTGATTTGTTTTTATGAATCATATTTATATCATTTTTATAAATTATAAACTTTTCATTCCCTGAAAAGTGATCATACCAGTCTTTGGCCCAACACTAGCTTTATGAAAGTTCCCCCTGGCCTAAAGATTTAAGATATAAGGATGTGCTGAGTTTGAGCTCTGAGATGCTTTTCAAAGAAAATGCTGACTGATAGTTGGCTTTTTGGGTATTTATATCTCACACTGGGGCATTTACTGGAGTTCTGTGACTTTATTAACATAAAAGAGATGCTTTCAATTTTTTTCCACTCATTATTTATTCTTTAGTTAAAGGGGGAGAGGCCTCATTTTGGTCTTTGCCCTGGGCCTCCAAATGACTAAAACCAGCCCTGCCTCACACCTGCAGCTCTCCAGACACATCGTTTAACTCGGCCTCATTTTGGAGCTATGGTTTTATATTTCTGCTCTTTTGACAATATTTATGATCATTAGTGCATTAAAGATCAAATAAAACACCCAGATTTGGACAAATTTCACTAGATATGATGTTATCTCCATGTGTGATCCGTGTGTTATGCTCATTGATGACGCGCATTGGCATATTTGTCATAAGATCTAGTTGTGAGAGAGCATCGGCAGGATGTGGCTGGAGAAAATGTTAAAATGAGGAAATGGGAAGCTTTAGATTAAACACGACAGCACACCTCAATGAATGAGCTTACTGAAGAGATGCACCACCGGCGGACTTCCTCTGCTGTTTTCTCTTACACACACTCCTCCGTCGAGGGGACAGTCCCAGATTTAAAATAATAAACATTTAAATTTGGAAGTTAAAGTCTGTGTTCTTTATGTGGGTAACAGATTTATTGATGTGACTTACCATGAATCTTTACTGATGACAGTGTTTACCTTCATAAAGGTTTTTAGTGAAAGTTTTATGCAGCTGTCTGTACATCAGCAGACTCGCTCAGCCAATGGAGGCAGCGACACACTGCATCTTGCTCCTCGGGGCCTCCGTTGATACAGAAATGAGAGAAGAAAATAATAAAATTAATAAATAGAAAGGCCCAGAGTCGTGTTTGCCTGATCGGGCAAGTCCTTACAAGTTTTGCTTGCCTGTCAGCTTTTTCAAGTTGCCCCCGGCATTCGGGCAACCGTTAATGGTGGACCCTGTATGTACTTTCCCCGCTCACAACCATAAACAACGGTGCCTTAATTCCAGCCAGGATTTCGTCCTGAGTCTTTCCCTTGTTTTATGATTGTTGCTGTACCTGTAACACACGCCAGGGCAGCCTGTTGTGGAGAGACCGCAAGACAGTATCGACAGACATCTGTGTTTTTTGTTTTTTTTTCTGAAGTCAAGTGATCACGTGAGGTCCTAGGCAGGTCGGCAGGTGTGTGGTCTCCAGTGATCTGACAGTCTGGCTGAGTCGTCTAGTGTGTGCGTTCAGAGGATTAAAGACGAAAAATCTTTGCAAATTATCCTGAAGTCTGTGGTCTCTCACGGTTTTTAAATAGTTTCAGATTAAAAAACCGTCTAATGTGTGGCCGGCCTAAGATGTGTTCGATTGAAATGCCATTTGATTTTAGTAGTTATGACCTCCTTATAATTCAAATTCAACAAATTACCATTTTCAGTTCTTTACAACCAAGTGCATTTTGAGTTTTTTTCATTTTTGGGGAAAAAAAAGTGATGATTGGATGGTTTGTTCAATAAAATTTGAATTATGCTCTAACAGTTGATGACTTAAAACTATACTGGCTGTCATTTGCATTAACTGTTTAGTTTAGTTTAGTTTATTTAGTTTTTGTGTCAGGGACAGTGTACAAAATCACAGTCTCAAAAGAAAAAAAAAAAGATGCTTGGTACCAGATCTAGCTTGCTAGCTAATTTCCATCTGTAGTCCCTGGGCAGGTAAAATTAAGGAAAATCAGAGACAAAACATAATTTCCCTAATAATTTGGAACGCGGGTTAGAAATGGCTTTGTAGTAAATTACTTTTTCCACAATGGGCCAGGAAGGTTTGGATGGGAAAGTTCACCACTGATCCAAATTATCTTCATTTGTGGATAATGGCTCTCACTTTGCTTCACTGGAGTCCCAAAGCCTCAGAAATGGCTTTGTAATCTCACATAGGGCCAGGTAGGTTTGGATGGCTTTTTCACTAAATAAATGAAATCATCATTTAAAAACTACAGTTTGTATTACCTTGGGTTATCTTTGTGTAGTATTAAAAGTGTTTGATTATCTGGAACATTTAAGTGTGACAAAGAAATCAGGAAGGGGGCAAATGCTTTGTCACAGCACTGTATTTTCTTATTTGGCTCTGCCCTCTGTAAACAGTCCTTTGGCTATTTACAAAGCAAACCGTTCTTCGCTTGTGTCGGACAGCCGGTTCCATTAAACCCCAGCAAACATTTCTGTTTGGGTGTGTTTGCATGTCTTTGTCCAAGTCCAGCAGGGGGCAATCAACTCAAACACACTGACACACATATGAGGGCATTTGCAGGGAGTAATTGAAGCCCAGAGTATCTGCATGGAAGACCGTAAATAACATGATAATCATGACACTGGCTGTTTGCAGTGCCTTCTTTCTGGTTATCAGCCTACATTCCTTGTTTGTTTCTCACCTTTTGTTCTTATTTTGGAGGGAAAACTATGCCTCGTTGACAGTGTACATTTCCCTAAACGGTTGTAGTAAAATGATAAAACCCTGTGGTTTCTACTCGCCCTGTGGCAAGTGGGAGGGGATTGATGTTCCTCTTATCGTGCATGTTTGAAAAAAAGGGAAGCGGAGACATGAGCAGCTGCAGTTTACCCCCCTCCCTCCTGCTCTCTTCTCATCATGCCCCCACCCGTCTTTACCCTCAGCCTTTTCCTCGCCTGTACCCAGACAGCGGTTGATGACGCTGCAGTCGGGGACTAGGGGCCTATCTCTCCTGCTCTCTCTCTCTCTCACACTCCTTCCCTCCCTCTCCCTGTCTTTCTCACTCACTCTACAAATGAAGGCTGAGTGTATTTATAGTCCAGCGTGTCACCCGGCAGCCAGCGGACGGGGGATTACCTTGGCCACGATGAACAAGCGGGGCCTCATTCAGAAGCGGGCGCTCGGCTCGGTGACTCACGGCCGCGCAGGCTGGGTTCACCACGCTATCACTGCTGAGGTATTTTGCAGCGCGTGTGAGTGTTTTTGTTTGTCTGGCAGGTTTGTCAGCATTATCATAAGATGTCATCTGATACAGGAAAGCTTGAATTAGTATTTGTTGTGTGCTCATGGGTAATTTTTTAAAACTTAAACCCCTCTTGAAGGTGAGAATGATTCCAGGCAAAGATGAATTGTTTGCCTGATGTCGGCTCACAGCTGCTTGTGTTGTAGTCAGTTCACTAGTTCCTACTACAGACTGTTACTGATAAGACTTCTTGTTATTGAAATAACCCCTTATACGTATTTGTTTTAGAGGTGACTAACTTCCTGGTGCTCCCTGATAAGCAAACATTTAAATGAGTGGTTCAGTGATATCATTTTTGACTCATTTAAAAGTTTAAGACATTTCTCTACAAAATAAAGATGATCATTGCTCAGGCAGTGATATAAATGCAGTATGGACCACTTGTAATTTCATTTGAAAGGAGTCATGAAGATGCATGACAATCTACATTGCACTTTTTGTGTGGGTAGATAATTTGTGCAGAAATTTTTGCTTACACGCTTGAAAAACTGGCTAATATGAGGAGTACTTCTCTGCTTATCTCGTGTTGTTCTGAAGTCATTTCGACCCAAGGTTTTAAGTGCCAAAACAGGCATTGAAGAATAGATTTTCAGGCACTCCTTCCAGGTAGAAAGAAACCCTAATCTTAAGGTAGGAAATTGGAATTCACAGTGAATGCACATATAATTAAAATAAGCTCTTAACATTTCAGTTTCCACTGTAAACAACATTCCTGACCAGATTTATGTTTCATATTAAGCTGAAGCTCTACTGCTGTGGTGTGTCTGAGTTTCTCAGAGTGTTCAGGGCCTTTTTAGTATTGGATTTAATCAGAGATGCATGATATTATTGGTGTAATATCAGTAGAGAATTGTTTAAGAAGTTGAGTGTCTGATAGGGCTTAATGGTGTATCGTTTTGTAACTGTGATGGTGGTGTGTGCAATCGTCACGTCACAGGATGTCAGATGAAGCAGGTCATTCTGCCACTTTAGTGCTGTTTGGTGCAGTGCAAAATGTGACTTTCCTTGTTTTGATGACCAATACACTAAACGTCTGTCCAGTATCACCATCAGCAGTCAGCTGACTGAGTTCTGTGCATGCAGTCTGAGTCTCCTGCATGTCAAAATGTTTAGGTTACAGATGACACTGCTGCTGTCACAGATACACCTGCATGACAGCACGGCTGCACTGAATGCATCCAAGCCATGCAGCAACAGACTGCTCAGAGCTGTCAACATCCATTGCAAAGAAGCTTTTTGAATTGAGTCAGTTCAACAAAGCTGCTCTTGATAATGTGTGTGTGCACTGGTTATTAAACCACTGTTGTCATTTCAAGGGTGACTTTCACACGTTAAGGAAGGAAAGGGGTTCTAAAAGTGGAAATGCCTTCTACTTTCATGATGCATGCTATTTTAGAAGCATGCAGCAGCACATAGCTGGAAGAAGTGCCACTAATAACCATCATAGCTGAACAGACGTTTCCTACTCCTGCTGAGAAATATTAACTTCAGCAAGATGTGACTGTCTTTTTCTAACAATACTGCCCACAAGAGGGATTGATAGTGGCAGCTAATAAGTATCCTGCTATTACAGGCTAATGCTAATTTTAAAAGCTACTGTCAGCTTATTAGCACTCACCTATGCTATGATAATTGTCTTGCCCTTCATTTCCCAAATGGCAGCATCATCAAAATGTTGAAGATAGTACTCTTTTTAGTGTCACAAGTCAGGATGCACATATTACCTTGCAAAGCAGATGGATTTGCCAGACCATCCAGTCATCTGGCAAATCCATCTTGAAAAACTCCAATCTAGATTGTGTCAAACTGAACACTGTTCAGAACAATCACCATCATTTGGGGAGAACAAGGCAGTAGCTATGGGCGGGAATTAGTTGAACTCCAGTGTGATGGCTTGGATATAGCTAAGTGTAGCATCAATTTTACCAGAACTCAATCCTGTTTCTGCATGAAATAAAGAATAAAAACAACACTTAAAGCTTTTCATGATAGGATAGATGTTTTTGCTTTTCAGCCAACGTGCTTCGGCATGAGTTCATGATAGTTATGGAGGGAAAGGATTAACCGTTGTATGAGTGGTTGTATACAATGGTTGCTAGTGGAGTGATTAGCCTGGATTTAGCCGCAGCAACAGTGCTGTAAAAAATAAAATATCAGAACTGGACAACATTTATCTATTAAAACGACAGCAAAGATTCACACTGAAAGCTTTTCATGACAGAAATATTGCTCTTCTCCCGGTCTGCTACCGATCGTAACGGTCGAGGTTTTCTGGTGTATCCGATGCCTGCTGCCACAGTAGCTATTACCTTGGATGAAGCTGTAGTTCAATGGATGAATGAAACAGATGCATCAGTTAAACATCGGTTTTGGCTGCTGCCGTGTCTTTTGACCAATATCAGCCGTTGGTATATGATGTAGGCATGAACTAATGTTTATTTTTTGTGTCTTGACGGTTTAATTCTGACATACAGTGTACCTAACTGCTGATTTAGAAGAGAGATTTGTTATTGGACAGGTAATGCTACCTCTTGGACAAAATGATCTGTTTTCATAGTCGGGCACAAGAGAAAATGATGTTTTCATGAGTCTGACTCTAACTAGTTCAAAGTGGGATGTAGCTAAACATGCTTTATTAAAGAGATGAAGCATTAAAATGCCAGTGCTGCAGCTCAGCGTAGTGGCCAATAGTAGATTCCTAAGCTTTCTGTCCTTCCAGCTTCTGTGCCACTGAACTGTACTGATGTGTTGGTTTAACGCTGGTATTGGCCACTGTCATACCTGTTGACAAACATCAGACATTTGACTATGTGGCATAATACACATAAATCAGAAGTCAATGTTTAGCTTACTGTATTCAATAATGCTGGCATCTGATTCACCTAACTGCTTAATCAAATATTGGATTTTTTTTCCAGGCTGAAATTGTAACCTGTTGGACTGACTGATCTGTTTTGGAAATGTTGGCAATGTTTGACCAACAGAAGTGATGAATAAACTTCGGTATCTATATTGACCCTAATTTAATTTCTACTTGAGCCTCTTTTGTTATGAGTGGTTTTCAATGTATCGTTTGTGAAAAACACAGCCAGTCATGTTGTTTGCGACACTAGAAAACAGTTAAGTCCAACTCAAAGTGAAATGGTTTCTGTAATTAGAAACATTATTTTCAAAAACACTGACACTTGTTAGTTTGTTTCACAGAGTCAGAATGCTGCAATGACTTTGAGACTTGCTCTCAAAAGAAAAGAAAAAATGGCTGCATAATAAAAAATAAAAAAAAATCTTAAGTCACTAGAGAAAGCAGAGCATGAATTCACACTTAGCAAGTCTTGGCTGATTTTCTCTTTTCTTCTTTTTTTTCCTCCGCAGATACTTGGAGAAGTATGAGAAAGTCCACCACTTCGGCGAGGATGATGAAGAAGCGCAGCCGGGAAATCCCAAAACCTCTCTTCCAATCGGTGCAATTCCCAACTCTTATAACTACCAGCAACATAGTGTATCAGGTAGGCAGAGCTGACATGTTTCTCTTGCTTCTTTCTGCTCTCTCTCTGGTCACAAGTACAATCTGTATCAGGTTCATAGACTCACTTTCTGTCAGTGTACTCTGTCATTGTCTTGTCAGTTTCTCATTTTCTCCCAAAGTCATCCCGTCTTTTCTCTCTCTCCAACCCAAATACTAATCCTCGTGCAGAAGTGATTACACTTGAGTCTGTCTTCATCAAAGCTGTGTGAGAGAGGCATGGGAAACTGGCCAGCCCACAGGTCAAATATATGCATAGAAATGTGCCACAACAAAAGCTGTTTTGTTCCAAGGATTTCCAAGTGGGTTGAAACTGTAGGAAATAAGTGAGAAAGGAAATATGTTGGAGCATTAAGCTCCAGTGTCTGCAAAAGTAAATCCACTATGCTTTATAGTAAAAATGCTAGTTTTTCTTCAAGCACAGCCTGTTTTTGCTCTGATCTGAAGGTGTGTATTGAATAAGATTTTTATAGCAATGACTTTGCATACAGGGTGAAATACTAAGTATTTTGCAAATGGTAGGACCAAGAGCATTGATGCCATTGTCATGTCTGTCACATATGAAGCTGGAGCTACTAGCCAGCCTCTCCTCAGACATGAGTTTGATAGTAGTGAAAACATATCTGTTTTGATTTGGATCTGATGTCAACAGAAGTAGAAGTCCTAGTTAAGCAATATGAGGCTTTTTTCAATAACCAAAAGCTTAAGGCAAACAAATCAGTTGGCAATGTTTAAGAAGTTGTAACAGCTGCTTCTGCTACCTGTGGCCAGAGCTTTAACTGTGGATAGACCATGACACATTAAATTCTGTACACCCCCTTAAATTCACACAGTATTGTAGCAAGTGCTTCAAGCTGTTAGGAACAGGAAAGAGGAACTCATGCACCTTATTGAATCCACAAATCTCATACATATAGAAACAGTTTCAGATTGGAATGATTTTTGATTTCCAAGCCTGCTGCTGCATCTCTTTCACTCACAGCAGTTTTTGGCGGGGGTTTTCCTGGCTCGAAATGAGGCTGTACCTTTGTTACATTGAGCAGATGCATGGGTTTTGTGTGAAATACTAGTGCATTGCAAAACTATGGGAACATAAAATGTAGTGGAAATTCAGCAGTAAACAGATGCTTACTCCTGCAAACATTTCACTTTTTTACGGGGCTTTCTCAAAGTGCTCCTTCATCACTCCTTGTCAGTTATGGAGTGAACTACGTCTGACCTCATGAATGAAACTCCCTCCGTTAATAGGAGGGTTTGAATATAGCAGCAGGCTTTGGGATGAACTCCCCTCACTGCCTCAGAAACCAGAACTTTGTGTGGCATACATTGCTCACATAAATCATGTTGGCAAACTCACTAAAACAATTTTGAGAGATTTTGGGTGACACTTCTTTTATTGTTGCTATTAATCAGTATTTCAATCTAATGATTCATTAAGCATTTAACACTTAACAAATCTTTTTCATAATTATTCTGATCCATTAAAGTTTGTGCAGGTGCTAGAACTTAAACTTAAACTGACAGTGTCTCCCTTGACATACTTACACTTGTTCAGTAAGTCATCATATCAGTGCAGACTCCCTGATGGAGCATTTTAACTCTAACTCTGCACTCCATGGTTTTGGACAGCACTCTTTGTGGCAGACCCTCCGCAGGAGCAAATAAAGTGAGTGTGTAGGGAGCAGTTTTTGAAAGGACCTAAAACCCCTTTCTTTTTCCTTGGGAGTTTGGCAGCACATTTCTAGTGCTCTGGACTGATCACAATACAGCTGCCTTATCGATGTTCTGCCGTAATTGCAATTAGAAATTACAAATAAATCAAATGCTGTCATTTTGTCATGGCGTTCTTCATGGAAGCACATGTCCTGACACTGTTAAGGGCCGGTGGTGGCATAAGATTTCACTGCCAGTACGGCCTTAATATCATCTTTTCTGTCACGATAACAATATCATATCATAGAATTAAAATAGAAAACATATTTACATGCATACGCCACAGCCCGCTTCTTGGACTTGCATTAACCGAGTCATGAGTTTAAACACACCTTTAGACTGTTGTTTAAGCGGAACCCCTGCAGCACTGGGCTAAAAGTAAACAGAGGCAACCCGGCTTGTGTTAAAAGCCTAGAAAGACCAACATACACTCTGCGAAGCAAGCACAGTCGCTGTGTTTTGCTGTTATTACAGATATCAAACTCAGAGAGGGAAAAAACACAGGTTTTACCTGTTTAAAAATTAAATACAGCAGCCCAAGCGGGTGACGTTCAGTTAGTAACCTGGCTGCTCGAAATGCTAGAGCAAAACTTGCTGCTGACTGGACTCAGACTGAGTTGATGGTATCGGCTATGCCCCCCTGTGGGCACTACAACTGAATGCACGCATTTAAACTGGTGATGATGGTGTTGCAAAAATCCATTCTGGATTGATACTGGTTTACTGCCAGCCACTAGTGGCCACCACCAACTTTAAAGGGGACATATTATGCAAAAAATAACCTTTTCAGGCTTTTCTAACACAAATATGTGCCCCTGGCCTATCCACAATCCCCTCAAATACCAGAAAAATCCACTCCCCCTCTCTTTCTACACCATTCAGAAAATGTGTCCTGAAACAAGCTGTTCTCAGATTTTATGCATAGTGACCTCACATTGGGAGTAAGAACCCGCCCCCAGGTTTGGTTGGCCCTCCCCCCACTTGGAGGAAAGTTCTGCCCTCCTCTACTGATCCTCTCAGCTACCAGCTAAGATGCTGACTACTGACTGACTGGGAGATTGATGGTTCAAATCCCAGTCAGGTCCTAACCTTTGGATAAAAGTGTCTGTAACATCAGGAGTGCTGCATCCATTTCCTGAGAGGGGTGTGGTCAGGGGCAGAGTCCGACAGTTAATTACCATTTAAAGCCACAGAAACAGAAACGGCTCGTTCTGAGAAGGGCTGAAACAGAGGTGGTTTTTAGACATGCAAAAATTCAATACTGGAGTGTTTTTTCAGCAGTAAACTTCACAGGCCTGTTTTTGGGACCTCTAAGACCAATATAAACTTGTCTTAAAAGACTAACTAAAGAGCTGGAGTTTTTTTTTTTGTTTTGTTTTGTTTGTTTTTTTTAAAGCTACGGTACCGATTCTATCCATCTCTAAAAATAACAGTGTTGTGTTGTTTTAAACCATGCAGTATCTTACAGGTTAAAAAGCTGAATTGTGAACATTTAATTGCAGACTCAGGTTGAGCAGTTAGGGCATCTTAAGGTGGAATCTGTTCCTTAAGATGCCCTGTGATTCAATTTAGTTGGACCTCTGGGCGTTTAAAAATGCTTAGATTGGTTCATGCTACATCACCTTCAGTTGAAACCAAATGGAGCCTTTTCATGCAAAATCTCCTGTTAGACATATCTATATAAGATAAAACAAGATTTTCTTCCTCCTTAGGTCCAATTTTTATTTATGACATCTGGTCAGACTGTTCTGTTCTTTCATCCTCCACTTTTTCAGTCTTTTCATTCTTGTTTAATTGAGTCTTTTGGCACATAATCTCCATGGTGATTCTCATTCGATTGACGCACTTAGTCTATTAACGTAATGTCATTTTTGAAGATCTTTATCATTTCATCCAAAGAGAAAGTCTGATGTTTTTATTCATATTGTGTTTTACAAAACAGGCAGTGGATCCCAATCATAGCTCTGCTTTTTTACCTTGCTCATGAGCCTTCTTATCGTAGTAACATTCATCCTTTTCATTACCCTGTGACTCATTTGATTCACTCTTCACCTTGCTAAGCACTGTTCTGTTTGAACCAAGGCTATCAAGCATGTGTTTGCAGGAATTGTTGGTACCTTTTTTCTTTTTGGACATTGCCCACACACACCTCAGTGCTGAATAATAATCCTTTAAACTCAGGCATGCTGCTGCTTTCATGATGGAAAAACAGCCCCTGAGTAACCACATCATATTTCAAACCAAACATTTTTGTGCGACTTGTCAAGGCCAACCTCTTGTCTGTACTGTCCAACCCTGCCCTCTCACAGTGAATGCAAGCTGTCCATTAGCCTCTCTGTGTTGTAATGGTGACCACAAGCTGCTCTCAGAGATAATTGACTTTGCTGACAGCAGTTTTGTCATGAAAGGATGGAGGAAACACTTGTTGGTTTTCCCTCCAGCGCAGTTTAGCTCAGAGCCTGCAGCCTTTTAGACTCTAGCTCTTTTCATTAGCAGTCACCCCTCTGCCTGCTGAGTGAAATAACTCCAAAACATGACTTGGTTGGTAAAAGACACATGAGGAACTGCAGTGAACTTTTTCTGTGGCTTGCAATTTTCTCCTGTTATCTATTGGTGAGTCAGACATTAAGGAATGCTGTAAATACCATCTACAGTTGGCTTTGCCAATCCACCTGTTTTAGGTCTGTTTAATTTGTTTGAGTTACATGTAACCTAACCTTAACCTAACCTTGCAAAGTCAATGGATTGGCCAGATTCCATGTCTCTTATCCAACCAATCAGAGTGGTTTAAGGGGATTGGTGGTAGCTACAGGCAGGGTTTAGTCATACTGCAAGTCGGTAAACTATGGCCACCGGTGTAGCGATTGGCTTGGTTGCACCTGTTGTGCAGCTGTAGTTTTTATCCGACCTGGGCATGTCTTTGTTAAATAAGAGAAAAGAACTGCAATTAATGCATTTCTTGGCTGAAAAGATGTTTTTACTCTCCTCCCAACCAATTTCGACATGGGTTTATTTTACCAACTGGCTCCACTAGTAGTTATCAACGATAGCAGTTACTGTTGAATTCACTCTGGAGCTGTGCACTTTCTATGTCATGTTTTGCCACGCTGATTGGCCTGTAACAAATGAAACAAACAGAACGTTTGTCCAATCACCCTTTGAGATTATTTCCAAAGATTCTGCCCTTCCAAACACTTGACTATGGGCAGCTGCCCAGATGGATGTAAGACATCCGAGCAGTAAGATGATAAAGTAGGCTGAATAAAAGGTGTGACACAATTCAGGGTCCAACATTAACAGTTAACCGAATGCCCGGGGCAACTTGAAAAAGCTGATGGGCAAGCAAAACTTGTAAGGACTTGGCTGATCAGGCAAGCACGATTCTGAGCTTTGCTATTCATTAATATTATTTTTTTCCTTTCTTGTTTCTGTTACTACGGAGCCCCCAGGTATCCAGATTCAGTGTGTTGCTGCCTCCATATGTCTGCTGACATGCAGATAGCTGCACAAACTTTAACTAAAAACCTTTATGAAAATAAACACTGTCATCAGTAAAGATTCATGGTAGGTTACACTAATAAATCTGTTACCCACATATAGGAACACAGGCTTTAACTTCCAAATTTAAGCATTTATTGTTTTAAATCCGTATTTTATTACCGTCGGATGCGCTCGACGGAGGAGTGTGTGTGAGAGAAGAGCGCAGAGGAAGTCCACCGGTGGTGCGTCTCTTCAGTAAGCACATTCATTGAGCTGTGCTGTCGTGTTTAATCTGAAGCTTCTCATTTCCTCGTTTTAACATTTTTTTTTCTAGTCACATCCTGCCGATGCTCTCTCACACCCAGATCTTTTGACAATTATACCGATGCGCGTCATCAATGAGCATAACTCACATGTATCACACGTGGAGATAACATCATATCTAGTGAAATTTGTCCAAATGTGGGTGTTTTATTTGATTTTGACTAATGATAATAAGTGTTGTCGAAAGAGCAGAAATGTAAAACCAAATCTCCAAATTGAGGCCAAGTGAAACGATGTGTCTGGAGAGCAGTAGGTGTGAGGCAGGGCTGGTTTTAGTCATTTGGAGGCCCAGGGCAAAGACCAATATGAGGCCCCTCTCCCTTTAACTAAGGGATTAATAATGAGTGGGAAAAAAATTGAAAGCATCTCTTTTATGTTAATAAAGTCACAGAACTCCAGTAAATGCCCCAGTGTGAGATATACATACCCAAAAAGCCAGCTATCATTCATCATTTCTTTGAAAAGCATCTCAGAGCTCAAACTCAGCACATTCTAATATCTTCAAAAAAATTTTGGCCAAAATCTTAATTGGTTGGTTTTCACATGTCAGCAAAATTTCTTCAGTTTCAGGATGAATAAACCAAATAAAAACAGAAGAAAAGCACCATTTTACACTTTATGTAGCAGTGTTTTGTTGACCTCATTTTCCTCTGAGAATAGTTGGTTTCATCAGTTACAGAAAAAATATTTCTGAGTTTGTAGTATTACCGTATTAGTATTGTAAATATGAAATTCTTGAGTTTGAATGTCTTCAGAAAAAAACCTGTTGCAGCTTTTACATTGCACTGATCTGTACAAAGTTAAATATAATTTTCAGTGGGCTAACACATACAGTTGAAACCAGAAGTTTACATAAACTATATAAAAAGGCACATAAACTTTTTTTTCTCACCGTCTAACATTAAATCAGATTAAACTTTTCCTGTTTTTGGTCAATTAGGATTACCAAAATTATTTCTATTTGCTAAATGCCAGAATAATGAGAGAGATCATTTTTTAGACATTTTTTTTATTATTTTCTTGAGAGTCAGAAGTTTACATACATTTCATTAGTATTTGGTAGCATTGCCTTTAAACTGTATGACTTGGGTCAAATGTTTTGGATATGCTTCCACAAGCTTCTCACAATAGTTTGCTGTATTTTGGCCCATTCCTCCTGGCAGAACTGGTGTAACTGAACATAGTTTGTAGGCCGCCTTGCTCGCACATGCCTTTTCAGCTCTGCCCATAAATTTTCAATGGGATTGAGATCAGGGCTTTGTGATGGCCACTCCAAAACATTGACTTTGTTATCCTTAAGCTACTTTGTAACCAGTTTGGCAGTATGTTTAGGGTCATTGTCCATTTGGAAAACCCATTTGCGCCCAAGCTTTAACTTCTTGGCTGATGTCTTGGGATGTTGCTTCAGTATTTCCACATAATGTTCTTTCCTCATGATGCCATCTATTTTGTGAAGTGCACCAGTCCCTCCTGCAGCAAAACAACCCCACAACATGATGCTGCCACCCCCATGTTTCACAGTTGGGATGGTGTTCTCAGGCTTGCAAGCTTCCCCCTATTTTCTCCAAATGTAACGATGGTCATTATGGCCAAAAAGTTAAATTTTAGATTCGTCAGACCACAGAACATGTCTCCAAAAATTAAGGTTTTTGTCCCTGTGTGCATTTGCAAACTGAAATCTGGCTTTTTTATGTTTCTTGTGGAGTAATGGCTTCTTCCTGGGAGAGTGGCCTTTCAGCCCATGTCAGTACAGGACTCGTTTGACTGTTGATAATGACACACTCTTACCAGCTTCAGCCAGCATCTTCACAAGGTCTTTTGCTTTTGTTCTTGGGTTGAGATGCACTTTTCGGACCAAAGCACATTCATCGCTGGGACACAGAACCCGTCTCCTTCCTGAGCGGTATGATGGCTGGACATTCCCATGGTGTTTGTACTTGCGTATAATTGTTTGAACAGATGAACGTGGCACCTTCAGACATCTGGATATTGCACCCAAGGATGAACCAGACTTGTGCAAGTCCACAATTCTCTTCCTGATATCTTGGCTGATTTCTTTTGATTTTCCCATGATGTTACACAAAGAAGCAGTGTGTTTCAGGTGTGCCTTAAAATACATCCACAGGTGTGCCTCTAGTTAACTCAAATGTTGTCAATAAACCTATCAGAGACTTCCAAAGACATGACATCATCATCTGGGCTTTCCCAAATTGTTTAAAGGCATAGTAATCTTAGTGTATGTAAACTTCTGACTCTCAAGAAAATAATAAAAAATGGTCTAAAAAATGATCTCTCTCATTATTCTGGCATTTAGCAAATAGAAATAATTTTGGTAATCCTAATTGACCAAAAACAGGAAAAGTTTAATCTGATTTAATGTGAGACGGTGAGAAAAAAAAAGTTTATGTGCCTTTTTATATAGGGTATGTAAACTTCTGGTTTCAACTGTAGCTAATAAATACAATTTCCTTAAGAAAGAAGTGTTGTGTACTGCTTTCCACAGTTGACAGGCAATGGATTTTAGTTCTAAGTATTTTGTGAGCAAAATGTATGCAGCACTCGAGAGCCAGAAAAAGTACCTCCTGGACAGGGCAAGTAGGAATTTAGATGGGGCAATTAGATTTGGGAAGCACTTGCCCTGAAGGGCAAGTGGGCAAAAACCTTAATGTCGGACCCTGCAATTTCTGGTGAAGGTTAGTTTGAGTTAAAATGATAGGTGGTCATGTTGCCCGGTACAATTTTGAAGATTTTTTAAATTAAAAGGTTGATAGAAGACCAATTTTTTATTATAAACATAAAATTAATAATCTTTTTGCCAATAAAAAGAATTTATTTTTGTTTTAAAGGCATGAAAATCGGTTATCTTAAATATTTATCAGGCGGTCCAAGAATCCAAGAAACTGAACAATCAAACTGGATCAGAATGAATACTTCTAGTCCCCAATAACCAAATCTAATCACCTGCTGTTTATGTTCTCAGTCATATTGATCCGCCTGAAGCAGCTGTGGCAAAATCCCCCAAAATTTCTTCCTCTTTGTTGCTGTAAAAAATATCAGTCCAGTGTTGAAATGGGTATTGAAACCAGCAAGATGAAAGGAAGTTAGCTAACTGAACAAGGTGGTACAACACGACATTATGATGTGTTTAGGGTCTTTGGTAAAATTACTATTAGGCAAAGGTAAATAAAACTTAAGATCTGTTTAAACGCAACTTTAAAAAAAGGTAATTTAGATGTTGGTGAGAAACTTCACTATTTGTCGGAGAATGTTGTTTTCTTAGCAATGTGAAATAATGGCATTAGTTGCATAATTCAGCTGAGTAATGTTCTAACACTTTGGCCCTTGTTTTATTTGGCTTTTCGCACTCTTTAACTTATTGAAAATTGTGATTTTTAATTCACATATATTTACACATGTGATGAACGAATGGCCACATCATTAAATTCAGTTGTCCTTACTGTAGAATACTTGTTGCATTGCTTCTTTGGAGGTTTTTGTACTGCTCTGTTGAAGAATGGAAGGGAAAGCATTATATTGACTAAATAGATCTAATGTTCAAGCGTCAGACTGGCCTGATGTGACCTGTGGCCGGGAGTCAGAGATGTCCTGTCAGACATGGCTGCGTAGTTTTATTTGACCCTGAATTTTTGACTTTTCTTCCTTTTTTTTCTTATAATTTCAGAACAACTTCCCTCTGTGCAGATTTACTGTGCTTTTGCCCGTCACATTTCTTCTTCTTCTACATTCCAATCAGTTTATTTAGAAAACATTCTATCCCTGTTTTCTTTACATTTGTTTTTGATATGAAGAAGAAAAGCCGTTAAAGTGGCACTGTCGGCTTGCTTTGCTCCGCAAGTAGGCGGAGAAACAGTGGGGAAGGAAAGAGATCAGGATGCAAGAAGCAAATGCTTCGATTGATGATCTGTTCTAATGCAACTCCGTATGCTCGGTAAAGGAAGAGCAGTGCAGACTGTAGCTGTCTTTACATGTTGATGCTCTCCAAAAAGCTCTGTGTATTCATTTTACAGTGATGTTGGTGCATCAGGTTGTCACCCTCGCCACTCTATCATAAACAGCAAACATACAGATTTCTGTGTTGCGCTCTATTCAATCTTAAGATTCTGTCATCAAAGCAACTCTGAGTTGTAGCTCAGAATATTAATATAAATGTTTAAATCGGTGTTGGGCCCAGACACACTTGGTGAGAACATGTAGTGGCTCGGGTATGGTTATGGACCTAGTCGAAGCTCTAGTTCCAGTATACTACAAAGCTAAGTAGACTGACCAACTGCTGAACCAGCAGCTATATTAAAACACAAATCCATATTAGCATTGGCTAATCTAACTCATAGATGATCTGGCAGCAACAAAAGGGATCCAGACATCTGATTTAAACAGATCATTCTTTAACCTGGTTTTGTTTGTCTTCCATTAACACCACACTTGATTAAAACACTGATACAGACCTTAGGATAAATACTCATTCACTCCCTGAAAGCTGCTTTGGCATTTCTCTGCTACATTTTCATGTTACTTCTGAGCTTATGCTCACTGATACATCTGTCTGGTTGATTTATTGGTACAGCTCTATTACAGACCTCTCATAACTGAACTCTGTCTGTACCCCAGGCTCTGAATTTAAATTTAACTCTAATGTAATAGAACAGCAGGGCTCAGATGGAGCTATGTTAGCTCAGCAGACTCATTGATGGTTAATATTTTGACAGTCAGTTCAGAGATCTCTCTCTGAGCTTCGGTCTGCCCTGTTGTCTCGTCATGTTGTGGCCTCCGACCACTTTTAATCCAGTCTGCTCATGAAGCTTTGTCCGTCTGTGTCGTTGCACATGAGCCGTTTGTACAGTGCTGGCTAGCTGCAGGACGAGATGCAGGTGCTGTTGCTGCTGTAATAGAGACTGGGCTGAATTACATTTGCCTGCACAAACCTTTTCAGCATGGAAATCAAATTCACTCAGCAGGACTCCTCTCTGCTTTATGATTGGTTTCCAGAGGCAGCAGGCTACAAAGATCCTGCACCAAATTGAAATACCCACTGTATGGAAAAATGACACCTATACACACAAAATGATTGATGGCAGAAAATCAAACCATAGCATGGGAGGAGACGCAGGTCTTTGTTGACAAAACGGCTGCACTTGACAGACTGGATCTTCAGTCATTTCAGAGCTGCTGAAGAATATTCCAGTCATGATTCTGACCCCTGCACCATACTGGGTTCTGTAATATTTAGGATTAAAGGAGCTTTTAATTATGAAAAGCCCATCATGGAGGTTGACTGAGTCAGAGACAAACACAATTAAAAGTTAAGGGAACATTCATGTTCCTCAGTCAGACAAGACACGGCTCATCAGGCTAATTAGAACTAAAAACTGCTTTCACTGAGCAGCTCATTGCCCCATTTGGTTTGCTTCAACTAAGTTAAATGAGAAATAAATCTAAGTTAAAGTGGCCTAAGGTGGGCAGAGGCAAAGGAACTACAAAAAAGGAGCAGATGAGGGCAGCTTCCCCCTTGTATTTTTGAATTTTGTGATGAAATCAGTTACTCTGAGTGGTGTTTGTTTCATCCTGCTTCATTTCTTCCCCACATCTCTAGAGACAAACATGTTAAGGTCAAATGCCACGCCAGCGGTTTATGCTTCACTAACATCATTAGTGTAAAACCGCAGTCATTTGTGTCTGGCTTTGATTTGGTCGGCTTTACTGCCTCTATTCTGGACTTTAAAGCTCCAGTGATGTCTTCCCATTATCATCGCCAGTAATCCAAAATCTAGATTTCTCTTCTAGAGATGTTTGTTACAACCAGACTGAATAAATGTCAATGCGTGCTAAGCACTGGGAGTAATAACTGGTCAAATAGATTAATATGAAGCCCATGGTGTAATGCAGCTAATAGTCGCTGGCTAAAGATGCAGCCATAGATTGGCTATAGCCCTGCCTATTTAGACCTCTCCTCATTTCACTGCCTGGATGCAGACAAAGATCTAAAGAAGCGGTGCAGTTTGGCTTTAATTTTAATGTAGCAAATTGAGATACAGTTGAATGTTGGCTGGTGTATTACCAGAAATGGAAAGTAACTAATTATATTTACTCAATTTAGTGTAATTGAGTAGATTTTTGGGAACTTTTCCACCTCTGTTGACTACACAATAACACATAGAGTATGTGTGAAATGGTCTTCAGTGTTTGAGTTATTGACAGTGTTGATCCACTAGTGTTAGTATTGTCAAGTCAATTGATCTAAGCTCCACCCACTGCCATTTCAAATTTGGGGGGAATGTGTGGACAGAGTTTTCCTCCATGCCCTAGGAGTGTTTAGATATGTTTTATATGTGTTCAGTTGTGTTTTGATGTTGCCTGTTGTACTGTTATCCCTGCTGGGATTTCTTTGCTCATGTTTCTGGTGGATTGTTGTTGTTTTTTGTTGTCAGACACATTTGCACCATGAGTGAAGTCATTTGTTGAGTTAGAGTTCCTCCCTGCAACTTTATGTGTTCCTAAAGGACATGTGTGTATTCTTAATCAGTTTGAATAGCCTTGCTATGAGGTAGATTCTCAAAGAAAGCCTCAAAAGCAGTTAATTTTGTTGACTAAAACTATGACTGAAAATGTTCGTCGACAGCCTTTTTTTCCATGAGAAAGACCAGACTAAGACCAGCCAAAAATAGATCTTTAATGACTAAAACTGACTAAAAGTACATTAAGTTTTAATCAGTATGACTAAAACTGGACTAAAATGTAATTTACTTTGTGTCAGACATTTAATATCCATGATATTTCTCCACTGCGGGTAAATCTGTACAATGCTTGTGTAGCTATTGTGCCTCTAAACTATAGTAAGCAGGGACCCCATGTCTGGCAGAGTGCATCAAACCCACTACCATGATTTGGTACCAGATTCAGGCAGGAAAATAAATGTTAAGACTAAAATGTGAGAACTTTTAAAGGACTTAAAGTAGACTAAAACTATAAAGGGTAGAAATGACTTAAATGTGACTAAAACTAAAATGCATTTAATCTAAAGACTAAGACTGAGACTAAAATTAAAAGTAACTTTCAAAATTAACACTGCTCAAGAGATCGTTTGTAACTATCAGACAAGGCAGGAACTTAAGACATAACCTACTGTCCTTTCTAAGTTTGTGTCTGGTATTTGTCTGTCTTAGTAGTCAAAATGTTCTAAAGGGTTTGAAAGCAGACAGAGAGGCACACAGCAGTGCAACGTCTGTGGGTCAGATTGACAAAGGAGAAACAACAAATTGTCTTTTACTTGGGTGAAATTTTAGTCCCTTTACTTCTCAGTTATTGTTGATGTTGCCCTGTCTGTCTTGTCAACAGTCTGTGCTGCTGCTCTGTGCTGCAGCTGATTGTTAACGTGATGCATGTGATGTGTGATCATTAGGGGTGAATCTAGACTTTTGCTTGGGAGGCTTGGACCCTGATTTGTGCAGGGGTGAAATTAAGTTTGTGTTCACACAAACAACAGATCATCATGTGTTATTAATGTATTAAAATGTATGATTTTAAATGTATTTAAAAATACTCAAATAAAATAAAGTAGTATTATCAAATAAGTAGTTAAAAATGTTGTGACATTTGTTAGTTCTCCTAGGGCTATCACATTTAAAGACTCTTAAAGAATTAGTATAGAGTTGTTTGTAAAAAATACAATTTATTGGAGTTGGATATGGTTTTATTTATTTATTGTATGAATATCTTCTGTTTTTTAATTTTAAGATTTGATTTACAGCTCAATTTTAAGTTAAAAGTTGCCTTTGCAATCATAAAATGACTTTATTATGTCATTTACCATTATCATATTATCATATATTAAAGTATTGATTTGGGTACCATTTGGCACCAGTACTATTTCAAAAGTACTGATTTAGCACTGTTATCGAAAAAAACCCAACAATACCCAACTTTAATGAATATCAGCAAAAGTCAGATATCATGCATCCCTAATTTTGTCCCTACTTCCCTTTTTTGTCCTAATGGACCGCTGTGCAGGACTTCAGAGCTTACTGGAGCGTTAGCATCCCATGCTTGAGAACTGTCTTGTTTGCCCTGCCTTTCTGCTCCTTTTTCTCCTCTATATTCAGGTCTTTAGTTTTTTTTTTCACTCCAGACAAAGTAAAAAAGGCCAATCCGTTATATTACACTCAGTAACTAGAGAAAGCAGGCAAGGTTGATGAAGATCAGTTGCTCATGTGATAAAAGGACAGAGGAAAGAATTGCTTTTTGATAGATGCATTCATAAATGGATTCTTGAGCCTGCTGTGTCCTCTATTGTATTGCTTCCTCCTCCTGTGGCCTGTTTTGTTTGAAATTTGACTGTTAGCTCCTGTGGCCATTTACCAATGTCTGCATGTCTTCCCAACGGCTCTGTTTTTACTAAATATACTTTAAGCATTAGGGGTGGGAATCACTGATCTGGCTTGAGTGATACAATTATGTAACCACTGCAGCCAAATATCAATATTTTGGTTTAAAAGTGTTGTGCTCCAAACAGATTTCCCTGGCAGTTGGGTTCATTGTGTCACTAGTCCATAACTCTTCACGGGGAGCTTATGGCATGAATGAGGGTAACATGACTGAAGTTAATTTCCTAAAAAGAGAACACAGCGAGATGTTTGACTGGTGAGAAGTTAAAGGATAAAACATGAGGAGCATCAATCTGCAGTGCATTAACACCCTCTCATTTTCTCACAATTTTAACATTATTTATCATAATGATTGTCTTGCGGTTAGTGTGACAAAATGATTAAGATGATGTAGCATTACTCACTTTATTATCATATTTCTAGATAGTTTTAAAAATGTTTTACAAAGATATATATTGAAGGCAGAACATTTTACTATTTTCAAATACTTTTACTGTAAAAAACAAAGAACTATTATAAACAAAATGCTGTGCAAAAATCCAGAAACCTTTGGGAAATAGAGATGTTTCTGGTGTGCATTACTTCGCATAGATGTGTCCAATGAAATGGTCAGTAAGTGTATATATGGATTTTGAATGTATAATTATCTGTAGGTAATAGGTCAGTGGATTGACAACATCATAAAAGTCACTGGTAAAACACGATTTGAAATGTGCCTCTCTGATGTCCTCCAAATTTGTATTCACATTTTCTTTCCTCTGTCTTTCACTATGAAGTCAATATGAATCAAACTCCGGTCACAAATCCCCATGCGGCTGCCTGAGTGATCGTAATATTACTCTGAGATATTTCACCATTATGTTCATTGCGTTGTTCCTGACTCAACTAAAGTTCATAGCTAGCAAATGTTGAGCTAGGTTATCCTGACTTTAGCTTGCTAACATAAACAGATAAGTGTGACTGACACAACAAGGCAGATCATGGCTCATGGACAAGTGGGTTGAATTGAAAAGGAAACTTACGGAGTTATTTCTTATTTCACATACTAATTATAAACTTAACATTGAGGCAAACCGTTTTCTGGGCTCTAGTTTACTTTACTGTAAGGAGGTTAATATAGAGCATGTGACGTGAAAGGAGTCAGAGCGCCCTCTACTGTATAAATAATAGAAAACAGATATGTTGGAGTAAAACCAGGTCATATTCCCTGCACTTTATTGGTGAAAATACAAGTGCTAAAATTGGTGGCCATCGGCCAACTTTTGGCCGATTAATGATTGTTTTTAATAGCTATAATCGCCTGGCTATTTTGCCTCAGAGTAGTGTGCTTTGGTCTGTGGAGGAGTTCATTGAAATTATTGAATTAAGTTTAGAGCATCTAGTTCATACTACACAGCTCCATGTTTATGTTTTTTATATTAATAAGGTCATTAACACTCAGATCCATTGTTATCCCTTATTTCTTTCAGAGTTGGGATTTGATGTAGTGATGAGCAGCCCACCCCTGAAAACAAAGCGGTCTGCTGGCATTTCTTTGATGTAGGGGTTTTTGTTTTTTAGTATACTTGAGTACTGAAGCTACTGTAAAGTCCCATCCTTACTAGCCACAGGCAGACAGACATGGTGAGGAGAGGACATTGAGGGCAAGTGTCTTATGGGCCTCATCCTAATGGAAAGCCTCCTGGGCCTCAGATAAAGAACCAGCAAGGGGATGTGTTCAAGAGTGGATGACACCTAGGGGGTGAGCCTGGGACACTTTGATTCACTGCTAATCCCTTTGGAGATGTCATGAGCTAATCAGCAAAACATTGAAGAAGTGCCATCACTTGCAAGTGTTATGTATACAACCAAGGGATAGCAACATATAGTCCTACTCCAACCTTATCTGTGACAGTACTGGATTTAGGTTCCATTTTTAAAAATATTATTTAGGGAATTTTCTTTAAAGTTTAAAATATGCTGATTTATGTTTTTTCTCCTGTTTCCCAGACTATCTCCGCCAAAGCTATGGACTGTCTACGGATTTCGTTCCGCCGTGCGACTACAACAAACTGGTGCTGTCTCTCTTATCGGGCCTACCCAATGAAGTGGACTTCGCTGTCAATGTTTGCACTCTACTTTCCAACGAGAGCAAGCATGCCATGCAGTTGGACAAGGACCCCAAACTTGTCACGTTGCTGCTGGCCCACGCTGGCGTCTTCGATGACTGTAGGTTTCCCAAACCTAATGCTCTTTCATCTGCTGTAAACATAAGAATTTTAACCCCAAATCACTGCAGTGTACTCTATAATTAATCATGAATGTTTGGAGTAGAATGTCTGCATATGTAGATACTCTACACCTTCTTTTATATGTAGAAAATTTTTCTATGATTAAGGATGTCCAAAGTCTGCCGGAAGTCATATTATTCTGGGAATAAGAAAGCAGATTTTCTCCCCAATTTGCTGCCTCCCAGCTCCCCCTCTTGTCAAAGATCAAAGGTTCTCTGTTTCTAGTGTGTCCTTGGTGTAATTTATCAAAGGGGAAAGAAAGGGCAACAGGAGAGAGACCAATAATACTGAGCTGAGACTATTATGCTCTATTTTAACCCTCCCTTTCTTTTTGCAGCGCTAGGCAGCTTCTCCGGGGTATTTGGGTCGGACTGGAAGGAGAAAACCTCCCGGGACTTTATCAGGGTAAACTTTAAAAAGTGTTTCTTGTTCCACCTCTTACATCACTTTTCTGTTTGTTAGATACTGTATGTCTTTTCACTTGCAATTATATACAGATAATAAATCCATTTTTCACTATGAAGCCACGTCCTTTGGAGTGTGAAGATTGGCATAAAATACAGCGGTTACTTTTCAAAGAGGAACCTCAGAGAGTTGTTTTCTCTGAGGCGTCTTTAAAAGCAGAATGGAGGTCAGCTCACTTTGATCTCATTCAATTTAAAAGGCAAGCATGAAGGAAAAGTCATGACTCCAAAATAATACAGCATTTAATTTATCCACCATTGTGGGTGCATTATCGTGGCTACTAGTCCTTTAGAGAGACCGGAGGTCACAGTCAGCAAAAAGACGCATTTTATCCAGTTCAACAGGCTTTGGTGTGTGGTCCTTGTCTCACATTGATTGAGTAATACAGGGCAGGATTTCCTTGTATTAGGAAAGTGTTAGTGTTCTTAGAGATGGTCACTGGCTAGAAAATCGTGATTGTAATTAAATGGGAACCCACCAAAATTTACTCCTTGAAATGTGATCAGAAATGTTGTTGTTTACTACTGCATGTGAATTTTTAAGCAAGTATGATGCTATTGTGAAAGTTGCATCTATTTGCTATTTTAGAATTTGGGTTTTAAAGGCACTGCTAACAGCTGATGTTTTTGCAGTTCTGGAAAGAGGTGGTGGAGGACGCTGAAGTCAGGGAGCTGATCTGGGACAAGAGCAGCCCAGCACAAGGTAAACACTCAACACACTCCGTGCTTCAGCAGAAAACAATAAGAGTTCTCTCTTGTGCACTCCCACAGTGTTTTTATTGACATCTAAAGTGCTGTGACATGTAGAGATGCTTTGTTTACTTTGACTTCCTTTTGTGTAACACCTATAAGCAGGAAGCGGGATGCACTTTTTTGTCACCATAATCCTCCTTTCTCCTTCTTACCAACCTTGTTCAACCACAAGCCCAAAAAGTTGGGGTGCTGTGTGAAATGTAAATGTAAAAAAAGAATGCAATGATTTTTAAATCTCATAAGCCCATGTTTTATTCAAAATAGAAACATCTTATTATTTCATAAAAAATGTAGCTAATGTTGAATCTGATGGCAGCACCAAATCTCAAAAAAGTAGAGATGGGGAAAAAAAGGCTGGAAAAGTAAGTGATACTAATGATAAACAGCTGGAGGAGCATTTCTAGCCAGTTAGGTTAATTAGAGACAGGTCAGCAACATGACTGAGTATAAAAGGAGCAATTTAGAGAGGTTGAGTCTCTCAGTGGTAAAGATGGGCACAAGTTCACCAGTCAATGAAAAACTGTCTAAAAATATTGAAAAAAAATTCAGAACATGACAACATAAAATTGCAAAAATTTTGAATTTCCCACCATCTACAGTCCATAATACTCAGTTCAGTGGGTAAAGCAGGTGCTCATATATAGAGCAGGGTTTCCGCTACATGTAATTGATCGTGGCTCATCGCCATCTCTAGATATATTCATCATCGACCATGTTTCATGATGGAGGTGAGACACTAGCAATCTAAAAATAGCTCGTTATCGTAAAAACTCTGGCGGAACTTAAGGTCCTTTTCTGTTACAATACGAGACTGGATAAAAACAATAGCGATGGGCTGTCAGGTGTTCGTGTAATCCATGATATTTGCCTGGCAAAACAGGCAAAGTCTTCCCCCACAGTTTCAAAAAATCCTGGAGGAAACCCTGTAGAGGCTGTAGTCCTTGACACACCAATGGTGGTGATTGGTTCCCAGGCTCGTTTCTGTTTGGTGCATTTCTTCCCGTACATCTTTCCCCCTTTCTCTCTTCAATTGTCCTATCACAATAAAGGCAAAAAGTCCAAAAAAATTTACATGATAAGATTTAGAGAATCTGGGCACTCTGTGCACAAAGGACAAGGCATGAATCTGTCCAGGAAATCACTGCATGGGCTCAGGAACACTTCCAGAAATAAATTGTCTGTCAACACGGTTCCACAAATGCAAGTTAAAGCTATAAAATGTAAAGAGAAGCCATGTGTGAACATGATTTGGAATCATCGTCTTTTCTGGGCCAAAGCTCATTTAAAATGGACTGAAGCAAAATGGAAAACTGTTCTGTGGTCGTACAAATCAGAATTTGAAATTCTTTTTGGAAACCAGTGACACAGTGTCCCGCAGACTTAAGAGGAGAGGTACCATCCATCTTGTTATCAATGCACAGTTCAGAAGCTTGCATCTCTGATGGTATGGGGTAGCATTAGTACCTATGGGATCGGCAGCTTACACATCTGGAAAGGCACTATCAATGCTAAAAAGTAAACAGAGGTTTAGAGCAACATTTACTCTCATCCAGACAACGTCTCTTTAAGGGAACGTCTTACATATTTCAGCAAGACAGTGCTAAACCACACATCCATCACAACGGCATGGCTTCACAATAAGAGTCTGAGTGCTGAACTGGCCTGCATGCAGTCCAGACCTTTCACCAACAGAAAACATTTGGTGCATAATAATAATAATGATAATAATAATAATGATAAAACAATAAAATGAAAAATCCATCAAAAAAGACCCAGGACTGTTGAGCAGCTAGCATCCTACATCATAATGGAATGGGACAACATTCCTCTCCCAAAATTCTGGCAACAGGTCCCTTCATTTTCCAAGTGTTTACAGACTGTTGTTTAAAAAAAGACAGGGATGCTACAAAATAGTAATCATGGCCCTGTCCATACATTTTTGAAGATGTGTGGCTACCGTCGAATTCAAAATGAGGTAATATTTTTCATGTAAAGGTTAAAATGTCTCAGTTTGAACGTCTGATATGTTGTTTATGTTCTATTGTAAATTAAATATGAGTTTGTGAGCTTTGCAAATCATTGCATTCTGTTTTTATTTGCATTTTACACAGCGCCCCAACCTTTTTGGAATTGGGTTTGTAAATGCACCTTATATTTTGAACTCCTTCTTACAATAAATGTTTATAATAGCTAAAAGACAGCAGAAGCACACAGGTACCACAAGACTGATAAACGGTAAAAATAACCAGTTCAGTGACAGTTGAAGGGATCCTGAAAGTTGAGTTTTAGAAACTATTTCATCCCTGTTGAACAATATGTTCTCACACCCTCACCTGGCACAGAAGTCTGAGTTTTTCCCTGCTCTGCTCTCCCTGCAGATGGTACGTCGTGTGAGGAGGGCTGGCAGAGCCTCTTCCACCCGCCGCGGAACCCGGGTATCAGTGACATGGAGGCCCAGCGGGTGCTTCAGATTGCCGTTATCCTGCGAAACCTCTCCTTCGAGGAGGCCAACGTCAAGCTGCTGGCGGCCAACCGAACGTGCCTGCGCTTCCTTTTGCTCTGTGCCCACTGTAACCTCATCTCACTCCGACAGCTTGGACTTGACACGTTGGGCAACGTGGCTGCCGAGGTTGGTCCGCTTGTCCTGTTTGGTGCAGATTCAAAATGGTTCAGTGCCAAAAAATTCAGCCAAATGAAATCAGCATGATTTTAGAAAGGGGAGCATTTTCAGAACCTGATGTTACAGATTTGGGTCTTCACACTGATGGAGAGTGAAGTGGGAGATGTGAAAGATTTTGTGTCCAAATGTAGGTTAGTGTGACACAGATAACTGTCTTGTCTTGAGGCATCGTCTCCACTCCTAAACAGTCTGAATTGGAGCTTAAGCATAGGAAAGAGAAAAGTTATAGCTGTAAACTACTATTCATCTTAACTGTTGGGTTTGCAGCAGTTTCAGAGCAGCAGATTGGCCAAGCTTTGGGTTTCTCCACAGTTTGAAGCACTGTGCATCGTGCTATGGGACTGGAGAGTAGATCCATTTACATACTGTCCTGACGGTTTCCTGAGAATTGGAGGTGTCCTCCCCTTAAATGCTTCTGATCTGGTGGCATATACATGAACCTCACCACAGGAAATTACACCATCAGACAAGAGGGCGAGGTCTGTAGAAGCAAGATGTAAAAAAGCGCAGCATGGAAGTGGAGGAGGAGACAATAGTGTGCTATTCTCCTATATGATGATTTCCATGGATATCACACCAGCCGCATGCTTTCAGTCTATGGCTGTGCGCTGATCGCAGGATATAAATGTCACCACCCCCTCCCACTCCCTTGCAGTGAAATCTCTTGATTATATCCTGCTGTGTTCTCACATCATCTCACTAGGACTCCATGCAAAAAAAATAGTCCAGAGAAATACGTCTGTTTGCGTTCACACATGCTGCTGTGAATGCAGTAGTTTTGTGCAGGTGTGAAAAGCACTATAAATTATTCTCCCCCATATTTTCCATCCTGAAACCCAGAAGCTAAAGTGTGAAAAATCTGCAGTGTTGTGGACTTCAAACATTAGCTTTGCAGCCAACCAGCTCACTTTCTACTGTTGTAAGAGAGGGTTTTATTCAAAGGCAGCACATCATTAACAAAACAAAAGATTGTTAGGAAAGCTGTTAAGGACTAGCACTGCCTGCTTCATGATTAAAGTCACTTTTCAACAAGTACTATGAGCTTATAAAGCCAAGGTAACCAGGTAAAGGTTAGCTGGTGGCTGATGTAACTTAAAAGTGACTGTTTTGTCCCCTATAAATTAGAATTTTCTAAGTCCTAATGCCTAGCTGAAATCAAGGAAACCTTTATTCTTAAGTTTTGTTGGATCTGTGTTATAATATCTTACCTTTTAGACACTGTTTAGTATTATCTTTTCTCCTGAAGACTGAGGTTCAACATGGTCCACATAACAAGATAATAGAGCCAGTTTTAGACCAGAGTTCCTGCTTTTGGCTGTCCCAAGCGAAGTCACGATTCTCTGAAGATTATCTCGCCAGATTTTTCTTTGGGCTGAGATTTTTTCTGAGTAACTTGATTTTTAAAGGCATGTATTGCAACAACAGTAGAGCATAGTTTGTGTTTGCCGTCTAGGCTCCAACTTCATCACTTCCTGAAGATTCATTGATATGCAGAGTTTAAGGAGTGATGAGATAGGTCCAGTCTCACTGACTTTGAGGCACATTCACACTAAATCTGTGAGGGCTCAGGGCTGTCCCACTGTCAAAATCATAAAGTGCAGACTTTTTGAGCCCTTCGTGCACCCTTTCCGTAAGTATGCATATCTGTAGATTTTGCAAGAGGGAATCACCCACAGTTCATAGCAGTTTTAGGTATGACATTGATTCCCAGGGGAAGCTTGCTAGTGAATGCTTTAAAAGCAAAGCGAAAAGAGCGAAATTGTAAACAAAAGACATGGAGGGTGCAATTAGTGTTGACACTGCAAAAAAAGTTTTCCTTTAAGTTTATTATATTAACCAGCCTTCATCCACTGAGGAAATAGGCCTATAGGCAAGGCACGCTTGCTTTTAATCTTTGTTTTTATTTCTGCTGGATGCTAGCTGTCGATAAAAACAAAACAAAGTGCTGTCCCATTCCTATCTATACCACTTACCCCTACATTACACCAGATACGTGTTTGGTCCTTCTACGCTCCAGCACGGCAACGGCACAGATAGGTTTTAGTTTTAGTCAACGAGAATGCTTCCACCAGCTCAGTGCTGCACTGCAAACACAGTTGGTGGGTGCTGATGGACGGCGGGGCACGCAGTCAAACTGCAGCGCAGCCGTGATGGACCGGTGTATTTTAGGGGTTAGAGCCCTTGCAGCCTCATGCACTCAATCACTTTCCAGGTGCAGTGAATTAAGTCCATAAGGGCTCAGGGTTTAGGAAGATTGAGAGTCAGCCATAGTGCCTTAAACCCTTTTTGAAGCCTACAGGTGGTGTCAGGGTTGAAAAGCAAGAGCGCAGTGCTGATTCAGAGCAGAACTTGCAATAGCAGTGCAGTGACAAACTGGGAGTCTGGGATGCTTGTCAGGTGATTGGATAATGATTAAGTATGTCAGGGCCTTTCCAATTTCAAACCTTAAACATGCTCAACATTTGTGATTGGATGTCATATTGCATCAGAAGGACCCCAAGCGAAGCTGAGGGGCACACTCTCTGTGGATTGTCTTATGAACTGTAAAGATGGCTTAAACTGACTTAAGAACTGTAGCAAATACTTTTTTTACTAGCTCATGCTGAAAGATGTACAGCCATTTTTTGTTTGATCTCCATCAATTTTCTTTGTGAGTTTTCAGTTTAAAGTAGTTCATAAACTGTTACTTTTCTTTGCCTGTCATCTCCCATGCTTGCTTGCTCTAGAGCAATGGCTTTCAAACTTTGTTTGCCCAAGGAACACCAAAAAGCAAGCTGATGTCTCAAGGCACACCATATTAATGTCCTTGCAAAATAGCCTCTTTAGCATGTGTAGCAAGTAGCAACATGTCCCAGTCCCAACTGCATGTAATGTGAGCAAGTGCCAGCTACATCAGTTTGATTACAGAGTTTCCTTTTGTAGCATCCTGACACTCTGCAAGTGATGCACTGCAGCTCCCCAGGTTTATCCCAAGTCACCCTGTTCCTATTTTCTCTCTGTCGCTCCTATTAAGATGGACAAGTAACAAGGGAAGAGATTGCACAAAGGATGAGAAGACACCAGGAGTGTCCCACTAGAGGATAGTCTTAATTTTCTTCCACTTTTATCACTCCCAAAACTTGTTAGCTTGTTTTACAAAGAGGAGTGTGATGCATGGATATTCTCCATACCCATTTATGAAGTTTTATGGTCTGACCTGTGCTAACATGGAGATAAAACTATGTGGCTCACAGCTGTTAGAGGCACCATACCTCAGATTTTCTTAGTAAAAGCATGAGAGGTCATATTTTTACATGTAAATTTACATTTGCATATTTAACAGATAACAGATGGACAGTGAGCATGCAATAGTATATGATACAATGCAACATGTAATGCTTGCATGCTGTAAGGACATTGGTTATAGTCTCTTTAGTTGTTGCATAGTTGTAGTACATATGTGAAGTTAGACGACTTTTCAAGGCACACCTAGACTTGTCTCAAGGCACACCATTTGAGAACCACTGCTCTAGAGCCATGTTTGATTGTGAGAGATTTTGTGAGATTTCTATTTATTAAAATGTAGACTGTTGTTTTTGTTCTATTTTTGGTCACATTGTTGCTCTTCACGCCTATAGGAATAAAACAGTTGAATCTATAATTGTGGTCAAATATTCAACATCTGTGAAGATTTGAAAAATCTGTGTGCTAGGCTTTAAGGACAGATTAGACATGTTGACAACAATGCTGTGATATGTGGAGCACACTTAGGTTTGTTTGACAGTGGGATTACTTTCTCCTCTCCTTAAATCAGATGGATTGACAATAAAATGGCTCGCTCTGTCCACTTGGTTCATCAGTAACACACCAGTGGATATTATGTTATTTAACACAATCCACCGTGGCTGTGGCTTTGGCCAGGGTTTCCTAAGAAATGAGGACATTGTCTGCCAGATGGTGTGCTGTGTCACTTCCAAGCAGTCTGTTTCTCAGAATAATTTTTACATATTAATTTGGCTTAGGTGAAGTATCACGTTCTCTAGCAGGTGCAGAACTCAAACCTTCTGTAGCAGAAGTAGAAAATTAGAAACTGATATCGTTATAGGACTAGTCAGTGAATACATTACGTGGACTTGTCTCCATTTTATTATCACATTTATTGGTTTGAGTAGCATGTAAATGAGCTGCTATCTTTTTTTAGAAACTGTAGGCTTGGGGTCCCTGATAGAATCAGTTAAAGCCTTTGATGCCTTTAATTGGATTGCTGGGTTTCTGGCTCTAGACAGATTCTTATGATAGAAATGATTCTGCTACTAAGCTGTGTATTATCTGTTGTTGCTGTTGATAATGTAAATAGCACCAAAGCTAGGGTTGCATATGTTGTGATTAGGGCTGCTCATACTAAAGGTTTAGCTGGTTGAATATTGGTCTCATCTTTATATTACTTTCAGTAACAAGTTTCAGGAAGGTTTTAGATCCAGAGCTGTAAACAAAAGCGATCAGTTATAAGTGAAATTACCAGGGATGTCATTGTACAAGAATTTTAAACTGGTAAAATTCTACTTAATATCCCACAATATCAATACCTATTTCACAATAAATAGAGGTCCTGTACACCTAATATTTCTATTTGTTTTATTTTGTTTTGTTTTGTTTTGTTTTTTGCAGGCAAACTATAAATTGTGCTGAAATTTGCATGCAGTTTTGATCGATTTATTCCTCTAACTTTATGAAATAGATTTCATTTTTAAAGCATCTGCACTTTTTGAAAATGTTATGGTAAAATCTGGATTATTAATTTGTATTTTGTCAGTTTTTCTGCCTCTCCTAGAGGGAAAAAGGTTTTATTAGTAATCCTGCATTCAGCAAAGTTTCTGTGCAGCTGTGCAGCTCTTTTAGTACCATCAGTTTTTGCCACATAGTTGGCTGCTCTGCTAGCGTCAGTACGGTAGTTGAGCTCTCAGCCTGTGCTGATTGTTGTGAAGTTGACAGACCCACGGCCCACAAGTCACTCCGCTGCCCACCATCACTGATCATTCGTTGAAGATTCTTAGCAGTTAGATCAGTTTATTTATCTACCAGTATGCCACTGCTTTGTTTACATCCAGGATTATGACCCAACAAAGGAGAACATAGTACTGATAGGCAAAAGTGCAAACCTCCATGGTCTGGTCTGCATTGCCAAGGATCCTTGCATGTTGTGAGCAGTGAAGCAAAAACTTGTTCACAATTTATGGGGCTGAATTTTCAGTATTGTAAGGTGGTGTGGGGTGGATGATGGCAGATGACAGAGTCTGTCTGAGCACTTCACGGAGTATATTGGTTGCACTGGTTTTAGGCCTTGTTTTAGATTGACTAGCAGGCATTGTGTGTCTCTAATACACCACATTTTACAGTAGTCAATAGAGATGTGAATCTTTGAGTATCTCAAGATTCAATTCTGATTTTTGGGCTCGTGATTCGATTCAGAATCAATTTTCGATTCAAACTGTTTAATAACACATTCATGGTTGCTTTGAAATAGGTGATGATTTCAGCATCTGTTCTGGTCATGTTGTGCATTGAGGGACTGTATGTTATTACTTGACATAAGTCAATAAAATGCGCTCAAAATAATGCTTCTTTTAGCATATTTGTTGTTTTCCTACCCAACTAGTTACAGTCAAAGAAAAGAAAAGTCATTTGTGCTTAAATGGCAAAATATTTTCATATGACTTAAAGGTGTGGGCTTTTATCAGAAACTCGTCAGTCGATAAAAAAGAGAGCATACATGTAAAGCTGTTATTGTTGATGTTGCTATAGGAGAACAGGTGTTAAGTTTTAACAGGTCATCATGTTAACTGGTGACTTTTCAGCTCAAAGTGTTGGCGGTTTTTGTAGTCTCAACATTGTAAAAACACTCAACATTTTCTGTTATTTCTAGTATACTCTAAGGAGAATTGATTAATGAAAAACTAAACAAAGGATTTTTAAGTTCTTGATATCCGTTTTAACCCAGCCACATTTGTGTAGTCACCAGTTAACATGGTCACCTAGTACACCGTAACACCGGTCACTGATGTGATACAAGACAGTAGATCCTGTTGTTTTTGCTGTCTGTCAGCAGTTGCTGGCTGATAATCACTCCCAGGTAAATGTGTCTCTGTGACGTGAATTTGGGCATATGAACCATTCCTGAAGTAGACTACATTACTTTAGTTTAGCACAGTAAGTAGACATGTCAGGTCAGGCTTCCTCTTACCTGGGGTTGTAGAATCCAGTGAGTATTAAAACTTTTCTTTTGGAAAAACAGGATGGGCTGAGTAACTCAGTGCAGGTAGTTTGTAAGCGTGTTAGACACAGGCTTGTAAACATTACAGACATTAAGAGTTAGCACTGTTGGCTAATGCTAACAGTGGAGCTAACTAGCCGTACATCTCCTACAGCATCTGTGTCTGAGATGGTACACTGATTAAGATATTTTCAGCGGTTCTGCTCCTGAGTAATCATTATTAAAAACCTTATCATCTTGTAGCTTGATTACGCTGTTAAACTGGACTACTATTCCCTGTTTCAGTATACAAGCACTGAGGGAGAATCAATTTGTTGATGGAAATATGTCTGACTTTGCTGTGAGTGCCTGGGACCTGATGGGTTCAACCAGGCCTGGCAGCGGCCGTGAGTGTCGTGGAGGGGTCAGCTGGGAGTATTCCTGGAGAGGTGGGGCATTGACCTGGCACTGGCCCGGACAATGGCCATCAGGAGGCAAGAGCAGTGCAGGGCCATGGTTGGCATATCAAAGTGCCAAACTGTTATATGCTCCAGTACATGATTTTGCTATGCTAGGTTATTTCAGTGGGTTACTGCTGAACCTTTTCCTTGTTAACAGTTTAGAAAGCAGCTAACTAGTTTCTATCACAAACATGTGAAAACATGGACAAACTTTACAGACAGAAGAAAACGTGACTTCAGCTTTGCTATGCATTTATGCAGGTTAAACTTCCAGGTCAAAGCCAACGTAGACCAGCCACCCACATACAGAGGAAAGAGTTCTAGAGGCAAAGGCCGATTCCTGATCCTGGCATTGTTTGGTACATGTCTTCCCCCTCTCTGTTTCCTTATATTTTCTGTCTCTGTTCAGCTGTGCTGTCATAGTAAAGGCAAAAAGCCCCCAAAATATGTACATATATTTAAGTCCAGTTTAACTTGAGCAATAATTTAACTTCGTATCACTCTATCTGCATGTAAATGAACTGAGTGAAAAAGCAGTGTTTAAGAGGTGTGTTTAGCAGCCATGGAGATCTGCTGAACAAATGGGAGATAATTCAGTGTTCTAAAATGTCATTTTTGCTCATTTTTCTCAAACATCCATACAAAAGTAGGTCATATAAAGTGTTTATCTTTCATTGTGTATATTCATACCTTCTCTCTGTCCATAGTTAAAGCTACAACTATCAGCAGTTGCTTGAATCTGCTAACTCTTTAGTAAGAATGTCTGGGATGTTGCAGTTGCATTAGATAAAACAGGTGCTTTATTCCCTCTGTTCAGGGGACTTAACACATTTCCCTTTTCATAACAGCTTCACTTGAACTTTAGCTAATGTGGACAGTTTCTCTTGACTGTTGAAACTAAACAACACATGGAAAGATGTGCTTCACTGTGTCTGTGCAGTGTCTTTTCATTAACTAACATACAGTAGTGACCTAGTTTTTATAAACAAATCTGCCAGACTTCATCACATGTGTAGTCAACCTGCAAGGAAGGTGAATGCTCTGCCTTTAACACTTCAAATCAGTCCAACGGGCTAACAATCAGCAGACAAGGTGAAGCTCTTCAGTGGTTTTTACCTGCTGTTAAACATTGCAGTCTTGTAGTGAGTCATCCTTTTGTTTAGAGTGTTATTAAGCTGTTTGAACCAGAAAGAACTCATAATGAATTCTGCAGTTTCCAGCTGATTCATGGATGGTTGCAGCATCTTTGAATAAATCCTGTTTTCTTGTCTTTCTGCAGCTTCAGCTGGATCCCGTTGACTTTCGGACAACTCATCTGATCTTTCACACCATCACCAAATGCTTGATGTCCAGAGATCGGTTTCTCAAAATGAGAGGTGAGTTGTTTTAATGTGGCATTGAAGCAGGGAGTCTTGCAGATGCCTAAAATGTCAATATAGTGTTTTGAAAGTGCTGTTTTTTGGGTCATTTATTGAGGATAGCCCTTTGAACAAGACTTGTCTGAATACTTACTTAAGTCTACGTGTCTTTCTGGCATTAAATGCTCTTTTATTTTTTGTTTACAGCAGCATATATGACATTGTATACGTTAACCATGCTTTCAGAAGTAGTGAACAGAAGAAAAGCAAGTCTGAAATTTGGCCCGAAGATGAAATTGACACAGAATGGTTGTCATGGGAAAAATGATTATAAGGCAACTTGCAAGATATGCAAAAAAGCTTTTAAAATTGGGACAATAGGAATCAAAGCCCTTGAGATTTACATGAAATCCCCAAAGCACTGATGCTGCGCAGTGCAGAAATCACATTAATTTGTCTTTGTTTTGGTCTTAAAGTTGATTTTTAAAAAAAGAGTGCACCAATCCTACAGAGTGACCTCATTTTGTCAGGATGCTTCCTGCAGTATATTAAACTAAATTAATTTTGTTGTTTATCTTTTAGCCATGGAGATCTTGGGCAACCTCAGCAAGGCAGAGGATAACGGCGTGCTGATCTGCGAGTATGTGGACCAGGACTCGTACAGGGAGGTGATGATGCTCCTCACTCTGCCTGACCTCATGCTCCTCATGGCCTCGTTGGAGGTGCTCTACCTATTGGCTCAGCTAGGAGAGATCACCTGCAGTAAGATCGCCTCTGTGGACCACAGCATAGGTATGAATCCTCCACTATTTCATCTTCTGTCACTCTATATATTCTTTCTTTTGCACAGATGGTGAAATCAGAGCCGACATGATATTGATGTTTTAAGAATTAATGTAGCTGACTTCTGATACTGATGTTTTTTTATTACTTTTTTTTGTGTGTGTCATACTCGTAGTATACCAACATTTTCTCTCTTGTGTTTGAACATCTAAACCAGTGATTCTCAACTGGGGGGTTGGGATCAGAAAGCAGGTTTCAGAGCCGTTTTCAGTGCGTCATGAATGTGTGCCTGGGAAAAAGAAATCATGGCAGAGACTCTGACATTGTTCCAGCCTTAGCTCAGAGGAAGCAACACAAGAGAGTAAAAAGTATTGATGATTAAAAAGTATCTTTATCACAGAATAATAATAAACAAAGAAAAATTAGGTCGTGCAGCTGATCTTGGCTGCTGACTGAGAGATGAGGAGCTGGCTTTTGTAGACAGCCTACAGATGCAGGTGATCCAGAGATGATGATGGATATGGAGGGTAACCAGTGCCACCAAAGAATAATGTATGGAGGTCATGGAGTGCCTCAATGATTGCAAACAGCCTATTATGTGAATCTAGGGTTTAAAATCTAACATCACATGGTTTTAAAGATTTTAGGCCAATTTCTTCCACCCTAGTTTTGTTATGCTAGTTTTTCCATTTATCAGTTAGTTAAAAGACAACTGAAAAGGCTCCATTGATTTTGATGTGTAGGGTTTGTACTGTCACTAGAATTATTTTGAAAATGCTTAAATTAAGCATTTTCAAGGTTTGAAAAGTGTTAGGATTTCAGATAAACTGCTTGAATTTGTGATTGTATGACTTTCATTTGCTATCATGCTGAACATTTTACTTTTTAGATAGAGAAATTAAATGAGTTGTTAAAAATGTAAATGAACCCTGGATGTTTCTCTCTCCTTTCTCCCATCAGATCTGTTAGTGCGGTTAGTATCTGTCGACCTCCATACGTTCGGACCTGACGCCCTTACGGCGGTGCGGTTGATAGAGCATCAAGCCAACGCTGAGCAGGCAGCCGAGGTTCGACCACAGCTGGTGGAGCAGGTTCCTGCAGCCGTGCAGGGAGCACCAGCACCCGGTGAGTGTCTGTACAGTTTATCGTTCTTATTCTTTGAAGAGAGGTGGTTAAAATGTGTGTTCTTGATTAGAAAATTGTGACTCCTTTTTTTCTTCCCTAACAAGACAATCAGAGTACACTCAGCCTCCTGCTAGGTGAGCAAGAAAATCACCAGGAGAGTCAAATAAGCTTGTTTTGCTTTGATTAGAGAAGTGTTTCAAATGGTCAGAGACTGTTGCTAGCTGAATTTAACACCCAGAGGTCAGTTCTGTGGTTATAGAGATAATTTAAAACAGCTTTGTTTTTCCTGGATCAATAATGTTTCGCTGGTATTCTAGAATAATGAAAAGCTGGAATATAACACTATTATTGGGCATTGTTTGGGTTTTTTTGTATGCTGTTGTTAAATCAATATCTTTAAAACAGTTCTGGTTCCTAAAAAGTGCCTGAATCGGTACCTTAGTAGAAAAAAAATTACAATCCATGGGAGATTAAAAGTTTTCTCTGAATCTTAAAGGATTCGGAGAAATATCTTTAAAGATTCAAGTATAACGTGAGCTAAGAAAAGGAAAGTGTTTTAACTTTTTGTGTAAGAGGCTCAGGTTAAATTCATAAACTGATGTTGTCAGAGACAAAACAAATGTGTAGGTGACTGTAACTGTAAAAACAAGCAGAGCCAGAAACATAACTCTAGATAGCTAAACAAAAGGCGATCATGCTCTGCTGACATGCAACGTAGGTGCAGATAAACCACATAAATTCCATAACATATTCAGTGCCTTTCATTCAAAGTGGTAGACTGTAGCACTGGTGTGGCAGGGTACTGGATGAAAGCATCATTAATTTTTTTTGTTTGTTTTGTTATTTTTTTTAATTCGGGCTGTAGGTATTGGATGTGTTGTTGACGGTTCTCTGTTGGCACTAGATTTTGAAACTCGTTCTCTTTCTAACACTGAATACTTCCCATTTTCTTTACATGCACAGTTGCCAACTGTGAAGTTTGTTGGAGAAGGGATAATGGTGTGGGGCTGATTTTAGGGCTAGGCTTCTTATCTCCAGTGAAGGCCAGTCTTAATGCTTCAGCATACCAAGACATTTTGGATAATGCTTTGCTTTGAAAAAAACAAGGGATGTTCTGAAACGACTAATTTCAAATCTAGATTAACACAAAGGCCTAAACACAAGTAAGTAGGGGCCGTCTGTACTTGTATCTAACATAAATAACTCCTACATTGCTGTCAAAAAACTGACACAAATTGAAGATTCAGTTGATAATATATCAACAAAAAAGGCCTGAAGACATTTGTTACTAGCAAAAGATATCTGTATAAGCTACCCAGAGAGTGTATTACTAATGTATAGCCTAGTACCAATGTAATTTTGGTATGGTAATAAACATCTGTGCAAATATTTTTTGTGGACATAAAATTGACTATCCATTAAGCAAGGGTAAAAAAGATTTTTGATGAAACAGTTTTTCAAGGACAGAAAATGGTATCATCCAAAATCTTTATCAGGAGGCAGAGGTGGAAAAGGTGTATGTCTATTGTACTCAAGTAAGAATACAGTTACTCTGGTTTAAATTAAGTAAAATTACTAGTCTTTAAGTCTGCTCAAGTAAAACTAATGTGTTTAATCTAATCATAATCTACACTGGTCCATTCTACATATAGTTAAGCTACACATTTGAAATTGTTAAATATTTAACAATATGACAGAGCTGCAGTAACTCTATAAAACCTGTGGTTAAGAATAAAGCAGAGTCGACCTCATAGCGAGGCAAAGCAGACTGATAAAGAACACACACTATGCGTTCTTTAGGAACACTTAAAGTCAGAGGCAGGAACTCTAACTCAGTTAATAACTTCACTTATGGTGCAAATGTGTCTCACATCAGAAACGACAACTGCCGACCAGAAACCTGACCATAAGAAGGGATCATTGTACAACAGGCAACATCCAAACACCACTAAACTCATATAAAACACATCTAAACACTCAGTCCTAAGGCATGATGGGGACCTCTGCTCACACTTCTCCCAGATTTGAAATGGCAGTGGATGGAGCTTTGATTCATTAACTTCTTGTAGAGTTAAACTAACACTGGTGGATCAACACGGTCAAACAACTTCAACACTTAAGCCAATTAAAACACACAGATATCAACACTTCAGTTTTTGCTGTATTGTGATGTGATGTGGAAGCATACTCTTGTGCTACTGTATAGTCAACAGAGGTGGAAAAAGTACAAGAGTATTGCAGTCAAGAAAAAGTAAATTCACTAAGGTAAAAACTTATTTCAGTAGGAGTACTTTCCACCCCCTATCAGGAAGCCAGACCAGGATGAAAATTAGAATTGGGCAATCAAAAAATAAGAGAGAATTTTTTTTTCATGGATTTAGCATCTTAATTTTGCTCTGAAAATGCACTAGATGGATCTTATTAAGTTTAAAATATAAATATTTTGCTCCAGCATGCCCCTGGACCCCCTTAGAAAGTCCTGAATAGAATGGTACCACCTCTGCCTTATTTGAGCCAGGGAAACCCCCGTATAAGCCAGATTTCTTTGCTGATTGAACTTCAAACGGGACTGTAATTTATATAAATGACCACAGTGTGACACACAACAGCAGACTGTTTGAGGTCAGAATGGCTGCTTGTGAGTCATGACATAAACTGAAGCTTACAGAAGAGCCTCACTGAACTCTTGAGTCAAAGGTTTACCCACCACAATAAACACAGCAAGAGGGCAAATGAAAGTTTGTTGTGTTGAGTCGGTTCAACAAAACACACAGAAAACCCCAAACACTGTCTTTATATTTATCTTTGGCTGTGGGGGATTTAAAGCTTGATTAGTCAAGAGCTGCTGTAATATGAATGTGTAGTGCTAATTTAGCTCCAAATGCTAACTCACCTGTTGCGGAGCTGTCAGTGAGATGCACTGCATCCTTCTTAGCTGGTTGTTTACAAGCCTGGTTCGTTTTGTACCCAGATCTGGGTGAAATATTCGCGGGCTATGAATGTAATTCGTCCTCGAAATAAGTTTTTTTTACTTTTTTTATGGTGAAAACTCAGCTAAAAAGTCAGGCTGGCCTAGAAGACATGTTTGTAATTTCAAAATAAGGGTTGGCTGGTTGATAAACCCTATCAGGACTGTGCAGGCTTAATATTTTGACCTTTTCTTTCCATAAAGAGACAGTTGACCACTGTTTGAAAGTACAGTGTTAGAAGTGAAAAACATGGTTTAACAGTGAAGAGTCATGTCTCCTCTGAACAGTCAATCATCTCTATATTTGACTCAATAACATCTTTATTTTTAGATCTCTGTAGCTCTCAAAAGTGTATTTTGGTTAGCTAACGTCTCATATGATGGTTCCACAATGAGACAGACAAGAAAAACGCAGATTAATGAGCTGCTTTCAAAACGTGTCACAGCTTCATGACTTACAAGAATTAACGGTTGAACCCTGGTGGGAATTAAACACACCTAACCTTGGAAGTGTCATTCCTGTGCTGTCTGTGGTTTGCTGACATCTAGTGGAGCCTGCGGAGGGTTTCAGTTTAGAAGTTAAATGGGAACTCAGCACATGACTTTCCTGCTTTTAAGAAAAGAAGCATTAAATGTTCAATTTTTCTTTTCAGCACCAAGGGTCCCTGTCCCACCCGCCCAACCTCCACCTGGAATTGTTGAACTAGATGGGGAGAAATTTACACTGCAGTGGTGAGTTTCCTTCATATTATCAGCTCTGATAATCAAAGTGTGAAGACGCGCAGCCCTATGATCACTGTCTAATTTCTTTGTTTTCCCCAAGGCTCAACGCACACTTTGAGACGCACAGTGACGGCACTGTATCTCGGTCAGAAATGTACTCGGAGTACCTTTCCACATGCAGTAAAATGGGACGAACCAACATCTTAAACGCTACCGGCTTCCTCAAATGTTTGCGGTGAGTCCTCTTTCCTCCCTTGTCTGATACTTTTTTGTTATGACAGCACAGAGAAGGGAGAGTAATGTCTCAGGCCTGACTGAGATTTATATCACAGCTATTACTATTTCTCTGTTGTAGAAAAGCTTTAACAGAGCAGAGCTGTTAGATGATGTGTTTAATAGATGCACTGATAATTCTGTCAGTTTCCTCCAACTGTGCAGGACACTGGTGGCTTGTAAAGTGAATAGCCAAAATAGACTTATTTGAAGACTTTAGTATGTGTTTATAAAGTGATTTTGTGCATTTTCCAGGGCTACATTTACATCATATAACATGTTTTTAAAATATTTGTTCACTATGAGGATGAATGAAAAATAACAATTTTCAGCAGATCAACCTCATATTAATCACATCTTAATTTATCACTTCATTTTAGTTTGAATGCATTTCTGTCAGTTCATTCTTTAACTCTCATGAGTTTTTACCACCTCTACTTTTATAATTTAATTTTGGTTACGTCTACCCCTCATAGAGCAGTCCCAGAAAAGCTGAAAACTAATCTTCATGCTGCAGTTGACGGTTTCTAACTCTTTTTTCCTTCTCCCTTCACAGGACTGTTTTTCCTAACCACACGATGCGGCGGCAAGACGAGGCCAAGTCCAACGGTCAGGTTCAGATCCTCCTGATGGGGTTAAGGAGAAGGTCAATCCCCCTGCCCATCCAGCTGTACTACCAGCAATCTCAGCAGCAGCAGCATCAGCAGAACCCAGCAGCAGCTCCTCCACCTCCAGCAGCCCGACACGATGCTCCTGGAGACCCTCAGGCCCCACCTCCAGGTAAACGGATTAGGGTTATTTGTGTTTCTCATTTGGGTTTACACATTTTAATCTGGGGGTGTGCACCGTCCTTAAAAGACTTTCTCACCCTAGATGCTCACTCTGCTTCCCTCTGGTATACATTCAGATAGCTTTAGTCAAAGGTGTTTAGTTGGATGTCCTTTTGAATAAATACCAGAGAGTTTGTCTGAATTAGGAATTAGGGGAATCTTTTATTGTTCACAGAAATAACATCGTAAGTGCATGATCATACATTAAAATAGCCTTTATGCCATAAATTGTAACCCCATATTGTTATGATGACATTGTGCATAAAGCTTTGAAGGAGAGAAACACTCTGTCATTCTGCTTCATATGGAATAGTAGTAGTTTAATTCACCTATGTCCTTAACACTTTTGTTTTGTGTGTTGCTGTATCACCAGGCTTACCTCCCGGGCATCACAGTCCTGGACCCCAGTTCGTCCGTGGCCCAGTCCCCAGCAACACTGGTGTTGCCCCATCAACAGCCCATCCCACACAAGATCCTTCACATGCAAGCCACCCATCTGTTCCCCGTCACCCGGTGCCCCCACAGGTGCCTCCTCCGTTACCACCAAATGCAGCAGCTCAGCAGCAACCAGTCCGACCTGGTCCAGCAGTTCAGATTCCAACGTCGACACCGGCCAGCCAGAACCACAGCCCCCAGATCCCCGCAGCCCCTCCTGTTCCCCAGCAACAACAGCAGCAACACTCCCCCATCCTCCCCACAGGGACACCCGTCACTCTCTTTCAGCAGGTACCGCAGGGCCACATCCTCACCGCCAGGGTGCAGGGTGTGTGTCCTCCCATTAATCAGCAACCACCCATGCCTCAGACTCCTCCCCAGGCTGACCCTCAGTGTGCTGCTGCAGCTTCAACGCCTTCTTCTTCCATCCAGGTGGGGGGTGGTCATGCGTTGAGTATCGCAGGTGTGCCCAATTCCCAGGCGTCACGAGTTACATTTCAGAATATCGCCCCCAAACCAGCGCCAAACCAATCAGGTGGAGCCGCAACCACGATAGCTCCTCCCAACCAGCCACCTCAGCAGCAGAGCGTCGTCATCGTTAGTCCCAACCCCCAACAGAACCCTGCCTACACCCCTGCCATACACCAGATCGTTCTTGCCAACCCCTCCGCCATTCCGGGCGCCCAGACTATCCAGATAGCTGGGCAGCCTGGAACTGCTTCCAGCCCATGTCCGCCTCCTGCTTCTCTCCCAAACACCCAGGTCCAGTCAAGTCAAACCGTTAGCCAAGCATTGTCCATCAAACGGCATCAACAGCAGCAGCTTCAGCAGCAGCATCAACAGCAGCCCCCACTCCAAATCATCTCCCAACCTCCCCCCTCGCAGCCTACCTCCACTGAGTCCAGCTTGATCAAACAGCTACTGCTTCCAAAGCGAGGGCCTTCGACCCCGGGAGGGAAACTAATCCTTCCTGCTCCACAGGTGCCCATTCCCAACAGCACGATAGCCCCCAGTCCGCAGGTAATCTATCAGACAAACTACAGCCCCCAGAATCCCTCTCCCCAGCCTCAGCAGCTCAATGTTCAGCTGGTTCCTGGTCAGCTTCCTGCTGCAGGAGCTCCAGCCCTTCAGACAGTGCAGCTCCTGCCAGGCCAGCTCATTTCCACAAGTAGCCCAGGGACTGCGACCATCATCCAGAGCCCCACAGCAGCTGGACAGGTCACGTTTGTGGTCCCTAACACTGGCTTCACCACCTCTACTGCTGCTGTCGCTGCTGTCAGCCAGGGTGCTGTGGCTCCTGGTGTACCACCTCCTCCATTCTCTACGGGCACAGTGCCCCACCACGCCCCAGCAGCTCCACCACCAACAACGCCACCCACACCGCCACCACTGCCAGCTCCCCTCAGAGGAGACAAGATCATCTGTCAGAAGGAGGAGGAGGCCAAGGATGCCACTGGGCTGCACATCCACGAAAGGAAGATCGAGGTGATGGAGAACTCTTCTTTAGCGGAAGGAGACTCCTCCAATGGGAAAACCAGTAATGGCGATGTGACAGCAGGTGCCAAGCTGCTAAACGGTCGAAAGTGCATGGAGTCTAATCTACCTCCATATCACTCAGGGAACAGCCAGGGAGCGCTAAACGGCCCGGCTTTGGAGAGTCACCCTGCTAATGGGAAGCAGGCCCTCTCCCCAGGCCCAAACACACCTCTGGAGGGAAGCCCCGACCCCAAAAAGACTCTGGTCAACGGGGTTTGTGACTTTGATCGGGGTGAGAGTGGTGGCAACTTCAACAAAAACATTCCAAATCACATTGCTTCCAAACAGTACTTGGGAAACGGGGAGGTGGGCCCCACCGAGAAGGGTCATGGCTCAGATCCTCTTCTCCCCAGTCCTCCCCTGCAGCAGGACACTGCCAAAGCCCAGCAGGCCGAGCGCCTGGCCAACGGACCCCAGGTGGTAGGCAACAAGCCTCCCTCGGAACTAACCAATGGACCTTTAGGGCCGGGCTACTCGGCCCCTGTGCTAAGACAGCAACTGCACCCCAACTCCACCCTCCCCTCCAATGTTACTCATACCTCCCAGGGTCCTGCTATCTCTCCTGCAAACGGAGTGGCCTCTGAGGCTCGAGGTCTCAAGAGACCGGCTGAGAATGAGGACCGCAGCACACCGGCAGCACCCTCTGGGATCCCCAATAAAGTTGGCGTGCGGATCATCACCATCAGCGACCCCAACAACGCCGGCAGCAGCGCCACGATGGTGGCGGTGCCAGCAGGAACAGACCCAAGCACAGTAGCCAAAGTAGCAATAGAGAATGCCACACAGCAGAGGAACTGCTCGCCCACACAGGCAGCTGGCTCAACGGTGAGTCATTGTACGGTCAGTCTAGCAGTAAGCTACATTTATCCTCTCTGTTTTCTGGTAGTGTGACAGGATGTCAGGCCTGCCACAAAATGTGTCCTACTTGTCTGTCACAAACACAACACAGGGACTGTAGCCAAGAGAGGGAGGTTTCCTGTGGCTACTCTGTTTTTCTAACTTACCACATCCTTTTTTTTCTAAGATTATCGTGTGACTTTTTGTTCTAAATAGATTTATTCACATTCACCTGAACTGATTATGGCTCAGTCCCAGTATACCCCTCTCTAGTGCTGCTGTTTTGGTAGTCATGTGCAGTTGTGATTATACTGGACAATACTGCGATTTAGGATTGCGATTAAGATGTAATATCTAAATTGTATCATGAGTCTACATGCTTGGTTATCGAGGAAAATGCAGAGAATTGCCATATTTTGGAAGTGTGTATTTCTCAGCTCAGAACATACAACCCTGCAAATCATCTGCATGATGTAATTATATTAACTTCACTGGTATAGCACTTTTAAAAATGGTTGTCTACAAAGTGCTTTAACAGACATGGCAAAGGCACGAACTCGGGGATAGATGAAATAAACATTAATAATCAAACCAAAAAAGTCGGAACAAACTGAAGCACAAAAACAAAAATTAACACATTTGAAAGGAATGGGAATGACACAAACAATGCTGAACATCAATGAAAATAATAAATGATTGATATTTAGATAAATTATATGATATGATTTAGATAGATTTTTTAAATTAAAAAATTAAGAAAAATAGAGACAAACTAGAGGACATCACGTCCTTAGAGATCACATACATAAGAGGATGAAAAACAGATAGAGGTAGAACAAGTAAATGAATTAAAAACAGAGGGTGTTAAGATGCCAACAGAAAGATACGACATGGATAAATAGAGTAGGAGCAGCAAAATAAATAAGAGTGTTACAATTTTAAAAAATTAAGGATTTATTTAGTGATTTAAAAGATGTCACAGAATCTGCAAGCCTTATTCCACAGACAGGTTGTTCCAGAGCTAAGGGGCCCGATCTCCTTTAGATTTTAGTCTGGAGTTTGGAATGACTAGGAAGCACCCACCTGAGGAACTAAGGCTGCGTGTTGACCCTTAGAGGGATCTGCATCTCAGAAATATAAGCTTATGCAAGAACCATTAGAGCTTTAAACGTGATTGGTCAATTCAAAAAGTGACAGGGAGCCAGTGGAGGGCAGCGAGGATAGGAAGCGATTTGAAAATAGGTAAAATAGCAATGTATGAGGATGCACAATATTGGATTTTTTTTTCCAGATATCCGATATGCCAATTTTTCCAAACTCACTGTAGCTGACACAATACTGATACCAATATAGTCACACCTTTTATACCCAGAGCAAATAGAGGCTGAGTGGAGTACAGCAGAGAGAAAGGAGCAGAGAAGTAGACCGTCTGGTGGTTTACATTTGGGACTTCATTTAAAGGCTCACAGTGGGCCCCCCTAGAACAGTGGTTTTCACACTTTGTTTGCCCAATTAATGCAAAATGTCCTCTTTAATACATGTTAAAGTGTCTTCAGTCGCTGTATAGTTTTAGTAATATGACAGGACTGTGCTTCCCATGGCACACCTAAACTTTGTCTCAAGCCACATCTTTGTACCACTGCCCTAGAGTGTGTGGCGCCTTAGGCAGCCATCTTTACCCTATGTTTCTTTGTACATTTCGCTGATATATAAGGCTGATATGATTGATGCTGCTCATGCATGACTGGTGTATCAGCTGTAAATATCGGCGGAAATTTTCATATCTGTAGATGCAGATACTTAACTTGTAGAGCAAATATATGCTGATACAGATATCATGCTGATATCGTACATCCCTAGTAATGAACGGTGTTGTTGTGTTTACATAACACTGTTGACAACTACTGAGAATTTTTCAGGAACTTTTTGTAATGGATGATTTCACCACTATCCTGTCCACAGCTGGCTTTTATGGCACTGACAGCACTCACAACCGCTTCTTTTAAAGCACTTCTCACCAGCATTCCTTGTTACTCCGTCAAAAAAAAGACTCCCTCTCCTGTAGAATTGGAACATTGTTTTGAAATAGCTATGTGCTTCTTATTTCTGTGTTTCAAGGAAATATCACACGTGAAGAAAATAAAAGACTCCTGTCCTGACATGGGCATCAGTTGAAAACTTAGCTTGGGAAAAATGGGTCAGATTTGTTTCCCTACCACCATTGTCAGAAGTCCCGTCCCTTCTTGATTTTGATTGGAAAGTGAAGGAGGAATGACATTAATGAGTGCAGCGCTGCTTGAAAAAGTTTTAACAGTTTTCAACTGAGAGTGCTCCATGTGCTGCAACACAAACAGCTGATGCCAATGGTGTTTTTTTCTACCCAGGGTGGAACATTGAACACTGGTATCGCTGGACTATTCAGGGTTTTGAGTTAAAAAGAAGTGCTGCCAGAAGAAAATGTGCTAGCTATGGACACAGGCCGTAACTCTGTTCCAATGGCAAGAAGGCACTTAAAATTAAGTGGTAGGGGTAAAACATGTGCAAGGGACTGAGCCTATACGTTTGTACATATTGTAGCGGTCAAGTTTGCTGCATCTCCTCAAGTAAAAGATAAATATAAGATTAAAAAATGCAATGAAATAAGGCAAACGTAAAGTTTTTTTTACATCAGTTTTTCATTTAATTGATTTATCCTGTTGAGATTGTTTTCACATCACCAGTCAGCAAAAGTTATGACAGTCCTAAACACCAGATGTAATTTCTCAATTCAGTTCCTCCCTCTGCTCTGAAGCATAGCTGACATCTTCAGCTGAACTGAATTACAGTAAACCTGGAGCAGAACAGCTGTGAGGAATACAGCCACTTTTATTTACGGTGTAAAAATCCTGTGAGATATTCTTTTCATACTTTTTTAAGCACTTTAGAGTAAAGGTAAGGTCCAAATCACTTCATGCTTCAGGCTTTATCTGTGCCCTCTCTTACACGCTGGTAGAATACGGGGAACTCATCAAAACTTTGCTCTTTAGTGCCAGCGGTGGTCAGAAACATCACAAGGTGTTTTCAATTTAATTCAAGTGTTTGACTCAGAAATAAACAGTTATGTAACTGGATCAAAGTTGCACATTGTGGAGTAGATGTGAAATTTGTAAAGTCACGCCACATTTTAAAATCAAACAAATGTTCTGTAGTTGAGGGAAGGAGGTTTTTGTTGAGAGGACAAAGTGAGGAAGCATGATTTGTTTGGGCCTGATTTTGGGGGTTAACTTGTGTAAAAATGTGTTTCTGATCACAGAAGTTTTCCATAATTTTAAACAAGATAATACTTCAGGTCTGATTCACTCTTCACTAGTTGATTATGTATAAATGTTATGACACAAGTCAGCATTCATATAGAAGCCATTAATAAAACAGCAAATAAGACTAATTCTAAAATCAAAGTAGGTTCTCAAAAGAAAGATATCTGTTAGACTGATAAATAAACAGTGACTTTAAGTAATAAAAGGATCAGTTTGATGAAAGGATGGAAATATCTGTTAGTTAAAGGATAAAAAAGGTTATGAAGACATATCAAACCTGAGAAGCACGGAGTAATCTTGCTGCAGGCTTTGTTATTAACAAAACCAACAAGCAGTGTTTTTTACAACAAAGTTTGTAATCGTCCAAGACAATGGTTAGATATGAATAATATATTTGTAATTCTTTTGTTCTCCAGCCCTGCAGGAGGTGTAAACCTGTTAAGAAGAACCTGTTTTATAAACTTTAAAAAGTCCTGATTCTAAGGGTCAAATTAACTAGAAAAACATTTTCCTCTAAATTTTGAGTTTTGAATTTTTGGTTCATGTGAAAACGGCAGACTTTAAGTGAATTTAGCCACAATGACTCCACTTATTTGACATTCTTTTTCAAACTCTGGGTTGTGCTTATTCACTATTTTGGTCCTTCTTGATAGCTCACTATAGAAAATAGATGTATTGACCTCAAACTTACTGTTACAGTCAAGCTAGATTTCAATTTGGACCTTAATTTACACATGATGCAGTTCCACAAAGGTGGTCTGTTTTGGTTCAGTAGAGTTTTATACAGTAAACCCTTATCTTGCTTGTGCTTCCACAGACTATCAGCCCGTCCAGACTCACTCGTAGTGATGTGGATTCTTGCTCTCTTAGAGATCTGGATCATTTGGCTCAGCTTGGGAATAAGAGCTTCCCAGAAGGCTCTTCATTTTGTACTATTTTGGCCCTAACAACAAAAATTTTAAAAAGGGAAATAAGCTACCTCCCATCATTCTCATAAGAATGAGCTTTGAGAACCAGCTTGTTTGCAAATAACACATTGCTATGGATCTTAACTTGGCTATCAAAATGTCATCAATCATTTCAGTCTTTCTGGTACCTCACAGGGTTTATTACCTCTGCTAAGGAAGTTATGTGATCGGGTGGGTTTGTTCGTTTGTTAGCAACATAACTCAAAAAGTCATGGATGGATTTTCAGGAAATGTCAGAAATGGCATAAGGAGGAACTGATTAGATTTTGGGACTGATCTGGATCACCATCTAGATCCAGGAATTTCTCAAAGGATTCTTTACTATTAAGAGATGGAGCTAATGGCAGAGGTCTGTGCTGTTACCACTTTAGACCAGGAGATGGCGGACACAAGTAACTTCAATCCCAGCAGCATGTTTTGGGTGTGTTTCTATTCAAAGTTTTGGAGTTTATAGAGTTTGAAAGACGCACGCCAGGTCGAGGAGACGAGTCGGAGCGTAACAGAGAGAAAGACAGCCAATTGTAGCAAGAATACTCTTAATGCTGGGAGGAATAGAGGAATATTCACCCTCTGCCATGACTTTCAGTCGTCCTGTGAGACCATGAGTGCTTCTGCCATGACAGTCCACACGTAGCGAAGCCAGTGCTTTGCCTCACCGTCTCTCCACCCCAACGGGGAGGGAGTAATAGGCAAATTAGATTTTGGGAGTGATCCAGATCACCGTCTGGATCCAGAAATGTATTTTAAAGGATTCTTCACTATTGGGAGATAGGGCTAATGGTGGAGGTCTGCACTCTCTGAGAGCTTTTCTAGTTTGATAGTGTATTAATGTTTTCTTCAAAAGCATGTTTATGACAGGGTGTTTAGTTGTTAATATGGTGTATTATGTTCGTCTATTATTAGAGCTATACTACAGGAAGTGAAGAATGATTCAGCCAATCAAACAACAGCTAGCTCCACTCTTTAAGATCAGATACGTACGCTTGATAGCGTAACAAAAAAGTGCCAAAAGTAGGATGTGCAGTGTCCTATTTTGGCACCTTTACCAACTTTTGGCAGTGGAATCATAAGTGATTGTGTAGTAAACTGAAGTAAAATGACCAAGACTGCTTGGTGGAATTGAGGCTTAGGAGCCAAATAAGCCAATTAAAAGGACCATCTCAAATTGCACTATGTTTTTTGGTTCATCTGATAAGCAAAGACGGTGTTTAAATTAGGCTGGACGATTTACAAAAATAATCTAACTGCAACTTTTTTTTTGCCCCAAATATTGTGGTTGTGATTTAATATGCATATATTTTAAGGGTTCTCATCTTTTGTGTTCAGCAAATACAAGCAAGAACTCATTCCATGTTTTAACAAGCACAATATTAGATAAGTTAAAAAGAAAAACATCTAATGGTGATTTTGGTTCATATAGCAAAGCTGATTTCAATTACTGCATTTTATTTTAGGAACGTACACATGAACAAGAAAAGTAGGATTTTTGTAAAAAAAACAAAACAAAAACAAAAGGCACTAGCATGTTTGCATAAAATCGCTGCTGCTGCAAAAAAAAAGAAAAAAGATGCCATACTGCGATTTAATCTAATTTGTGATTTATTTCCCAACCCTAGTTTAAATGGACGTAGCCACACCACTTTCTTTTTGTGCTATTTCAAGACTTAGTTTTGCATTTTTGCCATCTTGGTCACTCTTGACAGTTCCCGATGGTACCTACTTGTCATGACCCTCAAGCATACCCTGCTTTTTTAAAGATAAATGATGAGTTACATGATGGTTGTCACGGTAACCATTGCCATTTGTAATAAAAATGTTTAAATCTGATGTATTGGCCTTTCTTCTCAGCCGTAGAGGTTACATTCACTTCTTACGTAGAGTATATGGACGTGTTTATGTTTGGAGGTTAAGAAGGTGAGACCAGTTAAGACCATGTGGCTCTCACTGATACCCACCTCCTACAGCAAAGCAGCTGAGAGAACAACTTATGTCAATAGACAGGCCTGAGTTACTTCTCAGCCAACAAGGCCTATTCTCATATCAGCAACCTTTTATCAGAACTGGAATAAATGCCATCAATTGATAGAATCTGCATTTATTCACTGTGACTTTTTAACTCTTTACAGCCTACCGTTACCCCATCTCCGCCCCCTGTATCCCAGTCTGCACCAGTGGGTAACCACAGTCCTCACCTCCCAGCACAGCAAACACCCACAGCACCACCGGAGCAGAGCAGGAAAGCAGGGCAGAACTTCAAATGTCTGTGGCAGTCTTGTAAACGGTGAGTTATTTTGACTAACTCTGTATTATTTGGAGATATGTAAGGTGTTGAGCTCCTGCTTATTTGTTTTTGTCTGTTCTTTAGGTGGTTTGAAACGCCATCTCAAGTGTTTTACCACGCAGCAACGCAACACGGAGGGAAAGGCGTGTATGGAGGCCATTGTCTGTGGGAGGGATGTGAACCTTTTCCCCGGCAGAGACTGTCTTTCATCACGCATCTACAGGTGAGACTTAACTCCTTCATCAGCAGAGAAACTCTTTTTTTCTGCTTTTTGTTTAATCACTTTTTATTGTTTCAATGCCACCACATCTGCAGAAAATTCCTACAACTTTTTTTTACATACTAAACAAGTAAAACCTGAATTTTTCCCGTTATTTATTTTCCAGGATAAGCACTGTTCTCGAGAAGCTTTGCTGGCTGGACTCAAACTGGAGGAGCAGCAGGCACAGAGTCCCAATCAGACTTCTTCCCAGTAAGTAGATATTAGACCTATATACAGGGTACCAACAGGGTCTTAAAGGTCTTGAATTTGAATTCTCAAATTTAAGCCTTAAAAGTCTTCAATTGTGGGAGTATTCTTAAATTTTATTGGCTAAAGTCTTCATTCAATCCTACGCAAAACAAAAAGAAATGACAGTCACTCAGTACAAACTTTGTGGGACTTTGATGTAAATTTAGACCATTTTTAGACCATTCTTCCTGATCATTTAAAGCAGAGATCCTGAAAAGGTTCCTAGTTCCTGGGAGAAAATCCTTCTGTTGAGAGGCTCCTAAAGTCACTAGATAGGGATTTTAGTCTTGGTTGCTAATTTAGCTTGGTTAGTAAGGAAGGTACCTTTTTACAGAGGCCTCAATACACAGATTGTAGGTTTCATATCCTAACAGGTGCTGTTTGATCTCCATCCTTTCTCTCTGTATTTCCTCTCTCTTCAGCTGTCCTGTCCAGTAAATACAAAATAATAAAAATGATAATCTTGTTGCTGATAGTCTTGTTGCCTTTGTGGACCATAAAGAAGCATTAGTGGTAACCACAGTCTGTTTCATAACCTGATAAAAACCCTCACAAGAGCTTTAAGATCAGTTAATCAATAAATGCTGCTTTAAAAATTATTCTGGTAAATAACATTGTTGTGTTTTGTGTCTCCTTGTTGTGTCAGGACTTCGCCAGCAGCAGGCAGTTCTCCGGCACCGCGAGCACCAAAAGCAATCGTGAATCATCCGAGCGCAGCTCTCATGGCCCTACGCAGAGGCTCTCGAAACCTGGTCTTCAGGGACTTCACTGTGAGTAAAACAAAGCCTACTATGATCACGTCACTCCCAGATATTTTGTTAAACGCTCACACGGACTTAGAGATGGACACGCAGAGATTTGTATGACTTATAAAGCTCTTAGTTGGCCGAGGTGGACATAAGCAGGTCTTAGGCTTTTAAAGCCCACTGTTTCCCTCCACTTAACAGTTCAAACACAGGTCACAGTAGACAGGAAATGTTTTTGGGAAAGAATTTGTTTCCATGTTCCTTCATCAGGTTAGAATCTAAAACTAAAAAGACACGTATGATTTACATATGATAAGGGATTTCTACCTGTTAAGGATATTATAAGTAAAGGATAGAACATTTCTGGACAGATGTTTGATTTAAGAACCTGTCTTTCCTCTCTAAACATCAAGCCTTTACCTTACTTTGCAAGCTTCATTGCCTTTCTTCTACTGAACCTCTTGCTTCTATTAAAGTGAAATCCATAAATTGATTGGCTGTTTTTCTCTCCCAGGATGAGAAAGAGGGACCAGTGACCAAACACATACGACTAACTGCTGCCTTAACGTTAAAGAACATTGCCAAGCACTCAGAATGTGGTCGCATGTAAGTACCCTACCGGCTTTCAGGAGGCATTGAGTGCACTTTCTGGTTCTGCTGCTGTTTGTTTTCTCTTTCTTGTAACCTCAAAGATATCCTGATAGACATGTGGAGAAGATGAAAAATCACCTGGTAGTAAAATGCAATCAGATACAAGACATGCCATGATGATATGGGCATAGTCCAAATGCATTCGGCTTGCATTAAATAGTGTCTGCGCTGTTTATGGAGCATCTTTAAAAGAATTCATGAACCTCAACCTGTACATCCTTTAAGTTGCTGGAAGTCGTTATGTTTACATGCAGTTACAAAACTCGAATGGAGATTTTTTAAATGCATGTAAACGTGTTAGTCTGACTGAAATCGTACTGAACCAGGGAGACCGATTTTAGTCTTGCATATATGCAGCTACATCAGACCCAGACTTGCCTGGATTCTTTGCACATTCTTCACAGTTTCCAGGCTTTGACCCAGCAGTTGCAGAGCATTAATACTTAGCACAGCAGAAGTTGCTGTAATTGTTAAGCTGCCGGAGCAACATCTGTTGCAACTAGCTCAAATATTGTTAGCCAGCATAGCCGGGTCGGTCATGCTTCCATCTTTAAATCGATTGTCCCTGGTGCTTGTATCATGGGACAAGGACAGCAACCCAGTTAAATATCCTAAGTGAGCTATAACTGTAACTGTAGTCTGATTTAACTGTGCATATAAATGTACCCCCCCCCCCCCTTCCCAAATGGCAGCAATCAGAGTTATAAATGCTCAAATCTGGTGTTTCATTCACCAACACTGTAATCATCAGCAATCATACAAAGCACAAATTTGGTAGAAGTCATGGAATATCTTCTAGTTTTTATTAAAACAGATTTATTTGCAACATAAAATCCCAAGCAGTCCGTAAGACCATCTTAGTGGTTCTAGAGTTATAAGCCTGCAGATTAAGGCCTAGTCTGAGTATTAAAACAACTGTGATTCAAGCAACAGGTACCAGAACTTTGCAAGTACATTTCAGAAAATATAATTCATTACTTACAACTTAAATTCTAATTTGGCTAAACATGTGATTTAAAAAATGAAGCATTATTTGATGATTGAGGGGGAATTCCTTTTTTAAACTATTCCTGGTGGTGGTTTTCCACTAGGAGGCTTATTTTTACATAACTTTAGCTTCCTTTTTTAAATAGTTAATAATTAACACATGTATTCCCCAAACTGTTTTGTTTTTTCATTCATCTCTCTCCTGATATTTTCAGGGCAATATGCACATGTAAGTTTTTCCTGATGAACAGGCGAATTTTGGGAAATTTTCAGATTTGTGCAAATGTGAAAACACCAATATTTTCTATTTTACATAAAATTAAACGGGATAAAAATCTTCACTTTTACTTGTAAGAGATCTATTTTTGTCAGGATCAGAATGGTGTCAGAGGTGATGACTGCAGTTATCAGTGTTACCAAGTATTGATTTGGGTCAAAGTTAGAGTAAAGAAAAGGGTTTTTGTGTTCTTCTGTATAGGAATGTGTATCAAAAACTAGGGCTGAATGATTAAAAACAACAAAAAAAACCTTGTTAGCATATCTTAAGGCAGACAACAACACCAGGCTGAATTTTGAAACTTTGATACTTCAACTTCTGGGTCAAAGCACAGAGTATGTGGAGTCATTTTTCCCACCTAAAAGGATTGATTCAGGCATCATTATGGCACCAGCACTCATTTAAAAGTATTGATTTAGCACTGGTATTGGAAAAACCCAAACAATACCCAGCCCTGCTTGTGTGGATGTATAAGAATAATCTAACTTTAATTTGTCTCTCTTCTCCTCAGGTTGGTAAAGAGGCATGAGACGCATCTCTCTGTGCTCGCGCTAAGTAACATGGAGGTTTCCACCACGCTCGCCAAATGCCTTTATGAACTGACACGCTCGCTCCAGGCTTAACGCCAAAAGGACAACCTCTACAATCCCCTCACCCCATCTCCCTCATCCCTCTCCTGAGTCGAGAGGAGGAAGCCACCAGTCAGCCGTAGCGGGTCTGCAGAGGGCGGGAGGAAGACCAGAGGACCCTCCATCTGCTGAGCCTGGGACCCTCCATCCCCTTCACATCCCTCTCCTTCCTCACCGACCTGTGTTCAAAACCCCCCACCCTCCACCATCAACACACACACACAAAAAAAACTGCCACGGGGTCTTCCACCAGCTGCCCACCAGGGGGAGCTCTTTAAGACTGCTTCCCTGAGGGCCTCCACCGACGAAACCCCAAACACGAGCACATTTTGTTCAAGTTTTTTTGTTGTTTTTATTTCGTCCCGTGAAACGGTGTGTGCGTTGGAGTGAGTGGCGGTCGACTGAAGAGTACAGGTGGGCGGGGGAGGAAGGGGGTCGGGGCTTAGGCAGGCGTCCCACACGTTCAGTTAGAGGCGGACTCAGCTGGCAACTGGCGCAGAGAATTTTTTTTTTCTTTAGAAACTTGGTAGCTTGGTTTTCTTACTTGAGTCAATATATTTTCACTTATTTATTATTGAAATGAATACCATTACAATTAATGAAAAAGAATCTTGTAAATATGTTGTGAATATATATAAAGAAGATCCTCTTTCATGCCGATGCAGCCACTGGAGAACTTGCTCTGTGGAGTAATAGAAGCATTACTTTGGTAGGATTGAATAAAATAGTTTGTTTTTGTTTGTTTTTGTTTCTTTGCTTTTTTATGATCCCTGGTCACTTGTATCTAATGTGATTCTATACTCAGCAGTGGATGAATGTACTTAAAACCTGTAAATAATTCTGCAAAGGTACTGATGCTGTAAAGCTTAGGGAGGGGAAAAACAGTTTTTTGTGGAACTGTGACATTTTTTGTATTATAATACCTTGTAGAACTCATTTTGCTGGCTGAAAGAGTATGGAATAATATATCTCATGTCATTTTGTAGAAGAAAAAAAAATATTGAAGGTATTCTCTTCCCCTTCCTCTCCCCTCACACACCCTCCCCTTAACACGCACACACAAGTAACATATATCCACTGTAAGCGTTTTGTCATTGTACGGGCACAGTGCGCGTACCAAAATTTTTTTGTATTTGTAAATTGGTTTAAATACATGGAGTTTTTATACAGGTTTTCTCCTGTGTTCTTTGCTTTACGTGCAGGTATGATATTTTCTTCACTACTTTTTTCTATCTTAATATAGTGTGGAGTTTTATTGTACTATTTTTTCATTCTTAATACCATGCCACATTCCGGCTCACGTCCTCAGACTGTCCTCTCTACCGTGTGTTGTGTAACATTTATGACTGCCTGTCGTATTAGCATCTGACCGGGGCGACCCAACCATCCTCATTTCTGCGGTGTCAGTAGGATGTGTGACTATACATAGACCTAACAGTCTGTTAGAGATTGGCTTTATTTACTTTGGTGACTGTTTATAGTTTTTAAATAAAACACTGAACATTTTGCTTTGGTTTTATGCTTGACTCTTTTGTTTTTTCACCTACTTCCAGTTTGACAAATTAAACTTATTTCCAAATTACATACACCTGAACTTCCCCCAGCTGCCTGGAGCTAAGAAGAAACTCTGGACAAAAACACATCTACAAATTTACTGTCCTGGATCACATAGATTATGGCTTTATGATTAAGAATACATTACATTTGCAAAGCAAGCAGGGAAGTGCTCTTAGCCAGCTAGAATCTATAAATAATTTGCTGACAAAGCATGTCACGTATTGAGACATTAGTAATGCATTTGTTAGATAAAATTAAAAATAAATGGCAAAACAGGAAGCAACATTTTCAAAATTATAAACGTTGTATGCTTAAAATATTTTTGTACAATCAGCATTTGAAAAGTTAGCCAAAGAAATCAATAAATGGTTATTATAGTTAGCTTTTATTAATGGATAGGGGTTCAAGTCTAAAATACAGTCTCAGAACCTTGGTGCTTTCTGGGGAACCAGTTTCTTTTCACACCAGTTTAAGTGTAACTGAAGTGGGTCATCGCTACTCTGTGCTACTCAGGCAGAAGTAAACAACACAGACATAATAGTGGGTCGCACTGACAACCTGCATGCTCTGTAACTTCAGATATTTGATTTGTTTGAAAATCCAACAATCACTTAGAATTCTGTCCATGCCCAGATCGCAACCCAACTTTTTGTCTCCTTAGCAGACCATTTTTTAAAATCCATTTTCACTCATCTTCACAACCTAGACATGCCCACTGATGTTGTCACGGTTCACAAAGAACCAACTATTTTTTGATTCAAGTTTAGAGGTTCCAAACCATTTTTTTTTTGTTTGTCTGAAAGGCCTCAGTCATGCTTGCACATCTGGACACCACAATTTTACTCCATTATTGTCTGCAAAACTGCTCAAGCTCTGCCAAATTGCACAGGGATTAGGCTAGAAAAGCGCTTTTCAAGTTCAGCCACATATTCCTATTGGATTGAGGTCTGGGCTTTGCCTGTCCAGAACATTCACTTTGTTGCCTTTAAACCATTTCTGTGTAGCTTCCTCTGTATGCTTCAGGCCATTGTCCTACAGGAAAATAAACCTTCTCCCAAGCTGTAGTTCTCTTGCAGACTGAATAAGATTGTCCTCCATATATTTACAAGCCTTCCAGGGCCGGCTGCTGAGAAGCATCCCTACAGCATGATGCTGCCACCACCGTGCTTCACAGTGGGGATGGTGTTTGTCAATCATCAGAGTGACCATGATGGATTTATAAAATACAAAAGAGAATAAAACATCCACAGTGGTGAGTACGTTTTAAAGGCACTGAAGAGTTACTGATGAACAGCTAAAATATCAAAAGTTCATTTAACAGGACAATGAAATTGGATTGCTACTCTATGCAATTTCAAATGGCATAGAAATGAGACATAAATAGGACTGGGTGGGGATTGTCTGGTGCGGTTTTTATGTGGTTTTATTTTTATTAATCAAACAGGAGGTTCTGTGTCTCTGCAAACAGCCATACCTCATTTTTCTCCACCGTTAAGTACGGTGTGCCCCAGGGGTCACATTATTGAAAAACATGGCTTTTCCTTTCATTTCTATGCAGATGACACAAAGCTATACAGGCCAGTAAATCCACCAGACCTGGGTCAGCTGAGCACCTCTAAAACTTGTTTGGATGATGTGAAGAGCTGGATGTCATGTAACTTTTTACAACTAAATGAAGATATAACGGACATACAGTACTTGTCATTGGGTCCCAGCTCATCACAGAGAAAGTGCTGCCACCTGCTGGTTCCCTTTTTAATAGCATAAGGCCTGTTGCAAAGAACCTAGATGTGGTTTGACAGTAATTTAACATTTGAGAAACATGTTACTAAACTTGTGCAATCCTGTTTTTATCATTTAAAAAAATATTTAAAAAATCAGACCAGTTTTAAATTTTGAAGACGAAGAAACACTTATACATGCTTTTATATCCTCATGCCTAGATTACTGTGACAGACTTTTTATTTGCCTCAGCCAAAAGATATTCACTGCCTGCAGTTGGTTCAAAACTCAGCAGCCAGAGTTTTAACTAAAACTAGAAGATCTGAGCACATCACTCCAATTTTATCTTCTCTACACTGGCTCCCAGTATGTTTCAGAACTGATTTTAAGATTTTACTGATATCTTTTAAAGCTCTGAATCATCTGGCTCCTTCCTACGTTTTAGATCTTTTAACCCCTCATGAGCAAGGACATACCCTTAGATCCTCAGGAAGGGGTCCCTTAGTTGTCCCAGGGGCCCAGCTGAAATCTAAAAGGGACAGGGCTTTTTCAGTCAGGGCCCCGCGGCTCTGGAACTCCCTGCCTAAGGAAATCATTTTGGCTCAGTCAGTGACTCTTTTAAATCTCTTCTTAAGACATACTTTCATTGAAGAGACTTTGCTGTTTTTTCTTGAGTTTCATCTGCTCTTATTTACCTGATTTTATTTAGACTGATGTGATCTTTTTACCTGTACCCACTTTGCTGATGGATTACTGGTATTTTATTTGCATTGTAATTTCTGTTGCTGGTGAAGCACTTTGTAACTCTGTTTTGAAAAGTGCTCTAAAGATAAATATTATTATTATTATTATTAGTAGTAGTAGTAGTAGTAGTACTGTTGTTGTTGTTGTTATTATTATTATTAGAATCATTATCATTATTATTATTATTATTATTACTATTATTATTATTAGAATCATTATCATTATTATTATTATTATTATTGTTATTATTATTATTATTATTAGTAGTAGTAGTAGTAGTAGTAAAACAATGACACAAAAACACACACAACAGATAATAAGGAAATAATAGAAAGAGGAAGAAAAAACTAGTTGGACAAGGTAATCAGACCCCTCACTTTTCTTACTCATGAAAGCCCTGTGAGAGTTTGCAATAAACTCCATAAATGAAAAGCCAAGCAGTCTTTCATGCGTTTTGCTCTAAAGAGAGGCTTCCGTCTTGTCACCGCCATAAAGCCCAGATCAGTGGAGGGCTGCAGTGATGGTTGTCCAACTTGAACTTTGTCCCATCTCCTCACAGGATCTGAATCAAAATGAATTTAAATGACTGTTGCATAAGGCTAGAACAACAGAACTGACAAAAGTGAAGGAGGTCTGAAGACTTTCTGAATGCACTGTAAATATCCCCCTCAAAGAGCTTCAGTTACAGTATAATTTTTAGGTGTTTGAGAAAAGGTGAAACTGGATTCACCACTTCTCTCCTGGTGTGAGCTAAACAAAGAAGTGTGAACAGATGCCAGTGTTTTTAATATTCAGCTCTTATTTCTCATGGCTGGCAGTCAGGACTTCAAACAGCTCTCTTGTCTGATATCAACTAATAAGCTCCATTTGCTGGAAAGCTTATCCTTTTGTTCTGTTTAACCACTGGACATTTTCCTTTGGCTCATTCTTTCAACATAATTGAATTCTTAATGATTTTGTAGAGCGCTCCACTTCCCACAGCTCCAAAAACTCACAATGTGTTTAATCCTACATTATAGAGAGAGGAATATTTAAATCACAAGAGTGGAAAGTGTCATTTTTTTTCTTCCTGTATAATGTTATGTTAGTGTTTTCTCAGTGTTGAATACCCTTCAGCCTCTATTAACTCAAACATGCAGAGACGTGTGCTCTAAAATGACTTTGAAACACCCTAATAATTTAATTGATTAAACGCTTTTCCAGCGTTTTGATATTCTGGTTTGAGAAGCATGTGTTACTAAAAAAGTTAATCATGGTCTACTGAGTGTCACACTGAGTCATAATAAGTGACAGTGAAGCAGCACTTTGCCATTAGAAAATTAGAGCAGCAAATTCAGCCTTCATCATGTTTTAAAAATTAAAAAATTTTATGTAAAATGTGGAGGCCAGAAAAGACGGTTCTTGGTATTTCATCCCTGCTGGATATCCCACAGTGAACTGTAAGGGATATTTTTAGAAAGTGGAAGCATTTAGGATCAAAAGCACCTCATGCTCAGCATTTCCATCCCAATTTATTACTAATTTATCCAGATTAATATGTTTTATTAAATGGATTGTAGAGTAGTTATCGCATGTGGCCAGGGCAGAAACTACAGCATCAATTATGCTGTAGTTTCTGCCCCTGACCACAAGAGGGCAGTAAACACACAAATTTCTACTTCTCAAGCTCAGCTTTGAGCACAAAATCCCCCAAAATCTTGTTAAATAATTAAAAGTTAAAACAAATAATTAATGAACAAAAAGTATAACCCCTGACATCGGCATGTTACAAATCTAGATAATTTGAATTGAGAGATTAGAGATTGGGAGAGCTGTTTGTCTGACTGGTGGTTCAGATATATATTTCATTTAGTTACAGTTTAGTTTTCAGAACGTCTTGAGACAAAACTCTAGCTATTCAGTGTTAGTGGCTTTAATTTTTACATTAAAACAAATTTATCCTATGTCACATCCTTTTAACTCGGAGCAGCTACCTTTTGTGTCTGGTTACAGAACTGATGATTGATGAAATACTTATGCTATTTATTCACTGTTGCAGTTCCTCCTTGTACTAACTGAAGGAGCTTTAATGTCTGTAAATCTGAACTCAATACAGTTATGCCAAACTGACAATTTTTTTTAAAATGTCATCGTTGGCAAAGGTATTCTATTCCCTGTAGCGTCATGCACCAAGAGGCCACAAGGCAAAGGCCTGCATAAACTGAGGCATCAATTAATCAACAAATGAAGATGAGTATTTAGTAGGAATGCTTGATATTGGCTCTTTGCCAGTATCTGAAATGCAGATATTTAAAAAATAATTTAAGCTGACACAGGTATCGATAACAACAGTTAAAAAAACTGAAAAATATCAGTTCTTCAACTTCACAAGCTTATTTGTTTATAGACCAGTATTAACAGCTGATGAAGGCAGATTTTTTATAGCCATAATATCGGTTGTAAATATCAGCAGAAATGTTCATCACTGCTTCCACCAAGGTCATACCAACATCACATCCCTAAAAATTTCAGTTCTTGATATCGGTCTTCCTCTCTGTCTTCCCTCTCTTCCTCGTGGTCAACCACTTCCTACAATCATCCTTCAGATTGTCTCCATTCATTTTTTTATATCAACTTTAACTCACTTTTGCTCTCTGAACTGGTCTAAACTGGTTGTATGGAGCAATTACTGTTGCAAAAGTATCTGCAAATGCCTCATTAGATCCACCAGTGTGTGCACAGATCTGCAAATATGTGCACGGAACTGCATATGTGTTGACAAATTTGCAATTATAGACTTAGATAATAATATATGAACAAATTAACAGTATAATATGAGATTTTTTTTCCTCCTGTCATGTTGTGGTTCCAGCCTTAATTAGATCTAAATGACTTCCTGGTTCTGTAGTGTAAAGTGGTCCATGTGATGAATAACTTAAATGGTAGGCAGCCTTTCCTGTGATTCTGTGCTGAGAGCAACAAAACCCACTGATCTTAAACTTACTGATCTGAGAACGCATTTGCAGATCATGCACAGCAGAAGTGTTGCAAAAGTCACGCATGCATCATGACAGCTGACAGTCTCTTTAGTTCTCGCTGGTGATTTATGTGTACCTGCAAAATTAAAAAAAAAAAAGATAATAGTAAAATACTGAAGTCTTTAAGTTATTACTTCAAAAGTCCACAATTACAAATTGGTCTACACATCTACAAATCTGTGCACACATTTGTGAATCCATGCACACATTTGCAGATCTGTGCATGCATTTGTGGATCTGTGTATGCATTTGTGGATCTGTGCATGCATTTGTGGATCTGTGTATGCATTTGTGGATCTGTGTATGCATTTGCAAATCTATCTACAAATTTACAGATCTGTATACAGATCTATTCATGCATTTGTGGATTTTCCTAAGGATTTGCAAATATTTTAGAAACACTTGCAGATCCGTGTGCACATTTGTGGATCTGTGTATGTATTTGCAAGTCTATCTACACATTTCTATACATTCTATACATTTGCAAATAATGCAACCTTTTGGTTCCACATCATAACAAGTGTATATAGGTCTGACTGGCTGTGTTGAACTGTGCTTTAATTGTGTTTAACTTCTGTAACCAGTGGTTACCATTATGCATCACAATGCAAAGTTTTAGAGCAAGATTGTGTTTAGTTTTGAAAAATCAAAACAAAACAAAAACACGAGTTTTGCAAATTGTGTCTGACTAGGTGTAGTGTTAAAGGTTTAATAAGTTAAAGGTTCACAGAATAGGAAACAGTGTTTAGCATCTGTTAAAAACTGTGCAAGGCTACCAGGATAAAGCCATCTTCTTCTGTATCGCCCGGCGGTTTCAGCAGGGGGCGCCAGCTGCACCAACTCTCAGCCAGACTGCGAGACATGTGGCTGAGACTTTCTGAAAGCTACGCTCCGTTTTTAGCCAAAAACAATTCCCGGACAGTGCGATTCGTCAGCGTTTTATAGCGGGAATTTGGACGCTAAGAATAAATTACTTGGTGCAAACGTGCCGCAGCAGCACTCAAAGGTGAGTCACAACAACTGGACCAGGCTAACCAGAGCTAACTGCTAAGAGGCTAAAAGCGACGCAGGCAGGTGCTGTTGTTCAGAGCAGCTAGTTAGCTTTCAGTTAGCCAGCTAGCTAACTTATGACCTTCAGTACAATCACCACGGCTAATATTAGACTCCATTTAGCCAAGTTTGCTGCCATGCTAACAACAAACAGCTAGCTCTTTAGGTAGATATGTCCCGAGCTAGCACTAGCTTCAAAGCTAACTAACAACAACCGTGTTGTTGCCGTCGTGTTGGCACTGGTTGATCAAGTTGGTGCTAATTTTGTATCTCCAGGATCCAGGCCGTGCTGGCTCAGTACAACAGCAAGCTTTCACAAGTGCCTGGCTGCCAACTCATCTGCTATTTAGCTACACCACTCACCTCGTTTATGTAACTTAGCATGCTGATTGACTCTGGTGCAAGGCTAACACTGTGTGAAAGCTGCCAGGTGTAAAATGGGTTGAAATGACAATTGGACCACACGACTAGACACTGTTAGCCTGTCTTTAATTGCTTTAATTTGATTGATTGGACGTTGAATATACGAATTTACAGGCATCTAAAACCTCTTCTTTGCTCCTATTACCAACAGATGAGTATACAGTGTTATCAGAGTGAAAATAGATCAGCTTTTAGAGACTTTTAATCCACGGATCAGGCTTCATTCTCACTCTTAGCCATCGATGTTTCATGGCCTGCTGGAGATAAATCCACTCACGAAGACCCTGATAGTAAATATGATAAAGACCTGATTTCTGCCCTTTAACCACTGAACTGCTAAAGGGAATAGTGTGTTAAAACTTCACAGTAAAACAAACCTTACAAAATACTGTCTCTGTGGCTTTAGGCCCGTGTTTTCTATTAGTGAGGCGAAACAAAGTGACTCATGGTGTTATGTAAAATAGTTTACTTTCACTTTTTCACTTGTAGGTATGAAAAAATTGAAACGAGAACTGCAACTTGTAGTGTTTTGCATTATCTGTAGACATGCAAGGCTGTTCAGTTTAGGGCTGCAAACATACCACAATTAAAATGTAAATGTTTCTAGTTGAGATTAGGGATCTGGGATTTTTTGGTCTGTCAATCTCTGTCTTAGAGATGGGTGCCTTTCACATTTGAACCAGTACGGTGCCAATTCCTGGTACCGGTATACAATGGTACCCATTCTTGGAACTTTTTTGTGTAAATAATATGCAGTAATAAATGTTATATAACTTCAAAATTTTTGACATTAAAGATATTTATTTCTCAATATCGAAACACTATCAAATGAAAAAAAGTATGAAAACAACATCAAACTACTATAACTACCCAGTGATTTTTCTTTATATTGCGCAAATTAAAACCCAGCCCCAGTACCTCCTATTCCTCTAATTTGCCCTCTTGGAAAAATGTGTGTTGAGGTCCACAAAGGGAGGATAAGTTTAAAACAAATGAACAGTAGAGTATGGAGTCAAAATATCTAAATAAATAAGGTATAATATCTTTGGTTGCAAGACCATGACAACAGCCGTCTGTCAACCTGTCTTTGTGACATAGGATCCCCATTTTAGAGCCACGACCAAAGATGCCCCAATGGGTCATCCTTCATCTGGGACAACCTGCAATTGCAAAGTGTATACTAGGCTTTGGACTGACCAGAGGCCTGTACTATGAAGCTGGATTTTCTCTTATCGAGATAACTTCAGGATTAACCCTGGATTTTCTTATGCTGAACGGCTAACCTGCTCCGGAGCAGGTTATGTTCTGGATACGAGATCAGCGAGTGTAAAAGCACCGCCTCCTGACCAATCAGTTCTCTTGGAAAATGGCCTGCCCATTCTTAGAAGATCCTGTAGACGCTGGTGCATGGATCGTGAGAAGAGTGCTTAGGAGAGAAAGAATATTTAGGGATAGATGATAGATGAAATCCAGTGATTTCATCCATACAACAGAGACAGTGTGGAGAAATAAAGCCTTGTCACTCGCCGCTTTGATGTATGTTTTTATTCTTGATCTTCACTTGTTCCCAAGTCCTTTTTGCTCCACTAGGGTTACATCTGAAATAATGGGGTTAATAATAGTGGTCACACATGGCATAACTGCAGAAACATGAATTAATGGAACGCACAACTACTCATGCCGCCACAGTGAGGAATTAATATTACAACACAAAATTTGCTGAGGAAGCTCTGCCCCAAACATCTGTGCTGTAATAAAGTGAAACTGAGTGATCAGAGTGCTGTCCGTTTATATTGTCCAATGAATTAATATTGTATGATTTGATGAAATTACACATTAACAGAGTCAGCAATTTTCTGCCAGCATTCCTTCATGGCTTTTGCTGCGGCGACAGTGTTGCTTCTGGCCTGGATGATTGCTTTAAACTCCTCGTATTTTTTAAGAATGATTGTTCCTCATTCTTGTTCCTCCATTGAGAAATACGCTGCTCTGCATGGTTTCTCCATGTTTGTGATTGGTCAGACGCTGCAAACACCACCCCTTTAATGTGAGCGCACACTGATCCAGATTGGAAACCCCTGGGTGCAGTTACTGTGTTGCTGACCAGCTTCGTTGTACAGCTGATCTGGATTGCGAATGTCTTGTTAAGTCAATCCAGCTATCAGAGAGATATTCCGGGCGTGTTAATCCAGCTTTGTCATACAGGCCTCTGGACTAAAGTTACCATTACATTTAAAGTGCATAAGGGAGATAGTAAAGTGCTGATGGTGTGAGGTGACCACTAATTATCTGTCTGTGCTGATCTTTTGATGCTGTTTGTCATTTATATTAATATAATGTTAGTGCTGGGACCACCCACAAATTTGATTGTTGAAAAAATGTGATACAATAAAATATTCTAAACAAGCTAAACAAGCACCCCATTTACCAATTTTAACTTCTGTTCCAAGTAGGGATGCTTGATATCATCGGCCTGATATCAGTGTCAGCAGACATTGGCTTATACATACGAACATTTCTACTGGCTGTAAATATAGCCTACAGTTGTAAATACTAGCAGTATGAACTAAAAGGTTAGTGCAATTTTAGGCAGGACCAAACAGACCTACATCAGCTAGTCTTTGTCTTGATTTATCATTCCTTAAACTTTAAAGCGTGTTATATGGGCCAAAGTCTTAGGTCTTCGCCACATTCAACTATTGGTGTTGGCCTAGATTATATGCAAATATTATGTTTTCAAAAATCCAATATCATGCATCCACAAACTATGTTTTTTTTGCTGCAAACCCCTACATATAACAAACACGCTTGCTTAAAGCCTTTATACCAAGTTCAAGGTTGAGGTCACTGTTGATGAGTGATGAATAGCACTATTGGAAATGTAAACACACTGATCTTAACAGATTTAAATAATCAAAGTGCTACCATAGTAGTTTAATTACTTAATGGCTTTGCAAAATATAAAACAGTGTGCACCTTATTATCTGTTTTCTCATTTGCTTAAAAAGCTTAACCCTTTTGTTCCTCTCTTCTCTGTGTTGTAGTGGTGAGCAGGACAGGCCGGGCCGACATGACTGGAGCAGGAAGTGGTGAGTCAATAAACAGACAACACACCAGTGTTTTAGGTTTCATATTTCCAGAAGAGGAAAGTCACCAATCTCACGTGCAGATGCATGCTGCAGCAAAGTCAGTACAGTCATCACTTAGAGTTCATCAGCACACCCTTAAACCATCAACTTAAGTTAAGATAAAACTGTATCAGGAGCTGTTGAGAATCTTAAAACTTTGTTGTGTTTTGCCTCGCTTGTCTGTTTAGGTGGCCAAGGCCCTTCTGATGGGACGGACCCTGAGGAGGCAGAGCGGTGTCCCATCTGCTTGGGCGTTTTGGCGAGAGGCGAGCTTGCCATGCCTGACAGCTGCTGCCACGTCTTCTGTCTGAGATGTCTACTCACATGGGCAGAGGTACGCTCTATACTCAGGGCTTAAAGTACTCTGGCACCATGCTGGATTTCGGGCAGGAGGCTTTGAGAGGAAAAAAAAAAACTTCCCAACATTATTGGCAAATTATAAGCAGTGTGGGGCGGGTCTAGACAGTGCCAGAAATGTTGTTTTGATGGTGTTAGCATGTTAGCTTGGCTGAAAATGGGAAACACCATGGTGAAGATGTTAAGGACTTAAATGAGGGCATCATGAGAAATCATGAAAATAAACTAAACTAGACAGTTCAGAAAAATGTGAAGTTTATGCTAGATAAGTGGCATTTATCTTTGAAAAGCTTGTCGAGATTCATGGTAGTTTTTGACAGCAATGTGTCACTTTTTGTTACAGGTCTCAGCTTCTGTTTTATACAATAAAGAGCACTCCAATGAAAAAATGACCATTTTGACCATTGTTATTATTTTTGTGTAGTTTTTTTTTTCATTATTTCATACAAATTTTAATAGTTTATGTTCTTTCTTAGCTGCAGACGGCTCCCTCCTGCCCAGTGGACAGAAGACCTTTTACTACTGTTTACAGATGGGACGGGAATCTCAACTGTGTGCAGGTTAGTTTGATTTATTTTAATGTCACTGTAAGTTTCAAGCCCAAAACCACTGCTGACAAAAAAGAACATAAAGGCTCGTCTCACATATGCCAAGAAACATCTCGATGATCCTCAAGACGTTTGAAGAAATATTCTGTGGACTGACAAGACAAAACTTGAACTTTTTGAAAGCTGTGCAGCCCACATTTGGAGTAAAGAACATCATGTCAGCAGTCAAACATGGTGGTGGCAGTGTGATGGTCTGGGGCAGTTTTGCTGCTTCAGGACCTGGACCACTTGCTGTGAGTGATGGAACAATGAATTCTGCTGTCTGCCAGAAAACCCTGAAGGTGAACGTCCAGCCATCAGTTCATGCCCTCAAGCTCAAGCGCTCTTGGGTTATGCAGCTTTAAGTCAAAGTTTTGACTTAAAACTAATTGAGATGCTGTGGTGTGACCTTAAACAGGTAGTTCATGCTGGAAAACCCTCCAATATGGCTGAGTTAAAACGATTCTGCGAAGAAGAGTGGGTCAAAATTCCTCCACAGTGATGAGAAAGACTCATCACCAGTTATCGCAAATGCTTGATTTCAGTTATTGCTGCCAAGGGTGGCACAACCAGTTATTAGGTTCAGGGGGCAATTACTTTTTCACACAGGGCCAAATAGATTTGGATTCCCCCCCCCCCCCCCCTTAAAAATTAAATAATCATTCAGACACTGCATTTTGTATTTACTTGGGTTGTCTTTGTGAAGTATTGAAATTGATTCAATGATCGGAAACATTTAAGTGTGATAAATATGCAAAGAAGTCAGGAATCAGAAAGGAGGCAAATACTTTTTCACATCACTGTAAATCTGTTGCATTTGTCAACTCTGTAAACTCAAAGAAAGTGCAATGTTGGATTCAGTAATGTGTATGTTCTGTCTTGAGTGTATTTATTTTGAATTCTGGTTGTCGTTGTCTCCTAAAACAACTTCTTCACATAAAGCCAATCAAAATTTAATGCACTGAGCTAGATTTCTAGTTCGCTATTTGAGCGTGTTCAACAGCTCAAACTCGTTGATGATAATTTGAGTATTGAATTAGAAAAGTTGATGAAACACAACTGTAATAGACAAGTGTGTCCTCTGCTGAAAGCTTCCAGTCAGCTTTCATCATGCATATAAAACCGTGAGATCCTTTTTTATGGCAAATTATGTAAATTTTTGCAGCAAAGTTAACGTCCTTTCTTCTGTCTTTCTAATAAAAAGGTTCCAGTGAGGAAGCGAGCGACACAGCCTGAAGCTGAGAGCTGCTGCTGTAGAAACCCTGAAAAAAAAGTCTGTCTCAAGTAAGTGGAAGATGGTTTTATTGTTTCAAGGAAGAAATCCAGGCTTAATAGCTGTTAATTCTGTTGAAACAGAATTTTTGTTCAGTTTTGACTCTGTAAATATGAAACAAGTGATTTTCAGTTAGTCAAACAGAGGTTTTTCTTTTGCATCCCCAACCAGAAGTCCCTATTTAGTGGTTCACAGGATTCAATGGAGGGAGTGTGAAGCTCTTTCTGCAAACTACTTGCATGTTATTTAGTCCTGTCCATATGTAGAGCCTTTTTAGAAAGAAGGGGATTGTTTAGGCTGGCTGCACATTAGACAGTTTGTGCATAGCAAACCGTGAATAGAAAAGAGAAGGAGAGGATAATGGGGAAATGCAAGTTCAAAAAAATGTTCAATTAAACACTTGGGGAATTATGCAGAAACAAGGTGAGACAATGAGAATCAAAGCCATTAAATCTTCAGATGTAATTTAACAATCACAGAAGCTACATGGTATAAGAATTCTGTTCTGTGTACAGCTGCCCTGTTTAGACCTCATTGTGTCACAAATTAGGAAGAAGTCTTGCACTTGATACAAGCAGGCAATGTGCATCAATATTGCTTTAACACATCCAGCTCAGACATGTTGCATTTTTTTTTACGCCTTACCATCTGTGTGAAACGTACGGAGGCAGAATGATGTGCAAAGTCTGTGTAACCAGGGGATGTTGTGTATGTTTCACACCTCTATTGGAATACACAACGATGTGGACCAGGCTGACAGCTCCACTTTGTAACTGCTTTTACCTCTCTGGGTCATAATCCTGCATTTAAAGAACATGGGGGTTTACTGTTCAGTAAATAAATGTTGTAGAGCATTGGTTTGACGAAAAAGGCTCCCTCAATAGAGGTGACACAATCACTGGTTTTAATGATAACAGCGGGAAATTTCCCCCACGGGTAGTGATACTGTTCAAAGTTGAATTATGATTGAAATGTTTGCAATAACCATGATTTAATATCATGTAAAATAACGTCCAGACAGCATGCAACATAGGTTTGTTTTAGGGATGGGCCAATACTGGTATTTGGGTCCAGTATTTTTATATTGGAGATCAGACCTATAGTGCAGATCCACATCACCAATCCAAGTTTCGATGTCTTGCTGAGCTTTGAGCCACCACATGCACACGAGGCATAAACAATCCAGCTGCTAGCGTAGCAGAGTGCTTTGTGACTGACAACAGCCCACTCATCATATTTCACTCCAACACTAACATAACGTTTGAGTCCATGCGATTAATGTAAATCACAGTAATGAAATAAAGGTGTGTTCTTTCCTCTGTAAGTTTAATATCTGTAATAACAGCAACACGAAGTGAGCATCTCTCATTCTGTCTGTGGATTTAATACGAGCTGCAGCAACTCGTATTACAACGGCGGAAACAGCTTTTCAAAGGTGTTTGAACTCTTGACTCGCTTGTTTCAAGTCCATGATGAGTCAAAGAAGCCGGCTGTGGCATATGTAGAGTGACAGTGAGCCTGTAAACAGGCCTGTAAACAAAATTAAAGCTAAGTTAAATCAATGATCAATAAGGTACTTGTTAGACAATTAATAGACAATAAAAGTCTGTAGTTGGTGTTTTCCTCGAGTACTTTTATTGTGAGTGCCAACATCAGAAAGTGGCTCTGTCGGTAGAGCAGGCACCCATACACAGAGGCTTTAGTCCTCTTTGCACTGGTCTTGGGGGGCTCGCTACCTGGTCTCTGCACTGTTTGGTGCATGTCTTCAAAAACCCCAAATAATCTTTGAAAACACTCAGAAACGGTATTTAGCAGCTTGCTTTTTATGTCATTTAAAAAAGTCACATTTGTTGCTTCGTAGCACGGACTACGATGTGTTGCCATGGATACACAGACACTAAGCGAGGTGCCGACATGTATTTGAGTGTATTATATCACAAATTAATCCTTGTATCATTAAGCTTTATGCCACTTCCTGTCTTTGGTTCACAAGTTGGTCCGTTTTGCTTTCACACTTCCATTGAACTGCACCAGGGTACGTCTGGAAGCGGATCGAGACCCCCTGTTTTCAGGCGGACCAGAGTCTACTTGTTCGGTCCGCACCAGAGTTCGTGTGAGCTTTCACACCACTCCAGACAAACCGGACTATCCGGGAGAACGGACCAGAGTTTGTTTAAGGCGGACCAAACAGCTCTGGTGTGAATGTGCACTAAGGTGACATATGAGGACAGTAGATTGTTTTATAGCTGTATAAGCAGTCCCACCATGTCCAATTGACATAAATTTATAGGGGAAAGCCCAAAAAATTGTGAAGTCCACTGATGTTTATCAGTAGCCTTGTAAATTAATGTGATTTCTATCAGATAAATCCTTAAGTTATTTCCATTAACACTTTATGAAGTGACATATCTGGTGTTTTAACAGTTTATACAACATAATATAAAAGTTCAGAGTTGTACTGTGAGAATTTGCCACAGTAGAATAAAATGAAGTTGTAACAGGTGATAAACTAGATCAAGTAAGACAGCCGGGGAAGTTGATTGTTTTAAAAAACACCCTGAATTTTTGCAAACAGATTTAAAGACCCTGTAAAGTAAAAATGAATCTGTATTTAGGTTTGTTGTGTGACAGGTCACTCTGTTATGATCCCTCCGATCAAATTTCAGTCAAATAAAACATCTCTAAGTTTATAAAACTAAGCTTCAAAATCATGAAAAATGAGTTAGTAAAATCTGCTCCAGGATGGTGTGGGCGTGTCTGTTGAATGAGATGAAGCCACTCCCACTCAGGAGGAATACGATCCTCTCAGGTTTAAAAATATTACAGTCTAAATGGAGGACAGCTCTCACACCATTATCCTGCCTCTTGACTTTTTGCTGACCTCAGAAGAAAGACAAAGTCAATTTTCTGTCTCAAATCTCTGTTATGATGCTGTCAGTGGTCCATAGACCACTGTGGCTGATAGATTTGGGAAGTTTACCTCACAATGAACAAAAAACAGCATTTAACTGACTGTACGCTTTCAGTAAAGGCAGTGACATCAGCTAACAGCAGACTGGACTGAGATGATCTGCTCTGTGATTTTATATTGTAGTGCTTGTGATATCATGAGCCCACATATTGGCCCCGCCCACATGAAACCCAGCCAGGAAAGAGGTGAAAAACTTTCTAACAGTCTAAATCCAGAATTCAGTCACATGTAGATCTCAGTGTTTCCACATGTTTACAGCAAACATAGTCCAACATATCTAGAGTGTTAAGACACAAATTATGGATTTCACTTTACAGGGTCTTTAACAACCAAAGAGTGATCTTTTCACAGATTACCTAAAGTAAATGAAGAAAATGAATCACTGAAATATGGAGAAACAACTGATGTAAAGCTTCATAATTACAAAACTTTGACATTAATTCAGTTCTACATCCATCACTGATGAACCAGGCTGATATGTGCCTTCAGGCTTTGTTTGTATTCTTGGAATCAGGTCCATATAAATGCCAGGAAACCTTATTTGTGGCTACATATCAATGTACAAGGTCCGGGAAATGGTGTGGATCTATGTTGAGTCCAGATATCTCTAATTTAAGCAGATATTAGTCTGTTTTTCTCCCGTTTTCACCCACTACATGTGTAGCCAGCCGTGTTTTGCATCTGAGCAGTCGTGTTGTCTGCTGAAAGTGACATCAGTGCAAACCCTCGACTGTATTTTTGCCTCCCTTTTTGGATGGATAGGTGCCAAGGGTGCCAAAAAGTTGGAGGGTACGGGTCAGATATTTGGGATAGATGTTTCCAACTTTTGATTCTGGAAACACAAATAAACGTGAATCATGCTGTACCAAACTGAACGTACCGCTTGGTGGAAACAACCCATATGAGTACATAAGATTTTCAAAGTGTTTTGTCAATTTTTTCAGGAGTAAACCTGCCAGGAGATTAAGACGGCGAAAGGTGGAGAGGAGAACAGACGCCAAAACAAAAGGACTTGTGAGGAAATGTACGATAGGTTTCCACTTTCTTCAGAAAAACATGTGCTATTTCACTCTGTCAATGGGGTTAAAAGTCTCTTACTGTCCTTCTAGGTAACGATGAAGACCCGTCCTCACTGACCAGAAAGAAGGTATTTTTCCCTTCTTGTTAATTTTTTTTGCACCATTAATATTTGGTGTCTTTGTACGTATTCTCATCAGTGTTTGGCGTTTCCTCTCCAGGTGAGAGGAACAGAGTGCTGTGCTTGGTCTCCGTGTGTCTCACTTACGACAACATCGACTCAGGACATGTAAGACACACTGCTCTATTAACTAAAATATTACAGACCAATTTTACCAGAAGAATCAGGGGAAATAACAGCTGGCTAGTTTGAAAAATAGATCAATATTTTGTCGGCAGCTTACATTTTTGGCATCTTGTTTCAGAGGGTTCTAAATAAAGCTGGTAAGTCATAATATTTGGAAGAGATGAATCTAAAAGCGGTTGTTCTCGTCTCACAGTGCAGACCCAGTTTGGATGTCAGAGGATGTACCGTACGACAGCATGTTCAAACAGTGCAGAGCCCAGACACAACACTGTCCCTGGTTTTCTCCTGCTGCTCCCATCACTGCAAACGGCACCTCAAGGTATTTCGATCCTGACGTACACTATTATCTCCCATTTTGTCCTCATTTGCTCTTCATGTTAAAATATAAATATTTATATCTTCATGTAAGTAAAACCAGAAGAGAGCATGCTCTTTCTATCATCTAGTGAATGCTTACAGTTAGTTCTTCATCATTTACAAAAACACAATAGACAGCATTGTGCCTTTGACCTAAGATGATTTCTTTTTTTTTTTTTTTTGTTGGTTTTTCAGGCAAAGTTTCCACCCTGCTGGTTGGAGCCACAGTCCATTTACCTCCACATCACTGTTTAGCCCTGGCCATTTTGGTGAGTTTGACACTTATTTATTATTTCGATAGTACATATTTTGTTACCTAAAGAGTAAAACCTTGAGTTTCAGCCAAAGGGCATCTATCTTTGAGTTAAAAAATGCCTACAACCATACATTAGGTTTTCAAATGAAAAGGTTGTCTACAGGGGTTTGTTACTCCTTAAATGTTTAAAGAAAATATTTGAAACAAATGAGTGAATATTTGTAAGTTTATAGGAATTTTGCTGCTCATTTCTGCTCCCACTCTTCCCATGCTGATAAGGAAAGAATAAGGCACAGAGAGAAGCAGCGATAAATCCAGAGCAGAGAAGGCACCAATGACAACAGCATGACACTGATAAAGTCAGAACAGGATGATGGAGGAGCTGGGGTGGAGGAGGGTTGCAAGAGTAGCTTGGGGAAAGAGCAGCAGTGTGTAGCCAGGCAAGAGCAGTTTTGATAAGGCAGCATGAGAGCGATTAGTCAATCGCGTGCTTAGAGCAAATCAGCTGGCTGTCAGCTAATGAGGGCTTGCATGAGATCAGCTGATCTCAATTATGGTACTGCTTGACTCTGTGGCCTGCCTGAGATAACACTCCCTTCGTGTCTCCTTTTGCTGGATAACAGCCTGCAGTCGTTTGTTGTAGTTTTTTAACAAGTCTCTGACATGTCTCCTGAGGAATACCAGCCCATTCTTATTTGGGGAAATCTCTCAAACTCCTCCAAATTTGATGATCTTTAAGCAGGAATTGGTCCACAGATTTTCAATGGGATTCAAGTCAGGGCTTTGTTCAGGCCAGTCAGTAACATTCACTTTGATGTTCTGGAGGTAATTCTTCACTAGGATCCACATATGTTTTGGATTATTGTTGTGTTGGAAGACAAAGTGATGATCCAGACCCAGTTTAGCTGCTGACTGCTTGAGGTTTTCTTTCAAAATCTTCAAACATCCTTGTTTCTTCATGATTCCTTCCACCTTTATGAGATTCCCCGTTTCAGATCAACATCTCCACTGTGGAGATGGGGGGCGGTGTTCTTTGGGTTATATGTCTAACCCTTCTTTCTCCAAACATCAGAAGTGTATCTGTGGCCAAAGAGCTCCAGTTTGGTCTCATCTGACCAAAAGACATGCATCCAGTCTGCATAACCTTTCTCCAGGTTGTCTGTAGCAGACTTCAGTCTGGCTTGAAGGTATCTTCTTCTGCAGAAGTGGACCTTTTCTTGGTCCATTCCTGTGCAGGCTTCTAGTGATTGTCTTCTTTGAGACTACAATTCCTGACTTGTCTAGGTCCTTCTCTAGTGTCTTGGCAGTTGGTCTGAGGTCTTCAGACACATCTCTCACTATTTTTCTTTCCAGTCTTTGAAATCTTTCTCTTCCTGCCTCTGCCGAGCATGTTCTTGATTATATTTCTCAATCCAGTTATTGACACTTGAAAAGTTGTGATAACTTTGTATATCCTTCTCCTGCTTTGTGAGCATCAACAATTCTTTTTCTCCAGTCTAAACTGATTTCTTTCGCTTTTGCCACAATGCTTTCTCCAGTGACAGCTCAAACTCCTGCTCAAGTTTTTACACTGTGTAAGATGGCCCCAGTTTTAACTTATTTTACAAGTTTTGAGAATTACAAAGTTAAAGCACATCATTGCACAACAGTAGTTTGTTCTATGGCTCAACAGAAATGTCAGTTCTAAAGGGCCAACGAATTTTGACCCTGGTAGTTTGTGTGAAATAATTTTGTTTTTGTGCAAAGTAAAATAATCTAAACATCTAAAACAAAGTTGGGATGCTTGGCAAAGCTGTATTCATAGGGAGGATAATAACTTTGTTCTCATCTGTACTTACTAAACCTTTCTGTTTCAGTGTTTCAGGGTGTTGTCTGCGCAATCACGTGTCCCAAAGGAGGAGAAAAGAGAGGCGGACGAGCTTCAACCTCCAAAGCTCCCACCAAAGAGCCCGAGACTCGACCAGCCAGGAGATCTGGACGCAACAGTAAATCACAAGAAGAGGCTCCTGCAGCAGAACCGTCACCGCCAAAGTCTCCTGCCTCAGATTCAGACTCGTCTACTGGCCAGCCCACCAAGCAGGGCAGGGCTACACAGCCGCCAGCTAAAAGGAAGGGCAAACAGGTAACAAACCGAAAGGCTAGTGGGAAACGGAAAGCACAGACAAGGAAGAAGAAGACTCCTGAAGTCGTTAGCAGTCCGGTGGTGAGTGACGAGGAAGAAGAGAATAACAAAGATGAAACAGTGGAAAAGGAAGAGGAAGAAGACAAGGCTGATAAAGATGACAACATGGAGAAAGAAGCAGAGGATGAGGAAGACAAAATGGATAAAGAGCAAGCTGAGGAGAACATGAAAGAAGACAAGGAAAACTCTGCTGATGAGCAAGGAGGAGCTGAACCTCTAAGCAATGAACTGACACAGGACAGTGAAGAATCTCAGGGACAAATGAATGAACATGAACAGAAAACAGATGAGGAAGACAAGGAGCTTTCTTGTCCTTCAGACTCGGCTCCTAACAGCCCCTATTCAGACCTCGAGGACAAACAGAAGGAAGATGTGGAAGAAGCAGCGAGCCCAATGTCTCCTGGAGAAGAGGACTCTGATAAAAGGACTTCACCGTCACCTTCAGACTCTCCAAATACTCCACTGGAAGATCTGGCATCTCCAGAGCGTGATGAGCAGCAGGACGAGCAGGTGGAGCAGCAGGAAGACATGGAGGTTTGTGCAGAAGCAGAAGAAAGAAACAATGAAGACTCTGCAAAGGAAGGCAAAGCCGAATCAGCTCAGACTTCCCCCGAACCGGCTTCACCATCTGCTGCAGAGTCAGACGACAGCGATGCTGTCCCAGAAACTAATACTTCTGAGAGTGCAGATTTAAAACCGGTTGTATTAGAAGAGCCTCCAGTAGTTGACAGCTCGGTGGAAGAAACTAAGGTTGACAGCCCATCCAAGGACGATAATCAGGAGGTCCCCATGGACTGCAGCTCACCCAGCAGCGAGGCTGATAACGATGTAGCTGTGGAAATGCCAACGGAGACCGCGTACCCTGCTCCTGAAGAACTTCCTGTTTTAACAAGCCAAGAAACCAAGGATAAGAGCAGCAATTACCGACCGGAGAGAGAACGAAGCCAAGAGCGGAAGAACGGCAAGCAGAGACGCTCTCGTTTCCACTCCCCAAGCTCCACCTGGTCACCTAAGAGGGACTCGAAGCAAGAACCATCGTGGCGTTCTCGCTCTCGCTCTAGAGAACGTGACAGCAGTCCGCCAGCGAGCCACTCATCTCGAGCTCGCAGCAGAGAAAGAGAAAAGAACCGAGACTCTGAAAGGGACTACTCTAGGAGAGAGCGCAGTCGAGAGAGAAGACGGAGGAGATCCAGAAGTCGATCCAGGTCTAGGTCACGGTCTCGGTCCAGGTCAAGATCCAGAACAAGGACGTACAGACGACCAAGTCCTGAACGACCGACCTCCAGAGAACAGTCCCCACAGAGGAAGGAGCGAAGAGGCGGCTGGAGGTCTGGGCCAGGTGGCGAGGGCAGGAGGCACCACGGAGGCGCTGGGCGCTTTGAGAATGGTGTCCCGACAGAAGGATCTCCTGAACGCCAGGGCTGGATGGAGAACCCCGACTGGGTCACAGAAAAGAGCCGTGAAGCTGACGGCAGGAACCGGGACTTTGGCTTCAGTGGTGGCTCACGCTGGGAAGATAATCGCAACAGTGGCGGGAACAGAGGAGAACCACGGGGACGTGGGGGGCGTGGAGGATTTGAACGTGGTCGGGGGGCAGGGAGGGGGGGTGGGGGCAACCGTAGCTTTTACAATCAGCAGGAAGAATCATCAGACAACCGCTGGCAGCCCAGAAACAACTTCTCAGGGACGGGCAACAATTCAGGGAACGATGCCTACAGCCGCTTCAATGAAAACCGCGGCGGTGGTCGGAGGAAAGAATCGGAGCAAGGAGAACATATGATGGACAGATCAGGCTGGTCATCCGCATCCAGCTGGGCTGTCAGGAGGACGCTACCCGCAGACGTTCAAGATTATTACTCCAAGAGAGAGAGAGGAGGATCTGGAGGATGGAACAGACAAGAGGAAGAGCAGCCGCCAGCTTCAGCAGCAGCAGGTAAGAAGTTCCTCATTTACTAAAACCTAAAAAAGGCAGCTATCTGATATGATGTAAGCCAGGCAGGAAATAAAAGGGCCAAATATACCTCTAAAATAGTAGCAGTAGATTGTTTTAGGTATGTAAGATCTCTTAAAGAGAGAGCTTTCAGTTTAGCTTAGTTGGTATAACAGGCTCTCTTGTACAGAGGCTACCTCCTTTGACACACTGGTCACATGTAGAGGTGTAACGATTCATCGATGTGTATTGATACATTAATTGGTTGACTGTTCATCCAATCAGATCAATGGAAAGTCAAAACATCGATCTAAATAGATGTTTCAAGCTACTCTTTCATTTTGAAATTCTCCCTGCACAGCTGTTGACAGTTTCCGCCCCAGGCAGCGTCCTCAACAAGCTAGCTGCAAGCTAACTAATTAGCACCAGTGGCTTGAAGTTTTACGGTTGGGGAAAAGAGGATATCCTCTCCTCCCTCAGATGTCTGGACATATTTCAGACAGATGCTACTGCAGGATGAGTCTCTCCCCTTAGTTTGCCAACTACATCTACATCTTTATCTGCATACAAGCGCCGTATGAGATCATTCACAGATGAAAAAAACACTCATCTCGTTATGGCTGATGCAGCACGAGCGTTGTCTGACGCTGCAGACTCCAGAGAAACAGAGAGGGAAAAGTCTACTCCCCCGATTTCATTTCACCATCTCATGTTATAGTTATAATGAAAATATGAGTTGTCCAAACTTAACGTGGTTCAAGCAGGACAGCTGCTCTCTTTATTAGTTTGAGTAAATGAGACAACATTTCAACATTAAAACATGTTGTAGTGAAATGCAGTTCTTTGGTCTTTTTGCTAAAGAGATGTTTTTATTAAATACAGAGACCTGTAAATGATTTAATTGCAGAATATGTTTTTTTCTGTAACTGCAAAATTTGTGCATGTAATTGCCTGATATTGATCGTAGGCCCCTATATCAAATCAAATTCAGACAGAAACATTACGTTTTTTTAATGTTTAACTGCTATTTGTATAATTTAAAACAGGCATCTGCACATTCACATTGTTGCCTTCTAAAAATTTTTCCCTTTAAACTTCACCGTCTAGCTGCACACACACTTTCCTTGTGACGTTGACGTCTCTGCAGGCACTCTTAAATTCTTACAGTAGGAGAGTGAGCATCATGATTGCATTTATAATTTTAATTGGATAGTAAACAAGAGTCTTTAAAAGCCATGCATATGCAGGCTAAAGTTGTCATTATACCAGAATTTTTAATATTGAAAACTGGTTGGCAACAGAAATGAATAGCAGGCACATAAGAAAGGTCCACTGAACAGTAGACAAATACCAAATTTGACAAAATGTAAAATAAACAAGAATTTCCTAAAAATGTATGGGCTAGGGCTGCAGTGATCAATTTTTTTGTAATTGAGTATTCTATCAATTTGTTGTGTAATCTGATAGGGCAGTGGTTCCCAGCCTTTTTTCCTTAGGGGCCCCCTACTTGTGTCTAAGAGAAGCTAAGCCCCCCCAGGACCCACTTTGAAAGTGTAAACATCAACTTATTTATTTTTTTCATTTGCAAAGTCCCAACATAATAGGCTTACATACTCTTGTTCTTGGCAAAAGATCTATGTGTAAACTATCCATTATTACAACGGTATAGTAGGGACACTCTTGGGGAAAAAAGAGGATTTGTAATTTTTCAAGAAAAACCTTGAAATTCTCAAGTTTAAAGAATTGTTCATTTATGAGAAAAAAAAGATATTTTTTTTACTTTGTTTTACTAGATTTTAAGATTTCTTGTAAATTTCCAACTTTTTAAACCCGGATCTCTGACTTTGCTTTTTTTTTTTAAGTAACATTATAATCTCAAAAACTTTGATTTTCTCCCCCCTAAAAAATATTTTCTCTAAAATAATAACAGATTATCTTTATTCTTTAAAACTTTTAGGTTGGTCCTAATACATTATGTTTATCATCTTGATTTTTTCTAAAAATATATGTACATCTAATATTTGCAACATCAGAGAAAAAAGGGTCCTGAGATCTTTGCCCCCCCCGGGGATCTGGACCCCAGGTTGGGAATCAATGTGATAGGAAATATTGCATGCAAAGCATTTTATTTTTTATCTATCACTTCTACTCTATTGAAGAGTCTCAAATGAATAACAGGTTTCTATTTGAAACATCTGTTTATGATCAATATGTAGGCTTCGAGACTAGAAACCTCTGAAGCCTCTTTGAAATGCTGTGACCAGGATTTGAGGACGCTGAATTTTATATAAATAAGAATTTAACATATTACTTGAGATTTGTGGAGTGAAGAGAGAAGCGGAGGGACAGAATGCAGCTAAACAGGACTTTAATCAACCAGTGAAGTTTCTAAAATCCTTTAGTTTGTGGACACAAACTGGTCATGAACGAGTTCTGCAGGCTGCATGTGCAGTGTATTAACTCTGAGATGAGCCTGGTATGACCTGTGCAGTCTCTTTACTCTCTGTGGAAACTTTTTTGTTTCTTTTTTTAGACTTTTCATTACAACACTGCATCACTAAAATGTCTGTATAATGCTGTTATTACCATAATGTCACAGAAAGTGTGAGCCTTTCAGCATCCTTATATTATCTTCTCTCTCCCCCTTCATGACTTTCACGCCTCGTGAATCATTGCTGCTTGTAACATGAAACAAGTGCATTGTGCTGCACAAATAACTGTCCGTGCAAAACACAGCACTCAGCACTCACGTGACACAGGGTCATCACCTACATTTGTACACAAGCCAGCTTATGTCTATGCAGATACTGTGGGGGCCGGATCGTTAAATGACCTAAATAAAAGAAACACCTCTGTGTAAATAATTCTATTTTCTTTGAAATGTACCTCATTTTTTGCCTTTAGTTGTGAACGCAGTCCCTATTGACTATACTGAAGCCAGCCACAAGGGGTGGATTGAGATATTTAAGTCACATTTCTGGAACTGTATTGTTTGATGTGAATATGCTGCATCCTGATTGGTGAAAAACACGAAGGACTAGGTCTTAAAAATAAACTCTGAAACCCCCTGAACTCTTTAATTTACACAAAAATCTGTGCCTCAATCAAGAATGGACTTAAGAGTATGTGTTTGTCATGCATCTTATTTGCTGATAATGGGTAATAATCGTTGGGTTTTTATAAAACTGATCAAACATTAGGCCAATCTTTTAAAGAAATTCTTTCAGTCTCACTTGTTTTGGAATAACTTATGTATCTGTAGGGATTAAAGGAAAAAAAGAAAAGATACCCTGAATACAGCAATATATTTTTCCTTCACATTTTCTGACTTTAATCAAACTTCAGGGGGCCAGATGGGAAGCTGTAGGGGGACTGATGAGGTCCCCGGGCCTCCAGTTGATGATCGCGCTTAAACCATGGGTGCATATGGATACATGACTGATTTCAACAAGGCCTCGAAGCAGATCGCTTGCCTTGAGGAATTTTGTAATCTAGCGACTCAAAGTATTGGAGGAATTGCTTCAGCCCTATGTAAGGCCTACCTTGTATCAAATATTTCCTCAGAATTATCATCGCAGGACCAAAATAAAGTGTCTGCAGTGATTCAACTTTTCTGTAATTTCTGTTTTTTCTTAATCACATTTTTTCGTGTTTCAGTGTTTGAGCAGAGTTGTTAGGCTGAGTCCACATGTTTGGATGTAAAGGAAAACTTTTAGGGACCAGGAGACATCACTGTCTCTCTACTCTGCACTCTGTGTACAGCAGACTCTTAGATTAACACTTCATCTTTCTAATACCCTAAAGAGACTTCATAAAACACATTTTATAGCCAGGGAATAGAGGTTGAGCAGAGAGAGTTGCACCTTCATGATTCCCTGCTACCCTTAATGTCATCTTTTTATTGTTTTGAATCACACCCACCTGCTGATGTAATTTACACATTGTTTTTCAATGTTTTTCCTTTTGTGAAAAGTTCTTATTTTTTTGTCTGTCTTTTTCCTCAGATCCTCCTAAAACTGACCCGCCTCCCCAGGTGGTCCCAGGTAACGCCCCTGTGCCTGTGATGAATGTGATTCCACCACAGCTGAACGTTCTTCATCATCACTACCCGATGCCAGGCCCCCGGGGAGCCCTGCCTGTCAGCTTACAGCCTGCTGCACCGTACGCCATGCCTCCTCCGGTCCCTGTGCACCTCCACCCTGCTGTACCGCTGCTTCAGGTCCCCGCTGTCGGTGCTCAGGGCCTTCCACCACCTCCCCCTCCACCCCCACCCATGCAGCAGGGCAGCCAGACAGCAGCAGCTCAGCCTGATGGTCACATGACACAGGTATGGTATGGTTTAATGCTCTGTTAATCTATTAGTGTTTCTACCATCCCTGATCTCATCCTCTGGTTTTCCACAGATGGCGAATACAATGATGGCTTATGGGAAACCTGCTCTTCTTCCCACCCCAACCAAAGCTGGTGTTGCATTGGTGACCCAGGGCCATCCTCCACAGAGTCAGGTGTTACCATCCTCTACAACTCAACCCAGCCAGCATAACAAGGCCCAAGCTGACAGCTCCAAAAAGGAAAAGGTGACCTGAATTGCCTCATCAGAAAACCATCTTTCAGAATGCAGTTTTGTTTCCTTCTCTATTCAGTAACTTAGTTACTAAATGAAGACATAAACTGAGAAATATCACAAAACATCTTTGTAGAAATTTTATAAAATTTCTGTCAAATATTTTAATCTTCTTTCCTCTTTCTGCTTCAGAAACAACAGATCCAAGAGAAAGCTATAAATGAAGTGAAGACAGCCATCAAACCCTTTTACCAAAGGAAGGAAATCACAAAGGACGAGTACAAGGAGATCGTCCGAAAGGCGGTCGAGAAGGTAAACACATTTCTGACACCAGCGGACACCTTGTCATTCACTCAGTGATTTAAGATAACCTGCTCCATTATCTTTTTTCTTTTGCACATGTGTATTTCAGTCTTTATGTTTTCTGATTGTCTTAAAAAGTTATTTAAAATTCAGTGTCTGATGATCTCAAGCAGAGGCAAAAGAAAAATAAAGTCATACATCTGTGGCTCATTTACATGCATATTTAAGTCGAGCTACACTTCTGGTTGATTAAACTAAACTTAGAACAAAAAGTAAGGAAATTTGTGTTTGGTAGATTATTTCTTTGTTGTAACAATGCTTCTTGGCAATAAATCTTATACGTTGGAAAGCTTGTTTATTACCCTTTTAAATGATGCCACATTTGTAAGGAACATGCTTTTGTGGGATGAGCAGCAGAGCTGAGTATGTGGGTTGCGCCCATGAAAAATGTGCCAAATCTTCTCTGCCAATGCCAAACAGCTGATTTTGCCATTAAGTTAAGAAAAGAACCACAGAGGTTCTGAGACAACTGAAGAAGACCTACTGCACTGCTTTGATCAGTGGAAGACCCCAATGCAGCGATGTGTTCATGCAAAGATATGGAAATGTTTATGTTTAATAAAATCGTGTTACAGCTTTAGTCGTATTTATTAATAGCCATACCTCGTACACTGAGTGGTTCAGGTAAAATTCCCTAAATGAGCCGTAACCTTAGCTTGAACTAACTGTGCATGTAAACATACTTGTATCACTTTACAGGAAGTGAATACTGAAGGGAAATTTGACACATGAAGTTAAGTCCTTTAGGTATTAACATCCCTTTGATGTTTTTTTTTCTTCAGGTGTGCCACAGCAAGAGTGGGGAGGTGAACGCCAGTAAGGTAGCCAACCTGGTGAAGGCCTATGTGGACAAATACAAACACGCCCGCAAGAAATGAATGCCCTCCCCGCTGCTGGCGTAGCGTTGCCCTGACAGACCCATTCAGCTGCACAAGTGCAATTTCCTCTAGCTGGAATTTGGCCTCTGAACTGAGAGGACGGAGAGCCGACTTTTTCTTTTTTTGATATCTACCTTTTACTGAATGATGAAGATTTTTTTCTATAGATTTTCATATTTTGTTAGAAAAAAATACTCAATCAGAAATTGTAATGCAAGAGCCCTTTATTTTGCATAAACCATGTGACTTGGGAACTACTGTACGTAGGGCAGGGGAGCGTGGGGTGGGTGGGACTGTTGATAGTAATGAAGCAGTGCTCAGTGAATGACGACAGCTCATGTAGTAGAGAGTCTCTCCCAGGGTGCCGGCTGGTACGATGAATTTCTCCTATATGGCATTCTGATCACGTAGCTTATTGATTAAATGTTTCTTTTTTAAAACTATTATCTAATATTTCAGATGGAAGCCTAGTTTAAGAATCAGTGCATTGCCTTTATGAACTGTCTGGCCCAGTGAAGGTCGATAAACTGTGATTGTAATAAGGGCCCTGACTGGTTAACCAATCAGCAGTGAGTGTTTTATGTAAAGCACAGGTCCCAGGGGGGCCGATCGGCTGAAATCGACCCCACCCCCTGCCTGAATGTGTAATAAATGTCCATGGATTAACATGAGAAGTTCCAGAGAGTAGTGAAATAAATTAGCTGCGTCCTGATCTGCTGTGTCCCTGTTAGAAGCTTCACATTGGGTCTGGGACCCAAAAATCATGACCTGATATTTTTTATTTGCTTGGTGATGAATGATGCATATACCACATGGTTGTCAAAATACCAAAACAATCACTGATCTAATTTTTGGGAAAATCAAACATTATTGAGAACTTTCTGATACCACAGCAACAAAAACAGACGTCCTAGATACCCCATAGTGGACATTTTGTTTTTAATCAACAAAAAAAAATCAGATAAACTTGCCTAAATTCCACAAATACATTGCCAACATTTTGACTAGAGGGTAGAACTCACAAGGTGTCCCCTGCTCCTCACACATTTCCAACCTTTAAAGAGTCCAGAAATTTAATGATCTTTACTTTGCACACAGAAAATTTATTATCTTAACAATTGGTCTTCTTTGAGACTACAATTCCTGACTATAGTCTTGGCAGTTGTTCTGAGGTCTTAAGACACATCTCTCACTAGTTTTCTTTCCACAGTCTCTGGGATCTTTCTCTTCCTACCTCTGACAGGTTTGTCCTAGACTGTGTGGCTCTCTTTGAATTTCTTGATACTTCTCCCTCCAGTTCTTGACACTTGGAAACACTGTGATAACTTTGTATATCCTACTCCTTCTCTGAGCATCAACAATGTTTTTTCTCTAGTCTAAATTGATCTCTTATTTTTGTCATGATGCTCTCTCCAGTGACAGCTCAAACCCTTACTTAAGTTTTTTAGAGTGAGTAAATTGGAAGATAACTAGGGATGCATGATATTGGATTTTTGCCGATATCCGATATGCCGATATTTATAGATTCATTTTAGCCTATACTGATATTGATACCGATATTTAAATATGCTCTTCGGACAAGAAATTTCAGTCCTTTGGACACACTTTAGGTTTGAGGATGACCAAGAAAACAAACTTTAGTCCTTAAAAAAACACTTGAAAGTTTAAAGAATGAGGATAAATAAAGAAATAGATCTATACTGACATAGGTCTGTTAGTTCAGCCTAAAATTCCACTAATTTATCAGTATATATAGACAAAATTTACAGTCGATAAATGCTGAAATGCACAGACAAAATATCAGATGTGAATATCGGCAGAAATTTTGATATCTGCTGATACCGATATTTGCCTTTGTAAGCTAATATCTGCTGATACCGATATCAGACCGATAATATCGTGCATCCCTAAAGATAACCCTGTTTTAACTTGATTTTACAAGTTTTGAGCATTATCAAGTTAAAGCACATATAGCAATGCATTAGTTTGTCTTATGGCTTAATAAAAAGGTCAGTTCTAAAGTGGGCTAATAATTTTGACCCTAGTTATTGGTTTATATGAAATTATTTTGTTTCTGTGTGCAAAAATTAGATTCCTTGCTCTGTTTAACTTCATTTGGTAAAAAATTTCACAAAATCTGAAATTTCCATGGGGGGTCTAATAGTTTGGTCCTCCTCTGTATGAGTATTTCATTTTTGCCATTTATGAAAAATATCCTAATTCAAGTAAAATAGGTTCAAAATTGTTCCCCATTAAGACTAAACATTTCAAATAGATTATCTCATGGTCAATAAGCGAATTACTGTCAGTGGTTCTTACAATAGACAAACTTTTTACTGAACATCAAACCAAATTTTGATATAAATCATGTTTTACTCTACATCACGTGCGGATATAAATGTATATTTTAAAACCTGATATAGAGAGCTGTGGAAACAGTTGCATCCTGATTTTTTTGTGCATAGTTGTCACACTTAAATGTTCAGATCATCAAACAAATTTTAATAATAGACAAAGATAAGAGTAAACACAGAATTAAGTTATCGTGGCCTTTTTCACAGCACCATATTGCCCAGCTCTACTTCATATGGAGGACTTATCTGATGAGTCGTCTCCATTGTTATGCCTCCCACAGCATCATGTTTGAAACAAGGGGAGGTATTGTGGTGAACTCGCTCCTTGTATCTTTCTTCACATTTCTCCAGCTTCGGCTTCAAAGGTCAAGAATTTCTTGTGAGTCTTAACTTTAATCCAACATGGAAAAAGTGAAATCTGAACATCTTTCGCCCCAAGATGTGGAGAAACTAAATTTGCAGATGAAGAGCATGTGATTCGATCTAAGCTCCTGGTTTCCTGTTCATAGCGCTGGTGATGAGAAACTTTCAGAGATTTTAAAGGTGAGTTATTCAATATGTACAGGTTCTTCACAATAATATCATGGGTACATTTATTTTTCCATTATTCAAGTCATAAAGGAAAATATTTCAACCTGTTTTCAGTCTTAATCTTGAAGATTATGTCTTACAGCTCATTAAAATCAAAACCCAGTGTCAGAATATTAGAAACTTACAGAGGACCAATTAAAATTGATTTATAATGCAGAAATGCATCAGCCAATTGGTGACAGTAGTCTCACAATTAGTGTAATGGGGATCACCTTTTTTATTTTTTATTTAACCAGATAAAAACCCACTGAGATTAAGGGTGACCTGGCCAAGAGGTCAACAGCACATGTCATAAGAACAGTTACAAAGAAGTGACAGTACAGATTAAAACATACAATTTTAGAGGTGCAATAGTGTTAAAAAAAAAGTGCAGGAGCTATAACACAACAACAAACAATTTAAGATTTAAAAACACAGGCACTGTTAAATGGCCTCACGCTGTCTGTCCCTCAGGATAGAGTGGAAGGCTCCAAGTGGAATAACTTCGGAGTTTCAGTTCAGTCCGTAGAGTATTCCACGCCGAAGGGGCAGCAAAGCTGAAAGCTCTTTTTCCAGATTCAGTCCTTACCCGAGGAACAGATTAAACAAGTATAGTGCAAGAAGGCAAGGCATAGCAAATGCTTGTTTTCTGCAATAAAGCGCACAAATAGGACGTAATAAAGCCTAAAAGAGCCTTATAAATTAGGGTCAGCCGATGTGCACGCAGAGAAGGCAAGTTTGGTTTCATATAGAATTCACAATGGTGGGTGAGACGACTGCAGCCAGGGACAAATCTCTGTGCTGTAGCAATATTAAGTGATAATAAATATTATCAATAGACCTCGTATAGTATTGATAATAACAGGGCACCACCTTTTAAATGGATTGGTTATTTAATAACCAATAAAAAAATGTAATTATTAATGAATTAACTGATTATTAAGAATCAATCTCATACCTCAAGTTGAGTCCTCGTGACAGTGACTCCACTTCCCAACTTAATAAAAATTTCTGGATGACTGTCGTTCTGAAGATTTATTATTAAATCACAGAAATAAAATGTATATATCACATGGCTAATATGAATAAAATGTGAGTAGATAAACAGGAAATGACTGAATGTGATAATAAAGGAATGATGCTAATCTAGTTTGATGGAGAGTGGATGATTTGAAAATAAAGAAAAAGATCATTAACAGCGCAGAATTTGGGCTGTAAATTTGGAAAAAATAGATCTGAATGAATTGTTTTAATGGAACTGTCGGAGACGCTGTCAACCCTGATGAGATGGATCAGAATTCCTCTGTTTGCCGTAGAGGAAGGATGAGGAGATGAACTGTCTGGGATGAGGTGCTAAAAGCCTGGAGCTCCGACTGGAGACATTTGGATGATGGACTCAAATAAAGCACGTCCCCTTAGTCAAGAAGGGGCAAAAAGGTCGCTGTTACTAATTTCTCTCTGATCCTGAGAGAGAAGCTGGTTCTATTTCTGAAAAAGAATCCAAGCTTCACCTGAAGTTTAGTGACTAGATTATTTTAAATGAAAGCTCCTGGTCTAGGGTAAAACCCAAGTACTTGTAATTCAAAACCTGCTCTATAGGTTTTCTTTTGTAATGTTCTGTGGTAGCACCTTTGTATGAGGGGAAACCATTAGCTTAGTTTTATCTGTGTTTAAAACCAATTTAAGATCATATAAATGAGGCTGGATAACATTAAAAGCAAACAGCCAAACAGCTAAGCTGACAAGCCAGATGGATTTGTTTCACACATCCATCTGGTAAACCTTCCATAGACAGCATTTGGAAAAGGGCAGAGCCTTTGAAAAAGAACTTGGAGGGTGATTGGCTGAATGTTCTGTCACATCTTTGCTGGCCAATCAGAGCTACAAATCACGTGACATCATAGCCCAAAACCGAGGTGTGCCGCTACCGGCGAGTAAACTCCATAGAGAGCTGCAGAGCAGGAACCATGGCGACTGTAGACATGTCAGTACACCACTTTTGTTGTTTTTTGAAAAGAATACAACTCAATGCTGTTCTTTTTTCCTCTTTAACGAAGAAATGTCGTAAACTTCTGATAAAACTGGCGCTTTAGCAGCATCCATGCGAATGTCTTCCACCATCTGCCTCTTGTTGCCGCTTGCTTGCATCGACTCTGCCACACACGAAAGTACTGCCCCTTGACACTGATTGGTCTTATCACTTACTAACCGGGCCCAAACGATTCAGATGGGAGCTTTGCAAGATAGATTTTCCAGTAAGAAACACAGAAATGGGCGAATCAATCTGCTTTGCAGGCAAACCAATTTTTAAATATTGTGAAAAGTGAAAAGGGACTTGTTTAAAAAATGGTGGATTTTTGGCCAGAAAAAGTGAAACAGGCGGCGGGTGGTTGTTTTTGGTCAAATATTTACATCAGCAGGTCCTGGTCATGGTATTTTGTGTCGAATTTGGAGTTGTTTAAAAAATGGAAGTCTCTGGCCCGAATCTGCCAGCAGGTCCACAGGGGAATTTTTTTGTCCAAATTCAGCAACAGGGTTGCCTTTTTTGTAATTACTGAACACATGACCATTACTTTTGTTTAAAATGTCTACACTGTGTAAAATGTTTGGAGTTTGTTTTATGACTGAAGTATAAACATACTCCCATTTTGACTGTTATTGTTCAGACTATATATTCTTGTACTATTAATTAGTACTATTATTTGTATTATTAATTAATATTACTGGTATTGTGTTTTGGATATACTGTTTCGATTTCTGAGTAATTGATTAATATGGCAACACATCAGGGCTCTGTATTTACTTTGACATGTGAGACAGTCCTTTGAGTTCTGCTTCACTGATTAAGTGGGGGGACTTTAAGACAGATAGGGGTGGAGTTTTTCTGCGTTCACACACCATTTATCAGTAAAGGGATAAAGTTCTATACTCAGGTTCTTGCTTTGTGTAAAAGACTAACTCTGTTAGAAATTATTTTTCCCTCTCATCAAGTTCTTAAAATGCCCAGGAGGTAACATGACTTTTGTGCCTGTTCAGTGAGGAATACTTTAATAATAAAAAGAGACTCCAGTACAACATGACAAGTTTATTCAATTTTATTAAGCAATACTGTTCACTTACATTCTCCTCTTTCTCCAGTGTAAATTTCATATTCAATAAATTTTCTTTTCAAAAATCATCATACTGAACATGGTGGAATCCCTCGTGGAGTTAACATTCACCCGATTAGGGAACCAAATAAAAAGGAACACAGCATTACGATCTGCAGGGTAAATAAAGGGTGACCTCTACTGTGCCTTTAACTACTTCCCTCTGTAAACTGAAGACACATATACACACGTCCTCGGCATTCATAAAAACTCAGATACTAGACAGACATTACTCCGATTCTGATCGATAACGGGAAAAAAAAAATCACAGGTGAGGATTTCTTGCACACAGGGATTGGTCACAACAGATTCTTTTAAAACAAAGTGCTTGATTGACCGCTCGCTTGACAGAGGAAACAAAAGTTTGGAAAAAAAAAAAAACTGCAACAAAGTGGAAAATTACAGCTCCTAAGAGATTGTTTTTAAAAGAAGAGAGGGCAAAAAGGACCAGCTCTACACATATAAGCTAAAATGGTACGGGAGGCGATGAAAAACAGGTCTGATTAATTAAGGCAGGCTTTCTGTAAGGCGTTAAAAAAGTCCATTGCTGTAAGATCTCAAAGGAGTTAGTCCAAAGTGTCTCAGTGTGGCTTTGAGTGAAGACATCATCCTGAGTGCAGTGTGTGAACGGGACACAGTTGTCCATGTTTATGTGTTTTTATGGGCATGTAGGTGTGTGTTGTATCGGTGTTGGTGTATGCTTTGGGTTTGCCACATTGCTAGGCTGGGTGCTCCTGGGTTTCCTTATACCACACCACCTTTTTTGGAACTGCAACAAAAGAAAAAGGAAATAGGTTAGCTGTATGAAAAAGTGCTGTGAACATCAGAAACTCCTGTAGGGATGTACTTTGATGCCTAGTGTGTCAAGCCCAAGGCCAGAGTTTTTAGGCTGCGTTCACACTGCAGGCCTTAATGCTCATTTGTGATCTTTTCTCAGATCTGATTTTTTTGTTTGCCTGTTCACACCTGCAGTCAACTTCCAAAAGATTAGATACGCATCTGGTTTAGAACCACATTCGAAAATGGCCTGATTCTGACTCGAAAAGGTCAGATTCAATGTGACTTGCGCAGTTCACACTGTCAGAAAAAAATCAGATAGGAGTCACATGTGAGCAAAAAAATCAGATTCAGGTCACTTTTAACTGCAGTGTGAATGTAGCCTTAGAGTCATGAAACCTGGCGAGATCACCATGCTAACCAAACTCAGTAATGGCTAAAAATAATCTGTAAGGTTTTGTTGTTTGAGGAATATTACTTAGGAGTGCTCTCCATTGGGTCAGGGCTCCAGACTAACTTCTTTTTTTACTAGGAGCACAGTGGCACTAACTTTAAATTAGGGGCGCACACTGTAAATCAACTTGCAAAGTAAATATTCACATTTCCTCTCATTTTCACTGTATTACTGTGGAATTGCACTTTCATTACACAGGCCACGGCACATTTTATGTTTCAGACTGGCATTTGTGTTTGCTCAAAGTGTCGTGTTTTAATTTTGTAGTGCCAGTATTATCAGCAAATTTCATGTTCCCTGGACCCTGCATGTTGTGGGTATTGACAGCAGAATTTGCAGTTCATTTAATTCGTCTCCCTGAAATACCTCAGCCAGGTGAACCCACGCAGCCACTCACCCCAAAAAACAGAATTTCCTGCCTTTTTATGCCATGATCGTTTCCTCACAAAACGAGTCAGACTCATTATCAGGATTTGTCTCCTCTGGCACACTAGTTTTAGTGGGGAGAAAGTAAGCACTGATAGTCCTCTTTGCAATTGTTCATTGTTTACAAGATTTATGTGAAACCTGTAGATTCGTGCGATAACCCCAAGACTCGCCTCTTTTCACACATTAGCCAATCACAGTGGTCATTAATTTATGTAAACGCCCACTGTTTAACATTTTTGGAAATTTGGATAGCAATTTGTCTTCAAAGATATTGGTGGGTCCTGAGGCTAGAGCAGTTGAGAACCACTGCTTTAGACTACAGGACTTCGTAAAATCTCAAGTCTGTCGGACCCAAGTTTGAAGCCTTTGAGGGGTGAGTAGGTCTTCACAGACACATCTCTTTTTCTCTGTGACTCTCTGGTGTGGTGAGGGCGTAAGGTAAAATAGCTTGTAGCTTGGGTGAGTTTCTTGTAGGTTCAACATGTCGCACTGTACTGCCCCATGTTGAGCTACGTGATGTTTGCCTGTGTTTCATGCAGCTGCTTTGACTTGTTTGTTTTGTTTAGGAGGCGGCAGAGGGGGAACATATTCCCCTGATACACATTCTTCTTTCTAAAATGAACAGCAATTCAGTCAAATTCATTCAATTTCTGTGATTACCGCTTTAAATTGTAATTTTGTTTTTATTGGCCAATTCCGTCCACGATTCTGTTAACGGAGAAATCAAAGTGCCCTAAATAAGGGGAGAACTCAGTTTTGTGTAAGGTGCTTTAAATGCCTAAATATAAACACAGTGAGTACTATGTATGCATCTATAAAACAGATGACTATAAAACATCTAAAGGCCATGTTTACACTTCTAAAGATAAGACCATTTCAAACACCAGAAGCACAGTGACAACCCAGATTGGTTAACAATATTGACTTACCTTTTTTCTGTTTGTTACAAAGAATATTCCATTCTGTGAAGAGGAAAAACAACACTATTAGACCTGATGAAATAAAATAAAGTGGCATCAAAAATCTGCAAGGACAGGGCCCATACACCTCCTGGCAGCTCTCACCTCTACTGTGATAGTTCAAAGCCTCCACTAGATGGCGACAACTAAGCAGCAGCTTTCCATTGCTCTCATCCACATCTGAGCGCGTGGCGGGGCTAACGGAGGTAGTGACAGGTGAAGCCGTTTCTTCTGGAGGCTGGAGGGCGAGAACTGTCTCGTCTGGCGTCTGTTGGGCATCTGTAGACTGTGGAGGGAGGGGGTTGGCGTTTGGGTGAGTGTTGGAGCCGTCTGAGGCGGACCTCGCCTCACTGATGAAACTGAGACCCCACTGGTTCTGTAGCAGAACACCGATGGCTGGGCGGTCCTCCTCCAGCGCTCCGGTTGCTGCTCCAGCCTTCACCTTGGATGCGTAGCTGACGGCGGGCTGCAGCTTGGCGGGGCTGTCCTGCACCGGGAAGGCAGGTGGGGGCTTAAGCAGAGAAAGACTGTCCTCCACCCACCTCTCCTTTGGGCTAACCTTCTGTGGACGACTGACACCCTTCTGACTCTCCCTGCGGAGGCTGCGGCCTTTGTGCTGCTGGCCCTTGCGTTCTTTTTCCCTACGGTAGCTGAAGGTGTGCGTGTGACCGGGTGCAATGAGGTCACCTTCAGGCGAAAGCTGACGGGGCTGTTGGTCAACTCCAGAGATGCAGCCTCCACCTCCTCCTCCACAGTTTCCTGAGCCGGGGGACAGGCGTCGGTTGCGGATGTGTGGCTCAGAGTTGGTGGCTGAAACAAGGACTGCTGGGTCACAAAGAGTATCGGACTCGCACACAGTGTTGCTGACTTCCCATGAACCTGAAATGAAAGTGACAAAGTATTGGTCAAATATCTGCTGGTGACAAAAAACTATGAGGGGTTTATTTCAGTGATTGTTGTTCAAGAACAAGGTTAAAGTTATCAATAATCCATCCCAATGAATCTAATGTCATTCTTTGGTCAAGTGAAGTCTACAAAACAGCACTGTGGTATTATCACAAAAGGTAAATATGTAAAACAGAGAGAGCAACAATCTTTCTAGAAAGTTGAGCCAAAGAGCCAGGGTCTGGTGTATGGGAGTCAAGGATGTCTCGTCAAGACATGGAAACATCACTATGCTTTACCTTATTTGTTGACTTAGTGCTCATTTTCATAGGTTTTCTTGTTTTTCTATTACAGGGCAATTTTCCCCAGTGTAGAGTCACCACTCAAATTACAAGTTGCTCTGACCAGGTCATGTTTCTTAAATTAAGAAGTCTCAAAAACTACACTCCGAGTGGTCTACATACCAAGTATTACATGATTGTTTTCTTTAAATGTATGTTTTTCACACATCGAGGGAGAAAAGCTGTTAAAAGAGAGCCATCCATCATGCTCCACTTTGCATCAGAGCAATGAGGCTGGATAGCTCAGTGGTTTAGATTGGGTACAAATCCCAGTCAGAGCAGAAGTATCTAGTGTGGGCCCTTGGGCAAGGTCCTCTCGCCAGGAACGTCCCCAGATGCAAGTCGTTTTGGATAAAAGCATCTGCTAAATTACATTGTGACAATGATACATCACAGGTGGGACTGAATGAAGGAGTGAGCATGGTATGCATTTACACACAGGTAGTGGAAAATCAAGCAAATAATAAATTAATCATCCATTCTAAATCAACTCAGTTTACCATTAACGCCATCTGTTAGACTTGTGATCTCCAAAAAGCTCCATACATTCAGTGCACAGTGATGTCTGTGTCCTCACTGCTCTGCATATCATAAATAAACAGGCCACGTCTGTAATACATGCTTCTATGACCTCATCTTAACAGATTTCAGTCATCAAAACAACTGAAACATTATCATAAAAGCCCAACTGTGTGTCAACACACCAACAGTAAATAGAAAGCTGAGATGTTAATGGTAATAGAAATGGTAATCTTTTTTTCAAGATGGGGAAAAACATGTTTGACAGTCACGATTTTGACTAAATAACATAATATGCTGTTAATCTACACCTGTTTGTATGATTCATGTTCCAGTTGTCTGTGGCTGTTCTGGAATTGTCTGTCACACTCTTGCTTAAACTTCATGTAATCATTGTAAATTTTTGCCTCACAAATAAACTGATAAGCACACTCTGTGTCTCTGAACAAGTGGTTCATATTACACTCTCCACTTGGCATAGATCCATAAAGATCTTTGAACTTCAATATAAACAAACATCAGTGCCTGATGACACATTTTCATGTGACTTTACAGAACCGGTAGGTTTTACTGTTTGCCAACTTATGCTGAAAAGAACAAGGTGACGCGGTACAGAATAGAAGAGGGTGGAGTAGTTGGAGAATCATCTCACATGACAGGCTGTGTATCACAAACAACTCTAACTCATAGGCAATCACTAAATACACCATCAGAGCACCAATATTTGGCAAAACTTTGCCGTTTCTGCTTTGGATCTAGCCATATCATCAGATGTTGAACATGTAAGTATTAGACAGTTTGAAAATCATTTATTGGCAGTGAAACCATGAAAACATGCCATCTAATATGAATAGGAATAAAATGAACCATGCAAAGTTAAATATAAAAAGGGCCTGTTTGAAAATGTGGGGAAAAAAAACATCTAAACAACCTAAAAAGTTTACCTCCTGACTGAATTCTTTCTTTGCATACATTCCATTGTGGTATACATACAAGACACATACTCTGGATGGTGCTGTCATTCACCCCCATGGATAGCTAACAGATGCTCAAACTCTGTTTCTCCTTCTTTCAGCTATCAGGCAGCTGAACGTTGAGAGTTGAAGCTGACTTGTTGTCAGTGCTTACTCTGGGTCTTAGGTGTGTCTTACTGCTTTATGCATTTTGGCATTGTATTTAATGTATCCATTGGCGTTCCCATGTTTTTAGCAAACGTGTTGTAACTGACTAGTAAATGTGATTGTCTAAATGCTGCTGTGAAGGTTCCCTCGTTTTTATTCCTTTGCTTGTGTTTGATGTCTTTTAATAAGGATTGGAAGGCTGTAAATATGTATTACTGTCTCTTAACAAAATCATACAACTAAAAATACAAAATTAAAAATATAACACATTAATGCACTACCAAAACTTAATTTACCCTCAAAACTCCACCAATGATCCAAACAATAGCGGATTGGTTGTTTACAATATCCCAGGAACCATAAGCGGGCCTCTATGAGGGAAAATCGCGATCAACTGACAGCTTCTGGCATTTACATCCCCTCCAAAACATTTTTAATCCAGGTACAAAGTGCTGTGTTTATTCCAAGCTTTGATACCACAAATCCATGATAATTAATATTTATTAAAATTTTTGGTGCAAAAACTTAGCGGTGTTGCTGTCAGTTTTACACAGGAAGTTCCCAAAAAAAACCAAAAAAAAAACCACTTTGCTGTTTATCCTTTGGCCAATCACGAACCTTAAAATTCTTTTCTATTGTTTTAATGATGGTAGCGACCAATCAGGTTGAAACGAGAAATTCATGTGCGTAAAATGTGAATTGATTTTGCAGAGATAAATAATAGATTCTGTTGTGTTTGTCAGCAAGTTATTTTTGTCTCCCAATAGACAAGGCCCGTAAGAAGCTGATGTGAAAACAGCTTGTTATTGCTGATCTGGGTGTGATTAGTACAAGTTAAGAGGAGATTCATTTTCCATGTTGTTCTTTTACTTGGTCTTTCTGGTCATGTAACTTTTGATATGATCATCTGACATCCTTGCATCACACATATTCTGATAGTACAGGTTGACCTAAAAAATAGACATCTATAACTAGATTGTGCTTTAAAGGGTAGAGATTCTACAAGCACTTTCACATAAAGAATACAGGTAAACCAAAAAAATGGAGAATAAGTGCCTCGGGTTCTCAAGGGTTAATACAAAATACAGTGCTGAAAATACTAATACACATTATATGCACTTCCAAAAAAATGGTCATGGATGTTGAAAGTCCAATAGCGCAGCAGAGATATGTTGGTCTCTTTTCAGTGCCCTAGGCACAAACTAGCATTATTTCCGTCGCTTATTTAACCACTTGAGACATTTTTTATTTAGTTTAAGTCTTCCCCGTGGGGGACGGGTAGTTTATTAATCGTGTAGTCATGGTTATAGTCGACAGAACAAACAATTTCTCAATACAGTCCTGCATTTGTGTACTGAACTCCTAGTTTAGATATCAATCTGACTCACAAAGCGGTCATAACAACTTGCTGATTACTGCAGAGTGATTAAAGCCCAAGTTATCTCAAAATATTTCCGTTGTAACAATGATGTCCTAAAGGAGTAACTCCCGGTGATTTACACCCTTTAGAAGATGAAGTATTACACATTTAAGGACCCAGTCATCGTGAAACAAACACCCACGGCCTATGAAGCGTGCCCGCTCCCTAGCGCCACATTTCAAAAACACTGGTGAGGTCTCAAACCCTACGAAGCCCTCCTGAGACATAAACAGAAATGTCCAGAGACTAGTAGACTTTTATATACTTGCTTTCAGACAGACGTATAAAGTGTTGGGTTTGATTACATCTGTTTAAATTCAAGAAAACGCTTCCAATTGAGTAAGCTATGTTGGCAGCTAACAAGACAGAGAAGCTTCTTTACATACCAGCACCGGTGTTAGCAAACTTTAATTAGCAACGTCACGGTGCCACGACGTAAACTCGACGAATTTCTCTTTCTGCGATCACAGAAGAGGGAATAAAGTTCAACGACATCTTAATAATGAGCGCTGTCGCCGCGAAAAAGGCGTAATATTCACTGTATGGTGACACTTTGAGCTCGTTAGCATGTTAGCTGAAGTCAAAGTTTCGTAACCCTCATTCAAAGCGGCTATCATCGATACCGCTAGCATGGTGGCTAACGCCGTCGGCAGGGCAACAAACGGCAGTTCTGAAAGTGAGGAATGTACCTCATAAATCACATAAAGTTTTAAAAACTTACCGGTTTTGATATGCATGTCTTTTCGTTAGATGTGTCGTTGGAGATAACCGTTGGGTAACTTTTGTTTACAGCGTTATGAAGACGTCGGCTCACCGCCTGGATGTGGAGTCTTGTGTGGACACCCGGAAGCGACACGAGAATGTGGGTGGAACAGGAAGTCCTAGCAGATAAACGGTCCGGCGGCAAACTTGGAGGGAATTCTGAGATTCAAACCTTTCAAATCCTACAATGGAGTTACCAATGACGGTGCATCATGGCCACAAACAAAGAATAACTAACGTAAAATGAAGAGTATCCGTTGGTTAAAAAATGTATTAAGATTTTTTTTTTAAAATGTTTTTAGTCGTAAATCTACGAGATACCAAACTCAGAGAATGTAAAAAGTCGTGAATTTATGAGAGAATAAAATAGATTTTTTCATGTAAAAAGTCGTAGGTTTGATTTCATAAACTCCAAATTTTCAAGTTTGAAATTTCAAAAATGAACATAATAGAGTTTAAGTTAAAGTCCCTGTAAAGTGATACAAAAAAAATAAATTTTTAGGTTTGTTGTACGACATGCCATTGTGTTCTGAGCCACCAGGCCAGATTTGAGTCCAGATGCTTTATGAACCTTAAGAAAATATTCTATCCTGAACATTATTCTAATCCTTTGAAATTTTATATTCACAATTCAGTTTATCCTTCCACATAGTTATTTTGTTATTGTATTCATTTATTCCATTCTTCTTTAATTTTGTCCTGACTGTGTTTATTTTTGTATACATTTCTAAGATGTCAACACCATACTGTTTTTAACTTTTGGTTAAAAAAAAAAATGATTAAAAAAAAAACTTGGGGGGCTCTACGATCCCATTTCCTCTACAGTTTTACTCCACACTGCTCCACCTTGTGGACCAATAGACAAACTGCAATTAACAAGAAAACCTTATTCAACCATCACCAGTTAACCCTGACACTGACCTAATGGATAATCATGGTTCTTTTCTATAATTGAACACTTTCAAGGAAAAATACGATTAACAGCATTCTTCCACAGAATTCAACAGATGCAAATTATACAAAATGCAGTTGCTTTCTCAAAGGTACACAATTTTCAGCCAGCTATAAAATTGACCAATTACCTATCAATAATGAGAAATCTAACAATAAGATTATAGTGAGAAGGTTGAAAGGTATATCTAATAATTATACAAAATGTTCAAGCAACAGACCAAGTTACATAAATTATTACATTACATATATAAGGGTGTCTGAAAACAAGTTGAATTCCTTGGTAATTTGAGATGAAAAGCTTCTTTATGTCTCTATGAATTGTATTGCTGCTGTGTTGATCTGATTTATTTCTAGAGTTATGGGCTCTCTGTCTGAGTTCTAGTCTTCTAAAGATGAGTCTTATGCAAAAATGATATACTTAAACAAAGAGCTGTTATTTGAGGAATGTAAAGCTGATTTGCCTTCGGTTTATCTGATTTTCTTTTGTAGAGTAGATGTGAATTTTGTTTTTTAACCTGTTAAGATTGGATTTATGAGCCCCAACCAAAACATCTAATAATTACAGTTACTTTCAATATCAGTTTGGCTCTTATATATTGACAAAGACATAAGACAGCCACAGTTCTGTGTCACTAAAAAAATAGCAAAATTAAAAAAAATAAGGGATCAAAACATTTTAGATGCTTTTTTATTGGCAAAGTAGTGATTACTGTTGTCAAACAAAAAACATTAATTTCTGTGAGGTTAAAGACTTAGTGATTCCACAACTATTCCCTTCTCCATGTGTATGCGTACATGTCTCTTCAGCCTCGTAGATGTAGAGAAACTCTTCTTGCAGAACAGACAGCTGTGCGGCTTCTCCCCCGTGTGCGTACGGACGTGCATGTTGAGGTCAGAGGAGCACCTGAACCTTCTCTCGCAGTAGGAACAGGGGTACGGTCTCTCTCCTGTGTGGATCCGTTTGTGAAGGAGGAGCTCGCCAGATGTGAGAAAGGTCTTTCCGCACTGAGGGCACTGGTGTGGCCGCTCCCCAGTGTGAGTCAAGTTATGGCGAACAAGCGAGGTGGACTTGGCAAACCTCTTCCCACAGCAGGTGCAGGCAAATGGGCGCTCTCCTGTGTGGGTATTGAGGTGTTCGCTCTGAGCTCTTTTGGTTTTGAAGCTCTTGGGGCACTGTGGGCAGCTGTACGGCCTGAAGTTACTGTGGCTGCGCTGATGCCTCACCAGCTCTCCGTGGGTGAGGAACGTCTTTTCACAGGTGGAGCAGATGAACGGCCTCTCACCTGTGTGGGTTCTTTCGTGGCGTGTGAGGCTGGCCAGCTGACTGAAGCTCTTCTCGCAGTAGGAGCACTGGAAAGGCCGCTGGCCACTGTGAGTCAGCAGATGGCGGTTGAGGATCTGAAGCTGCGTGAAGCTCTTTCCACACTCGGTGCAGGGGAACGCACGCTCCCTGGTGTGGATCTGCTGATGCTTATTCAGGAGCCAAACATGTGTAAAGCTTTTCCCACACTCGCAGGCGAACGGCCGCTCCCCAGTGTGTTTCATCTGGTGTCTTTTGAGGTCTGAAGCTCTGCTGTAAATCTTCTCACACAGCGAGCATTTGTACTGACGCCTCACTACGTGCCTCTGCCGGTGCCGCAGTCGCTCCAGGATGCTGCTGAAGCTCTCCCCGCATTTCTGGCATTTGTACTGACCGCCCACTTTCTCTGAGGTCTCCTCTGTTACAACGACCTCTGTCATAAAATCAAGGGGAGGATTGCAAGCCTGACCACAGGCAGTTCGTTCAAAATGCAGCTTGAGAAGTCCCATCTGTGTGAAACGCTTCCCACACTGCGAGCAGAGAAAGGGTCGCTCCCCAGTGTGAATACGCTGATGTCTGGTCAAATCCCAGGAGTTCCTAAAGCCCTTCTTACATTCCTCACAGGTGTAAGGGCGCTCGCCCGTGTGTGTCCGCTGGTGGCGAGTGACGTCTGACGCACGTGTGAAGGTTTTGCCGCACTCCTGGCACATGTGAGGGTCGGGTCTGTCGTGAATGGGGAAAGGTTTTGGGAAGTCTGGACGCTGGATTTTCTTCCTCTGAGTTTCGGGTTTCTCTGCAGCGTTCTGCAGTTTGCTGTACTGCTCAGGGTGGCTGAGCTCTATGTGCTGCAGCAGGTAGGACTCCTGCATGTGGAAGAACGGACACTCAGAGCAGGCGAAGACCTGGGTGGACATCTCCACTGTGGTGCCTGTGCAAAATATAGAGCACAAAGGTAGTAGTTATGGACAAAATGATTGTGCAGTAATAGTAAATGTCTTTTGGGGTAGACATCACATAATTATTGTTGTTAGTGGAAACACGCTCAACACTCAACCCATCTTTCAGCCCAGTAATGATGTTGCCCAACAGGATACTACCAAGCACAGGTGTATCTTAAAAGATTTACATGAATTTTTTTTTTTTTGCAGTGATCTAATTAAAAGTTAAACTTCCATATATTATAGATTCATCTCATACAAAGTGAAATATTTCAAGACTTTTTGTTAAAGTTAGAGTATCAAAAAAACACCAATTCAAAAACAGGATTTATTATACAGAAATGTCAACCTTCTGGACAGTTGTATTCATTTCAGCATAAAGGCCTTGTTCAGGGCTCTGTTTACACAAATTACTGCATTATTTCAACATGGCATGGAGCCACTCAGTCTGTGGCACTGCTGGGATGTTATGGAGCTCAGGCTGCTCTGATAGCAGCCTTCAGCTTGTCTGTACTGTTGAGTCTCTCATTTCCTCTTGACATTTCTCCAGAGATTCTATTTGGAGTTCAGGTCAGGCCAGTTGGCTGGCCAATCAAACACAGTAACGCCATGGTCAGCAAACCAGTTTCTGGTAGTTTTGGCTTCACTGTGGGCAGGTGCCAAGCTCTGCTGGAAAAGAAAATCAGTATCTCCATAAAGCTTCTCATACAATGGAAGCGTGAAGTGCTCTTAAATCTCCTCAAAGACAGCTGACAGTGTTGACTTGATAAAGCACAGAGGACCAACAGCAGCAGATGACATGGCATCCCAAACCATCACTGACTATGAAAAGACTAGACTTCAAGCACCTTGGATTCTGTGCCTCTCAGATCTTCCTCCAGACTCTAGGACCCTGATTTCCAAAATTTACTTTCATCTGAAAACAGGAATTTGAACTACTGAGCAACAGTCCAGTTCTTTATCTTCTTAGCCTACGTGAGACGTTATGTCTGTGGTTCTGGATTGGCTCAACACTGAGAACACGGCACTTGAAGCCCATTTCCTGGGCTTGTCTGTGTGTTGCTCATGGTCCACTGACTCCAGTCTCTGTCCACTCCTTGTAAAGCTACCTTAAGTACTTGAATCTGCTTTGTTTGACAATTCTCTATAGGCTGAGCTCATCCTTCTTCGGTTGTGCTCCCTTTCTTACCACATTTTCTCCTTCCAGTCAGCGTTGAATACGAATATGCTTTGATACAGCCTCTGAGAACAGCCTGCCCTCTCAGCAAAGACCTAATAGGGCTTACCCTCCATGTGGAGGGTGTCAGTGATTGTCCTCTGGACACCAGTCAAGTCAGTAGTCTTGCCCATGATTGTGGTTGTGTGAACTGAACCAGAGTGAGAGAATGAAGGCTTAGGAAACATTTGCAAATTGGACTTTTCCCACAGTATTCCAGTAATTTGAGATAGTGGATTTTAGATTTTAATTAGCTGGAAGCTGTAATCATCAAGATTAAAACAAAAAGAAGAGAAATATTTCACTTTGTATAAGATGAATCTCGAATATATAGATGTTAAACTTCAAGAATTTAATGGCAGCAAAAAAACTTTTTCATGATATTCTATTTTTTTTAGATGCACCTGTAGAGAAGTGTTGCTTAGCTCCACTGCTTTTTTTTTCTTTTTTAAAGGAGGTGTCTGTTCAACAGAAACAGGTGAGGTAAACGCAGGGTAAGGCAAGGTGAGGTGAGGTGAGGTGAGGTGAGGTGAGGTGAGGTAAGGTAAGGTAAGGTAAGGTGAGGTAAGGTAACGTAATAAGCAACTGTTCTATTTCAAAGATGACTTTCACATAAGGTGTCCATAGTGGTTCACGCAAGTGATCCCAGAATGCTTTGCATGTAACTCAGAGGCAGCTTTTAAGTTTTTCTCCTTCTCCTTGTTTCTTTTAAAGCTTTAATAAAAAGGTGAATTATCCCCTTACATAAATCCTACTGTACTTATTAAGATGAAGCCACAGGAATGAGCCTTTTTTGTAACTGCCTTGCTAGCAGCCAAATAATACATTTTCTTAGTTGCAGATGAGTGCAAAATTCCAACATGAAGTTGGTAGCATTTGTGTTCTTGAAGACAAGCCTAAAACAGGTGCTAATGCTTTCCTGGGAGCCACAGTCCCTCCAGCAGCTTGTAGAGACTGAATGATCAGATTTCTGAATGGTGTACTAACTTATCTGAGTTTCATCTAATACTTATCTAACTGAATGCTCTCCATGGTCTAGTTTGTCATCTTCCTCTGAAATTCACAGAATTTTCCCCAGACTCCCTCAGAGATGGATGTACTAGTTTCCCTTTCCGACAAAATGTTATTTTATCTTGAATTCTGTACAGCTATCGGAGGTTCCATTTGAATTCAGTGTAGACTCCTCTAATAGTGCAGTCACAGCCTATAATTTAGTGGCAGATTCCTTCAGCTTACCTTGTGTTCCAAGGTCCTCAAGGCACTTGTGGTGCTGCAGCAGTGACCTCAGGTCATCAGGACTTGAGAGTGCTTGTAAACAGTCCTTCAGTACAGAGGGGGCAGAGGTCAGCCATGAAACCGTCTGTTAGTGGAAAAAAAAAAAAAAAACATCTGTCAGTGGGAATGTTTCTCTTAGTTTGCCATGTATCTCTCTAAACATGCTTCAAGCTGCTTACCTGACTGAGGTCCGGTACGGGAAGGAGCTTCTCCAGTTTAGAAAGAAACTCCCACACAAGGAGCTGCATGTCTGCATCGTAGCTAAGACCATATTCTGTTGGAAAAACCTCCTGAGAAGCATAAAGAAAACGGTCAATGAAAAATGTCAAAATCTAAATAATGGCAAGTAGGGTCACATGAAGCTGGCTTACCTGGTAGAAATGCTCCCTCTCTGCAGGGTCTTTCAGCAGCGTTTGAACCAGCTCCACAAAAATAGCAATCTCTGCATCCACCTCTGCATCTCCACTCTGAAAGACATTTACTATCACTAGGTGCTTCTCCACACTCGTAGATGCTGTATCTGACTAGTAAAGAACAACGACAGACCAGGGCAGCATGTTTTAATGCTTTTGCTTTGCTCTCACTTACTCCAGTGTATCCTGGTGGGCGGATTCTTTCCAAATGAGGCTCTATGCACAATGTCTGGGCTGTTTCCTCATTTCTGCACAACTCAAGAATAATCTAAAGAGAAGAATTTGAAAAATTATGAATAGAGTCCTCTCTCAAGCCGACTGTGTCCATGAAGTATGGCAAAGTTTGAATAACTGCAAACATTTTCAGTGTATATTCAAGATAAAACACACTGACTTACTCTAGCTCTCAGTCGTAGAAGCAGCTTTCCTCTTTGCCTTGGGCTGAGCAGGTCAGGAACAGTCCCCGTCACCAGTGTGACAAACTCATCCAGCTTTTCATAATCAAGAACGTCTCTACGCTGAGCGACCTGCCACATCGCTGCAGACAGCAGCCGCAGAGGAGGGATCAGTAGCCTCAATGATGACAACGGGAGGAAAATATCTGTACAAACACGGCATAATGAGTCTGTGTAATTACATTTCAATTCAACTTTATTATGCTGTATTTTTTTCAAGGTGAGTATCCAGTACTAAAACTTGAAAGCTAATTTATGCAAAGTTGATAACAAAGAACTTGACAAATGTGCGACTATTTAGGTTGAACAAAAAAGGAAATGCTTCAATATAACAGGACAAAAATGCAACTCTAATGCATGACTTAACTCAGCCACAGAGTTACTGTGATGACAAAGTTACTATTCAGCATTTGCACCTCTTGAAACCATACTATCAATGCACATCGACTTGTATAGAAAAAAAAAACACCTAAAAAGAACTTGTGCATATTCAAATATTTTTTCTGAATATCCTTCGGGATTTACAATTAATCAATCAATCCGTCTATCTATCTTTCTATAGGTACATCTCAAAGAATTAGAATATCATGAAAAAGTTCAGTATATTTTGCCACTCGTTTCAGAAAGTTAAACCCATATATTATATAGACTCATTACATATAGAGTGAAATATTTCAAGCCTTTATTTCTTGAAATGTTGATGATTATGGCTTACAGATAATGAAAACCCAAAATTCAGTGTCTTAGAAAATTAGAATATTTTGAAAAAGTTCAATATTGGAAAGTCATGGTGTCACACCCTAATCAGTTAATTACCTCAAAACACCTGCAAAGGTTTGCTGAGCCTTTAAATGGTCCCTCAGTCTGGGTCAGTAGGCTACACAATCATGGGGAAGACTGCAGACTTGACAGATGTCCAGAAGACAGTCACTGACACCCTCCACAAGGAGGGTAAGCCACAAAAGGTCATTGCTAAAGAAGCTGGTTAGTTTTCACAGAGTGCTGTATCCAAGCATATTCATAGAAAGTTGAGTGGAAGGAAAAAGTGTGGTAGGAAAAGGTGCACCAGCATAAGGGATAACAGCAGCAAAAAATCCATTCAAGAATTTGGGGGAGCTTCATAAGGAGTGGACTGAGGCTGGAGTCAGCGCATCAAGAGCTATGACGCACAGACAAATCCTAGACATGGGCTACAAATGTGGCATTGCTCGTATCAATCCACTCCTGAACCAGAGACAATGTCAGAAGCATCTTACCTGGGCTGTGGAGAAAAAGAACTGGACTGTTGCTCAGTGGTCTAAAGGCTAAATTCAGATGAAAATACATTTTGCATGTCATTTGGAAATCAAGGTCCCAGAGTCTGAAGGAAGGGTGGAGAGGTACAGAATCCACGTTGCTTGAAGTCCGGCGTGAAGTTTCCACAGTCAGTGATGATTTGGGCTGCCATGGCATCTGCTGGTGTTGGTCCACTGTGTTTTCTGAAGTCCACAGTCAACGCAGCCATCTACCAGGACCTTTTAGAGACCTTCATGCTTCCTTCTGCCGACAAGCTTTATGGAGATGCTGATTTCATTTTCCAGCAGGACTTGGCACCTGCCCACACTGCCAAAGGTACCAAAAGCTGGTTCAATGACCATGGTGTTACTGTGCTTGATTGGCCAACAAACCGGCCTGACCTGAACCCCACAGAGAATCTATGGGGTACTGTCAAGAGGAAGATGAGAGACACCAGACCCAACAATGCAGATGACCTGAAGGCTGCTATCAAAGCAACCTGGGCTTCCATTACACCTGAGCAGTGCCACAGGATGATCGCCTCCATGCCACGCCACACTGATGCAGTAATTCATACAAAAGGAGGCCCAACCAAGTATTGAGTGCATAGAAATGAACATACTTTTCAGAAAACCTGACATTTCTGTTTAAAATATCCTTTTTTTTATTGATCTTCTGAAATATTCAAATTTTCTGAGACACTGAATTTTGGGTTTTCATTATCTGTAAGCCATAATCATCAAAATTTTAAGAAATAAAGGCTAGAAATATTTCACTCTATGTGTAATGAGTCTGTATAATGTATGGGTTTCACTTTCTGAAATGAGTGACAAAAAATATTGAACTTTTTCATGATATTCTAATTTTTTGAGATGTACTGTATCTAACTATCTAGCTATCAGCTGCACAGCTGTTCAAGAGACAGCTTCTTGTTGAACACTATAATGCTCACTAATACACAGACTTATTTTAATTTTTGACTTAACTTGTCTCAGATGAGTACCATACATAGTTTGTAACATGTCTGTGATGTAATAAGACGAATAAGCTTGGTTAAATCTAAATAATGCAGAGTAATATAGCTGCAATCATTAACATAGCCACAATGCATAACGTTAGGAACTTTGGTTAGCAAGAAAACAATGCTGTTCACAAAGAAGGTAATGCTTAAACTCATACACAAATACGTTAAGTCTTGCATTAAGTCGTGTGCTGACGAATTAACAGTATGCTTACCCTTAACCACAGCTGGTTTGCTAACTCGAGCTAAAAGCTAACAGCACTATTTATGACACAAAGCCTTCGCTGAAATAAGTAAAACTTAAATTAGACGAACCTGCATTTTCCACTTCATGAGAACTGCCAGTAGTTTCCATGTTGAGGAAAAAATAGTGTTTAACTAAGTAATTTAACTAAGCCGTTTGTTGTTAGCGTCAGTTGAAACGGATGCACGTAATTTCTTTTCAAAATAAAAGCACGGCGTTGAGTAAAACAGAAACGATACTCTGCAAATTACAGTTGTCGTAATTTACAGATGTTAATACAACATAATTATATTTATTCTTAAGTTATAGTCATATAATCAAGACAACTATGCTTACTTTGGCTGAGGAAAAAAAATACAAGTTGTGTTTTCGGACAAACATAGATAACTTATTTCTTTATATCTTTCCCTATGCATCTGAAAGCAATTTCTAAAGAATTCTTATTGTTTGTGAGCTAATTGCACTTAAAGGGAAAAAAGAGACTTATGCATAGCCCATAATGTGATTCCAATAACATTTCTATTAACTGTTCATCATCCTGTTTGACAGGGACCTCGGGGTGATGGGCATAAAAAAAAAAAAAATCACCGAGGATTCAGTCTTCTCTCTGATAGTCTATTTAGTTTTTGTTGATCATTAAGAGGGATAAGTTTTAATTTTAGTTTATCAATTAAACACTCAGGCTTTAAAACAAATATACTTCAAAAAAGTTTAAACATTTATTTTTATGCGAGTTGAGCTCAGGTAGTGCCCATGTGTCATAAATGTTGTTAAATGTGTATTGCCATCATTATACTCTTGCTTCAGGTCTTGATATGCTTAGTAGCAGAATGTAATCTTCGATCCAACTCAATATTGTATTTTTAACAAGAGATTTTAAGAATTTCTGAAACTATTCCACAGAGCTTATTGTGAAAGTGAAGGCAAGTATTTAACCGTAACAAAAATTAAATCTTCACATTACGACATTAGATAAAATACTTTATTTGTAGTATTTTCCATGTGCAAAATTTCCAGATTTTAATGTGCTGGAATCACCCTGTTATATCATTTGGTGCACAACTATCTTCCATCATCACAGCTTCCCCACACGGGTTAATCAGACGGCTTATTACAAGAAACAGATGCACAATGACAGGACTCAATTTCAGACATAACATTCTTGGAAATAAAATAAGACCATTTGAAAGTAAAACTTCACACAATTCATTCTAGTTTGCAGTGACAATTTGATCAAAAAACATTTAGCATTTTAAAGTTATAACACTTGGAATACTTTCTAAGTAACTTAAGGAGGGAAGATTATTCAAGTCTTTGTGATGCCACTGCTGCTGTCCCCATTGTGAATCCATCCAGTGAAGACAGAACTGGCACCAGGTCACAGAGGGAAGGAGCATGGTGGTTCACATCTCTAAGATTGAAAGAGGACGGTCCCAGGGTCCAAACCATCCATCACGGTTTCCCAGTTAGGTCATGCTGAATTCAGCAGAAGATGGGTTAGCATTTCTCACAGCAAAGCAGGACCAGGACTCCATCTCTTCAGGCTGCAGATCCCAGATGACAAAGCTGTACACAAAAGAATTAAAGTAAGCAAGCAAACAAGATCATCATATAAGAAATCAGTTCAAACGGAGCTCTGTGGAAGACATAAAAGTAAGACACCACTGTATGAACATCCTGATTCTTCACATCTATTGAATACATATGCACTGGCTTTAAAATTTAGGATGGTATTGGTAGATATCAGCATTTCTGCTAATATTTACAATCAATACATCAGCCATATCTCATATGACGGCCATAAGTATGATTATGTATGAAAAGGGCGCCACTCGTGTGGCTGACCCGCAGTTCTCCCGCTCCTGTCCTCCCCTGTTTATTGGTCCCCTGGGACCAATAAAGGAATTGATTGATTGATTGATTGTTTGTGGCATTTTAGATAAGACCAACAGACCTACATCAGCTTAAGTCTTTCTCGGCTCATCCTCTTCCATTAAACTTTAAATTGTGTTTTATAGACTTAAGTTTTATGTCTGAACAAAAATTGATAGATCAGTACTGATATCAGCTAAAATCACTCTTTGAATATCTGCCAAAATCAGATATAGTACATACATTCCTATTATACTTCATCTTTCCTCTCATTTTTTGTCACTGTGCATATTGGTGACAGTCTGCCTGTGAACCTGATCTAAATGAAAAGCCCTGTCACATGATCTGTTGGATGGTTACAAGCCAATGATCTACTATCTTGCATCTTATCTGTTTGGTGTATTTTGTTTCAGCCTAATGATGAAAATACAATGCATATATTTATTTAAGAAGTCATTTTAAAGGGAAAATGTTGTAGCCTGGTCAAATATAGAGATAAAATAAAACAAGGTGTTCTAATATAAAGCACCAATGCCTCCTAAGCTAGGTCACAGTTTATTCTATTAAAGAGGACACAAAAATCCTCACTTTTGTGAAAGTTTACAATAATAACAAAACAAATATTCAACCGGTTACAAAAAGGCAGTAAATGCAAACAGACCATTAACATACTAAACTGCTTACAACAGTGTTTAACAATATTTTGTGTTTAGCACAGAGAAATAGACCAAGCGCATTTATACATAACATCAATGAACGTCAAAAAGGATGTATACTTGAAAGATATACAGTAGATACTCAATGACAGTTAACTACATTAAAATGTGATGACATACCAATAAGGATAAATAACATATAAACTAGATGTAGATATAAAAAAGTTAGTAGAGAAGACATTTAATCCAGTTCAGAGGCTTTATTCACTGTATGAGGGTTGTTTTTTGTGTTGTTCAGCTATCATTAAAACGCCATTTTCTTTGTCTTGCATAACAGTTAACTTTATTTACAGTTTAAATACAAGTATGGCAACTTATAGACCTATCTTCAGTCAATATTTAAACAGGCAACCACACAAAAGTCAACAGTAGTTAGTGGTTTTCTTGAGTACTGACAATGTCTCTGCTCGTTTGGAATGGACAACTGTAATATTAAGTCTTAAAATGAAACCCCAAAAATGGCGATTTGAATGTTTTGTCTCAAAGAAACTAGCTAAGCTTAGCAGTGACTTCCGTAGCCGCCCTCTTTGAACTACAAACGTTAGCTAGAAACTTCTCTGCCACTCACCTGTTTTACGGGACGATGTAGTACATGAAGAGGAAAAACACGACGTCAAAGAGCAAGAAAGCCCAGAAATCAAACCAGTAGGAGTGTTTGGGTAAAGAAATCTGATCTCCTTTAGATTTTGTCATTTTAAAGTCTTCTTCGGACTCCGCAGCGGGAGTGGCGCCTGCTCCCATCTTTGCTTTTGGTACAGCTGTGAGTGAAGCGCTTCTTCTTCTACTGAACAATAGCATTCAGAATGGTTGAATTACCGCCGCCTACAGGCTCTAAAAAGAATTTGGGAAAATAATCATTTTTCTCCATATCGATTAAGTATGGGATTGGTATTTAAGCTCCATGTATTTTACAACAAACACAAGCATAAATAATTCTACATCATCACTAAATACGATATTAGATAGACCAAACAAACTGTAGGACAGACCCAAATGTTAGGATGAAATCAGATGATGCACAAATATGGATGTACAGTAGTTCATTGATCTAACTTACAGCATTCTCATCTTTAACAAGTAAAACATGCAGCATTAAGGAAAACAGGATTTTTTTCTGAACCATTCTAAAAGATTGACATTGAATTGTTTGCATGTGTAGAGCATAACATCTGTGTTGCAAAAAATATATTAAAAAGTATTTTGACACACATTTCAGGGTAAAGAAATATTGCCTTCTACACTATGAAATTTGCAGTAGGAAATATTTTGATTTAATCTAAATTGCAATAAATTTCCCAGCCTACTCAGTATTTAAATTAAACCTTAAGTTACATATTTTTTACCTTTACTTGAGCCGATTTATAGACCAGTACTTTCACTTATACTTAAGTAAATTCTCACCAGAGTAACTGTACTTTTGCTTAAGTACGATTGTCCAGTACTCTTTCCACCTCTAAGGCTAATGAAAACAAATAGTGTTAAAAACTCTGCCTTTTGGTCATTAAAAATGTGTGATATTTATTGACATTGTATATAAGGTATATCATTATTTTATCAGTATAGTTGATTTTAGCTATTTAAGCACTTCATTAAATAGTTGCACTTTTCCTTGCAAGTGTTCAATCCTCCTGTTAAACCAGTGGTTCCCAACCTTTTTTTTCCCTTATTTTTTGATAAATTGCCCAGCTCTAACTATTTCCATACTACCTTACCATAAGTCTACTTAATGTTGGGCCAAATTTGAATGCTTATATCAATATTAACTGCAGGACTTGTATTTTATCCCTGGACTGTGTACTACTACTACTTTTTCTACAGTAACTTAAATGAAGCCCATGTTTATTAGTGTATTTTAAATCAAGTACAGTATTGATAGAGCATTGATATGAAGCTTTTACATTCATTTTAAAGTTTGACAACTAAAAAAAATCAAGGAGGATAAAAATAGAAACCAGAAGTGAAGAGTTGAAATTTAAGAATTTTTATAGACTTAAACTTGACTTAAATGTTCTGAATTTTGTCATCTAAACTAGACTAAAACTACAAAAATGTGTAAAATGTGACTTAAACTGAAAAAAACCTTTCCATCTATGGACTAAAGCCAAATAAATAGATGCCAAAATTAACATTACCACTAGTTTCCTATGTTATCCATAAATCCTTAAAATTCAAAAGATACCTTTGATTCTTGGGTGTATCTAAAAGTTACACATGCTGACATAAACAATCCTCACTATGAGTAAAATGACCCCACCCAGCATTGATGCCTTTACCCTCAATCTTAAGTGCAAAAAACACCATGCAAACTCATCATAGGACACAAAGAAAAACTCAGCGTGTTGTTTGCTCGTGTGACACCAAATACCATTTATTAGGGCTTTACAAAGACTACAAAATCCTCCAGATGAGTTAAATCACTGTCTCTGTCTATTTACATGATATGTTACATACAAATGTACAAAATATAAAACATTTAAGGACAAATGTTTCACCCAAAAAGAAAAAAATCTTAACCCAGAGTAAATGCTATGGTTTTTAACTGAGATTTAATTGCAAAGTGTTATGTGGGAAAAATACCAAGACTATGGTGTACACTGTTAACGGTGTTAACGCTCTGCGAGCTTGAGAACTCATGCGCCTTTGAGAGTTGTTGAAATATCAGATATCTAAGCCGTAACCACAATTACTACCTCCTTATTTCCTGCTACTGCCTACCCTTGCAGACATAAGGCCGGCGAGGGTAGACAGGTAAAAGCGAGGCTTGACTGCAGAGACACGTGAGAAGCTGAACAAAGGTAGGATTGTATTGAATAGGATTGTCCTGAGGTTGAGCGTGACGTCTTGGTCTCTGATGGGCTTTTACTGACCAGTAGCACCTGTTGGTTGTTGGTGAATGTATACAGTACGGTGTCAGGTCAGCTTCAGTGCCTCGGACAGCCAGCAAGCCTTAACGTGGCGGCAAGCTTGGGTTGAAACGTCCAGAGAGGAAGTGCTTTGGAGGAACAACAGGCATTCCTAAAGACGGGGAGAAGATGGGGAATATAGTGGAAAAGTGCCTGTAACGCCTGACAATGTAATACAACCCACAAATGTATAAGAAACTCTGCAGCTTTTAATGTCAGACTACCATAAACATTATAAATTTACCACAAGCATTATAGTAGATGCCTGCTACTAATGCATAAATCACTTTTAATGGGTGTAACAGATTTAACATTTGCAGGGATTTGTTTTTTCTAACTGAAAGAGAATCTAGACAAAACCTAAAGATATACTGTATTTTCTAGAGGGTTATTAAACACTTAAACATAAACCTGATAAATCTCTGCATTTCAGTAGTTAATGGTGATCAATGCAGTTTTAATGACATCTAAAATTGTAATAATTTGTCTTTCACAATTCAATTTTTTAAACAGAACCTAAAAATGGGAAGTGATTCCTGCCTGTGTTGTTTTGGGAATGGATTGTATACAGAGAGATTTATTCTATGAGCTTTTCTTGGTTTACTATATAAATTAGTGCTGCACTGCTAAACCATATTTCTTATTTCAGAGCTTTAAGGGGGACTGCTTCTCTGAGGTTGTTAAAATTAAATTTCAAAAACTAACTTAAATCATGATTAAAAACAAATGGAAAAATTATACAAATGTCTTTGGGTAAGAAAATGTGTTTTTAGGGCTATTTATTTGGATTCAGATTATTTAAAAAAGTTTAAAATTGATGTAAAACTTTGCAGCTATGTATTACTTTTTTTCGTGTGTGTCCTTGGGGGGCTTAATTTCTCATAGGTACACATAGGCAGGGTCAAAGGAAAAAAAATGTTTGGGAACAACTGCGTTAAGAAACATGCAGGACTGCATGTACAAAATGACTCAATGACACCAAGCAATCCCTGGTTATTATGACAGAAATTACACTTTTTCTAGGCATGTTTAGCTGCTTTCTCTGTGTGAGAAAACCTAGATATAGCTTACAATTCAAAAACCTCTTCTTTGTTATGCAACTCTCAATTTGTGAAACAGGCGTGTAACTTAGCAATCTGCACACCTTTTAATTATATTTCCTGCACACATCTTACAAATTGCACTCTAGTTTTAATAACTTTCATTTAATAGCCCCCAGTTTTTTTTGTTTTTATATTGCACTTGTGGAAGTTCAACAAGTTAGATAGCTGATGATTTTCCCTTCCTACAAATGTAGCAATCACCCATTGCATTTGCAGAAGGAAACTGCTATTACGCTTGAAGGAAATTCATAGTATTTGTAGGATTATTGCATTGAAAGCTGCAGATCTGTATTGGGTTTGTGGGCTGTTATTATGTTGCCAGTGTTGGTGCCTATTATGTGTTCTCAGGCTGTGATTTTGTGAGTTAAAAACAGTTTCATACTGTACACCGTGTGCCTCCTGCATAGGCAAAACATCCAACCACCACAAGACACACACCTGCTTCTGACAGCGTGTTGGGTTTTTGCATTTCTTTTTTTTTTTTCTCTCTGTTCTCTCTGTACAATAGTTTACTCAGCGGGTTAAGCATATTGTAACATCAACAGGGCAGAATGCATCTTTGATTCACTGTGCAAGACTTAAGTATATACAACCCACCCCGACCTCAAAGTGTGCAAAACCAACCCACTTGTTAAACAAAGAGAGGACAATCAAAATTCAAAATGGCTTCCGTCCGATACACGCATACATAAAGGTCTCTTCTCAATGCATCCCCATTAAAAAGCTTCAAAACATGCTCATCAGGCTAGAAAAACCCAAAAACAATTTGGTTGTGCTCCTGTCAGTTCAAGTGAGCCCAGCTCAACTGGGCGAAAAAAACAACTTAAAAAACACCCCACCTTTTTTTAAATGTTTTTACAATATTGGTCAGTTATAATTCAAATACAGCATTGACTCTTTTATACTTTAAATGTCAGAAACAAGAAAAGAACAGCTTGGAGGAAGAGAAATCAACAAATAAAAAGAGGCTTTTTTTAAAACTACAATCAGCTTCTTTGATGTAGCAGGAAGCAGATAATCCTCATCCGACATCACATCTCTATTTCTCACTATAGCCAATGGGAGCATATCCCAAATCTTTGCACATTTAAGGCAGTGAGAAAAGCACCAGAATCATTGTTCCTTTATCAGCTCTTGTGCTGATCTTGCATTTGGAAATACTTTGGATTTCTTTTGGTACAACAAGGATCTCATGGATGCAGCTGCTTAGCGAGACAATCTTGTGTACTGGAAATTTCCACATAGGAGGCTATCAGCTTGCATCCTTCAGGTCAATATTACTGATGTTTTGTTTGCTGATCGAATACTGTAATATCTCAGTATCATATCCATATCACACAAAGTCTGTCTTCCGTTGACTGCCATTTTTTGCCGTTATCCACAGACTTCACAGGTTTCATTTCTAAATGACTGTTAGCCATGATCCTTTAGGTAACTTTGGCGACGTCTGTCAAGCTTTCCATTCTCACACAAGTTTATAACAGAAACAGAAGTGTTTTGTGGCTCAGTTCTGTTTTAACTTTTGAGAAATATAGCCATTGGTGTTAGACAGAGGATAAATACAAGATCTGAGATTCATCTGAGATGCTGCTCTCAGAAAAAACATACATGCTAAAACTTTCAAAATAAAATTAAACTTCTGTTTAGGTTTTGGATAAGTGTTAAGGTAACCAACAGCATACCTTAAGTTAAAAGCCAAAATCCTTACATATAAACCTGAAAACAAAACTTTTAATAAAGCCACGTAAACAGTCTGCCTACAGGAAAAACTCTTCCTCCAATTAAAACATACTAACGCAGCCAGCAAAGCTTACGTAGCTCCATTAACTTTAGCTACATTTACACAAGGGTATATAGCTAAAGCTACCTTAGCTATAGATAACAGAGCTGCAAGGCTAATGTAGCTAACATAGCCATAGCTTAGCTCACAAAGCAGTTACGTAAGCTTTGTGTCTACATTATCTGCATATGCTAAAGCTCATGTTGCTGAAGCTAACTTATCTATAGGTAACTGAGCTACATAACTAAAGCTAAGCTCACAAAGCAGCTATGCAAACTATGTAGGTGTGCTATCTAAGTAGCTATGCAAGCTTTGGCTACGTTTGCTAAAGCTCAGGTTGCTAAAGCTTACTTAGCTAGAGATAACGGAGCTATATAGCTAACATACCTAAAGCTAAGCTCACAAAGCAGCTAGTTATGTGGGTACATTATTTAAGTAGCTATGTTAGCTTCAACTACATTTGCTAAAGCTCAAGTTGCTAAATCTAGCTAAGCTATAGCTAATGGAGCTATGCGACTAACATAGCTAAAGATAAGCTCACAAAGCATCAAAGTATGCTATGTAGGTACATTACTATGGTAGCAAAGTTAGCTTTCTCTAAGTTTGCTAAGGATTAAATGACTAAAGCTAACGAAGCTATAGATAAAGGATTTATGGAGCTAAAGTAGCTGAAGCTAAGTTAACAAAGCTGCTACGTAGGTATGTTATCTGTGTAGCTGAGTTAGCTTTAGCTACATTTGCCAAAGCTCAGGTTGCTAAAGATAACTTGCCTATCAATAAAGGAGCCACAGCTAAAACTAAAGTCTCAAAGCAGCCATGTAAGTGATGTAGGTAAATTTTTTAGTGTCTTTGTTATCTTTAGCTACATTTGCTTAAGCTTACTTAGCTACACTGGCTTATGCAGTAACATTAATTGCATAGCTAGTGTAGCTATGTTAGCTTTAGCTAAAGCTAACACAGCTTAAGCGAGCCACCATCAATGTAAACACTTCTAAAACAGGTCTTTACATAACTGGACCTCTGACCTTTTTCCTGTTTTTTTTAATTTTTCATTATTTTTTTCAACCAAATGTTTCTTGGTCTGTAATTTTTGCAATGTCCACCAATCAATCTTTGAGGTTACTTCATCAGTGTAAATGCCAGTCTCTGTTAATGAAAGTTTTTTTTTTTAAATCTAAGAGTGGAAATACATTGTACTAGCTAATTATGACACTTTCTTTCTGAGATACATGGAGTCTCAGATGTTCAGTCTATAGCCAGACCCCCGTTTTGTTTTGACAGCTGTATGTTTCCATTATCTTCATGGTTAACAATGCTATGTCTTGCTAACTTTTTCATGTTATATTTCTGATTTTCAACCATTAGTCTTGTAAAGTAGTCTTTTATATGCACTTGAAGGCTGTTTGATAAAAGGGTTAGGCTAAAGCTCCATGTTTCTGACATTCAGTATTCTCATTAGCTGATAAAGCTTTGTTTGTTAACACCACAAGGATGCAAGGTGTATCTCAACTAGTATAGTGTATTATGGGGTAAGCATACTTCCCAAGCATAACTGGTGCAACTTAGTGCTGGTATTTTATAGGCTTTATCTGGGGTAATACTGAGTTCTGGTAACTACTGTAGGCTGAGCTAGTTAGCACATTCAATTTAACCTAATTCCAACATCTTTGCTCTTGTGTTTTGACTTGAAGAGACTTAAAGGAAGACTCCACATTTAAAACTTCTGAATAATTTGTGTTTATGGAGCTCCATTCCAGCACACTACTTTAACATGTGGAGGAATTCAAAGCTTGACAGGCTTTAAATACTGGTTGTCAAAGGGAGAGCTTTAGCTAACAGTCATTTGAAACTCTTCTTTGATGACCCACAGAGGTCGCCTCATGCCTGTGCATTCTCAATTTAAGAGTGACCACGGGCTGTGGAAGGCCAAGAACAAGTTAACCACGGTCCACTGTGAATTTTGACATGAAGTCTCTGGGTGTGAGTTTGTTAGTGGATTTGGCAGTAAATCAAAGAAAAAAGTTGGCACTTGTCCTCTCTCTTTCTTTACAGTAGCAACGTTGCCGGACAACACACAGACAATGCGCTTTCGTTGTGCTTGTTCTTGGCACGCAGGGCAGCGAGGAGCGGCTTGGCAGTGCCTGACACTGAGGAGGTTCAGGGCGGGAGAGACCAGCACCACGAGGCTCAGCTGACCACTGAGGAGCAGGGTTGTGAGCCATTAAGGTTGTTTTACTAAAAGTCATTCTAATAGTGTTAGCTGATTTCATTACATCTGTCACCATTAGGGAAGAGCAGAACTGTCTCTATGCTTAAAGAAAGGCAAAGATCACCTAAATATGGTGATAATATGGTAAACACTGAAGAAGTTTCACTTTAAAGTATGAAGCCGGTTTATTTTAACCATTGACTGTTTGCTTTTGCAGCACTGAATGCACACAAATCTATTTAATTTAACTTATAATTTATTTGTTTTTGAAGAAATTATACTTTCATACCACTGAGAGCCTCCACTTAGACCACTAGAGGGAGCTCAATCTCTTAAAAAAATACCCAAATCAGAGATGGGCACAGTTGATCAAAAATGTATCAGTTAATCTGTCAGTTCTAAACATTAAAGAAAGTTAACCCTTTAAGTCTGATGGTTCACTCCTGGGTGTTTTCTTGTCGTTGCCAAGATTATGAACTTCACTGCCATGCACAGGTCTCAATCCTAACTTCGCAAAAAAAGTTCTGATTCTTTTGATCTTGATCATTTTCCCACGATCCAAATCCATAGACCCCTGACTGCTTCAAATCCACAAATATAGTAATATTAGTACTTTCTGGTGGTGAAGCAGCCTTTCGCAATAAAAACGCCCAGGAAATTTGGCTTGAAAGTACAGGGGGTGGTATGCTCTTACTTTGAAAAGACATAAACGGAAGCTGAATTGTAAAAAATTGATTTGGAGAAAAAAGTATGCCCTGTGCCCAGCTCTGTTTTAGGGTCCTACAGTGGTACAAAAAGCACCTTGACCAAGAACACGTCAGCAGGCTGGAATGTGGTCACATGGGGGCTGATTAAAGGCTAGCATCGCCCTGCTGCCTGTGTTTAAGTGCATGTGTGTGGGTGTATGTGTCTGTGTGAGAAGCACCTCTGTAAACAAGGAAAGACATAAACAACAGAACCCAAACCCCACCCCCCACTGTAAACATCTGAGGATATATCTGGGATTTTAAAAAAAAAAAAAAAAAAAAAAAAAAAAGAGAAAAATCCAGTTTTGTAAAGACAAACTCTTGGCTTTCTTTTTTTCTGAACACTTTGGAGACCTAAAGTTAAACTTTGAAGGAGCGGCTTGATTTACTCCTAAGAGGAAGTTCTGTCCCTGATCAGACACATCCCATCTGCACTGAATATATGAAAAGTTGTATTTTGAAATGTTACACATCCATTGAAAACAAATCAGAGCCAACCTTTTTGATTGTTTCTCATTTTGATGGCCAATTCCCAGGTTAGCCACATCTCTTTAAAGACGATAATCAGATTAAACATTGCACCTTAGCCAAGTAAAGACAAGTCTTTCCTGTCAAAAAGGAAGTATACCATTCTGGATAATAAAACTTTTCATATATCATACATCTGTGCATTTTTAGGGGGTGTCTGGTCATGAAATAGATTCAAAAGTTCCCAGGTGTCTCATAGTGCAGACTCAAGCGAGGAGTCCAGCTGGTCATCATGGTGACTGGTGCTGTCGCTGTCACAGCTCTGAGTGCTCGAGTAGTTAGCTGCCTCCTGCAGCCGCAGCAGCATGTTCATCTGGAAACACAACAAGCAAACAAAGACAGGACTTAATAACAGAAAAAAGGTTAAGGTTTAACAGCATCAGATAATACAGGCAGGTGTAACATCTCTATTTTATTCATAATGGAAGTATTTTTTACTTTAATCTACATCCACTTAAGTATTTCCTATACATGGAGACTAGTGTTCAGTTGTTCCTACATTTGGCATTACTGACATCTCGCAACCTCTCTTCTTACTCCTCTGTGCCTTCTGTGCTGGCATACAGCCCTGTAGTCTCTGGGCAGTCTGCCCTTTTAAGGGCATAAATAGGGGCACTAATCAGGAAAAATGTGCACAAGCTTCCAGCTCACAAGAACATAGCATTTGTCAATTTCAGAAAATTGGCCAATTTTGTACAGTTGTTGCTGAAAACACTTAATGTCCTGATTTTGCTCTTCAAAATATAAAAGGCTGCAATGGCGATTAGCATTGGAGGCTTTTACTGTGACAGACTAGAACAGAATACAATGTGTCCATCATCAGATACGTAACTAAACTTTAGTTAAGTTCAAGGTAAAATTTGTCTATGAGTTATTTATTCTGTTGCCACTGCCATAGTTTCATGTGTCTGAACTTTTATTTTATTCCTATGGTGTGAGGAATTGTTTGTATGGTACTGCTGGCTGTGAAACAAATTGCCCCTCGGGGATAATAAAGATATCCTTGATCCTTGTAAACTTTAGCATCGTGACGCTAACAGACAGGGGATTGAATTGTTGCTGCTTTGAGAGAGACAAAGCCACAGTCTGCTTCTTTTAATCATCCAGGACTAAAGACAAGCAAAGCATGGATTTAAACACACCTTCAGCAGGTAAGATGTTTGCTCCTGCTGCTTCTGGTTCAAGTGAAAAATAAACAAGCACTCCAGCAATTAGCCTTCCCCTTGACCTTATGGTGAATTCTGGCTAGAGCATAGCTGCCTGGCTCTGTGCCAGAGCAGAAACAGAAGTTGGGGATTACATTTACTGTTTTTTGGCACAAATCTCTCTGTTATGATACTTTTAATGAATTGTAGGCCACCATAGCTGTTAGATTGTGGAAATTTATCTCACAATGAACAAAAACACAACATATAGCTCACTGTTAACTTTCAATGAAGGCCATGACATTGGCTAACATCAGACTGTATTGAGATGAACTGCTCTGTGATTTTATATTGTTGTAGCTTTAGGGAGATGGGTTAATTCCTCTTAGTGCCTGGTGACGATGTGGGCTGCTGTATTTGCCCTGCCCAAATTATACCCCCCAAAAAAGAGGTGATAAACTTTCTAACAGTTATTCCAACACATCTAGTCACAAATTTTGGTTTTTACTTCACATGGACTTAAGGAAACGCCATGAATCTGGCGCCGGTTTCTCTAAGAACCTTTCTTTAGAACAAATTCAGGAAAAATGTTGAGAAGAAATTAGTGAATGAGCAAAATGTGACATTATCCCAATGCTTTAGCCCTGCTGATATAACTTATCTAACCTACTAAAATGCCCTTTGTGTCCACCACAACCCTAAAAGTGCTGCCACCTTCAGCAGATGCAGGCTCCATACATGCAAGCTCTGGTTATTGACAATCTACCCTACCACCTGGCCCCTAATGCCCCCCACAACTAAACTGTGAAACTACAATGGGCAGCTGGAGCCAACCCATTACCGGGGTTATCAAGTGCAAATCCCTCTCTCTCTTCTCCGGTGAGAGGAAGGCTCAAACATCCCAGTACCACTGCTTCTCCATGCTTGCTCTCACTGCCCATAACAGCCACCTGCAGAACTTCTATATGCTACCCAAGCAGGTTAGGCTGTATATCTATAATGCACCTAAATATAATGACTCACAAACTTTGTACTTAAACGAAGCACTTCAAACCTCGCAGTAAATTGCTGCAATAAAACTGAAGAAGTTTTTATCCCTGCAATAGAGCTAATGGTCTGAGTAATTCAGAGATCGTCCTGCACCTGGTGCATTGCTTTAAGTGTTCTTAAAATGAGTCCTGGCACACCTGCGCTCAAACTGGTCTCACATGGATAGACAAACTCTCACAAAGACACACATAGGCACACACTGGCTAAATCTAGCAAGTTGCTCTTGGATGACTACTCTTTAATTTGTCTTGGGCTGCAATAACCCAACAAATCGAAATTAAATCCATCCAAGGCTGTTCATTAGCCAGTACAACTACACTTCTTGGTCTAGTCCTTTTAATGAATTTTCCGGCAAAAAGCCAGTTACCCTCATGCAGTTTTCTTTGGAATCATCCTTGAAGCAGATAGAGGGAATATCACGATCATTTTTATACATTAAAGAGGTTGATTTAATACATTTTACTATGTTTTCTGTAACAGGTCCCATAATGCACACTATTAAATCAAAAAGCCAGATGGATGGTTGTTATAGCATATGTAGAACTATCATTTATATAAAAAAGGGAATTGCTCACCAGTGGGTCTCCTTCTGTGTCGCTCTGAGAAACCTGCTTAGATGAGGCTCCCTCCTTGGATGAGCTGAAGCCATCGTATCCGACATCCTCCGGCCGTAGTTGGAGCAGTGACTGGCCCTCCTGCTGCAGTGCGGCAGCGTTCCATGGATACGTGTCGTTCACCCACTTGGATGGATCCTCCCATGCTGCTCTTTTGCCATACAGCTGCAGGCGTGTCAAAGAGAGGAGAAAAGTATAAACACTATGTGGAGCAAGAACATCTATCAGAGACCAAGCCTCCTGTAACAGGTATGAGGTGTTGACTTGGAAGCCAACTTAGCTGTACCCCTTGTTGTGCCAAATTTTTGAATAATCCTACGGACCTAAAGGTTGTTCCTTGACATTTGCAGCCAGCCCCCCCCCCCGAATAAAATCCTTGCTGCTTGATTGAGAGTCTAGCTCGTTGTCTTTGTTGATCAAATTAATCACAAATAATATTTCACTACTTCAGGATAGAGATAAAAGGGCACCAATGGACTAGCTACTGCACCCCATGTGCAGAGGTTATTGCCCCCCAGCTAGGAAGCCTAAGTTGGAGTCCGACCTCTGGTACCTTTCTCACTGTTCGTTCCTTCCTCCTCTGGGGTGTGGTTCAGTCAGAATGTTTACATACAGTTAGAAAAAGTCCTCTTACTGCGTTAGTACAACAAAAACTGGATTTTCAAAGTGCATGCAAACATGCCAGTCTGACTGAAATCGTTTGAATCCAGATTTCCCATAGTATAGACTAACTAACACATCTTATCTTCTTACAACTATAATTAATGGGATGTCTGTCTGTCTGTCTAGATTTGCATGCCATACTGTTGCTCCAATTGTCCTTGATACCTCTTGGAAGACTTTTTGGGTTTACTGGTTCAAAACTGGTGCCAAAAAAACGTATGTACAGATTTTCTAAACAAATTGTTGCATGTTTCACTTCAGTTTGCCCCCGTTCCCATCCGCCTGTGTAACACACGCTCACTCCACTACACTGCTGAAGAGGAGGTGGCCTTTGCTCTCAAACACACGCTAAAAGATGGAAACTCTGTGGGGCTCATGAGTCTGGCTTTTCTTTATAACTGAGAGAGAAAGTGATAGAGCTGGAAAACAACTGGGCTTTGTTGAAACAAGCCCACAGGGAAACGTATTTGGCACACCTTGATGTAATGATAGACCTGCTCCACGATTCCTGATTAAATTAAGCTCTCTTTAAAGCACTTCTCTATGCTCATTTGAAACCCTCTATCTGGAATGCCAGGTAAGTGAACTGGTAAATTTTGCCTGTGGTGTGAAGAGCGCTTAGTATAGGCTCTACAGGCTGTACCATTCTGCAGCATTTACCATTTACCATTCTGTAATAACCAAAGATTGGCTGGCAAGATGTTAATCTTGGGTGATAAAACCAGACAATGACGTACCTGAAGCCCCTCCCTGACAGCCTCCAGCAGGTAGGGCACAAGTGAATAGTTCCACAGGTCGGTGAACCAAACCCGAGAGCCTTCTACATCCATGGGACAGGACAGGAAGAGACGGGGGCCTGTAGGGGCAAAGAGCTCAGCTGAAGCCAAAATGTTTGTTGCATTGAAAGTAGAGATAAAAAAGACACAGGGCAGAGCCTAAACACAAATGAGGTATAAATGGACACAAAAGAGCATTATAAACACAGAATTATCAACCTGCCATTATTTTATGAACATCGTGGTTAGATTGAGACACAATCCAGGCTTTTGTATCAGCCTAACAGTATAAACAGAGAGAGGCAGCAGAGTGTTAATCTGTGTCTGAGTCTGACCTATTGTGACATCAGAGGAGCTGTGTGCCTCCAGAAAGCCGTTGAGGTGCTGCCAGGTCTTTGGGATCCAGTCGATGATCTTAATCAGGTCATTGCTGCGCATGTTCTTATTGATCTCTGTCTCTATCAGCTTTCGCCGCAGGAAACGGCCCAGGAAACCTTTGACCGGCTCAGTATGGTTGGTGCACAGAACCCATCTACACCGGGACGGATGATCAATGAAGAAAAAGAAAGGAGAATTGTTAATTTGAGTTGATATTAAACCAGAAATTCCATCAAAAACCTCTTAAGAGAAATAATTACACTGTTTAATGGGCATCTATTCCTTGAGAATAACTATTCTTCTGGTCTGTTTGTCTTTAATATGATGGATTTGTTTACAATTAGTATTTGGCTCTGATAAGCATTCCTAATGCCTTCACAATTGCCAAATTATCATCTAGTCAAAGCATGCCATGCAGACATTTATCTGCATGATAGTCTATTTATTTTCATTTAAAAAGACTAATTATCAAAGGGATGCAATTACAGCCCTCCCTTCAGAAGACAATGTGTTTAGTCTAAGGAGAAATAACACACTGACAGGGAAATGAAATCAAACAACATGCAGAGTGAATAAAACTACAAGCAATCCCTCAACGTTTGTGCATAGTACCACACCCAAAAGTACACTTTTGTGAGAGCTGTTTTCTTTTAAGTCAAGCTTGAAGTTGAAGAGTCACAAACCTGAAGTTGTGGTGGAGCTCGAGGTTCGGAGAGGAAGAAACTCCCTGGTTCATGGTCCCAATAACATAAGGGCTACACAAAGAGACAATGATAGAGGAAATCACAGTCAATACCAAGCAGCTGAAATTAACAGAGAAAAAAATGTAAATTGCTGCATTTTGTTGCTGCTACACAAACTACAATGCACAACAGGGTGATTGCAAGACAGAGATAAAAGATATTTAAGCTTGCCTTAATTATGCCTTGAGGCATTTGATACTGGAACAGTTTGATATTAAGTGTCTACAGATAATTTTACCATTAGACAAAGGAAGGCAAATGCCTGGGGTTTCGTGCTCCAAGGGGCCTTGAGATAGTCATTGTAGTTGTAGTGTAAACATGAGGTATACACCTGAAATTACTATTAACTATTAAGAGGAGCATTAAGTACATAAAAAAGGGGCCAAGAGAGAATAAAATAGATTCTGATGATCAAAAAAGTCACTGGGAAGGACCCCTGACCCCGAATATTTAACCCCAAGTCAATAAAAACAGACATAGTTGTGAGAGCTTTGAGACAATAATTCAATCAGCTGATCACAAAACTGGGCATATGACTTCTATGTCCTTTATAAACATACAAACATGAACAAACAAAAATATTAAATTACATATTATAAAGTTCAATATTTTAGGTTTAGTGTTGATAAAGTCTTGTCAACATTCGGACAAACTTTTACATTTATGATACAAAGTTCATAACATTATATCAACATTTTTAGGAACTTCTAGGTTGTGATAGTTATGACGCCCATACTGAAAAACATAGCTTTTTTGTGTACTTAAGAAATCTTATTCTGCTTCTTTTACCTGTCAAATACATCATAATTAATCAGTCTTTTGTTAATATACTCAGTGCTTTCTTAGGCCACATATTAATATGCATCTGTTTCATAACCAGGTAAAAGCTCCTCACTTGGCTTTAAGACTGTTCTATTTTTCAACAGTGCATTTCAGACTCACCATTTGTGGTACTTGCAGTTCAGGAAGCCGTTGAATATGTCACTGAGAGAGCCGATGTGATGCAGGTTGTCCAGGATGACCACAGTGGGGAGCTCTGTGTCCGTCTCCTCAGAGTTACACTGCTCTGCCAGGGTGGACAGGTACTGACGCAGGTCCTGGAGAACAAAAGCATCAAACGTCATCATTATGAATTCAGTCATCTGCACAGAACATGTTGTTTTAGAAGAGTTTAAAGAGGGAAAAATGTAGGCCTCCACATGCAATAAAAAAATCATTGGTAAGGAGCTATCAGTGGTAAGGATGCATGGGTCCGGAGCTGGACTATCTCAGGATGACATCTAAAGGCAGAAAAAATCATGGGTGCCAGTTTAGCTCAGTAGGGAGAGCAGAAAACCATCCTAGAACAAAAAAACAAACAAGCTACAAGCTCTTAAGTCCATTTACAAAGACCATATGTATTCATAACTGTAAAACTACATATATATGCATTCCCATATTTATATAGTTTATATTCTTATAATCTTAATTGTACTAACATGGACACAGTATCCTGCATATATCACTATTTCTACATCGGGATACCTAGGAGTTTTTAGGGCATGTCTTTCTTTGGTTACTTTGGGTCATTTGTGATATGTGTGTTTTATGTGTTCTACACATAAAAAACAATCTATGACAAAAATGATCACAAAAAAGTGAAAATATGCAATTATATAGATAAGACAGCTTGGTAATGAGTGTTGCCCCCCCCCCAAAAATACAAATTAAAAGAAAATCCTTTCACAGTGACCCCAAAGTCCTTAATATTCACAATTTCCCTCCCTCCTACCTTGCTGGAGTTCTGGTCCACATTGAAGCTGGCCACGTTGTGCTCTGTCACCTCCTGCCCCATCTGAGAAATAATGTACTCAGCCAGCTTGGCAGCCAGGAAGGATTTGCCGGTGCCGCTGGGTCCTGAGAGGATGATTCTTCGATGCTCCATCAACAGGTTGAGGTACCGCTGGATTATAGGTTTGGGGATCAGCGTGTCGAACACCAGACTGTCGATGCTGTTCTCCTTCACACCTGGGAAGAGACAGGAAACAAGAAACTGGATTGTTCGAAGAAGAGGAACAAAGTACCTAAATTTTATCAATAAGGTATTTAACTCATTTTCTTTCCCTTTCCTTAAGAACCACACCTTGTTTCTACAAGAGCCATTTTTTCCCTAATATAGAAACTTCCTGTTCCCCTGCTGCCGTACCTTTGAGGTTGACCTTGATGACGTTGTTGTCGCCCACCAGGTAGCCGCAGGGAAGCAGCTCAGGCACTTCAGAAGTGTGGGAGCGAACCACCTCGCCCATCCTGTAGCAGACAATGCTGTCTGAGCTGAGGCCAAGGCTGGTCAGAGGATCCACTCGAAACACGTACTCCTGCAAAAGGGAGGGAAAATGATGCACTGCACTACACTCCTGGCTAAGTTTTTATTGAATTGCTCCTACAATCTAACATAACGGAAACACAGAATGAAAGATTGAGAATAAATGAATGAACAGTGCAAAAGTGTCCCTTTTTTCTTTCTTTTTCTCCAAAGATCACCTGGGAATTCATCTAATTCTACAAGTTTGAGATTAATGATACTTGCAAGCATTAATTCAGATTCTTGCACGCTAATAATAAAGAAAACAAGTATGCTTTTATCCATGAGTAGGATGCATCAAAAATAAATTGAATTCCAAGCTCTCGTGGGGAATTAAACACCTGTAATTAATCCAGCCTTTGTGTGGCTGCATGGACACAGAATTTCCAATACAAGAACACCCATTTCTTTCTTTATTTCAATTAGTTTCATCCTGGGGTGGTTTTGCTTTTAAAATTAAATAAAGGTTCAGTAAATATTGTTAAAACATTCTGTTAAACAGGCTAATGATGATTAATAAACACCCTTTTCACAAGCACATTAGGCATTAAATGCTGTATCCTTTGAGAAGCTAATAAAAGAGTCTCTTTTTCAAGTCTAACTAACTTAAACAACATAATGGACAATTGCCTAAAGCCTAAACACATACAATCTTTCAAGATATCCATCATGTTTCTCCAATATAATGTGTTAAAAAGATAAATGGTCTTTGGATGTATTTTTAGCAGCATAATCATTAGGAATATTACAGCTTCATGTTGCTGCTTCTCACTTGAAGGTGTAACTGTACTTTAGGGTGAACAGTAATATAGAATTATGCCTTTAGAGTATTTAGTTCAGAGGACATTTTAGGTTAGGGTTAGGTTGAAACTCACAGAATGGGAAGACTGAGAGAAAAAGGTGGAACAAATCCAACGGTGGCTTCAGCACCATGGACAGCACCATGGACTTCAGCACAACACATTTCTGATACGTCAGAGCCATATTTAGTGGTATAAAATCACTGGTTGGATAGCTGATTAATGACAGATTGCTTTCTAAGCAAAAGCCAATGTGTAGCAATGTGACATGGTGCTAAAAATCTACTGTATTACTGAAACTGTTTAAACGACGTGGCTCTCTCTCACAATCATAAAATCAAGTTGCTGCAGTTGTACTTTAAAAGATTGAGTTAAATGCTTTCATTCTGTTTATCTAAATGTATTATACAACACCATGGACTGAGAACAGAGCTTTAAATCAGTGGTTCCCAAAGTGGGGGTTGAGTTAGAAAAGGCCTATAAAGTAGTAGTTGCACAACATTACATGCTCTAACCAACTCCAGGGGGTCCCCAGTTCTTCGCACTGTTATTTTGGAGGTCAGTGGCTGAAAAATTTAGGAATCACTGCTCTTAATAACATTCCTCTAAGGAATGGGTCCTGAACTACATTTGTACGTTGTTTGTTTTGATTGTCAAATAAATTATATGCCATTTTTAGCCTCTAACAGTGAGATCAGTTCTTCAACTGCAGCCAGCAAAGGGGGGCGATTGGGATATTTCAGCTGAATATTTCTGGGGCTGTTAAGTTGTCCAGCACTGGTGATTACTGAAATCCCCAAGCAGGAAAATTGCACTCCCAACATGCCCGAAGCCAGGAGTCAACAGAGAAAACAGAAGCTTTGATCAAGAATGGGCTGATAGGTACTGTATGTGTTTAACACTCATTATATTTGCTAACAGGGTAACAGGTGGATTTTTGGAAAACCTACAAAAAAATAAAGTCATTCATCATGAATTTGTTTCCTTCTCCGTTTTTGTGGAGTTGTCTAACAGCTGTAGGGAGTTTATAAAAAATGATACACAATATTCCACAACATTCAGCATCTTTTCCTCGAACTTTTTCTGAATTTGATAAAATACTGAGGGTGGTTGGCAGGATGTGTAGCACCTAATGTGGCCCCAGTGCCACCAGTTGATGGTCACTGGTCTAAGGCCTGGGTGATATGGCTTAAATATTATATCACTGTATCACAGTATTTTTCTCACACTTAATGGTAACACATCAGAGTTTTACAAAATTAAAAAGAGATAACACATTTAAATGCACATTCATGTTGCAACTCTCCCCCTGAACAAGCATTAGGTGGCATACTCAACTCATGTCTGAGCATAACATCACAGAAGAATGTTTTTGAAGCCTCTTTGTTTTATTTCTCTGTAACTGCCATCACGGTTTTGATTGTCATCTCTACCCTGTTGAGGTACCTTTAGCTGCTACTGACGTTCACCCTGAAAGCATTTGAGAGAATTAAGACATTTATTGTGAAGTCTATGCAGCTTTAGAGTTAGCGGCTGCTTCTCTGACCTTATTTAACACCACAGCCTGCTTCTTCGATTATCATGGACTTAAAATGAGAGCATCATGAGTTAAAATACACCTTTAGACACTTGTTTACGCTATTATTACAAGAATCTCTGCAGCTGTGGGCTCAAGACAAACCGAGATGAACAAAATGCAGCGTGTTAAAGCGCCAGACAGGAAAACAGAGAGGAGAAGACACGTTTTACCAGTTTACTGTGCTCAATTACAACAGCAGGAGTGGGTGATGTTTGCTTAGTTACCCAACTTCTGGTAATGCTATGGTAAAAAATGCTGATGACTGGACTCAGACTGAGCTGTGGTCTTTCACATATCACTCAACTATGCCATTGATGGCAGCGGTTTTATCTCATGTGTGCACTACAAAACAAAGCAAGGTTCTAGACCGGAGATGACGATGCTGCAAAACTCTTTCCATGGAAGAATTTTTACCAGTGTTGGTATTGATACATGTTTATTACAAACCACTAATTGGTCATTGTCAAAACTTTGGAAACCATAAGGATACTTATTAAATCGACGGTCAATTTAAGGGAGAAAACCCACCGGCTATTTAAAACAGAATATAGCACTTAGTAAGATTGTCCTCCAGGATTTTCCTGTCCAGGGACCAGGGCTGAGAAGCTTCCCCACAGCATGATGCTGCCACCACTGAGCTTCACAGTGGGAATGGTGTGTTTGTGCTGATGTGGAGTGTTTGATGTCCGTCAAACATAGCATCTTCTCTGATGAGAAGATGAGCAAAAAGATCTCTGATGAGCAAAAAGCACTATTTTGGTCTCATCAGACCAAAGAACTTTGTTCCACCTGACCATGAAGTCTCCCACGTCTTTTGGAAAACTTCAGTCTAGATTTGATATGAGTTCTTTCAACGTGCCACTCTCCTTCAAAATATGCAGCAATTAATGAACTTTTTATGAACCACTGAGGATGACTGATAGTCAGGAGGACTGGTCCTGAATGCAAAACTAAACATTTAACAGACTTAATTTTTGTAATTTTAGTAAAAATGGGGCTGTCATTCCTGAAATATGTGCTCAAATACGCCCACCAGGAATTCAAGATAATTGTCTCAATTTTTCTATATACCTTGAAGAGGCGTCGGATGACTCCATCCAGTACATCCCACTTTGTTTTCCCACTCACACCTATAGAGCCAATGAGGTACTCCTGGCTTTGTGTTGCCTGAAGAGTTATCAAAAACAGCAACAGTTAGAACATGTAAGAACACTGGATGAGGAAAAGTGTAAAATCATCACCATCTGCTGACCTTGGTCTTGGTCTTTGGCCCTCTGCTGATGGTGACCACAATCCGAACGCTCCGTCCCTCCTTGCGTAGATTTCCCTCGTAACCATCATCCAGCAGAATGTCTAAAAACAAAACTTTGTGTTAGAAATCAACTTTAAAATGTCAAAGCTTTGAATAATCATAAAAAATCTTTCTCTCTCCCCCTGCCGGCAAATCACAGCTGGAAATGGACAAACAGACCCCAAAGTGAAAGATAGCTAATGGGTTTCTTTCATGTGATAATTACTTTTGTGTTCAATCAATGCTTTCATACTGAGCGTTTAATAGGAAGAGCATAGAATAAATAATGTTGGAGCGGCCGCGTGTTAGGAAATTTAAGCAGAATCAACGGGAAAGAAACAAATATTTTTTTGGAAAAAGAATTTAGGAGGGAAAAGAATTCAACAGGATGTTTTTAGAGGTGTTTACTATAAGAGTTGTGTAAGTAAAAGAGAGGATGTGTTGCTGTGCTACAATGACAGCAGTGAGAGAAAATAACCAGGGAGCCAAAAAAAGCTTGCTTATAAAGGGATGACTTGCCATTTCTTTTTTCAAACTAAAGAGGAGGGGAATGACAGGCGGACACTGACAGTTTAGTTTGAAGATTTGTGTTCCCTTAAAGCAAGAAACAAGAATGTGCAAAGATATCAGAGTTGTGTCTCTATCAGACTGGGGTTATAATGGGTTTTAACTAGTGTTGGGTAATATTTTTCTTTTTTTAATGACACTGGTGCTAAATTGATACCTTTTAAAATGGTGCTGGTGCCTAAACAGTGCCTGAATCAATACTTTTAAGAGGAACACAAGTTGATGGGTAAATTAAAGCTATCTCTGTATCTTAAAAGCTACAGAGAAATATCTTGTAAAGATGCCATTAGAACATCAGTTAAATAAATAAAACAGATGTTACTTCTTTACTTAAGACGCTCAAACAAAATTCATTCTGCATCAGAGACATCTGAGGTGGTGGGGTAGGAGATGAAGCACCAGAATCTGTGCAGAATTTGGCTTTTTAGCCATTTCTTTTTTCTTTCTTTTTTTTTACAAAAACCTCTTTAATGTAAAAGTAAAAAAAAGTTTTCTACATAGACGATCCCATCTCTGCTGCTGAAGCTTATAACTCCTTCAGAGTAGTCATAGGTGTCTTTGTGGCCTCTCTGACTCGTCTTTTTTTTAGCCCGGGGACTCAGTTTGTGAGGACGGCCTGATTGATGATGAGTTTAACTGAGCCCCAGGGGATGTTTAGTGCCTTGGACATTTTTTGTCTCCATCCCCCGACTTATTCTTTTCAATAACCTTTTTGTTGAATTGCTTGGAGGGTTCTTTTGTCTTCTCGGTGTAAAGGTACTACTATACGACTACTGATGAACCAGTTACTGGACCTTCCAGACACAGGTGTCTTTATACTACAATCACTTGAGACACATTAACTGCACTCAGGTGATCCCCATTTCACTTATTGTAAGACTACTAGCACCACTTGGCTGGACCTCTGTTTTACATTGCATATGATGTTTAATTGACCTAAATCTGTTCTCAATTTGACATTAAAGAGTTTTTAAACATGTATTTGTGTAAAAAAAAAAAAGCCAAATTACATAAAATTATTTTTAAAATAGTAAAAATTGTTATAAAATCAATAAAAAAGTAAAACTTTCAACAGGGTAAATACTTTTTCAGTACAAGTTTGAATGCCTTATTTCCTTTTACCTCCAACATTTGATGACAGCAAACACCACAAACAACTTCCAGCATAAGTCTGTCTTCATTCTTTATTCCCAGACTATTTTGAAGAGGGAGGGGGAGATATTTTGTATTCGGCTGGCTTCCCTTAGCTAACGGCTCTGTGCTGGGGTGATAACAGCCCGTTTGCCCACTCGTCTTCCCACATGTCACCGCTCTCGGCTCATCCCTCCATCAATTAACGAGGGCCCGAATCCTCCGGGAGAACTGCGCCTTCGATGTTAATTACGGGACAAGTTAGAGGGGCGAAACTCTTTCACTACTCAAACGGAGCAGGCCAGGAGGGATATTCGGCATGTTCATGTGTTTGTGCATGTTTGTGTGAACGTGTTACAGGCTCCAGCTGTGATGTGAGGCCCTCACAGTAGAGAGAGAAACTATTTCATCATGTCGTGCGGCTCCTCTGGATCATTCCTCTCTGCAAACACAATTCTTTCACATTTTTTGAAGCAAGCACAGAGAGAGCTAATCCAACTTGATGCTGCAGAATAAAATAACCTCCGCACTGGGAGTTGCTGCAGACCATAAAGTGTGTCCCGTGGCTTAAGTAGACACAAGAAGATGGTGCTTACAATGCCATGCTGAAAGATCTTAATAGTTAAAACAACCTGTCACCAAGGGCTAAGAGATATGAACCAAAAATCATATCTTAAAATTTTTTACTTGAATACTGTATATCTCAATATTTGCTTCTCTAAAGAAATAACAGGTGAAAGCATACAAACATATTTTTTTCTCTTGTCCAGACGTGTTTATTTTCAGACTTCTCCCACTCTCCTCCACGCCGCTCTTACATCACAGGACAAGCTGCTAACACTGAACTGACCTGACATGATGGTGTCTGTGATGTTGAGGTTATTGAGCGAAAGCCCAAGGGACTGGCGTGAGGAGGACGAGGATGTGCTGGAGGTCTCGGAGGGCGGCCTGGCTGTCTTCACAGGCGTGGCCGTCGGCGTGGCGTTCCCACTGGACTTGAGACGGTCGTTCTCTGCTTTCAGCGTCTCGATTTCATTCTGTTGACAACAAAGGGAATGAAAATGAAACAGCAACTGAAGACTGTGGTAATGCTGAGCAATCGGCCGCTCAAACAGCAGACGGTCATTTCCCTGCAGTCACTGTTGTTATACTGAATCAGTATTATTGGGATTTTAGGCTGTTAGCAGCTGTTTGATCTTCAAGGCTCCCTTTGTACTGAAGGGTAAGTCTCAGATAAAGAGCCTTACACAATCCCAGATCTGAGGGGAGACTTTAAACTTCCATAGACAAGGCAATCCACATCTACAAAGATCTACTTAACTGAGACATTTATGGTGATTTCTTTGAACATGACCTTCTTATAAGAAAAGGAAATGACACAGCACCTCTGAATATTAGACTCTGAACTGAGTGGTGGCATCTCATTGCAATATTTCAGAAGGGAATAAAACAAATATGCACATTTAAAGATAGAAAACATCATGACTTCTTCATGACTTCGAGGAGAATAAAACCCTGAAACAATATCATGCCTGACATTTTACTGCCAAACCTACAAGTGTTCTAGGTGAGTAGATATGATGTGAGCAGCTTTGTACAAGTAATATCTAGTTAGCTATGTTTCCCTGAGTCTTTCCGCTGCCCTGTCGGTGCTCTGTCAGACCGCCACTAACTATCTGAATGTATTGTTAATTTCCTAACTTGAAGTTGCCATGCTTCAATGCCTATGAGGGCGAAAACACGCTTAAGCCCAAATAAATTGGACAGACGGATTAAAGTTTTGATGTTTGCTGACAAAAAAGCTGAAGCAGAACCAAAGGTATTAGTCTCTTAATAGGATGCCTCATATAGGGAGTCTGTTTGAGATAAAATAGCCAAAGATGTGTCAATGAAAAGGTATAAACATGACTGAAGACCCAATCAGTCATGCTTTCCAAACAGACTTAACCGTCTCACCTGCATGCGGTTCATGGCCTCTCTGATCTGGTCCAGGTGGTGGGCGGAGCTAAGCGCCTCCAGACGGATGTCTGTCAACTTGAGCTCCTTCTCCCTCAGCTCGTTCTTCAGCTGGAGGATGATTTCAGCCTCAGCTTCTGTGCATTCGCAAAGCCTATGACCATGATTAAAAACAGGGAGGAGGAGGACGGGGTCACCTCAAGGGTTATATCGAACACACAAACACAGTCTGGAGAGAAAATTACTCGCTTTGAGGAACATGAGAGCTGAAGTTTGGAGGGAAGCTGGAGTCAGAGTTTAAAAAGGAGCAGGAAGGTACAAAAAAGGGGGTATGCAAGGAACTACAGCATTTAGGACAATGAATCTTCCCATTTACATTCATTAAAGATAAGAGTTTATAGCTCAAAATGTTAAGCATTTATAGTGGCCAAATTTTAGATTTTGTTGGAGAGAACCAGATGAGCTTCAGAGATTTATCAATTTAGCTTTATTCTCCTGAGTCAAGTATCACCTGGAACCTCCCTCTTCTTCAGATTTTGGTTTAGAGTTCTTGCACTGGATAGATGTCTGTAATTTACACATATTAACTAACATTTCTGACTGCGATCAATCTGTGACATGTAGGGAGCTGAATTTGCACCAAAATACTCAAAAAACTTTTTTTTAACTTCTGTAGTGCAACGTTCATTATTCTTGACCAGAGAAAGGGGCAGAAAATGATGCACAGACCAAAATTATGACCTCAGCTTACTAGGAAGCCACTGGAGCGGAGTTCTATTATCACAGCCCCTCTGTGTCTGCTGAAATAGCACGGGTAAGTTGCCCTTGAATTTTTACCTTACAAATTACAGACATGTTCAATGTGGATGGCAAGTCCCGAGGGAATATTTATACCATGGCTTTGGTCAATAATCACAGCATTCAGTTGCATGACTGGTGTAGAGGCCAGGAGGGCAACTAAAGTGTCAGAAAACAAAGTGTGCTCAATGTCGACAGGCTGTACAACAGATTTAGAACCAACATAGCTGCTTTAAATAATGGCTAATGACAGATTCAATTTGTGCCACATGCACAAATGATTTTGTGGAGTTTCAGAAGTGCCAGCAGACCTACGTCGGTTGAAGTCTTTTTTTTGTTTATCCTCATTTCTTAAACTTTAAGGTGTGTTTTAGGTTTAAACCACTTTATAAGACTCAGTTTGCAATAGTTGCAATAGTCTAAAATGAATCTGGAAATATCAGCATATTAGATATCATCAAAAATCCAATATTGCATCCCTAGTAGCTGGATACGAGGTTAATTCATATATCTGTCTGCATTTATTGAACTTAAACATGCTGTGGGTGCTGTGGTTGAGTACCACGATCATGGTGTAGTTATTCATTTTGGTAATAAACAGGCAGATGTGTATACAGTCATATGGGTTAGATGCAGCACTATTTAGCTCAATCAGAAACATGACATGAATCTGTCACACTTGTGTTATTTACTTCAAATTTTGATCCCCATATTATGAGTCTGAATGAAGACATCAGCCTTCACTTCAAGGCACATCAGATTTAAACAGAACTTGCATGCTTGTTGCTGTTTGTCCAATGTTGATAATTCGACAGTTAAATACTCTACTGTCAGTTAGAATATTTGTCTCTTTCACTCTCAATCAGCGGTGTAGTGCAGGGTAAAATCTGAGACCAATGTCATACGTGACAAGAAGAGACACAGATTCCATGAAGTCAAATAACTCTTCAGAAATAAATTGCAACCTCTTATTTTTTGCTTCAAGCTAGCCATTGTGCCGTTCCAATGACGCCATCCATGCCTTCAACCTCTTTACGAAAATTTTTCTAGCAAACCTGAAACTTGTGTGACTTTCCGGGGTATTCAAAAAGTAAATCCACACCAGTAAATCTGATACTGAATGACTTTTTATCCTTTTTAAATCCCTTTTAAGTCATTTTCTGATGCTAGCTTTGAATGCTAACCACCATCCCACAATGCTTTGTGACAGGCTGACAACCAGTGGCGGGCTGTTCTGTAATTGTGCCATGTTTTGTCAAACTGTGCAACTATATCAGTGAAGATACTGGCCTGAATAGCTCCTACTGGAGAAATAAGAGAAAGAGAGCCTGTGATGTGTCAATATGTGTCACAGCAGACGATATGGCTTTGAATTATGGCTCAAAAACAGCCAATACTCATTTATTGCTTTGATGATTGGCAATGTAAGAATATCAGGGCAAGCTATTCATCCTTTGCTGGATGGCTTGCTAAATATATGGTATAAATCCAAAGTATACTCACTTCTGCAGGCACAACTACACCACTGTTCATGATGTTATTGCTGGTCTTTTACTACCCTTGATGAACAACAGACCTCAGAGGTCCATGACCACTCCATGAACCAGAGATCACGACTACATGCTGAGTTTATAAGGCGTTAAGATGCAGAAAAAAATCACACCACTGCAAAAACACACACTCCTTTGGAGCACACCACACGGTGCCTATTACCGAGATCTGTGTTTGTAGACCACGTGACCGTTTTGCTTTTTCTTTGGCGTCCAAATAGGAGAGGCTTTGCTATCGCAAACACATTTGCTACAGTTGGGGAAGAGGCGTCAAAGGATGAAAGGAGAGGTTAAAAGAAGGTTAAGACGAGGATTAACAGAAAACAAAACAGAAAGTAACAGTGAAAAGAATTTAGACAAAGAAGAACAAACAAGTATGTGTGCATGTTTTCAAGATTACAATATTCATAAGGAGAGAGGGAAACCTGAGAAAACATTTGTTTATGTGAGAGTGGATATGCATAAAACTCACTCTGTGGTGGAGGGGGAGGAGCGCAGCGTTGCGAGGCTGCCTTGCCGGTTGTCATGCTGCAGTTTGGGCGAGGACGGCAGCGAATCAGTCATCTCGTCCATCTCATCATGAGCCGACTGGGATTTGGTTTTCTTCTTGCTGAACGCCTGTTTGAAGGAGCTGCGTAACTGCAAGACATAAAAGTACACAACAGGAAAACAGATGTCAATAACACCGTTTACTATCCTCATGTCAGATCCTAAATGATAAGTTCTGGTTTTATCACATCCTGCCAGATCAGGAAGTCACTCCGTGCTGTTTCCAAGCAATGGTCACTGTCTTGTTTAGGTAAAAAGGGGGCAAAAAAGCAAGCCGTAAGTAGAGATGGTAATGAAGGAGAAGAGGGGACCAGGCTTCTATTCAACCTGAATATTAAGGGCTGTACAAGCAGTCAAAATGAGCAAGGGAGGAGGATCAAACAAGGGGACACTGCAGGGGGAAGGGGGTTGCTGAATCCATGCCGGCGTTTCCAGAAAAGGGAATAAAGAGGATTCTCGGAGAGAAGACAAAGGAGAAAAGTTTTATAAAGGAGGCAAAGGAAAGGAGGATGGAGGAAACATTAACCACAGCAAACATACAGAGGACACTCTGGGAAAAACTGACCTGAGCTGGGATGGAGTCAGCCACCTGAAGATGCAGAACACACCCAACGTTAAGCCACACTAACACACTCCTGCACACCTCATACACTTACGACACAACCCCCTGCTTCCAGAAACACAATACTGAGAATATTGGGGTAAAAAAAAAACACCTAATACTTGACCCATTTTACATATACAAAGCCCAGCATGAATGTTTCATTTAGACAAGGAATTTGTTTAAAGGTGTCACCTTTAAATTTCACCAGGGAGTGCAATTATAATTTGTATGGGAGGTTTCCCAGATGGATATGAAAAATATCCCATGAAATGGATATATAAAAGAGTCTGTCAGTTTATAAGTGGGCTGCTTCACCTTCACAGTGAAGGACAGAACTGTTAAGGTAGAATTATCTAGCCCAGGGGTTCTCAACCTTTTCAACCCGTGACCCCCAAATAAAGGTGCAAGAGACTGGGGACCCCCACTGTACCTGAAGGTGGCTAAACACAGCCATACACATTCAAGAATAGTCATGTACAGACAAGGCCATCCATAAGGGGGTATAAAGGGGAGAACTTTCTGGGGCCCAGCCAAACTGGGGGCCAATAAAATCTTGGTCTATTGTAAAGTTAAGCTGTGAGATCGATATTTTAAATTCAACCTGAAAAAAATAACCACTCTTATCAATGAAAAAATCTCTTTTTAAAATGATTTGTGTAGAATATAGCCTTCTTAAAAATGTAAATCTATTTTGTAAAAATAAATAAATAATAAATAAATAAAATGGGTTACATTTTTTAAAAATTGGTTAAAAATGGCAAAAATGGTGGAAAAGGTAGTGAAATTAGATCTTAAAAGTAGCAGAAATGGGTTAAAAGTGGCAAAAATTATCTCAGAATGAAAAAAAAAGCCATAAAAAAGGCAAAAACGGGTTACAATGGCAAAAATGGGCATAAATAGTGGTAAAAGGGAATCAAAAAGTGGCTGAAAAGGCTTCAAATTGGCAAAAATGGGTGAAAATCTGTTAAAATGGGAAGAAAATCGATATAAACTGGCAAAATAGTGCTAACTGAGAAAGAAAAAATAGGCTGAAATCGGTCAAACTGGCAAAAATAGGCATATCAGATAGTGAAATGTGGTTAAAATGGGAAAAATTGGGCATTATAAAGTGGTAAAATGGGGTTGATAGTGGCAATTATGGGTCAAAAGCGGCAACATTTGGCTTATGTGGCAAGAACTGGTTTAAAAGTGGCAAAAACAGTCAGGAAAAAGTTGCGGAAAGGGTTTAAAATGGCAAAAATTTGTGTTAAATGGCAAAAATGTGTTAGTATTTTTGGGAAAAAATGATGAAAACTGGTTAAACTTTGGCAAAATTGGTGTAAAGTGGCAACATTGGAATTAAAAAAAAAAATCGTATTTTTTTTAGGGGATCTGGAGACCCCCTCCTAGTGTCCCGTGACCCCCCAAGGGGGTCCCAACCCCAAGGTTGAGAACCACTAATCTAGCCTCTCATGGTACATCTGTTTTTTGCTATTTTCATATGCTTCTCATTTACCTTAGATGAACTCCATCTTTATCTCCACTCGTGTGTGTATCCAGGCAGAATTTATGCAAATGAATAATTAATTACTGCTTAAATAAGGGCTTGATTTGCATTCACGAACCTGATTTGAATTTTTTCAGTGTCTCACTTAACATAGCATGCTAAGGTGTCACGCTCAGTAAACTTTGGGGCCGTCAGCATGCATTTCATTTCAAGGGCAGGCGCTTTGCACTGCAGCATAGCCTGAAAACCGGCTGTGCTGCACTTTGGCTGAGCTAGAACTTCTAATATGTCATGTGTCTGACTCAGGGGGCTGCAGCAAACAACAGCTCTGAAGCCAGGGACACTGAGCTGCTGCTGCTGCAGCGTGAAGCACAGAAGAGAGAAAACAGAAAGATGAGAAGGAGGAGAGGAGAAGTTTACGATCGTGGATGGGCATTTTTTTTAAAAATTTTCTGCATTCGTCCCTGTATGAATGGGTTTGAATAACAGATGGGTAATTTTAGTTACAAACAAGGCCACATTAAGTATTATATAAACTTTTATTCAAGGAATGTCACTAAGAAAACCTGAAGCAATGTAAAGTGATCTTGTCCTTAACTTAGCTGCTCCTGTGGACCTGGAAATCTTAGGCCTGAAAAGATGAGTAAGGTTAGTTTCTCCTCTACCATTGCTGTTAACAAAGCTGATCTCAGAAGCCCCAACGCTTCTTGATTTTGACTGATTAGTAAGGAAGGTGGGGCACTGAACAGCATGGCAAAATTTAATTTAATTTTTTCTTAAATAAGACCACTAAGAGTGACTGTCAAAATGCAGTCGACACCAAAGGCATTTTTGTGGTTTTAATGTTGTCTGTTGTACAGTGATTCCTGCTGGGATTCTTTTGTTCATGTTTCTGGTGGATTGTTGTTTTTCTTATGAGACACATTTGCACCATGAGTGAAGTTATCCACTGAGTTAGAGTTCCTGCCTGTGACATTAGGTTTTCCTAAAGGATGCACAGTGCATATTCTCCATCAGTATTGCCTTGCTATGAGTTTGACTTTATGCTCTACTCTTTCCATAGGAGACCCACCTTTGCACAGATATTAAAGAGTTACAGCAGATCCGTCATATTGTAAAATATCTAACACTTTAAAAGTCTAGTTTGGACTAATATAGACACTTTTAAGTGTTAAATTTAACTCTATATGAGTTTAATCAGCACTGTCAAAATTGCTGTGTATTTTACTTTATCATAAAGGTGCGACTTTAATATGACCAACCTGGTTGGAGATCAATTCCAAAAAGGAAAGATCTTATTTAACTGTACAACTCACCAGTAGCTACTCAGTTTACTTCAGTAATTCAAAGCAGAGTAACTGTACTTTTACTTGAGTACAACAATCATGTACATTCTCCACCTCTGCCAAATGCCCAAAAAGGATATAAATTCTTGTTAATGCATTGACTAAAGGCAGTGGAACACACACACCAGAAAGTCATGAGAATAAAACAATTTTGGGCAGGATCCAGAGAATGAAGATGCATACAAAACTAGTCCAGAAACAAGGGATTAGTCCTCCTAGGACTTCTGATAGCAGATGTTTGGAGAAGCTAGTGCCCCTCTTCTGCTCAGACTTTCCCACTTGATGCAGAGACACAAGCGACACTTCACATCTCCAACTCTAACCCAGATTTCAACCTGAACCTCAGTATCAAAGACGTTAGGGGCTACTTCACCTCCTCCCAACCACATTTGCATGCTGTTGTGTTTGGAATTTGAAGTGCATTTTGAAAATTAATTGCAGGGTGGTTGACTCCTCTTCTCGACCCTCTGTTAGCTCTCACTGCGGATGATTCCTCAGCCTATCCGCTGATGAAAGCTCAGCACTGTTACCTGGCAACAAGGGTATGATGTCACACTGTGATGGCGAGAATAGTAGGTGAATAGGATGACCTATTGAAATCCAACCTCAAAAGTACCCAAACAGTGTAAAAACTTCACTGTGAAGGTTGGCGATGAAGAAAGAACAGATAGAGAAGTGATAAAGTATATTTTCAGCTGTGGTAGGACTCCTTCTGATTTAGAGTTTTGATCAAGTAAGAGATGGAAATCAGCTTTTCTGAGGTCAAGGTATGCAGATATAAAATATCCTTTAAGTTTAAGGCATTCAGCTGTCTTTGAAGCTATTTCAGTTGGTGCAACAGCACAAGAACGCTTATATCACAGATCCATAAATATTCCTTCATGCAAAAATATATTTAATCTTTTAATGCAGGCATAAAGAGCATATTTAGAGTAGCTTAAATGCCACTGAATAATTCATATGGCTTTGAATTGCAATCTTGCAGTAACAAATCCACCTCTTTAACACTGACTTCAAAAGTAAATGTAAAAAAATACAGCTCTTGATGTCTGCCCCTTCTGATTGGAGATGTTTGAGACCAAGTTGCATAACCTATAGAGGCACTTTAAAAGCAGCTGAGGGAATCTGCTGACTTACTTCAATTAAGACTTTATTTTTGGAATTTTTGTACTTATAATTTCTGGTATTTTCCTCAGATAAGTTGAGTAGTTCCTGTATCTTTTTTTCCCTTCAGTTTGAGCCTTTCTTTACAGCGTTTGTCACATAACACTGACATACTCTTTGGTTCCTCCACCTACCCAGCTCTTTTTCTTCTTCTTCTTGTCTTCAGCATCCTTTCCCATACTGCCCATACTGGAGTGACTGGCAGCGCTGTTGATACTGGACATACTTTCTGATGAGTGCTGCCGTCTGATACGCAGGTCTACAAATGACAAAGACACCTTTGTTAGTTTCATGTAAAAATGCAGAACATCAAAAAAGTCTGTCCTTTTTCCAAGATATCATGTCGACTATTACTGAAATTGAAATATGAATATTTTTTCTTTTAAATCTCTTTTAAATCTCTTAAAATATACTTTATAAAACATGGACACAGGCTTATCAGCAACATCCAACAGTTTCTGAAGAGGCATTTTGAAGCCAAACAATAGTAACTGCCAAGTTAAAAATGACTGAATCCACCACATTTTTGCTAATCTAAGAGGAAATTGCAAGTCCAGGGAAAATCCATGTTTATATCCTTTGTAATATGTGCTGTAAAATCATTCTTTGTAATATAAAACCTGCTTTTGACATGTTTTTTTGAATTCGGAAAATTATCTTAGGGCTGTTTGAATAGTTTTTGGTGTCACTTGCAAGGTGCATTGCTCTTTCTTAAGACTGCAACATAGGGAAGCATAGAGGAACTGTAATAACCTCAAGGAAAAAGTGAGTAAATAATTGCAAAAAAACCCAGCAAAAACTGGGCAAAATGGGTTAAAAGTGGCAAACACTACAAGAGATAAGTGGTGAAAAAAGGTTAAAGAGGGGCAAAAAAGGGGTTAAAAGTGGTAAATATAGGGTGAAAGAGGAAAAAAATGACTAAAGTAGCAAATATGGATTAAGAAAGGAAAAAGTGGCAAAATCGACTGTACAAATGTTGAAAAGCAGTTATGAAGTGTCAATTGTTTGTTATAAGTGGTCAAAAGGGGCATACATGGGTGACTAAAGTAGTAAAAGTTAGGCTAAAAAGTAGCCAAAATTGGCTAAAAAGGCAAAAATTAGGCCTGATGCAAAAATAAATATAGAAAAATTGGCAGAAACAGTAAAGAAAAGCTGTTAAAAAGTGGCACAAAAAATGGTTTTAACATGGGAACCCAAGTTTTGGTGACACATTTTTTCAAAAATGAAGGAACTAGAAACAAGGATGCCAATGCTACTGGTCCAAAACACATGCTCTGATACCATAAAGAAATCAGGACTGGGGAGAGCCCATTCACAGTCAATTCTGTGGGCAGGCCTGACTATAGGAAGCTGCCACTCTGTTGCTCGATCTTATTCATGGTTCTCAAGGTTTACTTGTAAAGCTATCCCCCAATGAGCAACTCCATCCCCCCAACCTTGTAAAGGTGTGGCCCCATTAGACATTTCCAGGCATAAATACTGATTCACTAAAAGCAAACCAAATACACCTTTTAAAGAAGATAGTGATGTTGCAGCTCCAAAGATGGATAATTGTTTTATGACACTTCTACCCTAATGTTTAAGTAACCTTACTGTTTAATGAACTTTAGTGTTCTGTGAGTTAGCTTAGCTTCCTTTAGCAGCTATGAGGAGGTAGGATAATGGAAAAGATCATATTACTATAACTGATTTAGGCTGTGTCTGACAAATCAAGTCTTCGTATAAATGACCAATACAGCTTAAGCACATAAAGGATTATGGGCTAAATTCCCCCTGGGGCCAATCAGGCTAAAAGAAACAGTCCAAACAGAATGAGTAGTTCATGATCAGACGATTTAAGTTTAGTCCCACATCCCCCGCTGGTGTCTTCATTACCTTTGTGTAGGTGGTCGGGGCCATTGAGCGCCACCTGGATGGCTGTCTGTGCGTCTGTGTTCTGGGTCTTCAGCATCTCTATCGTTTCCCTCAACTCAGCCAACTCAGACTCCTGTAGTGAGAGACAAAGATAGTTTTCAAACAAACTGTGACGCACCAAAAAGACGTTCCAGTTCAGGCAAAATGCTTTGGACTCAAAAACGAGCTTAGTCACTGGAAAGAAATCTTAAATTTGGCATTGGCGCAGTCAAAGAGAAAGGAGGTATTTTCAAGTGTCCCTGTGGATTTGCCCCAACCCGGCACCACCTGCTCCAAAAAAAAAAAAAAAAAAAAAAAAAAAGAGCTTAGCTCTGTTGAACCAACTTGATCAGATAGGGGGAGTTTCCTATTCCGCCTTGCCTGAAACCCCACTGAGGGCAGCAGATAGGGTTTCTGCTTTAATTAAAAGTTGGGACAGCCTTGTCGAAACAAAGGCATCCCACCAGATCCCGGCTTGCTTTAATTTATGGGGGATTAAAAAGCTGCCAAGGCTTGTCAGCATTCTGTGAGTGTGCATGTGCACGTGTGAACAGAGGGAAGCATTCATAATATTAGGTAGGGATAGATCTTTTAACATATTGCTGCTGCTGCTGCTCTGTGATCTCTGCTTCAATGCCTTTTAGGTTTGTTTGATACCTCCTGCCAATAGAGTAGTTGATTTGTAGAACAAAAGACATTAAAAACTGTTTAAGATTAATAATGAGGCTGTTTTGGGGGAACCTTCTTGGTGTTTTACTAGAAATATAACATGCTTTTCATCTATGAGTGAGATCAACTGACCATATGTTTGTTGATAAAGCTGATTCAGGGATTGGTCAGTCTGCTTAGCTTTGTTGTATACTGGGATCTCCTACAGGTAGAAGTGTATTCTAGTAAAAGGAGCACAAAGTCATCCTTATTTAGTTAATAACATACTTTGCTGGCTTTGTTCAAAAGAGTAGCAGTAAATGTCAATTAAATGACAAAAATATTAAGAGACTAAAAAATATTAAGCCTATTTACAAGGCTAACCAGCACAAATATTTAAATGACTAAAAGGCAACAAGTCTAAACCATTAACTAATTTTATATTGGAAAGAAATACAAATTTAATTTTTCTACTGTCTTAAACTAAAGCTAAAGGATTTGGATACAGGCCTGTTTTCTACTGAAAGAAAATAAGGCACTTCAGGGAGATTGAGGTTACAACTTTTCAGTAAGGAACACTCTCCTTATATATTTAACCATTTTATTGCAAAATAGATATACATGTTTACTTGGCAGAGAAGGCTCTGCTCAACAGATGCTCCCTGGGTTAGTCAAGCACCATGCTTTGATTTTCCAGGGAGCACATAGCTAGAAACCCTCATATGGATAGATACATTCAAGACAATGTGTAATGAATATAATAAAATTAGTTCAAGAGCAATTAGCATAAATATTAATATGAGGGTGCAACAAGCTTTATGATATAAAGGAGGAGGCTGGGATGGAGGAGGTTAAGATTTGCCAGCATCAGCAGCATGGTGAGTCAGCATTAATGCAAGCAGGGATTAGTGGGAAGTACATCATATTTAAATACACCATTGTGTTGAGAGAAAGAGCTGTGATTGGCCGTTGGAGCTGGAAGGCAATAATTAGGATCAACTGGCCATGAGCTGATCACAGCTGGGTGTATGACTATCGTGTCCAGCATGAACTAATGCTCGGCTTCATATCATGATGACGCTTTACTTACCTTATTAAAAGTCATTAACTGACCTGTGTTTTTAACACATCATCATGTAATGTAATCATGTAATTCAAAACAGATTTCAACAGTGGATTTACATTTTTAACTAACAGGACTTGCAGCAAAATTTGTGGGATTTAACCATGGCTGCTTTAAAGAACAAGGACGATGAATGAATGCAGAGTGTTCAAGATGACAGTTCAAAGTGCTTTATTTCACTTTAATCTGACTCATTATACTGATGTGCTTTATTTTTACTGGCTGGTAATTTATTTACATAATAACACTACACTGCAGGTGAGCAATTCTGGTGATCTTGACTAGCAGCATTTATTGGGGTCTACTTATCATGTTATTTCAAAGAAAGTTGACTGATAGTGATAAAGGCTAATCAACTGAGGTATCTTTAGATGTGGCATACGCTGCCACCTTGTAAATCTGCAAAGGTGGACACTTCTACCTGCAAGTGAAGTTAAAAAATGTTTTGAGGCAGCAGCTCAAACTTGTGTGAAATGAAGACCTTTCACATAAACCTAGAGCTAAACTTTAAAGATGAAAATACCCGTTACTCCTTACAGACGCCTTCAACAACCACACTATTTCAATGTCAGACCTTTGCCTGTTTCCAATCATTTCTCCTCTCTGTAATCCTTTTTGGCCTTGGAGTTCATTCACAGTACATTTGAAATTCAGGACTAAGCTCTTGTACCTTTTGTTCGGCGGTCATGGTGAGGCTTTGCAGGCGACAGGTCATGTTACTCAGGCTCTTCTCGAAGGCTGCCACCAGGTGAGCCTGCAGACACATACAGAGATACGAATACAGGCTTCAGCTTCAGCCACTGGAGAAACCGGAAAGAACTACATTAATGAAACATGCAAATATAAAACAGCAGAGAATGAAAACTTCAGAAGAAACCCAACCAAATATTTCAAGAGAAGAATTTCAATGTAAACTTTGCAGAGTAAAAATGTACAGTAAAATAAACACTACTTATAACTAGCCTATGCTAAAAACAATATTCATGTTGAAACTTTAAAAAGTGCTCTTTCTGAAGAAAACTCCCACACACAGAATTAATAAGTTGGTCTGCTGGTTTCTGATGATAGCTTTGAAGTGAGTTTTTCACTTAAGCTAAAGACGACTGAGGACCAAACGAGACTCGGCATGGAAAGTTTGTTTGCCCAAAGTCTGAAGGCTGATACTGTGACCTCTTGAAGAGGTTCCCTGTGTGCTACAAAGGACTGCTGCTGGGGTATCGAACTCAAAAAATACATGTAGCATTTCACTCCAGTCACTCAGATTTCAAGGACAAATTCCTGCTGAGCATGTTCAAAAGGATCCATCGGAATAGAGAATTTAATTGGAGAGATTTCTGTGACTTATTGCATCTTTTTCACATGAAGTGGAAATAAAACAGACTTTATGTAAATTTTGCCAACAGTAGGCACTCAATCAAAAGCATGGAGGCAAGCAAGCATGGACCCCAAAATTCAAACAAACTGATGTATAAAGTTCCTTCTGCATTGTACTATCATCATATACTAATGTTTCACTATCCATTTGAAGGCCAGCCAAAGTTTACCCTTAGATTTAGCTGTTGTCAACACACAGAGTAGCCCTGGTGTGCTAGTTAAACTGGTATTGGATTAATTGGTGTTCAGGCAGATGTTCCAGATGCATGTTTTTTGAGGACTCTAGTTCACCTTTCAAAGAACAAACATGCAGTAAAACATCTTGCGTCTCTATTATAAGAACTGAAGCCCAGCGTTGGCCTCTTTTTTAAATCCCACTCCTACCTGCACCCGCAAGAGGTGTGTCAAATGCCCACATCCCACATGGATTCTGACAATCCATGTTAAATATTCAGAATAACAGACAGTGTGTTTAATTAAAGGCATTACCTATATGTTCACTTTGCAGCACTTATATAAAGTTTCCTCTCTAAGTGAAGGAAAGAAAACAGCCTCATCCTTGTCATGCACCACACATAGATAAAACAGCAGCTGGGTGTCTCGGACTGATTTAACTCCTGGTTATGGCTTAGTAACTGCAATGCAAAGTAATAATTCCTCACCTTACTGAACAGTTACAGTCCTCATCATGAGATAAGGCTAATTTGCATGGAAAGGGGTGTGTTTTCCCAAAATAACTGCATAGTGGCGCAACATCTCTGCGTTCAAGTGCGTATGTCAGTGATAGGTCAACAACACAATAAGGGGAGCATTAAAGTTGTGCCTTTTGACTTATTTACAAAGTTTTAGTGCATGCACTTTATGTGAAGCTTTAATAAGGCATCACATAGCCCACCTGCTGTCAACCTGCCTGCCAAACATTATCTGTGTGTAATTTCTTGAATTTTACTCAGGATTAATTATGTAACTATCTATCTTGCCTGGATGGATGTGAATATATCCCATGCTGGACATGTGAAACAGTCTATCTGATGTATACGGTTAACAAACTTGCAGTCTACATGTCATTATGTCCCATTAGTATGGAAAAATATATTAAAAATATATTGTTTAATGGCTGATACTATGTAAACAACATGCACTGTGGTCCAGAATTGCTACACGTACCAAAAACTGTCAATAATGCCACAAGATACAGCAACAGAACAGCCTCAGTTCTAGATATGCCTTGCTTGCCTACCATGGCAAGAAAAGTCTTGTTATAACAATCAAAATTATAATATAGTTTTGGTCATCTCTCAGCTGGAGGGTAAGTGGTTCCATCCTCTTTCCCTGTGGCAATATGCTGACATATCCTTTGGCAAGCCAAGCAACCCCACATTGCTCCTGCTGCTGCTGCTTCAGTGGTGAGAGAGTATGAATGAGATTAGTAGTGGAAAAGCGCTAAAGTCCATTTACCATTTTTCTATTTAAGTTCAAAAATTGAATATACTGTAGTGTTAACCATCATATGTAATATATTCACTGGAGTATTTCCACAAAGCAAAACCTCACAGTAAGGACGTAGATATCACTGAGTCACACGGATCAGAGAAAGGGCAACCCTCTATGACTTCATGTGTCACCTGAAGACACAGAGGCGACACAGTGAAGGATGGAAAATGCTCTGCGACTTCATGCCATCTGCTTCGCTGAACCCGTGTGTCTGGATGTGTGTCTGTTTCTCTTGATGCAGGTGTTTTTTTTTTTTTCAGTATGTGTTTATGTCTGGGCGAGGCCTTCTGTTCATGGTTGTGTGTCCTTGTGCAAAAACTGTAATATCTGTGTGTGTGCTGCCAGCTCATCCTCTCATCCTTAGCGAGAGACCCTGAGACACCTGTCAGGCCTGGTGTGTCACATAGAGGTGGGCAGCCTGCCCAGACACATCAGACGGTCTCTGCTTTACTCACAAATGCATTCAAAAAGATCTGAAGCTGAATTTAACAGCATTGTTCCTAAAAGTTGGTACATTCAGTCACTTAGAAAAGCCAAATTACGGTGTCTGACTAACTGAAAAGAGATTATTAGTGCAAATATGCAACTGAATTAAGGCATTTTACTACAGTGATTTACATTACAGTTAATAAATTTATGCAAATATGCATATACGTAGGTTGAGGCTTTTACCACTGTGAGTTTTCTTACAGTATCTAGGATAGACTAAAACAATAAGAGAAAGTGCAAGGTATTTTATGTTAGGCAGGGCTAAGGTGCTTGTCAAAGTTCTATTTTTTGGAGCTCTGTGACTGTAAATCATCAGAGTAACTCTGTGACTGTTGAGTGGTCATCAGAGAAATCCTTAGACAGCTATGATTCTTTCCATATATATACTTAAAATATCACTTTCAAAACAAAAACACCAAGATCAAGTAGCCCTCTGAGCAACCTCCTCCTCTCAGTCCCTGCCTGAATCAGCAAAGGTCTTGACCTTTTGAAATGCCAACTGTTTCATCTCATCCCTCCAACGCCAAATCTCTTTCCAGTTCCACCTGTGAGCTCCAACTCAGGCCCCCACTGCCCACCTGCCATCCCAGTGGGAGGTTCTGGTCTGGGTCCAAACTCATCTCAAGGCTAACCCATCTGTCCTGCTTCCAGGGCCCAGCCCAACAAGCCTCACTTACCCCCTGAACCTCAGCTTTTCAGACCAGTGGGCCAAAACTGCTAACTGGGTGTGGCACAGTCTAATCCTGTCGGTACTCCAAGGCTACTTTGATTTATGAGAGGGGATGGGGATGAAGAGGGAGGGGAACTGTATGATAAGTAAGAGAAAAGGGAAAATGATGGCAGGTGTGAAGTCAAAAAAAAAAAAAAAAGAACAGGGAGGGGTGGGTAGAGCTGAGCAGACAGGGAGATGAGACAAGGTCAGCGTGGCACAGTGAAGGGTGAGAAAAAAGAGGAGGAAGACTGAGAGGGCAGGAAGGGTCCCTGTTTGAACTTCTCAACCCGACTAAATGTCAGTCCAGACGGTAGAAAATATCCGCTTCAAAGGCTTAGACAGAAATAATGAGTGCTTTATCAGCTGCATTTATTTTTAATGCTTTTGGCAGGATGTTGGTTTTAGTAATTCTGCTTAATAACAAATATTATATGTGGAAAATCATATTAAGGAGATTTATTCTGTAAACAGGTCAAATAAACACCAAATTAATAAAAATGAAGGTCTAGAAAGCTGAAATTTGAGGAGAAAATATTTATATCAGGGTTACTGTCTAAGGGTCCATGACCAGAGTTTTAATATCAAGATTATATTTAAGAATGTGATAAAATCAGGATGAGATGACCTCAGTTTCAGAAAAACATTGTATGGATTAAATGAAAGTACAGGAAATCTAATGAAAATGTATCAAGCTGATGATTAGGTAGTTTGAGATAATTTCCCTGGCTGTGTTAAGGAAGTACTGTCAAAAAATACGTATACTGTTATGGAAAGCAAAATGCCTGGCTCTAAAGTCGAGGTGAATTGAGCTGTGTGGAGCTTGCACCATTAAACCAATGATAATCCTCTCTTTAACATCAAACTGTAAATTTACAACATCATCGGGATACAATTTTGTTTTTAATGGTTAAACTTTCATCTGTAGAGCCATAGAAATTGCAGATTTGAATGCTTGAATCCCTTTTTAAATATCAAGGTCAAATGTGCTCTAAGTTCAAGTCACAGCCAAATTAAAACAGCCTTTTAGTACAAGTACTGTTACATCATGGTATTACAGAAGAAATGGCAAGGGAATTTGAGTTATATAATACAAAATTAAGGTATCAAGATGTCTCTCTTTGACATTTTCAATGCTTTTTGTAATTTTTATTTGCACATCAGAACCTAACTTTGTTTGTACCTGAGCTTTTGTAAGTCCATGTGCTTTTAAATCATTTATGTTTCAGCAAGTATCTTCTACTGTGTAGGTCCATGCTCTAATGTATGTATTTCTGTGTGAGCTCAACATAAATGTTTAATCTGTGTCACAGAGAGCGTCTGGTTCTGGACCGTGGGTGGAGAACATGCGAGTACATCTCCATTCCCCGCTGGGAGGATAAGATGAGCTTATAGCACCAGCAGCCCACCATGCTGTCATGCCGTTACAGTGTGAAGCAGCTCCAGTGCAACACAGCCAGAGAGGGATTTTTTTAAATTCCCATGCCTTATTGGAGTGGGAGCTATAGAGCACATATGTTATGAAAGTGTTTACATTACACAGTCAGACATGACACTGGTCAGCTTTTCATTGCTGTTTGGTGCCAAATGAATTAATCAGTGATTTGTTACGTAATATTAATGCTACTTCATTATCAGAACAAGCACATTGGATTGAGTTTGTTAGTGACCACCTGTGTTGCCTTTTGCTACTAGCCTTCAGAGAACTTAAGGAGCAGGCTGCTAAGGTCTCAATTCAAAGTCCACACCAGCAGATAATTTTTGTATAGGGTGACCATACATCCCGATATGTTGGCACTGTCCCATTTTCAAATTCCTGACAAATATCTTTAAAACAGCAGTGCAATTCCATCAACTCTAACTGAGGAAGGCTAATCTTTACTCTAATAAAGCTGTGCTGTTACCATCCTTGTCATTAGATGCAGTAAGGTTGATTTGCATGGGAAGAGGTGAACTAACTGTGTATTGACTCAGCGTCTCTGTGCTCCAGTGCTTGTTTGGCAACTTTAATGGGAGCATTACACCGGTACCTTTTGACTTATTTACAAAGTTTTAGAGCACACACTTAATTGTGGAGCTTTAACAAAGCATCACACCATTTGGTTGCACAGTGACAAACATATTCAAACAGGTTTATGCAGCCCCACTAACTAAATATGTTTCCTTGTGGCGTGTTTCAGCAAAGTCCAGTTGTTTCCCAGCTTTTGTCATTTTTTCTGTCAGTAATAAAAGAAAACCAGAGTCACAAGCTTGATGTAGTTTGTGTCTTTTAGTGTGAGTGCTTGAGAGTAAAAGGCTTTGCAGAGTGAGCATAAGTTTTATACAGGGGAATGGACGTAATGGGGACAGGAACAGAGAGGGAGGCAAAGTGCAGCAAAAGGAGCAACATTTTTGGATTTTGTAGAAAATCTGAACATTTTGATAATTTTTTTAATTGCACCAGTTTCGAACCAGTACACCCAAGAAGCCTTCTGAGATGTAACAAGGACAACTGGAGCAACAGTGCAGTGTGCAAATTGAGACAGACAGACAGATTGAGACAGACAGACAAGCTGCCAATTATAGTGGTAAGATTTAGCCATTTATCCAACAAAAACACAAGTGAAGATGTCCGCCTTAGCTTGATCGGAGCAGGTGTCACTGACAGTGTGGAATATACAGTACTTTGAGGAGCTTGATAAGGATAGGGAGGGGCTCTTTATCAGGTTTTGTCCTATAAGAGGACACTCTAGAGGTTACTTTACCACTTTTGTCCACTGGAAACCCTATAGGGCACTTCATCATGTTTTACGTACCATAGGGGCATCTACAAGGGCACTTTGCCAGCATTTTTTCACCAGGACACCAGGAGGGGCAAGCCGAACCCCCCCGTCACCCACCCACACACACACACACACATTTGAAACGCTGTGGAAACAGGTGGAAAGTAAGTTTAAACAACTTCAAAGTGTCCCTATTTGTCCCTATTTTGGTTTAAAAATATGGTCACTCTATTTGAGAATCAAACATCTGTTATCAGATTTTTAACAAGCCAAAAGAGGTTTGACTGTTCCTGCATATCTCTTAAACCAAATCGAGTCTTCATCTTTAGGTTTCTCTGGGGTTTAGCCTCCAGTTTCAGCTCTGCATAACTTTCTGATCAAAGCATCGAACCGGGGCAAAGAGTCGTCTGTCTCCATGCTTGATCAGGCACTTGGCATTGTGAGTGGGTGTGGGGGGGGGCTGAGCGGAGACCCACTCCAGAGTTTGTCGATCCATCTGCATCTCAGCTCAAAGACAGCTACGTCTGGGGGTTGGAGGTCTCTGTGTCTCTCTCTGTTTCACCCACGCATGACGCACTGGAGTCTAGATTCACTTATCCTCATCTCCCTGTTCTCTTTCTGCACCCGTCTATCTCTATTTGATTCTTCCTGCTTGGTTGAACTCGGGAGCGGCTCCTGTTCTCACTGAAACCCCACCAGCTGAGACAAAAGCAAAGAGACAATCCTTGTTGTACAGCAGACACACAAACACACACAAGACAACATCCCATCTACGGAAAAACACACCAACAAAATCAAACTGGCAAGAACCTAAACACATACACACAGAGGGTTCAAACATAGAAAAAGGATTTAGTGGGCGTCTTAGAGATTTATATTCCTCCCAGAGCTGCGATAGGAAAGGCTTCCTATAAAAGCTCTCTGACAGCAGGTTATCATGCAAATGAGCTTGCTGTTTTGACTGTTTTTTGAAGTAAACAAACTCACATTGGCAGCCAGTTGAGATGTGAGGGTCGCCACCTTCTCCTGAGACGCGTCCAGCTCCCGACGCAGCTTTCTGATTTGCTGTTTGGAGGGAAAAGAACAAAAGCAGGTTTATAATTAATGCACCTTAAAAGCATAAGAAATCTGACTGATTGTAAATAAAAGAGGCGTTGAACTTGCAACTCCCATGTTGATAACTTTGATGCAAAGAACTGTGCAGTTACATGATAATAGTGTGTGAAAAGACACTGGGATGAAGTGTGAACACAAAGTGTAGGGGATTACCGTGGAATTTAGGACTGTTTGGCCCTTGATTGAAAAGAGAAGAGTAAAAAATTAACACTATGTTGCATTTCTCCATCCAACAGCATGTACGGATGTGACTGGAGAGAAAGAGGTTATCACAAGCCACAGCACTAGAGTCATGGTTATTCTTCAAACAGTGATGCAAAGAGATGAAGGTTAGTCTTTCTGACTTGGATCAAAAAGTATTTGCAAATATATGATTTAGTTTCAGAGATAGTTTTCAGATCTCAAAATGTCAATGAATTTGGTTTCTTTCACTTTAAAAGATCCTGGCGAGTTCTAAATTCTTGTCCAGATAACAAAACTAAATATACCACATCCATTTTGACATCGACGAGCTTTAATGTTACAAGAAATGTGCGACATGCAGTTAAACTTATATGTTAAAGTAGTCGAGTTGAATATTTATAGATAAACCTTTCCAATTATGAGATATGGCCATGCAGCAATATAAAAGTTGTTAACCAAACATAAGCAACTGAGCTGGAAAAGAAACATGCAACTCTGTAATTGCTCGTCATTACTTGTTTTGCTGGAAAACTGGAATGGTATCTCTGATGTGTTAGAAACTCTTGGGGGTTGGGCACTCTTTCATTACAATAAATAAAGTCTGACCAAACAATCAAAGTACTAATGAAGTGATTACCTAAATGTAGGCTGCAGGCCCTGTTGCTGGCCCTGCTGGTGGGCCACAGGAGGTTGTCGACATTAAATTAAAACATAAACTCAAATAACCATACACCATTTTATGTTAAAGTACCGGAGAAGTACTAGAACAAACACAACACAGTCAGAAGATTTAATTTCCGTAACACCCAAGTATCTTATCTCATGTATAGTACCAGTGTCATGGTTTAACTGGCATTTCATTTATTACCTCCGCCAAGGAGGTTATGTGATTGGGTGGGTTTGTTTGTTTGTTAGTTTGTTAGTTTGTTAGCAACATAACTCAAAAACGTATGGATGGATTTTGATTAAATTTTCAGGAAATGTCAGAAATGGCATAAGGAAGAATTGATTAGATTTTGGGAGTGATCCGGATCACCGCCTGGATCCAGGAATTTTTTAAAGGATTCTTCACTATTGGGAGATAGGGCTAATGGCGGAGGTCTGCGCTCTCTGAGTGCTTTTCTACTGTTGTTACTACTTTACACCAGGAGATGGCGGACATGAGTAACTTCAATCCCAGCAGCATTTTTGGATGTGTTTCTATATAAAGTTTTGGAGTTTATAGACTTTGAAAGTCGCACACCTGGTCGAGGAGACGAGTCAGAGCGTAACAGAGAGAAAGACAGTGAATTGTAGCGAGAATACTCACAATGCTGGGAGGAATAGAGGAATATTCACCCTCTGTCATGACTTTTAGTCATCTGGTGAGACCATGGGTGAGACTGTCAGTGCATCTGTTGCCACCATGACAGTCCACATGTAGCAAAGCTAGTGCTTTGCCTCACTGTGTTTCCACCCCACCGGGAGGGAGTAATTAGCGAATTAGATTTTGGGAGTGATCTGGACCAGGAATTTTTTAAAGGATTCTTCACTATTGGGAGATAGGGCTAATGGCAGAGGTTTGTGCCCTCTGAAGGCTTTTCTAGTTGATTATACTACACTTGCTGCCAAAGAATAAGAACTTATAAGACGCTATGCTTGGCGGACACCTCACAATGCCAATGGTGGCAGCATCATGCTGTGGGGATGCTTTTCAGCAGCTAACCCTGGAAGGCTCATAAAGGTAGAAAGTAAAATGAAATTAGCAAAATATAGGAAAATCCTGGAGGACAATCTCTTTAAGTCTGCAAGAGAACCATGCCATTTATTTTCCAGCAAGATAATGACTCAAAACATCAACAAACAAGCGACACGGAAAAGGTTTAGAGACAACAATGTCACCCTAGACAGCCCACACAAATACACTTATGTGCTTCTGATTGGGCCATATGACTAACATGAACTGACTTTGTCCGGAAGCGATACCAAAGGGGGACATGTGGCGCCATATTTGAAGCATTTGGCCAGTTATCATCAAATCAATGGGAGAGAACATGTTCTGAGGAATTCAACATTATTCTCTCTTGTTCCGAACATTTCCTTGAAAGTTTTAACATATATGCAATTAAATCAAATCAGTGATGCCGAATTCATGTAGTTTTAGTAACCTGTCTCACGTTCTTAAAGTGGAAACTATCAACTACAATGAAATTTCAAACGTGCAAAGCACCAGACAAAGATTGAGCTCTTACAATGTTGCAGACTGACTTTAACCTTGAATCGTCCCAAAATGCTCAATAATCTGTCTGGTTTATGGTAAATATTTTAAGGTATTTGCCGTTACTTTTTGATCCAAGTTCCACCTTAAACCACGAGTTAATGAGGACAGAAAAAAGAAGAAAAAGAAACAGAGTAAGGATATCAACCAAACTTTGGTAAATCAAAGAAGAATCAGTGATAAACTGAACAGGATTGTTGAACGAAGCCAAATGAAAAGGAGCTAACTGCCAGGTCATGCATTACTTCAGTATGGTGTAAGTTTTATAATCTGAAAATGATATGTGAAGCGCAGTAAGGTTGGGTGGTTATTTATGATCAAGATGGAATAAATGCAAAAGATTAACTAATAATACAAAGCAATGCAACATAGGGTTAAACTGCTTTATTGTACAACCTGATGCCATTTTTCCACCATCACCTTTGTGGGTGTTTACGTATCTTTAATAATAATAATAAGCAAAATGTAGCTGAGCAAATATCACTGCTTGTGCTTTGATCGACATACACAGATTCCTTTTAAAAGACGCAACAGGATGGCACAAACAAAAACAATATGCAAAGAAACACAAAAAAACAGCCAGCAGTCTCCTGAAGTGCAGCAACCATGCATATGACATAAAGATTCATTCCAGAGAGAAGATATCAGGTTTGTATAACTCATTAGGAAACTTCTTCTCTTCATGAAAAGGCACACAGCACACACCTGCATGTGCAGAGCTTCTCAGCAGCAAACATCGCAGCAATGCAGCTACACTGAGCAGCTTCAAGTTTATAATACTTCTAAATGTATGAAAGTGAAGCAGTAGGAGCAATACAGAAGCAGACATGCAGACAAACAGAAAATTACCCATTCTTACCTCTGAGTGGGCCTTTTCCTCCGTCTGCAAGGGAGACGCATGCATAATAATAAAAAGAGGAGATTATTCGCTCTGTTTTGTGTTCTTACAGCAAGAGAAGTATTTTAATGTCACTAAAGATGAATTATGCATGGCCAAGAGAGTGAGAATATACCTGAATGAAACTGAGGGTTATTAAAGTGGATAAAAAAAAGCAGGAATGAAAAGGTAATGATAACCACAAAACAAACAAATGAAATCAGCCTGAAGTAAAACTTTATAAACAAAACTGTCTTCATCATTCATCCAGTCCTTTCCTCTGCAACACAATAATGTGCATGTGGAAGGTAATCGATTCCTCAGCCTAAAACCAATCTCTTGCCTCACTGAAGACTAAAGCATTCTCAGATATCCAAAACTTGTCCAGAGTCTTATCTGCTGCTAGAAAGCAGCAAGCAAGCATAAAACATTTTTTGTTTCTACAGAAACATTACGTAAAAGACAGAAATATTAACATTGTTTATCCAAGTTTGTGCTGTTCTTTCGTATAAATGGCTTGAGCTTAAAATTCATAATCTTTTGTATCCCACTGTTCTAGTTTTGCCCCACCCGTTAACCCCCACCAACCTAGGGCCGAGGTATATTGGGCCCCATGATTAATCCTTAGTGCCCTAGATGCTAAAAACCTATGCACACGTTTAGGTTTCCTTGGAACAGGAATATCTTATTTTTTGTGCTCCATGTTTGTTTTAAGCCAGAATTCCTTCCAAACTAAGCTTGAACAACTCCACTGACTCTTTAAGTCCCTGAAAAATAAAATCCAAACTTTGTGTTTTAACACAGTAGAAATGTTGGAATAAGGTTACTGTAAATATGTGAAAACACTGTGATCTACCTGTGACTGACTTTTTATTTAGACTGCTAGAAAGTTTTTCACCTCTTTCCTGGCTTGAGTTTATTTTAGCAGGGCAAACATATGAGCCCACATCACTGGTCTTGATGGGAATTACCCCGCTCCCCTAATACTACGATATAAAATCACTGAGCAGTTCATCACCAAGAGTGTGCACAGCTACATGCTGTGTTTTTAGGTATATTTCCCAAATTTATCAGCCATGGTGGCCTATGGGTCATTACAACTATCACTACAGAGAGATATGTGCCAGAAAACAGTAAATTTAATCTCAAACTTCTGTTACTCCAGACAGATGCGCTTTGATCAGAAGCTTTTTCTTTAATTTGAGAGGCCTGTATTTCTCGTGAGGGGGTGTGGCTTCAGCTCATTCAACGAAACGCCCACACCACCCACACGTATAGCAGATGTTACTGCCTCATTTTTCATGAACTTGAAGCTTAAATTGTATAAACTTAGAAATGTTTGTCATGACTGAAATTTGATCTAGAAGTTCATAACACAGTGACCTGTCATACAACAATCCTAAAATAAAGATTTTTTTTTTTATCACTTTACAGGGACACAGGAACTTAAAATTGCTTGCATTTAACAGCCATACTCTCCAGAATACTGGTCACTTATGATGCTGTATGAAATGAGGAAGTAATCAGTTCACAAAAGTTTCAATGGGTGTGGAAAAAACACCAATGAGAGAGGTCAAAGTTAGAAAAAACATTAACTATTCTGTCTGGAAGACAAGCAAAAAGATTCATAAATGAAACTGTGAAGTCTGGTTAAGATTCTCTATCAGTTTCTAACTACAGGCATCTCATTTTCAAAAACATGTAGGCCCTTTATATGTCATTTATGTAAAAAAGTGACTGGATTTGTTTTAGCTTTTCTGTTTTTACTTCATGTTTCCAGTTTTCATCAATAACTACAATAAGGCTGATTATTAAGGGCATTTAATAAGGTAACCAGCTACTTACCGCAGAGTAAAGTGAAGACGTGCTGGAGACTAGAGACAATGAGGATCCATGGACTGAAGGAAGATACAAAGATATGACAGACAGAGGAGGTTAAATAGAGATGTATAAAATCTTAGGGGGAATTGTGTGGACAAAATAAGCCCACATAAGAATTCTAGAAATATCATGGCAGAAATCACTTCAGCACTTCTTTTTTCAATCAGGCTGACTGATTATCATCTCATCTGTTCTAACTATCACATCTGATCACACAGTGTAATAAACTCATTCAGGTGGTTTCAACTGTGAAAAGTCATAAAGTATGTAAAAGGAAATATGACTAGCAACCAGGTTCAACCTTTTATGTCATCCACTGAGAGATCATAACAGAACGAGCAATCATTGCAAGCGCTCGCAGTACGACGAGCAGACAAAGCTCATTAAACCTGGTATTAAAGTACTTCATGACTGATCGCTCTTTACTTTTATGAAAGTGGCCCCAAAATGATTCTTAATGTCTCTTAGCTGGGGGTCATTATAGGAACAATTTATGTAAAGAGTGTGTTCAAGAGCATGTCCTACCTTCATCAGTGCTGTCTCTGAAGGAACCGGAGCGACTGATGGCCCGCGGTCGCTCCTCCAGGGAGGTAGCGCTGCCACCCAGTGGGTGATCCTCTCCGTACAAGTCGAAGGAGTCCTGGGCAGGGATGCTGTTGGAACGGCTCATGCTGGTGCTGCCTGGTGGCAGGTTGTACTGGCTGATGTTGGTGGGGCTTACTGCATGGAGGAAAAAAAAATTATCAGTGTTAATACTTTTAATATACCTTTATATTTCTACATGTGTGTAACACATCACTGAGCCACTAAAAATAGTCAGCTTTCTGGATTTTAAGATAGTATTGTATGATGGACAGCATGATCTGCTCATGTTAATGTTTCCGATACTTTGTCTTGTATCTTAATCCAGAAGCATGGAAAGACTTCACAGCAAGGTATACAAAAATTGGCATAATTAATATGTAACAAATAAGTAAATAGCTGCTAATCAATCAACACCAAATAAGAAAAGTTAAAAAGTAACAATTAGGGGACCAACATCCTAGTAAATTACATGCCAGATAGACTGTTTCATACGTATGTCCATAGAATGGGATTTATTTCTCATTTATCTGTGCAACACCCCATGGATGATGCTTGGGAGAGCAGAACTTTAAAAAATGAAAAGAGCACAAAAATATGCAAAGCAGGCTTGTGCCAGCCTAAAGAATAATCAAACTAACACAGGCTTGACAGGCTTGTGTGGAGCCAGTTGGTAAATAAAATCCTCGATGAAGCTGTCAGGGAGAAGGGCAAAAACATCTTTTCTTCTAAAGAAATATAAATACATGCCTGTATTAACAATCTTGATCGACGGTCACAGAGTCACTCTGATGACCACTCAACAGTCCCAGTGTCACTCGACTGGCCACTCAACAGTCACAGAGTCACCTTGATGACCACTCAGCAGTCACAGAGTCACTCTAAAGACCACTCAACAGTCAGAGAGTCACTCTAAAGACCACTCAGCAGTCACAGAGTCACTCTAAAGACCACTCAACAGTCAGAGAGTCACTCTAAAGACCACTCAGCAGTCACAGAGTCACTCTAAAGACCACTCAACAGTCACAGTCACTCTGATGACCACTCAACAGTCACAGAGTTACTCTGATAACCGCTCAACAGTCACAGAGTCACCTTGATGACCACTCAGCAGTCACAGAGTCACTCTAAAGACCACTCAACAGTCACAGAGTCACTCTAAAGACCACTCAACAGTTACAGAGCCACTCTGATGACCACTCAACAGTCCCAGTGTCACTCGACTGGCCACTCAACAGTCACAGAGTTACTCTGATAACCGCTCAACAGTCACAGTGTCACCCTGATGACCACTCTGCAGTCACAGAGTCACTCTGATGACCATTCAACAGTCCCAGAGTCACCCCCAGCTCTGCTTGTCAATTGTTTCAAAATGAGGAGTCTTTTCAATCAAACCCACACTCCTCCAGCTTTATTTACTTAAACCTTAACATCCCTTTTCTTTAATTGCAGAATTATGATCCAATGAAAGAGAAATGGATGTAAATGCTAACGTCAAGTGGCTGCCTGCAATAATGGGAGGGTGTTCTAGTCAGGTTAGGTTGCATGGTCATAATGGCACATTTCTCAACATTTCTACCAGTACAGTGATTCCCAAACTGGGGTATTCATACCCCCAGGGGTATGCAAAGTGACGTAGGGGGTATGCAAAAAATAAAAATAACAACGTGATTTTTCTTTCTGATTGATCTTGGAGAAGGAAATCTGTACTGAATTGTCCAAGATTCTTATAATAACATATGTTGTCAGACACCCTTCTTATTACAGCTGTGTTGAGTTTGTACTTAACAGTTTCAAGTTCATAACTGAATATGTTCTAGTAATGTAAATTTCTTTTTTCAAAAGTGAACTGTGTTGCTAACTGAAAATCTATTTTGTGAGAAATAATTCACTTCAAGGGATTTTATTTGTATGTTATGCATGCTAAATGTGGAGTCGGGGATGGCGGCAGGCTTACATACACATTTCTTTTTGTAGCGGCTATAAGTGCGTGAGAGTAGGGGGTACATGGCTGGAGGTCAAATGTCTGAAGGGGTAAGGGCTGTGAAAAGTTTGGGAACCACTGTCCTAGTGTATAGGTTTCATTCGTATATAGGATGTAGCCAAGTTGAAAGATAAAAAACAGAAATTAAAAGTGCACCTAATACACTAGAATTTAGAGTGTGCAGCCAGTAAGTGCAAAATAAATATAATAAGGAGTAACTCACCATCTATATGTTAACTAATGGTAAATTACCAGTTACATCCTCATTTGATATGTTGTAGCTATGCCCATTTTTATGCACCTAAATGTGAAGTGTTAACAGAAGCATTCTTCTTCAACAATTCCATGTTTAAAACTTTATTACTCTACTACATCAAATTAAAAAATACATCAACTAGATTATCACTGCATAAAGCTCTGCAAAATGCGATTAACACACATCATATTTCTGAATACTCACGCAGGTTGGAGTAGTGGTATTTCCCAGTAGTGGTGCATGCAGCTCCTGGAGGAGACAGCGGGGACTGGCTGCCTGTGTCCTGAAGCCCCCCTGTTGAATGGGACCGTAACCACTCCTTCCCCTCCTCGTGGGATGTCTGCCTGGAGGAGGGAGGGTACCTGAAACCCGCAAAGCCACAGTTAACTCAAAAGAGACATATCTGGAAGTCTGCTTAAATAAAGTTTAGTGAGAGGATGAAATGAGTGTAGAGCTAGATTATAGAAGCATGTGAGCAGATGGCAGAAACATGCAGCCACACCACAGTCACATCCACAAACAGTGCTTTAGCTAAAAGCTGCCAAACGCACTGACACTTCCGTTCATCTCCTCTCTCCCCAGCTCCGAAGTGGCTCAGCAACAGAAGGCCCCCTTATCGCAGGCATGACAATCGGCCATATTTAATCCTCTGAGGATGATAATTGAGTTTGCACTCATCCCTTTTCAGCGCCGTCTTCCTTCAAATGCCTCCATTACTACGCTTGTCACATCTGACCCTGCTCCAGTCCCCCACGCCTGTGCTTTCCAATTCTCTGCAATAGGGATTGGGCATTTAAGAGTGTTTTGAATGGTGTGATGCAGCAGCATTCATTCCTTGCTGGGGTTGACATGGTACTGACTGAAATACTCAAGGGTCAGGGTTTGACTCAGTATATTTAGTGCTTATAAACACTCATGAGCTGCGAAAATCTGTTTATTTATATGACCAAAGGGGGCAATTATATATCAAAGCTCCTCTAGTAGGAAATTGGGCAAAAACATGACCCGGGGTTTGAGATGTGAACAAACAGCTGTAAAGATCTGTGGTGAGAACAGAATGCTGGGAAGAAAACATGGCTATCTGAACTGAACATCACATCCAAAGGCTCCATTAGGTAATTTCACTGAACTACTCTCCTTGTCCTAGGATACATGCATGTGGCTTAAATTGATTTAGTGACAGAATCAGCTATTATAGATGGTTTTCAGACAGTTAAAAACAGCAGCAAGGCTATAAGAATCACCAGGTCTCAACCAGAGGTAAACCAGTGTGTCATCAGCATAAGGTGGAAGGAGAGATTATGACTCTGAATGATAAACCTAAAGGAAGAATATAAATAGAAAATAAAACTGGACCTCAAATCGCACCTTGCAGTACACCACAGGTAATCAAAGAAAATATAAGCTGCTGTGAAAAAGTATTTGCACCCTTTCTTCCTTCTTTTGTTTTGCGTATTTGTCACACCTAAATGTTTCAGATCATCAAGAAAATTTCAATATTAGACCTTAACCTCCCTGGCAATATGTGAAAAAGTAATTGCCTTCCAGTTAACATTTTTTTCAAAAAGCTGAGGCCAATTTCACGAGCCACACCTAGGCCTGATCACTGTCGGACCTGTTGAATCAAGAAATCCCTTGAATAGAACCTGTCTTATAAAGCGAAGTAGGCTGAAAGATCTAAAAAAAAACACATGCAACCAGCTAAAGAAATTCAAGAACAGATGAGAAACAAAGTCTCTGACATCTATCAGTCTGGAAAGGGTTACAAAGCCATATCTAAGTCTTTGAGATACCAGCAAACCACGGTGAGAGCCATTATCCACAAATGGAGAAAACTTGGAACAGTGGTGAGCCTTCCCAGGAGAGTCCAGCTTACCAAAATTACTCTAAGTGTGCATCAATGACTCATCCAGGAGGTCACAAAAGAACTCAGAACACCTGAAGACCTGCAGGTTTCGCTTGACTCAGTAAGGTGAGTGTTCATGAGTCAACAATAAGAAAAAGACTGGGCAAAAATGACATCCATGGGAGAGCTCCAAGGCCAAAACCACTGCTGAATAAAAGCAACACAAAGATTTGTCTCAGATTTGCCAGAAACATCCTGATGATCCCCATGATGTGGACTGACAAGACAAAAGTAGAACCTCTTTGAAGGTGTCTCTGGAGTAAAACTAAAGCAGCATCTCATAAAAAGAAAATCATACCAACAGTCAAACATGGTGGTGGCAGTGTGATGGTCTGGGGCTGCTTTGCTGCTTCAGGACCTGGTCCACTTGTCGTAGTTGACTGAACTATGAGTTCTGCTCTCTACCAGAAAATCCTGAAGAAGAATGTCCGGCCATCAGTTTGTGAACTCAAGCTCTAGACTACTTGGGTTATGCAGCAGGACAACGATTCAGAACACACCAGCAAGTCCACCTCTGACTAACTTAAAAAAAAGAAAATGAAGTTTTTGGAGAGGCCTAGTCAAAGTCTGGACTTAAAGCTGACACCGTGAGATACTGTGGTATTAACTCAAACAGGCCGTTCATGCTCCTCCATAACCCTCCAATGTGGCTGAATTTAAAAAGTTCTGCAAAGAAGAGTGGGACAAAATTCCTCCACAGCATTGTAAAAGACTCATTGTTGCTTGCAGTTTCTGCTGTAAAGAATGGCACAACTAGGTTTAGGGGGCAATTACTTTTTCCACATAGGGCAAGGCAGGTTTAGATGACTTTTCCCTTAATAAATGAAATTATCATCTGAAATCTTAATTTGTATTTACTTGTGTTATCTTTGTCTAATATTAAAAAATTAGGATCTGAAACATTTCAGTGTGACAAATACGCAAAAAACATACATAACAAAGGGTCAAATACTTTTTCAGAGCACTGTAGGTGTTAAACTGACATTGAAGTGTTTAATTTAGTTTGATCTCAGTAGTTCTGCTCGAACTAAAACAGTAACTCAACTTTTCTAAAGCTGGTAAGTGTGTGATACAGAATCAGATATTTTTAGGTCCAAAAAGAGCACTCAATGTCTTGAAATGAAAGAATGGTTTGAAACCAGCATGCCTCATCCAACCCATCTGCAGCAGTACCGTGTAATTGGCTGGAGAGGTCATTCCCTGCAGAGGTTGTGCCTCTGTGATGAAAAGGTTATGGTATTTCTGTCTCAGTCCCTTTAGTCCAGGCTGAATTCAAAGTATCCATTCTACTTCAGCTAACAAAGCTTCTGTTTTTGAGAATTTTAGGGTATTTCTCAGGAACTGAGGAAGAAGTACTCTGATGGAGCCTGAGTTAGCTGTATTTAGAGTCTGATGGGAATGCAAAGACAAGCAAACATTCATACACAGCCACACACAATCCTGCCTGACCATCAGATATAGCATTCAATCTGAACTTCAGCATGTGTTGAACCAAATCAAACCCTAATGCATGACAGATCTATTATCACCGTTGTGTTTGTGCTAATTCATGCAGAAATGTTGTCGTGCAGAATGAATGCTACATCAGATAATCATAATATTTGTTCATTTAAAGATCAGTGGTTACCAACCATTTTTGTCAGATAAACACTCGAAGCTGTCATTTTATTTCATCGACATTCCATTACAATAGCATTAGCCAGCTTTACATGGGCAGTGGCTTTTAAACCGCTATTCTATCCACTGTTTTAAGCTAACTACTGTACCTGTTTGTCTGCAACTGTTGCTGACATTATTAGTTCTAATAATGTGTCCTAAACTGAAGGCTAGTATTCAACCATACTGAACCATTAAGTAATTACACTTTGCTACCAAAATGTAGCATTTTTAAGCAATTATGCATTACTTTTTGATTAAATTAGCTAATTTGAGCTAATAATACCATAATAGCAATTTAGTTTCAAGCTAACTTTGATAGTTTCTCTTTGTAGTGTTAAGCTAGTGCTAAAGCAAGAGCATGCATTATTACATGTTTAGCTAATCTAAGCTGATCTTTAATATTAAACCTAGCATGCTTTAAGCTAACTTTTTTAGTTTGTCATTATTACTTCATTTTTTTTTGGGTCAGTGGCATGATGTGCATCTATGTGTTGTACGAAAGTAACTTTGAATACATTTTTAGTTTACCTGAATGTTATGATTTATTTCATATTTTGGCATCACAAACCCTAAAAATGTAAGGTGGTGTGACCGTCCAGGTAAATGAACAGATTACTGACACTAATAATTATCAATTCTATAAATTCATTAAATAAACTTGTGTCCACTTCCCACAAGAACAAAAGAAACACCATGTGTCTATGTATTTGAAATCAGTTGCAAATGTCAGGTGGCACAACTAGTGTTTCAGGTGGTGAAACTGCAAAAAGGATCAAATATATGAAATAAATACTATTATTTAGTATAGGACATACATCACCTCAAAGATTTATAAGTTGTAAGGGGATGTGTCTTGCCATGGTGGCTGCAGGGAATAACTATCAAAATTCCCTGTTACCTTTAGTTTCATCTTTGTTTCTATTTTGACTGAAAGCCACTTGGGGGTTGAATAAACATAGTATTGTTTAATAAAGCCAGCAAGGCCTTGTCAAAATTTGCACATTATTCAAGTGTCCAAGTCCCTGCACTAGAGGAGGTACCAGAATTGAGACAGTATTTTTATTTGTGCTCTCTATTTCCTACATTCTTAAAGCCTTTCCTTTAGCTTTTGTCCATTACGTTTAATTTTTTTCCATCTATAGCCTAACCTTTTGCAACAGTTAAACACTGGTTCCTGCTTATTAATGTTCTGATTGTTTACCTATGATTTATAAAACTAGCTGCCATTTTCAGTATTCCTAGTTGCTATGTGATTAGTTCTAACATCATGCGTTGGCCTATTAAATAAAACTTTTTTTCTTAAACTAATAATAATTAGTTGAGTTTTCAAATTCTTGAATTGATTGCTAAGGCTACCCTTCTAAGGCCCTGGTTGGTAATCACTGCTCTTTGGTTGACACACCATGCCCTCAAACAACAACCCGGACAGAACACTTAATGTAATAATTATTTTCTCCATGCAAACGTAAACTTTTGATTTATATGAGTAAGAAAAAGAAGAAAAGTTAAGAATGGGATCTGGCTGCAGATTTGTTGTACCTCAGTCCCTTTTTGGGGAGCGTGTTTCTGTCGAGAGGCATGCTGTTAAAAACAGAGGATGAGTGAATTAGGTGAACACCAGAAAACATTTGTTTATGGAGAACATGAGAAAGGCACTTTGGTCACTTTTACAAACTTTTGACACACACAAACACACAAAGAGACACATAGACAGTGCTAATGTTCACTGTACGACAAATCACAAAAAACAGGCAATATTGAAATCAATTGTTTCATTTTTGAGACATTTAACTCAACTAGTGAGGGAAAATAAAGTGCCCTGTTAACTCTACTCTGTGTGATGTATCGCATGCAAAACAATGGAAACAACCTGATAAAGACTTTGCATGGTGATGAGCGCCTGAAATGATCTGGATTTACTGTGGTACTTTATCTGGCATATCTTTGGACCAACAATTTGTACTTCTACATTTATTTAATGATGCTCCAGAAACACTAAATCTAGTCAATGCAGTTGATTAACTATGGACAAATTTAACAGTTTGGTCAGCAAGTAGTGACATAGTTTAAACCTACAGAGCTCAACAGTGTGCTACCAGAAGTAAATATCCCATTAATTTCCTCCGTAGTGGATTTTATTACCAATTAAGATGTCACAAGCATTTTAGGGCAAGAGTAAAAGATAGGATATGCTCCTGTAGGAGACACAAATTCATATGATATATTTGTTTCAAGAAAAATATTGTTTGATTGTGATGGAAAAGAACTCCACTACCCATAATCCTAGAGTGTCACAATGACTCCTTTGATAGGTGGAGCCCACTTGCCTTCATTCAGTATATACATGATACAAAAGAAGGTCATTCATTCGCAATCAAAAAAGGGAATGCAGTGAATTGTGGTAAATCTAGTTTACTCTTGTAAAAAACAAGCACACAATCTTGTATTTGCCTTTATCTCCATTTCCAGTCCTTTTTTGCTCCGTATCAAATGTTTTATTGTCATAAGTGTTCTGCTGGATGGTTGTCTTGGTTCCAGGGTTAAAGTATTACCAAAAAGTTTTTTTTGTGGGACTTGAAAAATGACATTTACTGGGCAGTCACTATTGAGCTCTGTTAACTACAAGATAATGCTATAAAATTATCATTAGAAATGCTTAAGGTTGTTCTGGAGAAAGTGAGCTTAATAATAGTGCATAATTTTACCTTCCTTATTTACCATGCCAGAGGAAGAAACTTAAACCTTAGAAAAAGTATGATTATTTTCTTTGCATTATAATTAGTACTATGCTTTCCCTGCATCTATAGTTTAGGGTAAGGTCTATCCTTTTCGTCTCTGTTCTCAAATGAAACAATGAATACGATTCATCCCAATCGTATTCCCTGTTACTCACCCCTCTGACAGGGTGGACTTGACACTGCCGGTTCGTGTAACCTTGGGCCCGTGGTGGCCCAGCGGCAGATCAATGGACTCAGAGCTCGTGTGCAGACTGGTCATGCTCTGGCAGCTCAGTGTGTCCTTGCTGCCGGCTGACGAGCTACAGGCAGGCCAGGGCCGAGCGTTGGAGGGCAGGGAGAGGCCAGAGGCCGGGCTGGAGGCCGGGGAGTCAGTGCACAGGTCTGGGGTTTTACCGTACAGGGGGCTACTGCCACCACTCATGCCGCCAGTGCTGCCCAGGCTCCCTGTGCCGGAGGAGGGCGAGTCCAGGCTGGCCTGTCTCGCCAGCGTGCCGTGGGGGCTGCCCAGTACTGAGGGGCACTTGCCAGAGTCGGGCGTGCCCGGAGAGCTGGCCTTGCTGCTGGCTTTGGTACCAAACAATCTGGGGGTAGAGAGGTGGGTTAGGGCTGGGCGATATGGACCAAAAACCATAACTCCATGTTTTTTAGTTACATGATTTATACCAGGATTTTTTTCTGTAAAGAAATAAAAAGTGTTTTCACAATACCAAATTTATAAACTTTGAATTGATTCTAGTAAAAATCAAATGATGCTGAAACCTGTCTGATACCACAGCGACATAAACAGTCCTAGACACCCAATATTGTGCAATTTTTCCTTTTTTTTAATCATCAAAAGTTGTGGACACACCCCACCCATTGTCTAAAGTTTACAACCCCAGCTCCAGAAAAGCTGGGGCAGTCTTTTAAATGCAATTACAAATAAATCAGATTGATTTGCAAATCATTTTAACCCATATCCAATTAAATATTAGTTGAAAAATACTAAACTCAAGCAAATCACTTGCAGCAATGGCCAACAAGCATAGAGATCCTCCAGTGACACGTGGTGTCAACGTGCCTCTTCTATAGGCTCGGCCATGTTTGTTGACAACTGACTGAAATGCCGTATGTATGAGAAGGAAGCCTCTCCCCTCTCGCATCTTTTTGGCACTGGGAGTTTGACGTGCGAGTTATTTGCGCTAATATAAAAAATTCAAGCAAGTAAACTACCAATATTTGTGCATTCAGATACACACGAATAAGCCATTAATGTGTCTGGCGTGAACACAACATGAAAAAAAGTCCCCCTGTTCCAATTTGTTTGGATGATGTTCAGCATCAAATTAAGTCGTGCATAATTGAAAAAAAAAGAAAAACAAGAGAATTTATATCAGTTTTAACATTAAATATCTTTGTGTTGTATTCAACTTAATAAATGTTGAAAAGAATTTGTAAATAACTTTTTTATTGACTTTTTTTGAAATTGGAGATTGTACAGAAACATTAACAACATTCCTGTACACTGAGGTTGTCAGATTTTTATACTCCTTAATACCTTGTGTGTCAAAATCACAAACCATTAAAGATAACAAAAGCTTGATCTTCAGTTAATTTTTAACTAAGAGTGCTCTGTAAATCGCACAAATATCTTGGCAAGATTGGTGGGTTAAACTGGCTGCTCCATGTCACTTAACCAAATGTTGCCAGAGTATTTTTAGCAATTTAGACAGTGTGCAGGTGTTTGCATGCAATTTTTGATATTCAAAAACAAGAAAAGACCCACTATTGTGTGTCTAGGGCTTTCATTTTGGTTTCTGTGGTGTCAAGCATGTATCAGTATCAGTTGATGTTCACTAAGAAACTATGAGCTCCTTACGTGAATAAAATAAATTACATGATGATTCCCCTTTAATACTGAACATTTCAAACAGATTTTTCTTGTGGTCAATAGGTGTTATACTATAAGTTCTTTTCCATGTTAAGTTTTTTGTTTTTAATGATTATTAGGGTTGGCATCTATTTTTTCCAATCAACATCAATATAAAGTATTTGGTTGCAAATATATACAAATTTTTCTGAAAAACTAGATATATTGCCCAGCCCCAAGGTGAATGCATTCATTCAGAAATGCTCAAAGGGTAAGTGATGAGCATTTGCAAGATCCACACTGGAAAATTAATCATTTTAGCATAGTTCCAAGCTAAGAAAAGAGGTTATCTACATTTTTTATCATTAAGCTGCAATGGTTAGACGCATAATATCCCCAAGTATCAGTGCCATAGCATGAAAAAAAGCTTTTAAAAGCAAACTTTTAAACACATTGATCCCCAACAGCACCCTCGCTGAGCTCTCAGTAATTTCAATCGACACATCTGCTTTCACAGATTTAGCCCGTTTCAACCCTGTGACTTGAAATAACCTCATCTGTTAGGCCACTCGACTTCGGTTTGCCTCCCACATATACTCCGACAGCCTGCTACTCGTACTGCTCCTGTCCAAGTCTGTCATGGCAGTCACATTAAGTATATAGGTGACACTCTCTTCAGGGGGAAAAAAAAAGCTTGAAGACATGCAGATGAAACGGGTCGAGCTGACACATCGGATGGGAAGGATGTTTGGACACGGCTGCCTATCGCATGCGTCTAATGAGTCAAGGATTGGCGTGCAGAGAAACTCCTGCCTCTTGTCTGTTCTGATCAAAACAGTTGAACTTGATCTGCCTGACCTGCATGAAAATCCTTCAACTTCATAGTGCAGATATTTTGCATCTGCAGTGTCTTATGCTTCAACACCAGGGAACTATGTATGCAAAGCTCCCCCTCAGCTGTGCAGCCAAGTAAGCTTTCTCAATCAATTACTATGTGAAGGTGCTGAAATTTGATTTATAAAACATCTTAGACTCACTTTGTGCATCCAAACAGATCGAATATATGAGATGAGTGAGTAGTCTTACAGTTGTGGTAAAGTTATAGCACCACAGATGACAGTTTCGATAAATCCCCTCATTTGTTTAAAAGGTCTGAGAATCAGTATACATCACAAAAATCTCACAGAGCTCCACAAACATCAATCTATCATGAATGCGCTTATATGGACTTGAGTATTTTAAGATTTGCAAGATAAATATCAAGCTGAAATCAGGAACCAGAACAACAGTATTTATCATCATATACAGAGAAATGAAAATGATCGGAACCATGATTAGGCTCATGATAGGTATAGTCAAGTCCATGTAAACAGACTCAATAAATGAAAACACTGCTAAATTTTGATATAAAAGTGTTGGTGACATTGTCTTGTTCTTCATAAAACAAACTCATAATGCAACTCAAAGCATGCTTGCTGTTCTATAAAAATTTTATCTGCTGATAATCGAGGGTTGGAAAGAATGTGATGAAGTGCTTGAATCACGTAGAAACACAAACACTGAAAGACAAAGACAGCGCAGGAGTTGTTGGGATGTTTTGTGTGTCTGACCTGCGGAAAGTTGGAGAAGCAATATCAGGGTATTTGGAGCCTGGCTGCCTGAGACCTGACTGGCCCGCTGAACTGGAGGTTGGGCTGGACTTTGGCGATGTGGACAGCCCCGCTGCTGTGTCCTGGTCTGACCCCGCCACTTTCTCTTTGTCCGTCTGGTTAATGGTGATGGGACTGGAGCGGTCTGAGCCAACTTTTCCATCCCTGCGTTTGGCGCCTGCTTGAGTCGCCGCCCCTCCTGCTGACTTGCCACTGACGTTCGAGTCGATGCTGCTGGAGCTGGAGCGATGCCCACTGCGCCCGGCTGCCACCCCACTGGAGGATTTGGCAGGTCTGGGTAGAGAGCGGTACTGCAGGGTGACTTTGGAGCTGCCGCAGCTGAGGAGGATACCGTCATCCTGAGGCTGTGAGCCATCCAGACTGGTCTTACGCACACCACCGATGCCTGTGCCTTTGCCGAGGGCTGCTGAGGATTTAGGTGCCTTGCCTAAAGTGGCTGAGCCGCTGGCGAGCGTTGCACCACTGGATGTGATTAAGGTACCAGCAGCACCAGGGATCTTCTTGTATCCAAAAGACCCGGTGGTTGGTGGGCGTCCAATTCCAGAGGGAGGTTTCTTACCTTCGTCTCCACTACTCTTCCCAGCATCGGAGGGGGAGCGCTGGATGCCAGCTGAACTCTTGGAAGGTGCTTTGCCCTTCTCTGAGGCCTTAGCATCATCAGTTTTGCCTGTCAATTTGCATAAACACTAATTAGCACAATTACAGAAACATTAGCCTCAGCAGTTTCTTGGCACAACACTTGTTTCTATCACCTGCGGTACAATAAAGCAGAAAACCAAATTAGTGTATATGTTGGCAAACAGCCTGCTGCATTGAAAACCAATACTTACTTGCAACAAAAGATGCTGAACTTGCTTAGTTAAAAGAAATTTTTAGAGCAACTGTTAACTCTATCATTTCATGTATCAGAGTGAATCATCTGATTTTAAGTCATGATGGTTACTGACCAAACATGATGTGCAAAACAGAACAAGTGTAACACATTTCATGCATTTTTCAGTAACATTACTTTTATGAAAAAATAACCGTATAACAGATTACATAAATTGCATAGTGAAAATGTCCTTATATATATAGTTTCTTTTTGTACTTGTCCATTTCATCTGAGCAGTCACCTTTCTCCCTAATTTGCTTCCCAATGCACATCTAGATTGCTGGGTTGTTGGTTTTCCTGAGGTTTTTTTTTGTTCATTTTTGGTGTGTGTGTGTGTTTTACCCCACTTTTCATTAGTTATTTTTTAGGTAGCTTAGGGATATTGTAGGGCCCACTGTTTGCGTTGACCTTTTCCATCCTTGCTCTTGTTCTGTCTCACAAAAAGTTGACTTGTTATTGAGTAGTCTTTTGATTGAAAATTTTAAATAAAGCTTGGATGTTTTTGTTAAACCATTAAATCTGTGTAGCATCCTTTATATATTATATAGTGTCTTGTATTTTGATTCTGTTTTAAAAGAGGCTGTAACAAAACAAAGCAAATCATTATCATTATGAAGAAATCCTACACATTCAACATTCACTGTAAAAACAAGTTTTTAAAAAGTTTCTCCATCAAAGTTTCTAAGTCAAAACAGATGAAACAGAAAATATTTGCTCTTGAAGTTAGTTAAAGTGTGACTGACTGTTTTTGTACAGCTTGAACTGACCTAATGCTCTTTACTGCATGAAAACACATTGATTGTAAACCTGTAAATTGGAATATGATAAATTCCAAACTTTAAAGGACTTTTCTATCAAATGGAAAACAAGCTCTAAGGCAGCCAAGTTATTCTCTATGAAATTAAACAAGATGGAAAGGAAGTGGGAGTGTTTGATGTCCTTTCTGAAACAAACAGCACTGTAGAAAGAGAATATCTCATTAATTCCCTTCATGGTGCATTATTTTGATTATGAAAGGTTCCACAAAGGTGAAAATGCATTTTCTGTTTAGGTATTTTTAAGGCTTTTGGAAACTACCCCTATCATTTTATGGAAATAAATGTAAAAGAATACTTTAATCAAGGCGTTTTTTTTTTGTCCCTTTTGACGCTTGTTTTTTCTTGCAAAGCATCAGCCATATTTCTGCTGTGTTTTATGTCAGAAGTGTTCATCTTTGCTTCAGTTTTGCTGATCATGCCCATACAAAAATAAAATGGCTTATTGCATTTCCTACCTGGAGTTTTGAGAGCAGCAGATGCACCCTTGGTCCTCGGTGGTGTTATGCCCACCTGGGCTGTCATACCCCTTCTCCACGAGCCCGTTTGGGACATCTGGGCCAGCGCGGCGGCCTTCTGGCCTGCATCCTCATACTGGCCCTGGGCTTGAGAGGGGGAGGAGGAGGATGAGGTAGGCTTCCATCGAGACGGGCTGCTGTTGGGGTCCATGCTTGTGTCCAGCTCCTCCTCAACCTTTTTTAGATCCTCGGCTCCGGCCCAGCTGCTGCTCACCTCCTGGCCGGCATGCTTGGACCTGCTGCTTCTTTGTGACTGAAGATTGTTCAAAGATATCAAAGAAAGCACAATGTGAGAAAGAAATTGTACACGTAGTGTGGATAAAGCATGAATTCCAGATTTTGTGAAATAATTCAATACAACTCCAGTATGGCCCTTTAGAAGAATTATTTAAAGACATACAGCTACCACAGAGAGATATATGTGTCTGCACAAACAGAGCAGCAGGGTGTGTGTTTCTGTGTATGAAGTTGAAGCTATCTTTGGATACACTCGTGTCCAGATCTCCTCTTTTGGGACGCATACAAACACACCCACACAGCAGTGATAACCAGCCCACCTTGACAGATGGTTGGTCTCCCTAGCAACACCAGAGTCTCTCAAGAGCCGGGTCTGAAGGGCCCAAGATAATTGGCAGAAAAAAGCAAAAGCCTGTAAGAGAAGCTGAACAGTGGCCTTCAATCTGCAGAAAACTCCCTGAGCTGTGATTTAAGAGCTTTCATGATGTAATGAACTATTGATGTGTTGACAGCAATTCTTTTAAAGTCTTTGCAACTGTACTTGAGGAATGCTGTTCATAAATTGTTGGACTATTTGCGAAAGCAGTCTTGTAAAAAAAAAAAAAAAAAAAAAAAAAAAAAAAACTTGAACCTTTCGGCTTCATTGATTGTGAATGATTTAGCATTTCAGAAGTGCTTCTTTTTTAACCTCTCGTGGAACCTGTTACCAATTAATAGTTTCCTGTGGAAAGACCTAATGCAAATGCAGCATGTGTGTACATTTCCAAGAAATTTTAAAAATCAGTTTAGACATGAAGTAAGTAAGTTTAAACTGTATTCAGTTAAATTTAAGTTGTAAAGGATTTTCAAATTGTTGTATTCTTTTTGTCAGTGTCCCAACTTTTCAGAAATCAGGGTTTGCATAAAAACGAGTGCTGCACTACTTCTCTAGTGAGGTCTGAAACAATGACCTAGGTAGGAGACAGCTTCACAGTCACTTTTCTGTAACGTACAGTGTTAAACTGAAATATGCAGGAGTGCATGTACAAAATGACTCGCTGACGTCAAATGATAACCAATCAATGTAGCCGCATTTATGCTTTTCAGGAGTAAATGCTCGGAGGTTTTCCCTGTGTCAATAACCCAGTTAAGGTTAACGATTATGATAAGATATCTTCTCAAGAAACTTTTCTTCATTACTCCATAATTTCAACTGTCTTGCACAAAGGTTATTTTACTTCCTGGTCCCAGAATAAGAACGTGTTATGGATAGAAAAGTAAATGACAATAATTATGGGAACTGTATAAAAGTTAAATGTTGGATATCACAAGGTGGATTTCAAATTTGATTTGTCTAATGAGCCATCTTGGGTGTTTTAGTTATATTCCGAGCTTCATTTTGTAACTTGCATCTTGCATTAAATGTAATACTATGAAGGACTTTTTTAAAGAGCCTCTACAGATTGTAATAATAATAATAAAAACAAACAGTAATACAATAGACAGTACAAAAGATCAGAGGTGTAAGACACCAGTGCATCATCAATTTCTAACCAGTTACATTGGTGACAGTTATGCACGTTTTTTTGCAGATTGCAAGATAAAAACGTGACAACATAGTCCAAAAAATGCAGATCGTATTTGTTATTGTAGTATGCAAATAAAGCTTTCTTTGAAATGCTAGTAGTGCTTATATTAACAGACTCTATGCTATCATTACACTAGGCACAAGCTGCTTTCCATTTCCTGTAAAATCCTACAAAATATTAACAAGCATCAGCCCTGGCCCCAGCTCCAAACTCGTCTCCTTCAACCACTTCTCAGAAAACTTGCATTAACCTATCATTTACATGCACACATCACTACATCATAATGTTAGGACTCTAGCTAGATAGCAGGGCTTTAAAGATGCACTGATAGCTCAATGGGCCAGAACATATTTTGGCATCTTTTGCCCTTAACAGCATAAGCAAAGTTAAAATAAAGTTTCTGATCAGACAGCTTGTTCCCCAAGCCAATACAATCAGATGCAATTATGACAAGCTAATGTTGTCAGCCACATTGTAAGTTGTAAGTGGGAAAATGTTATTTCAGTCATGACAAAAAACTGATTGATAGTGCAACATTGCCATCCACAGAGTCTTGCAAACGTCATGAATTAAAAATCTGATCCAAACCTGAATTGAATTATCCAATGTATACTGTTTTAGGTCTTACCTGTGCTCCTTTGTTTTTGCGTGATGAGCTGACAGCTGAGTAGGCGGGTGTGTTCAGGTCATCAGTGCTGATGTTGTCCAACGTGTCACTGAGGCCACTGCTTACCGAGCTGCTGTCGTCCCAACTACAAGAAGAAAACAAAACATGGTTGTTACCCTGTTGCTCTTACGTTAAAAAGACAAGAGCAAAGTAGCAACTGCAGCGCTTAGTGGTTTATAAACAAGCACACTGCCTGTGCGCCATCTGCCATCATCATCATCGTTGTCTAATTAAAACTTTATTCAGCATGCCACTGAAGGATTAAAAGAAGAAGAACTGGAACGATGCGCATTTATAATTTTCTCAGTGTCCATCACCAGTGGATCATTTGTAATTGCCAAATAAGTCTTCCAAAACAGCTGTGCTCCTTTTTAGGACCCTACTGACTTGTGGGTATTTGAGTTCTTTTTAGAGAGAAAAAAAAAAGAGGCTTTGGCTCATTAATCGTTGAGCTTCTCATTAACTCTGTGTGTGAGGAGGAATAAAAGGATCTTCATTAGAGCAGTAATTATTTAGCTGCTGTTGGAAGCTGACGGACTCAGAAATAAAGAATCGAACAGTGATCATCTCCTCTCTCACACTGTTTAATTACAGCAGAATTACACCTCTGAAACTCCTGCAATATGTTTCTCTAATCTGTGAACCTGTTTCAGATATCAGATGCAATAAATCACTGTCAATAAAAATCTATTAGCTCTTCTCCTTCTTTAATTGGCCTCTCTGTGACACAAACACGCCACTTACAAAAAGGCAAACTGCAGCTGTGACAGCCGGCACACACATGTTCAGTAAAGATCTAATTTGATTCCACGCCAACATGTCACGAATCATCTATGTGTGTTTACCGGTTTGTTTCTCCGTGTGTGACACAGACCACACCCTCACTGCTGTTATTAATCTGATAAATGTACCCAAGGTTTAATTAAAATCCTGAAGGGAAATGAATGAGGAGTGTAAAGAGAGAAGATTAAAATCAATGCTGACAAATACCTTGATCTACAGAGTCATTCATACAGTGTAAAAATAAACATGCTAATGTTAAGACAATAAACTGGAAGACTGTGAGTAAATAAAACTAGAACTACGGCCTAGTGGTAATATGTCTCTGTGAAATTTCAAAATGCCAGACAATGAAAATACAGGGAAGAAGGGCTGAGGTGTTTTCTGTAGTACAAATGTTAAAAGAAGGGGTTGACCAATGCATTAAATCTTAGTGGAGATTGAACATACAGTATGTGCAAAGTTAAAGGAATTCCTTCAAGTGTTCTTGAGATAGCATGTTCAGAAGCAAGAGATAAGCACAAACCATAAAACCTTAACTTTTAACGGACAACCTCCAAAAAGTGATTCTATTAGTTCACTTGCAGACTGAATAAGATTGTCCTTCAGGATTTTTCTTTATCTTGCAGCATTCATTCTACCCTCTACCGTTACAAGCCTACAGGGTAGGAAGCCGAGAAGCATCCCCACAGGCATGATGCTGCCACCATGGTGCTTCACATCTTTGTTCTGATGGCCAAAAAGCATCATTTTGGTTTCATCCGACCAAAGAACTTTCTCCCATTTCACCATAGAGTCTCCCACATGCCTGTCAATGAACTCTAGTCCAGATTTAATCAGTTTTCTTCAACAGTCGCTTTCTCTTGACCACTCTCCCATAAAGCGTTGACTGGTGAAAAAATAAACAACAGTTGTTTCATGCAGAGTCTCTCCCATCTCAGCACCTGAAGCTTGTAAGTTCGTCAAAGTAGCCAGAAGTGTTTTGGTGGCCTCTCTCACTAGTCTCCTTCTTGCACAGTGACTCAGCTTGTGAGTACAAACTGATCTAGTCTGATGACATATTCCTTCCATTTCTTGCTGATGGATTAACTGAACTCTGGGATATGTTCAGTACCTTGGAACTTTTTTAAATCTAATCCCTGACTTTTACTTTTCAATAACCCTTTTCTTTGAGTTGCTTGGAGTGTTCCTTTGTCTTCATGGTGAAATGGCAGCCAGGAATACTGGTTCATTGGTGACTGGACCTTCTAGCCATAGACGTTGTTATACTACAATCACTTGAGACACATTCATCGTACTCAGGTGATCCCCAGTTCACCATTTTTGAAACTGCTAGCACCAATTGGCTGGACCCCTGTAGAATTAGGTCAGTCATTTTAAAATGAGTGATTACTGCAATCACTTATTTTACCTTACATATTTTGACATTACTTTGTAGAAATCTTTTTTCAATTTGACAATCAAGAGGTAGCAGACAAAAGTTGATAAAGGCTTTAACATGTCTCTTTTGAGCTTTCTTTCTTTGCTTATTCATCGTAGAAAAGCTGGAAAGGAAGACCCTCTCACAGCCAGTAGATTGACAGCTTGGCCTTATCAAAAGCAACAAAAAAGAGGAAGGAAAAATAATGGGACATTTGGTAAATTAACTTATTACATGCACTGATCCATCCTCATACTTCAGCATGTATTAACTCATTATTATAAAGTTTCCTCATTTTTTTGCCCTCCCATGACTCCATAAGGACTGGCATCAAAATCATGGAAAACAAAGAGTTTCCTCCAAACAGCCAACAATTTTCTTTACTGACATCCAAAACTTCTTTCATCCAACTTTCCACCCTAACTGGTCCAAATCACACCCTTTATTAGAAGTCATTCTTTAAAATAAAGATCTGAAGCAACTTCCTGAAGCTAATTGCTCTTTTTTGCAGCCAGTCAATTCAGGCTTAACATCTATAATTCATACCTGACATGGACGGAACCTGAAGGCGGGCTGAAAATGAGAGAATAATGACTCAGTTTTTGTCTGAAAGGATCACAAAGGAGGCATGGAGTGAAATGTGGGTGAGCTGGAGATGTGTGGACGTGGCTGTCTGCAGGAGATAATGGTGGAATTGATGTTTGTTCAGACAATCAATACAACCATAAGAGATGGTATCCTACGTTATTGCCTTATGCTATCTGTTAATTTAACGGAGTGTTAATAGTCATGAAAACAGATTAAAAACCTCTTAAATAAACTCAGTGTTGGGCAGCTTGTTTTATAGAAAATAAGAAGCTCTGTTGCTAGAGTTTAAGTGCAAAACTTAATAGATGTTCTGTCTCATTTGACGGCTGCAAATGTTTTGTGATAAATGCAGTGCAGACAACTTGCAACCCAGTTGTCCATTGGTGCAGTGCAAAATTCATTTGCTTTTATGACAGATAAGAAATGAGAAGCATTTATCTTTACAGCCACAACCCGACCAGGTCTGTGAATCAGAGCTGCATAAAACCATAAGGATGATGACTTGTTTGAGATGTATTAACTGTTTTTATATCACATTTTCCAAGTCTTTCTGTAGAAGTTCACAGTTAGTGAAGATATATGTATGTAAATATTGTTTACATACACAAATACTTTGCACATGAACCTACCGGTGGCCCACTGTGTTTTCTCTAGTGTGTTGGTCAGCATTCCTGAATGAAATAATAACTGATCGTAAGGCGGTTGCAGATTGCATCTAAACCATAAAAGAAAACATCAAGACAGGCATTATGATGAAATACATTATTGTGCATAGTTTTGCGGTATGTAGGGCACCAAGGATTCATCATGGGCCCCATTGTGCCACAACTTTGGGCTGATGAAGGGGAAGGCTGGGCAATGAAGGGGAAGCTCAACACATATTAACACACGTGTTAGGCCAAGGTCAAGGTCAAGGTTAAGCTTGACAGCATCTCTTCTCAGGGGCCAGCCATTCCTGCTGCCCGAGTGAGCACTGTGCCTCATATGCCTGATACGCTTGCCTCATATGTCGAGAATCTAGAGAAAAGATGGCTCGTCTATTTTTTTTCTGTGAGCCATGTGTGTCTCTCGGCAAAAATAGACACCAAATGACATTATTGAGGGCCATTTTATCTTTTTTTAGCAGATATGTATGTTTCCATTGATAGAATATATTTGCATTTTTTTTCATGATGACCCTGACGAAGGCCACAAGCCAAGACAAGTTAGTCAAGTTCTCTAAACTTAACAATGTCATGCGTTTTTGTTACATTTGTTAGAATTTGACACAAGGAAGATAAACACAGTATAGTTACACTTCAAATTTTTAGTGGAAGCTAAGTTTTGCATTTATGTGGACAAACCAAACTCAACTCATTTTTTAGTACGCTTTTATTCTGAAATTTTCCTGACTCAGTTATACAATGCATCAAGTATCTTGTAGGGATTTATCGAGTTAAATCTTGAAGAAATACAAGGGTGTAACAGGAAGATGCAGTGAAAATGCTGAACACACAAACCTGTTGATAAAGACGACGCAAGCCAAGGCGCACGCATCACAGCTGTCATGCAGCAAACACACAACCAGTCCTTAAACACCTATCTATCCATCCATTCATTATCCATAACACTTATCACATTCAGGTTTGCAGGGGCTGTTGCCAGTCCAAGCCTTCATTTGATAAGAGGTGGGTAGACCGTGGATTGCCTGACAATCATAGAGTACTTATGCTCATTTCTAGAACATATGAAAAATAAAACAGGCAGAAGATAACAAGCAAAGGTTTTCATGTTATTAAGCATCACAACTCGTTCCTAATGTTGCTGCTTTTAATCCCTAGTTCTCAGAGTAAATTTCCCTTCAAATCAAAGCCATTATCGGAAAAACGCCTCAGAGATGGATGTGTGAAGCGCAGAGTAGCTTGTCATATGAAAATAATGGCATCCTCACTCCCAGTCTGAGCTGTGCTTTACTGCAGTTCTTTGATAAAAAGGCTGCTGCAGAGTGCTTAGAGGAGCTCTGATATCAGACAGGAGCTGAACCAAGTGTTTGACTCCATGTGTTTCTGTTCACACAAAGCTTTAGCAAACAAAGCCTGTGAAAATCGAAGGCTTTGAAAACATGACTGCCTTGTTCGCTCTAATCATTTCCTCTCATCTGCACTTAAGCCTGTCTGCACTAATACCACGGCTTTGTTTTGAGTTGAGGGCGACACTGTCTGACAGCAAAAGACTAGCTTCAAGAAGACAACAGCAGAGTGAGGAATGAGTGCGAGCATCGAGGTGAGTCGTGCAGTTTGGTGCTGGGCGGAGTCTGCCGGTTTTGGTGTTGACACGGACCGTAAAGTCACCTTCACGATCTGATTTAAAGTTAGCTCTCTGCTCTGCTTTGCTTCTCTCGGAGGTGACGGGGGAGATGCAGAAGCACTCTGCAGCTTCCTCAGAGACCGGCCTTCAGTGCGTGACAGACAACCGGGGCAGACGGAGCCAAATTTAATGCTCACCACTAAATGAATCAGACTGAAGTGGATTGGCTGAGCTCCAAAGCTCAAGTTTTGTGCTTTGGAGATCAGCTCAGCTCTGACAGCCCTGTCTTTATGTATTGCTGTGTGTCTTTTGGGGCTATGAAGTGGTTAGCAATGTTGCCTCATAGCAAGAAGGTTTGACTTCCTGTTGGACACAGCCTTGCTGTGTGAAGTCTGCGTGCTCTCCCTGTGCATATGTGGGTGCTCTCTGGGTACTCTAGCTTTTTCCCACAGACCTGCTTGTTGGGTTAACTGCATAATTGCCCGTAGGAGTGAGTGTGAGCACCTATGTTTGCCTTGTGAGTGACTGGTCCAGGGTCTACCCTGCCTTGTGCCCCCTGGCAGCTGGGATCGGCTCTGGCGCCCTTGAATGGGACAATAGGTTTGGATAATGAATAGAATGAATGGATCAATGTGTTTCCTTAAAAAACTTTAACTGTGAGGGGTGGGCACCAGAATATTTGAGTTCTTGAGTACTTGATGGGGCCAGTAGTATTTAAACAATGTTTTATTGCTCGGGCACAGCGCATGTGATATAATAGTACAACTGATTTAGCCTTACATGTGTAACAGCACTTCCAGGGATGGGCAACTGGTGGCCCAACACCTAACTCAATGTGGCCCCCAAGTCAAATTGAGCACCAATTAGTTATAGGAAGAAAAGGACAAAATCTGCAATGGAAAAATAAACATTTCTATTTGCAACTAGAAACTATTCAAGTACTGGTTGCCATGGAAGTACCTGAGCCTGGGAATTAGAGTGAAATCCCATTCCTAGTAGCTATCATTCCTATTCTCATGCACATTTTTTAGAGAAAAAAAGACGTTTTTGAAATGTGACTCTTGCAAAAATATTTTTTGTCAATTTGGCTCCTGAGTAGGGTATAACTGAGAACTGCTGGTTTAAAATATTGTATCAGAGAGCATAAAAAGATGCGAGAGAGCAAGAGAGAGAGAGAGAGAGAGAGAGAGAGATGACGAGAGGAAATTATGTAGATCAAAGACACAGATGGTCTTTTACGATCACTGATAGCTCCTTATGCCTAATTGCACATCTGAAATATCATACCAGCTTCTTTTAAAGCCAGAAAATGATTTTCCAACCTCACTCTTCATTTCTTCCAAACTGAGATAAATCTAATGTGGCACAAGTTTAGAGCTGTACTTGGCAAATATAAAAAAGGGTAGACTGAAGGAAGAGAGTTAAGGGGTCGATCATTGTGAAAAAGCAGAAGCAGATGGCTGTGGAAATGCTCACTGACTTCCAATTCTTATCCAAACCTTAAGGGATAATCGTGTGCTTCCCTCCGCTGAAACATTTTGCTGTTTCCTTCCAGGGTGGTATCACTCTCAGACTGAACTGAAAAAGCATGCACTGTGGGTAATGTGATTAAAACTTGTTTTTTTTAATTATTCTTGCATAATAACCACAAAATGAGCTGCAGTGAACAGCTTTTGGAGTGTTAATCATAATTAAAGACGCCCTTTAGCTTTTGCATTCACTGAATGTGAAGTATTAAGCAAATTCATGTTAATTTACAAACAAAGTTGGTGTAATGGAGCAAAAGAAAATAAAAACCTACCAGCTAAATGGAAATGTAAACAATATTAGACAGTAGAAAAACTAAAGTGAAGAAAGTGGGATTACATTAATCTCGTACTTGCAGATTATACTTTAACATTTGTTACAAAGCTACAGGGCTAAAGAAACATGTTGTAATAGTCTGGATTTTAGTTTCATCACTGGTTTTCTGCAGTGTTTCCTACTCATAGACCATATTGGTCATTTTAGTCTCATCAGACCAAAGAACTTTCTCCCATTTGACCTTGGAGTCTCCCAAATGCCTTTTGTGGAACTCTAGTCCAGATTTAATGACATATGTACCATATTCCTTCTATTTCCTGATGATGGATTTATCTGAACTCCGTAGGATGTTCAGTGCCTTGGAACTTTTTTTGTATCTAATCCCTGACTTTTACTTTTAAGTAACGTTTTCTCTGAGTTGCTTGGAGTGTTCCTTTGTCTTCATGGTGTAATGGCAACCAGGAAAACTGGTTAACCAGTGAGCGGACCTTCTAGACACGTGTCTTTATACCACAATAACTGAGACACATTCACTGCAATCATGTGATCCCCATTTCACTTATTGTGAGACTACTAGCAGTTGGCTGGACCTCTTTTGAATTAGTTCAGTCACTTTAAAGGGGGTAAATACTTATGCAACCACTTATTTCACATTACATTTATTTATTTCATTGACATTACTTTACAGAAATCTGATTTTTGACCTTAAAGAGTTTTTTTGTCCAAAAATCCAAGTTATGCTGACCATTACTGATTTATAAATTCAATATAAGGCTAAAACATCTGAGGGTTGACTACTTTTTGAGACTTTGTAGTATTTATGAAACCAGGAAAATAAAGTTTTTATTGATCAATGTCCCAATAAATGATGCAAAACTGAGAAATGCAGTTTTGTTCAGCAGCTGTTCCAGTGAGTGATTAGAAAAGGGTAAGCGTGTTTTGTCAGTATGAATCAGAAGCTGGGGAGTGCTGAAGAGGAGCATCAGCGTTTTGTAGATCTGTCCCGGGACAAAAGCTTCATAGAGTAAAAGAAAACAAACACAAGGCGCACCTTCTCATGAGAGACCACCTGACTGTGACTGAGCTGAATATTTCATCTGGGCCGACTCCACGGATCAGCTCTGACTGCTCTGACAGAACAGAACAGCGACTACTTAAGCTCCTCCCCTTCAGACCTGCACGTTCCCACATGCACGTCACCACATCTCCTGCAGGGTGGGGGCGAATCCTCAGAAATGGCACAGCCGAACTCAATAACCCTTCAGCGAGGGCAAGCGAGCCGGACTTTTTTTTTTTGTGTCGTAACTTCCTAAATTAACAATGAGCAACAATGTACAGAGCAGAGCAGCTGAGAGGAGACTGCTGTGGAGGATGCTGGCTCCTCTCCCATGTTTCATAAGACAGGCAGTGAAATGGGCAGATGGCACAGAGTAAGCCATAGTCTCCCCTTTAAAATCCGCCTAAAAACACACTGGATGTCTCTTGTGATGGTTCTGTTTATTAAATGAACACAACTGTGCTGCTTTACCATATATTGACCTACATAGACAGCAGTTTTATTCAGATGTGGAGGTATGGACCTGTATGATAACAGCTGCTATAAAAAGGCATGACCTGCTTTTCATAAACCTGGACCTGTTGGGAAAATCTCAGCCAGCAAAAATCTATAAGAATGACTTTCCTCTTTCTTAGCAGATGCTGCCAATGTGCCTTAAGCAAGGCTCTCAACTCAAAAAACCTGCTGCTCACGAGCTACAGGTTTAGAAAAGACATGACTTCACAGCAGGAAAAGAGTGGCTTAAAGCCAATGGAAGTGGATGTCTACCTTTCCAAATGTGTTTAGTTCTATATCAAAGCCTTGATTTTCTCCTGCTGCTCCCATGCTATGGATGCACTGCTGTGCCTCCACTCAACCATGCAAACATTACCTCATGCAGTATTCAATACACTCAGTTGTGTTCTTCCACCGGCCCAGAGGAGAAAACGCTATAAGCAGCATGAACAAAGGATAACCACGGTGATTACAGAGTATCATGGTGATAAATGAGATTGTGATGAGGGGACTGCTAATATTTAGGGGGGAATTAAACGAAAGTGGGATGTCTAAGAGTGATAAAGTGCTACAACCTCAGAGGACTTCTTACATAACACAACGGAGAAAAAAACCCTCACATGCTCAGGCATTTGAAGACACACGGATCAGCTTGGATGCATGGATTGTCATATTGTCTTTCTGATCATAATCCAACTTGTATGTGTTTTTCTTTTAAATTTTTCAAACGTGTTTTGGAAATAAGGATTAATAAGCTTTATGTAAATTGTTTTACCTAATGGCTACACACCATCAAATTCAGGTTAAAAAGTAGATAATGCCATTAAAATCCTATGAATAAATGGAACATAAATGGGCAACAAGATCAGTTTGAAGCAACATAATGTAGGAATTTTGCATTTGCATTTATTTAAATGCAGTAAAGACCTTGTGAGAAGAAAAACTACCATTTTGATGGGCAAGTTTCAGTGGCATTGATGGATTTTGAGAAAATCTGACTCTATAATGTCATCCTGTTGGTTTTAAATTGTTTACATGTGCATTGAAAACCTATCTAACAACAACATAACCAGCTTTGTGTAAGACTGATTTTACAATCACTAGTCTCTCAGCCCATATTATTATAATAAACAATACCAAGACTTGGGCTTACTGGATGATGTTTGAACTAGTGTCGTAAAGCTATGCACACTCTCTATGGGAGAACCTGCTGCCTGAGTTGCACAGTGCTGAAAGCAGCTGACCAGGTCACTCCGTGGAGAAGGGAGAGAAGCCATTATCTTTGTTAAATTGTTGATCTGTTAGATTGACTCTGATTGCTATTTTAAGGTGGAAAAGCTACTGATTTCCAATTCCTTTTTCATTTTCCCTCTTCTTTGACCATCTGTTTAATTGACATTTGTCATTATAACTCATTCTCTGCTGGAAGATCACTATGAAATGACAGCATTCCTAATGTGGTTTAACTAACAGGATTTAAAAAAACAATGTTGGCATGTACTCTAAGATAAGGCACCATTACTTTACTCCAAAAGCAATTCTTGTAGGGGCAAAAACTGGGGACAGTTAACACTTGCACACTGTGATACTCATTGTCTCTCTAAATGTACTGCTTTGAGATTGAAGAATATAACTGAAGAAATTAGACATAATGATCAAACAGGTTTCATAAAAGGTCTCTTAATTAGTAACACCATTGTTTTCTCAATATCTGGATGCATTGTATATTGAAGACTTATTTTTGCACCCTACTGTGAGCTGCTGTGATTACCAAATTTCCCCCAGTGGGTGGTCAGTAAAGGTTTATGTAATCTTATAAGGCCTCCTCAATACTTTAGACCAGTGGTTCTCAACTGGTCTAGCTTTTGGATACACCACAACTTCCATAGTGAGACATTGTGACCAAAATTTCTAATCAGAAGGTTTTATTTAATAAAAAGGTGGTGCTGTTTGAACCCCAGATAGAAATTCAATAAAACAGGTTGAAGAAAATAAGACAAATATCTAAATATTGAAGATTTATGGGAAGTATCATTTCTGCGGAAATCCCTCACAAAAAACTTCCAGGAGGATTCCTCAAAATTCCCAAATTATATTACTGGACAAGACTGATGAAAGTTTCTGATAAAATTCCTGTTAATTATGGGTAAAAGACCTTATTTCCCTGTGAATTTTTTTGTAGATATACATGGAAATTTGCAGAGAAGAGTACAAAAAGTCTCCGTGAAGAAAACCCGCCAAAATTTTGGGCTAATTCGTAAACTTTCTTGGGAACATAATCTCAAGTTTTATTGAAAAAAAACAGAGAAAATCTACAAATTCACAATGATAACTTAAAGCACTAAAAATACTTTCTTGTTTCAGGCATTTCCTCTTTTTAAAGTTTAGCAAAACATCATTGTGTTCATCATTTGGGTGGGAGATAAACATTTTCTAATCATTGGCATTTTGAAGCTCTTTGACAGGCATATAACTTCTTTCCACTTTGACTGGTTTCTTGCAGTGTAGAAACAGAGAGAACTTCCAAAAGCAACTACAAAAAGCATGTGAGTTTTCATTTAACACATAAAAGCATCTAAGAAGGGAGGTAAAGACTTAAAATTCTTATTTTTGTCCTGTTTGTCTTTTTGGGATGCTTACTTCAAATACAATAGGAAACCACAAAACTGACACCAAACAAAACTGAGAGTGAAAAAAAAACACAAGAGCACAACAAAGACATCTTTTCCCAACACTATGACAACTATCTGTCAAACTCTGAAAAGCTTTCAACAGTATTTTTTCTCTTTTCTTCTCCCACACAAACGACACACATATAGAGCAGAGCTCTGCAATGTTAATGCAAAGCACTCATCCTCATTTACTCGTGAAAAAAATCTGTTAATGCCACAGAGCTTAAGCAATAACACCAAGACATCTTCACTAATGTTGTCTTCTTTGCTCTTTTATGGTTAAAGCTGAATTTTTCCTCAACTCTGATGGAAAGCTCAAAGAGCCGGCCAATCAGAACAAACTATCTGACTTTAGTCACACATAAACAAACAGCACAAAGAAGCATTAATCAGCTGCGAGAGAAGTTTCCAGATATGATGCCAACTCACCTCCAGTAGGATGGACGCCGCCTGTCGTCTTGTCACACAAGTGTTTTGCTTTGGTTTGTTTCCCTACCGTGCCTCTACCACAGGAGGTGACACCTAACGGAGCTACAGAAGCTGTGAAGACGACTGGGAGTCCAGAGAGGAAATGAGACAAAGAAAGAAAGGACTACCTCACTCTTCCACTTTCACCCCCTGCTGCTGATGCTGATGGTGGTGGTGTTACTGGCTCCCCCCTCCTCTCCCTCTTCACCCCCCCCCTCCCCTCCTCTTCAGGACGGGCCTGTCATCCCTTGGAGAGGCAATCAGACGTGCCGTCAGCAGCGGGCTATCGAGGGTTAATTAAAGGAGGATGACAATGCGGAATGGAGCCAAATCGACGGAGGGAGCTGGACGCGTGCCGACCGTTCCTCGTCTTTGCAGAACGCCTCTGACTGGAAGTGATCTCATGCATAATACGTGAGACTCTCAGAGAAGTCTGCCTCGTGTTGGGCAATATTCATGAGCGTAAAAGACTCAAAGAGACTTCATGGTAGGCATTTTAACAACAAAATAGGACAAACATTTTATTATGTATGTCACACAGAGCAGATCAGTATCACGTCTTTACTTGCTGACGTCTGGTGTCACGGGACGGTTAAAGCCACACAGATATAAAAAAATCCCGCCCAAGAAATGAGAAACAGCATAACCTTCTTTTGGATTCACTGCTCAGACTAGACACCTATTTTTTTCACACAGAAACTTTTTGCCTCTGATGTTGCAAAAGTAATTATCTTTCCCAGAGAAGTACTAAAATGAGGTGGACACAGGTTGAATGAGGACTGTGAAATGAGGCGGTGATAGAGAAAAGCAAAGCAGGCGTTTGTTTACTTTAAAATGTCACACCAACAGAAACCTTCTTTGCATGTTGACCAAAAAAAAAATGTAATCAGAATTGCGACCGGCTGTGGAATCTAATTCAGCTCGGCACAACTCAATTAAAGAAAGGAACTGAGTGACCTTGGAGGGACAGGATGTGAACGCGTTTGTTTCCAGGCAGTGACCGACAGCAGGACGTTCAGGCTTCCTACTGCAATGCAGTCAAAAATGACAACAAAATCTTAAGCTGTGCGGCAGCAAGGGGTTTCCGACAAGCTAATGCGAGCCAGCTGGGGGTTGTCCAAGTCTATGGCAAACTGCTGGAAATGTGTAAACAAATAGACCACAAACAGGCCTTAAAAGTGTTCATAACATAAAGCTGGCCCAATGGTACACCCATTCCTGCTGTGACCTGCATGAAGATGTGGGGACAAGGAATTACACTGCACATACTCCTCAAACAACTACAGAACAAAGAATGCTATATAAAGTCTTCAAATACCCTGAATGCAGAGCTAAAACAATTAATACAAACATTACTATAAGATACGGTGCGGTGCAACATGATACAATTGAGTTATATATGATACGATACAATATGGTACGATACAGTACGGTATGGTAAGATATGATGTAATTCAGTGCTTTACAGCAATGCAATACAATACCACATTATACAACAGGAATATGACCAACACTGCCCAATATGTTATAGTACTATGCAATGTTTTAATAGATGATACGATACATTACAGTAAAATTTGATGTGTTGTAATGCAATATGACATGATACAAGATGATATGAAACATTTGTTGACATGTGAAGTGATGCGATACAGTGCAAAAGTCAGATATGATGCAATATGATATAACACAGTCTGATTTATTTTTTTATGTTTTGCCATCCAATGCAAAAACAATTTGAGTTGTTCTGGTCCATCACCAGTAAAGAAATATGTCTGACACGGCTTAAAGTGTGGGCATTAGTTTTGTTTGACTTTATCTTCTGCTTCATTAAGCCATGCTAAATGTTAGGGAAATCAATTATCCTTAATTGCTTGAAAAAGGCTGCGTGCATGAGCTACTGTTTATAGCACAGCATAGAAGAACCAAACTAAGAGGACCAAAAAAGTACTCACTGCAGCAGCAAAGTTTGGAGGCAGCATGACATTCATTATTCTCAGTATGTATTTGTTAACCTCGACCCCAGACCTGTGTTGTTGTTGTGTACAACCAGAAGCTAAATATCTTTTGAAGTATAACTCGTATGCTCTTACTGTTTTCCTCTTAAAGCTAGCCAATGCGCTGTTCAACTGACACTATCCATACCTGTGCTGACCTTACAGAAGCATTTCTAGTGAACCTGGAACTCAGGCAACTTTCTGGGGACTTTAAAGATGAAATCCACGGCAGTAGATCCAATATTGAATGTCTTTTTATCCATTAAAGTGACAGCTGACTTCTTCTCCGTTGGCACTGTGAATGTCTACCTTGCACACACTGCCATCTTGTGGAGATCCTTGAAAAACTTTTCAATTCTCCCAGCCTGCTGAAAAATCTACGGGTTGCTCCAGAGCCATATTTGACCAATGAGTGGTACTGAGCATCAGGAAATTTTGGTACCATACCATTTTGAATAAAAAGTACAAAAAAAATTCAGTATACTGCACAACTCTACTATGTAGTAAGAAAGACCTCTCTGTCTCCATGGAGCAATTAGACTTTTACTTGAACAATTTTCTAAAGTTCATTGATGAAATTGATTTTGAACATTTTTTTAAAACTGGAACATTTTTCAACGCATTTTTCATGTCATGACAAAAGGACATATTTTATGTAAAACTCTTTAAGTTTGAATCTCACTATCCCAGATCTCAGAGTGTGCCAGGGATCAGTGAGAAGGAACTGTGTCGCTTCACCTCTGCATGTCTGTCCTGAAACAGCAGCATTTACATATTCCTTTCACTCTGTGTGGTTGAGATCTGCTGAACATAAAAAGAAACCAACAATCAGAGGTTCACTTTGGGTTCATAAATGTGCGGCTGCCTTAATTACATCACAACCCTCGTCATTTTAACAGGATTACATTGTCATAATCCACAACAGAGTCAGGCTCCATGGCTGTAAAGTGAATTAGCGGTGATAGGAGCTTTGTCGATTCTTATCTTCACAAACTCATTACGCCTGTCACATGATGAATGGGGTCGTATCCTTGGAAATTTTCAACCAAATGAATTGATGTGGCAGCAGCAGACGTCTCCGTTCTCTATTTATCCTCAAATCTATCCTATATTAACACTGTACCCACTCAGTCTTAAAGGCATCACCTTATCCATCAGCAGTCTGCAGATAAATCTTTCATGACTTCTATCACCTACGGCCACATTATGCTCCTGCAATACCAAACTGCACATAAAAGACTTGAATTCCTTCCTGAGGCATCTCTGCTGGGCGAAAATACTCAAAAAATGTGGCAAGTATGATTTTAAATGCTCCATTTTTTTTTCAAGGTTATGAATAGAATGAGAACAAGCTGCATTATGTCTCACATTAAAAGAAAAAGTATCCACAATGAGACACCCTAAAAATGACAAATGTAATGCTTTAATATCATAACTGCATTTTTTTATCTTCTCACAACTTGTTGCAAACTGCAAAACAAAATCCCTCATCTCAAAATAAAAAAAACGCACAGACAATCCAATCTGTTAAATAAAATCCTTTAATCCAAGTTAACTCTCAGAGGGCACAAGCTCTGCATCACGAGTCCAATAAGCTGCAGCTTTTCCCTCTGCAAACAACCATCTCTTTAACTGAACAAACTTATTCGATTAAAAGTTTTAAATCACCAGAATGTTACGGCTCGAGATATATAGGAACCATTGCAGTTAATGGAGGGAATCGCTCTCTTAGTAATACACCACTACATCACAGCACAGTTAAGATCCACCGGCCACTGCCTTCTTCTCTTCTAAGATTAGAAAACATTACTTTCACTGTTTCCCACAAATGGATTATATTCAGGTGGGTTGGCTGCTCACAGAAGCTGAAGGCAAAATTGCTGGACTTTTTTGTGATGATGACATGATTGCCATTGTGAGAACGTGAAGAACAGAGAGAGAGAGAGAGAGAGAGAGAGAGAGAGAAAGAGGACCGCGGGTAGTTCCCTTTTAATAAATTCTTAGGTGGAGTTATGATGTCTTTTGAAAACAGAAGCATCTTATGCCGTTTTTGTTTTTTAATGTCACATTTTAGGCAAAATACACAAACATTTCAACAGCCTGTTCAAGCATTAAAGTACAACATGGGTGTGATGGATTTGTATTCTTTCGAAACATCACAGTTTGGTGCATGCAGTCACACAATTAACACATCTTAATGAAGAAAAAGGCAAATGATAACAGCCCCTACATGGTAGCTACACCCCAACCCAGGTGAAAGAAATGACTTGCTTGCTAATGGCTGGTAAACAGAAAATGAAGAAGACACAACACAAAAAAGAAAAGCTAGCATGCCATAGAAACCTGCTAGCTTACACTTATCAACCTAAAAGCTTCCTCTTTTTACACAAAATGAAGGGAAAAAAACCTCAAAAATAAATAAATAAAAATGGCCACTGTACGACTTGGTCAATGGGTGTACAATTACTCTGACACTCCTGCATTCTTCATGCATGGCCTCTGCATCACATGCATTATGCACCAGAGAGAGTGTAAATGTCCTATTACACCCTCTTATGTCACCTTGGTGTCACTTTTAGGTGACTCATCATTATGCAATCAGTGTTTCCCATAAATCACACACAGTCACACCTTAGACCTCTGAATGTCCAGGTCTACTTGCATGAATGGAGGCTATAAATCATACAAACTTCAAGCAATGATCAAAGATGTAGAAAAGGACAAGCAACATGGAGACAGACAAGCGCCTGGTGTTCCTTTATGGGCATAGGATTCATTTTCCTCTTGGCACAAAAGAGAGTTAACCCTTCATGGACATGGAGGTTGCTGTAACCCAGGTGCATTGATCTATAACTCGACCATATGGGACCTGCTGTTGATCCAAAGGGGAAGAAAACTCTGTTTGACCTCATCATAACCCGCTCAGTGTTGTCACCCCCAGTTCAAACCTGATGAGTCCAGGTGGATAGTTCACCTACGACACCTGGGCTTCTCTAACTCTCTGTCTGCTGCTTCAGTCAAGATTAGCTGTGCATTTAATCTTCCTGCATCTTTAATCAAGCTGAATCTCCTCTATATTTCAGTATCTCATGAATCATAATTCATCAATGGCTGCTCGTGGTTCCTCATGAAGAATTCACAACATGAATCATTAGTCTTCTCTACAGTGTTTTGAAATTTCACCACTCTACTATTAATATGGGCATGTACATGGTGAAAACTCAAAGAATTTAAGCTTAAGCTGTTTAACAATGTTGTTAAAAGGCAAATTTGTGAGCATTAATACTGCAGTTAAAAGTGACCTAAATCTGATTAATTTCCAACTGAAACATCACACTGAGTATTCAAACCCTCTGCAACAACACTCAAAAGTTAGCTCAGGTTCCGCTCATTTTTCTTGATTGTATATCAGAGCATTGTTGCAAAGCCCAGATCTGGGGAAGGCTACAAAAAAATTCTGCAGCACTGAAGGTTCCCAAGAATAAGGTGAGCTCCATATTTCTCAAATTGAATAAGTTTGGTCCAACCAGGACTCTTCCAAGAGCTTGTTGCCCAGCGAAAGCAATCAGGGAGAAGGGCCTTTGTAAGAGAGGTGACCAAGAACTCACGGTCACTGACTGAGCTTCAGAGATCCTGTGTGGAGATGGGACAAAGTTCTAGAAGGACAACAATCACTGCAGCCCTCTACCTATCAGGGATGCATGGCAGGGTGGCAAAGCCTGCTTGGAATGTGCAAAAAAAAAAAAAAACCCAAAAAACAAAACAAAAAAAACCTTAAGGACTCTCAGACAGTGAGAAACAAGATTTTCTGGTCTGATGAACCCAACATTGAACTGTTTGACCAAGTTCTAAATGTTATGTTGTGAACGAAACCAGTCACCACTCGTCACATGCACAATACCATCCCAACAGTGCAGCACGGTGGTGGCAGCATCATGCCTTGGGGGTGTTTTTCAGCAGTAGGTAGTGTTGTACTGAAGACTGCACTATTTGAGACAAAGACTTGCCCAAGACCAAGACAAGACCTAGACCATAAAAATCAATCTTAGAAAAACATGACAAGGTTGAACAGTTAAAGAGCATTCTTTTTTTGATTTAGTCTTCTTTTTAATAAATCTGATGGATTAAAACAAGGTGTCTGCAACTCTTTCAAAGCACAACATGCAAAAATCTCAGATCTTAAATATGTTCAACTAACTTCTTGTAAAAAATAAATCCTTGCATGTATTTAAAAGGCACTGACAAGTCTGGAATATATCTGAAAATCAGATGTTTATCTAGATTCATCAGGTGAATAAGGCCAAAAGTAAGTATTCAGAGGTATTTCTGACTAGAAATAAGATGGACTGACTGAGTTTTTGCAGGTATAGCTATTTGTTGTTTTAGCAAGTGCTTCTCCTTATTATCACATGAATGAAGTCAAAGAATAGCTGATCAGATCTGGTCTCGACCAGTCTTGATAGAAAATCCCAAGTCCGGCCAGTCCGAGATCGAGACAAGACCGAGTAAAAATGCTTTCGAGTCCAAGACAAGAGCAAGATATTCAAAATGTGGTCTTGAGACCGGTCGCAAGACCAAGACTGTTCTCGAGTACTGCAACACAAGCAGTAGGAACTGGGAGACTGGTCAGGGTTGAGCGGATACAGCCATCTCAGGAGAGCCCTGAAAATGATTGTCCAGCGATTGTCTCCATCCAACTTGACTGAGCTGTAATTGCTGCCAAAGGTGCTGAGATCATTCAGAGTTCAGGCAGCTTACATTTTATGATAAATTTCATGTAGACGTCAGACTACAATCAATGCATCCATGCACTGTTTAGCTCCAGAGCCCACATCAGACACCACTTGAACAATTTACACCATAAGCAAATAGTGAGGGGAGATCCATTTTTAAACTATAAATGATCTTCTATGGTGAATTTACAGTATATAGATTAAAACTGCATGACTTGGGTTGTGATTTGCTGATTCCAGCAAAAAGTCTGAAGGTGCAATTTGAGAATAGAATGGGAGCTTTTAATGTAAGGATGGCAGAAAAACAAAGTAAATTTAAGAGACTGTGTAAAAGTATTGCCAAAAACGCTGCATTCATAAGGCTTAATAAAGACCAAATTTGGCGACTGCTCCTCCAAGTGAGTAAAACAGGGTTGCTAGACATTTAAGGAGTGATGGGAGAAAAAATAAGGAATAAATTTGACTGATTTGACTGAAAACATGCCCAGTATGTTGTACTCAAAGTCACATTGAGAAAAATGAAGTAGGACAGGATGTCTTTTCATTTCATCACTGCCCGTTAATATCTGTTTGACTTCACTTATTAATTCAGCGAGTACAGTAATTAATGAGGATATCAAGCTCCTCCTGGGGGGAATAAGGGGAATATTCAGATTCATGATAAATACAGAGCAGCAGCATTCATGGAGGACACTCTTGAATCAAAGAATAGGAAAAAGGGGGAAACTTAGGAAAGGAAAACCTTTCCTTTGAGCTCCACTGAATGAAACGATGGATAAGCAGTGTGTTTGTGTGGGCTTTCCTTTTTTTTCACAGGAAATAAATTTGCATGCAAGCACCTGCACAAGTGCGGACGTACATTTGCATGATCACAAGAGCCAGACGCAGCTGGGTACTCAAAAAGGCGATAAAACTTCTGCCAATTACCATCAGAGTTTGCTAAGTTTAGTCAGAATGTGTGCACGCTCTTCATTAGGCTGAAAGATGCAGGAAAGACAAAAAGAGGCAGAAGCAGACAGACAGGTGCCAGAAATCTTCAAAAAAGCTAGAAAGCAGAAACGTCGAGACGCGGCAATTTCAGGTGCAACGTGAGAGAGGATATTTTCTTCCTAAGCAGTGCTGCTGGCAGAGATGAACTACACAGGAACTTATATAACGACTGTCATTGATGGCAAAAACCTTCTCCTCCAAATCTCCTTGCTGCTTACGGCAGCACTGACGAGCCGTACAGCTCCACCACGACTGTCACCACTCTGCAGAGTGACAGCCAGGATCCTGCTCCCCAGCAACACACATGGACAAATCTGCACAGACACAGAATGTAGTCCAAGCTCTCTTTTAGTCAACTTAACACACATTCAAACACACAAACTTGTCTTCAATCCCCCAAAGCTTCAAATAACAAAACGCAGAGCCAGCTGCCATGGTCCGGACCTCAAACAAGAGGGCGAGTTAGGAAGAGAGAGAGTGCACATACACATACACAGGCTAGACACCAGGATGCTAAAAGCGAGGCCCTGTAACTTATTCATGTCTCCGCTGAGAACGGGAAGGCTGTCGGTGTCAAAACATTCTCCTTGGGCGTCTTTTCTTGACAGTAAAGCCACGAGCATGCGCTCATCTATGTTGCATGACAGGAGGGTATTTTTAGATGCGTTTTTTAGCCAAGGCTGAATTCACCATTGTTTTTAAAAAGGACTGATCAGAGGCGAGATCTGAGCTTTTGTTTTTCAGCTGCTCAGGAGCAGATGGTCATTTTCAGGAAAGTTTCCTGCTCTATTTAAAGCCCAAGATATTTACTGGTCTGCCAATATTATCAGGCTGAAATACTCATCACGAATAAAGCCATGACATGTCTATCACAGCTTTATTTGATTAGCATATGTTTACCTGTATGTGCCAATATTAAAACTTATACTACAGAATATATGCAGAAAAATGCTTTAAGGGAATTAAAGTGGTGCCATTATGTAGTTTAACCATTAACCAACCCCATAGTTAAGAAAACCATAGATTCTGCCTGGGCTGCTAATGTCGATAAGAGTGATTAATCTATTTCAGGGTTTACATCAAAAGAATGACTGAAGAAAACAAGCAGACTGGCTACTCAGCTCCATTCACCTACACTGGAGAAAAGCTGTTAAAAGTGGCCTTCTGTTTGTGGTTTGAGCTACTTGCAATGCATTAACTAGGAAGGCCACTTTTAACAGCTTTTCTCCCTCATTATATGAAATTCATCTATGAAATAAAAACAGTGCCTTACTATTTAGTAATTACACCATATGGAGTGCTGTTTTCATTTAACGGAGTCCTTCTGAAGCCAGCATATGTCACATCTATGACGGCAGCTTTGTCTTGGTGGATGCCATGACAAGACAAGGCCTACTACAGCTTAAATATTAAAGGTTTCTCTGGCTTTAAAGACTTTTGGGAGTATCTGAGATAATAATAGTGAAAGTGGTATTTCATCCAGAAGCTGAGGCCTCCTGACTGTTTTACACCTTAAACAAAAGATGGTGCCAAATGTATTTTTCTGTGCCCTTAAAACTGCCTCAAACATAGCTGTTCCTACGGCAGCCGAGATGGACAAAAAAGCTGTTCTTATGGGGAAACACTCCAGCCATCTGCCGTGGCCAGCAGCAGTAATAGAGCAGTGGCCAACAGTGCTGTGGGCATTTGACACCCTGGCATGTTTTGGACTTAAGTGCTCAACTAAAATTGAGACAACGTAAGAGTAGTAATTCTAATTCATGTAGACGCTTCAGTGCAAAACTGTTCCTGTTGTACTCACAAATGAAAATGCAGATTTTCAGACAAATATGCTTTCTCTTATATAGGATTACACTGACTAGGAAAAGGTGTAATTTGAATCAAAAAGGCTGTTGTATCAGGCTATTCTAAAGGCTATTTCAAATGTAAAGAAATATATTGCATTCACATGAGAAAATACAAATCTGTTTTGCACACAGACTGTACCCAACGTGGATGTAGTGTTAGTTATGCCACCCACTGGTTCCTGAAGAGGCATTATGAAGACGGGCAATCTGGGATATTTCCTTTTTGGGAAACCACATCCTTAACTAGCTGTTTGATTCAAAACAAACAAGCATAAAAGAGGCAAAAGTGATCTAGACACTATGAAGCTCCTGTAAAAGTATTCATTTATTTACGAGTGATGTTTGAAACCAGCTTCGTTACGGATATTTCATATTGGTAATGCTGACCCTACCAAAATAAGATCAGCCCACCACAAAAAGGTGGTGTTACCTTCTCATTATCCAAAATCTTTAATTCAGCTTATTAAGATAAAAAAGGATGAGCTGTAAAATATTCATCCTCTTTTAAAATGTGTACCCCCCAAAAAATGATGTAATGATACCACTTTCTCTTTCTGTACTGGGCTGTAAGGTTTTAATTTCATCTGTAAAAATGGGCATTTTAGTATGGGATCTAATTAAGATTCCTTGGCTTTTGCAGCCAGCCTCAAGTGGACACTAAAGGAACTGCAGTTTTTTGCACTTCTGCATTTGCAACAAATAGACTGGTGGTGTCCATCTAAATAAGAAACAGCCAAACATATTTGCTTTACCTCCTCTTAACTTCCTTCTAGCCTTGTTTTATATGTACTAGTGATGAAAAGCATCAACTGTACTTCTATAGTGATCTTTTTCTGCTGAACTACAGGGTGACACAAATGCTTATACAACTGACGTGACCAAGAAATTAAGGTGAGCTGTGTCTAACACCACCTTTAAGAGCAATCAAATACCAATCTAATGTAGCTCTACGGCAGTGAGTCGACCCTGTTCAAGCCCCAGATGGTCTCAGTCAGCTGCTGTCCACCAGCCTCTATGTGATGAGTCATTTAGATGAAATACTCTAGGGTTTCTGTTGGTTTGGGGGTAAAGCTGCCATGGTTGGCAGGCAGGGGAGTCGTTACGGACGGAGGAAAGCGCGAAGCATAATGAGCCTCATGGGAGCTCAGCTTGTGTACACAGACGGACTCCCGCTTTCTGCCTCCTAGAAACTCTCTAAACTACTGCCAGCGTGCCGGGAGGAGCCGAGAGAGTCGAGGGATGTGTACTTTTGCAAGTGTGTGTTTATGCTTGACTGAGACGGTGCTTAAAATGTGTTTGTGGTTGTGTTCAGTTATCACCTAATAATGGCTCAAAATTTGGTAAAAATAGAAAAGATGGGGGACAGTAGAGGGTTAGATGAATTTTGTTGCTTAGTCATTTCTCTACTTCCGATTAAAAACATTAGTTGTGCAGTTCTGCTTAATGTATAAATGATTTTTCAAATATTAAACTTCATAACTTTTACCTTAGCTGGTAGAAATAATCCTCTAGCAACATCTTATTTTGTGTTGATTGAAAATGTGCAACAGTGAGTTTTAATTTTGTGGTTTTATAATACTTCTTTAATTTATTTATCTGGATCCCTATTAGTACGCCATCTGTACTGGTTAGGGCAGCCGGCCAATTTTGTACTCGTGCACAATGACAAAGAAGGTCTATCTCTCATTACAGTGCCATGAAAAAAGTGTTTGCCCCCTTTCTGATTTCTGTTTTTTTTACATATTTATCACACTTAAATGTTTCGGATCATCAAACCAATTTTAATATCTCACAAAGACAACCCAAGTAAATACAAAATGCAGTTTCTAAATGATGATTTTATTTACTAAGGGGGGAAAAATCCAAACCTATCTGGACCTATGTGAAAAAGTAATTGCCCCCCCCCCCCTTGTTAAATCATGAGTTAACTTTGATTAACCACAGTTTTTAGAAAGCTGAGTTCAACTTCACTGGCCACACCCAGGCCTGATTACCACCAGATTTGTTGAATCAAGAACTCACTTTAATAGAAGCTGTCAGACAAAGTGAAGTAGGTATAAGATTTCAAAATGAATCCCATCATGCCATGAGTCAAAGAAATTCAAGTGCAAATGAGAAACAAAGTGACTGAAATCTATTAGTGTGGAAAAGGTAACAAAGTCATTTCCAAGGCTTTGAGACTCCAGTTAACCACGGTCAGAGCCATTATCCACAAATGGAGAAAACTGGGAACAGCAGTGAACCTTCCCAGGAGTGGTGGGCCAGCCAAAATTACTCCAAGAGTGCAACGATGACTCATCCAGGAGGTCACAGAAGAACCCAGAACAGCATCCAAAGAACTGCAGGCCTCACTGGCCTCAGTTAAGGTCAGAGTTCATGGATTTAAATGAACCCCGGGGGATGCTCAGTGCTTTGGAAATGTTTAGTATCTATCTCCAGACTTTTACTTTCCAATATGCTTTTCTTTGAGTTGGTTGGAGTGTTCTTTTGTCTCCATGGTGTAATAGTAGCCAGGAATACTGGTTAACCATTGACCGGACCTTCCAGACACAGGTGTCTTTCTACTACAATCACTTGAGACACATTTACCACATTTAGGTGATCACCATTTCACTAAATGTGAGACTCCTAGCACTGGTTGGCTGGACCTTTGCTGAATTAGGTCAGTCACTTTAATAGGAGTGAATAATGCAGTCACTTATTTTGAATTAAATAGTGAATTCTGTTAGGGACATGTTAATTATCTAAAACCAACATGTATAGTGATATATATTGTTTCATTTTGTGTTGTTTGATCGGACTCACCTCTGGCAGAGTGGACACTTGGGCAAAGTTTGAACAAATCATACAGCATTCTTGAGATTGTTCACAGAAGTAGCCCTGCTGGACAAACGGACGCCCCAGAACCAAATATCTTTGGCCCAAGAAAAGCTTGGTGTCAGTGCTGAATTCAGATGGATGAATATTCAAGTGGCTAGAAAGAACCCATTGGAAAGGTTAAAGTTATTGCTAAGCAGTGCCTTGAATACAGTTTTGCCACAAGGTTGTGTCTTGTCGTTGACGGTGAGTCATTCTTTTTGTCAGAAAAATGCTTTTAGTCGAAATGGCTTATAAATCAGTGAAGAATGCTCCAAGGTCAAACTCCTTCTCTGGAGAACCTTAAAAGTAATGCAGGACAATTTACATTTAAATGAGGCATTTGACAAAGAGCAAAACAAAGTCTGAAGTTTGTCTGTTATCAAAATTATTTCACCATTTCAGGATGTTTTAATGAAGCTGGTTTCTACTACTTAATGCACTGTTCCCTGTATTCTTCTGACATAGTCTCTAAGACAAAGGAACCAAAATAGAGCAGCAATTTAAACAGCAGCAGAGGAAACCTTGTTAAATGTTTACAGTGATTGTAAAGACAGCTAAATGTGAAAGACGGAGCTGTAATCAGAGCAGGTGAAACTACAAACCTTAGAAAACCCTACACTGCCTGTATTTGTCATTGCTAGAATGACGGCAGATGTTTGATGGGATGAAAAGTTCCAAAAGCCAGCGTACAGATTGTTTGAACTTGGGCCTTATCCCTTACTCATCTCACTTAAAGCCAGGGGGGTTATGTGGCGGAGAAGACGGATGCTTTGGGATAAAGAAGGAACCAATCATGGAAGGCAGATCTTGTCCTAGGGAGGGAGCTAAAGCCAGCCAGAGGTGTGAAGCCTGGTGAGCAATCGCCTCCAAAATGAATTTCTTCCCTTGAGCTTCGTCGTCCGTCAGTGGGATGTGACAGCACAGCTTCTGACAATCACACATGTTGGAGGGAAAAATGAAATGTGTGTGCACTTTTGTGTGTGTGCATTCTTCCAGTCAGGAAAAGGGAAAATAGAGAGAGGAAGGAAGGAAAAACAGGGTTCCAGAGTTCAGATTCTGTTTCTATTGGGAGTCTCTTGCCTGCAGGCATCTTAAGAGGAAGCAGACATCGATATTTCCTCATCGCCCCAGAGGCCTGGAGCACTAACACAGACTTTAGCAGGGAAAAGCTGCAATTTTGGGGATTTATGTCAAAGCAAGGTGAGATAAACTTTAGGCAGAATATTCATATGTAGAGATAAAAAACACGGGCAAGGAGAAGCCAGGTCTGAGTAAATGGAATAGACGGTTCACAGGGTTCATAGTTATTCTTATCGTATTCTTCCCTTTTGCCTCAAAGTGTCTGACAGCCTGACAGGCAGATCCAGCTGAGACTGACGGGGGGGCAGGTTTATTGGCTATTCTGAACCTCTGGACAGGTCTAGCATGTTTTGACGCTCTGCCGATCACAGATATGATCGGACTCGCCTCTGGCTGACGGGTTTGACTGACTGTGTTGAGCGAGCACGTAACGTGATGGAGAAACAGACGGGCTGTCTGGGCTGACAAACAATTGGATTATAGAGCAAAAAACAAAGAAATAGATTCAACAGGAAGGAAAATATAAACAGAAGGGCTGCAATCTTTAATTAGCCTAATGTTAACTTGTACGTTTAACAAAATTAACAGATCAACCAGAGAAAATCTTCACATCTAACTCAGTAATGTTCCTGTTTTGGTGTTGCTGTAATCTCCGTGAGTGCTTTCCTGTTGGCTTAGGGCGTCTTTAGCGGCACTTTACTAATTTACAGCTTTACAACAGAAGCCGAGTAATTCTTGAGAGCCGTATCTGATTGCTTTTCATGCCTCCCACTCCTCATTGAAGTCTTGGCAGAAGTTGAAGTTGCGACAGTGGGAAATGTCATTTCGTCAGTCGATTCCCTGCAGCCTCTCTGAGGGCCTGTCATCAAAATCTTTGCCTGACAGCTTTAAATCGATCGCACGCCTCTCCTTTTCACCTCATTTAGCTGAGGATGTCTTTGCAGCGTGAGGTGTGGATGCCCTGCCGATCACCTCTGAAGGACAAAAAACTTTTATTGCTATTTACCTGTCCTGTTTGGACTCAGACGGTGTGAAATAGATACTGCTAGGCACTTCTTGCACATACTCTCTGAAAAATCTCAGAAAATTTCAGTACAGGCTGCCCTAAAATCTTCTTTACTTGCCTGTTCTCTTAACCCCAACCTACTGATAGTATTTACAGAAAATCACCTGCTGTGTTTACTACCTGCTCACCCAAACGTCACATGGAAGCAAAGTTGTGGAGACATTTTGGAACAAATTGAAGGAAACTTAACACACCTCAAATCTCCAGTACAGAATAATTTTTCCTCTTTCATATCTTCTCTTCATGACCTTGTAACTTTAACCAAAAGATAAATAAAACTCTGTATGTCTTATCTTCTATTTCCCCCTAACACCACAAGAATAAAATGAGGCGCTCTGAGTCTGACCTCTACTCACTTTATCACAACCATAATGTAATGTCAGCACTCTGTGGCTACCTATACAGAGATAAGCAGCTACACTTCAATTCCTCAAAGCTAATGTGGGGGAAAAGCTTCACATGGAGGTGATATATTCCTGTGACAACAAAATAAAATATACAATACAAATATACAAAATAATGATAAATAGTAGATTATTGTCATGATTCTTTAACTTTAATGCTTTCATACACCCAGTGAACAACGGAAAAATCTGTGAAGTTTTAGGGATGAGACGTATGTGTGAATGCACATGTCAAAATTTTGCATCTGACTTTGTCCTAAATTTTTAAACTCTAGTCACTAGTACAATTTGGAGTCAGACGAGCCACTTTCGTCAACGAAGCAGGTAAAAGTGAAGAAAATGTGATTTTTGGTTAAAAGACTATAATTGAATCCCTTGCTAGCTGGCACCAGAGTTACTAGTCGGTTAAACTAATATTTTTTGGTCATTCAGGCCCTAGTAGAACACACTGTCCAAAGTTAAACACAGCTGCCTGCCACTAGTAGCCACAAAAGCTCCAGTTAGTGACTACATATAGCATCGACAGCATTGCCAGTATTTTGGTGTAAAAAAGGGGGATATGCAGTATATATGGACTGTGCTGGGTTATGATTTTGTATAACCACTTAGCCAAAACAATGAGTTACCACATCCAGCACTGACGTGAACCTTAACCTGCAAAGACTAATGAAGGCCAGAGGTGCTAGCACTGCTAAGATGAGCCACAATTGGCTAACAAACTCCACATCATTTACCTACTGTCAGTAAAATTGTGCCAAATAAATAGTCCTCAATTTTGACTTTGTTTAATGAGCATTTTCTTGACTTTAGACTAGCAAATAAACAATCAAAATTCCTACATAACCAGCTCTAACATGGCTTGCCAAGGAGCATGCCTACTTCGAATGGGCAGAGTTATTATGCCATCCATGTTGCACATAGCTTTAAAGCTTCATACTCTTTACTTGCCACGGTTGTCATCATCGTCCACTACAGTTTTTTAGGGCCGATACCAAATCTAAGCAACTCATCAGATCCATAACCAATTTTTAGATTTGATATGCATTTATTAGGGGCGTAACTGTTCCCACATGTCACGACTCGGTTCGTACCTTGGTTTCTTGGGTCACAGTTCAATAAAAGTTTGGTTAATGGGTAAAAAAGGAAAAGTCAAAAACATAAAGTCCCAAATCTATAAGCCTAATTCCAGGTTTCCCTCATTTATTACTTGTAATCTGACCATCCTTCTCGTGTGAGGACTACTTGTAATAGTTGGTGCATTAAACATGAAAGAAATAAACAAAGTAATGATTGAAATATAAAAACGTGTATTTTAGAGCCTCTGATATCACATTTATGATTTATGTAGAGTGTTGTGATGCCGTCACATAGTCTTTAGTAAACAGGATATATTGGAGATGCAAAAGTGTGTATTCCATCCTTTTTCTAAACAGCTTATCTCGATTGGGGTTAACGGGGGGGCTGGAGCCTTACCCAGCAGTCTTAAAGAGTGGATTACTTGTGCAAAATCACGACTTGTATTCATCAGTACATGGCTGCAGAACAGCTCATGTAAACAAACACTGGATGGTATGTTTAAATGGAGTCTTAGAAGAGCACTTAAATACACAATTGTAGCCTCTGTTGTCTACTTCAACTTCTGGGTGATGGTGTCGTCTGTTTTTCCATTCAGACCATAGACTGAAGAAAGAATTCAGATGTACACACATGCACCAAACTGTGACCCATGAACCGTGACAGTTTGGCACGAATACAAATACCGTTACAGCCCTATTATTAATTATGACAAGCAAAATGGACTTAATTTGAGAAAAAAAAAATTGCATGATCAAAAAAGAAAGCAAAATGACTGATTTAGCCTTAGCTCTGTGGACATGAAATGGCACAGAGCAACACAGTAGCAGCAGGAAAACAAAGGTATGCCATTGTGCAAATGGCACTCAGCCCCTAAATATTGATTGGCTGGTGTTTGGATGACGTCTAGCCAATAAAAAAGTAGGCACAACATTAGTTGAACCTGTAGAGAGTACTAACAAAGCCAGAGAAGAAGACACACCTCAAAGTGTCACACTTTTTAATTGAATAAAGATGATCAGAAAAATAAAACGCTGTTACGGATATTGGCCCTGATAATCAACCAGGCTCATAATCGGTGGATTCCTAATTAACACAGAAGCAGCTACCATCCATCCAGTCAACCACCTTTATCAAACTAAAAGGTGTAGTTTGTGCTGGGAGTGTGGCAGACACAGACATCTCTGGTGTAAATAGCACTCCTGAAATCCCTGAAATTTTCTAGAAAATGTCAACAGTCAAGGTATCAAAAGGGCTGTTGTTCACATTAAAGTGGACCACTTTGTTTACATTAGATGCATATGTTACTCTCCCTTTTCTGAGTTGTTATATAGGCAGCAGTTTCAAGGTGAATGGACAACCATGTTCAATTGACTGTAAAGAATTTGTCAGAAACTTCTGCTCCGCAAAGCTGATGTGTTCCAACCTTTCCGCCACAGCACACCACTTTTCTCATGCACATGCATCACCGGCTGCAGAGCACAGTCTGGTGGATTCAATGACACAAACATCCACCTAGGTTCAGCTTGACGTGAATGGAAACGAGAAGTCACTGCAGCTGTCACACTCATACATCCCATCATCCAACCATGCTCTAATTTAATGGTTTTATGCAACTAAATTAGAGGGAAAAGGTGTTCATTTAATGCAAATATGTGTTTTTAACAAAGTATGCTGATGCGTCCAGGATGTCCCTGCATGGAACTAAAAGTTTTACTAGAACTTAAAGCTGTCCACTATCACATTTAATGCCAATCAGCAGAGCAAGCAGCGACTAATGATTGACATGTTGGGTTCTTACCTGTCTATGTCGCCTTGCACCTCTTTGCTCCCTCTTTGGGATATTTCTCGAGAAGAAGCCGTGTCAGAGGCTCGGCCTGCATTCCTTGCATACAGATGGAGGCCGCCGTCCGTAAGGTATCTAAAAAAGGAGATCAAATGAGATGGAGCAGATGTCAGGCTTCAGTTTGACATAAAAGTCAGATTTATTTAGGATTTTTGAGTTGATTAGAAGCAGTTCATTAAAGTAACCCAGTGAGCATTTGGACTGTTTTACCAAACCGGTGCATGCTCAAATATGTTTATGTATGCACATGTGGCAGAGAGTAAGTGGTGGGATTTGAGGCTACAGCCAGAAAGCAATCTGACATGGCTGATAGAACACAAAGATCATTAGTGTTGAGCTAATTAAGCTAATAATTCAGCTAATTACCTTTCCCTCCCAATGTGTTGTTACATTTTCTGTCCTGACACGTCTTTAATCCTACAGATGTTGTACTCCATCTCTCCTTGCTTAACTTGATCTCCCATTTCACCCTGATCCCCCTTTAAACTCTTCCAGAAAGTAAGTGCATGGACCCCAAGTAGGATTCAGTTCTGCTTATGAATTGGTTTTAAACATCCTTCCCACAAGTTTGAGGCGTTTTTCTTCTATGAGTGAATGAAGGTCAGAAGCACATGTGCAAGCCATTGCTACAGTTTGTTTGTTCTTTTCATTGAAAAAAACCCTGACTCATCCTTTTTCATTCAGGTGATCTGTCAATGTATTAAAGGCTCTCAAGGTTCCAACAGTATGTTTTCTGAGCCCTGCCTTTCAAAGCATGACAAACCCTTGTTAGCCTTGGTGCATGACAGCAGGCTATTTGTATTAATACACTCTGAGAGATAGGAGTAGCCTTGGGGAATGGATGAATACACACCTTACCATGAATGGAGAGTGATTTTTAAGTAAAGCAGTGTGCATCTGGCACGAGTCATTCATGATCCTTCAAAGAGAACGGCCTTCGATGTAGTATTTTAGCTTTTAATAGTGATGTTGAAAGCTAATCTTTGTTATAGCTTGATTCTTTTTCTTCAAACTTGTTTTGAAGAGAAGACAACGAACGCATCTTCATGAATAAATGAAATGGAAAGGTAACTTGGTGTGTTGAATGATTAACACACCAAAAGATGATGTGACAATTTTAAACGATATAGCAGGCCACCAGGGAAAAAAAGTGTCCCAAAAGGAAGTGAGAACTATAGTTGCCATCAGGCCTTGTATAATCATCATTCTTCATGCTTAAATTGCTGGCTTGGTCTAACAGTGCAAAATAAGGGGATGCTATGAGTGGAGAGGGAGAACCCAGTGTCAACATATTTGAGATAGCTGAGGCTCTTTTAGTTTCTCGATGTCAAGAATTAAGAAAGGAGAAAAGGTGACAAACATACAAAAAAAAAAAAAAAAAAAACAATATGCAGGCACTGCCAGACTGCAGTGATACTTGATGGGGAATATAAGTAACATAAGGAGCCACTTGGGAAATCATCACCCTGAAAAGATACGCAAAGATACGAAGAGAGGAATCCAGCCAGGCCAAAAGACTTAATGATGCATTCACAGTCCCACTTCCCCACAACAACGCGAAGGCTCAACAGATCATAAGGAGTATGGGTGAGTATATCATGAGTTACAGCTATTTTCAGTGGTGGACAACGAAGGTTTTAAAAGGTTAGTAAACATGCCAAAGAATAACTAAATACTATGTAGCTTAATGCACACCTATGATGCTTTTTTTGCACATATTGTACTATACAAAGTGTACTTGTTGCTTAATAAATGTGGATGTCACTTTTTCCAAGGCTTCATTTGTTGTTTTGGGGTTTTTATTTTCGATGCCGTTCTAAATACAGTAGTGTGGATTTGTTAGGAAGATATTAGCGTTCCATGAGATTTTGATTCCTAATAAGAAGACAAAAAAGCGTATCTTTTCTCACTACAGATTGCCAGCATGTTGGATAAGACAAATGCTGACTCCAGTCCCAAAATAGAGGTTTCAGATGAAAACTTAGTCGTACTGTTGATCAGTTAGGGTCCAAATCTTGGAATTTTCACCCAAAGTATTAAAATTAATCATTCTGTGTTAAAAAATATGCATAATGACTGCCCTCTAAAGGTTGAAAATATCTACTGAATCTGAATTCTTGGTGTTTTGATACTATCCATCCAATATTCTAGTTGGGTTGACAAGGAGGTGAAACTTGTTCACTGCATTCTGCTGTCAAAAGCTTGTCAATACAAAACAAGATCTTCTGTTTCCTTACTATCAAAAAAAAAGAGAGATACACTGAACAGAGCAAAGAGGTAAATATCTGACAGACGCAGTGTGGACAACAAGTATCTGAAGCAGCACATTGTGAACTGATTTCTGACACTGGTGCAGTTAGAACTGGCTGTCAGACTTCAATGACGTTACAAGGTGAGTAAAAGGAGTTAGAAACCTGTTTTCAAATATGAGCTTTGGCCTATTTTATCACCAAAAAATGTTTAATTTTGTTCAAACTCTCTGTTACAGATGTGAAAACATTCATATTAAGTGGTTAAATCGTTGATTATTCCATCCAAACATGAATCCACAGTTAGTCAGTGCATCAAAGGGAAGCTAACATGCTAGCACTCATCATCCTACCCGCTGGTGATCTCATCCATCCGGCCGTTTTTCCCCAGGATCTCCCCATCACTCATGTACCCTGCCACCTCCATCTGCTTCCCTCCTTCCAGCCCTCCTCCTCCCTTCTCCCCATGCTCCATCCCCCTCGCCCCTGCTGCTGCTGCTCGCCTCAGGGGGGCGCTGAACACAAACCTGGAGGGGTCTGAGTGCCCGCTGTAGCGCCCGGTAGTGGTGCCGGCACTCGTTGAGCTCCCCCTGGGTGCAGCATAGCTGCTGGGCATTGAGGGGGCGTCGCCTGCCTGGAGACGTGGGGTTTGTGATTGGCCCAGGCGCCAGGCCATGGGGGAGGACCGTGTGGTGAGGGCTGGAAGGCCACGCCCGTTGACCTCAGTGGTTACCGTGGTGTCAAAGGTTGTTTCTAGTGTACTGTGGAGACAGAGGGGGAAGACAAGGAAAAATAGGGGGATTAATTCTGATTGGTAACATGACAGCAATAACTGATGATGAAACAGATATTGTACTACAGTTGCTTCTAGCTGGGAAATAAATCGAGCGTATAGTGTTGGTTCAGGCGGGCCACAGAGTCAAGTGCTGCCACGTAATCGAGATCAGCTGATTTGCACTTAGCATGCTATTGGTTAATTGCACACATGCTTTCATATTTAAACTGCTCTGGCACAGCTACGCCTTCAAGCTACCTTTTGCAACCCTCCTCCACCCCAGCTCCTCCTTGATGCTATGTCTGACTTAAAGCTATTCTGTTGTCATTGAAGCCTGCACTGCCCTGGGCTGCTCTGAGTTGTGGAAGTGCAGGGGGATCCCAGAACAGCCACACTGCCAAATAGAAATAACAGCCAGAGCAAACTAGTAACCGCTAAAAGAACCGTTTAAATTTATAGCCTCAAATCATGCATGTTTCTTGACCATGTGGCCCTGTCTGAAGTAAAGTCTTATCAAAATGATAACAGATTTTAAAATGAGATAAACGGTAAGACAATATTATTTATATTGATATGTTTTGTGTTGATGCTGATTAAAAAAATACCAGGCCTACTGCTGAGAAAAAAATGATTTAGTAAGAATCAATAACAGTAACAACTGCCATGTAGGTGCATTATCTACGTAGCTATATTAGCTTTAAAGGTACTTGGCAACATTGGCTATGTAGTAACGTTAATTACATAGCTAGCATAGCTATGTTAGCTTTAGCAAAGGCTCGTTAAGCTAAAGTGAGTAACTGTTTGTGTAACTACTTCTAAAATGGGTCTATACATAATTGAGCCCTGGATTAGACTTCTGAACTTTCTGTTTTATTTATGAAATGTTTCTTAGTCTGTAATGTTTGCAATGCAGTTATTTCATGAATGTAACTGCCAGACTTTATTCATGAATAAAGCTGAACGTAAAAAAAACATTTCTTAAACTTGAAACACTCTGTAACAGCAAATTACAGCATTTCCTTTCTGAGATACACAGTGTCTCAGATGAATGGTGTGTAAAGTGTATAGAAGTGTAGGCTACAGTCTGCAGCCAGGTCCCGCTCCAGTATTTCCCAGCTGTAGATCATCTGGAGACTTCTTCTGATGGATCAAAATCAGAATACTCAGATATTAAAGCCATCCTTTCAGGTGCACTCTGGTGCAAAGGGCAAGTCATTCTGGTGAAAAGATCAGACATAGGGAGCTGTCTGCATCCACTGAGTGCCACTCCCTTCAAATCACATGTGGCTTCCTGTAACACGGCTTTCTATGTGCTTATATGAGAGTGTGTGACCTTCCTAAAGTGCTGTTTCTTCCAGTGTGTTAACTTGTGAAGGCTCCCATGAGAAAACATGTCAGACCATCACAAAGGGAGGGAGGGAGGGAGAGAGAGAGAGAGGGATGAAGAGAAAACTACAGGCCTGAGTGACGACAGCCTTTTAGGAACTGAAGGGGGCTTTTGTAGCAAATCCATGTTGACTGCCATATTAAAATCAGCGTTTTAAACTAGCTTTTAGTCTGCCTTGACACAAACACAGCCAAAGAGGTGGAGCTGAAGTGGCCCTCATAGCTCCTGGCAAACAGCCACACAGTGCTGGCTTGTAGTCATATCAGTCATACCACTACATATATATATAAAATCAATATCCTTACCGGTACTTCCACTTAACCATTCAAGTAGTGAAAAAAATCACCCCCGTACAGTGTGGGCTAAAACAGGCATTAACTAGGCCTATTCCAATAAAAATAATTTCTTTAACCAGGCTGCAAAAATGCTTATTTTACAATAAAAATGGGCATTTGTTAGAAACTCTTTAAATACCACAGAAAAAAACAGCTGCTTAATGACATATGAACAACACTGAACATTTTGTAGACGTTGTCAGATGCAGTTTTGGATTAATTGTTGTTGTCTTGCTGTTTCATGCCTGTTTTCTGAAGACAATAGGATAAAAATGCCTCAAGAAAAAGGAAGGATCTTGTGTAGGAGAGGGCTGAAGTGTAAGTGTGAAAATAAGTGCAATGTTCACAAATTAAAGCAGCCAACGTGAGGTATGAAACCTGCTGGAGGGAGACAAAGAGGACTGACTCACCATCCTGACTGTCCTCTGTTAACCCTGAAGTGGCCACTGTAGCCACACTGATGTTAAAGAAAGATGTGAACATGCCAGCTAATGTACAAATGTAAACATTTTAGAAAGTATGCCAGCTTGATTTGACTTTTAATGGAAGCCTTGGAAGGACAATATCTTCTTGATTGACAGCTTAGCCGCTCAGAGCACAATCAATAGAGAGCTAATGATAGGGAGAGTGTGAATAAAAATGGAGCAGGGACACATGCAATTAGACAACTTAGACAACTATAAATCTAATCATTTCATCGTTCCCTTTCTGACTCCTTGTGTGACTTTGATAATCCCACTCTTGTTTTCTACATCTTTTAAGAACCCATACATCCCACTCAGCCTGCTGTATGTGGACACAGACAGCAGAGAAAGGCAGCAGAGGTACCTAACGTGAGCTCTCTCTGCTGGGAGAAAAAGTGCACTACAGTCAGAGAGACAGAACCAAACTTGACAGCACAGCAGACAGCTGCTCTGATTTGTCTTTAAGGATAAGTTGCTGACGTGTATTCTAGTTACAAACATCCCTGTGCAAACAAATACCGGCGAGCTGTGTTATATATTGCCATGGAAACTAGACTCACACATATAGCAGAAGTGTAAACAGGATTAAAGCCTTACATATGGCTGTCAGAGCAGATGCTGACACTATAGTAAACCACATTTTGCTGCAATAGTAGCTAAAAAACATCATCTTAAGGGAATTAAAGTAGCCGATTATGCAGTTGAGGAAGAGGACAGTAGCTGATTTGTGGAATGAGGCACCGATCTGGTTGCCTGCATCTGAACGTCAGTCTTCATTAGGCGACAAAAGCAATGACAGCTCGAGGCAATGTCTCACACATAGAAGAGAGAGAGGTGTGAGGTCTGTCTTGTACTGTTCTGAGTCTTAGGGCTGGGCAATATGGACTAAAGATCATACCTCAACTCATACCTGAGTGTTAAACTTTACTGTGATTCTAGTAAAAATCCATATATTTGATCCTGTTTGATAACTCAACAACAAAGACAGAAGGCAGAGACAACATTTCCATGGATTAAAGTTGTCAAAATTGTCCATACTCTTTAATGTGTTTCATAGTGATCAAATCTCCATTGTTTTAATGATCAATAGTTGCAAAAAGTACTTAAAGAAACTTAATGATCCTTGGGCCTACTTTAACCAATAGAGAGAGAGCACTGTCTAAATTTCATAAATACACTGACAATATTTGAAAAGTGAGTGACACTACAGTGAAACTTGCAAGTTGTATTTATGCAATTAAGCAGCAAAAAGAGAAGGTTTCCATTTCTCCTCACCACCTCTACACACATTTCCAAGTGTCGCCAGCATATTTTTGCAGCTAGGACGATCTCTGAGGGTCTCTCTTACTCCTTGCCAGCAAGGAATCAAGTTTTCATTTGCTACCTATACGTTCCAACCACCTTTCAAAATGGTGCCAAAATATTTTTGCAATCTAGAGAGCTAGAAGCGAACACCTCTATTGATCCGCTCCAGTTCTACGTTGTGCTGAACATGTTACCAATATATTTTTGTAGCATAGATAACAGGACAACTTTTCTCTTGCTCCTGGCTTGTTCCACCTACTTTTAAAATTGTTGCCAATGTATTTGTGCAATTAAGACAGCAAGGACTTAAGGGTTCCCTTCCTACTTGACAGTTCCATCCAGTTTTCCTGAAGCTGCTAATGTATTTGCTGAATTAAGGCACAAAGAGGTTAAGATTTCCCCTGTTACTGGCCAGTTCCATCTATTTTTTTAAGCATACTTTTTCAATGTAGACAGTGACAGGCGAATGTTTCCCTTGCTTCCCACTAGTTTCCCACTTTTACAAAGGTCACCAAACCACTGGATAATTTTATTAGTACTGTGTACTGTTTTTCTCTGCTTCCCAGCAGTTCCATCCACTTTTCAAAATGTTGCCATCTTGTTTGTGCATTTTAGAAAAGAGAATTAAAGGTTTCTGTTCTCCTTGTTGATTCCGCTTAATTTTCCTAAGGTTGTCAATGTATTTGCTGAATTAAGATGGAAAGAATGTTTTTTGCAATCAAGACAGCGAGAAGTGATCATTTCCCTTACTCCTCACCAGTTCTACTTACTGTTCCAATCTATTCTTGCAGTCTAAGTTTCCCTCATTCCTTGACAGTTCCCCACACTTTTACACATTTGTGAAAGAATTTGTGCAATTTAAATAGTGCCTGCCTACGGTTTTCCAAGCTTTGCCAGTTCCCTCAAGTCTTTCAAATGCTTTCACCTTATTTGTGCAGTTCAGACTGCAAGGAGCAAAGGTTTCCCTAGCTACTTGCAAGTTCCATCCACTTTCCTAAAGTCACCAATGTATTTGCTCAATTAAGACAGTAGGGAGTGAAGGCTTCCCTTGCTACTGACCAGCTCTGCCCACTTTTCAAAACAACACCATGGAACTTTTGCGATCTAGACAGCGAAAAAAAAGTGAATGTTTACCTGGCTAATCACCAATTCCCCACATTCTTCCAAAGATTTCCAACCCAATCATGCAATTTACTCAGTAATCTCTGTGGGTTTCCCTCACTCATCATTAGCTGCACCCACTTTTCAAAGTGTACGGTGTACTTTTGAAATATTGTCTGTAAGAAGTGGGGGTTTCCTTAGCTCCTTATCAGTTCCATGTTTTTTGACAGTTCCACCCACTAATTCAAATGTTGCAGCAAAGAAAGAGTTTCCTTTGCTCTTTTCAACTGCAACTCCTTATTCGAATGTTGCACTTGTAACTGTGCATCACCAAGGGTGTCCCTAGCTAGTTACCAGTTCTGTTCATTTTTCCAAATGTTGCCAACTAACTGTGCAATAAAGACAGTGCTCTCTGAGGGTTTCTACCGCTCCTCGCCAGTTCCATCCGCTCTTCCAAATGTTGTCAATGCATTAGTGCAACTTAGACAGTGAAGAATAAGGGTTTCCCTTGCCCCTCATCAGTTCTACTTGATTTTCAAAATGTTGCTTTCAATATATTTTAACAATTTAGACCAGGGATGTCAGACTCAATCACAGCGGGAGTTGAATCCTGAATTTGGGTCTAACCTGAGGGCCTACCTGGGCCCAATCTCCCATACATTGTCAAACTCATCTTCACTGCTAATGAATTATAGGGGGCAAAAAATGTAAGATTGATAATAAATAATTTTGAGATTTAAAAAAGTTAAAAGTTAAAATCATGATTTTTAACAGTTAAATTACTAAATAGAATTCAAATTCATGAGTTCAAAAGGTCAAAATATGATATAAAATTATAAAACAATAGTTTAAAAGGTCAAGAAATGGAATAAAATTAAAAAATCATGAGTTTAAAGGTCAAAAGATAGGGTAAAAAAACCAATTAGAATTAAAAAGGTCAATATTTGGGATTAAAAGTTAAAATAAGGAGTTATAAAGGTCAAGATATGAGAAATTAAAGTTTAAAAGATGAAAATATTAGATAAAATTCAAAATACTGTGGTATAAAGGTTCAAATATGAGATAAAAATGTACGATTTTAAATCGAAAAGGTTAATATTATTTGGGATTAAAATTCAAAGTTAGGAGTTGAAAAATGTCAAAATGTAAGATAAAATTCTAATTCATGAGTTTAAAATGTCAAAATATGACTTAAAAATCAAAATGATGAATCTAAATGTTCAAAATATGAGATAAAAGTCAAAACCATAACTTTAAGTCATTATTGTGAGATGCAAATTACAAAACACAAAATGAAAATACAAGTTTCTTTTCCCACATTTTTGACTTTTTTAATCAAATACTGTAACTCTTCCCTTTTTCTTATTCTTAAGACTTAAATATGTAGATATATTTTCAGTGGTATGGTTAGGTTTACATTGTTAAACTTGAAGAAATCTGCAGACCTCATACTGATGGGCCAGTTATAATAAAAATATGAAATGATCTGGCGGGCCGGTTATAACTGTACCTTGGGCTGGGTTTGGCCCCCGGGCCTTGAGTTTGACACCCCCTGATTTAGACAGTGTGAGCTGGATCTTCCTCTTGCCTTTTCAGTTCAGCTCATTACACCAAATGTTGCCCTTACTCCTTACTAATTTCACTGACTTTTCCAAATATTGTCAGAGTATTTTGTAATTAAGGCAGCAAGAAGTGAGGGTGTTCCTTGTCTCTCATCATCTCCACCCACTTTTAAGGAGTTTGCCAGCAACTGCTGATTATTTGAATCAAGAAAACACCCAGAATTGGGTGTCTAAGCCATCTCTTGTTGTTGCTGTGCCATCACACAGGTATTGATATCATCTGATTTTTACCATAAAGTTGTCATCATCAACATAAATTTTATCCGTATAAATCATTTTTTCCTACCCTTTGTCTTGTCTTATTATTACACCTGAAAAACTTGAGATATTTCCCAGCTCTACTGTGTATGTGTGTGTTCTTGGTGAGAAAGGGCAGAACTCTACACCTCTTGGAAGCCAAGTGGCAACATGAGATGGGCAGTGTTGCCAGGCGTACTCACAACACATCTCCATCAACACATCCTGAGACGACCACACAGTCAGAGTCATGTCAGGGTTTAGAGAAGCAAAAATCTAACAAAAAAATTAAATGACTCCTTATCTGACAAGGGATCAGAGCTGAATATGGAAATACAGAAATCAGTTTTCCACGGTATGGAAATCTAAATCATTTAACTGTTTGTACACAATGTAGCTCACTAAATCCGCTTATCTTTATCTCCAGGCGGCACAGAGGAGAAAAAAAACAGGAAAGACAGATGAACTGAGGGAGAGTGTGTGTGTGTAGGTGTTGAGATAAATAAATGAGCATGCAAAACGAAGGACACAGCTCAGCAGTAAGAACAGGAAAGGTGCTGAGAAATTTTGCTCACCAAACTTGCCACCTATGAAGGCAGAATCTATATTTGAAAACAGACTACATTTAACTCCAGTATAATATCATCAAATTAACTTTAGTTCATGTGATAAACACAAGTCATTCAAAGCCTCAGTAATATTAGGAAATTTCCTAAAATAAAGACAGCACTTCCCATAAACCCTTCTGCTATTGGGGGCTTTATTACATAATCTGGTCTGAAGCAGAACCAAAAACCAAAATAAATCCTAAACAGAGGGAGTTGTTTTGTCTTTGGCCAAGAGCTCAGCAGGAGGGTGATCCATGTTGACAGCAGGGAATCGCTTAATGCTGAGCAATGCTAAATATAAATACATCAGAACTTTGGCTTTCTGCTGGTTACAAGATGTGAGTTGAGTCACAGTTTCTGTAATTCTGTTTGAGGTTAATTCAGTAAAAATGTACAGTAATTCTGCAGCACCACTTCAGAGGATCAGGCGTCAAGTACAATACCAGCCACAGTGTGTTTTCATTGCAGGAATCTTCTGTAACCACAGACCATAAAGACAAACTATACACACATAGCAGCAGCTCAGCTATACATCAGAATGCACAAAGCAGGAAGTAAGCAGGAAAACCTGAGCTTTAAGAATGTGTGCCACAGTAATGTCACTTGCTGTTAGCTATTCAGGCCCTCCTCTTCAGTTTCTGAGTGTTTACACATGTACTGTTAAGAAAAGCATGACATGATGATGGCACAGCCTGCCATTGGTTGTCACAGCCCATGTGACATGCATTTTGGGAACCTAAGATCGTGGCTACTGCTAAGCTATTGGAAGAACCATTTGAAATTTGGTTTAAAAATTATAAAAAGGTGTTAACTATCAAAGTCTCTGGTGTAGATTTAATCTTTAAAGACCCTGGGAAGTCACCCAAGTTCCAGGCTTGCTAGAAAAGCTATCATGAGGGCTACGAAGGCATGGATAATGTAATTAGAACAGCACCACAGAAGACTTCCAGAGAAAAAACTAGGAGGCAATAATTGATAGTTTGAAAGTTATTCAACTTTAATTAACCTGTGTCTCTTCGTATCTAATACTACAAAGCTAGTCTCAAAGGGTTAAGAAACTTTTAACCATGAGTACAACTAGGGAGGCTAGTAGCGCTCATGCTACGGATCCAACATGCATGCATTGATATTACAAGTTCTGATCTAAGGAGGAAGCATACATTACTCAACATATTCACTGGGATATTCTGCCATAAATGAGAGAGATCGACACAACAAATAGTGAAACATGCTAATTTACAGCTCCCAGAATAATAAACAAGAAATACCTAGTACTGAATATAATACAGTAGAAATAGCTAGAGCTGTGCATTAAGAATCTATTGGAAAGTAATTTATGCCACCTGGTAATGGTCAATTGAGCTTTCTTATGACACATGACCATCTTAATTTCATCACTTGTTACCAAGCTTTATCTCTAATATGCCTTAGGGTCCCTGTAAATTGATTAATCAAATCTGTATTTTAGGTTTGTTGTATTACAGGCCACTGTGTCATGGACCACCAGGCCAAATTTCAGCCATGAAAACATCTCTAAGTTTATAAAATTAAGCTTCAAAATCATGAAAAATGAGGCAGTAAAATCTGCTCTAGGATCGTATGGGCGTGGCAGTTGAAGCCACACCCACTCACGAGAAATACGATCCTCTCAAATTTAAAAAAATCCTTCTGATCAGAGCGCAGCTGCCTGGCTTTGTGCCAGAGCAGAAAGACAGAAATTTACTGTTTTCTGGCACAAATCTCATAGGATATTTGTAGGCCACAGGCTGATATATTTTGGAAATTCACCTCACAATGAACAAAAATACAGCATGTAGCTGGCTGTAAACTTTCAGTAAAGGCAGTGACATTGGCTAACAACAGACTGTATTAAGATGAAGTGCTCAGTGATTTTATATCAATGTAGCGTTAGGGGGCGGGGTAATTCCTCATCAAGACTGGTGATGTCATGGGCTCCTATATTTGCCCTGCTCAAATAAAATGAAGTGTAGAAAGAAATGAACAACTTTTCAACCGGCTAAATCCAAAATTCAGTTGCACATAGATCCCAGTGTTTTCACATGTTTAAAATAACCTTATTCTAACATATCTAGTGTGTTTAGACACAAAGTTTGCATTTCACTTTGGGATTGACTTCACAAAAGCAGCTTGAAACTAGGACTGCATATTTTACTGCCACTTGATCAGTAAAATTGGCATATGATCAGAGCTCATTTTATGTTTGGAAATTGTTATACTTCAACCATCTATCAGTTTTCAGTTCTGATCCCATGGTGTGAATTAATGTAAAAGACCTCACAGTTAAACGCTGTTGTGTGATGAAGAAGATTACATTTAAAATGCATTAAAATGAAAAGAGGATTTCAATATAAATTATGAAAATAAACACAACAAACAAGAATTCAATTGCAATATCAGGGTTTTTTCACATCAATTGTCTATTTAAGCTGCTTTATAGAGCCTTTAAAACAATTTAAACGCCGCGTAACTCAGCGTCTCGTCCTTGAATGACTACTTTTCTCTACTTCTGAGCACAAAAACTACTGCTTTGTGCTACAACAGTAGCGCCACATTCTTGTTTGTGTGTGTCTGTGTAGTGGATGTAAGCTGTAGTGATGCTTGCATTGGTCCTGACAGATGTTAAACTCTGTGACTATGAGAGCAATTTAAAGCAATTGCTCCACACCATCACAGAGCAGAACTTCAATCTGAACCCTGAGAAAGGGTCTCCACCCCGCAAAGACAACAGTCTATCACACACAAACACACACTGGAGTCAGGGCAGCCAAGTCACTTTCCATCTTCCATCATAGACTGAAAACTCATCTTGTCAAGAAATGCCTCGTGTTACCTTCCTGCAGCTGAATCATGTCACTCCTGCGCTCGCTCTCTCACAGGAACATTGTCAGGGATTGAAAAGTGTCTCTGGCTTTGACCCAGCATTCCTGTTCAGGATTTGTTATCATGGATTTTTCTTTTACTGTAGGGTTGCATTCATTGCGAATTGAAGTGTCAGCTAAATGCACATTAAGAAAGAAAATAACACGCTTGCTTCAAAGAGGACCAGCGGCTATCTCCTCAGTTTCAAAACAATGAATAATTTAGCCCGCCCCGCTCTGTCTGTTCTCTAAATGTAAACACAAAATCAACAAACCCGACCGACTGAAGCTATTATGTTCAAAATGTCATCTGGCGGTTAGCTGAATCCCCGCAGGAGTAGACACAGATCCCTCAGGCCCCAGCAGACGGGGAGACAAGAGCAAAGATTTCCCCCTTTGTGTCTGCGGTGCCAGGCTTGTCCTTGAAGATCACAGAATTTCTTCACACATGGAGCTGTTGCTTTCCCTTCATATGCCAATCAATACCATTTTTCATTGTCTGGATGGACAATGAAGAAGTGGAGGGGTGTTAAATATACTTTGTGGATCGATATAGATAGTCTGAGGAGGCCATGACACATTTGGATCTCAGAGGAATGATGATGACGCAAGTTAAGCTGTCATAAAGGCTGCAGCGTCAAAGAGGCAAAGTCGGTTAAATTAAAACTCAAAATGAGGCTAAGGCTGGCTTAGGTCCTACATTGGTCAGATTCAATCACTATTTTAAGGATGAATGATATGAATCAGAGAGAAACCAACTGTGAAAAAAGAAAGAAATCTAAAGGTGGAGGGAACAGACATTAATGAGCTACAGATCCACTATTACAAAACCACTCAAGCTCTGTCAGGTTGCACAGGGATCAAGCTTGAACAGCCCTTTTCAAGTCAAACCACAAATTCTCCAGCAGACTGAGAACCAGAAAATTCACCTTGTTGTCTTTAAACTATTTCTGCTTTTGCTGAATGCTTTAGGTCATTGTCTTGATAGAAAATGTATCTTCTAAACTGTATTTTTCTTGCAGACTAAATAAATTTGTCCTCCAGAATTTAACCCCAAACTTTTATGAGCCTACCAGGGCTGGCTGCAAAGAAGCATCCCCACAGCATGATGCTTGATGCTGCCACGACCATGCTTCACAGTGGGGACGGTGTGTTTGTGGTGATGTGCAGTGTTTGGCGTCTTGTCTGATGGCCAAAAAGCACCGTTTTGGTCTTTGTAGACCAAATATCTTTCCCACAATTGACCATGGAGTCTTCCACATGCCTTTTGGCAATGAAGCTTTGACTGGTGAAGGACCCAGGCAACCGTTGTTGCATACAGAGTGTCTCCTATCTCAGCTGCTGAAGCTTGAGTAGACATAGGTGTTGCTCTCACTACTCTCCCTTATGCATGGTCACTCAGTTTGGGAGGATGACATGGGCTAGACAGATGTGCCGTATTCCTTCCATTTCTTGATGATGAACTAACTGAACTCCAGGAGATTTTCAGTGCCTTGGAAATTTTCTTGTATCCATCCCCTGACTTAAACTTTTCCAGGGTAAAACATCCAAGGGGGTGAGTACTTTGTATAGGCACTAAATGTGATGAAATAAGTACGAAGAGAGCATTAGTAAAGTTGAACTTTTATCCTAAATTGAGACAGCCCACATTAATGTTGAGTCTAACTGTAGCTGAATTAAGCTGCACTATTTTGAATGTGTATTCTTGTATTAGCATCAAGCTGGCTTTATGTATGAGTGCAATTCTAACACAGATGGTAGAAACATCTGTCTTCAATATTTATCTTGTCAGGACGTGAAAAAAACACATACAATAGCAACAGGCATATTGTTCAAACTGAGAGTGGCATCCAAGTAACAGATGTCCCACATTTTATTTAAGTTATATTAAGAAAGAACTGTATAATAATTCTTAAAGATAAATGTGGTCGACAATGGCAAGTCTGTGTGAGCTGAGTTACTGTGTAGAAATATGTAGATTAACCCTTTAGCACAGGATAAGTACAACAAGAGAACCTCTGATCAACTAGAAAAAGTATAGAGGGTTTCTGTCCTTTTAATCCTGTCCAAATGGACCATGTCTCAAATAAAATTGGACTTTTAAAATAAAATTAAAACATGTTAGTCTGGCTGAAATCATACTCGTCCTTTGTTTTTGCTACATAAGCATCAATGAAGATGCTGAATCAAAAAAGATGAATGCTTCTTCCTCCTCTTGGCTCATGTTATAATGGCTCCTGCTTCGGCTCTGATAGCCTGCATGGATGGGGTTTTATAATGTATAGGAGAGAATCCCAAAAAGAGAGCGCAGAGTGAGGCAGTGTGATGAATATGGTAGTCATGTCTGCTGGGGTGTAACGTTGATTAATTACTTAAAGGTGCTTCGAAAGCTTCATGGTGATTACAGCCATTTCTTATCCAGAAGGGAGATAAGGACAGGCTTTGTCATGGACAGAATTGGTATGCATGCTCTGGGTCTATCCTAATATTCAGATTATAAACATGTCTCACTCCCCAGTCTTCATTTAATCTCATGGTTGAAAAGTGTGCAGTTGCCAACATGCTATTTCACTGGGGCGCCTGCCATCTCAGACCAATGCTTATTGCTTCACTGCTCCAAATCACACACTCACACATGCAGACACACCCTATATGATGCTAATGTGTTGGTATGATGATGCATTTTGCACATATTTCACGCTGACTGTCCTTGATGCATGTGAATGAGACCACCTCACACCCTGATCTCCGTGGATTTCACCGAATTAAATGTGCTGGTAAGACAACGGTGCTGTATTGATTGTGCCTGGCTGACACTCTTGAGAGGAAAAAAAAAAGAAGAAGTAGAAAACAAACACGCACACACACATGGACTGCCATCTGTCATGGCTGTCGGCAGCCTGGACACCATCTTCCTTAGCAAATGGGGCAAAACACACAAAATAATAGACTGAGGGAGACACAGGGAGACTAGTAGAGGAGCTATTGCCCGGGGAGCTGAAGTAAACCAACGCTTATCATTTTGTCTTTGCCTGGGAAGCAGTCTCTACACTGTTAGATTGGCCGTGTTGCCCGTGGTTCACAGATGGGACGGGCTTTTAAAGGTGCCGGTTGTCCATCAACTGCAGAATGTCATTACATGTGTGCCAGCCGGCGAGGAAGGTGACGCCCGGTTTTAATTAAATCCAGGAAATGTGCAGGAGAAGACGGCATGGTAATACAGCGAACATCATTAATAGTTGGAGACGTATCTCCCTGTTGGATCAGTGTGATAAACTGCACTGTGTGAGTCAGAGATATCACAATCAGAGCCGCTTTTATTTTCCAAGGACGACGAACGCACAAGGAAAATGACTTGCATAATTGCTGCTGAGACATTTCACTGTGATCACAAAAGATATCTTTTCTTTTGGGTTATTTTCAGTGTTTTGTTCATGACATGTGTGGGCTTTGGATGTGTTTGTCTTTTGTTTTCTCATGATGCATTTTAAGGAGGTTTAACATGTCTGTGCTTCAGATTCACCACACATTACATAAGCATGAAAAGAGCCTTGGAAAGAAAAACAGTGTACAGTAGGCTGCAGCTCTCAGATGAGGATCATGATAAGATTCTGGTTGCTCTGCTGTTTTTTGCTATACTGTACTCTTTCTGTTTTTAGTGAGGCTCCCACATTGTATGCATTTCCATTATCTTTTAAAATTTTCTTTTGCAGAGTCACAGAGAAACTACAATGATACACCTTACTTTATCTGCTACTAAGTATTTCAAAGTACTTATACAAAAAAGATCATCTGCAGCAACAAAATCACGGCCAATTATCTCTATATAGAGCACTCATCAGCTACACTTTGTGGATGGCAGTTCAGGTATACGATTGAACCATATTCTACAGCAGTGGTTCCTTTTTCCCTGTGTCTGAAATGCCCATGCATCCATCTTCATCCACATCCGGAGCTGAGTCACGGGGGTGACAGGCAAAGCAAGTCCACCCAGACGCCCCTTTCCCCAGCGACACTTTTCAACACCTGCTGGGGGATCCCGAGGAGTTCCCAGACCAGACAGGATACATAATCCGTCCAGCAAGTCCTGGGTCTTCCCCAAGGTCTCCTCCCTGCCAGACGTGCCCATAATACCTCCAAAGGGGGTAGAGGCCAGGAGGCATCCTGATCAGATGCCTGAACCACCTCAACTGGCTCCTTTTGATGTGAAGGAACAGCTCCCTCGGGATGTCTGAACTCCTTACCCTATCTCTAAGGCAGAGCCCAGCCACCCTCTGGAGGAAACTCATTTTTGCTGCTTGTATCTGCAATCTCATTCTTTCAGTCATTATCCAGAGTTCATAACCACAGGTGAGGGTTAGGGGTAGATCGGCACAATGCCTGCAGTACTGCCCCCAGATACCTGAACTCCTTCACTTGGGGCACGGACTCACTCCCCACCCAGAGGGAGCAATCCAACATATTCTGGGAGAGAATACCTCCACCTCCAGGTTTGGAGGTGCTGGCTCTCAACATCATTACCACAAGTGCTTGCAGCTGCCATTGTCACACGCTGCATGACAACTGATATGATTGAATATCGACCCCATTTATTGTGTGTTTCACGTGGCTGCTTCAATGTTTAGAATTTCTGGAATACTTTATGACACAGGGTTTTGCACCACTTTTTAACCGCTTTTCTTCCTCATTAGGTCATAATCTTGCATTTACAGAATATGGGGGAGAACAGTTAGTGTTAACATTCCTGTTGAATGTTGGTTTAACTGGAAATATTCCTCAGTGATGGTGACAAGTGACAGGAGGAGGACGAGGATGAGAGATCAAGTACCGTAATGTACTTAGTTGGTGCAAAAATGCCATATAGTGAAAACAGACGGTACTAAAAGAGCAACAAAGCTGCATAGAAACTGCTTATTGTGGACTTTACTGAATGAAATGGAAATTGCCACACAAGAAGACGGTTTCAGCGTTTTCCTCTTGGGAGATTACAGAAACACATGTATATGGAGCAAACTACACTCTGTATTTTACTGTATTTAATAACTGTATTATGATTTTAGTTTATATGATTTTGACAACCTCAGAGCAGGCAACCCCCCCCCCCTTGGATGTTTGGCATCCTGCTAGGGGGTCCCAAAACCCAGGGTGGGATCCAGTGTGTTTCTGCATAGATTCATAGCTTAGATGCAACAGAACAAATCAGGTTTTAGGACTCAAATGCCTAAAAAAGTCACATACAGCAATCTAACTTTTCTAATATTATTCAGACCAAAGAGAGGAATATGTAACTGTACCAGGAGCCTTTCAAATCAGCCACAGTTGTCTTAAAATAGTCATGGCATGCAACTCAGATCTCTCTCCATTTGATTTGGTTTCTAAAAGAGCTTGTGGTTGGAGCTCCGTAATGCCTGCGGTGAGCCAGGTGGTGGGGGTGTTGGTGTGGGTAGGGGAGGGGGTTTGAATCTTTGAAGCTGACCACACAACAAACAGAAACAGTCACTTTGTGCCAGTAAAAGTTTTAATAATTGAGTACACCACCTAAGAAGCAGATGGCATGTTTTCCTTTTGGCTGTGAGTTATTAATGATCCTGTTTGAGATGTTTTAATGTACTCATGTCTCAGTTAGATAACAAATGCTTAAATCAGGGTGGTGAAGATGATTATATTTTAATTGTTAAACTTTTAAAAGTTTTAAAAAATCATTCTGATTTGTTAAGCTCATTGTAAACTCTTGACTGCATAATTAAAAAGACACAGTATAAGTTCATTACAGCAGAATGACCGTTTAAACAAAAAAATGAGGAGTGTATTACAAGGGCTGCTCAATTTTTCATGTGCTTTATCCTGCTTTATAGGTTTGCATGATATAAAGAGAGTAAGCAAAGTGCAACCATCTTTCAATACTGCAGTAACTGGATGAAGTGCAATAAAAAAACATCACCCAGGGATGTATGGATAAGAAGCAGCTACACTCATGGAAGATTAAACTGAATCTCTCGTCTGTTTGCTCAATATATTGTCTTTTCTCTGACCTATTGCAAAGGCAAGTAGTCATGAATCAATCGTACACAGTCTTAGGCATTAGGATAAACCACAAATCCAACCTTAATTTGTTCGATAATGATGTAATGTAATGACAAGGATGTCAACTGTCTTATCAAAATTTGGAAAGATGAGCACATTTATAAAATGCCTTTCACCAGTCACAAAAGTACAAACATTTACAAACTTGTAAATTTGTGCATGGACGAGAGGGGCTTTGCCAGAGTTTCAGTTTAATGTGTGACTATGTTAAATTGTGTCCCAAAAAGCCACATTTTACAGCTCAGAAAAATCATAACCTGGTTAGCAAGAGGACTGCTATTTAAACGGTGGAGCTAGTGAAGGATCAAACTCATGCTGAGGCTGGTCTGGACTTGGAGAGGTGCAAAAACCTTCTCAAAACCTTTTTCAGTAAAGAAATGCTGTCAAGATCTGATTTAAGAAACTGCCACCATAGCTACATTCAAGCTAATTGCTACACCAGCTGCCATTGTACATACTGGCTTTCAGTATAACTACACCCGCCTGTCACTATCGCAAACTCATGGCGAAGTAGCTCAGGAGAAGAGCAAAAACAGTTTTTCCACCATGAAAAGCTTCCATGGTGGAAAAGCCATTCTGTGCTATTCTCTTACTAAATAAATGTGGTCCAGTTCTGAAAAAACTGTCGCTATACTATAGCTACATCCATGCTAATCACTCCACAGGCTGCAGCCATTACTGCCGTTCAGTACAAATAAACCCTGCCAGTTGCTACTGCTCATTTTCCTCAAATGATGATTAGTCAGGGCTTGTTTTCAGACAGGGCAAAATCCTTTTCCATTGGAGCCTTGCAAGATGGATTGGCCTGATGACAGACATGGAATCTGGCCAATCCATCTGCTTTGCAAGGTTAGAAGAAGTGACCTGTTGGTCAATCTCTGATTGGATTTGATGGTCAAATGTGATGGAAAAATGCTGACCTATGCCTTGGAAGAGTATTAGCTGGGGACCCCTGGTAATTCGTAATCACGCTGGATGTCTGTGTGTCTGCCTAGAATGATTCTAGGGCAAATGACCTATTTCACCATATTTCAACACACTCACAGTTCCACATGTAATTCTAATCCTGTGCAAATTTGCATCTTTGTAATTTAGGATGGTAATTATGTTTTTGTATGGTCCATGCGGCTTCTCGTGGGCTTTTTTCTGATCGGAAAAAAATAGTAGTGGCACAGGTAACAACAAAAGATGCAAAAAAACAAAAAAACAAAAAAACATTGGTATTGGCATCTGCCCTAATTTTCACATTCTGTTCATCTCTGACTGCCACGATAGCTGCATCGATGCTAATCTCTTCACCAGCCACCACTGTTTGCAGGCTTGTGATTGCTGCTACTAAACCGCCTCTTTCTCCTCAAATGGCTCTAATTGGTCTGGTCACGCTCTAACCAGGAAAAAGAAATGCAGCTTGAAGCTTTGCAAAAGGGATCAATGAATTAACTGGTCAATGGACTTGGCCAATCCACTGCTGTTGCAAGGTTAGAAAAGCTGACAGGGTTGTTTTCAAGCCCAGTTAGATATATACTGCAGATACTGCAGTCTAATGTAAGTAACTACGATGATGTGCTCAATACTTATTGGCAGGAATAAAAATGTGCCTATGTTACTCTACATGGCACACACAGTGCTTTGTTAACTGCAGATATTGGAGTGTTAACCACAGCTTATTGGTTATAGTGACTGGTGATGTGGCGCATTACTTGTTATCTACCAGTCATGTATTTTTCAATAAAACTCACAGGGGTGCTTCAACATCAACCCACAATCTAATTTCAGCTTTAACCAAAAACAAACCAGAGGGGTTGAAAATGGGCTATACCAACTGTGTGCCTACCTGTGGCTGATCTGTGTCCCCCGCAGACTGGACATGGTTTCTTCCAGATTCTGCCGCAGGTCAGCGATGTTCTTCACCGTCCTCATGCGTCTTGTCTCTGGATCCTCTCCTGCAGACACATTTCACATGATTCACTGATGTGTTTGGATCCTCACTCTCTCATACAGCCAGCAGTCACTCATACCTACAAAGGCCTAAGAGGCAACAACATGAAATCTAAGACATGATTTGGACACATCTGACATAAAGTATTGTAGGATGTCACCGAAAGCCTCAGTAGGGAAACAAAATGATGGTCGATCATGATGACAGGCAATGCGGGTGCAACATCCCAAAACCCTCATGTTGACGATCAGGAAGCTTTACAATGACTCAGCCTGTCAGGCCGCACCACATGCACTTCTCTTCATCTGAGGAGTGGATACATTATTTTTACTCTGTACTGACATTTTCCCTTCAGGCTCGTGCAGAAATGTCGTGCCATGACACCACGCACTCTGTCAGTTAGTCCAGGACGTAGTCGTGCCTGTGAAAGCAAAACTCTGTCAGAGCTTCCGAGCTTCTCTGTCAGACTCATCGGAAATCACTGCCACTTCAGTCCAACGTCCTCATACAGTGATGAAAACACATCATATGCTTCATGTTCCTCACAGCGCCTTGTTTACGCATGAAGCAGTGGTTTCATTCAGGCTTTTTGTGAAGGAGTGCTGCTAATAAGCTCATGGTGGGCAGTGTTTCATAACTGCGAGCTGCGGGCACACACCACAGAATCCGCCTGTCTGCTCCAATTAAGCCTCTCTTTTAGCTCATCAAGCTAGCCTATAGCCGCAGGCGAGTACCACAGAATGGGTAATTAACAAGTGGCATGAGACGTAGAATGGATGCCGGTCACACTCGTTTCCAGCTTTAAGGTGCTTTCAGAAGAAAACTGTCTCCATGGAGGAGATGAATGAGACAGCAGATCTCGTACAGTACACTATATCAGTGACAAAGACCGTGCTCCTTCACTACGCACCGACTCCTGTGCTGTAAGAAAAGGATGGTCGATACATCATCAGACTTATCAGTAGATTTTCAAATGGATTTATGTGTGACTTAATTTTGTCTCCATCAATATTGTTTCTGCTGATTTTGATAAAAAAAAAAAATAATAATAAAAAAAGATATTCGCTCAAATGCTCAGTAGAAAATGTTTAGAGTAAGAACTGCTAAAACAAATATTATTATTGACCACAAGATTATTTACTTACATTTTCTAGAATAAAAGGAGGGTAATCATTGTATTTATTTGGTTGTGTTAAGGAGAATCTATATAATTAGTAGGGCAGTGTATTGAGATTTTTTAATAGTCTTTGTCAGAAACAATCTAGTAATACATTCAACCATTTCTTACAAAATGGATATACAGTTCTGCTCTGCTCAAAAGATGCTCCCTGGGTTAGCCAAGCAGCATGCTTTGACTTTCCAGGAGGTGCATAGCTAGAAACTCCAATATAGGTAGACACACTCATGACAATGCATCTTGAATACAATGACATTAGTTCAGAAGCATTTAATCCATATCAGCATGAATCTGACTATGAGGGTGCAACAAGCTTGTGCTATAAAGGAGGCGGCTGGGGTGGAGGAGGTTAAGCTTTGCCAGCAGCAGCAGCAGCGTGGTGCATCCACATAAATGAGGCAGGGATTAATGAGAAGGACGTCATATTTAAATGGGCCGCTGTGTTTAGTGAAAGAGCTGTGATTGGCTGTGAAAGCTGGGAGAGGATGATTGGGATCAGCTGGCTTTTAGCTGATCACAGCTAGGCGTATGACTTCTGTGTCCTGAACCTATGCTAAGCTTCATATCTGTACTGATATTTGATCTTTTGAAGCTAATATCTGCCAATACCAACATCATATGTTTGCAATGTTTGGAAACATGGTGGAACTGGTGAGGGGTGAGGGAAACCCTCACACCTTTGCTGTTACAGTATATACAATACTTTTCCAAATGTTACTAATGAAGTGCAAATTACCCAATATTAGTTGCTAATGACTTCTATTTTTGTTATTGCGGTATGAAATGGGTATCACTATCAACTTATTTTGACAAAATATAAACGCTCCTGAATTCTACAAAATGATGATTCCCCACTCAGACAAGTCATCTCGGAAAAGCTGTCTTGTGGTCATAAGGATAATACTGGCTCTTGCAGTAAACAAACTTTTAAATGTCTAAACTGTAAAAAAATCTGGGCCACATTTTGAAAAGTGGGTGGAACTGGCATGGAGCGAGGGTTCCAAGTGTGTATACTCCAAATTTATGCCCTACATGGTTTTTAATGACCCTTCTACCAAAGGATAAGCTGCCAGTGTTGCAGACTATCTTGCATATTTGGTACAGCTAAAATGGGCCTGTTGTATTGGCACACACCAACGTGCATCACATACACTCAACTTTTCCTGCTTGACCTCAAGTAGTAAGGATCATTATGAAACCACAATGAGGGTGAGGTTGATAGGAAGTAGCGCTGCCAGCTCTGTTCATATCACTAGATATCCCAGAGAATTATGACCTACTCTGCCTCTGATTGGCTTAGCCTCAAACTCTTACCAAGAGTGTTTCAAGTATAAGCCAATAAGGGGCAAAGTGAGGTGGGTCACACTTTTGCCATCCTAGGAGACAAAATGCAGTAGAATCTTGTGCACAACAGGAGATTTAGGAATGGGTGAAGAATATAGAATATAGAGAAAATAGAGCCTTTTAACTACCTAAATATACACAAATGCTTTTGTGCCATTTTTAAATGAAAAGTTGATCAATACTGGGTGTCTACAACTTCCATTTTTGTTGCTGAGGTAGCAAACAGGTATTGATATTGTTTGATTTTACTAGAATCACATCAAAGTTTATTTCTCTGATACTGAGACAATTACGTATTTCCTTATGGGGACAAATATTGAGATATTATGCAGGGAATCAGCTCGCTATTGAATTGAAAAAGATCAAGTTATGAATTGTGATTTATATTTCCCAGCCATAATGTTAGTGACTGAAAATGAGCTCCATCACTACATAATGATTTCTATGTCGAGCAGACCTAGTGTATCTACAACTGGTTTCTTGTGACTGGAGCAAATGGGAGCACTAGTAGTTTGGAGGTCTGAAAAAGCCCCAAAGCAACTCCCACAGCACAGCTCAGCACCCAGAGCAAGAAAAAGGTTAGCTGAGGTGTTTATGTGCAGGAATATGATGCAGGTCAGTGATGAAATAAATAGAAAAGCTGAGACATTTTTCCCAGGATCACTATGAAAATCAATTCAGAGTTAATCCAATGGCTTAAAGATAAACTAGCAAAAATGCAGAGTGTATAGATTTAATTCATGTAAAAATCCATCAACAGGGTGCAACATTATAGTCTGGATTACGCTTGGACATTCAAACAGTCCTCGTCTTTTTTCCCCACAGTAAAAAAAAAATGATGTAATTCGAACAGACTAACACAACACGACTCAAATGTAGCAGATTCTGCACACTGACAGCAATCTTCCTGTTTTAGTGTCTGCTGTGTAACAATGCTCATTGTTAGAGTCAATTTGCTCACGGGGCATAGCAAATGTGGAGAAAATTGCCTCTGTCACACTGACACTGAACATATTTAAGTCTTCTTTCTGAATGAGAATCTCCTTTCTTTTATGCCGTGACTGTTGAAGCTCCAGCTGACAGCCGTGTCGCTCTGAAAGAATGATATTAATGTTTAAACTAGCACATCTCAAAACATGGAGCACAGGGTCAACTGTGCCTCCCTACCATTTTCTTCAGCTGTTGCGCTGCTAAAACCGCATAAAAAACAGAAGGTTATCAGTAACAATCAAACCGGTGTTTGACAAGGAAGCTTTGCTCATTCCTGCTGTTTCAGATCTGTAAGTTGAGCTGCAATAATAGCTTGATTTGGACTCCTGTCCTTGGACCTCTCCTGATGTAAGCACAGGGGAAATCAATTTGCTCTTTTTAAAATAAAAGCATGTTGTCCCGTACTGATAAAACTGCCTCTAAAGGGGCGCAGACTGCCTGACAGCTGGGTTGCATTCTTGGGGGTTAGCATTGCCATCTTGGAGGACAGAGTTTGGTCCCACACTGTGGGGATATAGGACTGGCTGCCCCACACCATCACACTGCATGTTACTCTATCGGTGTAGTAATCAGCGTAGTATTCTCTGCATCATCTCCAAACTTTGACCCTATGATCCAGCTGCCATAGGCAGAATCTGTACTCATCGCTTAACGTTCCTCCACATGTTCAGGTTCTAGTGTTGCCAACACCAGCAAAAACGGGTCTGACAGTGAAGGGCAATCATGGCAGCCCTATGACACTGTCATATCGTCCTGCAAACCTTGACTGTAAATCTGTAGAAGACTCCTACTGTTCTTAAGTGCCCACAGGGTGAGGAAACGATCCTCTTGGACAGTCGTCTTGTTGGAAAGCCCACTTCTGGCCTGTATCTGACATCCCGTGTTATATGGAACCTTTCCTTCAGTTTAGAGATGGTACTAGGGCTCACTCCGTTTAAAGCCACAAATTGGTTTTGCAGAACACCAGCTTGAAGTTGCCCTATCGAATGGGATCAGTCAAATGTGGCATGCAGATTTGGCAGAAAAGATGTGGCTAATTTTTCATGGGCGCAATCCACATACTCAGCTCTGCTGCTCATCCCACAGATACATGTTCCTAACTAATATGGCACCACTTAAAAAGGAAATAAACGAGTTTTACATTGGTGTAAGATTTACTGATAAGAAGTATTGCTACAGCAAAGACACAATCTACCAAACAGATGTCCTTACATTTTGTGCTGGGTTTGTCAGTATTGGTATTGGCTAAAATGAGTGCATACCAGATATCAGCAAAAATCTAATATTGAGCATCCCCAGGTTCAGATCCAGTGGCTCCTTTCCTGCATGCAACTCCCCACTCTCTCATCCCTGTTTCCAACTCTAACCAATGTCCTCCTCAATAAATTAAGGACATTTAAAGCCCCAAAATAAACCTTAAAAACATTGTCTCTATAGCAGAATCTATGGCAAACTCTTCACGAGCTGCCATGGCTTACAGGATAATAGTTGCTTCAACTAAACCCTGACCTAAGCTAGTGCCTCTTTCGCCTTAAATGATGCTTGTTGAAAAGTTAAAAGCAAATCAAAGGTGCTTCAGTTAAATCTGATTCAACTGTGCTGATCGATCAGGTCATTCTCAGACCAGGATCAAGAATAATAGCTTTGCATGATGAATCACACTGATGACATGAAATCTTATGTAATTCATGACATGCAATCTGCTTCGCAAGACTAGTAAGACTCCATACTATCAACATTTTCTGTCATGCTTGACCAACAGGTAACTTTTGACTGCCTAGGAGCACTTTTGCAAGCTCTAACTTGATATGGCACAACTGGTAGGTGTAGACCACTGACACTGGTGCATGCACAGTAAATGCTCATGAATGTCAATAGAGCCACCATTAACTGTAACAAATGTCCTCAGTAGTTTAGTGGGCAGGCAGCACTTATGCTGCGTTCGATTGTACTCAGAACTCGTAAAGATCCGGGTTGGAAATTCTGACTTCCGAGGTAAATGCGTTTTATCGCATAAGCTCGGAAAACAAGGCTGGCCGCAGTAAGCTGATGTTTGTTTGGATGTTTTTCGAGGACCAAAAAATCCTGCTGGGGAAATATATTAGCTACGTGAGGGAGAGAAAGAAAGAGAAACATCATATGCTGTATGACCTGAACGCACCAGCAAGGTGAATCCTGCATGCGTCACTGAGCTTATACGGGCATCAAAGTGAGCTGCCTGTACTGTAGTAACACAAATGCTAAAGTAGACGACACATAAAAGTAAAAGTTGAGGAGAAAGTAACTCTGTTTACCTCTCACGGTGTGCAATGCCATTTTGCTATCACGTCATTCTGACCGACTCGGGCTGCTTGGATCCTACCCGAAATCCCGAGTCAGAGTCCTAAGCTCAAGGGCCGTTCTATTGCACTTTTCTGATTCGGAGGTCAGATTACTCAATCAACCAACCAATCAATCAAACCTTATTTATAGTACTTTTCATACAAGAAAATGTAGCACAAAGTGCTTTACACACAGACAGATAAATTAAAAGATGTTCTTGTGTTTCAAATACATGGGCCAGATGTGGCCATCGAACAGGCCGGGTGGATCTGGCAACGTGTAGTTCCTAGAGCACCTCCTCTTTTTACATTCTTCATACGGGATGGAAACAAACAACCTGGAGATGAACTTCTTGAATGCTAAAAGACTTCTTTGATATTCTTAGTCAGAGTTATCCAAGTTCCGAGTACCATCAAATGCAGCATTAAAGCAGGGGTGTCAAACTCAATCACTGCAGGGGCCGGATTCTGGATTTAGATCTAACCCTGATGGTAAATCATTTGGAAATTCAAAGAAGTAAAAATAATAGGTTTAAAGGCTCAAATCTGAGGTAAAAATTCCAACTTAGTAGTTGAAAAGATCAGAACAAGATATTAAAAATAGAAAAATAATGTTTTTAAAGAGCAGATGTATGAGGAGAAAGTTAAAATCGTAAGTTTGAAACGTCAAAATTTGAGATCAAATTTGAAAACACTACTGTAAAAGTCAAAATATGACTTAAAACTTTAAACTATGAGTCTGATAGGTCAAATTTATAGGATTAAAAAGCCAAAATTAGGAGTTAAAAACGTCAAAATATGAGCTAGAATTCAAAATGATGACTTATTACTTAAATTTAAAACTAGGAGTCTAAAAGGTCAAAATATGATAGAAAAAGTAAAAATTATGAATTTAAAATGTCAATTTATGAGAAAAAAATTAAATCATAAATTTAAAACTCAAAATAAGGGATTAAAAAGCCAAAGTAAGGAGTTGAAAAGGTCAAAATTTAAAATTGGGAATCTAAAAAATAAGAATGTGACATGAAGTCCAAATTATGAGTTGAAAAGGTCAAAGCATGAAATGAGAAGTCAAAATCATAAGTTTGAGTCTAAATCTTGAGATGCAAAATTGAAAATAAGAACTAAAAACATAAATTTATTTCTTTCCCAACATTCTTGATTTTTATGAAATCTTTCTTGCTCTTAACTTTATCAGATTTTTATGGCTTAACAAGGATATTTTAAATAATCAAGTTGGAGTTTACATTATTATACTGGAGGAAATCAGCAGACCTCATACTGGTGGGCCAGTTAGAATACAAATGTGATATGATCTTGCGGGCCGGATATAATCGTTCCACAGGCCGGATTTGGCCCCCGGGCCTTGAGTTTGACACCCCTGACTTAAAGGATTCATGAAACAGTATTTAGTTGTATGATATCATCTGAATCATATAAATGAAGACTTGAGGATTTTAACTAAATCCAAACACTACAACGTCTGCATTCAAAGTTCATCTTGACCTCAATTATACTGCCTCTTGCCCTCTGAGGGTAAAGATCAGTCTGGTATAATTGAGGTCGTGTTTTGTCTTTGCAGAGCAAACACACTGAAGGTTGTGTGAGGTTGAGGAGCTGCCAAATGTTCTTAACCTCTAACCTCATATCAGATGTCTGCTCTACAGTCAGTAATTACAAATCTTTGAAGCCCATATGATCCTTACAAAAGAGGGGGGAATGCACATAGTCACAGAGTGTTCTCGGCCGATGCACAGAAGCTCCTCAATTTATTCCTGTCAGGATGGAGAACATCTGAAATAGAAGTGAGACATTCATGAGAGACGAAAACTCTCCTTTGAAGCCCAAAATGGCATGCCACAGTCGTTTTGTGTTTGGTTGCAGCTCCTGAGTTTTTTTTCTTTTCTGTAACTCTTCTCTTTCTCGGTTCTTCCCTGCTCCTACCCAGCAGGGACCCTTCCAGAAAGATCCAATTACATCCCTATTATACAGTGTCGTGAGGAGATCTGGCCCCAGAGTGTCCATCATGAGCGGACACTTCATGCAACATTGAGAAGGAGCCCTGGGCGTGTGTGTGCATTTACGCCTTATTTTTTTGGGTGAGTGAGCAATCCTTGGTGGTGGAGGACAGATGCTCTTACCTGAACCTGAAGAGAGCCGAGACACAGATGTACCTGAGTCTCTTCAATTTAGCAAAACTAATATTTATTCTGAATACATATTACCAATAAGCAATTTACTCGCTCAGCACCCAAGGGCGGATTAAACAGGGTTAATATGTGTGTAGCTAAATCCTTTGCAAATGATATCCATATGATGTGACAGTGTATAAGAAGGCGCTCTCACTTACAACGTGCCATGTTCTGCAGCTTGGTTAGTGGCTTAGGTTTCAAAGTATGTCAATGTAAATGCACTTTCATGGTAAAATTTTGCATTTCCCCATTCCGACTGAAATCAGCAAAGGCCAGACTATCAGATGGTTCTTAAGATTTTCTCGACAGATCTTCTGGTGGTGTATGGTGTGTTTAGAGTCATCTTTCCCTCTTTGACCTGCTCAGAGGACAATCAAAGCCACTCCAACGTAAGATTGTTAATATTCCAAATTTTCAGCAGAAAGCAAGCACTCTTTGGATTTTCCAGTGGAATGGAACTACAGCCTAACAGAGTGGTAAGTGACTGAAGGAGGAAGCACAACAAACACCGCCATGGCTACAATAGTAAATGCTTAGCATAAAGTCAAATAGGCATCATAAATGGAAGGTCAACTTAAAGTCGAGGGGCTATCCAACATGTCCTGTAAAAAATACCAAAATCAAACTCACAAGGAGAGGAGCTGGACTGAAATTGCTACCATAATAAGGTAGTAGGCAGCTAACAGCTAGTCACATTTAGCTTGACTACTTTGAAGTTGCATTTTATTGCACAAGATCTAGAGTTTTGAGAGTGGAGAGTGGTTGTAAGTGAATTAAACTGTTAGTGTGTGGTGTGTTGTTTCATCATGTTACACAGCAGGCACTATAAAAACAAAACTATTAAATCTGTCATTATTTGTTGGTATTTTCTCAGATTTTCAAAATCAGTGAAGATTTACACATCTTTCAGTGTCCCAGCTTATTTACAGAAATTCACATTTTTCAACATACATTATCCAAAGCAGAATTTTATCCAGTTATATAATGTCACCCAACATAAACAGCTTACTCAGACAATTAACCAAAGAACAGCATCCACAAATGATTCTGGAGGGGTATCTGCATCTTCATACTTCCAAGTGCTCAGCCACTTTAAATGCGCCTGTATTAGATGAGCTGGGTGTGAGAACTGGCTGCTTTTATATGCTTGTATTTCCACTTCAGTGTCCAGAGTTGCAGAGAGGTGAGAAACCACAAAGCATTCATTTGGATTCAAGCTGCCGTCCAGCTCTTGGCCCGGTGAGGCTGTGAAGCAGCCAAAATGTGAGCAGGTCAGTGGGAAAGGGGATGGGTGGGGTTTGGAAAAGGGCAGGGAGCATACACACATGCAGACACACACTTTATAAACATGCATAGAGGATGTAGAACAAATGCTGCATGAGATTAAGTTGACACAACATTATGCAAATGACTGCCATTTGGTACTGAGGTGATTCCACACACAGGGACACCCACAGTGTAGCAGTGGGCGCTTTAGCGCCAGCTCTCTCCTCTTTCTTTCACTAATGCATGTTACCTGGAACTGATGGCCCTAGCTCAAATTGAGGAAACATCAACATAATCAGCTAGACATAACAGTTAGCTCTATGCTTGATGCAGCGCTCCGCCACAAATCAGTCTTAATGAAGCTTTGCCTGTCGCTCATCAGCCTGTCACTATGGCAGCTCTCTGATGCACACTCACACAAAAACATGTCCACATGCGAGTGTACAGCCGTCTTTCTGAATGTGTTTCCTAACAGGCTTTGCGGCACATTGAGGGCTTGTTAATACATCTCAAAGACAACTACTCCCCCGAGGCTACAAATACAAAAGCAGCCATGACAGCAGCTGGAGACTTTGAAGAACAACTTTGGCAGGATGAGAGTCCTTTTAAAAATGTAAATTGCTTCTCGACTATCTCGAAAGATTGCAATCACATGCAGTGAAAGCACCTGTATGCGGGAAGCGAGTATGGATAAGCATGCACACACACGCAGGGAGAAAGGTGTAATAATAAGGTATTGATCACGCTGGCAGTGTGACTCAGGCAGCAAGGGAGGTGTAAGTAATAAAAGCTTTTTCCGTGGTAGAGGTGTTGCTTTTCCATCATCCGCATCTGAAGGTATTCCTCCTCTGTGCTGCATCATGCCTCAACCTGCTTAAAGGAAACCAGCAATAATCTGCTCACTGCTGTGCTGTGCATCTTACTTTGCTTTGTCTGCAGAGTCACAATAATCGTCTCTATTTTGTACAAAATGGTCCATTTTATCAAGCGAACCTCCCTCTCCTAAAATCCCCTTTCACATGCACATCAAAGCCAGGTTTGTACATGGGTGCTCATTGCAGGAGCTAAAAGGATACTCCATGGCAAGCTGGATGTTAATAGAGCAGCTGTCGAGGTACAGAAGGGTATGTATTCACAGTAGTGCACGTAATAATGCTTCGCTACAGAGCTGGGCGATATGGCCATAAATTTAAATCACCAATATATTTGCTCTTCTAATAAAGTTGATATTGAGGTTTTACAAAAAATAATTAAAAAGGCTGGTAACAGAATCTATTTGATCTGAAGTTTCGGTTCTCTCCTGTAAAGTTGTGTTACAATGCTTCTTAAAACATCCCATGTCCTGATATGGCTGATTCATAATAAAGGCACCCAAACAACATAACAACTGGGGATTTTTATTTTGAGGTACTTGCTGAAAATAACGTCTTGCATTGAACACTCCAGATACTGGATTTTAGCACGCCCACAAACCCTATTTCAGCTATGTTTAAAACAGGCTGATTTCGTCTTGTACATATCCAACATGTTATATATGATCTAAGGCTGGGTAAGCTCTGAGGCTGTAGGGAGCAGCACAAGAACTGTTTTGACAGCACTAGAGTGAGCATAATTTGGACAAATATTTGTTTACAACCAGCCTTGATTCAGGACACGCCCCCAGATTGTCAGAAGGGGCAAATCTGGTCAAAAGTTGGGCGTAAAATCATTTACTGCGTACCATCAGGTGTATGTGGTCACCTAGGGTGCTAGACACTCAAGGGGCTCGTCATAAGCCCTAACATTTTGAATGAGGTCCCAATCATACACCACATACATCGGTTTACAGTTCCACTTGACTCAGCCTCTCTTTACTATCAAAAATGTGCATATAAACTTGGCACAAAAAGTAAGAAAATTTGTGTTTGGTAAATTATTTCTTTGTTGTAACAATGCTTCTTGGCAATAAATCTTATACCGTTGGAAAGCCTGTTTATTTTCCTTTTAAATGGTGCAACATGTGTAAGGAACATGTATCTGTGGGATGAGCAGCAGAGCTGAGTATGTGGGTTGTGCCCATGAAAAATGTTTCCAAATCTTCCCTGCCAATGCTAAACAGCTTATTTTGCTGTTGCTATTGACTCTTGTTTTGAGCTTTGAGCATGGGCCCTGCTCCAGTGGTCAGTAGGTGTCTGCTCCAAGAATCATCATGCCACATTTGACTGATCTGGATAGGGCCCATGTGATAGGGCAACTTCAAGCTGGTGTTCCGCAAAACCAAGTTGCGGCATTGTTTGGAGTGAGCCCATTGTTTGGCATCTACCTCACTGGAAAAACCTCAATATCAATGCAGAGAGATATCAAGATGAGATTCTGCAACCAGTGGCAATCCCATATCTCCACATTCTAGGACCGAACTCTGTCCTCCAAGATGACAACGCTCACCCCCACGGAATGGGGTTTACCAGAGACTACCTCCAGAATTTAAGAGTGGGGAGGATGGAATGGCATGCCAGCAGGCCTGGCCTCAACCCCATTGAACACTTGTGGGATCAGGTTGGGTGTGCTGTTTGTGCCAGATTGACCAACACAACCACTCTGGCTGACTTGCAGCAATGCTGGTTGAAGAATGGGATGCCACCCCAAAGCAGTGTGTGACCAGGCTGGCTGTTGTGGCTGTGTATGGTTCTTCCACACGCTATGGAGGCTCCTGTTTATTAAATGAATAAATTGTTAAATTGCCAATACGTCTTGTTTCTTAAAACATAAATAATCAAATCCACCAAACATCAAACAAGAGTAAATGGCAGAATCAGCTGTTTGGCATTGGCAGAGAAGATTTGGCAAATTTTTCATGGATGTAACCCACATACTCAGCTCTGCTGCTCATCCCACAAATGCATGTTCCTTACAAATATGGCACTATTTAAAAAGGTAAACAGGCTCTCCAACGGTATAAGATTTATTGCCAAGAAGCACTGTTAAAGAAATAATCTACCAAACACAAATTTCCTTACTTTTTGTGCCAAGTTTATATCAGTATTGGCTAAGATGAGAAATACTGGCATACGGGATACTTACAAAAATGCAATATTGTGCATTCCTACATACAATATTGAGCATGTAGGTTGACCTGGTTCTACTCTGTCAGAAATCACTGTATTATGCTTCTTTTATTAAACTGCAACCATGGCTGACAGGCGGAGCAACTAGTGGCTTTCATTTTGTCCCGTGTGCTCTAAAATAAAATAACAGCTTTTAAGCCAGCAATGACAGCTCTGCAAAAATCCTTTTTATGGCAGCAGAAATACAGGTGACAGTACTTAGCCCACAGTACGGTGCTTCATTTACAGACTGTGACAGTTTGCAGATGTAAGTGACAAAATTGTCATTCTTGTCTGCCTGTATGCATGAATTCAAGCTGCTGCTTGTGTTTAGCCTCATCAGTGCATTCAGAAAACGTGTGAGCGAGTGACTCTGAGTTTATGTCTGTGCACTGCATAAAGGAGGATGTATTTCTACAGCCTTTTCACACACGTTTCCCTTAAATAGGTTCTAAATTTGCTGTATGTGTGAGAACTATAGGCAGGATTAAAACCACCAGTCATTTATAATAGTTACCATGTTTTAGTCCCTTTACATTTACACAAGTTTTTTTTACTTTGAGTAAAGAGTTACCAATTTGTCATATTAATCCTTTCATGCTGCATGAAGGTGATCCCCAAACAGCTGGTGCCTATAGGATGCAATGCCGTCCACATTCATGCTTCAGGACTTCACTGACAGTGTTGACTTACGTGGGCGGGGTTGCGTGTGCAGTGCCTGCTCCAGGTCGCCCAGCATAGTGAGTATCACCTCCTTATCCAGCTGAGCGGTTCCTTCACGAGGACCTCCCCCTGAAACCTCCTCCTCCGCCCAGTACCCTCCATCCTTCTCCTTCCCTCTCTTCTTCCCTCCACTCTTTCCTGCCGCCGGCTCCTCGTCTGAATGTTCACTGCTAGCCTCTTCATTTGCCGCCGCCACCTCCCTGGACCTCCTTGCAGGGTCAGCCCGAGGTTGCCCGCCATATGACGCCCTCTGTGGTCGCCCGCCTGCGCCCTTGCATCGCCAAGGCACTGGTATGAGGGAGTGCTCTGACTGAGAGAGCACCTTGGTGAGGGAGAGGGATAAGGATCGAGCCCTGGTGCCGCGTACGCCCCCACCCCTTGCGGCCGCCTCCTTCCTTGGGCTCCCCTGCAGGCTGCCTCCTACCCTCTGTGGAGATGATGAGTAAGATGAAGAGTTTGGACGTTGTGGAAGACGGGTCGGTGGGTCGTCAAGCTCGAAGGAGTACACCCGCTGCTCCCCATCGCTGAGCAGGGTCAGGTTTGTGAGCGAGCGCTGCTTGATGCGCAGGTTAAGGTTGTCAGGGAGCGGCTGAGGGGGCCGCCGAGCCGGGCTGCCCCCCTGGTACACGGAGAACTCAGCTCCTCGCTTCATCCCTGCTCCTCGCTCCACTCCTGTACCTTTTCTGCCTCTGGTGGCTTAGTGAGTGAAAGTATGCCTCTACCTGTGCGTAGCTCTGTGATTCACATCTTGGCTGTGCTGTCAGTGAGAGAGCAGATGGAAGGAAGGAGGAAGTGGATGAGGCTGTGAGATGTGTCCCAGCGTTCCACGCCTCCAGAGTGAGCTCCAGGTTTCGGAGGGCTGAAGTGAGGGGTGTAGAGCGGAGAGAAAAGCTCCCTGTCAGGCATGTAGGTAGAATCCAGATCCATCCTTGATCCAGCCCATGCTCCTGCCTGGTCAGACCTGGAGCCACGCACAAACCTTTATTTCCTCCATCCCTTCTATGGTCTTCATGCTTTCTCTGTCTTTTTGCCTCCTTGTTCTCTCCTTCCACCACAGTCAGGGGTGGGGAGTTGCTACATCTCCGTCCCCTCTCTCTGCGCTCACTCTCCCTTTATCTTTTTCCCTATTAAATGACAGTCTTTTTCATTCACTCTTATCTCTCTCCCTCCACCTTCTGTCCCTCCTTTAATTACCGCCTCGCTGCCACACTCCTCCTGCCTCCCCTCTGACTCTCTGGCGGTCCCTCGCTCCTTGCAGCGGAGTGGTGTTGAAGCCGGCGAACGGAGCTCACACAGCTCTCCGTCTGCTTGTTCTTTCCAGCATGCAGCCTGCAGCACTCCCTCTCTCTCCCTCCCTCTCTCTCTCCTTCACTGTTTATTACCCTCTCTTCTTCCTAATCCCTCTCATTCTCTCACTTTCTCTCCACTTCCCTCTTCTTCCTGCCCTTATCTTTCCTCCCTCACACTATCCTTAGCCCCTGTCTTTCTGTCTCTCCTTCTCACAGTGTGACAGTGAGTTGTTTGGACAGTGCACCTGTAAGCTTGCAGCCCCCGCTGCACCACACCGACTTAATTAAATGGTATCTTGAGGAGCTAAAGCGGCGAGTCCACAGCTTATCATGGATCAACCATGAGAGCACAGAACCAACATATCCCCATCAATCAGTACTGCCTTTATTAGCTCTGTCACTATTAGTCACAGCTGTCTCACGCACACTTTTCAATCCTGGTTACCAAACTGTAATCAAGGTTATCCTAATTATGCGTCCACACTGTGAGCGAATCATCATCTGCATACAAGTTTGCAGCTATCAGGCTCATCAGAATTTTTTGTTCTACTTATTCATTCCAAATTTAGCTGCAATATTTCTGGTCCTTCCCTCTGCCTTTGCTGCATCATAAAAGTGCTGTGCTTAAACTTTCAGCCCCACCTCAACTCCAGCACAAGACTGCCCACAAGGGGGGATAATGGGACAAGCTCTCTGGGACCCTGCCAAATGGGGGCCTTTGAGGGGCAGGAAAATCATGGTCAATTGTAAAGTTAAGCTGTGATAACCATATTTTATATCTAACCTGAATAATAACAACTCTTATCAAAGAAACAAACACTGACTTGTTTGTGGCAAAAAGGGTTCAACTATGGGTTCAGAAAGAGTGGCAAAAATGTAGTGTAAAGAAAATGACAAGTGGTTAAAAAGGGGCAAGAATAAAGTGCAAAAAATTGGTTTATAATGGCAAAAAAAAGTCTAAAAGTGGCAAAAAATGCGAACTAAAAATGGTGGAATAACAGCTAAAAAGTGGCAAGAATTGGTTAAAGAGTCAAACAGGGATAAGCAGGGATATGGGATAAGAAAGAAAAAAAGGGGTAAAAATGGATGGAAAAATGATGAAAAGCGGTTGAAAAGTGGCAAAATAAATCTAAAAGTGGCAAAAATTGGGCTAAAAGTGGCAAAAATGTGTTTATAATGGTAAAACAAAAAATGCCTGAGTGTGTCGAAAATGTGCAGTAAAAATGGTGAAAAGCAGTTTGAAAAGTGGCAAAAATCGTTTAAAAAGCCTAAAAGGAGTAAAAATATGGAACTATAGTAGGGAAAATGGTTGAAAGTAGCAAATATCAGCTAAAAGTGGAAAACTATGGGTGGTGGATAAGAAAAAAAAAAGCTAAAAATAAATGGATGGTAAAAATTATTTTAAAAAATGGGTTAGAAAGTGGCAAAATTAGGCTAATAGTGCAGATTGGGTTAAAAGTGGCAAATATTGGCTAAAAATGGCAAAATGGGTTTAAAGTGGTAAAACAAAAAAATGGCAAAAATTAAAAAAAAACACTGGCTATACAAATGCTGAAAATCAGTTAAAAAGTGGCAAGAAGTTAAAATGGGCAACTAAAGTAGGGAAAAAGGGTTGAAAGAAGCTGTGTCTGTTACACCTTCGTTCCGCGATGCCGTTCTGTATGAGAGCGACCATTCCACAATGGGGGGTCGATCTCACCCCACCTCTGATCCGGATCAAGAGGTAGAATCAGAGCCGTAACAGACTTTTCCGCAGCAAGTGTGAAAGGAAGTCACGGCATTCCGCAACGGTGAGCGTGCACTACTGTCTCCATAAACGGGAGACTTAAAAACCAGCGTGGTTTAATCAAGCGGCATTTCATCAGAGAAAACAAAGAATAATGTGGATTAACTGGAGAGGCCGCGAGGTTAGAAAGCTGATCACACTCTGTACAGGAGAGGAGGGAGCAGACACATCTCTGCTCACAGCAGGGTCTGAAAAGTTCCATGATGTGTTCAAGTGAGCTCGGTACTCTGAAGTTTCTGACCTCTGACGTAAGCACGTGTGCTGTGACACTGCTTAAAGTCGGACCTCCAACTCAGAAACATGGAGGAAAAAAGGTCTATTGGATCTAATCAAAAATAAATGTTCATGTTATTTTCCCTGTATTTCATTTAGAAAATACAAAGTTTTGAACCGAGAAATCCAGAGTTTTGAGTTTCATTGAAAGCAGCAGCTCGGGCAGCGGCTGCCATCTGATTACGGGACGCCGGGGTGTGTGTGTAAGCTCGGGCGCGCACAGCTCTGGTACACCTTTGTGTGAATTGCTTGTTTTGGAACAGAGACGGGCATTCATTTTTGCCTTTTTTGCGGAATCTCTGTGTAAAAACAGCTAAGGAGGCATTAAACAATCAGAGTTCTGAAATTAAGGAACTGTTAGCCAGGATGCTAGCACCAATGCTACTGATCCAACACACATGCATTGGTATCATCAATAAATCACAACCAGGGAGGGCCCATTCACTGAGTTTTTCAGGGGCCCAGAAAATCTGTGGGCAGGCCTGCCCCAGCATCCTCTTATAGACTCTAAAAGGGTTTATGATATCATCTCCATTTCTGCACGCAAAATCAATCTGCTTGCAGTGATGACACCAAACTCAAACAACTTTTGCTGCAACGAACTTTTGAAACAACTACAAACGATGCGAGTCGTCAGACTGAACAGCTGGTTGAAAATAAAATTGTACTGTTTGTTTGCAAAGAGGGAATGTTGATTTCACTTTAATTATAGTCAGTTGACATCTGAAGGATTGAACTTCTGCAGCTGAGACTTCTGGGGCGAGGGACATTCGACCAGTTAAAAAGAGTTCCTAACCACAAACTTAAATTGAGAGGTTACACCAAGGAACACAACATCAAAACACAAACCACTAGGCACAGAAAAATATAATTGTTTCAATTGAACCTGTTAGTTGCAAATGACAAAGTCAAGGCTCTGAAAGGTAAAACATATCAAAATTTCCAACTAAAACGTACATTTCTTAGAAAATGGCCACACCTCTGTTACACATATTTTTCAATTAAAGTCACTGTAAAGTGATAAAAAATATCTGTATTTCAGGTTTGTTGTGTGACAGGCAGCTGTGTTATGAACCACCAGGTCATATTTCAATCATGTAAAACATCTTTATATATATAAAATTAAACTTCAAATCATGAAACGTTAGTAGTATTTAGATAAACTTCTTGGTCATTTTATATCGTTGTAGTGCTAGGGAGTAGGGTAATTCCCATAGCGCCCTGTGACATCATGGGGCGCTATATTGGCCCTGCCCAAATTAAACCTAGCCAGGAAAGAGGTGAAAAACTTTAGTAGGAGAATAGTGACCTGCCTACTGTGAATTTCACAAGGTTTTATAGGTGCAGGTTATACATCAAAAGCATTTAGGCATAAAAGCTGTGAAAGCAAGTTCATTTGCTTTGAGGGAATAATGTGCAAATTTAATAGTGGGTTTAATTAAAACACCTGTCAAATTAGTCAGCTAGTGTTAGTTTGCAACTTACCGTAAATAAAAGAAAGAAAAGAAAATGGGACCAGTTGGTTTGTATTATCCTCATTAAAACATTAATACAAAAGCTAAACTTTGATATTCAATCATACAGACAACTAACTCAATGAAAACTGAGATGTCAAGTTCAAAGCCCAGCGTACAAAAACAAACGCATGTGATTACAGGTTTGGTTTGTCAGGCTGTCAGTGACATTCCAGACCTTCTGCTCTGGTCGTGGCTTTTCCGAAGGCTGTCATTTGAAGGATAAAGTTAGACTGCAGCACTGACTGTTCCCTTTGTTTGGAGTCCATTTCAAACACTTGTTTTTTGTTGTCACACGCCTCATGGTCATTTTACATGCTCCTTTTTGTCCTCTTTAGATGTGCGTTAAGTTTCTTAGTCTCTGAGAAAGATCTTGAGAGAATGCATCCTTGAAAACACCCTGAGACAGCTTGTTTCACACATAGATTCTTAACAATAGGAATGGTCGGATACTATTTTTTACTTCCCGATACGATATCGATACCAAGGTGCTGGGTATCGGCCAATACCGAGTACTGATTTGATACCAGCGTGAACTTTCTGGACTGACTGTGCAGACTAGCAAATTATTTTAGATATATTTGACTCAGAACATGGCTCAACAAATCGAATGATAATGTGCAGCATCTCTGTGACCCTAAAGTTGTTCTTCTGCTGATTATTGAGTTTTAAATGGTGATAAATGATCATAATTCCATTAAAAAGGATAAAAAGATGTTCAATATCAGGTTTACTGGTGTGGATTTAATCATTAAAGTCACACAAGTTCCAGGCTTGCTGAAAATGCTGCTGTAAGGGATTCAGAGGCATCAATAGCGTCAGTGGGACGACACAACAACTAGCTTTAGGAGGAAAAACAAGTGAGAGGCAGCGATGTATGGTTCAAAAGTTATTTAACTTTTGATAAACTGTGTCACTTTTTATTGTGTGTGACAGCGCCGGTCTGGAAGGCATTTTAATGATCACATTCAGAGAAAAACTGTCATGCAGCCACTAACCTTTTCTGCTGCAGTGTGTCCTCTGGTTCTTCTATGCTGCTCTGAAAGCGGTAGCCCGTGCATGACGTGCTTTCCGGCAGCAAAGAAGAATTGATTTCCGGTTTAAAGCGCTAACATTTAGCATGGCTAAACAAAGCAAAATATAAAGCTAAACCAATCGGTGCATAAACTCATGTACTTGCCGAAACCAATACCTGCATTTTAAGCCGTATCAGACGTATTTCCGTTACTGGTATTGAAATCGGAACAACCCTACTTAACAATGTCTGCAAAACCCTGTTCACTTTTGCACAAAATCCTAAAACTTTCAAATTTCTGTGTGAGCTCTTTGCTCCTCTTCCAATCCTCTTTGCCCAAGGCACACCTAAGGTCAAGACAAAATTTCAAGGCACACCACAACCATATCTCTACATAACAGCTCTTACATGTTACAGTAAAGCAAGTTTATAGTGTTAGTTCAGGCAGGCCATGGAATCAAACACTGCAATATAATTGAGATCAGCTGATCTAATGAAGCCCTCATTAGCTGATGCACTCTTGGCATGCTATTGGCAAATTGTACTCATGCTGCCATATCCAAAGCCTGTCTGTGCTTTGCTACTCCCAAGATGCTTTATACAACCCTCCTCCACCCCAGCTCCTCCTTCATTCTACCTCTGACTTCATCAGTGTCATTCTGTTGTCATTTCTGCCTGTTCTGCTTTGTTTTTGTTATTGTATAGTTGTACTAATTATGTATGGTTGTTCAAATTCCTACAGCACACCAAGACTTGGCTCAAGGCACACCAGTGTGTCTTGCCACACCATTTAAGAACCACTGAGCTAGATTATTCACCCAGACTTTACTCAGATTTTTTCTTGCCAGCCCCAACATATAGTTCCTCTATGAAGTTGGGGTCAGCTGATGTGAGAGTGCAGTGGGAAACATTCAGGAAATTTCCATATGGGCATGCATTTAAGGTGATGATGCTTATTCATGGCACTCCAGCCTTGTTCATTCTAGAGCGCTTTGTGATGAACCGCTTGCCCAGGCTTCACTGGAGTTCAGTTTTTGTTTGTTTAGGTTTAAACACAAAAATAACAACTAGTCAAGAAAGAAATCTGCAAAGTCCGCAGCTTGGTTTTTAACGCTCAAGCATCATTCCAGTTTGGGTCAATTGTTAAGTGAAACAATGCATTATTTGTAGTACAATATTTTATCCAAACACCACTATCCTCTTTGCCCCTCCACCTTTCCAGTATGCTTCAACTAAAACATGTCAAGTTTCTAGTCATGCTGCAAAATCTCGTCCTTTATAGAAGACCTTAACAATGCTGGTGTGGAAATACTGGTAATGATGTGTCATACTACTGCTACGGATGCAACACAGGGATTTTAACAAATAATGGCAGCCTTCAGGGATGTAAACAACAAACTGCAGATGCTCCTTACATCTGTCATCGCTGACCTTTTCCCCATGCTGCTTGCTCCAAACAGGGATCCCCCTGGTTAATTCACACACACATACCCCAATACCCATCAGCACACACGCTAACCAGCTGCAGGATACCAGTGCATTGCTCTATCCACAGCAGTAGCCTTCAAAAACGCTTTCATCCAGCAGCTGCCCTTTAACTTTCTTCATTTTGGACTCCAACAGACCCTGCAGTTTGCATTTTCTCTGATGTTAGCCAGACAGATTAACCATTAAATAAGCAAAAGCTGATGCAAGTGATTCTAAAATTGGTAAATGTGTCATCTGCACAACTCTCACACAGAGCAGCAATGTGTAAATAAAGGTCTTGACCAGCAGATAAAGGTTTGAATTGAACTTGAGCCAGATGTTAATGTACAAAATGTATATGCACATCACACACCCACACAGAGAAGTATCATACATGTAAAGCCAACAGTGTGTAGACGTGCGTTGACCTGCCGTACCTGATATCTCCTCCAGGCACTGTTTGGCTGTCTTGCTGTAGACCAGCTCTCCCTTGGTGGGGCTGAGGCAGGGGTCGGCTGGGGCCACCATGGTGCAGTCGTTTTCTGAGAATGTCCTGAAGGCACAAACAACAAATGATATGCAGCGGTTACACAGACAGGCTGAAATATCTGGTGATCTGGAGCTCGACTAAAGCCATTTCAAAACAGCCCAGGGGGAAGGAGTCTGACACAGCTGCTCCTTTGTCGTGTTCATTCATTCATGGGGGAATGAAACGGCAAAATGTTGTGATTGTCAAAATGAGTGTTTATGCACATTTACATAACTTTTGTGCTTTGTCATACAGGGTACGACCAACAGGAGACTTTTAATACTGATTTAAGAGGGTGGAAAAAAAAAAATCCAAGGCCCATGGAGCACTGGATCAGCAAAAAATGTTACAGATCAATCAATGACCAGTCTTTAACATTATAAATTGGTTTGCTGCTTGTTATCATAGCTTGTCCTGCATGCTCTGGCTCAGCGACCTCAACTTTGTTAAAGTCATACTGACCTACCTGTAGAGTCAACTGATCTAAGCTCTGCCCACTGGGATTTCACATCTAGGGGATGGCATTACCCATCATACCTCTGGGCAGAGTCTTTCTATGTGTCTGATTTGTGTTTAGATGTATTCTATTGTACAGTAATCCCTGCTGGGTTCTTTTGGTCATATTTTTTAGGTGGATTGTTGTTTTTGATGTGACACACATTTGCATCCTGAGTGGTTACCCACCTGTGGCTTTAGTGCTCCAAAAAGGCATAGTGCACTAGAATGCATACCTTGTAATGAGGTTTGCTCTACTTTGTTCTTGCCAGAGCACGCCTATCTTACCACAGATTTTCAAGAGTCTTTGCAGCTTTAGTCATATTGTAAAATATTCAAATTTGGTGTAGTTTAAACCTTCAAAGTGTGGACCAATACAGACACCTAGCAAGTGGAGGCAGGCTAAATATTCGCAATCAGAGAAATATATTGTCTGAAAAGCTGTTCTGTCTTGCTGTTTTCAATATGATTTTAAGACATTATTCTCAGACACACAGATGTCCTAGAGTGCTTTAATTGATAAAATGGCTTTAAATTTAGCCTCGTGGAAAGTGAAATATCTTGTTTGAACTGTTATTATAAGAAACATTTCATGAGAAAATCCTTCAACTTTACCGTTAACCTTAGCTGGGTCTTTTACAAATACTAAAATTCAAACTAATTTCACTGTCTTTTTTCACCAATTACATTTTTATTCAGTACTTTCTTAGAATAATTAGCAAAGAAATAGCACATAAATTAATCCACAAACTTAAAACATCTTAATCATAAGTTGCAGTTTATAAAATAGGCATTACTGCAAAATTAAAATCCTGCTGTTAAATAACTAGATGAAGCGTCAGTGAATTAGATCAGAGCCTGTAAATAAAAAAATGAACAGAAATTTTCTCAACTTAAACTCATAGTTAATGATTTCACTGATTAAAAATACAGATTTTGACGATAAAAACTTATTTTATCATGAAAAAGGAATCTTTTATTTACTTAATTCCATATTATCATTCACTTCTAGCAAAACCATGCTATTCTATATTTAGATAGTGCTACAAGTGTTTTTTGCACATGGCCAAGACCCCCCAAACCGCCCAAATTTGGGGTCAAGCTCCATGTGCAAAATGAAAATGACCAAATTTACAGCTTGACTCTATCCAATTTTTTTCCTGCCAGCCAAATGAAGCTGCAGTGAGCAGATGTGGGAACACAGCAGGTAACATTCATCCATTTATAGTTTCACAGAATCATTTTTAGTAAATAATTATTTATTAATGCAACAGTCTGTTTTTATATTCACTGTCATATTTCAGCTCTAAATTATTGTGTGCAGCAGGGAAGCAGAATACATCTGTCTGAGGTGAAAAGGAAGAAAAAAACCTATTTTCTCATGAGCTGAAGTCACTGGCGTATGCGGCTGTTGCAATTGGAAGCCAGTTTTTATCTGCAGCCCTGCAGGTGGTGGCGGTGCAGCTCCTGTCTGTTTTTTTTCCTCTGTTCTGTGTATAGGTGGGAGTGAATAATGTACTATAGCTTTTGCTTATATAGTCAGTGTGTTTGTTTATATAAGATTTACACTGTGTATTTCAGGATTGTATTTTAAAATGTTACTCAGCATGCTTTTTCTATCACCTGTCACAGTATTTGGCTGTGCACTTGTCTGTGGCCGTCAGTCTGTTATCGACTAGTTTTGTCTTTTCTCACTCTTCTCTGTGTAAGCCTGTGTGTGTGTAGGCCTGTTATCTCCTGAAGTGCGTTGGACTCTATCTGTGTTTCCTCAGATCAGCAAACAAACAGCAGAGCGTGATGCAGCTCAGGCTGGAGGAGGAGATGCACACAAACACTCACTTTATGCACACTGAGAAGCACTCTAGGAGAACAGATCATTGGAGACTGTCCCCTCCTCCCTTTAGAGGTGTCCATCTGTTGAATTTGCGACTGAGACCAAAACTGATTCAGATTTTTAGACTCTTTCCTTGTTCAACATCGCAGAAACACAGATGACAGACTGAATGCAAATAAGGGGGGATTGTGGTTTTGGAGACAAACACTACACATTGCCATCACTGGCCTTTCTAGGCTTTGGACTACAATCAACGCCTCTGCATCAGCACTGTCAGTGCTGCACTACTTTAGACTGCTCCACAGACCATTAAATTATACTAAAATGTTGAGGAATAATAACTTTAGTGCCATAATAAAAAAGGCGCCATTTAAATAGGAGAGAGAAAACTCAAATCATTACAATTAATTTCTTACAAATTTAACAACTGTCATTCTGTGCTTTAAAGAGCAAGCAGATTTTATACTTGGCTTTTTATAAAGGCAGTGTCGCCTATTATAGATACATCTTAGTAGGTGTTTTTGGATATGCAGTTATAAAACTTACTATTTCATGTTTTCTATGAAGCAATTTTTGAGGTGATAAAGAAAGGGTTGCCTGCTGAGAAGCATCCCCACAGCATGATGCTGCCATCACCATGCTTCACAGTGCGGATAATGTGTTTGTGGTGATGTGCAGTGTTTGGTGTCCACCAAACTGAATTCTGGGAGACGTTCAGTACCTTGAAAATGTTTTAGTATCCACCCCCTGACTTATACTTTTCAATAACCTTTCTCTGCGTCTTTTGGAGTGTTCTTTTATTTTCATGGTGCAACAGTAGCCAGTAATTAACCTATGACTGGACCTGATTGATTTATAAAATCAATAAAAGGGTAAAACATCCAAGATGGTGAATACACTTTATAGGCACTGTACAGTATAAAAGTGGTCCAGTCATTCTTATTTCTAGAAAAAGAAAGGACATCACTACATCAGTACTGATGTTTGCTAGCGCTGACGTTAGCCCATTCAGTGCTTCTGTAGCAAATGAGATGCTGTCATGACAAAAAGCCGTTTTGTGCTCCAGAAATGATTTGCAGGCATCTGACACCGACATTTCAAGCTTCTGAAACTTTCCATGCACAAAATGTGCACTACACAGAATATCCTCAACAGTATTCATGTAGCTCTAGCATCCAGTGAACAACGTGACCCGATTACTGTCCAGGCAGAGGCAGGGCCGGACAGAACCGACCATGTGACGTCAGATTCAAAAGGTCTACATGGGCACCAAGAGAGTACCGAATAAGTGCCGAAAGCTTGTTCATTTCCACTCTGCTAGTTTGTGATATGCCCTCTTTCAGCTAGTTACTGTCATTGCTAACTGCCCATGCTAACCACTTAGCTAGCAGCTAACTGGTTTTATGTGGAATGTTGGGACATGGACAAGTTTAAAACGGTCTATTCTGTACATACTCTGTAATTTATTTTGGTACAAAAGTGACAAATACTGTCACTCTAGATTATGCTAAAATTCTCAGGATATACTAAAATGCTTTTGCTGTTCTACTTCCAGGTCAAAGCCCTGCATGGAGGCTGTAGTCCATTCCCAGAATGCCTCAGTCCTAGTGAGGTGTATACATGCATGTTTTGGGTATGAGAATACCTCATCACTGCAAGTGACCCCAAAACACTTTGCAAGGACACTTTTAGCAGCTTTTCTCCCTGATTATAAGAAACATACATGAGACAAAATAGTAGTTTATGATTGAAGGAATACACCTTATGGAGTGCAGTTTTTAATGAAGAGTCCTCAGTTCAACACAATAAGTAAGAAAAAGATGAGAGCAGAGCTGTTCTATCTTTTGTTGCTGTTTTGATTGAGAGCCTCCTGGTGGCAGAATTTACATACTGTACATAAAAACTGGACATAAATATCCCTTTGCCAACTCTGGTGTCAAATCAGTCTTGCCAACTACATGGAACAAAGTCCCAGACCCACACTGCTCTATTAAACCTGGCACAAGCAACAAGTTAAAGTGGGCGTAGTGAGAGGAAGACAACAAGACAAAGAAGCCTAATTGGGCTGAAAATGATGGTAAATTGCAGCACAGTGGGATGCCGATCACTTGTGTGTCCACATGCTGACAGCTTCTGGTGAGGAGATGGAGGCTTTAGACACAAGCTAACAAAGAAATATTCAGCAATTCACTTTTGCTTTTGTTGCCTCAAAGCCAAGGGTATAATTAAATCTAAAGCGTCATTATTTGATTAGTTAAAGATTAACGCCTGAAAGCTATTTAGGGGAACTTAATTTTTTTTGTCACCTCAGTAGAGGAGTCAGGATGTCTTACACTATTTCCTTTCTGCAGATTATACATAAAACATAAAAACATAAAACATACAGGAAGAAACAGACTAGGGAGGCTTCGACTCAATCAGGAGAAGTATAATAATCATATTGATACTGGTTGCACAAGGCTTCTTGTTACAATCCTAACAGGAAGTCATGAGAAAATGTTGAAATTAAAAGTTTCTGTCAGCCAGCAGTGAAAAAAACATAACCCAACAATAACAGTTTCCTTTCTATCTTCTCTGTCTCATCATATTCCCTTCATTTCTTCAGTTATATTAGCAGTGTAGTTCTGATGAAAATACTGTTTTTGCTTCTGAAATTTAGCAGCAGTCAGGCATAACCTCAGGCTATGATAACTGTCTAATGTGTACAGACTCATTCCTCTTGATGTACCACAGGCATGCTGCTGTTTTATAATAGCATGGACTCTCTGAAATGATTACATTCAAACTGCCTTTATGTGAAAGTAGACAACAAGTATGTCCTGGCTCATCAACTAGCAATCATGTCTTTATAATGAAGTGCACTTCTTGTAATAAGAAGAACATGCAACATTTGTGTTAAATGACATGCAACAGAAGAGACAAAAAAGGCAAACAGTGAGGAAATAAGTGTATATATTAGAGGTGGTGATTATAAAAGCATGTGCTTTGATGAATAAAGTGCTACTACTAAAGCAAGGTCAGTATAGTATTGTTTATGCTTTATGACGAAATTTACTTGTCTTGTAAGGCCCTGTCCACACAGAGACGAATTCAGGAGTATACGCAAAAGTTTTTTGTTGTATCAGCGTTTCATACACACGGAAACAGTGTTTTGGGTGACTGTAAATGATACTTTTTGAAAACGGGTCCCAGAGTGCACAAATCCGTAAACGACTACCATTTTATCTCCATGTGGACGTCCAGCTGCATCTTTCTTGAAACGATTACGTCACACATAGCGTAGCCCTCTTGAGACGCCTGCGCAGGTCTGGCAAACACAGCAATGGCTGATTACAGGGTTGTGTTCGTAATGCAGAAGCTACTGAGCTTGTTACAGCTTTTACAGCAAAATCTGATGCTCCTATGCCACCCCGTGAAACTCTTGTACCATATGTTCCTAAAGCCAACGCGGAGAACAACCAGAAGGGCAACTAGAAGAAAGTTTGTGTCAGTTTTCTGTGATCTTCTTCTCTCTTTTGGTGCATTTCTGTGGCAGCAATACAGCGCCACGTACAGGCTTGGCATATGCACTACAGCGTTTTCAGTGGTTTTCAGTGGTTCCCTGCTTACATGGATATTTCCTGAAATTATCCTGTCTGGTCAAAAAAGAGAATATCGAGTGTTGGTGCTTGAAGATGATTAATGCAGTATGCTTTGTAAACTGGACCATAAGTCAGATTTGAATGCAGAGCAGATGAGTGCAGTGTGACTTTTTGTCTCTTAGTTTTATTCATCAGGACTTTATGAATCAAGATTGTTATTTTTGTTGTCATTGTGTTTACAATTTACATTAATGTGGGTATATTTCATTTTATTAAAAAGGGATCAATGCTAAAAGTCCTACCTGAAGTGATGAATCATCTAGATCCCTCTACAAATGCACTGGTTCCCAAATATTTGATGGTCTCTTTGCAGCTCATGTTTTTCTGGTGATGATTTTGCTAAAAATTAGTGGGTGGTATGTTGGGAGCTGCTGGAGTGCTTGTTTCACTCCAATTTTGCAATTTGTAGTCTCAGATGATGACAAAAATGTGGAAAACTGAAGCCAAAGTGTCAAAATGTTCCTCAGGGTGCAATCACAGATGGTACACTTTCTACAATCACTGTTTCTTCGTCTACTTTCTTTACTCGAGTGGGCCGTCTGTACTTTTACAGTTTCCGTTCTGCTTCTTCATTGCTGATTATCACTGACAATCTGCCCAGCACTGATAGCCACAGCACTTAAACTTGCTAAACGTGTGGGATTAGAGCAATGCAAATGCTGGAGTGAGGCACTGCTGCATGTGGCAGAGCTGACTTTGCACATCGAAGGAGGAAGACAGAGGGTGTACAGGGTTGAGGGATTAAGTCTTGTTTAATGGGATTCCTAACTCTCTTTCTCTCAGAGTACAAAAAGCATCCTAGAGAATTTGGCGGCTCTTCCATTTTTCCCCCCTGGATTACCTCTGCTGTTGTAAGAGAAAATCGGCCCTGCTGGGCAGATTTACCCACTTCCTTCACCTCTGAACAACGGGTAACCACGAGCCAGCTGCGCGCATCAAAACAACACCGGTTGAATGAAGAGGAAGGGAGAGAGTTCCTCAATGCTGCCATGAGAATCCAAGTCTGGATTCTCACATCAAAGATGAATCCCAGACAGTTAAATAATAGGCTTTGGCAAGCGGCAGGCAGTGGATGTTAATTTGTTCTGTAATGACTGTGAAGAGATGTGGAGGCGCGAGCAAGATGCACAGTGGGGAGCGCCAGCTGATTGCTGGGAGTGCTCCAGAATTACAATGGGTGGGTGTGAGTGAATATACAGTACGTGTGTGTCTGAATGAGTGAGGAGAAAAAGGGTAAAAATGTTTAAGTCTCCAGGGGAAAAATATGAAGAGGAATGGAAATGGATGGCTCTGCTCATTCAGTTTAGATCCTTGGTTCCAATGCATTTGCCATTTTAAGATTACATGCTTAAAGACTTACAATTTTGGACTGCTTGGAAGATTTTCAGACCATTTTTGCAACAGCGCAGACGTATAAGTTTATTACAAAATTTTACTTCATTAGACCCAACATTTCAGCCCTTGTGCTGATAAAGAAAGCATAAGGCAGGGGGAGAAGCAACAAAATATCCAGAGCAGGCATGAATGACTGCAGAATGACAATGATTAAGTCGGGAGCCAAATGAAGGAGGAGCTGGGGTGGAGGAGGGACACAGGAGCAGCTTGCAGAGAGAGCTGCAGAGCGTAGCCAGGCAAGAGCAGTTCAAATAACGCAGCATAAGAGCGATAAGCCAAATCAGCTGGCCGTCAGCTGATGATGGCTTGCATGAGATCAGCTGATCAAAATATAAGGCATCGCTCGACACTGTGGCCTGCCTGAACTAACACTTTACTCTCGATTTGTGGCAGAAATGATGCCAGTGACAGCACTGATAGGCAACTACTGACAACTACCACTGACAACTATATGGAGCAGCAGCACCTGGCATTTTAATTCTCAATCTCTTCAAAAGGAAACATGTTTACATCACTTGAAATATAGAACACTAATTTCAGGCTCATCAGGTCATGCTTACACACTAAAGCCGGGTGTACATTGTGTGATTTCAAGCCGACCGTATGACGGTATGACGGTCGTGGCAGGATGTCATCTCACACTATGCGACTAAATCGTTTAGAGCGCACGACCATCGTGCACGACCTGAGTGTTCACACTGAGTGACTGAAGTCGGGACAGCACGAGAAACGACACCCAATCCAACTGGGAGTCGTGCAACTCCAAATTCATGGCTGAATCACAGGAAAATCGCACAGTGTACAGCCGGCTTAATCTTGCTTTGTGCCCCCCCCCCAGTTTGCTGTTCGCTAATTTTTTAGCTATGTCAACTAGAAGAAGGTGATATAGTAGCAAGCAGAAGGGAGCATAACTCCAGAGTGAAATGTTGTGATAATGGCCTTTAAAACTGTAAAAAATGCTTGACAATTCCTATACATTTTTAAACATTTCCATACTGCCATGGAACTCTGAGTTTCCTATGAATCCAGTCGCTTAGATACCCAAACAAACACACATATGAAAAGTCGTCTCACCTGTACATGAAGGGGGCCACCGTGGCAGTATTGGGATGGTTGTGCTGCTGCTGCTGAGGAAGCTGAACCACTCCATTACCTCCAAGCGCTGCTCCTCCTCCTCCTCCACCCCCTCCTCCCAGCACCCCACTGGACCCAGACAGGGCCGAGGTGCTGGTGGAGGAGGTCATGCTGGTCCTTTTGCCCTCTGTAGCCCCAGCAGAGCGCTGAATGTAGAAACTCCCGCTTTGCCCTCCTTTCGTCAGCTTAGCCTTCTCGCCATCTCCGGACCTCATGTTCCCGCTGCTGTTTAAGGCTGACTGACTCTGGCTCTGCGACTGACCCTTGGGCGTGGTGGTGGAGGGAGCCTTTAGTCCTGGTTTAGGAATGCCGCTGCCATCTTTCTTTCCTGATGAAGGCTTCCCTCCTTTGGGGATGAGACTGGCAATTTTGGAAGTCTTCTTGGTGGGGTCAACGAATGACTCGCGCTCTTCTTTGGGTGGAGTGTTGTCCTTAGATTTCCCAATCTTGCTTTTGTCCTCCTTGTCTTTGGACGGGGCAATAGACCTGTTAGCAGATGCTTTAGAAAGTGAAGGAGAAGGAGAAGAAGAAGTTTTGTTTGATGCAGTGAGAGACGATGCAGGGGTCTTTGTCGGCATCTGTTTGGTCGTAGCACTGCTACTACCGCTGCTGCACACAGACCCCGTGGGGGTCAATCCATCCTCGCCATACTCTGACAGATCATCTTCCTCCTGCAGAGCCATCTCCGCCACAGATGGAGACGCATGTGAAGCCGATCTAGGGTTAATTAAACGGAACTTCTCCAGCATGGACCTTTGGGGTCCACCGCCACCAGCTCCTAGTTTTGACCCATCCCCTCCGTGTGGCAGGAGGCCTTCGGAGCCCTGGGGCGAGTGGGTGGGGGATGGTGAATGCGTGGGGCTCGCCAGCATGGACGACGTTGCGCTGTGCTTGAGGTTCATGGACTTGCTTCGCCAGGACTTGCCGGCGGTGGGTGACGGGATGGCAGAGGCCAGCTGCTGCCCGCTGAGGCTGGTGGGAACTGTCCCACCAATACTGCTCCCGTTCATCCCGCTGGGTGCTGGGATACCCCTCACCGATTCTAAACCAGGGAAGAAGAGAGAAAAACAGAGAGCCTGAGTTTAGGGCACTTAAGAGGCAAGATGTGCATTTCAACCATAACGTCTATCATCATGATCTACACATCTGAGCCAAATAACCAACTCAAACAAGTTTATCTCTGACTGATTTGCTAAAAAATGTTTAATTTTTAGATTGTTTTCAGACATTTTAGATTGATACATTCACCTTGGAAGTCCTGACGAATTGTTCACACACATTCTCAGAAATATACTTGTTTTTATTCTGTGGTACACATGATATCTCAGTTTTCACCATTTTTGCAAAGCCTTGGTATTCATTTTAGTAACTCGGTGACATTCCTGAAAGTTCCAAGCTAACACTGAAGTTCTGATTATGGAAAACTTTCACACACTTCCTTGAATCATACAACATGGGAAATGACATTTCCTGATGTCGCAGCTGGATCCTCTGCTGTTTTCATGTAGGATTTTACGAATTCAGCTCAGAATTCAAGAGGAGATGGGAAACTTTCTGAGGATTTCTGACTGTGTAAAGTTTAAAAATTGAGCTCATTCCCAAATGGCACCATAACAAGGCAGGTTGGTTAAAAAGAAAAGATTTCAGGTATTACTACGACTGGTGTCTCGAAGGAGCTGCATTCATGCGCGCTGTAACTTCGAGCTCACACTTCCACCCCCGGATTTCCACTTGCATAGAGGCCTGTCACAGTGTGTTTGCAGGTGGATAATGGTGATTATAAGGGACGGGGAGGCATGTTGTAACCATGACACTAAAAGTGACTGAACTTGCTATGCTAACACGGAAGGAAAGGAAATCATTCACTACACTGGATTCACCATCCAACACCAGCATCACCGTCTAACCAAAGCTTTTCCAATCTATATGTTTAAACATTTTGAGGAGTTATTTTTAGTCTACTTTGAAGGGAGTTTCCCTGAACCTAGATACTTTTTCCTCAAATATATTCTTGGATTGTACTGAATTCATCCCTGTTGAACATATCCATAGGGAGTGAGTAGCATACATCTTCCATTCTGAGGCTACAGAATGGGAAGAAACTGAGTTTCTGCCTCTGATTAAGGGTTTTTTAAGTACAACAATGGCAGGAAATATCAGCTGGAAAAGTCAGTAAGGAGGTGAGTAACACCAAAACAAAAATCTTTATGATAAATACAGAATAAATGTGTTTTATAGTAGTGGACTCACAAGGGGGACAGAGGGGGCAATTGTCCAAAGAAACAAACAAAAACAAAACCAATGTTTCAAGGTTCCTCCTTGGATACGGATATGGCTGTTGAGAAAATAAGACAAAATAACCCCTAGGATGCCCTTCAAGGTGCTCTTTAAGAGGACAACATGACAAAGTGATCTCATAGGCGTGCTTCCAGAGGACAAAATAAAGTAAAATGCCACCTATTCTACCCTTTCAGTGGACAAAACTTGACAAAATGCTTATGTGTGCTCTTCCAGAGGACAAAATATAATAACATTTCTCCTAGAGTGCCATTCCAGAGAATAAAACTTAAGATGTTTATAGGTGCCTTTCAAGAGGACAAAATGTAGCAAAATACCTCTTATACTGCCCTTTCAGTGGATAGGACTTGACAAAATGCTTATGGGTGCTCTTCCAGAGGGCAAAATATAGTAAGATTTCTCTTAGATAGCCATTCCAGCAATTAAAATTTGACAAAATGCCTATGGGTACCCTTCCAGAGGGAAAATTTAATAAAATGCACACTAAGGTGCCCTTTCAGAGGACAAAATATAGTCAAATTCCCTATAGTGTTCCATTCTAGTGGATAAAACTTGACAAAATGTCCTCATTAGTGCCATTCCTAGGAACAAAATGGGATGAAGTGTCCTCCCAGGTGCCATTTCAGTGAATAAAACTTAACAAAATGCACTCTAGGGTGCTTCTCCAGAGAACACAATACAGTAAAATGCCTCCTACAGTGCCCTTCCAGTGGACAAAATGTGATAAAATGCCCTTTAGGGCACCCTCTCATTGATGAGGTGCCTTCCAAAGTGCCCTCTTGGATGCCCTCCAAGTAGACAAATATGACAGAATGCCAACTGAGTTGTCCTCCCATTTGACATTGAACGATAATAAACTGACCTCTAGGGTACCCTTCCAGTCAACTGACAGAACATGATAAAGTGACCCTTATGGTGCACCCCTATTCCCAGTTGATAAAAAATGCCCTTATAGATGCCCTTTGAGTGGACAAAATAAGATAAATTGCCCATTTAGGTCCCCTTCCAGTGACAAAGTGCCCTCCAGTGCGCCCTCCCAGTGAACAATGCTTGACACATCGCCCTCTAGGGTGTTCTCCCAGTGGACAATATGTGACAAATTGCCCCCCTAGGGTTCCCTCCTGGTAGACAAGATGGGAAAAGTGCTTTCTGCCCTTTAGGGCATTTGTAGGGTTCTCTTCCAGTGGACAAAACAAAACAAACGGCCTTCTAGGCAGCCCTTGCATGCGCCAAAAGATAAAGAGCCCTCGTAGCTCAAAAACTTTAATGAACTCACAACCAACTCCTTAAGGAGAAAATACAGCACACAATTCTTCTGTCTTTCCAATATTTAGATTTATTCTCAGACAGTGCAAAACATGTAACATAACAAAGAGACAGGTAAAAAAACAAGTTCTGAAAGCATTTCATAGACTAATAGACCAATTTCAAGGAACACTTCTGCAACCAACTGAAAAAAATATAATCTGCACAGTTTTTTTTAACTTGAATAACATTTGTAGACATCTATTCCTTCATAGGCCTGAATGCTAAATTATGATGCATGACTGAGGTGTTTACTTCAGCCAGGTTTTCAGTGAAATGGTGCAAGAAAAACACAACCAGCTGAGTCAAACCACACATACATAAACACTGAGAGCACATAAACATCCATCATGCGTGTGAAATAAATGTTTCGGCGCCGGTCGCTGTGCATTGACCTTTACAGCCCCTCACAATTTTCCTGGCAGGTTAATAGTCCGACCATCAGCTCTGCTCTTCCTCCTCCGGTCTCCTACACACAAACAGGATGCACTACCTGCCAGATAAGTATAGTATTTAAATGTTATAGAAAACAGGCATGCACCAGCAGCCTAAAATGCATTTCCTCCCGGTTATGAGTTTTAGTCCACTTCAGAGGGGAAAAAAGGCAGAATATGAGATGGGGATAAAGAGGGGAAGGCGACAGAGTGACAGCATGAAGTCATGCACCATTAGACTGAGCGTCTGTCTGGCTGTCAGTCAGCACAGTGAGCAGGGTTCAGCTGGCTCTGAGTCACCATCAGTCTGGGCTTTAAAGCTCCTTCAGGCAGGCGGGCAGAGGATGTGGAAAGGGGGGCTGGGGGCCAAGAGACTATAACTGGCTTACACACTTCTGACAACATGCTACTAAACCTTAAAACACATCTGAAAATGCTTCAGTGCACTGTATGACACCTGAGGAGAAAGTGCAACCTGTCAGCCTATAACACGGACAATATAGACACTACTGAGCATCTCGTTAGTAATCCATACGCAGGTCAAATACAAGGAAATGTAGTCCTTAGCAGCATAAAAGGAAATATAAAAAAGGTTAAGGCTCCACTGTTTAGGTGGAGAAAGCGCTTTGCCAGCAGCAGTTTGGGGTGATCATCATTAGAGAAGCAGGAATAAGTGAGAAGGCCGTCATAATAAAATGTACTGCCTTGTTGAATGAATAAGCTGTGATTGGCTGGGAGTGCTGGGAGACAATAACTCAATCAGCTGGCAGTCAGCTGATTGCAGCTGGGTCTGTGACTTCTGTATCCTGCTTGGATAAACGCTAAGCCTCAATCTGTGGTGCACAATCTGGGCACAAAGCCTGGCACCGAGCGCAGAGGGGTTAGATTTGAATTGTTGTATTGAAGGGAAAGTTCATTTTTTTATATCACACTCATTCTGATTAAGACAAACCTATAAAAGAAGGAATTAGGATTTTTCTTCAAAAATATTTACACTTGAATGTTTGCAAGTGTAGAGCATAAAATCTCTGCTGCAACAAATCATTTACCTGGTATTTTAAAAAACATTTCAGGTTAAGGAACAATTTGGCAGCACTTTGTTTTAGTGGGCCCTAATTATCTTGAAAGTCTATAGTAATAAATGTAATTATCTATTAATTTCTCAAGGATAAGGTGGTATTAACATAGGCTTGCATTTTACCATTTAATAACAAAGTAATATTGAGGAAGTATTAATGTTAAGTTATTTTAGTTATCTAAGTAATAATGTATTAAATATCAAGTAATTCTCCATAATATCAGCAGTTTTTTTTTTTTTTTGGTTATTAGGTAGTATTTTAACCTAAACCTAACCTTAACCCTCTAACCAAAAAACCTTCTAACCTCACCTGAACCTTAATCCTCTTAATATTTTGGCAGATCTCTGGGGATTAGGTGGTATTTTACCCTAAACCTAACCTTCTTACCCCTAAACCTAACCCTCATCCTCGTAATATTTTGTCACTTCTTTATTGATAAGGTGGTATTTTACCCTAAGCCTAAACCTTTGACCCTAACAATTGTAATATTTTAGCAATTCTCTGCTAATCCGGTGGTATTTTACTAAGTAATTTCTTAGAAATAAGACAATAATAGTCTTTATCAGTTGCTTGTTAATGCCCAGGTAATTTATTCATTTAAGCCATGTAAATAAAGTGATTCCTTCCTTTATAATTTTCCAGTAATTTTCACTGATAGGATAAAATACCACCTTATTACCAGAGAACTGCCACAATATTAAAAGAAATTACTTGACAATTAATATGCAAGTACTTGAGGCGTGTCAGGATTTGATTCAATTATGACTCTTAGGGCTACTATTCGATTCTTAATTGATTATTGATGATTCTGATGCTCTTGTTTTTTATATTACATTTCTGTTGTTCTCACTGTGTCAAACATAATAAAAACATTACATCTGTGTTCAAAAAAAAGAGATCAATCTAATTTCTACTATCCTCTAATGGGAGATGTGTGTAAACAGGAAAGTTAAAATTGAACTTAACCAAAGGTTGCAGCATCCTTTCCTTGTAACGTTTCTTAAATTTAATTTTTCACAGATGAACAACTGGTTATCTAAATCTAGCTGTTATGCTCTGTGTCAGAGCTCCACCTTTTTGTTCTTGCTATTCCACAGTATTAAATATTTAAATAATCAATTATTATCGATTATTGGACATTTATAAATCGATTCAAAATCTTCCACCTCCACATCACGATGCTTTTAAGAATAGATTTTTCTCTTCTATTTCTAGTAAGTACTAGGTAAGTACTTCACTAATACTCCAAGTTTCTGAGTTAACACTTGGTAAAATGCCAACCTATTGCAAGGTAATTGCCACCTCATTCTCAAGAAATTACCAGATAATAACCACTTACTTTTGATTAATTTCTTAGCCTTAGACCCGACTACAGCACTTCCCAGACGGGCCGCAAAAGGTTATTTACAATAACTAAAATTCACAGGAAAAAATAATTAAATCATGTTTTAAATTATCCTACTTGTTTATGTGTTATTATTTTTAGTGTCAGACATAAAAATAACTGCCAGAAGTTTTAACCCATGTCACCTTTCTACAATTTATTTTGTCTGATGTTTACAACCAGTGTTATGGTTGAACTGGTGCTGGATTAACTGGTGACCCTTTATCCCACTAGGCCTCTCGATTCTAAGAAATTGTCAGTGCCTCTGGAGACTTTAATGCAACTTCCGAGGGAGCTTTCTGGGTCACAAAGTGCACGTACAGAGATAAATATTAGAATAAGAAAAATTAAGTGCCTTTGCAGATGTTTGATTAAAACAAAACAATTGGTATTTGCTCATTTATTATATTTTGTGACCCCATAAATACTTTCTAAGTAATGTTAATGTCTTAGAATGCTAAGCACTGTCATTGAAATTTCCTATTTATGAAACAAGAAAAGGTAAATATTTGAGTCTCATGTTATGTAGGCAATGGAAGACTTTCAGGTCTCAAATTGTGCCATAAAATAAATAAAGTTTGGGAAAGGCTACCCAACTGCATGGCCATCACAGCATTGCAACGATCAGCAGACCCAGGCTCAGTCCATACAAGCGCCAGATAGTGATAATACTGTTACTACCCGCCCTAGCATGACTCATAATGCAACCGCAAGGGACTCCTGGTGTCAACAGTATATTATAAAGGAAATCAAAGCACTTTGTTTTTATAAAATCTCACTTTTATGGTCTCATCCAGCTATTATCACTTGTGTCTCCAAAAACCAGCATGGCAATGGCATCAGTACCACACCTGAGGCTTCAGACAGTCCACCACTCGATCAAGGATGTTATATTGGCGATTTCCTCCTCTCTTGGTGGCATAAATTCAGAACTCGCTGGTGAAATGAAATGTGTATTTCTGTGCGAGCGAGTGCTTCGACATCCATCTGATGCTGATATTAATTTGGATGAGAGAGCATCCTCTGTAGTGTTTGTGTGTCCTCTGTTTTACCCCTCATCTTCAGAGACAGTGCGACAGCCCTGAGGCGCTGTTTGAACGTGAATGAAAGAGGTTACAAGTGTTAGTGTGGTCGTCTCTGTTTGTGTGTCCACTCAATTAACCTCGTCTTAAGAGACCCCACCCCCGCCTCCCCTCTCCACCACCCAACCTCTCCTCCCTGCTCCTCCATCCCCACCCCGGGGGCTGTTTTGCAGCGCCACCATACTTTTAACCGAGCGGTGACTCGTCGTTTCTATGGCAACAGACTCCTCTTCCTTTTTTTTCTGTTTTTTCCCTCAGTGGCCACGAAATGAAATGTCACTGCTTCTGGGTGGTGGACCCTCTGCTAACAAAACCATATCACAAAACACAACTATGCTACTTAGAAGAACACAAATGAAATTAAAAGGCTAGATTCAATCAAGTTGAAATAACACGTGGAAGCTGATGCATAGATATACATGTCTAAGGGCCAGTTAGAGCCAGCAGGATGCCATGCATTTGTGACCTTTAATCTCAACTTTTCAGCCTTTGTCATGAATGTTTTATGACTTGAACTCTTTGTTACATCATCGTCAGACTGATAATAAATCAGCATCTTCCTACAGGAAGTGTGCAACTTCCTCGCTCAGTTTCAAAATTGCTTTCTCATCTTGGCCGAACAGCAGAGCAGCTTTCACGCGTTTGAATTCTCAAACAACAAAAACACATGGTTCATTTTACTTAGCTGAAGCTAATTAGATAGCTGCATGGAAAACAACAATGATGCAATGCTTTTCCACCCTCTTAACTCTTGCAGACATTCACTGGTAGGAGTAAAAAAACAAAACACTGTTCTAGCTGCTCATCATCCCTTTGAGCCATACATATGTGAAACCTTGGATGTTTCACCCATTTATTGATTTTTCAAGCCTGGTCAATATCGATGCACCTTTGGCTGCAATTACAGCCATTTTGCTCCATTCCATTTTGCAAAACTGCTCAAGCTCTGTCAGGTTTCACAGGGATCGGGCGTGAATGGCCCTTTTTGAGTCCAGCCACAAATTCTCTATTGTGTTGAGGTCTGGGCTTCGACTTGGCCACTCCAGAACATACACCTTTTTGTCTGGTGCCTTTCAGGGCCAGCTGCCAAGAAGCATCCCCACAGCATGATGCTGCCACCACAGTGCTTCATAGTGGGGATGCTGTGGTTGTGGTGATGTGCAGTGTTCTGATCACCAAAAAGCATGATTTTTGTCTCATCAGAAAAAAGTACTTTATTCTACTTGATCATGCAGTCTCCCATATGCCTTTAGGGCAGCAACTCTTTTTATGATTTAATGCAAGTATTCTTCAACAGTGCATTTCTCTTTCACACTTTCCCAAAAAGCTTTGACTGTTGAAGAACCCAGGCCTTCTGTTGTTGCTCATAGTCCCTCTATTGGTGTATTGGTGTGTATTGGTGGCCTCTCTCACTAGTCTCTTTCTTGCACGGTCACTCAGTATGTCAGGACGGCCTGATCTAGGCAGATTTACACATGTCCTTCCATTCTTGATGATGGGTTTAACTAAACTCTGGGGGATGTTCCATGCCTTGGAAATGTTTTTGTATCTATCCCCTGACTTATACTTTTCACTAACATTTTCTCTGAGTGGCTTGGAGTGTTCTGTTGTCGTCATGGTGTAATAGTAGCCAGGAATACTGACTAACCAGTGACTGGACCTTCCAGATACAGGTGTCTTAATTCTGCAATCACTTTAGTCACATTGACTGCACTCACGTGATCCCCATTTCACTAACTATGAGACTACTAGCACCAACTGTCTGGATCTCTGTTGAATTATGTCAGTCACACTGTAGGTGGTGAATATTTATGCAATCACTTATTTCACTTTACATATTTTTGTTTGAATACGTTTTATAAGCACTGTAATGACTGGCAGTGTATCTGCATTTAAGAAAAAGGGCATCCTTAGTTTTTAACTTGTTTCATATCTGTCCAGTTTAATGCCTAGCTGCAAACAAATCAATACACTGATTTGGTAAAAATCAAGACAACAAAAAATACATACGAAAGGGTGGCAATAGTGGTCAGATAGTAGGAGATTATTTCAAATAACAACAGCAGAAAACTAACAGTACTTAAATGTTTGTAAAAGACAGTGCAGCATACCATAAGAGGGGGGAATCAAACTAGTTGTTTAAAAAAAATCTCCAAAGGATGTATAAAAAGACTTGTGGGAGACACTTCCTGTATCCGTTTCGTTCTCCTGCTTTATCTGCTACCTGCTTTTGCCCAGAAGGCCTCAGTCTGCATCACTGACATTTCAGTACAATTGATTTTTTTCTTGTTGTTTTTTTCACTTTGGCCAAAAACACTGTTTCATCTCCCCTGCAGTGAAGCTCCAACACCTTGTGTCTTATCTCTCAGCAAACTCGAGGTCTGACTTCTGCCAGCACTACGGAAAGGACGTATCCACTGTTTAAGGACAAATGATATCCACTTTTAACAACAGAATAAAAGAAAAGAACTGATTGAACATTTTCTATCCTGGGGATGAAGATGGGTATCTCTTTAGATGACTGATTTTAAATCAAAGCAAATAAGGTTAAATCAGTTCCTCCTAATTTCTACTTCCTCTTTGCTCTGAGTTTGCAGCAACAGAGTTTGATAGCCTATATTACAGGTACAGCAAGATGTGAAGATGGAAACCTCATTTTAACTCACTGTATCTCCTCTCTCCCTTCAACACCTCCTATAAATCCTCTCTTAAAATCCTGCAGTGTCTCCCTTCAGTGACTCGACAATGCCTCAAGATTAAGGGCTAGATCTCATACATAAGACAAGACTGTACGGTTACTGTATGCCAAAGTAAAAGGGTGTGTAATTTTATCATTAACTAATCAGGAATAGTTCAAATTAGGATCAGTGCATGAACCAATAGGTAATGATTACTCTTCTGAAAGAGACAAAAGGGAATCTTTAAACTACCATAAACAAAGAGCCTGAACTGATCCCAAATATTGAAAGTAATTAAAGCATCACAGGCTGATAATTTTACCCCTTCCAACAAAAAGAGGCCGCTAAAACAAGCATTTACTTATGAATAAAACACTAAACAGAACACAAGCTCTAAACGACTGTAGGACTCTTCTCTCCAAAGCATAATCACTCTCATTAGCCTCCTCATGCTTGACAGCAAAGCAGTTTGAATTTTGCCCCTGCAGCCAGCTCTCAAATGTCTCTTTCCACGCTGTGAGAATCTGTCACCGCCTCCACTTTATGGCAGCCATTATAACTCAGTTGGAATAAAGAACTGGGGATGATTCAGCAGACTGGTGCAGACTGGTGATGAGGGACAGGGCTTTTCTGCAGCCCTCAGCTTGTCTGTCTGAGTCAGTGGCGCCACCAAGTGGTGTGGATGGAGAATGTGAAATGTGTCATGTAAACCTCCAGTTCAATCAGTTTAACTCTTTGAACAGTGGTTTTAAGAGCAGCAGAGTATGGTTCTTACCTCTGTCGTTGCCGCTGGCATACTGGAGAGGCTTGCTCTTGTCGATGCTGTTGAAGCTCTGGCTGCGACGGTTGAGGTTGGAAGAACCTGGGCTCCTGGAAGCCCCGCTGCCTGCAGCAGGGACTCTGGAGGGGCCTGGTAACCTGCAGGAGTTGAGGAAAAAAGAGACTTTATTTTTGGGTTGGAGTTCAGCAGAATCAACTCATACAGAGAGATTATTTGAGTCTTGCCTTTGTGCACAAACAAGTTTGATGTTGTTTTGTTGAACTAGCATCAAAATTTTGTACAGATAAAGTTTCGTACGTGGGCAGAGATAGTTTTATGTGTTTGCAGAGAAAATTTTGAGTGTATGCAGTGAGTATTTAATACACAAGCAGGGAGCGTTTTGTGCATATGCAAAGAAAGTTTTATACGCGACAGGGAAAGTTTTGAGTGTATGCAGAAAAAGTTTCATACGTGGTAGAGAACGTTTTGAGTGTATGCAGAGAAAGTTTTGTACGCGGTGTAGAAAGTTTCGTACGTATCAAAAACAGTTTTGAGTGCATGCAGAGAAAGTTTTGTACGTGGTGGAGAAAGTTTTGAGTGTATGCAGAGAAAGATTCGTATGTGGCAGAGAAAATTTTAAGTGCATGTAGAGAAAGTTTCATAAGCAGCAGAGAAAGTTTCGTACACGGCAGAAAAAGTTTTAAGCACATGCAGAGAAAGTTTTGTATGTGGCAGAGTTTTGAGTGCATGCAGATAAAGTTTCGTACGTGGCAGAGAAAGTTTTGAGCGCATACAGAGAAAGTTTCATATCCAGGCAGAGAAAGTTTTGAGTGCATGAAGAGAAGGTTTTGTACACGGCGTAGAAAGTTTCGTATGTAGCAGAAACAGTTTTGAGTACATGCAGAGAATGTTTCGTATGCGGCGGAGAAAGTTCTGAATGCATGCAGAGAAAGTTTTGTACGTAGCAGAAACAGTTTTGAGTACATGCAGAGAAAGTTTCGTACATGGCGTAGAAAGTTTTGAGTGAATGTAGAGAAAGTTTTGCACAGAGCAGAAACAGTTTTGAGTACATACAGAGAAAGTTTCGTACGCGGCGGGGAAAGTTTCATATGTGGCAGAGAAGTTTTAAGTGCATGAAGAGAAAGTTTTGTATGCACAAAGAGAATTCACAGAGTTTCAAAAGCAAGCAGAGGCAACCTGAATGACAGCAGTATGGTTTGAGTAGGAGCGCAGGAATTTTGAGCCAGCAACTATAGATTAGACATTTTGAGCACAGAGAAAATCTATGCACAAAAAGGCAGTTTTGAGCACAAATACGGGTTTGAATAGAAAATTTGAAGCCCAGAATTCTTAAGTCATGCTCTTAATACATTAAAATGTGCTCATGAATTTTGCAACAATAATGACTCCATACATACATAATTTTTTTATGGTTACTATCCAAGAAAGCATTTTTTCTCTTCTCAGTGTATTTAATGGACAACCCTATCTATGGGTTTTTTTCAAAAAGAAGAAATATTTTACGGTATATTCTATCATTTCTGACTGAAAAATCCATCTCTGTGTTTCTGCTGACAGTGTTGCTAAACTTCAGTAAAAGACTAAAGACACCAAGACTAAACTTTTAAAATGCTGCAGCTTTATACGTTATCCATTCGATATCTTCAGACTGCTGACTAATATAACTGGCAATGGACAAAAGCACTTTTAATGTGCATGCCAGTTTTATTTAAAGTTGGCTTTTTCAAAGTTAAATCCAACAGTGACTAGTCTCACTGCTGACTCAAGGAGACCAGAAGAAGAAGAAAAAAAGAAGTTTGTCTGTATGGACTCTATAAGGTGCATACAGGGAAGCAGAGAAAGTTTGTCTCTCTACGAGCTGAAAGAGTCCCTCCACGATGACCCTGGGCTCTGTGTGTGTCAGAAGAGAGATCAAGAGAGAATGAGTGAGACAGAGTGTGTTCCCTGGTGGGCTGAGGAAGAGGATGAAAGTAGGAGGTGATCTTTGAGTTTGGTGGAGCTACGTGACAGAATACAGAGCGATACAAGGGTCTGCTTGATGGAGGGGTTGATCGAGGTCTGTCAGCAGAGAAAACTGAAGGAAAAAAAGAAGTAGGAAAATGAAGCTGGGGACATCTTGTGGCTCTTTACTGCATTATCTTTCTCTACTATGTTAATATTCCATTTGTGTCCAGAGATATACTTGCTGTTTGACCTAGCATTCACATATGCTGCACCACAAGCATATTTGTAAATATATCCTCAACCTTCCGCAATCCTGGAGGAAACCTCTTTAGAGATGTCAAAGCTAACTGTTTACAATTACCTGATGTGTGGAATGTATACAACAAACATGGAGACAGTGATAGTGGTGGCAATTGTAAGATCAAAACTAATATGATAAACAAATGTATTAGAAACAACAGATCAGCTCTGGCCACTCATGACCAGCGTCAAAGCATATCGTCTACACTCTGTTTCTCAGACATTTACCTCTGTGTGACTGTTGAGTGGTCATCAGAGTGACTCTGTGACTGTTGAGTGGTCATCAGAGTGACTCTGTGACTGTTAAGTGGTCATCAGAGTGACTCTGTGACTTTTGAGTGGTCATCAGGGTTACTCTGTGACTGCTGAGTGGTCATCAGAGTTACTCTGTGACTGTTGAGTGTTCATCAGAGTGACTCTGTGACTGTTGAGTGGTCATCAGAGTGACTCTGTGACTGTTGAGTGGTCATCAGGGTTACTCTGTGACTGTTGACTGGTCATCAGGGTTACTCTGTGACTGCTGAGTGGTCATCAGAGTAACTCTGAAACTGTTGAGTGGTCATCAGAGTGACACTGTGACTGTTGAGTGGTCATCAGGGTTACTCTGTGACTGTTGACTGGTCATCAGAATGACTCCATGACTTTTGAGTGGTCATCAGAGTGACTCTGTGACTGCTGAGTGGTCATCAGGGTTACTTCGTGACTGTTGAGTGGTCATCAGGGTTACTCTGTGACTGTTGAGTGGTCATCAAAGTCACTCTATGATTTTTGAGTGGTCATCAGGGTGACAGCCTGCTCAAAGGAACTGTTTCTGTGTCAGTTTTTTTTTTTTTGGCGTTCATGTTCCTGTAACACCTACCAGAAGCAAGGAATTTAATGAGCTTGTGTCCAGGCTGTGTGGTGCATGCATTGATGACCAGCCTGTTTCATGTGCTAAACCCCTACATGCATAAAGGTGTGAGGGCCCCTTCATATACATCATGTTTGTTCATTTCTTGTTAATTTCTGACACTGTATACTGAAAAAGGCTTTTACCTACTTTGTGTTTCCACTCTACTCTCACACACACATACTCTCTCTCTCTCATAATCTTTTTCTCTCGACAGAGTCAAAGCTGCCGGTGTCAAATGTTGATTTGCCATGCTGCAGCTGGGGGATTTTCATGACTCCCGTGAGAGCTTTCAAAGAATTATCTCATCAAAAACCTGTTGTTATTCTACAATAACTTTACACTGCAGTTTTAACTTTGCCAAATGTTCTCACACATCTGTTTGTTTGAAATTATTTCAGTAACACATTCAGCATCTGGGTCATGGATTATTGCAAACTTTATGGTATCTTGGATGCGTTTCTACCATTAATCTTCACTATTGTGTTGTGCTTGGATTGTTTATATGACTTTATTCCAAAGAAAACTATTTACATCATAGTCAGCACGTTTATTTAAATTAAATACAGCAGATCCAACAGCGGTCTCCTGCTTGAAAAAAATGACTCTAGCGTCATTTTTAAGCTCCATTCTTCAGTGTTATGAGTACTTGCTGTTTCAAAAGCTGGTAAAACTTGTAAATGCCATTCCAATGCCATATCCATGGATATCTGCAGCATCTTTTAATGTAACGTCCAGACTCCTCAAAGGGCACATCTAACAGAGAATAAAAAGACTAAAACAGCATATAAATATAAGGTCTCAAAGCTGACAGGCTGCAGGGATCTGACATAAGAAGCAGCAGCAAGGTGGGATTAAAGTCAGGTAAAGCTCCAACAAACGGGCTCCAACTCAAGACCCTGCTTGCATCACAGGGCCTTGGGTGTTTCTGTTTTTAGCCTGGTCTTTGTCAGTGTTGAGAAGGAGAGAAAGTAGCTTGAACGGATTCAAACAACTCTGTGACTTTCTGTCTCCCTGCCTGGAAGCTGTCTTGACGTCTTTTAGCAAAGATAATTGATTTGCCATGCTGGATATGTCGCTCGCGTCTGTATCGCAGATGGAGACGAGATGTCGGAGAGGAACTAAGTTCTTTCATTGGGAGGAATCCTGAAGTGGTCAAAACCCACAGCAGGGATTAAAATACTTTTTTAGTGTTGCATGTAGTGTTTTAAGTCTTTACTTGAGGAAACTGCACAAATGTAAGGATAGACAGAAGTGTAGCACTGATAGAAATAAAGTGCTGTGAATGTTTCAGATCATCAATGAAATTTTAATTTTAAACAAATAAGTGATGCTTTCATTTATTACAGCCATCTACCTACCTGACCCTATGTGAAAAGTAATTGGCCCTTTGTTACATCATGAATTAATTATGATTAACCACATTCTTTTTTTTACAAAGCTGAGAGCAGTATCACTAGCCACACCCAGGCCTGATTACTGCCAGGCAAAAGCAACACATCATGGTGCCATCTCAGGAAATTCAAGAGCAGTTGAGAAAAAAACATCAGTCTGGGAAGGGTCACAAAGCCATTTCTAAGGCTTTGGGACTCCAGCATATCACAGTGAGAGACATTACCCACGAATGGAGAAAACTTAGAACAGTTATAAATGTCCCCGGGAATGGCCAACCTACCAAAATGACTTAAAGAGAGCATCGATGACTCATCTAGGAGGTCAAAAAAGAACCCAGAAGATCTAAAGATCTGCAGGCAGATCTAAAGTCAGCATTCGAGATTCAACAATGACAAAGAGACTGGGCAAAAATGGCATTCATGGGAGATTTCCAAGACCAAAACTGCTGCTGAACTAAAAGGACACAAAGGCTCGTCTCACATTTGCCAAAAAAAAAAACATCTTGATGGTTGCCTAGACTTTTGGGAAAATTTTCTGTGTGCTTACAAGACAGAAGTTAAACTTTTTGGAAGCTGTGTATCCGGTTATGTCTGGTGTAAAACTAACACAGCACATCATACCAACAGTCAAACATGGTGGTGGTAGTGTGATGGTCTGGGGCTGCTTCAGGCCCTGGACAACTTGCTGTAATTGATGGAAACATGAATTTCAGAAAATCCTGAAGGAGAATGTCCAGCCACCAGTTTGTGATCTCAAGCTTAAGAGCACTTCAGTTATGTAGCAGGACAATGATCTGAAAAACCTCAACATGTCAACCTCTGAATGGCTTAAGAAACAAAAAACACCTTTGGAGTGGTCAAGTCAAAGTTCGGACTTACATCTTTTTAAGATGCTGCGGCATGACCTTAAACAGGCCGTTCATGCTCACAAAACCTCAAATGTGGTTGATTTAAAACATTATGCAAAGAAAAATTCCTCCAAAGCGATGCAAAATAATTACTCCCAATTATCACAAGTGCTTTCTTGCAGTTGTTGCTGCTAAAGTTGTCGCAACCCATTATTAGGTTTAGGAGGCAATTACTTTTTTTCATATAAAGCCAGGTAGGTTTGGATGTTTTTTCCCCTTAATAAATTAAATCATTAAAAAATTGCATTTTGTATTTACTCAGGTTATCTTTGTCTAATGTTAAAATTTGATGATCTGAAACACTTGAGAATGACAAATGTGTAAAAAGATAAGAAATCAGGAAGGAAAGCACTGTAGCTTGCCATCATAGTCTTGATAACGGTATATATACGTATCTCAAAGAAACAGTTTTATTCGAAAAAATGTTAACCACTCCATGCAAGTATCCCAGTTTAGTTTTAAAGGCTTACAGATATTTCTGATGCTTTAGGGACTTCTTACAGTGCCTATAAAAAGTATTTTTCTGTTTAGCTTTTTCTGTAGGCTTTTGGATCATTGTTTTACTAAAAATAAATCTTGTCCCAAGCCGTAGTTCTCTTGCAGACTGAATAAGATTGTCCTCCAGGATTTTGTTGCATTCATTTTACCCTCTACCTTTGTAAGCCTTCCAGGGCAGCTGCTGAGAAGCATACCCACAGCATGATGTTGCTTCACAGTTCGGATGCTGTGTTGTGGTGACGTGCAGTGTTTGGTGTCCGCCAAACATAGCGTCTCTGTTTTGTCTCTTTCACTGAGTTTATTGGAGTGTTCTTTTGTCTTCAGGGTCTAATGGTAGCCAGGAATACTCATTAACCAGTGACTGGACCTTCACGGGTGTCTTACACTACACTCACTTGAGACTCATTCACTGCACTCAGGTGAGTTTCCCTAACTGAGAGACAAAGCACCAGTTGGCAAAACCTTTGTTGAATTAAGTCAGTCATGTTAAAGGGGCTGAATATTAATGCAATCACTTATTTTACCTCACATATTTTAGTATAAGTGACATTACTTTTCAGAAATCTTTTTCACTTTGACATTAAAGAGTTTTCTTGTATTTTTTCTTTTTAAAAAGCCAAATTATATTGCTCATAATTGATTTATTGAATCAATAAAAGGGTAAAATATCCAAGGGAATACCTTTCATAGGCACTGTAAATATACTGTCGGCTGAATTCTTATGCAACAACAAGCACAAAAAGCATGCAATACAATTCTTCTATTGCAGCAGAGGGACTTGAATGGCTCTGTAATTACAGATATTTAAATTTGCTTTGTTTGTTTCCTCTAAAAAATAGAGCAAGGCTCAGCGATTAAGCAACCTGCACAGCATGTCGTCAGAACAAAAACACTGCCTCAGAAGTCAGCTCATATGCTGAATCATGCAGTCATTGTTTTACACAGAGAACTGTGCAGATGAAATATGCTTAAATGCAAAAACAGAAGGAGTAAATGTGCCAGAGCTGAGAGTAATTTCCTTAAGATTCTTAGCGTCTTACAAACACGCGCCCACACTGATCATGTGGGGTCCTACGCTCCCACAGGTACAAATCAGCGAGAGCAGGAACAGATTACAGAGGAAAAAACTATGAGGAAAGGAAAAAGAACAAAAGGAAAAAACTGAGTGAAAGGGAAAAGATGCAGATTGGGGAAGAATCAGAGAAAAAACAGAGTAGCTGCAGACAGAGGAAAATGAGAGATAAACAGAGTGAAAATGAGGGTGAGATTGAGGCAATTCAGATGGAAATCAGAGGTAGCCCCTTTTATCATAAGAGTCTTTCATCTTCAGAAATACATTTTTGATGATGCATCAGCAGAAAGAGGGAAATAAGATATAAATCCTGGACAAAGGCTTTGTTTTAAATAAGACTCTTGGACAGGATTTTCAGGCTCATACTGAGGTGAAAAAGAAAGATGCCTGTGTGACTTTTGTATATTCTGAAGCCAGAGTTTCACCAGTAAGTTTGGGGATTGTAACCAGTACTTTATCTTAGTTTTGCTCCAGCATATGCTTCAGTTTGCCCAAGTGCAGCTGGTCTGCAATCCCCAGCTTTCACAAGGCAAGGAAAAAAGCCACCACAGGCTCATTAACATGGCAGAGAGAGACTGTGAGGCAGCAGGTGGCCGACAAGCTGTCAAACATCACCCCCTGCTGCAAAGATGATGAACTTTGAGGACAGTATCAGTGTTTCAGCACATTTAGAATAACAAATAGATGTAAAACACTCACTCCAAGGAAGTAAGGACACTGTGTGCAATGTAAAGGAAAGACGCAAGCAGCAGACATAAAGACTCGCAATATGTAGGTATAAAGTATATAAGTGTTCCACTCCTTGGATGTTTTACCCTTTTATTGATTTTATAAATCTTTAATATCAATGTGAAAACAAATTTCTACAGTGCAATGTCAATCAAATAAAAATATGTAATGAAAAATAAGTGACTGCATGAATAATCACCCCCTCTAAAATGACTGACCCAATTCAACAGAGGTCCAGCAAACTGGTGCTAGAAGTCTCACAATTAGTGAAATGGCACCAAAGAAAAGTGAATTAGTCTCAAGTGACTGTAGTAAAAAGATACCTTTGCTTGGAATAATTACTCCTTGCTACCATTACACCACGAAGACAAAAGAACACCCCAAGCAACTCAGGGGCAAAGATCTACCGCAGAGTTCCTAGGAACCCATCATCAAGACATGGAAGGAATATGGCACATGTGTAAATCTGCCAAGATCAGGCCGTCCTTACAAACTGAGTGACCGTGCAAGAAGGAGACTAGAGAGCAAGGCCACCAAGACAACCATGACTACTCTACAAACTTCAGCAGCTGACATGGGAGAGACTTTGCATACATCAACTGTTGCCCTGGTTCTTCACCAGTCAAAGCTTTATAGGAGAGTGGGAAGAAGAGCCTCTGTCAAATCTCAACTAGAGCTGACCAAAAGGCATGTGGAGGACTCCAAGGTCAAGTGGAACACAGTTCTCTGGTCTGATGAGACCACAGTGGTGCTTTGTGGTCATCAGACAAGAGGCTATTAGGCCTTTCAGACCAACAGGGCTCCATACAAGTCCCAGCTCCTGAACCTAATTTTGAACCGGCTGGCACATTCAAACCAAAAAAAGAAAGAAATAGTTTTGAACCAAATAATAGCTGTTTCATCCTCAAATCTGTAACATAATCAGTGGACATGTCACATTCTAGGTTGCAAAAATGAGCAGAAAATTCAGTCTAGTTGAGTCTGTTGAGGAGACAAAATGTTTGGTTACAATTTGGGAATGGACAGGTGAAGCTTGAGAGTAGTTCAATGCAGAGCAAGGTATATGCCAAACTTGCGGAAGAGATGGCGAAGGCTGGGCTCACTCGAACACCAGACCAAATAATTAATAAACTCAAGGAAACACTAGAGTAACATGGAGTAACATCCTCCCACTTTGGTTCCCCTTAAACTGGTATGAACGCGGGCTGGTTCACCAGAAAGTAAGGATGTTCCAAAGCGTCTATTTGCCTATTCAGCTAAATGCTCATTTAAATGCTCATTAACCAACTAGTCTAAAGAGGAGAAAACCCCTAGAAAACAGTCAAATTCCTCAGCGGGTGTGATGTTAGCCTGATATACCTCTCTACAGCATTAAAAGCTACCTCCACCCGCCTTTGTTCCTCTTTACAGATTAATATTGTGCTTTGATATTTAACGTCTTTTCACATCAGGTGAGTATTTATACAGAGTCCAACCCTTGACAGCCTACATACCACTTTATTTCAATTTACTACTTTAGTAAACTGTTGTACTGTGGTCTTCCTACTACATGCTAACAGCTTCGCCACCGCTGAGCTTCTCATATTTACATCTGGTAAAGTGCCAGAGAGGAAGGCATTGGCCATTAACTGAAGCTACTGCGGCCTCTAGTGGCGGGAGGTTCATTATAGTTAAAAAGAGCATTATAGACAGGGATTTCAAGCCTGTGTTCATAAAAAATGATAAGTAATTAGTTTAACCAACTTTTAAACCCCGCACCAGCTAATTTGATAAAAGATTTTAACCATTTTACCGATTAACCGTGCACATCCCTACCAAAAAGCACCAAAGTCCTGACACTCTAGAACCTAGTCTGTCTGAAAGCCCTACCACTATGTTTGGTTGTCACCAAACTGCACAATACCATAAACACACCATCCCCACTGTGAAGCACAGTGGTGGCAGCATCATGCTGTGGGGATGCTTCTTGGCAGCTAGCCCTGGAGGCTTGTAAAGGTAGAGAGTAAAATGAATGTGGCTAAGTTTAGGAAATCTTGGACGACAACAATCTTATTCAGCCTGCACTTTGACATTAAAAAGGTTTTTGTGTTTTTCTTTTGTCAAAAAAGCTAAATCATATTGACCTTGGTTGATTTATAAAGTCAGGTGAATGCTTTTTCTAGGTATTGTATGCAAAACAAACATTTAAGTCCGCCTCATATTGGAACATGCATTCAACTGGAAAAGTATGTTTAGCATTGTCATACTTCTTGCTTACAAATTGGCATTGGTTTACAGTTGCAGTAAGAGAGTTAGAGCATAAAAGGTTGGCATCCGTCTGAATTTGGGGTTTCACAACTTATCCATTAATTTCCTCACATAAATCAAATGCACATTTTCTCTATTGCTCCAGGCTGCGATTTATTTGCATTCATTCTGTGTACATGAATCAAAGGGCAGACTCTTGACACATCGACACAGATATATGCAGTCTTGATGCTCATTGTGATGGATTAGCAAAAGCAAATGTCAGGGAGTTTGCTAACTGAGTCTGCACAATAAAAGAGGAAGTAAACGGCCCTCTGAAAGTGAAACTGCCTGCAGTTATAGATGGTATGCGAGGATGTTTAATATAGATCATTTGCACTTAATGAGCTATAACTTGCAAACATACCAGTATGGTATTCATAGCATAATGTGCCCTGACGGTGCTGTTGCATCAGCAGATGCTAAGTATAGGTGACCCCAGGGAAAAGCAGCCAACCCTGGCAGCATATATTTAGTTTGTGGAGATGTTTTAGCTCTGTGCTGGTCAGTTGGAAATATCAGAGAGAGCCACAGAGTGGTTCAGGAGAAATCAAAGAAATGAGCACCAACAACAAGAAACGGCCCATTAACAGAAGTGTGCAATAGAAGCTTTGTAATAGCACTGACTAAACACCAGTGACTCATTCAAGAAAAGCAAAACATAAAAATATGAAAGCAACATTCTGTCCTGGACTTGTTTGCACAAATGAATCTTTCTGCTCTTGTTACGAACAATATACAACCTATATGAGCGGTTTTGAGTGACTAAATGAAGGGTATAGTTGCTTTTGCTTGAGAATGACTCAGAAAGACAATAAAAAAATGAAGCTCCAGCACCTTGAGGGGAATACACTTCAACACATTCAGCACAGTATGAGAGAGAGAAACATCTATTGTTTTCTCTTTTTAGAACTTTCTTGCTGCAGGGGTGGAAGACTAGACAATGCATGGTGATTAAAAATAACTTCTCAGATTGCAAGAAGGCAAATAAATGTGGCAATAAAAGAATGGGTGCACCATCTCCGGTCATTGCGTGTCTATACTGGCAATCTGTTTCTGGGTGTTCTAATCTGTGTCAAGCTATTTCTGCAAAGCAGCAGCAGTTAGGTTTGCTGTCAGTGATGTGAGAGGGCAGATTATCACCCATAGAGTTGAAGCTGCTGGCTGCAGCATTTTTGCCATTGCTCAGGGGCGGCTGGAGAGGAATTATTTGCCAGCATGCTGGTTCCCACTGCCTCTGAGCTGAAACAAATGCTGTAACCATCAGACAACTGGATAGGGGATGTGCAGAGATATAAGTGAGAATGTCTCACATATACTGATAAATTCTCTGCTCTTATGTTCTCTATGGAAAAGAAGCCAGGATAGTGTATTTTCATATGCCTGTAAGCGTAGCAGTAGCCTGAGGTTCCCTGACTGCTAGCCACAGTCCAGAGTTTGGCATCACTAAGAATGTCATTATATCATTGGGTAACTGATTTAGCAGAAGCCTCTCTGCCAAAGTGTAAAAGGGCTATTCCCAAAGGACACATCACACAGAACAGCAGCTTCTAACGCAGTAACAGAGCTGGACTGTGGACAGAGATTAAATTGCGAATAACCTACTTGTGCACAACCTTTATAGAGATCCTCAGTTCTCCTTTTTTCCATATTTTTACTCAGAACTTTCTATTCTGTTTATGCTCCACCAGCCCCAAAAGGCCAGTGGTCTATTAAACCATGTGGGACTTTCTGTGGTGGGGTTTTGCAACTGGCTAATTGTTGGTTACATTGCATCCTATGGTTCCTGGTCAGGGCCTTTCTGTGTGGAGTTTGCATGTTCTCCCTGTGCATGCAAGTGTTCTCTCTGGGTACTCCAGCTTCCTCCCACCATCCAAAACAGGCTCGCTAGGTTAACTGATGACTCTAAATTGGCCAAAGGTGCGATTGTAAGCGTGCCTGGTTGCTTGTCTCCGAACGTCAGCCCTGCAAGTGACAAGCGACCAGTCCAGGGTGTGCCCTGCCTCTCGCCCAATGGCAGCTGGGTCAGGCTCCAGCCCCCGCAACCCCAAACAGGATAAATGGGGTAGAAAATGGATGGATTGCATCTGTTTCATTGTGATTCATTTCTTTCAAGCTAACTAAATGCTCTGCTCAGAAGTTAGCTGTGATCAGAGTATATCAACTACTGCATCTCACTGAATTAGAATATCAAGAAAAAGTTCCTTTTTTGATTATCAAATTAAAAAAATCAACCTCCATATATATTTTAGATTCATCTTGCATGAATCAAAAAATCAAAAGAATCAAAAAACACTAACTAAAAATATTAGAAGATTCTGTGAAAAGTCAAGTTTGCAAAGGTTTCCTGAGCCTTCATTCTCTCAGTACACAGCCACAATCATGGGGAAGACTGGAGGACAGTAAGCCATAGAGAGTCACTGCTGAAAGGGAGGGATGTTCTCAGAGTGCTGAATTAAAGCATATTCATGCACTGTTAAGCTCAGTTATTGACTAATTATTACCTTTACTTAAAAAAATAAACATTCAGAGTGCCTCAAAAAACAATCTCTCACTTGTCAGTCTGAAATAAAATAATGATTGAAAAGTGCACTCATTCATAACATGTGGGCATGGAGTACTACAGGAGGAACACCTCTAACTGAGTTGGTAACGTCACTCATGGTGCAAATGTGTTTCATACCCAAAGGCATTCTGGGAAAACTGCAGGTTAAGGAACGATTGTCAAACAATTTAATCAAAATAACAAAAAATACTTAGCTCGATTACCTAGACCTTATCTTGTAATTAAAATACATGAATAGAGCCACAAAAAATCGCTATCACAAAAATCTTGTAGTGTCTTAACTTCTGTTTACAGCATGGACAAACTTGGCTCAAGCATAAACTCATGCAACTCAGACTGTTAAATTTCTTCTTCTTTTTCTGCTTGTTTGAAGGCTGCTTTCACCTGGTTATCGCTGCCTTGTGGACAGTGGTGTCATCAGAAAATTGGCAGTCTAGCCCTTAGATGTTTACATTAAGATGACTTTACTTGAAACAACTGTTAAATGGTTTCCCTTACCTTGCAATCAACATTACTTGATAAAACCTAGTAATAAGAACATATATTTGATTATCAAGTAAATAAATCCTCCATATCAGTCAATCTGTGCTTGTTTGGAATCTGAAAAGCATTTATAATTAGGCTGAATAAAGTGTAAAAAGGTGCTAGGATCTAGAGAACATTCACATTATAAACATGTACATTTTGTGTAAGAGTCCCTGCCACAAACCCGTAACTCCCTATCAGCTGCTCTTGAGCTGGCCCTGATCATTAATCACTCCAAGATGATTAAAACCATAACATTAACACAAAAAGATGAAGCAAAAGGGGGACAAACAGCAGATATTCTGTGAGCTAAATAAGCAGAGATTTAAAGATATACAGGAATTTCTTGCCATATTACCTTGTGTTTTTCTTCTGCGGCGACCCTATTCCACTGTGGCCCGGAGGACTTGCATATCGTGCTGTGAGACTGAGGAGAGAGCAGAGGAGAGGACGGACAGGCTGTTAACACAGTTAGAAGACAAATGAGACCAGTGTCTTTCAAGAAATGTCTTAATCCATGTCTTAATGTAATAATGTGAGTGAGAGGAGGCATTCAGACAGCAGCAGCAGGGATCGAAAGAAGGAGCACATTGCGTTTCATGCCAGCACACATTTCTTTGATTTCTCACATGATGGCTCCCACATGGTTATTACCACCCGCGTATGACTAAGCCAATAACATCTTTCAATCCATTTATAGGGCCGCTGACATAAAACGGCCCAGAAAACTTTCACAACCAGTTCCGTGGTGGCATCATTTGAAGCATTCCCCTAAACACACAACACACGAGGCAGAGGCGGAGGAAATGCCCACAGCAGAAGTCAGAGTTTATAACCCAACACTCACTGTTAGTCACTAACAGAGACGGGAATTAAAGCAGGCTGTTGCAGCCTGGCCTAGCCTCTCCATTCATGTTTGACAGGAAGTAGTTAAGCTACTTGTAGCGCGCTTTATGAACAAAGAGATGCTTTTAATCACCATCCCTGGCCCTGTAAACAATGAAAAGTCTAGGGCAAGGTGCCAAGGCTGTTGTTTATTCCTGTGTGTAAATGTTCAGAGAGGAACTTCCTGTGTGACTTACAGACCATGTGAGCTTCTCCCACTTGTTCCTTAAACTGAAAATAACAGAGCGTCCATTGACAGTTAGCTGCTTTTGACTGGTCATGTCTTTTTTTAACAACTAACTAAATGCCTGAGGGAAAATTTGGCCAATAATATTTTTGGAAAACAAGCAAGTAAAAGAAACTTCTCAAAAACAGTAAAGTGTTTTCTTCTAGCTATGAGGGAAGTGGTTCTTCATGTGACTCCAGGATTTCTCATCAATCATAAAATTGGCGTTAAAATACAAGAGGCTTTTACTGCTTCTGTTCAGCCCTAGAAACCATCACCAGAAAATTAAGGACAAGACTGCAAACAAACTCAAAGAATTTAAGCGCAATACAAAGCAATGCTATATCAACATTGTGTAATCGATGCTAACATTAAGCTAAAATAGCTTACAAAGAATGGGATAGCTATTTAAGCTAATAGCTACCTGATACCTGCTTCAGAGAGTTGGTTTAAAACATTAGCCTTCCAAATTTGGAGAAATTACACTCCATTAAATATATAATAAAAACATATTTTGTTTAACAAATATTAAAAACTGCATTTGTTGCTAATATTACCAGCTTGGACAAAAGCCAGTAACTGAACTCACTTTATTATAAGCAGAAAAATGCTCTTAAATGGCTAGCTTAACAGATGATATGAAAAGCTGCTAGCCTAAATGCAGAATACAGTTGCTAACTAATAGAAGTGCCAAGAAAAATGTATTCATGTCAGAATTTCATTTATTAAAAGACTTGTCAAAAGCAACTAGGCTGGCAAGCTTTTATCAAAGGCAGAGTTGCTAACATTATTAGCTTAACACATAATATTAAAAGCTTTATCCAAAATTCATCTAAAAACAGAATATGTTTGCTAACATTATGAAATTAACATTTTAGCAAGTACTGATTCAGGTTGTTACCATGGGCCTACTGGCTTAAAAAGTGTACTGCAGAGGTCAAACTTGGTTGCTAGCATTACTAGCTTAACAGAAACGACTGACTTCTGTCAATGTTATGAGAGTATGGCTGTAAATGTTACCTAAATCATGGCAAATGCTAAGCATGGCTGATAACACGACAAGCTAACAAAATTCACCGAAGGCGGAATATATTTGCTAACGTTATTAGAATAAAATTTTAGCAAGTACTGATTCAGGTAGCTACCATGAGCATAGTGGCTCAAAAAGTGTATGTCAGAGGTCAAACAAGGTTGGGAACATTACTAGCTAAATAAAGGATAAACCCTGTATTTAATCAGATGTTGAGTATGGCAGCCAAGATAATGGCAAACTATTATTATTAACACTATTAATGTTAATATAGTCAAGTATGGTTGCTATCAACACTATGTTAACATAATTTAAATCAAGACGGTTGCTGAAATTACTAGCCAAATAGATGTAGCAAAATGCTAATATAGTTGCTAAACTCCCCCTAGTAGCATAAGAGCATATACCGATGGTCACATATGGTTGCTAACATTATTAGATTGACAGATTTTACTAAGTACTGATTCAGGTTGTTACCATGAGCATACTGGCTTAAAAAGAGTATGTCAGAGGTCAAATATGGTTGGTAATATCACTAGCTAAACAAATAGTACTTTTAAAACTACTGCCAGTCTAAAACCTTGTATTTAATCAGATGTAGAGTATGGCTGCAAACATAAAGGCAAATTTTAGCTACATTAACAATATCAATGTAAATTTTAGTCAAGTATGGTTGTTAACACTATGTCAACATAATTTATTAAAAGATCAAGATGGTTGCCAAAATAACTAGCCAAAAAGATTTAGCAAATGCTAATATAGTTGCTAAAAACACCCTAGTAGCTCAAGAGCATATTTCAAAGGTCAAAAATTGTTACGAACATTATTTGCAATCTTTGTTTTCTTAAATGCTAAAATGACAGGTTAACCAAAAGCAATGTCTAATGTGGTGCCAGTTAGTTTTAAAAGCTATAATACCAATGTTCTTTTAATTTGCTTTCTGATAACATAAAAGTAGGCTGATGAAAATGAGCACAACAAAGTAGATGACAGTGATGCTAGGCTAAGCTGAACTCACCTAGAGGATGAAATATAATCCAGACATGCTGGCAACTCTGCAAGAACACAGTTTTGAATGGATATTACAAAAATCCTGCTTGAATTACAAATAAATCCGTTTACATTACAGAGAGCAAAAAAACTTTCACAAAGTCCACCGAGAAACTTCTGCTATCACTTTCTTTTGAGGAAGCAGCAACAGACAGTAGACTAACTGTGAAACTATAAAACTAGGCTATCTCTTTCACTGATCAGAGTAGCTCAGCTATGCTCAGTTAAATGACAGAGGAAGCTGCAGAAACCAGCAGCCCGTCCTCCTCTGACAACGGGGAACAACTTGCTCTCTGTTTTGTGATGGTGGGCTGCTGGTGAGTGAGACTGGACAGACAATAAACTACGTATACTGGATTACTGCATGACGCACTGCAGTCAATATGCATATCGTATACTCTATCTACACTCATTTCTCAAATTTCCATGAAAACTGACTAAAGCTGCTTTAAAACTACCATTTATGTTTAGAAATTTTACATGCTTAGCTGCCACAGTGACCTGAAGTGAATAAAACATGAGTTGGCACTAAAAGATAGCAAGAGAACCAATAGTGAAAGTACTGACACTTGTGATATTATCATCAAAGTTGGTATTATAAAGAGTAGGGTTCAGTTCACATAGCCTCCTGGCCATGGCTTTAATAAAAATCTGTTGCTGATGAATATTTTGGCAGCTCTTTATTCATGCATCATTTCCTCATATAATAAAAGACGAGCTGCGGCAGAGGTTTCAGGCCTTGGCGAGGTGATTTTCAGTCAATATCTTGAATAAATTTCATCATTCTGTAGAATCAAACCAGCCGCCACAGGGCGAGAGCGTGATATTAAATGCTTTGTTCGGAGAGGTCGAACTGTGAACGACAAGGATCTTTTAAGGCGGTGAGCAGAATTTTAATAAGCTGCCGAACTCTCCAAAAGTGCCTCTTTATCTTCCCATTTCTCGTCAATATCACACGTGTAGACTTGCGCAAACAGAAACACTCTTTTTCTGTTTACTCTCTCCCTCAGGGCTGTTTAACTCTCTGAAACCACCTGCAGTGAAGTGCAGAGTCATTGTACATTTCTAATTGACCTTGCAGGTTTTCATGATGTGGAGTTATGCTAACGAGCTTCAGAGCAGACAGCAGAACGCAGGGCAACAAGTTCAGAGCAGTTTCCCATTATAGGAGCTTTTATATCATGTTTTTAATGAAGGATATAAGACATAACACCCCGCTTAATGATGTCTGGAAACTAAATGCACTCTCCTGGGTATCCAAATATTTCCCACAACCCACAGTACAATATCTTCACTGATAATGTTAACAAAGATGGTGGCTCTTTTTATCCACAGATGGCACTGAAGAAAAAGTCAGGTAAACAATTTACGGCAACATATAGACAAGTATTTATGCAATGCATGAGCGAGGAAGTGACCTATCCAATCTTGTGGATTTCAGGGTTAATGATTTCTGCACTAAGAAAAAGGAGCGCAGAGGCAGATATCAGGCAGTCTCATTATTTCATATTCCAGCTCTGTTAGCTCCCGCTGCTCCCATGTCACCAAGGCAGAGCATATGTCCTGCCTTTCACAAAAACTGTGGTTTGAAATATTCTCTCATTAAGCTTTCTAGAAGGACATGGTTTACATAAAGTGGAGGAGTTTTTGAGCTGCAGTAAAAGCCATCACAGACACGGTGACAGTGGGTACAAACTATTTTAAAATCATGTGGAGTACAGAAATAACAGCAACCAGACAGAATCAAAAGTTAAAAGAGGGGAAGCAGATACAGTTAAAGAGATGTCTATGATAAAATTGTGTAGTGAAATGAAGATACTAAACTGGGTGGTGAGCATTAATGACAGCATGAAATTTCAATCAGTGGTGTCCCGATCTTGAGCCTCGATCAGCTAGGAGCCGATAAAAGCATCTTTTCAGCCCAAACAATCATTGATGTCAGCTGTTGTAAAGAGCACAATTCTCTGCAATATAAGAATTGGATTTTATATTTTACAACAATGTCAGCTGTACAAAGTTAAACATCCAGCAGTTGTTCCGATATGACACTCTAAAAGGGGCTCACAGAGAATCTGGGAAAGAGCATGCAGGAACAACACTTCCAAGGGCGGCGGGGGTCCCTGGTCTCTTGCATCGTTATGTGAGGACTCATGGGCTGAAAAGTTTGGGGACCCCTGTCTATGAGTCATAGTTTCACACCACAAAACATTTCTTTGACTTCATATGAATGACTCACAAATCAACATGCTGGTATTACTTGTTTTACACTGCCAGTTTGGACTTCAGAAATTTATGTTGAATGCAAATTAGCTAAAACATGCAATTTGAAATCAAGAGTTAGTTCAGGCAAGCAAGCTGTATAATCCAGATCAGTTGATCTCATGCAAGCCCTCATCAGCTGTTGGCCAATTGATTCGCTCTAAGCCCGCTTTTTTGTAATTGCACTCATTCTGCCATATTTAAATGGCTATAGCCTGGATTCACTTTGCTACTCCTTCTGCAAGCTTTTTGCAACCCTCCTCCACCCCAGCTCCTCTTTTATGCAGCATATGCCTTCATCAATGTCCTTCTGTTGTCAGTAAAAAGCATAAGAGGTGCTGGGGTGCTAATTTCTCCATCAGAGGATCCATCCTGACCCCCTTCCTCTAACTCAGTCTTTATAAAAGGCAATGAAACATGAAGGGGATGGTATAAAGTCCCCAGCTTGAAGTGCTTATCTATCCCACAGCTCTTAAGATCTTTCCAATGTGGAAAAAGAGCCACCAGAACACATGAGGGTAGGATCTAAGTCTGGAAAATGGGGGTGGTATTGGTTCTGAAACACAAAATCAGAGCTGATCTTTCCCTTTTTGACTGAATGCAACATAAATCATTGATGCCTCTGCTTAATGCCCATGACACTGCAGCTTACAGGAATGCTGGATAACATGCCACAGGCATCCTGTTTCACTGTGTTGAAGGCAGGCACAATATGATGGATTTGAGATCCATAATGGCATGCGCTGAAGACACTGAGGTCAGTGTGACGACAGCAGGTAATGAGATGTCAGCAGACCTTCATGTCCAGGCAAAGTCTGTCAAAGTTGGCCTTTTGAAAGCCCAATCAGCATCCATGTTTTGACACCATGTCTAGCCCTGTTACAGTCAACTTGTTGTCCTCCATACAAACTCTACTCCTGTAATGTTACAACAGGTTGCAACCATAAAAAGCTGCTGTAAAAAATGGTGTTTTTCAGCGTATGGACCATCAAGTCTGCACAGTAGGGTGAAATTACAGAACAAGTTGCAGATCCTGCTTTCATCAAGTAGTTAAAAGTCCTTGAAGCGTCACAACAGAGGACACATAAATGTTTCTTGTCCCACTGTGTTGTATTGTATCTTATTGTATCGTATCATTGTTTTGTATCAAATCGGGTAAGACAATTTGTTATCATACAGCTGCTCAGCGACTTAGTGGCAAAAGGATTTAGGGTTGGGTAAATGCTTGAAGTGAAACAATCTGAAGGAAGGCCAGATATTGTATTGTGTCATATGATATTGCATTGCCAAGCATCACATCATATCATATTGTATCATATATGATCATAAACTCTCAAACAGTGTCAGATCATTTTGTATCAAAAAAGGGTGTAGAGTTGTCACTATCGTATCACTTCTATCGTACTGTATTGTTTTGAATAATTTCATGCATCAGGCAAAAACTGGTTATTTGGGAAGTTCTAGTCCTCTTTAGGGCTTGGTAGCAAGGTAAATGCTTAAAACAAAACTTGTAGTAAGTTTTAATGTTGTATCTTGTCTTTCATACCATTGTGTATTGGACACCTTATTGATCTAATTGTGTTGAAGTTGATCAAATTCTACCATGTCCTGCCATGTTGTATAATATCATACCTTTAAAAATGTTTTTGTGGTATCCACTGTATCATATCATGTCATATCATATACCAACAATTTCACATTGTATTGTATCATGTTGTGTTGTATCGAATTGTGTCAGGAAGTACCATATTGTACGTTTCACATTATATCATTTCATATTGCAACGTATCGTATCACATCATTTAAGACCACATTGTATCATAGCGTATCAAATCATATTGAAGTGTATTGCATCGAACCGTTTCATACTGTATGGTATCGCATCACAACATGCAGTGTATCATGTATATCGCATTGTATCACAACATTTCGTATTGTATCATACCGTATTGTATCTAATTGTATTGTAACGTACTGTATCATACTGTTTCATTTCATCCCGTTTAGTTTCGTATTGTATCATATCACATCGCATTGCACTATACTGCATCGGATCGGTGGGAACCTTATGGTTTGATATCACAACGCATTGCATCAGACCTTACCGTATCATACTGTATCATATCGTATCGCATTGCATAGTACTGTTTTGTAAAAACTGGTTGTTTGGGATGTCCTAGTCCCCTGAGAGTTTTGAGAGCAGGGTAATTAACTGAAACAATATTTAGGAAGGCAAAAACAAATGGATTCAATACAGAGAATTCAGTGAATCATCCTATTACCAACTTGATCTGGAAAATTTGTTTTGTATCGTCAGTCCTTTTACTAGCCTTGTTCTGTCATCTATTCAGTTAACATATTTTACCTTTAGTTCTAATATATGTAGTACTTTTTAGAAGTAAGTAACTACAACTCAAAACCACCAATAATAGTGTTTTTAGACCATGCATCCGTAGCAAAACATAACCCAATTGAGCTATTAGAAACTGCCAAATCAACATTATCCTTATAGTTTTCATCTGTTCTGTAACAGAAATATGGCATGTCTTGATACGCTAATAAATAAGAAAGAAACAGATCAGAAAAGAAAACTTTAAATGCACAGACACTGGGTATTGGTCATGCATTACTTTGCTAATCAAACAAGCTGTTGGTAAGATAAATGGATCACTATCACTTAAACTCTTTACTGACAGGATCCCATGACAAATACCAACAAAGATTCTCTCATATAAAACCTGTAGCAACCATATGAACAGCAAATCTGCATGAGTCTTGGATGACAAACAAATGGAACAAAACCATTTACCAGTTCATGATGCCACAAACATTACTCCATCCTCTTCAAATAGCTAAACACTTTCCAGAAAGATCCAAACAACGCTGCCTTGAAGTAAACACACTCACACTGAGCTAGCCAAAACTGTACCTAGGTGACGAATCGGGCTTGGCCAGACTGTTGGCTCTCCCATAAGGCAATCGGCTCTTCCTGTCGCGAGACACGGCGGTGGGCAGGCGCGAGGAGCGCCAGACCACGGGGTCAACCTGTTCGCCCCGGGACATGTCGAGTTAAAGAGGGAGGGTAAACTGTGCCCTGCCAGGCCTGGGCCCCCCTGCCTTCTACAGTACAGCAAACCTCCTGTGGCTCCGGGCTGTCGGGAGCTGTCCAATGGGGAGTTCCCCTCCAACACACACACAGCCACACACTTCCCATCCCCTGCCCCAGAGACACCAGTCAGGCCAGCAGGTGCGGTCTATAGAAAGCTCCCCATACCACAACTGTGTACGTGCAGCAGGCCAAAAGTGTGTCAGTGTCTGTGTGAATACGTGAGACAGATAATTTGATAATTTAAAAAGCTTAACATTTCTAATTTGAAACATCCATTCTTCAGGCTTATCTTCTATTTCATGAAGTTACTCAGACATGCCAAATCTTCAGGGTCGGCTGGAGATTACAGAAATTCATCACCGTGGAAAATTAGAATAGGAAAAGGCTTTTTTATGAATACATTTAATTACATTTGAGCTGTAAAAAAGAGGAAAAGGAGTCTGCACATCAGTCAGGCATAAAGCCCTCAAACACATTATCATTACAACATTTATTTAATATGATGTAAAGATGGTTTTGCAGATATGAAAAGTGCAGTTCAGGACAAACCTACACTACAGACTCTCTTTTGGACATAGATAAAATCTAAAATGGATGATTTTATACACTCAAGTGAACACAGTCAAGGTGAGACAAACATGCATAGTGTTGAAGCTAATGTAAAACATTGTTCCCACAAGGAATGAAGCCCAAATCAGGATTAATCATTTAATCTATTTCATATATCACTGTTTCTATAATCTTATTTAAAGAGAATTAAGCTGAAGGGCATTGTGCCTGAAGCATGGAGGCTCCCTTTATCACGGAAAGACAAAAAAATTGAGGCCTGTTGATTTGTCTTAAATTTGTTCTATTTATGACATGTTCTTAAAGTGCTTAATATCTCACATCTGTTTTCTTGAAGTCCCGTAAAGTGAAATCCAAAATTTGTGTCCAAACACATTAGATATGTTGGAATAAGGTTGCTGTGAACATGTGAAAACGCTGAGATTTATGTATGATTGACCGTTAGAAAGTACTTATTACCTCTTTCTTGGCTAGGTTTAATTTGGGTTGGGCAAATAAAGCACCCCATGACATCAAGGGGTGGCTACGGGAATTCCTTGCCTCCTACTGCTTCAATGATATAAAATCATGAGTCTGTTGATAGCCATTGACACTGCTGCCATGAAAATTAACAGCCAGCTAAATACTGTGCTTTGGTCCATTGTGAGGTAAATTTGTCAAATCTATCAGCGACAGTGGTGGCTGATAGAAATTGGGACAGAGAACTGTCATGGAGCCAGCTACGCTCTGGCCATATTTCACTGTAAGACAAGAGTGCAGGCTAATTGCTGGGCTACTTATTTATCACTTGAACAAATCACAGCAGGAACAAACATCTTACCTGTTGAAGATACTTTTTGATCCATATTTCACTTATTTTTTATTTCTGGATGATTAAAAGAAGCGGACTTTGGCTTTGTCTCTCTCAAAGCAGCAACAATTTTATCCCTAATGCCTGCTAGCGTTGCTTTGCAAGTCTGTCACAATAAAAGCCTGCAATCCTAATTATCATTTAAGAGTTTCATTTTAAAGCAACCATCAGGAGCAAAGAAGTTTCATGAAGGAGAGAGAAGATTTTCTATTACCCTACAGGGACTATAAGTTGATGAATGCTTGATTTAAGTAGATAGTGCTTGAATGCTTAAAGCATGTGCATATGCATCCTAATTAGCATAGAGAAATGCCCCTTTTATGCCCATATAAGGGCGTCAGACTGCAGGGCAACGTGCAAACACAGAAGGCACACAGGAGTGAGAAGAGCAAGATAAAGGCAACTTTCAAATTAAAATAAGTCATAAACTTTCTTCAACTGCTTTTGCTGTTTTCACCAAAGCCTGCTGCTGCATAACTGGTCAATATGACTCAGACTGTGAACTACACGTGAAAGGCAGATAACTTCTCAAGCTCAAAATCCAGGCCCTTGAGTACAGGATCCATATTTCTATGACAATTCTGTAAACAAAGATTAATTTAAGATTAACAGTTCTTTATGAAAGCTTACAAAGAAGGCATTTAAAACAGAAACACATATGTTTGAAAAAAAAAAGATTTCTTCATATAGTATTGGTTTCTTCTCACTTAAACCCCTTTCAGCCTAACCTCTCTCAATCCAATCATTCTGCAACAGTCAAATTTTAAAATCTGTCTCCTCTCCTTTGCAGTCAGTATTTTCAATGCGACCGCTGCAACCCTCCTCCCCAGCTACCTCCATTACATCTCATTGGTATCCAGGTCCAGCTCCTCTGTCCTGCATCACTTAATCACTCCTTCCAAGTCATGTCAGCAGTGTCTGGGTCAAGCTCCTCAGAAGTCACTCCTCATCTTATCCTTCCATTACCACCGCCATTGTCTGGACTTCATAGGATGGTATTCTATTATGTTGGCGTCCTCACTATACCTTCAAGTTCATAAAGACATCATGATGGAGTCTAATCGCCAAAGACATTTTACAATCTCAAACATGACCAAACCTGTAGAATAAATCATTGTTAAACTTGCATTGAGTCTCTCCTGGTTAAGTAAAGCATGGCATGCAGCTTAACACTGATTTGTACTCACACTGCTTTACCATTGTTGGCAAGGCCAGTCTTTTCTCAGTATATTATTCTCTGCATAATATATTTGATAAGAAACACATGAGCCACATTTTTAATCCTCCTTCTGATTTCTGCACAAACTTCCAGACTTAGTCCCAGAGAGATAGAGCAGAGTATCTCCCTAAAACCTCAGAGTTTAATGGCTTACTCTATCACTGACAGATATGACCTCTGTGGCCTTCAGCATTCAGACCTGATTAACTTATCAACCCCGGGGAGAGAGACATTACCGAGGGCCGCTGGACAGCGAGGGCAGAGGGTCAGTTTGGAAATTAACTGAACCACTTTAAAAAGAGTCAGTAAATTACAACTTCCTCAAGGAATTAGGGCTTGAAAACGCAGAGTTTTTAAGGCATAACAATACATTTAATAGGACATATAGGTTGAGCCTGATGCACAATAAAAATAGTGATATTTTACAGTGAGAATCACCAATAGTAACATGTTTATTGACCACAAGATAATATATTTGAAATGTTCAGTCTGAAAAGACAATTCTGGTTTTCTCATATTTGAATTTTTCCTGCCTTAAATGCTCAAAAGTGCATGGAACTGTTTCCCTTAAGAGCATGTTTGCGACAAAATGAGGGAGAAAAGCAGTTAAAAGGGCCCAGTTAGCCTCTCAGCTCAGTACAAGACTCCTCAAGACTCCTGTCTTCCTTCATCTGGCTAGACTTGTAGTAGAAGGTCTGCAGGATTAAGTTATTTGTGATACCGAATGCCTCCATGCCAGGTATCCAGGTTAACCTGTTGGAAAAATCGCTTTTTTGTAAAGTATAGGGATTGTACTCAATGTATGTAGAAGTTTTCTGATCATAACTGCAGCAGGTAGGTCCAGTCCTAATCCATTTGCATGGCTTCTTTTTTTCAGAGCAGCCTTGAATACGTCACCAAATCTCCCTACCAAGCTGTCATCAGACTCCTCTGTGTGTTTTACGACGGTGAAAATTGCAGCGTCTCTAATGGCTTTATTCGTGTGTGCACTCAAACTTCACTGTTAGCTGTTTGTATGCGTGAGGGCGCTCTCCACCTGTTGTGGGGGGAGGCAGTAGTATGGGAATGGCAGGCAGCTGTGCCCCTAATGATCCCCCCCCCCCACACACACATACACACACAGTTACAGTGACCCCACCTCTACCACCTCTAGGCCAAAGCTCTCTGTGATATCATCTTACTCACAAAGCGTCTGCTCCAGCGCTGAGACAAACTGCTCTTATTGCTCTGATTTTACACTGCCACACACACATCCAAACACTGCGACTGTGCAGTAACTTGATCTGGTCAGGGGGAATGCTGCTCATGTGTGGCATGTCAGGCCTTCCTTTAGATGCTCTGTCTATTTACATCACTCACATAAACGGGCATCCTGAGATTTTTCTGTCTTTTACTGCTTAGCTACCTCTAGCCAACACTTCTATTGCACAAGGCATGTCTTCATACTATACAGACTTCTATTAGTAAAGATGAACCCCCTTAAATTGTCAACTTTAGAGCACTAAGCTGTAGACAAATCAAATCTTTCCTTTCCCAAATGTTCTTTTTCTCTGTCAAACTGGTTTCTATATTTCCCATACTGCAGCTAAACCAACAGCAGATTTGACAGCATAAGGACAGAGATTTTCCTCAGCCAAGATGGAGCAGAAAAAGCAGGCTTGATGGCTTCATCAATGAGGAGTTAAAAAGGAACATAAAAGTGGCATTTTTAACCAAAAGTTCAGTACCAAAAGTAAGGAGAGAAATCATTCAAAAACTTAAAGATGACACAGTAGAAACAAGTCTTGAATGCAGGGAAAACAAAGAAATCAACGTACAGGGTTGTACAGGGTTCACTTGCTGTACATTTGCTTCCTGTTTTGAGGGACAGTGCTATCAAAACGTATTTGCACCCATCCCGATTTCTTTTTTGTCACATTTAAATGTTTCAGATCATCAAACAAAAGGAAAACAGCCATCCAAACCTACATGGCCTTATTTGAAAAAGTAGTTGACACCTAAACCTAATAGGCATCAAGGTTGCAATCAAGCAGAATTGTTGTAATTCAGCCACATTGGATGGTTTTTCAGCATGAACGTCCTGTTAAAGGTCACACCACAGTACCGCAATCAGATTTTAGTCCTGATTTTGACAAGTCCACTCCAAAACCTTCATTTTGTGGTTATAAGCCATTCACAGGTGGACTTGCTGGTGTGTTTCAGATCATTGACTAATGGATGGACATTCTCCTTCAGGATTTTCTGATAGAGAAAGACTGGTTTCATCAGTTATTGCAAGTTGTCCAGGTCCTGAAACAGCAAAGGAGCCGAATAGCACCATCATGTTTGACCGATGGTAATGTTGTGTCAGTTTCCCTCCAGATGTAATGGGAAGCACACCTTCCAAAAGGTCAGCTTTTGTCCTGTCATTCCAAAGAATATTTTTCCCAAATGGTCTTTGGAATCCCTGTTTTTTTGGCAAATGTGAGATGAGACTTTGTGTTCCTTTTGGTCAGCAGTAGTTTTGACCTTGGAACTCTCCCATGGTGAGTGGGACCTTAGATGAGTCAAGTAAGGCCTGCAGGTCTTTAGATGTTTTCTGGGTTCATTTGTGACCTCCTAGATGAGTTGTTGATGCGCTCTTTGGGTAATTTTGGTGGGCTGGCAACTCCTGGGAAGGTTCACCACTGTTCCAAGTTTTCTCCATTTGTGGATAATGGCTCTCACTGTGGTTCGCTGAAGTTCAAAAGCCTCAGAAATGGCTTAGTAACCCCTTTCCAGACCCACAGATGTCAATGACTGATGATGTATTGCTTTTTGAGATCTTTCAGCCTACTTCACTTTGTCAGACTGGTTCTATTTAAGGGATTTCTTGATTCAACAGGTCCAGCAATAATCAGGCCTGGCTGTGTCTAGTGAAACTGAACTCAGCTTGGGTTATCTTTGTATAGTATTAGAATTTGTTTGTAGTTCTGAAACATTTCAGTGTGACAAATATACAAATATGCGTGCACGGAGCTTGTGCAAGGTCAGTGCCTCACACTGCACCACCATGCAACCCAAGGTAACAATATTTATCCCAGATATATGCTAATTCACTGAGCCTAAAGCAAGCTAAGCTAAAAGGGTGCTGTCTTTTGCTCTCTATTTAACATACAAATAGAAGACTAATACAAACGTATAATTAATTTCCCTCGGTATATTTTCTTATATCCATAGCTCTAACCTCATTTAAACTATGTACCCTCTCTCCCCTACTGTCAGACAGCTTGACTCTTCTCTGTCAGAACTTCCTTGTGGAGCTGATGCAGCTAAAACACTAATGAGAAACACTCCCTGAAACGGCTGTTATTCATTTTCAACACCACTGAGCGGCGGCCCATCAGATTCCTGTTTACAAAAGCTCTAACTGGACCTAATTAACCATCAAGAAGCCATAAATCATCCGTCCTCTATTCAAGCATGGATCCTTAAAAATAATTGGTACTCTAATTCAACCCAGTGACATCAGTTTGCTGCTGTGACAACCTCTTGGCCACCTCTGCCCTAGATAACCAGCACCAAACTACTGAAATACTAAAACTCTGTGTGGCTAACATACCTGGACTGCATGTCTTGCGTTTTGAGGCTGCTGGCAGAGGATGCGGTGCTGCTGGTCTGCTGGCTGAGCTCCACCAGGGACTGGTAGTACTGCTGCTGTTGCTGCTGCTGCTGTTTGTAGCGCGACAGGATGAAGAAGAGGCCCAGGATGCTCTTCAGGTTGCCATTCCTGATTTCTGAAGGAACAAACAAAAGAAAAAATGGAGCACTGTTTTCTTTTCTTCTTCTGAAGCCCAGTGAAACAAACAAAAAAAACAGTGTTTTTCACACCATTTATTTCATCTTACAAACACTGTAAACGGAACATATGTTGACTATGAGAAGTGGCGCTTGGGAATTGAGCTTGAGTGCAGCTGTTTAGCAGAAGCATAAGAGTCTTTGGAGAAAAAAACATTATATACTTCATTTCACAGGCGTAGAAAATAGTCTATTGCATATTACATGCAGAGTTATAACATTTTAGAGCCAATTAATTGTATTCAGCATGAAGAAACACCTACTCTGTTTAATCATTTGGGCCACAAGAACAAACATTTGTCATAGATCCAGAGTAAAGCATCTGCTCTCATATGAGCTAACACACAGCTGGAGAGAAGCTCAGCATTAGAACAACTGACATCTGGAACAAAAGAACAACCAAAAATATACAGTCACTTTAGTTACGCTTCTGCTTTAATAATGAAATGAGGAACTGATAAAGGTGCTGCTTTTACGGTGGTTTGATGATTTCAGAAGTAACGGATTTCTGTTGGTAATAGAGGTGAAATTATGTACAGGAAAGACAAGGCAGCACATGTACCATACATGGAAAATGGCAAATCACTTTTGGCCATTATTTGGCTTTAAGCAGGGCTTCCAGAGTTACTCTGATGACCACTCAACAGTCACAGTTACTCTGATGACCACTCAACAGTCACAGTTCCTCTGATGACCACTCAACAGTCACAGAGTTCCTCTGATGACCACTCAACAGTTACAGAGTTACTTTGTTGACCATTCAACAGTCACAGAGATACTCTGATGATCACTCAGCAGTCACAGACACCCTGATGACCACTCAAGAGTCACAGAGTTACTCTGATGACCATTCAACAGTCACAGAGTCACTATGATGACCACTCAACAGTCACAGAGTTACTCTGATGACCATTCAACAGTCACAGAGTCACTCTGATGACCACTCAACAGTCACAGAGATACTCTGATGATCACTCAGCAGTCACAGACACCCTGATGATCACTCAGCAGTCACAGAGTTACTCTGTTGACCATTCAACAGTCACAGAGATACTCTGATGATCACTCAGCAGTCACAGACACCCTGATGACCACTCAAGAGTCACAGAGTTACTCTGATGACCATTCAACAGTCACAGAGTCACTCTGATGACCACTCAACAGTCACAGAGTTACTCTGATGACCATTCAACAGTCACAGAGTCACTCTGATGACCACTCAACAGTCAAAGAGATACTCTGATGATCACTCAGCAGTCACAGACACCCTGATGATCACTCAGCAGTCACAGAGTTACTCTGATGACCATTCAACAGTCACAGAGTTACTTTGTTGACCATTCAACAGTCACAGAGTTACTGAAGGGTCTTTCCAGTTTGGCATATGTCCATCAGTTTGTTGATCCTCAGTGATTACATTGGCACAGCCTTCCTGCATTAATAATAATAATAATAATAATAATAATAATAAGATTAATGATGATGATAATAAAAATAATAATATTTATAATAATAATACTTTATTTGTATACCACATTTTATGCATCTATAAATCTACAAACTCACGGCCAATTCTTATGCTCTGTGTTTCTCCAAAGAACAGAAGTATTTCTGACCTGAAACTGCTCTATTTCTCACTGTTTTTATGTGCTTTAGCCGATAAATCAGTTTGTTTTGGAGACCTCACCTGAGGAGTATTTTTGTAGAGTTACAGCCTGTCAGACTGTTATTCTACATCGATTCTTGTCTAATAACAGAGCTAAGCAAAACAAAACTAGAAGTCAATTCTGGGTCTCTCAACTTATGATTGGAATCATCAACTTCAAGCAGACAGTTCTACCCTCATCTATATTTATACTGAAGTCAAAGGGAGTGAAAACAATGAAAAAGGAAAAGCTCTCACAGAAACAGCAGCCCTGCAGATAAAGTTACCTCTCAAATATGCTGAGCTGACAACAGCGAGAAAGCTCCTAATCAATGACTTATTTATTTTGTCTGGCCTTTTAATCTCATCCTCAACAGTTCATCTGAGACAAAACTCAAACAAACGCAGTTCTCACAAACTCCCACACACGCAGAGCCCAGACAGGATTCAGCAGTTAGAAGAGAAAGAATTGATCACCATCACTAAAGCACCCATTTGTGAAATGGACTTTTCATATCAAACTCTCAGAGCGAGCTGGCACACAGAGGAACAGGAAGGATAGCGGCGGCTGATGCAGAGTTTTGTGCTCGATTTTTTAATCTGGAAAGGCTCAGACGTCCTCCCTCAGCCATCCATGGCTGTGCTGTTTGAAGACTGTGAAACTTGGAGGAGATTAATCTCTCGGGGGTGTTTTCCATTTTCTAACACCCAGAGGCGGTAATTTATACTGGGCCCATGAGAGGGGCTGAACAGCAGTGTTCTCTGTGCTTTAGGGAGAAACAATGCTGCAGATTCAGCCAACCAACAAGCCTCTGCAGACCAAAACTTGTGGCAACAGTAGAAGTGATAGAAATAATAATGAGGAGGACATTCGGGATACTTCATTACTTCCCAAAAAGAAAAAAAAAAGCCCTGGAGCTCAGTCCTTGACTAGACTGTTAAACGGCCTCAGCTGCTTCAATAAGGCTGTAAACTCATCTATCAAATGTCCATCCGTTTTTCTGTCCATCCATCTGTAATCCATCCATCCATCATCATCCATCATCATCCATCATCATCCATCATCGTCCATCCATCCATCCATCCATCCATCCTTTTGCCCGTTCTTCCCTTCATCCATCGATTGTTTTATCCAGCAATCACAACATCCATCTATCCGTCTCTCCTCAATTGAAGGTTCTGCATTTGAGTTAAATTTCATGCAAAATTTCCTCCAAGCATCCACAGTCAACTTAACTACAGCGGCTCTCTGTCATACTACTCCCTTCCCATGCTCTCTGCCACATGGCTGCATGCACACCTCATCTCTGCTTGTATTTTGACTCAAAGATCATTTGCAGAGAGGAAAAATAAAACAGAACTTGAATGTCTGACAACTAATTTCTCTTCTACATTTACTAAAGATGTATTCTTTTCAGTTTATCAAAGACCTTTTTCAAACCATGGAGTGAATTTTAAGTCCATATCAGTATTTATCTTAATTTTAATTGGTTATTGCTGCAGAATGTTCAAGACAGAATGATCTCCAACTGTAAAAGAGGACCTTATATGCTCAAAAATAGTCTTACAGAAGTTGCTGCAGTGCTGCATAATTTCCCTGCCTCTGCTCAAACTTTAAGCCGTCTTCCCTACAGCTCAAACAGAAGGGCAAACCGCTGCCTTTACCTTCAAAATGATGTAGGGGAGATATGATCTCTTCAGACGTTTTCCACTTGACCATCAATTGTGTGCAGCTCAGCTTATCATCCCGGGCAAAGCTCAGAGAAGGTGTCTGCTGCAAATTTAATGTAAAACTGGCACACAGTGTCACCTTTTGCTCTCTTTTGTTGTACCTTTAGGTACTTTTGGAGAGTTTTATGAGAAGCTGTAGTGAGAAAAGGGGACAGCTGGTTTCCACAAAGCACAGTACGGCATTGGGACTGACTTTTTTTGTCAGCAGTAGACTGCCTTTTCATCTACTGAGAGAGTGCTCTTGCAGGTCTGGAGCAGCGTAGGGTAAATGTGTCTGCTTGGCTAAGGCTCAGTGAAAATGTGCCTTTGCTTCTGAAAGCTTTTTAAGTGGTTGACGTGGTTTCATTCAGTATTTTTTTCTTAGAATTTGAGTGGTTAGTTCATGAGTACCAGAGAACTCTGGAGGAGGTCAAGCAAAGGATCAAGTCGGGCTGGGTGAAACGAAGAGAGGGCAGATATCCAATCATTCGGAAACTATTTAAACTTCTTTACCTACTTAATCAACTAGGGGTGCTACAATAAGGTTATTTCATTTATTTCCACCTGCACACAGTTAGCTGACACATTAAGGTAAGTCCATCCTGGTCCTTAACCTCTGGCAAGAGTGAACTCCTAGCACAAATGAGTGCTTTAGTGGTCTAATGAAATCAGATCTATTAAACCAAAAGTATGAGATCAATTGAGATCAAGACTTTATAGTGGTAAAAAGGTCATGCTGTTGGTTGCCCTGAGCCTGTTCTTTGACGGCCCCAGCTGCAGGGACCCTGCAGTAGAAGGAGGCTTTAATGACCTGCTGTAAGGACCCCTCACTGTAACCCATTATCGACTACAGGAAATGTGTGTTCTGGAGCTTTACACCTCATTCTCAAGGCTGGAACCGGTAGACTGAACTTCCTGTACATAATTATCCCATTTCAGGTGGCTGAACTTTTTGTTGTTGCCTGTTTTGATGACTTTTTTTTACAACTGCAAGCTTTTTCTCACCAAAACAAGCCTTACAGATGCAACATTCGGGCTTTTCTGTGCTGAAAGCTACTGTCAACACATGTTTACGATGCTTAGTATCACAGGAATAACTTGAAATGTTCACCATCTTTGTTGATGACATGATGAAAGTAGCTTGTAAGCTCTGAATGTGTTTCATTCTTAAATTGGAGCATTGTATATTAATGTATTCATAATGATGGTGGCACTGGATGAAAAGTTAAAATTCATCCTGTATGCACATATAAATTGGCTGTCATCTTCATGGTGCTAAAAGCACCCATCCTGGTTAATGCTGAAAGTGATCCCAGAATGCTTTGCAAGTAGCATCAAGCAGGAATGCCGCTTTAAGCAGCTTTTCACCATCAGTACAGTGGTCTCCATAATTCTTCCACAAGCTGGCCATCCAACCAGACTGAGCAACCAGGGGAGAAGGGCCTTCGTAAGAGACGTGATCAAGAATGCAATGGCCACTCTGACTGAGCTCCAGAGATGCTGTGTGGAGATGGGACAAAGTCCCAGAGGGACTGCAGCCCTCTATCAATCTGAGCTTTATGGCAGAGTGGCTAAACAGAAGCCTCAGAGTGGAACACATGAAAGCCTGCATGCAAAAAAGCACCTAAAGGACTCTCTGATTCTCTGGTCCGATGAAACCAAGATTGAACTGTTTGACCGCAGTTCTAAATGTTATGTCTGAAGGAAAAAAGGCACCTGCCTAATACCGTGCCAACAGTGAATCATGGTGGTGGCAGCATCATGCTGTTGGGGTGTTTTTCAGCAGCAGGCACTGGGAGGCAGGTCAGGGTTGACGAAAACCTGAATGGAGCAAAATACAGATATCTGTTCTACAGCACTCTGGATCTCATACTGGGCTGAAGGTTCACCTTCCAACATGACGATGACCCTTAGCCCACAGCCAAGAGAACACAGGAGTGGTTTATAGGTAAATCTGTGAGGGGCCCAGCCAGAGCCCTGACTTGAAAAATGGATGAAAATTCCCCAATCCAGTCGTGCAAAGCTTGTCACATGATATTCAAAAAAAGACTCAAGGGGCCTGTGTGGAGATAGGACAAAGTTCCAGGACAACCACCAGGGTCTTTAACTTGAACCAGAATGTAAGAAATGTAGTTTGACTGATCATTGCGTCTCGACATCTTTGTCTCTGTTATGACTGAAAGACCCCAGCCCCCTATACTGTGCCTATGAGGTCTAAAATTGTCTGGGATTTCATGCCCCTTCTCTTGGTCGCTGATCTTCATGTCATTACTTCATTTCCCTGAACTGAAATAAAGACTTCAAACTCGTTTCCATTACAGCCTATATCCTCCTTTAGCAGAAACGTCTGAAGGGGAACTATAACTCTCCTCAACAAGATGAGTTTTTCCCGGAACTTCACTTTACAGCCCGCCACCAGAGAGATGCAAGGAGACTTCTCAGGTGGTTATTACAATAAGTAGACTTTGGAAAAAATACTACACCTGTATGCACATCAAACATGCCACTCTGATTTCCAGACCTTGTAAAAGAATAATAAAGAGTGCATATGCCAGCCAGCAGAATCTGGAAGTCTGAGCTGATTCAATTAAACGTAAGAGGGCAGACATGGCTGTCTAATTTAACTCACGAACACATACAGCACATGTGGAGCAGAGCTTGAGAACCAGGCTGAGATAGAGATGGGCTGAGTGAGGGGAGCGATGAAAAGCTGCAGCAGCAGCAGGGATGGACACAGTAACCCAATAGCCCATATATTTACAGACCCACTTTGAAATTCCAGGCCTAGTGAGTCACTTTGCTGTTTTTAGTGCTGTAGAGGGGGAGCGCAGAATTTAGAGCTGTTGGTCAGTGTGTCAGGCTGTCAGACTATTTCTGCTGCTGATGCCAGAGAGGTCAAGGGCACGCTCACCTCTTTAATGTTTAAAGGGGAGCAGAGAAAACATGGGGTCCTAAAGAGCCCAGGAGACGTCTCCTGCTATAATAATTGAGACACGCTTGGTGGTACACAGTGGGTCTACAGACAAACATCAGAATCATCAAGTTTAGTTTGTGCATTGTTGGAAAGATGAAAAGGAGATTACCAGTTTATGCTTCACATATCCTGATACAACTTTACTCTTGTTATCTCCAGATAACAACACTGGTTTACCCATGATAACCAGTAAATTCTCAAGATCTTAGAAAAAACAGTGGAAATTAACTCATTATCATATAAAAACAAGCCTTGTAAACCCAGGATAACAAGATAAATAAATCAGGATCTAGAGAAAACAGCTTCTGTAAACTCTGGTCTGTTGGGTTAAATTCCTACATAATTGAATCCATCCACTGGCTCCACAATGGACCCCAAATGCACTAAAGCTCTTTAAACACCCTTACTTTGTTTGTTCTGATCTAAATAATGGACCAGTTTGTTTTATTGTCACATTATTGATGCATGTTTGGTCTTTATTGAAACAGAGGCATTTACAAGGAGGTCCAAAATGTGTTATATGCAAGGAGAAGGCTCTCTATTTAGCTGAAGTTTCAACTGTAAAAGTCTGTGCACACTGAGTCGTTTGTTTCTGGATGTGTTTTGTGGATTTTTCATCAGATATGCACACTTGAAAACCAAGTCTGAAGTCTGAAGTCTATATATTCAGAGGATGATAGCAGTCATGTGATCCAGATGACACACAAGTCTCAGATGGGTTGCAGGAAGTGGAGAACACCGCTCTGAAATCAATAGAAATGGAGGAAACGTGCTGCATCAAAGCTCTAAATGGACCCTAATGATGCAGTTATCAAAAAAATGACTACATACATTGTGTATGAGCGCTACAGTTTACAGAAAAATGAACTTTCCTAGGGTTAACTGATTTGCCTGGTGTGAAGGTGGTTGATATCATAAATGACTTAGTCCTGAATACAAGAGTCTTGACAAATCTTGTACTGAGCTAAGAGGCGAGCCATGCTTCTTAAACCACATTCTCCCTTGTTTTGTCATAAACAGGCTTACTTTGACTCAATTTTTGCTACTTTTTATCTAATTTCAACCCATTTTGCCACTTGTTAAATTTTTTGCCTCTGTAACCCATTGTAACCCACTTTTCACCATTTTTTGTGCCGTTTGCCTTTCTTAGCTTACTTTTGGCTCTTTTAACAACTTTTGCCACTCTTTCACACCTTTTTCATGATCTTTCCACCAATTCTTCTTTTATCCTTTGTTTGCACTTTTTAAAATCACTTTCCACTTTTCACTTTAGATGCCACCGATTTTTGCCTCTGTAACTTATTGTACCCACGTTTTTTAACCGCTTTTCACAATTTCTTTTTGACAAATTTGTCCCTTTGTTTGCCTTTCTTAGCCCATTTTTTTGCCAATATTATCTTATTTTTGCCACTCTGAAACTAAGTTTCACCATTTTTCACCAAATTTTGTTGTGTTTAATCAATTCTTGCTACTTTTTACCTATTTTCATGACTTTTGAACCCCTTTTCACTATTTAAGATGCCAATTTCTGAGATTATTTTGCCACTTTTCACCCATTTTTGCCTCTGTAACCCATTGTTGCCACTTTTATAACTGCTTTTCACCATTTTTTGCCCCTTTTTTGCATTTCCTAACCCATTTTTGACACTCTTTAGCTACTTTTCACCCTTTCTCTGCCAATTATTGCACTTTTAACCATGTCTTGCCAATTGTTACCTATTTTTACTACTGTTTAACTTCTTTTTTAATACTTTAGACACCCATTTTGTGATCTTTCTTGCCAAGTTTGACCCATTCTTGCCACTTTTTTTAAGCTTTTCATAATTTTTTTTTGCTTTTAGTTCCCACTGTTATCTTATTTTGTAACTTTAAACCCATTTTTGCCACTCTTTAACTACTTTTCAGCATTTTCCACCAATTTTTGCTAATTGTAAGCTTTGTTTTGCCTCTTTTCACAATAATTACTTTAATTTTCCCATAAATATATTTTAGTTATTTTCTACTTTATTCTCTGGCATCCTGTTGTTGTGTACATTAGCCTACCCATGAAGTCTAACATTATTTTCCTAGTGGTTTATATCTGCGTGCCCATCCACAGTGTTAACATTTCCAAAATAAAGAGGCAATTTTGTTTGAAGAAAAGGGGTTTAAGTTTTTCACAAGTTTTACTGTTCTACAAAATAAATAAATAAATAAAATTCTCTATTAACTTTTGTTGCTTTGATAAGATTGGTTATTATTCAGGTTAGATAAAAAAATATGGTTATCACGGATTAACTTTACAATGGACCATGATTTCCCTGACCTTCACAGGCCGCTCATTTGCTGGGCCCCAGAAATCTCTCCCCAATAGGTGACCTTGCTGTTTGCTCTCAAAATTAGTTCAAGATTGCTTTTATTTCCTCCAGTTTGACTGGTTGGCACAGCCACAATAAGTACAGAATTCTGACATTGATTGCAGTTCTTCAGTGCAACATAAAGTCATCTGCAGACAACCTATTATGAAAATTCAATAAAAACAGAAACTGGGTCCATCCATCGCAAAAGAGCGGTTTATACTGGTCACTATATGTGGAAGCTCATCTTCTACTGTCCCCAGTCTTTCTTGTTAAGTGGCTGTATGCTCCATGGTTGCTATCTACAGAATATATGGGCAAAAACAGTGTTTAAAGTAAAGTTTCCATACAACAAAAATACATTCCACCTTGGGAAACAGACTTTTTGGTTAGGTATTTCAGCAAGTACAGAAAAATGACTGTAGTTGAAATGATTTACAACAACTGAGGGATTCTTGGGTTCCTCCTCCAGACTGAAAGTCAAGTTTGAAACATCACAACACATGCTCTTGGAACTTCACTGACATTTTTACTTAGGTCAATTTTAGCTTATCACTCAATTTGGCAAGCAATCACTCAGTGCAGACCTCTGCTGTAGTCATAGCTGCCATTTAAGCCCTGGAGGGTATACCCTAATGGTTGGGAGTCAAATCCCTCTCTGCAGTTCTTATCCCTTTAAAATCCCCTCTGATGCCCTAATGATTGCCTACACTGCCATGGTGAAAGCTCTAAATGGAGAAACTGTGCTCCCTGATACCAAGTTGGTAAATTCCATTGCTGTGAAGTATAATAGTCTGTCTTGGAAAATGGCTTTTTGGTGCTGTGAAGAAATGGAAACCAACCCAAAGTAGGTTGGGTGGTGCTGGAACCAAACACATTTTCCAATTCTAGAGATTAGAGATAAAACAGGGAGGTTCCTGTCTGCCGCTCAGATGATTCAATAAAGAGTGCAATCACGCCTCGAATTGTTTATTCTTCTTACCTTCTGCTGAGAGCCCTTGTACATTCACTCCTCTGGCGTCCAGGAAGCTAAGGCAGGCGTCCACATTCTCGATCTGTGGAGGAGACGGCGGACAGTCAGAAACAAAGGACAGACACAGGAAGAATGTGGCGATACTTAAAATTCAATGAGCCTAAATGTCTCGGGTTAGAGGGCTTGGAGGATGAGGAACGTCAGCGTTATTACCCATAAAGCACGTCATTGTGTGGTTATTACCCGACCCCCACTTGACCCTGGCACCCAGCTGCATGACATACTGACCGCAGCGTAACGCCACCTACACAGGCTCGACAAGCCGCACAGACGGCCTTACACATACATGTACATGGACTGGACTGGCAACATAACAGCACAGGGAGTCAGTGCAGAAATATGTGGAATTTTAAAGATACATCAGGATATTTTCAACTGAGATATAGGGTTAGACAGTGTTGTTTATGGTAATATAAAGCATTTGGCCCATATAAATAGTTACATTTATGTCAATACATAGTGAATACGATAAAATTAGTTCAAAAGCAATTCATCCATGGTAGCATGAATCTGAATATGAGAATGCAACAAGGTTTATGCTATGATAGAGGAGGCTGGGGTGGAGGGGGTTATACTTTGTCAGCAGCAGCATGGTGCATCAGCATTATTACAAGCAGGGATAAGTGAGCAGTATGTCATATTTAAATAACCTGAATAACCAGAAAGAGCTGTGATTGGAAGTGGGAGCCGGGAAGTGATAATCATGGGCGTATGACTACTGTGACTAACACTAGGCTTCTTTAATGTTGCCATGGTCAAACGTGTTTCAATACTTTTTTTCTAAAATCAAATAAAGGTTAAAATCCTATCATTGGGGCATCTATTTGTTACTTCTTCACAAGGAAATAGAGATACATATCACCATTAAGCTAAACAACATAAAGCTATGATTTATGGTCTACATGGCCCTACAGCAGATTCACTGTAAATGCATGCAAATAGACGGTAATAATCTTGGTAAAGAAGAACACACTCACACACTCACATTTGCACACAAGACCGAGTACATAGGTCAGCCTTGCCCACTTGAGGCTGTTCACAACACAGTCAACAACTGTCACCTCGGCAAACTGGTGTCAGATTCACAAAGGCCCACTGAGGCAGCAGTTATTGGGGGGGGGGGGATTTCTGCTAACGGGTTGCTTCATTAGCATGATGGCTGGCCGCCATCGCCCCTCAGGAGGTCTGTTATGATGAGGTCAAAGGTGGAAGCGCTCTGTTTCAGCGCAGTGTGCCAAGGCCACTCAAAGGGCAGGCTGGGTGACTCAGCCAGACGTCCAGCGGGCGATGATGATTCATGAGCTGTGAGTCCCCCCCGGTAAAGCTCCGAACTGCTCTCTCTCTCTCGCTCTTGCCCTCTTCTCTATGCACTCTCTCTCACTGTCGCTGTATTTCTTTCATTGCAGCAGGGAGATTGTAGAATCGAGATAATGAGTCATTTCTGCACACAAACAATTGAGACACATGCTGACTCTTATTTTTCTGCAAATGAGCTGAACTGTATTGCCCTTCATGTCTTAATTATGTGCATTCAAGTGACATTTTATCCAACCAAGAGAATCAGGGCCTGTCTAAATGTGCAGGACAATTATATTTTAAATAGTATAATTATTTGCAGATGTAACAATCTAGTGACACTGTCCTTTAAATTAAGATCACAAACTTTTATTATGGGAGCATGTTTATAGCCTATATTGCATGATGCTTTACAAAGAATTACATTGGCCCCCTTTTGCAGTTATAATAGCTTCCACTCTCCTTGGAAGACTTTCCTCAAGATTTTGTGGGAATTTGTGCCCATTCATTCTGTAGAGCATTTATGAGGTCAGGCTTGAAGTTGAATGAGAAGGCCTGGCTCGAAATCTCAATTTCAGTTGATGCTCAATGAGGTCAGGGCCCTGCGTGGGCCAGTCAAGTTCTTCAACATTAAACTCATCAAACCATGTCTTTAAAGTCCTTGCTTTGTTCACTGGGGCCACAAAGTTGGAAGCATAGCATTGTCCCAAATGTCTTGGTATGCAGTAGCATGGAGACTGCCCTACACTGAGATAAGGAGCCTAGACCAACCCTGAAAAACAGCCCCATCCCTCTTCCACTAAACTGCACAGTTGGCACAATGCAGGTAGGTAATGTTCTCCCAGCATCTGACAAACCCAGACATGCACATCTGGCATTGGACTTAGTGATGTAAGGCTTGCATGCTGCTGCTAGGCCATGGAAACCTGTCCCATGAAGCTTGTCCCACACAGTTTTGTGCTTACATTAATACCAGTAGAAGTGGGGACTTTCATGCACCATGCATTTTAGCAGTCGTTGACCCCACTCTGTGATTTAACGTGGCCTTCCGCTTCATGACTGTGTTGCCGTTGTTCCTAAACGCTTCCACTTTATAATGATATCTCATGCAGTAGACTGTGAAATTTATAGCAGAGATGAAATTTCTCCAACCATCATATTGCAAAGATGGCATCCATCACAGAACCATGCTTGAAGTCGGTGAGCTCTTCAGAACGACCCATTTTATATCACAAATGGAGACTGCATGGCTAGGTGCTTGATTTTATCCACCTGTGGCAATAGGTCTGATTGAAACACCTGAATTCAATAATGAACGGGTGTGGCCAAATACTTCTGAACCGAATAAATACAGGACACCCTGGTGTTCCACTGCTATATTATGCCCTGATTCCTTCAACAACTTTAGTATCAAAATTTAAATATCTCTGATTAAAGATGCTCTTTTCCTGCAAACTCCCCCTGTTTTCATCATCTTCTCTGGGCCTCTAAGCAGCTGCACTCTTTGCTCAAGGACATTCTCCGCTCACTGAGGAAGAACAGCTCCCTCTCTGTCACTTTCTCTCCACAGACTGATGTGTTTACACGGGTTGTATCAACAGGGAGCCCCGTGGGACGAGAAGTCAGAAGCTTCTCCATCTGCCCGACACAGATCACAACCTCCCACACGTTCCCGTGGCGGGCACTGAAATCCCTCACATGTGGGTTCCAACATGCTGCACATGGAGGCCGACACATGTGCCCACTTGTTTGATTATCCCACACAAAGTCTCAGAAGTTTGTGTGGAAAGACATATGCTGAGCAGTGATGGTGAATGCTCATTACTTTGGATTTAATTAGATCAACCACAAGGATGAAGTCTTTAGATGAAATATAAGTAGTGTATTTGCATGGTAGCCTTTTATCAAGGTTTTGCTGTTGCTGTTGCATGTGCTGAACATGCAACATGTATTTTATAGCTGACAAAAAGGAGAAACTCATAAACACTTGGTTGATATCTCCACATCTTTTTCTTCCCACCCTGAGCATCAGTAATGAAACCTGCACGGCCTTCTACGCCTTCCCTCCTCTCAAATTTCAGCGGCTTTTCACCCAAACCGCTGTTTGTTTTCTTTCAACCTTAACTCTAAAAATGACGTAAACAAGTGGAATAATGATTGAAGGCGTTGATGACGGCTTGGGCATTAATGTTCCACAAGGTTCTGGCGATGTTTAACTGCTAGTTTTGGTGGGCGGTTTTGGCTTTGCGGCATCCTGTAACAGCTTCTCGAGAAACCGAAATCATTTTGTTTTCCAGCGCAGGCTGGCAACAGTCGGATCGGCGTAAGCCATTAAAAGCAATTTGGAAAAAAGGGAATTTTGATGAGGCGCACTTCACCCAATCATGAAGTACTTAAGAGCAGGAAAAAGAGAGTGCACTGTGTGGAGGGATGGGAGGGCACATGTGCAACATGCACTGTGGGAAGGAAACTTGCCACGAGGCCTTGAAGAGTAACGAGAGGAGCTGTTAAGTGTCTGTGAGCTTCAGTTTCAATTATTTTAGGTTTCATTTATAGAGCCACGCAGAAAATCAAAATATTAGGTTGGAGCTGACACAGGAGACAGAGCAGAGACAGCTTGAACCATGGCCGGGTGACACATGGAGTGCAAATTGATTTCACTTTTCCATAGGGGTGATGAGACACTTAGCTCACCAGAGCTTTCAGTGATCCCCTGACTTATACTTTTCAAAAATGCATGGTGTTCTTTTGCCTTGATGGTGTAATGGTAGCCAGGAATACTTATTAACAGTGACTGGGCCTTCTAGAAATAGGTATCTTTTAACTTACAATCACTTGAGACACATTCACTGCACTCAGGTGATCCTCATTTCATTAATTACAAGACTATTAGCATTAATTAGCTGGACCTCTTTGAACAAGATCAGCAACTTGGATGTTTAAGCCTTTTATTGATTTTATAAATCAATCATGGTCAATACAACTTGGCTGTTTCAACAGAAACATTCCAAAAAAACCTCTTCAAAGTCAAGGTGAAACCAGATTTCTACAAAGTAACTGCATATGCACATCCATCCCCTGACTTAAACTTTTCACTTATCTTTTCTCATTGTTGTTTGGAGTGTTCTTTTGCCATCACGGTGTAATGGTAGCCAGGAATAATTACTAACCAGTGACTGGAGCTCCCAGACACAGGTGTCTACGACAATCACTTGAGACACATTCACTGCACTCAGGTGATTCTCCTTCCACTAATTGTGAGACTTCTAGCTAGTGTTGTACCCAAGACCACACTATCCGAGACCAAGATTTGCTCGAGACCTGAGTGCAATGAAACGACAAGACCAAGACTTTTGGGGGTCAAGACCAATCAAGACCAAGACCGAGACAAACCGAGACCGAGACCAGACCAAGACCATAAAAAACAATTTTGAAAAAACCATGATGAGGTTGAACAGTTAAAAAATATTCTCTCTTTAATTTTAGTTTTCTTTTTAATAAATTTGACCAATAAAAACAATGTGTCAACTCTTTCAAAGCACAACATGCAAAAATCTCCAGTCTTAACAAAATTGTTCAACTAACTTCTTGTAAAAAACAAATCCTTGCATTTATCTAAAAGCCACTTACAAGTCTGGAATTATTTTAAACATCTGAAAATGAGATGTTTATCTAGATTTGTCAAGTGAATGAGGCCAAAAGTAAGTGTTCAGAGGTATTTCTGACAAGAAATAAGATGGACTGATGTCCTTTTTGTTGTTTTAGCAAGTGCTTCTCCTTATCATCACATTAATGAAGTTGAACAATAGCAGATCAGTGCTGGTCTCAACCGGTCTTGATGGAAAACCCCGAGTCCGGCCAGTCTAAGACCGAGACAAGACTGAGTAAAAATGCTCTTGAGTCAAGACCAAGACATTTCAAATGTAGTCTTGAGACCAGTCTCAAGACCAAGACTGTTCTCGAGTACTCCAACACTACTAGCACTAACTGGCGGGGCCTCTGATGGTCAGGTCAGCCACTTTAAAGAGTGGGGTGAATGGGGTGAATATTTTTGTGTGTCAAGATTTGGACCCTAACTGATTAACAGCATGACTAAATACCCTTACATGTGGATTTTCATCTGAAAAAGTGGTCTAAAGGTCTAGTTACTTTTTATGAAACTAGACTCAGAGACCGTCACTACATTTGCATGTTTGCGGCTCGTTTTCCCGACTCCCTCCTCATGAAGGAAAAGTGTGCGGGGCAACATCGGCCCCCTCTAAGCTATCAAGTGTCCGATGCATGATGAGTGGAATTGGAAAGTGTTATCCATTAGTTGTGACTGTCAAATACAAATGGGCCAACACCTTAATTACAGCAGACAACAACCTCCTTCGAGACAGGACTGGAAAACGAGGCGTTAGCACTTTACAGCGATGAGCGCAGCTGGATAATTGAGGGGTTTTAGCCCAAAATGTTACATATCCACTGGAAAATACATGCCACCTTAAATCCCTCCGGCTGCATTACAGACGCACAGATGACTCAAGCTTCACAAACAGAGCTGCTGTGATGACTCAGATGACTTTTAGTTTTTCTTTCCAATCTGTTTCATGATCAAGCCGGTGATTATTTTTCCTAATGCTGTCAATGTTGATTGTGTTATTTCACACGGAAACTAACGTCTTGTCTGTATCTGATTCTGGTGGTTTGAATCGCCATGGTGGTCAAAGGCTGCGGGTTCTTTGTGCTCCTCAAGGATGCCGAATCAAGCACGGCTGAGCTGATTGGCTTTTGTAGCTTCATTTTAGTCTTTAATCTTCTTTTGCTTTGGGCAGAAATCAAAGTAATGATGAGTCATGATGAGAAATCAAAATCCTTCACATAGGAATGGATGTGTCATCATTTTTTAGCATTTCTTCCTGCAAAGCAAAATCAATACCAGGTAAAACTTGCAAATACTGCTTTTGCCTTTGACGTCTTTTTTTATTAAGAGCTTTGTTCTTTCATTTTGCATAAAAGGCAGAATATATGGAGGATGAATACACACTTTTTGGGCACCTTAATCTCTCTCAGCACTTGAAATTTAATGAGGCAGAACTCATCACTCATGCTGAGGCGACATATAACTGTAAAGCTTTTTAAAGCCAATATATACTTTATAAATCATTCCTGTTGCAGTGAGCAGCTTTCAAAGACAAATATTTACAGTCTGCTTGTTGTTGCCCAGAGTATTTGCACGTAGAAGGCCAGATTTTTTGTGTTTTAGAAGCCAAGACTGGGAGTGCTTTGCTACACTTGTCCTCTTTTTACCAAACCGTCTCCTTCTCTCATTATCCATCACCACTCCGTCAACGTTTCCCTTCAGGCCGGCCGGCTGACACTGGTGCATCCACCGGTCTCGCCCCAAAACACTTCACTGATTCCTCTATCACCCTGCCCCAAAAGCTGGCCGTGTGCGTCCCGAGCAGACAGCTGCTGACAGACGATGAATCAGAAGGGACAGAGCCATGTAGCCGCTGATGGGCAGAGGGGAGGCCGGGTTAAAGCATCCTGTCTCATAATCCTGGGATCATCGCTCATCATGTCAGGATCCAGAGCAAAGAAACTTTTTCTTACTTGGCATTGAGTGGAGAGGTGTTTCATGAAATATTTATCAAGGTGGCAGCTCCTTTAAGCCCTCGCGGTGATGGAAATAATTCCTGGTAGATAAAGATGAAAAGTAAATGCCGTAAATGTTGATTTTCAGGAACACCAGTTGAGCTCAGGCTGCGTTATTCTCCATAGGGATGAGGAGCACAGTTTGCCATGGATGGACCTGGATGTGCAGCACATCCAAGCTCATTAGCTTCATGCTAACACTGTGGACCCTATCATACAACCACCACAAAGTATCTGGGTGTGCAGTTCCTATTTTAACCTGATGCAGTTTTCATTGTTATGAACTCATAATTCAAATGGTTTAAACGGCAAATTAGCTTGCTTTACCATTAGCATCCAAAGGTGTCTTTGTCTTAAATAAGGAGAAGTGGTTGGGTGCAAAGCAGTTGTCTAGTTGCCTAAGTTGTCTAAAGAATGCAGAAAACAACACTTGATTGTGTTTTATGCCCTCAACTTTGTCTGCAAGGCAGCTGCCTTGTCAATCAGCTGTCACAAGCTTAACCTTTCATCCAAACACCCGTCACATCAAGCAAGCAGGCTTGCCACTTCCCCAGACAACTATGCTAGCTTGCTTGCTAGCTTCTATATTAGGGATAAGTTTGTTAATATTAGCTAGCTTGACTTAAATCTGAATAATGACAGGCAGCTAGCCTTTTAGGCTGCTTATACTAGCTACCTACTAGGCAGCCCATTAGCTGTGGATAACTGAAAGGGGTCAAGGGGCTGCCAAGCAGGTAGCTAGTTAGCTAGGCAGCCTGGAAGGCATGTGCTAACTATGTCTAAGTGCCTTAAAGGTATCTAAAACCAACAGGGTGACTGGCAGGTAGCTGTATAAGCGGCCTTGAAGGCATTAACATATCCATACCATGTCTTTCGCTACCCTTAGAGTAAGATACACTCTATATAATGCGTTACTAAGCATCTGAGAAGGCATCTAGATTTTTACCAAATAGATAAGCTTCTCTTAATCTGCTAAGGAGATTCAGTTGGGTTGATTTTGATTGCGTGATTGTTTTAATCTATGACATTGTTCAGATTTCACTCAAGCTACTCAAACTTATGGCTAATATGGAAGCTAGCAAGCAAGCTAGCATAGTTGTCTGGGGAAGTTTGCTTGATACGATGGTGACTGGTGATTAGATGAGAGGTTAGGCTCATGACTTCACCGGATTGGAGGGCAGTTCAAGGGCAGGACGTGCGTCTCAGGCAGCCGCTGCCTTCCAGGCGAAGTTAAGGGCACAAAAAACCCATCAAGCAAAAAGAACTGACATTGGACCACCAAAAACCTGATCAAAAGTCTGAAGTCTGTGGCGCTCATTGTGTTCATGATATTTAATAAAGGACACATAGAAAGATGGACATACAACTACTTCAGGGCTAGCAGTGTAAATACCAACGCACCAGCCAGCAGGCACAAGGGGAAAATAAAGTGAATAAGAGCTGACACTCTGATTGGCTCACGTTACTCCCAAAACACTATCCATCTATTATTTCAAGTATGTCATCTATATTCAAAAATTTCTAAAATTCAGAGTTTGCATTCATAGCGGCCTCAATGTTATGAAAGAGTGCACCATAAAACATTGTTTTAACACCAGAAAACCAAGCTAACATGATTCACCTCAAGTAGTCGACGCCTCAGAGACAAAACAAGTCTCTAAATTATCCAAAATGCTTCATTGTGATGTAAATAAAAGAATGAATGTTTAAGAATTTCACTCACTGTGACGTTCTTCCCTCTAAAGAATTCCAGTCAGGAGATAAACAGCCATGATGTATAATCAACAGAATCTGCATGGCAACACAGGCCTATATTCACGGATGTCTCGATTTTATATGGTGCTTTAGTTTCATCTGTTTACACCATCAAATAACTTGGAGAGCCTCCATGTGGCTTTGCACATCTGCTGCACAGACAGTTTGGTGGATGTGTAGGCTGGGCGAGTGATTGGCAGAGAGAGAGAGTCAAACAAAGATGTTTCATGGATGACAAAGACTAACGAGTCACCTCATTCATGTCTGGGTTAATCTTTTTAAATCCTGTTTCACTGTTCATGCCAGATCTCATTATCACTCTGTTGATGAAGCTGTTACAAATGGAGGAACTGATTCAAGATTTTCTGTCTAGTAATAATTACTGTGTGATCGGTCTTTGCGGCTTTGTTGTGAAATTATGAATCATATAAAGATACACCACAGCTTGACAAACAGGAGATTCAGCCAAAATGATTTATCATAGATGGTGAAATACCAATTGTGCTACCCTGATACTATCAGAGCTCAGTTCTGCAAAGAGTCACTCTGATGACCACAAATTTAGAAGCATAGCATTGTCTAAAGCAGTGGTTTTCAAACTTTTTTTGCCAAAGGCACACCAAAACTTAAGCCAAAATCTCAAGGCACACCATATTTAAATCGACACAAAATAGACGTTTTAAATAATGTTACAGTCAAGGTGGCCTACAAGGGGGGATAAAGGGGAGAGCTTTCTGGGGCCCAGCCAACTGAGGAATCATGGAGATGGCTTAAGTGGGCAAAAGGTGGCAAAACAAAGTCAGAAATGGGCAAAAGTTGGTAAAAAAAAAAAAAAAAAAAAAAAAAAAAAGTGGCCAAACATTGGGCTGAAATTGACAAATCTTGTTGGAAGTGTCTAAATAGTGGCAAAAATGGGTTACAAGTGGACTAAAAGGGTTAAATGTTGTTAAAAGGTGGTAAAAAAGGGTTAAAAGTTATAACAAAGGGCATAAAAATTATTCAAAATTGGGCAAAAAAGTGGTCAAACGAAGGCAAAAGTGGGCAAAAATTGGTAAAAGCTGGCCTAAATGGGTTCAAAGTGTCAAAAAGGTGGCAATATAGATCACAAGTGGCAGAACAGTGGCAAGAATGGATAAAGTTGTTAAAAGGTGGTAAAATTGGTTAAAAGTGATGGGAAAAAATGGCAAATAATGGCCAAACAATAGCAAAATTAGGCAAAAAGGTAGCAAAAGTGGGTTAAATGTGGCAAAAAGGTCCAAAAAAGTGGCAAAAGTGGGTCAAAAGTAGTAATAAGAAGTGGCAGAAATGCTTAAAAAAAAGTTATTTTTATTTTAGTTTAAGTTGTATAAAGTGACAAGAGAAAACTGACATGGTTCACACCCCCTTTCCCCATGACAGCACATACATTTTAGCCACTTTTCCAGGGATTGCAGGAAAAATAATTCATTAACATTGGTAAAAGCAGCTTTTTTATTGCAAGAAAAGGTTTAAATTTCCCCATTATCACAATAAAGTAGAATAATATAAAAGATATAGATGCATGTTCTTCGTAGACTTTTGCCACCATTTTCTTCCAGACGCATTTGCGACTCACTGAAAACTGATCCATGACCCACCAGTTGAGAACCACTGGTCTGAAGTGTCTATCCTGTGGTATCCTGAAGTATTAAGATTGTCCTTTACTGGAGATAAGGGGCCTAGACTAAACCCTGAAAAACAACCCCATACTCTTATCCCTCCCCCACCAAACTTCACAGTTGGCACAATGCCATTAGGCAGGTTACGTTAACATGCACTGAGATCGCACCAGTCATCAGCTATACTGTCTGTAAGTGGGCACTTGTTGCAGGATATCATCATCCTCTATGTCCTTTTTTCAGAATATTTCCTCTCTTCTCACATCAGCTCACATCCACCTTGGTGAGAATTGACTACGGGTCTGACCAGAAAAGGTGCGGGTAATGTCCAGGTGAAAAATGTGTCCAATTACCTTCACTCGTGCAGCCTGGCGAAAAAGTTTCTAGAAGTTTTTTCGTGTGTGAATAGAGCGTATGAGACATGAGAGCTAAAAAAGCAGACTGGAAGTCTGCAAAACTTCTAACTTTACACATTTTTAAGGCTGAAGCCATTGAATAATCTTATTAGAGCATGTCTCAGCTGAACACTTATGAATCAATAAGCAACAAGCAGCAGAAAGAAGACATGGAGGCGTTTTTATTCATCTAAACTCCAGAGTGCTTAAAAAGCAGAAAGCAGAGAAGGGAACAGCTCACACTGTCTCTGTCACGTCCACACTGTTATGGTCCTGTTTTACATAGAGAAACATTAGCAGCATGACGGATAGCATTACTGTTGACAAGCGACAAATTCTGCTGTCAGTCCAGGGCTGTTTCTCCTTAAAGGGTCAGTGAGGTTAAACTGCTGCTGACTCTTTAGGCGTCTGTTTGAATAACCTGCTGAGCAGCTATGAAGCAAGGTGAGAAATACCTCCACGCACGTCTCTGCTTCTGTGTTTGGTCCTTCAGTTTTGTCTGACTAGGGAAGAAAAGAAAGCAATTAATGCTTGTGATATCTTTATAGAGGTTTATTAGGATCAGATATAAAAGGACAGAAGAGAGATTTATTTTCATTATTCACTTGACGAGAAAAGTTAGAAATGTTCAGAAAAAGGTGAAATATTGTGAAAAAAAAAATCTTATGACTAAAACAAAAGATAAAATATCAAGATAAAAACTGCTGAATGTCAAGAAAAAAATGTCAAAATGTCCAACAAAAGTCAAGAAAAACAATAAAACTGTTTACATAATAAGTTGAAATGGTGAAAAAGAACCAAAAATGTTGAATGCACAATGTATAAAAATGACAGATGGAGACCAACTTCTCATCCCCACTGTTTTCATCTTGTTTTTTTATTGAGTAAGTTGTTCATAACTCAGCAGGGAACAGTTTCTCCCCCCAGGCTGTCACTCTGAAGGACAAGTAAATGTAATAGAGTTACTATGACGACCACTCAACAGTCACAGAGTCACTATGAAGACCACTCAACAGTCACAGAGTCACTGTGACAAACACTCAACAGTCACAGAGTTACTATGACGACCACTCAACAGTCACGGAGTCACTATGAAGACCACTCAACAGTCACAGAGACACTATGATGACCACTCAACAGTCACAGAGTCACTATGGAAAACACTCAACAGTCACATAGTTACTATGATGACCACTCAACAGTCACAGAGTCACTATGACGACCACTCAACAGTCACAGAGTTACTATGACGACCACTCAACAGTCACAGAGTCACTATGACAAACACTCAACAGTGACAGAGTTACTATGATGACCACTCAACAGTCACAGAGTCACTATGAAGACCACTCAACAGTCACAGAGACACTATGATGACCACTCAACAGTCACAGAGTCACTATGACAAACACTCGACAGTCACAGAGTTGCTATGACGACCACTCAACAGTCACAGTCACTCTGACGACCACTCAACAGTCACAGAGTTACTATGAAGACCACTCAACAGTCACAGAGTCACTATGACAAACACTCAACAGTCACAGAGTCACTATGAAGACCACTCAACAGTCACAGAGTTACTATGACAAACACTCAACAGCCACAGAGTTACTATGACAACCACTCAACAGTCACAGAGACACTATGAAGACCACTCAACAGTCACAGAGTCACTATGACAAACACTCGACAGTCACAGAGTCACTATGAAGACCACTCAACAGTCACAGAGACACTATGATGACCACTCAACAGTCACAGAGTCACTATGAAGACCACTCAACAGTCACAGAGTCACTATGACAAACACTCAACAGTCAGAGAGTCACTATGAAGACCACTCAACAGTCACAGAGACACTATGATGACCACTCAACAGTCACCGAGTCACTATGACAAACACTCAACAGTCACAGAGTTACTATGACGACCACTCAACAGTCACAGAGTTACTATGACAAACACTCAACAGCCCCAGAGTTACTATGACGACCACTCAACAGTCACAGAGTCACTATGAAGACCACTCAACAGTCACAGAGTCACTATGACAAACACTCAACAGTCACAGAGTCACTATGAAGACCACTCAACAGTCACCGAGTCACTATGACAAACACTCAACAGTCACAGAGCTACTACGACAAACACTCAACAGTCACAGAGTTACTATGACAAACACTCAACAGCCCCAGAGTTACTATGACGACCACTCAACAGTCACAGAGTCACTATGAAGACCACTCAACAGTCACAGAGTCACTATGACAAACACTCAACAGTCACACAGTTACTATGATGACCACTCAACAGTCACAGAGTCACTATGACAAACACTCAACAGTCACAGAGTCACTATGAAGACCACTCAACAGTCACAGAGACACTATGATGACCACTCAACAGTCACCGAGACACTATGATGACCACTCAACAGTCACAGAGCTACTATGACAAACACTCAACAGTCACAGAGTTACTATGACAAACACTCAACAGCCCCAGAGTTACTATGACGACCACTCAACAGTCACAGAGTCACTATGAAGACCACTCAACAGTCACAGAGTCACTATGACAAACACTCAACAGTCACACAGTTACTATGATGACCACTCAACAGCCACAGAGTCACTATGATGACAACCTTATAGTCTCAGAGTGCCAGAAAATTTGAGTTCCCTTCAATGAAACAAGCACCTTGGCCCTGCTTAAATAGTCTTTTACTGCTTTATTCTATCTTAAATACTGTAAGAAAGCTCACTATAATTAAAAAAAAGCCTCACCTCACATGTTCATTTGCACTCCTATATCTTTTTACCCTACGAACTACTTATATAATCCATTTACCGTAATCAAATGCTGCAAGTTATTACACATAAGCCATGGCACAAGACTTCTGTGTCCTTTTTAAACGACACATTCACTGACTTTCTTGCAGCCTGGGAGCTGATAATGGTGTGAACTTCTATTTATTAAGATCCTTAATAAATAGAATTGGCTCTTTCTTTCCTAACAAGTCTGTCTAGACTCACCATGAGCTGTTAAATGTCATGGAAATTAAGCAGAGGGTTATATCTCGGTCTAATTATGAGAAAAATAAGTGTCACCGCTCTTTATGTTCTGTGTTATGGTGCTGAACTACTGTAAAATGACCACTGATGCATTGTTATGTGCTGCAGTGATCTCTGGGTGGCTGCAGTTTCTTAGGATGACTGTTGTCCGATATTATCTCACTATTTTCTCTCACTCCCTATATTTCTCTTTTTAAATCTTGTTTTTTGTGTGTCAGATTACACCACACAGCACTTTTTACAGCAGCTTTTCCCAGATGCTAAATGTCACTGGCTCTTCCCTCTGCTGCAGAGGACAGTCAGCAGCGATACGTCAGCCGTGACAGCTGAAGGTAGAGGTTCTGGAAAAATCAACTCATGCCAAAATCACAAATAGTGAAGTCTATGATTCCGACTTGATTGAAAACAGATAAAATTTGATTTTTGCTCTCTGGATCTCATAACTGCTCAATTTTGAAGTCTCTCTTTGGCAATTTTTTTAACACATTTATTCAAACAGGTGAGGTCAACTGAAAAATATTCTGTGCTTATGGGAAAACATGGAATCAAAACATTAAAGTTAGTACACTTAAGACAACAAGCACAATCTGTGTCTACTCACTGAGGTCCTGACAGCTTAAGATATTTCATTTTGAACTAAAATTTTCAGGAGTTGGTGTCAAAAAATAAATTGATACCTTAAATCATGAGCTCTGACTTGATAAACACTTGTGAAGAAGTTGATGTTTTCACTTCACAAGTCAGTGCAAAAATCAGACAAGTCACTCTTTGTGCAGGAGGAATGAAGCTGGGTGATCACTGGTGGCATCGACACTTTACTGTCATGCATAGTTTGACTAAAGAAGGTTTGAGGAGGACTTATGACTGGCATGTAGTGTATTTGTGAAAATACTACACTATGCATTTAGACTAGTCAAGTTGGACTGCAACAGTCAAACAAACCAGCTTGGTTCAAAGGTGTCTGCTCCTTCACACCGCCTGATTTTAACAAGCCAGCTCTCTGCTCCCTTAACAGAACATCTGTCCATGTCGTTCAGTTATAATGAGTGATTAAAAGCCTCCAATTTGGTTACAAGTGAGCCCTAGGGTGCTCTGATCATACTGCTGAACTGGCTAACATATGAACGGGTCAACCTGTGCACCAGAACACAAACACTGTCTCACAGTAAAAACAGACTGGCGCCTGAAAGGGACAAAGAAGAAAGGGAGATGGACCCCAAGGAGTTCACAAGAGTCAGAGAGCAGAGGTAGTGATATTAACACAGGGTCAGAGCAGGGAGGAGGTTTGACACAACAGCTGCTCCATCACTAGACAAGCCAAACGATGAAGGTGTATATGCAGGTATATTTACAAGAATGCTCACTATACAGCCAGATGTTAATTATTGAAACATTGCAATGCACTTTTCATACTACTTATTTTGAACACATATGGCAAAGTCAGATGTCTGAAAATCAGTGCACTACCCTTTACTGCAGGCTACCCCTTGCCAAAGGTGGTAAGCAACTTCACTCATGGTGCAGATGTGTCAACATCACAAACAACAATAATACAGTGATCACTAGAGCATGATGGGGAATGGGCAGAGCTTAGATGGTTGACTCTAATGACACTAATAATAAACACTGTCAAATAACTCCAACACTGGAAGACATTTAACTTAGAATGATGTTAAAACCACCACTTACTACTGACTTCCCCTAGCCACTGGTGGAAAGTGATTATCTCAGTGGATAACTTCACTCATGGTGCACTAGCGTTTAACATCAAAATCAACAATAATACACTGATAACAGTATACTAGGCATGAGGCCGGTGTATCAGGCTTAAACACATCTGGGACACTTTGCCCAAGGGCATGATGGGAAAATGAAATATCTTCCATATTAACTCATTTCTTTTGTGGTTGTTCATCATTCTTAAGGCTTGGTTATGCTTTCCTGCGATATCCGACTGCACGGACAAAAACTGATGCGGAATCATGATGCGTAAACGTCTGGTGCATTTATACCGAGTGCCAGCTTCCTCTTCGCTGCAAACTGATATCTCCCAAAAGCTAGGGGGCAGTGTCTTTAAGAATCATGTCCGTAGCGTGTTTAATGCCATTTTGACTTCTGCCGTGTCCGCATCTGTAAAAATTTCGGGGATGTGCGCAGCCAGACGAAAATTGGTCACACGGGACCCCAGCGAAGGGGCGTTTCTTAATATTTGACGTCACGTTCGACATGCGGACACTCGCGACCTCGCGGATGCGTCAAGCATAAAACAGTCTAAAAACAGACTTAGAATGATGTTTTAGAGCAGTGGTTCTTAACTGTTCAAGCCTTAGCACCCACGGCGACTCTTCATTGAGAAACTGCAAACCAGATTTCTGATATTTATCTTGGCCAGTTGGATTTATTCAATTAAACATTTACAGTTTGGACCTCAGCCAGTATCAAATCGAAGACACAGGACAAAAAAAGCCTGTTTTAAATGAGTTTCATGGACTTTTTGGCACTATATCTTCCAGGAACACATTCATGACCCTCTGAGGACCTGCATCACACTTTTGGGTCCCAACCCACCAGTTGAGAAGCACTGTTTAAGAGGACATCCATCTTTTTCCCACTTACTTGTTCAGTTTCTGATCATTCAGGGGATTCAAACCTCTGGTCACAGGCTCACTTCTGAAGGTACCCAGTACATGCACAAGAACAGAGACTGAATTGCACCCCCGGTATAGCTGAAGTTCCTGGGCTGTAAATAAACCATCTGCCTCAGCTCTTTGGGTCACTCACTGCCAAAGGCTGGACATCCAGGATGACATCAGGGATGTTTCAGAGGCCCAGAGTTCCCATCATCCATTTGTCTGTGTATTTCAAGACCATCTCTTATAATAGGTGACTGGGCCTGACAGCCAAGATGGCTATAATCAAATTAACAACCTGAGGAGAAGTGTCACCCACATGCCAGTTGGTTAAGCCTCACAGTAAGTGAAGCCAGGGACTCAAATTAGTAACAAGATCAATTAGAAGCAGAGATTAATAGCGAGCTGTGAGGATGATGAAACATCAGGCCGGTGAAGATGATATCGCTGAGTGCTCGTGCTGTTTGTCCTCTTGTCTGGCTGCTGTGCAGGCTGCCAACAGATGGGGCCCAGATGACACTAGAGGGCTTTTATAGTCTCAAAGAAACCCTACACTCAATTAGGCCTCACAGGCAGCACATAAAGTCCAAACCTGCTGCTCAGGCCGAACAGTTTGACTTTTCAAGTAGAAGTGGAAATTGCTTTGCAGTGTGGTTGTTAAGATGAGGTTTTGTATCATGATTGTTTATGTCTTTCATGGACTATAAGTTCTTTAAAACCATGAAGACTCAAATGTTACATCAGCGTGTTCCATCAGGCATCATCAGCATCAACTCCAGCATGCACGGAAATGCAGTTTTCCAGCTTTCAAGTCTTGGTAATGCCTTGTTGTGTTCGTTTAGCGATGCAGTGTAGCATAAACTGATTTATCTTCAAATATGCAGTCCAGTAAAATGTGACAAACTGCATCATATTTTCACACAAACTCACCCTCGCTGTAAATCAACAGCCAAAGAAATTACAGAGCTGAATGGAACTGGACTGGGGGGAGCGCCAAGGCTGCAAATGGCTGATCTAAATATGATCCATGGCACACTTTAAAATCCAATACCACAAATGAAAAGCTGCAGGAAAGTGTTGGCTTTAAAGTGGATGAGTTGTTCGATGTAATCTCTCCTAGTAGGACCTGTGCAGGCTTCTGCTGACAGACATTGCAATCATGTAGGATTTTTGGAAAGCGTTTGTTTTTTTTTTTCTCTGAAATCCTTTGCTGAGGTCGCGTACTCACATTTGCACACCCAGAGAGTGAAACTGCACAGTCATCTGTATTGCAGGGAAGCGCTCTGTGGTTTGCTAATGATGTCTGTCTATAATGAGGAGGATTAGTGTTGCGAGGCTTTATTATTTTCTGCTGAATGGGCCTCTTCTGCCATCCCCCGCCCGCCGTTCTTGTGTTCAAGCACAAGTCTTCAGAGAAATGAGGGGGGAAAAAAAAAATCACCTCTGCTCCATTCAAAGGTCTGTGTGCATGTCTGAATCCTTTGGATGTTTGTACAATTGCTGTGAAAGTTCACTGTCAGATGGTTTTACATCACAGAGAGACTGCAGAGGTGACTGGGAGGTTTTAAGGATTCACACAAACACAGAGAAAGATCGACAATCCAAAGGTTACATTAGAAGTTAAACACATTTGAGAGAAGAGGATCAAATTCAGCTATTCCAAACTACACAGAATAGAAACTGTCTAGCTTAAAGTCCCTGTAAAGTGATAAAAAAAGATCTGTAGCTTGTTGTATGACAGGGCACTGTGTTATGAACCACTGGACCAAATTTCAGTCATGAAAAACATCTCTAAGTTAATGAAATTAAGCTTCAAAATCATAAAAAAAAAACTAGGCAGTAATATCTGCTCTAGGGTTTTGTGGGCATGTCAGTTGATTGAGCTAAGCCACACCCACTCACAAGAACTACAATCCTCTTATATTATTAGAAATGGCACAAGGAATCATCTGTCTGCTATGCTGCTATGTCTTTGTTGTTAAGTTGATGCTGAAAACACCCCATTTTTTGTTGTTCCTCTTCAAAATAAAATATGATGATTAGCATTGGAGTCTTTAATTGTGACAGATTTGGCAGTATTAGAACATGTCTATCTTGGTTACTTTGCTAAACTTAACATTGTGATGCTGACAGGCATAAGGGATTGAACTGTTTCTGTTTTGAGAGAGACAAAGCCACAGTCCCTCTGTTGATCATCCAGGACTAAAGACAAGTGAAATATGGCTTAAAACACACTTTCAGGTAAGATTTTTGTTCATGCTGCATCTGTCAAGTGAAAATAGACAAACACTCCAGCAATCAGCCTATCTTTTGACCTAAATTTACTGTTTTCTGGCACAGATCTCTCATGCTTTTAATAGCCCATAGGCCACCATGGCTGATAGATCTGCAAAATTTACCTCACACTGAGCAAAAACACAGCATGTAGCTGGCTGTTAATTTTCACTGAAGGCAGCGACATTGACTAACAGCAGACTGTATTGAGATAAACTGCTCAGGGATTTTATATTGTTGTAGCATAAGGGGTGGTGATGCCCCATAGCAACTGGTGACGTAGTGGGGTGTGATATTTGTCCTTCTCAAATTAGGAAAGAGGTGAACAACTTTCTACCGGTCTAAATCCAAAATTCAGTCACACATAGATCTCCGTGTCACATGTTTAACAGCAAACTTACAACTGTAGTGTGTTTAGACACACATTTTGGATCTAATTTGGTTCAACCATTTTTTCAGTTACTATGGATGATTGATCAATGCCATTTTTGTGAAATTTGGGGGGATATATTTGTATATATGGAGGAATATTCTAAGAAAATTTTAGGGGGAATTTGCTTGTAAATTTTAGGGAATTTATGTGTAATTTTAAAGGAAATTTTCATTTTGAATGTTAAGGCTTCATGAAAAAGATTCATGGAAACATTTGGGGGTACTCATTATGGTTTTACTTTACAAATATGTTTAAGGAATTTCTCAGAAATTTTTGGTAATATCTTTAGGGAATTTTGGAGAATTTGTGTGGATATTTTGGGGAATGTGTTTGTAGATTGCAGGTAGTTTTCTAGTAATTTTGGGGATTCTTTTTAGAGAATTTACAAAATTTTATTGGAAGTTTATTGGGAATATGCTTTGAATGTTTGTTTTTTTTTGTTTTTTTTGCCATTTTCAGGCCATTTAAAAATTTTTTTTTTTAGATGTTTGGGGGAATTCATGTGGAAGTTTTCAGGCTTTTTTTTATGGAAAATTCAGGAAAAAAGTTGGAATTTCATTGGAATTTCGGGGGGGGGGGGATTTGCTTTGAATTTTTACGTATTTTCATGGAATTTTTGAAAATTTATTTGTAAATTATTGAGAATCTGACTTGAAATTTGGTAAACAGGTCTTTTGTGATTTTCAAGAATTTTCCTGAAAATTTCAGAGTTCTGTGTGGATGTTTAAGGGAATTTTCCATCATTTTCATGGAATGTTAGGACTATGACAAATTTTGTGGATATAGTTATAAAATTCAAGGGGGAATTTGCTTTAAATTATTAGGGATTTGCATGTCAGTTTTGGAATATTCAGGCTTTACAAAAAAAGATATTTATTTTCAAGAATTCTTACACAAATCTCAGTAATTTCTTTAAAATTTTATGGAATTTGTGTGGAAACTACAGTGGAAATTTTGTTCATGCTTGGGCTAAACATTGTTGGTCAAAAACTAATTCCTGTTCAAAGACAAGTCCAAGCTTTTCAACTCATCAGGTCCTTCTGAACCAAAACAAGTGAGGGAAACCTAAAAAAAAAAAAATTTACAAACAAAAGCTCAGGCCTTAGGAAGTACAGAAATTCCTCTAATCAATCGTCCATCACTCTTGGCTGCCAGATTGATCCATGTCTGACTTATGTTTGATATTTTTCCTTTTTGCTGATCTATTATCACAAAACTAACAACAAGACATAAAAGAGATGTATTCAGCTAGTAGAAAAAAAAACTGCTCAAATCTCAGATAAGTCGAATTCCCCTGTACAATGCTCCTGTCACTCCTCATTCTCATCATTGTCGATGGTGTGCTCCGTGGTTGCCTACGATTCCTTCCGAGACCTAAAACGTGGTCGAGGGTACTGTTCTGCAGACAAAGGCTGTTCCCAAATCTCAGGAACAAATTCCCAGCAATCATTACTTTCTATGCCAATAAATTCAACCAGAACTATTCTGCCCCGTAACATCGGCCACAAAATCTACTGGGAAAAATGGGCATGTTTGCAATCTCAACTGGTCTGAACACTGGGAACGACAGGACCTCAAATGTGGGGAATCCCATTTACATTGACAATAATACACAGGCCTGCAGGATGCGGGGAAGAAAAATGACTCTAGCTGACAATGATTTCCATTTTCTTTGAGTTTGTTTTATACTTTAGGGAGCCATCAAGAAATTTAAAATGTCTTCTGCATTTAGAGTAGGGGGAGAATCAGCAGGCTCTAAACGTAACCAGAAGACATTCTATACTGCAGTATTTTCAGCCTCATTCCATGCAGTCATAGGACAGCAGTGTAAAGTGTTTGACATTTCAATCTTTAGTTTCACATTAGCAAGAGAGCAGCAAAAGGTTGACCTTTTAGTGTTATGGAGGAGACTAGCACAGGATGAAATGCAGGATTTTATGAAGCATTTTAACAGTACGGAGAGGAAAGGGCAGACTATTTTACATACTGTGCTTAATGGGAGCAAATTAGAGGAAAGGGAGGATGGAGAAGTAGGACAGAGTGGATGTTCATTCATATTTCTACAGTTGTTTTGCCATTAGGAGTGATAATCTTTGGTCTTAGTAGTCAGGACTTAGTCATGTTGCTTGAACTTAATGCAACTAAGGCTGCCCCAGAGAGATGCCCAATAGTTTTATGAGCTCTAGTTGACCAAGTTTCCAACAGCTGGTAAGTCTTAGAGACCCCAGAGCACAGTGGCTGCTATAATTCTCAAATGGAAGACGTTTGACACAGCTGGGATTCGTCCAAGAGTTAGGCCTTAGTAAGAGAGGTGACCAACAACTTGATGGTCACTCTGACTGTGCTCCAGAAATCCTGTGTGGAGATAGGATAAAGTTCCAGAAGGACGACCATCACTGCAGACCTCCACTGATCTGGGCTTCATGGCAGAGTAGCAAAACGAATTGCAAGAAAGGACCCAAAGAACTCTGAGATTGTAAGAAACAAGATTCTCTAGACTGATGAAACCAAGATTGACCTGTTTGGCCTCAATTCTAAACATTAGGTCCCAAGGAAACCAGGCACCACTCATCACCCACCCAATACTATCCCAACAGTGAAGCATGTTGGTGGCAGCATCATGCTGTGGGGGTGTTTTTCAGCAGCAGAGACTTGGAGACTGGTCAGGGTTGAGGGAAAGCTGAATGGAGCAAAGTATAGAGATATCAATCCCCATCCAACCAGCGTGAGCTTGAGAGGATTTGCAAAGAGGAATGGTAGAAAATCCCTCACTACTAATGAATACAATCTACAAACATTCGCTATGAACTGGTTCTGCACAAATAAAGACTGACTGGATCAAATGACTGAGGCAGATGCCAGTAAAAAGCAGACTTGTTGTCCATTCTGTTACTGACCCTTCACAAATCTGCTTGTTTTCTGTTGGATTAACTCTGCAGGAAATAGCCAGACTCTGACTGACTGTAGCTCTCTTACATTGTTACCATCGGCCTCAGAGAAAAAGGAGGTATTATGTATGTAGATTAGCTGTAAAGCTTGCAGATGCTGGTGCTCATCTGACCTCTCCTCCTCAGCTTCCAGCAGCTGTTCAGTTGGCCTCTGTCCACTGACCGGACCAGGCAGCGTCCCGCCACTTACAGAAACAGGGCTGTGACGCCAGGATCGCAGTTTCAAGGCCCAAAAGGGGGAGAAATTTACGCAGGGGAAGTAAATTTGACTTGCCGACCCTGTCTGCGACAGCTGCTGCTACTGCCATGTCCCTGGCCAAGGCGCTTAAATTCCAGGTGTGAAGTGGCCAGTGGCAGGTTTCCAGACTTCACAGCTCCAAAAAGAACAAAAAGTTAAAAAAGTTACATAGGATAGGGGAGAGGATGTCAGTGAATAACTTGTTTTTAGGATTTATATGTTTAAACTATTAGACAAACTGGCCAAACTAAATACTTCTGCTCTTAGACAGCCATGAATCCACGTGTCATCACCTTTAGTTCATCTGGGCCGACCACAGACAAGCTTCACTGTTGATTTCAGTCAAGTTGTTGTTCCTGCTGACTTTTTTGCAAACAAGCCAAGAGCTGTAGGCAGTAAGTCACATGGCCTGGAGACTAAATCATTGATTGGACAACTTGGCAACTTTCATCTTACATCATCAGAGCAACATGGAGCCAAGTAGAGTTAATCAGTTGACCGATTGCTGCGCACGCTACAGTACAATCCAAGCCGTGTTTACTATAGAAACTGTGAAGATTGCTGAACTTATTGTATTCATAAACAAGATTTCTTACCCTCTCCTTTTTTATGAACAAGAGGACCCACTGAGACCTGCAATACGATTAAAATCAGGACAAAATATACATCCTGGCCTATGATGAACTCAGCCCTAAGCAACATTTAGCAAAGTTACAGTGGTAGGGAAAAACTGTTCTTATAACAGGCAGAAACCTCGACCAGACCTAGACTCATGTTGAACCGCTGTCTGCTGAGCTGTGTTCAGATCTATGCAATATGCCCACATTTAAAACTGTTACAATCAAATTAATTCAGTAGTTTAGACAGTGCCTTGGTAAAAATACTGCATGATAACAGAGAAAATGGCCTGGTTGAAAGATATTCCACACAACTGACTAAAAGTAGCTTTACCATATAAAGAGAATCAGAAAATAGACATAGACTATTGTTATGCACACTTCAACTGACTTATACAACAAAAGTCAGCTAAACTGTCAAACTGCTGCTCCCTTTACAGTGTTTTTATCACCAAAACATGGATTAACTGATACAGCACAATCACACGTTAAAATCAGTTACAATATGACAAGATTCAAAACCATACCACACCAAACCATACCATAAGATAAGATGAAATAAGTTACGATACGATACAAAAAGATTCAAATTACATTATGATAAATAATTACATTGCGTTATACCATAAGAAAATGAAACAAGACATGACAATACGATACAATATGATATAAAACTATATCATACGACACCATACTGTACAGTACCATAAGTTAAAATGAGATTAGATGAGATAGGATAAGATGTGTGATATGTTATGCTACGTTATGTTATGTTACGTTATGTTATGTTATTACCTCCACCAAGGAGGTTATGTGATCGGGTGGGTTTGTTTGTTTGTTTGTTTTGTTGTTTGTTAGCAACATAACTCAAAAAGTCATGGACGGATCTTCATGAAATTTTCAGGAAATGTCAGAAATGGCATAAGGAAGAACTGATTAGATTTTGGGACTGATCTGGATCACCATCTGGATCCAGGAATTTTTTAAAAGATTCTGTACTATTGGGAGATAGGGCTAATGGCGGAGATCTGGGCTGTTACCACTTTACACCAGGAGATGTCAGACATGAGAAACTTACTCAAAGTTTTGGCGTTTATAGAGTTTGAAAGACGCACACCCGGTCGAGGAGACGAGTCAGAGCGTAACAGAGAGAAAGACAGCGAATTGTAGCGAGAATACTCACAATGCTGGGAGGAATAGAGGAATGCTCACCCTCTGCCATGACTTCCACACGTAGCGAAGCCAATGCTTTGCCCCACTGTGTCTCCACCCCACCGGGGTGGGAGTAATCAGCGAATTAGATTTTGGGAGTGATCCATATCACCGTCTGGATCCAGGAATGTTTTTAAAGGATTCTTCACTATTGGGAGATAGGGCTAATGGTGGAGGTCTGCGCTCTCTGAGTGCTTTTCTAGTTTTACGCTAGGTTACGTTAGGTTACATTATGTTACATTATGTTACGTTATGTTATGTTATGTTATGTTACGTTATGTTATGTTATGTTACATTATGTTATGAAACGTTGTGTTATGTTACATTATGTTATGTTATGTTACGTTATGTTATGTTATGTTACGTTAAGTTACGTCTTGTTACGTTATGTTATGTTACATTATGCTATGTTACGTTATGCTATGTTACATTATGCTATATTACGCTATGTTATGTCGCGCTATATCATGTCGTGCTATGTCATGTCGCGCTATGTCATGTCACGCTATGTCATGTCACGCTATGTCATGTCACGCTATGTTATAATACGCTACATTATGTTACGCTACGTTATGTTACGCTACGTTATGTTACTCTACCTTATGTTACGCTACGTTATGTTATGCTATGTTATGTTACGTGACATTACATTGTTATGTTATGTTGTGTGACGTTATGTTGCAATATAATATGTTACGTTATATTATGTAGCTTTACTTTATGTTGTTATGTAAGTTACGTTATGTAAGTGACATTATGTTATGTTACGTTATGTTAAGTTCCACTATGTTAAGATACGTTATATCATGTTATGTAATTTTATGTCACATTATGTTATGTTACTTTATGTTATGTTACATTGTGTTATGTTAAATTATGTTATACGTAATGTTATGTTACGTTAATTTATGTTACGTTATGTTATGTTATGTTAGGTTAGGTTATGTTATTTTATGTTATGTTAAGTTACGTTTCAATAAGATAAAATACCTAACAATTCAATACCATACCATACCATATGATGTGCTTAAATAAGCATGCTAAGATACAGTAAAATACATTATGGTAAAATAGGACAAGTTAAGTTATGTTGAGTTACGTTATGTAGCGCTACGTTATGTTGCGCTATGTTGTTTTGCGTTATGTTGCCTTACCTTATGTTGCCTTGCATTATGTTTCCTTACGTTATGCTGCATTACGTTATGCTGCGTTACGTTATATTTGTACATTATGTTGCACTACATTTTGTTGCACTGCATTATGTTGCACAATATTTTTTGTTGCATTATCTATGGTTAAGTTACATTATCTTGCTTTCAGTTATGTTAAGTGTAACATTATGTTATGACACATTGCATTGCATGTTGTTACATTATGCTACATTACGCTATTATGTAACATTGTTACGTTATGTTACGTTATAAATTATGTGCTGTCGTAAGAGAACATAAGAAAATTAAAGATATATGTTATAAAACAATACAGTTTCCTATGTTACCATACCATACCATATTAAATGATAGGATTAGATACAATACACTAAATCATGATGAAAACGTGATATGATACAAGTTACATTATGACAAGATAAGAAAAGAAAACGAAATGATAAGTTGCAATAAGATATTTAATGTTACGATATGTTACATTATGTTATGTTACATTATGGTGTGATACGTTATGGTACTATTTTGAATGACCACTCAACAGTACAATATGATTTGAAATGATACAGTATCATACAAAAGAATTTAAAATGACACATGACAATCCAATAGAATACAATTTGACATAAAACCATATGGTATGATAATACAATACAGGGCATTACAATAAGACACATAAGAAAAGAAAGATAAGAAAAAATAGCACAATATATGATTTGACTTGAGAGTAAATCAAACGATCTGATCTGATCTGACCTTATCTGATCCAATCCAATCCGATCATATATGATGTGATGTGATACAAAATGATAAAATATGATATACTGGAATATCAAATGATTTCAATCGAACAAAAAAATACATGATATGATTAGGTAGATCAGCTACTTTTTGCTGCAGTCCACTTCTCAAACTTCAAGCTTAAATGTCTTAATGGAAGGAAACTGTTTACCACCAACCCTCTCTTGTCCAATCAGCGGCTCTGCTCTTTTGCTACGTTTCTTGTGGATGTTATGTCTTTTCTGAATGTGCGTGTCAGATGTTTCCTTCCCTCTGTGCCCACGCTATAAGCAACCATGCTTCCTCAAACTTCAATTCCCAAGCTGGCTGTACCCTCCACAGTCAGAGCAGGTGGTGGATCAATGGGCTTAGTAAGTGACTGAGACAAAGAGAGGGCTACACACAAACACAAACACACACACACACACAGAGGTTGTTGGCATATTGAGCCACATGCTTGCAGTTCTGACTGCAGCTCGCCCTGGGTGACCGCTGCGTCAGTCTGGACTCAGCTGTGTCCAAATAGGAGCAGGATCACTTTAGATGGCAAAGGAACTTCACAGAAGTGTATCTGTTCCTTGGTTTGGCATGTTGAGCCAAAACAGTGACATTTTAGAGATCCAGGGTTCATGTGACCTTTACATTGTCATCCTTAGTGGTTGTTTTTTTAAAGCCTGGTTCAAACCAAAAAAATTGGGACCAGTTTGTCAGTTATGTAATGTGTTAAAATTAACATGATAACATGACCATCAATCACAGCATGTCCCTGCAGAGGTCAGACTTTGACATGTTTCTCATACTTCATTCAGTCATCAGCATTTCTGGCTGCCATGCGTCTGAGCGATGCTGGTGGTTTCCTTATTTCCCTCTTTTAATGAGATGACGGCCTGTAGAACCGCTGATTGTCGTCACTGTGAGATAATTACCCCTCACTTTAACTAGAGTTGACTAAGGGTTTATGCAGCGTTGGTTTTCACCCTGGCATCTGCCCTGCTGCCATTAAAAGTGACTAAAGCAGTTTAGCTGCTCCGGCGCACTTTCTTAATCAGAGAGTGTGGGCGAGGAGCGTGTTTGGTCCTGACTCTGTGAGTCCGGAGCCTTCTGTTAAAGCTGTGCTTGATATTTTCACACCTCTCTGCACAGAATTTATTTCATGTATCAGAAGTTCAGTGTTTGAGCTTTAAAGTTAGAGGATATGATTTTTTTCTCTTGGTGTATCTTTCGGATATTTTCTACACTGGAATGTAGGATCTATTTTACAAGTAATTTCACACATGGAGCACAATCTTCAGGCATGTTATTTCTTTCTCCTTGCCAAGACCAGCTGTATGGAGCACACTGTGCACTCTGACAAGGCTGGTTCAGATCAGAAACTCACGACGAGACGAGACGAGACGAGACGAGACGAGAGGAGTCAGGTTAAGTCGGCTTGCAACTGACTGCTCTGCAGTGTTCTGAAACCCTGTCACACCACTGAAACTGGTGGAGACAGTATATCATTTTCAGGGCCACACCTCTCTGTGCTTCAATTTCCACTTCTGCTATTCATGCCTGTCTCGTATCCACATATAACCTGTAGTACATGACATGGATGCAGACATTGGTCATGGTTTCAATTCTGCTTTGTCAAAAAGTGAAAACATTTAAAGAAACTGAAAGGACCCAAACTTTTTAACCCTCAGTAGGTGCTTCGGCAGAAATACCTAGGGGCGTTTATGCTGTGACCTTTAGCCTTGAGTTATCCCATTTTTAGACAATTCTCCCATTTTCCCTGGAGCAGTTTTGGCCATGTTTATATGACAATGATTTCATGCAAAAAAAGTACAACTTTATGTTGCATTTTAGCTTTTCATTTACATGACAACAGCATTTTAGGTGCATGAAAATGGAAATGTTTGAAAACAGGCTCCAAGGTGGAAACTTTCAAGAACTCAGTTTTCTCTGTCTGGTACTGTAAACTGGTAATAGAAAGTTAATTCTGGAAACAGAGGCTTATACGTGTGTGCATTATGTTCCGATGTGAGTCGGCTTTTGCAGTCAATAGATTGTAGTCAATAACCAAGAAGGAGTCAGAGGACTACAACTACAGCGACAGACTTGCAGGTTCTGTTGCTGCTCACTCCAAGTCCACTGTTCTTTGAAATTTACTCTTTGTAGTTAGGGACATTTTGGAAGCAAAGAGTGTGTGAAACCATAATTGGGTTCTGATGTTGAAAATATTCATTTGTATTATGTTTAAACCTGTTTCAGTACTTTTTCTGCACATTTTGGCAACTTTTTACTAATTTTTGCTGCTTTTTACCCTTGTTTTCCACTTCTTTTTGCTGATTCTAAGCAATTTTGGATACTTTTCACCTATTTTTGCACCTTCTTTTATCTTCTTTTGGCCATTTTTTTCCATTTCTTGCCATTTTGCAATTTTTTTAGCAACTTGTCACTTGTTTTGGCCACTTTTTGCCCCATTTTACCACTTTTAACCAATTGTTGCTGCTTTTGCCTTTTTCTGACACTGTTAGCCCATGTTTGCCACTTCTTCTTGCTACTTTTCTACCTCTTCCCCTTTTTTTGCACTTTTGATGTGTTTTTGCCAATTTTAGTCCATTTTCGCCACTTACTCATTTGTTGTCTCTTACAATTATTCAATTATTTTCCGTTAAAGATGTCAACTTTCTTTACTGACCACTTCTTTATGCTACTTCTTGCCCATTCTTGCCACTTTTAGTGCATCTGTGCCACTTTTTGCCCACTATTTGGTCGTTTTTGCAGTTATTCTATTCTTGTTTATGAAGATATCAACTGTTTTTGCTACATTTAGGCATTGTGGCATTTTTGCTACTTTTTGCCCAGTTTTGCGACTTTGAACAGTTTTTGAATTTTCCACTTTCAGCCAACTTTTGCCACTTTTTTGCCACTTCATTTTGCAACTCATTGCCAATTTATTCCACTATTCACACATTTTTGCCTGTTTTTTCCCAATTTTTGCCACTTCTCATTCAGTTTTGGTCTCTTTTACAATTATTCAATTCTTTTTTCATTAAGGCTTTCTCAGTTTCTTCGGCTTTATTTCATTTTCTGGTATCATAAGGTTTGTGCACATCATGGCTTAGATATGAAGTCTGACATTACTTCCCTAACCACTTAGTTCAGTGCTCCCATTCATATTGTTTACAATAAAAGGTAATTCAGTTTTAAGAAAAGTGGTTTAGATTTTGAAAAAGCTAAATTGTACTACAGCAATAAAACACATTTTGCATGATGTGACAACAGAACAGCCTGCCATTGGTTGTCATGGCCCATTTGACATTTGTTTTGGGAACTCAATATGGTGGCTAATGCTAAGCTAGCGGCAAAGATGATCTAAAATGGGTTAAATAATGGAGAAAAAGACGTTATAAAGGGAGTTTCTGGTGTGGATTTAATCTTTAAAGACCCTGGAAAGTCACCCAAGTTTGGGACTTGCTAGAAAAGCTACAGAAAGAGCTACAGTGCAGGGATAGCGTCATTAGAATGGCACAAGGGAGGGTTTTTAGTGGGGAAAAAGTAAGTGGCTTCAATTCATGCTACAAAAGTCATTTAACTTTAAATAGTACATGTTTTCTCTTGTCATATATGACAACATGCCCAGAGTGTTATTTAAATTTCTGTGTTGTGATCAGCAAGGCCAAATTTTGTATCACTTATTTCATTTTTGCATTTATCTATGACATTCATTAGCAACATACTTTTAACCAACCTGAAAGATTTGGGGCTTTAAAGAAAGCATTTGGGAGTTAAGCCCCATGAGCCACCTGCCAGCGCTCTGAAGTTTGAGAGCTTTGGGACCATCCTTAAGACGGAGGGCCAGAAACTACTTTGGGTTTGACCAGGGACTAAAAACAGAGGGCAGATCATTAAAGAGACTCGAGACACATCCATAGTGGCCTCTGCCATCAATGTGTGAATTGGAGCTGAATGTCACATATGGTTTAAAAGTGCTTTGAGTAGCCAGATGACTGAAAATAGTGCTCTACAAACTCAGGTCTATTTATCATTGAAATATTCTTTGTGTAAATCTATCAGTAATCTTTTAAAGATCTCTTCTAATTATCTGAAGCAGTTCAAGTAATTTCAATCCCAGGTTTGCAGGAGTGACAGTGAAATAATCCTAGCAGGGGCAGAGGTTTAAAGTATCACCTGAATGCTGTAAAAGGTGCTGTGATATCTGTTGGAGAGTAATAGCTGCCAATAAAATCTGAAATCTAGGAATTAATGCAAATGTTTCTGTCTGTAAACATCAGGAAAAAGACCATAAAATTCAATGTGAAACTTAATTAAAGCAGGTCGAAACTTCATCCCCACAAACATCATTCCCAAGCAACAGTGCACTAAAGGACAGATGAAGATGAATATTTATGTCAGGCTGTAACACTCACCATTTGCGACTGGCTCCTGGGGCTGCCATTGATATCCTCCACCTTCTCATTCGCTGCATGAGAGAGGAAATGAAGAGTTTTACTGTGGTCCCATACTGAACTCTTAACATCCACACGTACAGCCACTTTCCACTTCAGGTGCAGAGATCCAGCAGTAAACCTCTGCTGAGGTCAACATTGTAGAGTGTTTGTGTGTTCGCATGTGTGAGCGCCGAGGTGCAGAGCCATGCAGGAAAGATCTGGGAAGCAAAGCTGCCTAATTCGTCAGCTGCCGCCAGAGAATTACTGACAGGCCAGCTCGGCTTCATTGTCTGCCGGGGCGAGCAGGGAGGGTAAAGTTTCAATTGGAGAGAGAGAGCAAGAGAGAGAGAGGGAGAAGGAGAGAAAGAGGAAGTTTTAAACATATTTGAGACTTGGAGAACAGACAGCATCAGTGAGGAAAGCAGCATATGTAATTGAGAGGAGAAGAGTGTGCTGGGTTGTGTGTATTTGAGTTTGTGTGGGATAATAAAGGGGAGTCCCAGAAAATCAAAAGTTAACAACAGCTTTGGAGGCACAAAGAAAGACAGAAGAGAAGGAGAAGACAGCAGATGTCAAAGAAAAGGGAATATGTTAGAGAAACTGGGCTAAAAAGACACTAAATAAAAAGACAAAACGGCATAAGATCTGATTTGATTAGAGCTGTGACAAAAATCTCATCAATTAGTCATCACTAACAACTCTGTGATTATTAATGGGTTCAACCAGCGGTCAGTGAAGAGATTTACTGACCAGTATTGGCTGGACAATGACTCCATTAGAATATTTAAAACAAAGAACATATGAGTATTTTCTCTTACAAAGTCTCCTAATATCATAAATATAAAACAAAACTCACTCTAAGGCTTGTTTATGACAGCGTAGGTGTACACTTTAATCCAAACAGCTGTCACTACCCATATTATCTCATGCATCCTGTACAACATCCACTAGAGGGCGCAGTCCTACATGACCTGCATTTCGTTATCATTGCCATCCGACTGACATTCAGTTCTGGCCGATTTTGGACCACCTGTTCTGCTGTTGCTGTCAAGATATTTAATGTTTGATTACATTTTTTGTTTTTCTGTAAATCGAGCGTACAGCGATAGCTCAGGCAGGCCCCTGAATCACTTACATCACGAGATCAGTTGATCTTAAGCAAGCTTCACACTCATGGCATGCTATTAGCTAATCACACTCATGCTACCATATTTAAACTGCTCTTGCCTGGCTTCTCTTTGCTGCCTCCTCTGCAAGCTGCATTGTGCAACCCTCCTCCACCCCAGCTCCTCCTTTATTCTGCCTTTGACCTAATCAATGTTATTCTGTTGTCTCAGTTGCCTGCTCTTGTGTCTCTTGCTTCTTCTATCCCTGCTTTTCCCTGCTGCTTGATGCTTTCCACGCAGGCTTGTGAAAGGACAGGAGGATGCCAGAGCAGTATCCACTATGTTGGGGTGGATATCATCCACTAGAGGGCGCAGTCTCACATGGAACCAACATTATTGCTGTTCAACTAAGGTTCAGTTCTTACTGATCTTGGACGACTTTTTCTGTTGTATCTACTCCTGTGACAAATAAAAACCAAATATACAAACCCTGATTCCAAAAAAGTTGCACTGCATACAATGGAAAAATAATCAATACAGTGATTTGCAAATTCTTTTCAACCTATATTCCATTGAATATGGCACAAGGACATGACATTTAATGTCTGACAGAATTTTTTTTCTGGAAATCGAGCATTAGTTCAGGCACTGAATCAAGGGCTGTCATATAATTGAGGTAAGCTGGTCTCACACTCTAGGCATGTTACTGGCTAATCATACTTATGCTGCCACATTTAACCTACTCTTGCCTGGCTACCCTTTGCTGCTGCCTCTGCAAGCCACATTTTGCAACCCTCCTCCACCCCGGCTCCTCCTTTTTTTCTGCTTCTGCCGTGTCATTCTGTAGTCACTGATGCCTGCTCTGCTCTTGTTTTCTTTTCGCTGCTTCTCTCCCTGCTGCTGCTTGATGCTTTCCACATAGGCTTGTGGAAGGGCCACACCACCAAATACACATATCGGCAATAAGTGCAAGTTAATAACTGCATCATGTATGTTTCTTGACAAAGTGGTCCTGACTGAAGTACAGTATTCACTCAATCTTCATCTGCAGCATATTCCAAAAAAAGTTGGAATATGCAGCAGCCACCATGTGTCACTATGTAAAAAGGAAGACAGACCTGTCTACCTAGAGATGTTGACTCTACTGGCATAATACTAGAGTGTAGTCACAAAAGGTGAACTGAAAAAGAACTGACCCACTTTTTAAACTGGAGCAAAGACTTTCTTTGGCCTACAAAGACAATAACTGAATCAACTTTGAGATGCAAATGATCACTTACAGTTGACTGAAGTGCCTTCATCGAAACAGGATGGAAGAGGAAGAAGGGAACATTTATTTCACCCCGCAAGTCACACAGTAATCCTTTAAACAATCAACTTTCTTTGCCAATAGCCTTGTTTGCTTTCATACTTTGAAAGGGGGCATCAATATTAATTTCAGTCTGTCTGTCGGCCACACAGGAGATTTAATCAACCCTTATTTACTGTATCAAAATTGCCTAAAGGGGAGTTTAAAAACCTTGTGTCAATCACTTGATCCAAACACGAGTCCTGAACTCCCTGAAGGTTTATAGAGCTGCATGTCAAGCAGCTCTTCTTTTTCCCAGTTAATGCACTGAACAATATACAACCTTAAGTCCAAAAAAGTTGGGACACTGTGTAATATGTTGATAAAAACAGTGGCAATGATTTTGCTATGGTGTCTACAAACATCTTGGAGCATATGTTGCTTTAAAACAGTGGTTCTCAACTGGTGGGTTGGGACCAAAAGGGGGTCGCAGACCAGTTTTCAGTGGGTCATGACAAGGTGTCTGAAAAAACAGGTGGCAAAAGTCCTGAAGTCCTTATAAGACATGCATCGATACCTTTTATTTTACCCTGTTTTACTGTGAAATTGGGTAAATCTTAATTTTTGATCAATACTTCAACCAATTTATCTACTTTTCTTGCAATAAATGGCTAATAAATACCTTTCCCATGGTAATGAGGGAATTCCTCAAGTTCTCTGGAGAATTGGCAAAAATTGACACATAATGATGGGGAAAGGGAGTATAAAATTTGTCAGTTTTGTCATTTTATTTTTTATATCAGGTGTTTTGGTCCAACCATGTTCCAAACTGCAACATATTCAATTAACTTGTAACTTGGGCTGCAATCTGCCATAAGACAGACTGGTGGGTCCTGAGGCTAGACCAGTTGAGCACCACTGCTTCAAAATACCTATATACTTTTCAGCATTGATAGTGCCTTCACAGATGCTGACAACAAGCTGGATGGTCCCTTTCCTTCTTAGTGCAAAGGACACAGCATCTGTATTTCAAATTTTGATTCATCTGACCACAGAACAGTTTTCCATTATGATTCAGTCCATTTTGAATGAGTTTAGCCCAGAGAAAAGGTGGCACTTCTGGATTGTGGTCACATATGGCTAATTGTTTGCATCATAAAGCCTTAACTTGCATTTTGCTGGTGTCAGGCCAAAACCCGGTATTTCCAAAATAACCACTTTTCAGGGAATAAAAAATGCAGTTTTTTTTGTTGTTTTTTTTTCAAAGAAATCAACACTGAATCTTTTTGACACCTTGTATAACTTTAATAGTTTGTTGAAACTTACTGAACTGACTTTTTGGAATCTGGATCTCAAAAAGCACATTCGAAATAACGGACCCCGTGCATAAAGATCTTAATATGATACAAAGAGAAAACTTCCTATACCCGTCCTCTTGTATGAAATAAGCTCTCTTTTCATACTTATTTTTCTCCCCCTTAAACTGTGTAGTGTTTTCTTTTACCCAGACTCTTTTGATGTGTCCCACTTCTCCACAGTTGTGACTTTTTTCATTGGCAAACCTGCGGTCTTTGGCCAGGTGGTTTTCTCCACCGCATCTGTAGCATTTTATAATATCAGGCTGGAGCTTTGGTTAAGTGTCGCTAACCTCATTCACCGACCCTGCCACCTCAAGTTTTTGAAATTCTAGTTGTATTTCACATTTCCCTTCAATAAAAGATGCACCTTGCTAACCAGGAGGATGTTAGCTGCATGTTTGCTGGTAACCACCATTTACTGACTCTTTGCTTCTCCACCCTTTTGCCAGATCTCTTATGACTCTGCAAAACCAAGGTCCATATTTACTTCTTTGAGTAAGATAGCAGCCTAAGCTCAGCCACCACACTGCAACAAATTTTAAAGTAATAAAGTGTTACCATGAGTAACTGTAGCGTCATTTTTCTGCTATCCCTTACATTACTCTTTGTAGAAAAGGGTTTTGTTTATTGCAATACTCTGCTAAGAGCAAGTTTAAGTTAAGAAAAAAAAATGATAAAGGAATTCGAGAGAAGAGGAAGAAATAAAGAGACAAAGAGAGAGAGAGACCCAGAAAAAGTCTAACTGGGAAAGAGAGACGGAGACTGAGGGAGACATCAGAGTGCCAGAAAGAAATGGTGAGACACATAGAAGGGAATGAGAAAGACTGATAGAAAAAGTGAGGAAAAAGAGATTTAAACGATCTTTCTCTTTGGGGTTCAATGGGTGACATGTGCCTCTGCACCCCTGGGTGTCAAAGCCACAGATCTCTGCTGCTGCAGCTCACCCAGCACCCAAAACAAGAGAGAACTGCTGTGATTTGGCCCAAATTCTGTGTCTGACTGAGGAGCAGTTTCTCCCCGACTCACCACAAGAAAGACAGACGAAGAAGACGAGTGTGTGTTGATCAGTGTGTGGGTGGTTGTTCAGCTAGCAGACAGAATGAATTATAGAAGCATGCAGTGTTTTATTATTGGTGATAATAAACTGATAAAGCACTTTACTTAAATCACATCTGAAGCAAGAAAACATACTGTAGGGCTAAGACTAGTCCAAGTGTGTGTTCAGGCATGCTCTGTCAGTGTTTGTGTCTGGATGCCTACCTATGATCTGGATGATCTGTGCCAGCAGGACTCCATCAGTGACGTCCTGGCTCAGGTCCTTGATGAGACGCTGGCAGCCAGATTTGGCCAGGTAGTGATTGGCCCAGTCTGTGTAGATCTGTAGAGACAGAACAAACATCCTGTTAGCATTTCTGTGTGTGAGTGTTTTAAGTACACTGCTAAAAGTCAATGTTCTTTGAGAGATAAATAAAATAAAGATAAGGGCTGCTATCCAAAAGAAAATCATATTATTTAGTCCTAAGATATCTGTTTCATTCCATTCAATTCCATCCATCCTGCCGGTCAGCAGACTATACATCCATCTGGCCATCCCACCATCCATCTGACACATATCTCACCAGCAGCACTTCCTATTCCTCTTAGGGGATCCCAGTGTCCCAGGCCAGAAGGGATTTGTTCTCCGTCCAGTGAATTGGAAGGTGGTCTCATCACAAGACCACAAGCATTTGAACTCATTTAAGGCAGGTACTTCCCATCTGGTGGGAACATGCTCCCATTTTCTGATGGTAAACAGTGGCCTAGAATAGTCCTCAAATTTTAGCGCACAGTAAGTGAGTGACAAAAAATAATGAGCATTACTAAAAGATGAATTTCAGATATGTTAATGACTTAAATTTGATTAATAGTTTTATGATTTTCAAGATGCTCAACTCTTTGCTTCTCCCTCTGGCAGCTCAGAAAGTCCTTATTAACAGTCTGTCATATACAAGATCCAAATCTGAGCGTCTGGGAGATGCAGAGATTGACTTTATTGGGACATTAAAAAAAGAAAAATAAATGTCTTTCTCTTTCAACTGACAATTGTGTGCGTACCTACTTCCTGAAAAAGTTGGGCTTCTTGTGTCCCTTATGTCTGATAATAAAGTATCATTACAGGCAATGACTGGCTTGAAACAAATCAGTCATTTGCAATCCCTTCATGATGTTTTTTAAAAGATTTTCTTTCAGAGGATTTTGCTTTCTACCAAATGTTCACAGGCAGATCAAATCACTTCATCTTGATATGTTGAATCACTTCTAGGCAGCACAAAAGTAATGTCAAATCACAATGTATGAGGGAAAAGAAGAAAGCCTTTATAAGGTTCATTCAATATTTGCTTTGGTTTTGTGAAAACATGATTGTAGTTTACAGGCAGAATACTTACTTAAGCAAGAAAAGACAACAGAATGAGTCAGCACTGACTTTTGACTCACACAGGGCTCATACTCAAGCTTCCTAGGTGGAAGTTTGGAGTTTACTATGTCAAATACACAGTTTAATACTGGTATACACTTATGTAGAAGTGCATGTACAAAATTGACTCACTGACGTCCAGTTTGACAACAAACTTTAAACATTTTCAGAGTTCACTTTTAGTTTCTTTCACTGCATAAGTAACTCAGTAAAGACTAACAATCAAGCAAAGAGTTTCTCTAGAAAGTTTGTGTTGTTATGCTTTTACATTGTAATTTGTACTGGCTTAACCTCCTAGTACCCCATTTGTATGTATGAGGACATTACATTTTTGCTTTCCTACAACAATAATCTCTGCTACAAAAAAATTCAGATAATTGTTCAAAATGTTTATTGAAATTTAAATAATTTGCTTTTAATGTTGGAAGACTGCAATAAAACTTTAACATATTTTCATTGAAATTTTAGTGAATCTGTTTGAATATTTTCATGGAGATTTTGGGACATTTTTATATATCTTAGAGCTGACGTTGGAAGTTTGGGTAGAAATTTGCTTAGATTTTAGACAGTGTGCAGCCGAAACTGTCAAGGTATAAAAACTACAGAGGTCTGTTTATAAGAATTTTCAGTGTTATCAGGGAATTTGTGTGGATGTTCAGGGGAATTTTCATGAAATCCTGGGGAATGTGTTTGTCAATTTTCGGGAATATAAAATTACAATTTCAGGCAGAATTTGCCTGAAAATTTCTGGCAAGTTGCGTGTAATTTTGGGGGAAATTCTGGGGTATACTTAAAAGAAACGTTTAAGAAGATGTTTAGATAATTTGTTTAGGGAATTTGTGTGGATTTTAAAAATCCAAAACTTTAAGTTGGGCTTAACAAGTCATTTTGGTCCATCTGTGGACATTATTTTTGGTCAAAACTAATTACTGTTCAAAGACAAGTCTCAGCTTTTAAACTTATGAGGTCCCACTGATCCCAACTAAGTAAGACAAACAAAAAATGCATTCCAAACTATAAATCTCAGGTCTTAGGAGGTTAATCAAAGGGTACTAAGGGGTAAAGCACAAAGAACTTGCCGAGGATAGAAAAGTAAATGCAAAGAGAAAGAGAAATGTAAAAAGTGAAATCTTTGATTTCAATTCACTTATGCAGTGTAAAACAGTTTTACCCACTTTTTTCAGCTCAAATTGGTCAAAAAGAACACAAAAAACCCAGCTGGGCTTGCTAATGGGATACAAACAAACCAGAACAAGTGCAGAAAAGCTGGATTTTACTCCCTCAAAGGTTATTTTATCCTCACAGTCATCTCTAACCTTCCAGCACACTCATCTATCCCTGCAGGTCCTCTCTCTACTGCCATACACACCATCCTGCCTCTCGTCCTTCCCTGCAGCTCTACAGTGAAGTGCTAAATGTCCGGCCAGGGAGTGCTGTCCAAACACTCAGACTCCCCGCACATATTCACCTCTCAAACACCAATATTTCATCAAGCTCTGGCACTCAGAACTGTACACAGAGTCTCACTGTTTATGACCTCCTCCATGGGGCTTCTCAGTAAACACGGACATTAAATAGATGCTTGTGATGCAGACAATAGACAACATTTTTCAGGCCTGCTGGACTCTCAGTACAAGTTGCCAAAGACGTTTGCAGGAATAAGAGGCCACAAGTTTATTTTTTGAACACTTTCAGGAACTCAATTACAGACAAAACACTCAAAAAGAGAGTCAAAGCAACAGTGAAGTGATCTTAAATCTTAACTACTAAAACTTTTATTTTGAGTCCAGTCTTGATTGAGACTTTTGCTGTAACAGGATTCAGGTTTCTAAACCTGGAGGAGCAGCATGTTGGCTAATCTTTTGTATTGTCACCTAAACCTCTTAACGGCTGCTTTGTCTTCCATTAGAGCCCCTAAGCTGCTCGATAAGGAAAGCTTTGTCCGGCCTGTGACAGACTGATCTCGACAGCTGCTGCGGTTTCACTGGACTCTGATTGAGATGAAAGATGTGAATCACATTTGGCCTCCAAGAGCTCGGCCCCAAGCACAAATATACACTATAAAAAGTTTCCGACCTTGTGTAGGATGAAGTGCTGTACTTCCTCACAGAACAGCTCCAAAGAAGTTTGTATTTATAGCATCAACTTTCTTTGAAGAGCCAAACTTTCTAAATTTCCTTCCAGGCCTCTCTCACTAGGAGCCAGACAGCACCTGAGACAGTGAAGTACAGAAGAGATCCCGTTACCGCAACTGTGCCGAGGGTGTGTTTGATTCAAATTTCTACAGACAGCCATGAAGGAACATCTTGCCTCCTGCTAAGCCTGAATTGAGATTTTGGGGGTGGAAAAAAATCCTTACCAGCCTGTAAATGCTGCACTGCTGCATGAAACGTTTCCTGTTATCCCTGGTTTTGAAGGAAACTGTGATATAGGCCTGAGCAGCATGAAGGGTAGTGAATGCATTTAATCTCCACATACAAGTGTTGATGTATGGTGGACACACTCTGCCAGGATTGAGCTTCTCTACTTTACAGACTTTGGCTGACATAGGTCTGTTGGTCCAGCCTAAAACTATACTAACTTATTTGTTTGAAGCACCAATATTAACGGATGATATAGTCTGATTTGTATAGCCAAAGTATCATTCCAAATGTCCTCAGAAATGTTCATATCTGCCGGTATAACTGGCAATAACTCACTTTTTGAGCTAATATCTGCATCTATCAATCCAGTCCTATTATCTATCGATTCATCCGACCATTTACCAATCCAATCTAACCATCTATCAAGTCCATCCAAATATCCACCAATCCAGACCAACCACCTATTCATCCAACCATTAACCAACTCAATCCAACCATCTATCAATTCCATCCAAATGTCCACCAATCCAATCCAATCATCTATCAAGTCCATCCAACAATCCACCAATCCAATCCAACCATCTATGAAGTTCATCCAAATATCCACCAATCCAGTCCAACCACCTATCTATTCATCCAACCATTAACCAATCCAATCCAACCATCCATCAAGTCCATCCAACAATCCACCAATCTAACTGTCTAACTTGGTCTAACCTATTTATCTAACAGACACCCTTCTCCCCAGAAACACTTTCCAACTTCTTCTTGGGGAGTTAGGCAACCTTGGTGTGCTGACCCCTGGTTGCGTAGACTGTCTGTGGACATGTGGAACATTACCTACCTGGCATTGAAGGAACCAGAGTTAGTGCACAAGGTGGAGGGATACTGACTAAATACAGATGGGCTCACCTCCATGCACAGTTCTGGCTCTGGAACCAAACTCCCGCAGAGGGAGTGAACTCTCTCCTTTTCAGGAGTTGCCCAGGGTGAGATGCACAATGTGGGTGTGGGAATGTACACAAGTCCTCAGCTGAGCACTGCTGTGTTGAACTTCTCTCAAGAGAAGGGCAGGGTGGCCCCCTTGGGTAAGGCTCTGACTGTTGTATGTAATGGAGATATTACCTCTGTAGGACTCCGTAAAAAACAGTACAGGTCTGGGACTGTATTTAAGTCACTAAAAGCAGCATTTCAACACACATGTGGCAACCCAGACCTTCTTCTCTAAAGTGCAGTGCAGTAAGAAGCCTTTCTTGTCCACCAGGGGCGGTTCCATGATCCATGATCAGTCTTATAAGTCCATGCTGTCCAGATGTAAAGGTCATATTAAAATGGTTTTTATTTGTTTGTAATGATCATTTACTCACTGATGGAACATAAAACTCCACATCAAGGTTCTTTGAAGCTAAATGATCTATCCATGGAACAAGCTTCTCTCTCACCAAAGAATTCCCTCATAAAACACTCAAATCTTTCTTGATGAAATAATCTGTTTTCCCCTCATTTTCGCTTCACTCACTGCTCCCAATTAAAGCAAATCTTTTCCCGCTCTTTTTATTCTTGGAAGTCAGACGTATGCTGCTTTAAAAAAGGCCGCGTCTCTGAAGTTTGTATCTGTTGTGGTTTACTTCAGAGTTCCTCCATGATGAGAAGTTGTAAAGCACTAACTTTGAAAAAATGAAAGCCAGCGTAGTGAAAATACCAACACAGGCGAGCACAAAAAAAAAATGCTTGAAAACAGAGGCACACACATGCCTCTCTTACACAGTCACACAGAAAAATGCACACCGCAAATCCAAACCACATCCCATCAGGGGGCAAGTAAACAAACGCTGGAACAGGGGAATGAAGAACGAGTGTGAGAAAGAGAGAAATTAAAAGTGTGTGCTGTTCCTGTCGACAACTGCAGTCACATCCGGATGAGGAATTTACCCCAAAGCTTGACCACAAGCTGCAGGACGATTAAGTTCATCTGAGACCTGGGACATTGTTCTAGCAGCCTCTTTCCACTGCCATACATCTGTCTCCTTCTCTCCCCTCTTTACCGTTAAAGGAGGCGAGGATGGAGGATTAACGCTTCTGCAGGGAGATAAAGCGTCAGAGTGAAGACTCTCCTGTCAGCACAGTCAAGCCTCCATCCATCTGAATTTAGCTCAAGTGCTGCAGATGCACACAAATTTACAGTTTCTTTGCATTCACCATGTTGTGAATATTAGAAGTAAGGTGCACTGATACAAACAGCTGCTAGATTTCAAAAATCCTTGCAGAATGAAAAGGATGCTACAAGATTACATAATTTGAAAGACAGTTTAATTTAAGGCTGCTTGATTTTGGCATGAATTGTAACCACAATTCTTTTGATTGACATGGAGATTACGATTAGATATACCACTTTGTGAATTTCAAAAGATTAAATATTTGTCGTGTTGCCTCAAGAGGCAGCCACAACCATGTCAGACATTGCCTTTTTTTGCTTTTGTTGTTTATTGCTTCAAATGAGTTCTGATAAGTTTCCACTGAGCGCCCCCTGGTGGGGCCCTCACAGACTTTAGCAAGAAAACCTGTGGGCCATTGCCGGTCTGTATTATACTGTCCCTGTGGTAAGCTGATGTGAAGCTTTAGTTAACAACCTATAAGTACGTTTGTTTTCTAGGTAAAAGCACTATTTATCCATGTCATATGTTTGTGAAAATCTACAAAATCAATAAGAAACATTCAGACAGAGTCTGGCTGCAGCTCTCAGGCACCACCACTGTGAAATGCCACCTCTGTCAGGATGCAAGGGTCCTAATTTGCCATTTAAACATATTTCGTATTCTTAAAAATTCAGCGTTATTCATAAACATCCAGATTAAATTATCTAGAGACCCATTTTAGAAGATTAATGTTGGCTTGCTTTAGCTTTGTTAGCTGTAGCTAAAGCTAATGTAGCTATGCTAGCTGTGTAACATATTGCATAGGCAGATGTAGCTACATTAGCCTTAGCAATGTGAGTTTTAGCAAATGAAGATAATGCTATTGTAGCTACTTTAGCTACATAGGTAACATAGCTAACCTAGCTAAGTTATCTTTAATAAAGGTAGCATAAGCTAACATAACTAATGTTAATTACCTTGCTTTAGCTATGTGAGCAACACAATTATACATGTATAAAATGTGTGTTTAGGAGATATGCAGAAAGGTGTACAGTCTTCATCTACATCACCTAGGTAGCTTATGTAGCTTGGACAGCAAACATAGTATATATAGATTTGTTGACTTTAGCTGTAACTAATCTAGCTACGTAGCTATTTTATATGAACAAATATGTTCCTTTTTAAGATTTGTAAAGCTGTAAAATGTGTTCAGTCTTCAACTTTTTTACCTACATAGCTAATGTAGCTTGGGTAACTTACAAAGATAATGCAGCTTACATAGTTTACTCAGCTTACATAGCATTGTTAGCTTAGCTTTGATAAATACAAAGCCATTTAATGTGAAAAATTGTAGGTTTATGAGATTTGCTAACATATCTAATGTAACTTTGTTAGCTTAAGCTTTTCCTAGGTAGCTACGTAGCTATTTTATTTGAAAAATACAGAGTTTTTGTGACGTGCAAATCTGTTAAAGGTGCACAGTCTTCAGCTACATTACCTGCATTGCTTGTGGTATTTGGGTAACTAATGTAGCTTATGTAACTTTGTTAGTCTAGCTCTGACTACATGAGTTATGTAGCTTGTTTATGTTAAACAATATGGGTTTTTGAGATTTACAAAACTATAAAAGTTGTCCAGTCTTCAGCTACATTACCCAAGTAGCTTCATAACTTGCATAGCTCATGTAGCTTATATAGCTTATGTAGCTTTGTTAGCTTTAGCCTTGATTACATTAACTAAGTAGCTATTTTATGTGAAAAAATGTTTTAAGATATACAAAACTGTAAAAGGTGTACAGTCTTCAACTATGTTAGCTATGTAGCTTATGTGGCTTCTTTAGCTTTAGCCTTAGCTACATTAGCTGCATTAGAGTTTTCGTGGAGGACAAGCTTTTTTCCCCATCAGTAGATTGTTTACTAAGCTTTATAAAAGTCTGTAATCAGGTTTTTGCAGGTCAGGTTCTTGACTTTTACCTTTTGGTATCCTAACCCTAACCCTAACACTAACAGGAAATCTACTCTGATTTTATTTTGGAAGTTTTAGCATGTTTTTCTATCCTGACAGGGAGGGCATCTCACAATAGTGGTCTTGGAATTGCAGTCTGCAGCCAGACTGTCTTGAAGAGCTCTGTAGACTTGTTATTCTGTGTTTTGTTATTAAGTTAGGCTCACCATGCTTTTACATGTTGCTGTGTATCTGTGTCTATCTTTTAGCATTTTGGAAGTTACTGCAACAGGAGTAGCTGTGTGAGATCTAAAGTGCTACTGTTGTTATCAGAATAAACAGCATGCTGGTCCCAGAAGTGAAACTTTATGCCTGGTTCATCACACAACGCAAGCGAGAGTATACAATTGCTACACATGGAAGCACAGTGAATGTTTCAGGGAAAACAATAAAGCCTTGAATCACGTCCTTCACACTTGTGCACACAGAAAGTACAATGTGAAAGGAGGAGATAGGGGTAAATCTATTGTACCTATTGGAAGGTGCAATACCCGGCGGGTGAATTCAATTTGTGTGAATGTGTGTCTAAAACCGTCAGCTGCCTCTGCATCTGCTGCAGCTCCTGGAGGGAGACGGTTCCAATAAAAACAAATCGTCTGGGTGAGATGGTATCTATGAAGGTCAAACTGTATTTGCTTTTGATTTGCAGAGTTTGTTTGATGCTGCATGGAGTAGTGAAAGAGAAGCGTTTACCACAGCAAGACAATTCAGCTTCACATACACACTGACAGGAAGGTAAACTAAAGAGACTGTAAAACCCTGCTCTGTGTAAATAGTATATTCTGTCTGCCAGCACTGTTTAAAGCCTCTGTAAATGCATCTGAAATGGATCAAACAACCAATACAGAGATAGTAACTAATCAAATTGGACTCTGGCTCAGACTCCAACAAGTCTTATCCAGTTGTAAAAGTATCAAACATCAATGTGACTTTTTAAACAGAAGCCTCAGGATGAAATGAAAGAGCTGAGCGAGCTGCAGTGAGACGGGTTGCTAAGCAGTCTGGACATCTGATAAATCTTTGTAGGGTGCTCCATCAAGGTAAGATAGCTCAAGGGCTTACAAATCTGCTTATTTGACAGTCTCAGTAATACCTACGAACACAGCAGGGTTTATGATTACAAACAAACAGAAAAGTTTCTTCAAAAGTCTTCTAAAGCTGCAGATTTCTGTTTTGTTATGCAGCAGCAGGTGAATATGCTAATTTCATCAGACTTTAAAGATATTCAGCACTTATTCTGAAAAGCAAGGGCTGCAGGAAGGTGCTCATTCTGAAGAGGCCTGACTTTGTGACAGCTAATAATAATGCTGAGTCACATTGTGTTTGCGTCAGTTTAAAATGCAAAGACTGGAACAGCGAGTGCTCTGCAAATTTAATTTTAAGGTTAAAGTCCTAAAACACTGGGCTGTGGTTCAAATCCCAATCATGAGCTGTTTGCCCCCTTACTCTCTCTCCTCATATCTCCTGTTTCTCTTTAGCTGTCCTATCAAAATAAAGCCAAAACCCCCAAAGGATAAGCTAAAATGATTTCTAGATTATTTCTTTGTTGTAACAATGCCTCTTGGCAATATATCTTATACCAATGGAAGCCTGTTCATTTCCCATTTAAATACCTGTGCCACTTTTGTAAGGAACATGTATTTGTGGGATGAGCAGCAGAGCTGAGTATGTGGGTTGCGCCTATGAAAAATTAGTCAAATCTCCTCCACCAATGCCAAACAGCTTATTCTGCCATTACCCTTCACTGTTGGGCCCGTTTGTGCTGGTGTTGGCAGCATGTACACTGGAACCTGAATATGTGGAGGATTTTAAGCTCAACGATGAGTCCAGATTCTGCCATAGGCAGTTGAATCTCAAAGTATTCAGAAGAAGCAGAGAATGCTATGCCGATAGCTGCACCGATACAGTAACATCTTTGGTGGAGGTAGAGTGTCGTCTTTTTTACTGGAAAAATGAGGCTTGTCATCAGTGGAGGCAATCTCAATGCAAAAAGATATCTAAATGAGATTCTGCAATCAGCGGCAATCCCATGTCTCCACAGTCTGGGACCAAACTCTATCTTGACAACGCTCTTTCCACAGAGCGGGGTTTATCAGAGACTATCTCCAGAGTTTGGGAGTGGAGAGGATGGAATGGCCTGCCAGCAGTCCTGACCTCAACCCCATTGGACACTTATGGTATCAGCTGGTGCTTGCTGTTTGTGCCAGAGTGACCAACATGACCACATTGGCTGGGTTGTGACAAATGTTGGTTGAAGAATGGGATGCCATCCCACAGCAGTGCGTGACAAGGCTGGTGACCAAAATGAGGAGGAGGTGCCAGGCTGTTGGGACCATGTATAGTTTGTCTGAATGCTACTGAGGCTCCTGCTGTTAAATGGAAAAATAGTTAAATTGCCAATATGCCTTGTTTCACACAACACCAAACGAATATCAATGGCAGAATAAGCTGTTTGGCAGTAGAAATTTTTTCATGGGTGCAACCCACATGTTCCTCACAAATGTGGCACCATTAAAAAGGGAAATAAACAGGCTTTCTAATGGTATAAGATTTCATTGCCAAGAGGCATTGGTACAGAGAAGAAATAACCTACCGAACACAAATTTTCCTTACTTTTTGTGCTAAGCTTAGAAACTTTTGAACCTAGGTCATTCATTCACATTCCTTCATCAGCTGTTCAAACAGGGATGTGCATGGTTGAAGCACTTGGGTTAATTGTTAATTATTATCACTGTCACTAGTTAGCACCAGAATTAATAGTTGGTTCAAAATATGAAAATGTTTCTTGAACACTTGAAGTGTGACACGACTAGCCCCCACTAGTCAGGGCTGTAGCTGCAAGTCAGTTCAATGGACCGTTGTTTTTGGCTCTACTTCCTGGATGTAAACAAACACTGGACATATTGCATTCTATACAAGTGGTTCAGCCATGAAAATTGACATTAAAAAAATTAAGTAGACTGTGTCTGTTTTAACTAGCAGATCAACTGGAGCACAGTCATAACTGCAAGGTGGAGTGAAGGCTGGCAGAGCTAGCACTGCTAACATTAGCCACACTCTGCAAACCAGTTTGACACTGTTTACCAACTGACAATTTTACATAAAAGATCCTGAATTTCGACTGCTTTTGGAGTGTCGTTTTACACTGAAACTAGTCCAGTAGTTTGCATGTAAATTTGCTTTCAAGCAACAAAGACACTGCATTATAGGTCCCACTGATATGTAGCTTGCGGTCTGTTTTGGGGCCTCTGAGCAGTTCTGTAGATCTTTTTGCACCATTGGTTTTTACTATCCAAAGCATACACTTCTGCTAGCTATACAAGTGTCATTGGGCTATCTGCTTGCATTGATAGTTGTGAAGTACAGACCAACATCCCACAAGTTTCTCCACCCACCTCTACCAGTAACTTCCCGTCTTTCATTCAAGAGCATTTTCAGTCAAACCAGTGCTTCAGAAGTTTTAATTACTTAACTTTATACCACATTTTTCTTTACATGCATGATAAGAAAAGCAGTTAAAAATTGGCGCTAACATTGCCAGCTAAGTCTGCATAGTTTTATCTCTAAGCCAGCTGTTTGCCATGACAAAGCCACGTGCAGAACATAATCAATAGGGTTAATTTTCAATAAAATGAGGCCATGTGCAATGTCTGTGTGCATCTTATATCTTTCTATGGCTGTCATCTGGGCACATCCCTACATCAAATATATAAGAATAAACTTTAAGAGACTTTGGAAGAACAAACAAGGTATCTTACATCTCATCCAAACTTCAACTAAAGTAAGAAAAATAAAATTATATATCTTTGATGCTCAAACTGCAAAGTCCAAGGTTCAAATCTGACCTGGGACCTCTGCCACCTTTTAACCTTCAACCATCTCCTCTATCTGAGCTTTCGGACTGCACACAAACATCAAAGAAGAAATTTTCAAGAAGCCACGCAGCCTCCTGTCTCTGCATGAGCGCCGACTCACTGATCCGCTCACTTCATGACTCCTGGTCGGCGCTCAGAGTTCAGCCTGGCAGCCCTCCTGCACTCGTTAGCCTCTCCTCTCTGAATCCCAGAGCCGTTGCTGCTGTGACAGAGCCGAAACATCAGCAATAATGCCACCTTTAGTGGTGCTGACTGAGAGCACTGACATCACAGGGACACACATGCTGAAGCAAACAACACACAAACAAAACATCTAGAACAAAATCCCCAGCTACTCATACAAAAGCAAACATTGAACCCCCCCTCATGCCCACCCTCCTTCTTATTCGTCTCTTTCGGCAGGCAGCATCAATCAGCAGAAGTCCTCTCTCTCTGTAGTGATGTTATCCTCCCTCATGAAGTATCTTCCTCTTCTTCCTGTCTTCTCTTCTTCTCCACCTGCTCTGCAGATCCCTCCTCTCAGCGTCACAGATCCCAAAACGGTGCCAACAAAACAGCCAGCTCTCACCCCAGAGCGGATAAACTGCCTTCAACAGTCCTGATCACAATGCAGTGACTACAGCTACGCAGGTATTATTGGCAGAAGCTGCAGTGGAGCCGTTCGTCCTCCGGGGGGAGCCGGGTAAAAGGAGAAAGATGGAGATGGGGCAGAGAGCAAGTCAAAGTGTATTTACTCTCATTGAATGGCTGTTAATGCACAGGCTCTTTAATCAGGGCATTATTCCAACACTGTAGAATAAATTCACCACTTAATTGTATGTAAGAGCTTTGAGCATATATACAATCACTTGGAGGACATTTAGCTGTGTAATGCTGTTTGAAACAGACTGGCAGGCAGAGACATCTCCACTGTGGCTAAGCTGGCTCACGAACCTCCACTTGGCACCGGCGCCGCTCCCGCATGGCTCCTAAATGTAATTAAACACAACATAAAGCTGCATTAACTAAACAAGTGATGAGCCAATAGAATCAATGTGATGGAGCTCCGTCCATGATTCTCTGACTCGTCTCTGTCTGCGGGTGAAACCTGGAGTGATGAGAACAGGATAAGACGTCAGCATCACTGTCAGAGGTAAGTTTACGGCACAGCGTGGGTAAAAACACTCTCTGAAATAGAAACTCAACAGAAAGCTCAAACTGACTGCCGCTCTTCAAGTTCTCTCTGGAAACCAAAGAGGTCTAAAACTTATGTTATGTCACCCAAAATGAAAGCTATTCCTGTATGCTATGAGAAGATACTAATGCCAATAATCGATCCATGCACATCTCCTTTAAATAAAACTTCATTTTATATATTTTATGTCTCTTCAACCATGCTAAAACCTTTGAGATCAGAAATCTCTTGTTCAAGAATGGCAGCAATACACAGTTTCAACATCCAGTACACTCAGGCTGATACAGTACACAAAAAATGACAACCACAATGACAAATTGTCAATCAAAACAGTAGCATTCAGACAGGTTGTATTCAAGACCTTTCACTAAGGATTTAAAAACATTTACAGTCACCACGTTTTGCAGTTTGAAATCAGGTTGCAGATTTTTCCAAGCCAAAGAAAAAAACCTAAAAGTCTTCTTTCCCAAGTCAGTTTCTATTTTCAGAACAACAAATTGAACAAAGTCAAACAAACGCAGATTGTGCAATTTGTCCTTCAAGAATGAAAGAGAGCAACTGGCTAGGTTCCATGGCAGTCACAAGGCATATCTATCTTGCAGAGATTGAATCTGAAACATTTGTGCCCGGTTTGGGAATATGTGGACCAAACAGGGTCAGGAGAAAGAGGCTGTTGCTACAGACGGGGTTCAGCTGGACTGCAAGCTTGTAAACAATGGCGGCAAGTGAAGGTCAGATGCAGCCATCGCTGCAGCTTTATCAGAACATGACCAGTGATAATTTCGTCGACTAAAACTATGACTAAAACTATTCATCGACAGCCTTTTTTCCATGACAAAAACTAGACTAACAAAAATGGATCTGTGATGACTACAACTGACAAAAAGTAAGTTTAGTTTTTGTCAAAATGACAAAAACTAGACTAAAATGTCAAGTAGTTTTTGCCAGACATTCAATATCCGTGATATTTCTCCACTCTGGGTAAATCTGTAAAAAACAATCCATCTGTATCTATTCTGCCTCTCAGCTGTAGAAAGCAGGGACCCCAAGTTTGGCAGCATGCAGAGAACACACTATCATGATTTTGTACCAGATTTAGGCAAGAGAATAAATGCTTGGACTAAAAGCAAAGACTAAAATGTGAGGACTTTTAATGGACTAAAACTAGACTAAAATGTTTTGAGTTTTCGTTGACTAAAACTAGACTACACTAAAAAGGGTAGAAAGTGGCAAAAACTAAAATACATTCATTTAAAGACTAAAACTAAGACTAAAATGAAAATAGCTACCAAAATTAACACTGAACTGGAGAACATTTCTTTATTTAAAGAAGAGCTAAAATGAAAACTTTTTTGGTGGAAAAGATGTTTTTTCTTCTCCTGACCAGGAGTCAGAGGCAGACTCTACCATTAGGCAAAGTTAAACAATCACCCTCGGACTACTTGGGTCCCATGAAGATATAATTAACTTAACCCTTTCTCCTGCACCAGCCAGTATTCTAAGCCTGTATTTTAAGAGCTTAACACACTCATTAAAAGTGCCAAATATGAAGGAAACTTGGTCATGTTACAGACTGTTAGAAAGAGTCCAGCAGTCATGGCTCACAGATACACAGAAACAGAAACTAGCCCTTTAGTGTGAGGAAAACCCAGCGAAAATAAAAACTCACAGCGTGTTTTGCCTGCCTTCTCTGTCATACTGTAGTCCCAAAAAAAAGGGTTTAACAAACAAAACTAATAACTTTATTTAGTCCTCAAAACGTTGCTAACTTGAAAAGTCATTGATAAAAGATAAAAATCACTGCTTATCTCTGATGTGACATGTTATGTATTTGGTTCTCTGTTTGTAATGCCTGACAGGGGCGACGTGTTTAAGAAAGTTCACCAAACAACTAAACCAAACAAGTGCAGCCACGTGATCCTGCACAACAACTTGATTTACAGAGGAAACTTGATAAGAAAGTTTCTGTGCAGTGTCAGCCAGCAGGACAGGAAGAGAGAGGCCGAGCAAGCGGACACTGCCTACTTATTAAATGATCACAGATGGTACCAAATGTTTGATGCCCAGTTAAAGTTCATATTTGGTCTACGCTTTATGTACATTTAGAGAGGAAGAGACAAAAGATGCCCCCCACTAATGACATGGCCCTACACACTGTGTGTAGTCTGCGTATAGGTAGGGGTGGGCCTGGAATTACCCCTCTACTGTTAACTTGATATGTTAAGCAGAATGTTTTTATTTAACTTTTTTGTTGCACATTATACATTGTATTTCTTACATCATATTTGTTTTAATAAAGATTTATGTATATTTGTTTTTTTTTTTGTTTGTTTGTGTGTTTGTTTCCTAGATCTTCGGTGGTCATCCTAGGGCACTTGTTGCCAAAGTGGGGGTTGGGACCCTTGGTGGCGTTGTGAGACACTGGGGTTGGGTGGGGGGGTCACAGGATGCTTTCAAAAAAATCAGACAAATTTAAAATGATTTAAAGTGGGGTATTATTTCCGTTATAGTAAAAATTTATCTTTGAAATAAGCTAAATTTAAAATAGGACTATAGTTGAGTGAAATTTGAGCTTGAAAGTAATGTATACAAAAAACTCCTTTACTGTTATTTTGGCGGTTATGGGCTGAACCAGCCAGCCACTATGCTGATTACACATGTTTTGGACAGATTATCAAAGGTCTTGAGATAAAGTTGTTACAAATAACATGTTTATTCTTTCATAAAATGCCACGCTCCATTATAAGCCACACATGTAATATGTGTTATAAGGAAATCAGTTGAAATTTATGTCAAATTCTGTTTTTGAAGAATGAACTTTTGACTTATAGGATAAATAAAAACAGTCTTTTAGTGGCTTTTTTCAGGCAGTAAGGGACTTCACTAATTAAGTTGAATAAGATGATAAAAATGTCATCCTAGAGTGGTGAAATCCCACTTTATGATCTTGTGGTATTTTGTAAATTAGCACTAAGAAGCCAGTAGAGGAAGAATGTGATAATTAGGTCACTGAGGCTGCTGGGACTTTTCTAAAAGTGAAGCTGAGCAGCTGTGAGTCCTTCCTCGACAGTTTAAAGTGTGAATCAATTTTCCTAAGGTCAGTAAAAAAGACGAGTCTCATCATGAACATCTGTTGCTTTCAGCGTGTCCTCGGAAGAAAAGATGCAAATGAAAGATAACAGACGGACACAACTGTCAGTGTCCAGCCACAGAGGCACCTGGAAGCCATTCCAACCATAGAAAATTTGTCTTCCTTTTCCCGGGATGAGTCTGATGCGTCTTTATCCACTATGAAACAATCATGATCTTGTCCTGGAAGGAGAATGAAGAGGGCTTCCTTCAAACCCCCTCCCCTAATCCAGAGGTAATAGCAGCAGGCAGCTTTCCAACATGGCTTCAGTCCAACCAAGCAAACACCCAAATGGGAAGTTTACACAGACAATAAACAAATCATAACTGAAAGTTTCCTTCCCTGTGGCCTGGCTCTTGTGAGGAAGGATCAAAATAATAACCTCGTTTACGTGACAACATTCTCCACAAATGGACTCCAGCGTAGGGGATGTAGAGCGGAAGCACGATTGAGCACGTTTGTTTCTGTGCCAACTGTCAACGGTCAGAGGATTCGGGGGTTAGAGGAGATCAGCCCAGTTGTACTTACACCAGGGATGAAGCAGCTTTACACACAGAGATAAAACACCGATCACATGCAACAACGGATGTCAAAGAGAAGAAAGACGTTATTAGAATAATCAATCTATGACTAAAAATGGGGCTTAAGAAAACAGTTTACTTCTGCCAAATCAAATCTGCTTCGACTCCTGAGCCAAAGTCTTAGTCAACATTTCCTGAAAGACGACTGAGTCTGCATCACTGTTTGTGTTTTTCTGAGGAAAACTGATTAAGCATGTATGATGCGTTCAAGGTCGTGTTGCATATTCAGCCAGCTGCATATATTTAAATCATTAATACATCATTGAGCGGATCTTTCCAAGGAGCTGGAAAGTCAGGTACCGGCTCAGTGAGCTCAGGCTGTTCAGACACAGGCTTCAAGTAATGCATTGAAATTCGTACAAGTGTTTGTGGATAATCTGTACCCATATGTAGCAGTGCTGGATTTTCAGAGCTGCTGCTGTGGCTGCCAATCATGAAAAACATGGGATAAAGAGGAAATTGATAAAATGTCATTTGAAGAGGCAATAGAGCGCCATTAATGGGTCCAATAACTCAAGTGTTTTACCAGGACTTGTGATTTTAGGGCAAAACATTTCCAGAAAAGTCCTCCCAAACTAAAGGCCTTATAACAAAATACGCTTGACTTTGAAATATTTCTCTTGCAATGTTAAGGAAACAGACTCCATAGGTGCCTGAAAACAGATTGTGTACATTTATTTGAAAAATGATACGTGATTATTTTGGGTCAGAATCAGACCTGGAAGTCCTCCTTCAACTGACCTAAGCAGGTACCCTGAAACTAACTCAAAGGGTATCTTACAACAGATCAAACTGTTGGATGGATAATTATCAGTGACCTTCTGAACCAGACCCTGAAATGTGCCTCCAACCGACTCTTAAAGGTACCCTGAACTCACTCAAAAGTGGTACCTTTGACAGTTGGTAATTGTTTGTTTTAAAATATAGCTAATCTTATGCAGAATCCATTATGAAACCCCAAAACAAATCTTCAATACACTGTAAAGTTTATTTTTAAATTACAGTTAGTTTATTTAAAAGACAAATAAGTTTAAAGGTTTACTTTGAAACAGACACAAAAAGTAAAAATCAAATGGGTGTCTAAGAATAGAAAATAAAATGCCCCTTTAATTGGACTGTAAAGGGTACCTCAAAACAAACAGTTACATTTAAGTTGGAAAAGACAAACATGCTTAAAGGAATGCATTGTAACAAATACTTAAAGTAATCTGGACAAAAAGACCTCGAATTAGATGAGGAATTGTACCTTAAAACAGCCGGTTAAGGGTACCTCAAAACAGACAGTTACAGTTAATTTAAAAATGACAAATAAGGGCTTCACTTGAAATAAACACATGGAAAGAACTTAAACAGGAGCCTTGAAACACATAGTAAAATGTACCTGAAATCAGACTGTTACAGGTACCTCAAAACAGACAGCTACAGTTAATTTTGAAAAGAGGAATACATTTAAAGGTTAACTTTAAAACCAACATCAAACAAACAATGGAAAATAGGCAAAAAGGTATCTTATAATTCTGCAAGGTAAGTTAAATCAGACTCTTATAGGTACCTCAAAACAACCATTTAACTTGGAAACAAATTGCCTAAGCTAAATTGTTATATCTCAGATGAGTACCTTAAAATAGAAAATGCAAAACTGTAATTCAGACTGTTAAAGGTACCATAGAACAGATGGTAGCAGTTAATTTGGAAAAGCGGAAGGATTAAAAGGGTGATCTTTACAAAATATATAAAGAGAACAATTGAAGAAGTCAGAAAAGGTACCTTAAAATACTACAAGGTAACATAAATCATAGGTACCTCAAAATAAATTGAATCAGTTAACTTGGAAGCAAATTCAAAGGTTTATCTTGAAATATGATGCCTTTGCTTCATTGTTAAATCTCAGATGGGTACCTTAAAATAGAAAGTAAAGCAACCATAAATCAGTCTGTTATAGGTACCTTAAAACAGATGGTAGCGGTTAATTTAGAAAAGATGATAAGTGTTAAGGGGACATTCAAAGAGTGTCTAAGATACATCAAAAGAAAGTCAAATGAGTACCCTTAACACGATAATAAAAAGTAATTCAAATCCAAATCTTCAAGGTACCTAAAAACAGACAATTAATGTCACTTGGGAAAAAAAACTAAACAGTTAAAAAAAAAAAACACACTGAAACTCACTATTATGGGTAAAACAACTGCTAAAGGTTACCTAAAAATATGTTTTGAAAGGTAACTTAAATCAGACTCTCAAAGGTACCTTAAAACAGACAGGAAAAGTTAAGTTGAAAAAGATAAAACCGTTGAGTTACTCTGTACTGACACAGAAAGCTACGCTAGAATGAGCTCAGAATGGTCGGCTAAAATAATAGCAAATCGACCTACAGACTACAGAAGGTACCTCAAAACAGACACTGACAGTAACTGGACAAAGAGACACGAACTCAAAGGATGTCTTGAAACTAACACTGAAATTCAATCGTAACAAACCTCAGAAAGGTTCCTTAAAATAAACAGAGAAAGGATAAAAGGTACTGAATGAGAATCACAAGGGTTCCTTAACACAGATGCCACCAAATACAGAGGAACAGACAGTTGAGGACAAACAGCAGCCTTGTAAAGGTACAAAGAAGTGCCTGAAAACCTTAAAACATATCCAGAAGACACATTGAAACAAAGATGGAAGATGGGTATAAAGACTATAAAAGCTAAACAGACTTTTTCTTATTTACAATGTTTGACATAAGTCAACAAGTTTTCCTTGGCAATTGCTAAACTGCTGTGTGAGAGTAGTCGCAGGCAATGGAGCTGCACAAAAAGTTACACACTTTTTTTCTTTAAATGTCCTAAACTTTACTGGAAAATCCAAACCCACTCTGTCAAACTTCCAGGCTGGCACTGACCAAACGGCTCCACTTACATCAGCAGATAACAGGAGAGGAGCTCAGGCCGCTTAAAACTGAAACATTCAGTCATCATTTTCTCATGCCAAGATCTGCCAAGCCACTTTATCATTTCAGGGGAAATCATAAGCAGAAAACGACATAATTGCATGGCTGGGAGAAGTTTGGACACACAGTCTATGTTGGATGCAATCGCACACGTCAGTCAGAGCCGATCGCTTGTTGCTCAGCGGGAACGGGAGGCCAAAGAGTGGAGAGAGGGAATAAAAGACAGCCTGAGGATACATGAAGACATCAGAATGCAGAAAGAAGCAAAGATGGACTGGTGTATGTATGTGTAGAGCTACGTGATAAACTGTCAGTGGTCACAAGTGGGAATTATGGCCAAAGCAGCAAAAATTTTACCAACCATTCAGGGCTCATGTAGTAACTTTCCACTCTTTTTATGCCCTTTTGAATCCTTCCACTTTATAAAACCAGGCTGGCACATAAAATAGGCAACTAAATCCTTGAAATCCATTTACTATCCAACACCAAATCTAATGTAACCGTGCATGGCTCTCTCTCTAACCTCGGCCCTCGAGATACACGAAGCTGTTGGAGAGATTTTTCTAACTTGAGCTACAAGAAAGCCATAACCTCTTTATTCCAGTGCCTGTTTCATGTTTTTACGATGTCAAGCCATGAGAGGAAGTAGGAGTAATTTTATGCATCCTTCCAACACACATCCTAAAACACAAACACCCTTCCTCTCTGTGCTAGCAGCCTTGACCCTGAAACCAGAAGACAGAAGGAGATAGATTTATAACAGCCTTAAATCCAACAGGTCGTTTAGTTTGCACAGCTATAAAACACAGAGGTGAAGTGGTGAAAACTTAAATAAAGTGGTAAAAGGCTAAAATAAGACACAGAGGAGAGCATGGGGAATGTTTTTATAATCTTGCTACTGAACCATTGTGAAAACATTTAGAGGAAACTAATGGAAATTTGAGTATCAGTATGCAAAAAAATACCCCAAGTGAGTCCCATTGGGTTTGTATCCAGCTCAGATTCTGGTCTTGAAACTCTTTATGAACTTAAATTTAAAAGAAAATTTCCCCTACAGAATCAAGTTTTCAGAATGATAGCACGTTTATGTTTCCAATGTCTCATTTTCTTGCTTTTCACAGCTTGAAGCAAACTTTGTGTCTTTGCGTTCCCAGTGTATCCTCCCAGTGGTTGTATGTGAATTTAAGTTGAGTTTAAACTTCACTTTCCTTCACATTGAACCCATTTTTAGGCTCCAGTGGTTTGACTGAGCTTACTGAAGAGGATAACAACTCTTAATGCAATATCTAAGTCCATTTCACAGGGGTGCAACCATGAGATAGGGAATTGGGTAAGAGCTATGTGCATGGAAATTGGTACACATATGCAGCATGATTAGACGAAAAAAAAAGTCTCTTGGGACAATCCTCTAAAATGTACAGGAAATGCACTACAAACAATTAAAGGTCAAATTTTGTCCTTTTTTTTGGCTGTTTTGGGCTGCATCACTGCTGTCACATCTGAGGGATCTCCTCGTACAGATTTCACTGGATTGTCTCCAAATTTTTTGTGGTTATTCTATACAAGATGGACATCTTAAGTTGTACTTTGCAGGAGTTTTCACCATTCGGTGGGGGCATAACAGGGGGCCCAAACTTGAATGGGAAAAATGGTTTCCCAATTTTTTGTAGTGTGCCAACTATTTTAATCCCATATAACTCTACAATGCTTATGTCAATCATCACCAAACTTCACAGGGATGATCACACATTGATCCTGAATACATTCATGCATAAAAATCATTACTGTGTCACAGCGGCCCCTTCTGCCAGCTGGAAATTTCCACTGTGAGTTCTGATTTTTTCCTCTAAAACAACTCCAAACATTCAGCCCCTGATGTCACATCTGTAGGATCTCCTCTTAAAGTTTTTATTGGAATGTCTACAAATTTGTTTTACTTATTCTAGTCAAGATGGACATCTTAAGTTGTGCTTCACAGGAGTTTTCACCATTAGGCGGGGCCATAACCAGGCATGAAAGTGGGGAAACTGTTTTTCCAAATATCTTTTTTTCTCAGTATGCCAACTATTTTAGGTAACATAAAGGTTAAATTATGACCAAACATATTGTTGAGTAAATTTTTTTTTTGAGGGGGGGTGTCCATCGGACTCTCTCTAGGTTTGTTGTTTCCCACTCTGTGTGCACATGGAGGAAATGAAGCCTGTTATCATGTCTGTTTTGCTCAGAGGTTCAAACATGAAACAGACATGTCTTTTCTGTGTGTAAACACCACTCTAAACTCTAGTCAGGGCATTCAGACTGCCTGTGTAAGCATCTCCTGTGCCTGACATGCACGTCACACATGGAGGATCTAGAGAAAAGGGGGCTCGCCTATTTCTTCTGCGAGCGGCATGCGATTCTCAGCCTAAATAGACAGTGAAATTGTCAATAGAGAACCATATTTACCTTAACTGAGCAGATGTGTGAACACCAGTAGAATTTGTTTACAGTCTGTTTCCTGATGACCCTGGTGAAGGCCACAAGCTGAAATGTCTTAGTTTAATACAGCTGTTCTCCAAACTTCAACTGTTAGTGTAGCTTTTGGGCTCTACACCATGTACACTTCCAGTTTGTACTTTTCAAACCCTGCTCAGCGTTTCCTTTGAAGGAACTCTCTCTGTTTGCACAGGATTCTTTTATTCTGAAAATTTCCCAGCTCTGTTTGGGTATGCAATGTATCAAGGCACTTGTAGGCACTTACCCGTCCTGAAACTGAGCTATAAGGTACTTTGGAATAAACGTAAATTAAAGGGTATCATGACTTTACGAAAAGTAGATTCTATCGTCTGAATATGTTCAGCACAAAACATTGTTGCATTACTTTTTAAGGTGTTGTCCATTCATTTTTTAAGACAGATGACACATTAAACCATTCACTGAAATGAGCTAAAGGCATGACTCAGGGCTTAGGGAATCAAGCACTGACTTCCTACTTTACACTGATGTTTGTAATCTTCCTAAGTTGTTACATATATATTTTATCATATGTATAAACTTATATGACCTGAGATGTCAGATGTTGTAAGTTTTTAGAAATCTTTCATATTTTATCACTGTTATTTAATGTCCTCCTCTCTACTGCGTGTTTTATTACTGAGATAAAAACACATGAAACCTCATAAATACCCTCATCCAGTGCCGTGTGCTCAAGTAATCATCCCTTCTTTTAAAGTACAGCCTGCGACAGATGCTGAAGCAGTCACATACACACATTTACTGCATCCTCAGAGCAAGGTTTATGAGACTTCTGCAAACTCAGACACACGCGGTATCTCACCTTACCATGATTACCACAGCATGTGAGGCAGCGTCTGGATCGTGGGCTCTGTGGCCTGAGAGCCAGACGCTGCCACCACGATGTTAGGGCATGTACACTGTGGCAGCCACACTCAACGTCACAAATATTTTTAGCTTTCAAAAAGAGCTTGAATGATGTAATGGTAGCCCAATACTGTCAACTGAAATACAGTCAGAGGCAGATCAGAATAGGCTTGGTATCTGATCATGTGAATAGATATGTACATTTATTCAAAGCCAAGGTGTACATCAGCACCCTGCCAAGGTGTAATTTTAACTCTTTCCTGAGTAAAATGGTCTGCAGTGTTGGAGTTATTCAAGAGTGTTGATATCAAATCTCAGGAAAGTGTTTCCTATCATGCCCTTGGGCAAAGTGTTTAGATACGTTCTACATGTAGTAAGTTGCATTTGGATGTTGCCTGCTGCACAGTGATCCCTGCTAGGACTTCCTTTGGTCATGTTTCTGGTGGATTTTCATTGTTTGTGATTTGAGACACATTTGCACCGTGAGTGAAGTTATCCACCGAGTTAGAGTCCCTCGTCTGTTACCTCAGGTAATACATAGCTCATTTCTATGCATTGCCTTGCATTGAGGTTGGCTCTCTGCTACTTTCTTGCCAGAAAAGACTTTGTCTTGAGTTACTGCAGCTCTGTAGCTCTGTCACACTTTATAGTGCAATTTAACTAGAAAGGAGCAAGTTGTGGTGGTTTGGGCATCTAATCTAAATGCCTCCTGGTCACCTCCCCGGCTGCCAGGCCTGACAGACGGGAAGGGGACCTCAGGACAGACCCAATACTCACTGAAGAGACTATATATCCCTCCTGATCTCATTTCGAAATCCTTTAGGGGGTGCCAGAAATTATTGTTTGAAAGAGGGATGTCTGGGTCGACTTGTTTAAACTGCTGCTGCTGCAATCCTGCCCCCAATAAGGAGAAGAACATAGATGGATGGACTTCTTGTTTGGTTACTTTTTTTCTCTTCTTTGCTTAATCTGCCTCTGCCTCTGTCTTTGTTCGGCTCTTAGCCTCAGCAGTTGTATCAAACTGAGATAACTGGCTTCTTTTTAACTGGAGATTGGTGTATGAACTAGTGCTGTTAAGCTGTATGCACTCCTAAGAGCTGCAGCCTGGTGCCAAAGCTAGATAGTGCTGCAAGCGGGCAACCAGGGCACTCTGTGGAAGGCCATTCTTTCTGTTGAAAGCCAATATACAGTCAGATTGACTTTGAAACTGCTATTCAACAGTGGAAAAGTCACATATTGTTGCTTTAACACAACACATAAAATGTGTGAAATGATGCTTGGTGCTGTTTAGAAATGGTGTCACTGCTGTGAAAATGGTCTGTTATGAATTCAGGCTCAAAAAGATGCCTGTCTGCCTTACACCCACTTCTTGATTCACACAAAAACAAAACAAGAAAGGTATGTTGTTAAATATTCATCTCTGGTTCCAGGTAAGCTCCGTCCAACTGAGATTATGCATAAAAAGGAAAACCACATGTAGCACCAGCAGCTGTTATGAAACCCCCAGTAGATATTTGTGTGACATTCAGACTCTCAGAGGAGCCTGTGGGGAGCTCTGTGCTAATTAGCTACTTAGCCACTAGCTCTCAGGATGAGCTCCTTCCAAAGGGTACTATAACACAGACATGGCATCACCTCACTGTCGTGGTAACTCCCCTAATTGAAGGCTTGTGTTGAAAACAAACTTTTCCTGCTTGGAGGCGGCAGATCATGACCTTAACAAGCATCCTGCGGCTTCCGGCTGACACTCGTCTATTTTGGGAGGCCGCAGGGCTATGTAATCATTCCTTTGCAGTTTTGCAGGCCACGCCCACTCCAAAACACACAAACAAGTCAGGAGATGTGTCATTAGCTACCTCTTCTCCAGAAATAGACTCTAAAAAGGCAAACAAACAAGTCCTTATCACTTCCACAGAGGGATTCAAATTTTCTCCAAACTGACTGAAACAAAAACCAAATCAGCAGGGGATGATCTGTGCTGGTGTGACTCACTGCTGGCCTGTTTGGATTAGTCACACTTCCTCACAGCATCTGACAGGCTTTCTGTTCATTAACTCAAGATGAGTCAGCGGCTGAGCTGCACTAGTTGTGGTTGGTTGACATTACAGATCAAATTTGGCCTGATTTGGAAGCACTTTCACTCACAGTAACTGTTGCCACTGCAAGCAGCGCTGCCTTGCAGGCCAATAAAGGCGATGAAACTGAATCTAAACAAGGAGGTAAACACAGAAATAATAAGGCAGGGGGGTTGTAATCAGATCTGTGCAGATGGGGGGGTCAAAAGGCTCAAGTTTTGTAGATAAGTACATGCCTTTACAGCTCTTAGCTTATGGTAAACACAATGATTTAAACCCACAAAGGTATCAGCGCTCTGCAAACTGCTAATATGTCGATCAGGTATCTGCCCCGTTTGGACGTATCTGCTCTTTGTTTTTGTGTTAAAAAACCCATTTATATGCAGTACACAACACATGTCTGTTTGCTTTCAATTGGGATTGCCATCTGCTTGTTTGAGAAACAAATTAATGTAGATCACTAGATTAATGGCTTTTTGATTGAGTGCCGGCCCGACTGCCAGGAGCCCAGGCCACGTTTTTATCAACAAGCCTCTCAGAGGACGAGGACATGACGACGACACTACGCCCAGCCACTTAGCAAGGTGGTCAGACACTAAACGGCTGATTGTTTGCGCACACTCAGAATCTGGGTGAGCCTTTAGCTCCAATAATAACACATGACGATGCCTGAGCGGGAGAGGGTGTCATCACTGTGGAGTGGGTGTTTGTATTTTGGAAAAGAGTCATGGTAAGTGATGTAGTCTTCTTTTTTCTCTTTACTGTGTCTTTTAAGATTGTGCCATAATACTCTACAATTAGCCACTGTGGAAAAAGGCTCTACCTTTAAAGGGATATTTCAGTATCTTTTCAATATCTACCTTAAACATATTAGATATTTTGAGCCCATATATGCGGATATTAATGGCCCCTATAGCCCAATATTTACAGCTGATATAAAACAAAATTTACAGTTGATATAAGATGATATTTAGAGCTGAAATAGGCCAATAATTACAGCCTACATAGTGCAATATTTACAGCCTGTATAGGGCAATATTTGCAGCCAATACAGTCCTATATTTACAGACTGTTTATGCCTATTTTTTACCCTCCATATAGGTCAATATAGCCAGTATAGGCCAATATTGACAGCTCCTATAGGCCAACATTTACAACTGATGTAGGCCCAAATTTACAGCTGATATAGGCCAATATTTACAGCCCACATAGGCCTAAATCTTGGCCAATACAGATCAATATTTACAGCTTTCATATGCCAATATATTTCAGCCAATAGGCCAATAGCTATAGCCCATATAGGCCCAAATTCACATCCAGTACAGGCCAATATTTACAGCTGAGATGTGCCTATCTTAAAGCCTAATATAACTATACTTACAGCTCATATAGCCAGATATTTACAGCCCATATATCCAACATGTACAGCCAATACAGGCCAATATTTACAGCCCATATAGTCTGATATTTACAACCAATATAGGCCAATATACACCTGAAAAGGCAGATATTTGCAGCTTATATAGGCCATCAGGCAACATAGGCTGATTTATACAGCTAATATAAGTCAATATCTACAATATATAAGGCAATATTTACAATATATTTAGGCCAACATTCACAACCTATACAGACCACTATTTGAAGCCAAAATAGGCCAATGATTAAAACCCATATAGGCCAATATTTACAGCCAATATAAGCCAATACATACAGTGTATATAGTCCAATTTTTAAATCTCATATAGACTGATGTTTACAATGTATATGGGCAAATATTTCCAGTCCATATAGACTGATATTTACAGTCCAATTAGGCCAATGTTTACAGATTAGGCCAATATCTACGGTGTGTACAGGCCAATATTTAAAGCCCATATAGACTTATATTCACAGCTGATATATTCAAACATTTGCATCTTATATATGCTTTTTAAAAGTGGTAAAGCAGAAGAGACCATGCCCTTTAACTAGATGGGTGCTGCCAGCACAAAAAGTGGTGTTTATGAACATGGGCTCTCAATGCTCATTTTCATTTCTCAAAGTACACATCCCAATACAGGCAAGTGCAATATGTAATATGAAGTGGCAAAAAGTTTTACAAGAAACCCTGTAAAGCAGAATCTAAAAACAGAAAATGATAATAAATGTGACTAATCCTTTATCTCGGGTATAGAGTAAATTCAACACAATTTATCCACAATGTTTTTACTCTATATTTCTATTTTTTTGCCATTGATGTAAAATGTAAGCTAGTTTTATTTTTCAGAGCAGCATAACAGTGAGGACTTTTCCTTCAGTAAAGTCAGCCTGGCAGGAGCATCGTTTGATGTTTGATAGAAATGTTACTCTGCAAAAGTGAGCTCAGCCTTCAGTGAACAAAGAATTCAAAAGTCATTTCAAGAATAAGACGTGAAATATCTTTTAAGTCATCTCCAGCAATGTTTTAGTCTTAAGCCAACAGACAGACGGAAATCAACATCACTACTTGTTGATCCAGTGTGAGGAGAAGTATTTTCCACACATCCACCAGCAGAGGGCTCCACCACACTAATCCTCAGCCTCTGCACCCAACAGCAGATTAACAGCATCTGCCTTTAGAAGAGCGGCTGCTGCAGGTTTGGAGTGTGTATGAATGAACTTAATGAGTCATTCAAGATCATCTGTGAATCTCAGCTGGAGAGTGAAAGCTTGAAAGGCCAGCCACTTCAAACACAGGGCGGCTTTGGCTCTTTGGTTTGTAATGAGGCATATTTCCCCTATGGTCTCTGCAGACATAACATTTAAACCAGATATCACTCATCTAGACCAGACAGAATGCATCAACTGCCCCTTTAGGCCTGAACGAAACCGTATTTAGTCAAAAATATGATCTTAAAAATCAAAATATGGGGTTTTCCGACATGTTTACCTACCAGTAGGGTAACTATTTCAGGCTGTTAAAGGAATTTTTGGTCATGAAAATTAAAATAAGGGGATAAAAAGCTGGAGTGGGCACTTACAAAAAGTTAATTTGGAGTTGCATCAGGAAATCTGCGTCATACAGGGGACTACAAGTTGAAAGAAATGTTAAAGATTATCTTACAAATTCAAATAAGTCTTCAAAATACTATTTAGGTTTACATATAAAAAGGGTTATGACTCTGAATGTAAAAAGACTCTTCCTTGAGTGGAAAAAGTTACAGAATAACTTTGCTGATGCTATCTTGGTGTGTGAAGTTGGAAAAATGTGGATGCTTTCTACTTTGGCAAAGGTCTAAGAAAGAGTTTACATTGAGTTGCATCACAGAATGTGAAGAATTTGCCCCAAAAAAGGGACTAAAGTTCAATGTGCACAACAAGCTAACTAAATGATGGAAGTTTGCACCATCTTTAGTCTTTAAACTAAACCATTTATTCACATTTTTGTCGATTCAGTCCCAAAATTCCACTCAAATCTTTACTGTTATGCTGCTTGCTGATTGTAACTGTACCACTGTAATTGCCACTGTTGTAATAACTGAGTATCCAGAATAGGGGGGCCTTAGTCTGATAAGAAATTAGACATCCCAAGTTGTCAAAGGAACTGGGACATCCAAAGACAAAATAGGGATAAGAAGTTACATGACATCATAGAAACCCCTGAATACCAGGCCAACACAGGAACCCTTCTGCAAAACTTGAGACCAAGAGGACCAAAGATTCAAAAAGAAATTAAAAGATAAACAATAAGAATTGAAAACAATATGAAAGGTAGTTTAATAACAGTAATAATGGTCAAATAATAATGATAAGGGAGATTTTAAAAAAAGGAAGGGAGATGAATAAAAGAATAAGAAGGAATACCAAGATGGCATCACACAAAAGCAAGTCTGTAAAAGTAAGTTTTAATAAGTGATTTGAAAGATGTCACTGATTCTGCACTCTGTATTTCCTCAGGCAGGTTATTCCAAAGTTGAGGGGTCCTGATGGAAAAGGACCTATCACCCTTAGTTTTAAGTCTCAACTTTGGAACAGCCAAAAGGCCCCCACCCAAAGATCTGAAGCTACAACCTGGTTAATGGGGAGTTAGTAATTCTGATATATAGCTTGGAGCCAGACCTTTTAGTGCTTCAAGTAAAATCTGAAAATCAATTCTAAAATGAAAAGGACGCCAATGTAGACATGCTTAAATTGAGGTGATGTGATGCCATCTGTTAAAAGCAGCTAGAACCAGTGATTTAAAACATGTCACTGATTCTGCGGTCTTAGCTAATCAGGCAGGTTATTCCAAAGCCGAGGGGTCCTGATGAAATAGGCCCTGTCACCTTTAGCTTTAGGTCTTGACTTTGGAACTACCAGGCGAACTGACCTAAGGATCTGGGGCTGTGGGCTGGCTGACAGGGAGTTAAAAATGCTGATAAATAGCCAGACCTGTTAGTGCTTCAAAGTATTAAGTCAAATCTTAAAGTCAATTCTAAAATTAATAGGAAACCAATATAGAGATGCTTAAATTAGGATGATATGATGCCATAGGTTAAAATCAGTTGGAATCCTAGCTGCTGCATTCTGTACCAGTTAGGGGTGAAAGAGATATTTTTGACTAATACCAGAAAAAAGACAGTTGCAAAAATCAAGATGGGGAAAAAGATGAGGGTGTGAATGACTTTATTTACCTCTGACTAAGGGGCAATCAGTTTAAATTTGGAGATAGTGTGTAAATGAAAGAAGTAAGACTGTACATCTTTGTTGACGTGTGCTGCAAACGTAAGGTTTAAATCGAATTGAACTCCCAGATTTCCGCCTGTTGATTTCATAATTGATGAAACTGCCTTTTATTGTTTTGGACGGATGTTGGATACTGAATAGAATTATCACTGATTTTGACCAGTTGAGATGTAAGAAGTTCAGTGCCATCCAACAGTTAATACCATCTAAACAGTCTTTGACAGCATCTAGGCCTCTAGGGTCCTCAGGTCTTTAAGGCAGGTATATCTGTGTGTCGTCTGCGTAGCAATGGAAGGTGACATTGTAATTATTTCTTTTTTTATTGGTGAAGAGAACAACAGCCTTGGCAACAACATTGAATGACATATACAGAAAAATCATTGTTTTAAAATTAAACCAAGACATATTCCTGCACTTTTATTAGTGAAAATACAAGTGTTAGCATTGGCGTCTATTGGCCAACTTTTGGTTGATTGATGATTGTTTTTAATAGGCTATAAGTGGAAAATGAAATTGGTTGGGGCCCAAGAAATAAGTCACTTTGGAACCACTCTTGTTACTATATTTGTGAATCTTAAATATTCTTACTGTTTCTTGCAAGTATACTGTCTTTAACTTCTGTGTTATTGAGTCAACATTTCTTCCCTTTATTACTAAACCAGCTGAACTTCATAGGCAGTTAAAGCATGATGCATAATGGGGTCAAACTTTAAGGTCTAAAACAACAAAACATGTGGAGCTTATTAAGGAAATGATCATTTTGCATAGTTAATGATATTGGTAATCCATAAACTCTATTAAGGGTTTGCTTCAATCTTAGCATGGCCTGTTGAGCCTGTTTTATTTTGGGAACACGATTTGCATGTTATTCTTCATTTATGACCACACCTGGTGCATTTATGACCTTAAACACACTAAGTAACTTTTGGAAATTTTATTTTAAACTTCTTACATGTGCTTCTCTTTAGGGGTTTGGTAAATTCACTTCTAGTGACTCCATAATTAATTTCATTAATGGCATTATTGAATTAAAGTCTGGCTCATCACACCCCTTTCTTCCCTGCTGTTCATCTCTCTGCGTGAGAGTCATCTCAAACGGGCCGCACTCAGTGAACTTTACGACCTCTATACACCCATCAGCAGTCGTTAATTAATTAATGTGTGAGTATACATCATAGCGGAGGCATGAAGAGGTGTGTGAGGGTGTTGCCGAGTAGAATCAGTGGGAGATTGGGGTCATAACCTTCAGTAGCTGGAGAGTGAATGAACCTTATTAGCTGTCCAAAGGTGCTGTCAACAGGAACTTCACTTGCTGTGTCAGCATGTGCATAGTACTCAACCATAATGCCTTCACTGGATGCACAATGTTTGCCTTTAAATGCCTTGCGACTTCAAATAGCTTGACATGGAGGTTAAATTTCATCCAACGATAAAACAAAAGTATCCTGCAGAAAGTAGAAAACTTCAGCAGATTAAACTCACAAATGGAAAACATACTGAAGCATGTGCTGCCAAGTGTATGGGCAGGAAGCCAGACTCCCACACAAACTCATTTCCCAACCTAAACTGCCATCAGCGACTAAATAAACCCTCTCACACATCCACAGTATCAGATACCAGTTCAGTGCTGGCTCCAGTAGAGGGACCTGCACACCACATAGATCCGTCTCCATCATTAAAGGACACCATCCCAGTGATAGTGCCATTAGTCCCTCATGGTGTCAACACTCAAACCTAGGCTCTTGATGTTTATGAACAGAGCCATCTATTAATCCGATGCCACTGTGCATGAAGGCAGTAGAGTTCGCCGCTAATTGCCGGCTTATGATGGGCCAATTACTGCCGTATAAGGAGGGTAAATGCTTAGTCCTTGACTTTATTGCTTCCAGGGTCTACAGGCTAATCATAGCTGCATCAGCTGCCCATATAGAACTGGTTTGAGCAGCAGCTTTAGACAGTTGGCTCAGCAGTTCTTTTCAAACTTTTGCCCAAGGCATCTCTAAAGTCAAGCCAAAATCTCAAATCTCTACATCCATATCCATAAAAAATATCCCCTTGAACGTAGAATCTTTAGTTGTTGTTTAGCTGTAGTGATAATATGGTTTTACAAATTCCCCAAGCACGCCTAGACTTGCCTCACTATTCCTTTAGAGTAACTAAAGGTACTTTTGTCACACTTTTCCTCTTGTACCCTTCCAGCTAATTGTTTTTGATCTACAGTAAAAGTTAAAGTCTGATTTATGCTTCTACATTTAAGCTGCGCCAAAGCCAGGTCAGAGTTCATCAACTATATGTGTACAAGGGCCAGCATTTTCGAGTAAGTTTAAATAAAATAAACATTATTGTCTTCTAGATCAGAGTTTCGACAAGACTTTTTTGTCTCCCGCCAAAATGACAGTTAGTCCTTAAGAATTTCAGCCACTCAGAACACCTACTTGACATTTGCCACATGTGACCAATAACTTGAATTTAACAGCAGCAATTAACATAAATCAGAACTTTGCTTCAATCCTTGCATAAAACTTGAATGAAGTAACATTTTCTGTCTGAACCTGACCCAAGACCAAGACAGTAGAAAGTGAGCGGAAAGTAGACCCGAGTTATTGTTCACCTGTTGTTAGAGCCTGCTAGACACATATTATACATGATCAGACTTTAGAAATGACTGTTCAAAGACTTTATTTTGTCTTTGTGTAAATTGCCTAAACAGACATGATGAAAATTGTTAGCTTTTCCTTAAAGACATGCAGTCAGTTGTACAATATAAGCCTACATTTAACATGTGGACAACATCACTTAGCTTCATGTTAGAACCATTAGCTTCCAGTTTGCACATTAGCCACTACTATACCTGAGCAGTTTACAACAGCCAAATACCATCCTGCAATACCAAAGAATCACCCCAACAATTAGCTAATTTGAGAAAATGAGTCTTACCATCACTTGTCCCATATGAGTCATCATACTGATGATCTCAACTGTAACCACATGCAGTCAGTTGTACAATATAAACCCACATTTAATATGTAGACAACAACAGCACTAAGCTTCACGTTGGCACCATCAGCTTCCAGTTAGCACATTTGCCGCTGCAATAACTGAGCAGTTTACAACAGCCAAATACCATCCTCCAGCACCAAAGAATCACCCCAACAGTTAGCTAATCCGTGAAACTGAGTCTGACCATCAGTTGTCCCATATTAGTCCTCAGTTAAAACTGTAAAATCCAACCATTGTGGTTTATTTGTAGTACTTAAGAAAGACAAAAGGATCCACTTTGGAATGTTCAGTACAGTCCTCTCATTGATAGCTCTTTCCACACTGTTGCTGCTAATTCGCCAGGAAGCCCTGAGCACGAACACCCAGCTACAGGGAAGTGAGAGGTGCTCCAGCCATCAGCCCAAAGTGGTCACTGCCATGCTGTGATTCTGTGTTGAATATAGTTCCACTTCATCTGAGAATTTGTCATAGGTAGATTTACCCACTTATCAAAGCAGTCACTTATCTAGAATTAGATATCTTGATTTAATTGGCATTACTTTTCTAAAACCGCTAACTATAATTGTATTTAAAAAATTGATATTATGGTCTACACAATCCATAGCATCGGCTGCCCAACAGGTTGCACATGGAAAAGTTTGGAGTGCAAAAAAGGCTGGATAAACTTTAGTTCAACCTGTAGAAATGAGATTTAAACAGACATCCCAGCAATATTCCTTCAGTGAATCATTAAAACCTCAAAAACAAAAGACACCCGCAATCATGATGACATCTGTTCACCCCAGACTCAACTTCACCTCCAGACAGACTTCCAGTAACGGTCCTTCTTATGCAACCAACCAGGCATCAAAGAGTTACATTTCAGAGTAAAAACATGGCTTGAATAACACTGCGGTTGATTTGGCTGCTTGTATCCATCAGCTGTGACACTTACTGTAAATGTAGAGTGGATGTGCTACACATCTGGAGCCAGCGCTCTGTGACTGCGCACTGATTCACAGGTGAGCTGCTGCTGAGTCACAGAATCCAGCGAGTGTTTTCACTCTGTGGATTTCGCTCGCTAACAGACCGTGAATCTCTCATTCTTGCCTTAGGAGTCACTGCTCTGTTTTTCTGCTCCTGTCTTTTCTTTCCTCTCTCTCCGTTGATTGATTGCGGCCTTGTACGTGTTGATTATTTTTTGTGTTTTGATGACAAAGGGGTTTTCTATTGAAGCCATCAATCATGTGCTACTTCTGTTTCGGCTAATGTGGCTACAAGGGCTGCAACAATTTTTCCAAGTGATTAATCTGTTTTTCACTCAATCAATTTATCTTGGAGGCAATAAACTGTCAGGAATCGGTGTAATCACTGTGCCATTATATAACAAAACTTCTGTTTTGTCTTTTGTTTTCATTCTTTTCCGACCATGCAGCTGTTACAACACAGGTTAGAGTTCACTCAGTCTGCACTCTGTCAGGATTTCCTTCTTTTGCTTTTTTCAAAGAAGTGACCTGAATAGCCAACTCAGGACAACAGGGAAACAGGCCTGTCTTGACAGATGTGAGGTACAGGCAGGAACTCACTTTTACCAACCTTGTGTTTCCTATTGATGGCTGAGGATGTGAAGCATCATGGACGAGGCCTGTTTCTGCACACATGACCTTTGCCCTCCACTCTTTCAGCCTCCACTCACAGCTAAGAAAACAAAAGCCCAGAAAGGGGAAGATAGCATATGTTTGTGTGGAAATAAATGTGTGTTAATAGGGAGAAAATGAGGCAAAAGGTAGCCAAAGGACATGAAGCATGTGGCCCTTTTACATTTGCTGTCCAAGATAGGACTATTTCACCACACCTTTATCACTCAGTGGACTGGGTAAGAGCTGCATGCATGAAAATAGTTACAGTCTGTCCAGAACTTTTAGGCATGTTTGGGCCAAAAATTGAGGCTGAAGTAAGGCTAGGATGTGGTGAGTAAGCCCAGGAGGACTGACAAAACCCAGGTTGTGCTCTGGATGTCCTTGCACATTACCAGAGGTATGGGAAAATAATTTGTTGAAATATAACAAAGTCCACACCTTCAGAGTGGAGTAAAGGGTGGATGTGGTGAGTAAGCATGGCCTAGGGCAGTGTTTCCCAACCTTGGGTCCGGGCACCCCTAGCGGGTGCCAAAGATTTCAGTGTGGGTGCAGGACTCGGACTGCTTTGATGTCAAAATTAGATGTACATATGTGTTCTTTAAAATCATAATTAGACACATAATGTATGACAATGTATGGGAGCCACCCTGAAAGATAGTAAATTAAGAGGATTTACTAATTTTTGGGCAAAAAAGTTGAAATTTGGCTGGAAAAAAAATAGAAATTTTGGCAATTACAAAATCTATGTTTACAAGAAAACAAACTCAGAATTTTAGAGTTTAAAAAAGATGTAAATTTAGGATAAAAAACTTGAAATATTAGAATGTGAAGTCCTAAATGTTGACATCAAAATCCAAAAAAATAAAAAATAAATAAATAAAATAAATAAAAATAAAAATAAAAATTTACAACACTGAAAAGTCAAAAACCTTCACCAAACCAAACTGAAAACAATGTTTGGAATTTTGACTTTTCAATTGAAAAAAAACAAACAATAATAAAAGTTTTGGTTGATGAACATTTATGATTTTTAAATTTAAAACTTTATAGATTTTATCACATGAATTAAAAACTTTTTAAACTTGAAAATGTTGAGTTTTTTCTTAAAAGAATAACAGATCCTTTTTATTTATTCATTTTTGTAGAGTAGCCCTGATACACTGCCATAATAACGGATAGTTTATACATAAATCTTCTTTCAAGACCGAGTGTCTGTAGGCCTGTTATGTTTCAATTTTGTCAATAAAAACAATAAAAATTGATGTGTTCTCTTACCAAGAGGGTCCTGAAAAGGGCTTAGCTTTTCTTAGGTATGAGTTGGAGGGCCCTGAGGAAAAAAGGTTGGGAACCTAGAGTACCATCTGGGTGGGTAGTAGGGTTGCCACAAGCACAAAGTTTTGCTGTGTATGTTCCAAGGGCCCAGAAACCATTGGTCGCCTCTGGGTGTAATACCAGGGGTATAAAGGCCCAAGCATTAAGCATGCCTTCAAGCTTGACCTTGGCTGAAGGTGAGTCCTTGGGAGCATCCTCTAAAATGTACAGGAAGCACACTATAAACAGCTGAAGGTCAAATTTTGGCATTAGACAGGTTTCACATATTAACAGACTCCTCAGAAGGATTTTATCTGACCATTCTACACAAGATGTTGATCAAAGTTCATCAGAACCTTGACTTTTTGCCAAACTTGGACTGCTTGTTTCACTATTTTGCGGTGCTGCTAGACTAATGAGTCCACATAACTTTTCAGTACTTATGCCAATCATCAACAAACTTCAGAGGAATCATCCCACATTGCTCCTGTATACATTCATGCACCAGTGTTACAGTGGAACAGCGCCCCCTTCAGCCAACTAAAGATTTCTTCCTATCCAAAATCATTTCAAACATTTAGCCCCCTAAGACTATTTGATCTAGACTAATGATTTTCCTCTTCGGATAATCCTCTTGGACCCATGCTCAAATCTAAACAGGAAGTCCAACAGCTTCATCTCAGTTTCAAAATACGGCTTCTTTTTTGATGATGATGATTTAATGGCTCTTACCTGCCGTAACTTTTGTGTACATATTCTGTGTTTTTCTGCATTTTCTAGCAGGACAACAGTATTAGACTGAAGAAACCTCTGAGCAAACATCTCCTCTTTAAGTGCTGAACCTATCTAGCTCAGATTTTGAGAAAACGGCCTCAATATTTCATTAAATGATGCTTTGCTGGTGCTGGCAAGTTTTTTGACATCTCGCCATTTGACAGGAAGTTGGCACGACCCTCATATGAAACACTGCTTCAAATTTAAAACATGCATTGCAGAATTCATAAATCATAAATAAACATAAACATAAAGTTAAGTCAAGACTGAGGACTATCAGTTGCTGTCAGACAGAGTGCTGCTCTGTGCTGAGGAGGGAACCAAATCAAGGGAAACAAAAGGAAAAAGAGGAAAGCATGCCTTTTTTACGAGTGAACCTGCAGAACTCCCAGCCAGGGCAGAAAGAAAACACGAACATCTATTTTTGACCAGAGTCAAGCCTGACAAATGACCCAGGCTTTCCAATTCCCTGCAACTTTGTTCCTTCTGCACCTGAGGGCCATTGTTTGACACTGACATGGGACACAGAGAGAGAAAGGGAAAACAGACATAAAAATACCACACAGCTGTTGCTTTAGGACACCTGGGCTCTGGCAAGGCAAAGGCAGCCTGGGCTGATTGGCACTTATGCAACTTCCAAGTGAGTTCAGTGTGATAGTGACTTTGTATCCATGAAGACTGAAAGAAGACTTGTCAAGATCAGTGAAGGGACTAAACGTTTTTTTCCTTCTTTCCCCTGCAGCCCCGTTTTGTTTGGAGGGAAATTCGATATACCAAAGGCATGACTTGAAGAGTCTTTGCCAGGATCGTATGAAGCTTGAAAATCTCCATCAAAGCACTTTTTACCAGCTCATTTACAACACAAAATTAAGCAACCCTCCTCTTTGCAGCAGCTCTGTTTAAATGTAGCCTCCATTAGACCCCCTTAATTATGACAAATCTTCCAATGAAGACAAGAGAGGGGGGCTAGGGCTTGGCAATATGGACCACAAATCATATCCCAATACTTTTTAGCTGAATGGTTATACACAACATACAATGACTGGACTCCCCTGTTTTCCGATCTCTCACGACTGCAGACTTTTAGCTTATAATTTCAAAAATTGATTAATTATACTTATCCAAATGAAACTGAAATTAAACTGTTCCCACTATTATCATCTTTTAAGGAGAATTAGGCCTGGCAGCAAGTTTGTTTTTAAATAAACAAACTATATCAATATAAATGATACCCTTACTCTTCATCTCATTTTAAAGTACACTGCTGTATCCTAACAATTCAATCAATTTCCCGTCCCTAGTTGGACCCTGGGATGAGGGACTGTGTGATCAGGTTACAAACCCAGCGGCAAACAACATTATTTATGACCTATTCCTAATGGATTCAGAGTGACAGCAGTTTCAGACCACTGGTGGGGTCAAAGGCAGAGACAACACAACACTAATGCCCATGACGATGACAGAGAGCTTTGTAACTGACCCCTCTCGGGGTTAGGGGTGGGTGGTGATGGCTAGGTGGTGGCTGGAAATAGCAAAAGAAGCAAGCAAAATAAAAAAAGGGTCAGAGGAAGCAGCGCAGAGAAACTTTTCTTCTTCCCTCGGAGGAGTGAGAGTGATGGAGAGGGATGTGCCTGGGACGAGACAGCGAGCGTTTTTCCAGTCTATTTGCCCTGCGTCTAGACCCAGAGTCAACGGGACAGGCCCAATAAAAAGACTGGAGAGTGGAGAGCGGGGACAGGGTTAGACAGAGTCCAAAAATACTGATGAAAGGCTGCACTGTGGAGGAACAGAGGACACTGAACTCCTGTGATAGCCATCGAGAAAACTGCCTCAGTCTGAATCTATCTTCCAACGACTCTTCAGTAACTGATTCTTACACTGATCCTTCTAAAAAACACTATAGACTCATTTTATTGTGTCACAGAGCCAATTATGGAATCATAAAACAGCTGGTAAGAGACAAGACTGAATCATTCCTGTAGGAGAGTCTTGCAAATTTTGTCTTTTCTTTTTCTAAAAACCTTCCCCAAAAAGTAATGTAATACACAGAATTACTGCCATGTGATTAAAAGTCACATTATACAAAGGGCAGTTCAGGCCAAGCACTTGTTTCCCAAGCACAGCTCATACCTCTAGCTTTACACAAGAAGTTAATGGGTACAAGTGCTAAACACATCAATTTGCATTCTTCAGTAGATATCTTAAAATGAGACAGATGCAGTTATGCGTTAAGCTAGATGTGTGGTATTCAGTTTTTAAAAAATCCCAGAGTAAAAAAGTCTAATATCAGTTTAAGGTCTGAAACACTCATTGCATTTACAATGAGTGTTTCAGTGTAAGGTGCTTTCCCCTGTTTAAAACACTATATCCATTTCATTTAGGCTAATCCTTTTAAAAATGGGTTTTAGCGCAGTGTTGTTCACACACTTCACTGTTACTGGAGATAGGAGAGAGTGTTTTTATCATAGGTAACAGTTTGCTTTTTGGAATGAAAGTTTGTTGTGAAAATTAACTACTGAAACTTTCTAACGGCTCATTTTTACTGTGAATGCATATTTGTTTCAAACAAAGTTTAACCGTCTAATAACCTCCTGATAACCACTGTTAGTATCCATGGAAACCAAGATTATAAGACATCATCACCTAAAACCTACAAAGCAGCTCAATCCATGTCTAACTTAAAACAAGCTCTCTATCTGGCTCAGACTTCACTCAATCTGTGGACTTTTACAAACAAATTACAGACTAAAGTTTTGGCAATGGAGGAACTTCAAATTTACCGGCACAGGATATTTACCAACATTAACCCATTAAAGCCTGAAAACAAAAAAGTATAGCTAGAAAATTCTATTTTTTTGAGACTGAAATGATTATTTAACTTACTACTGAAATCCAAAAAAATCTAAATTTCCATAACATTTAACATCTATATTTTCTTGTATCTCATTTGATACATTATGTGTTTTTGGTAACTCATAATCAACTTGAGGGCATTTTTATCATTAATGAGATTGTATTCAGAAGTTTTTGTTAGTAATTTATTGATCATATTGATTAGAAAGAGGTATCATAAAAGTACGTATCAAATATGATACAACAGTCTTTAAGGGGTTAAACCAGGGTTCAGTTAAATCCATCATCAATAAATGGAAGGAGTACTGCACATGTGTAAATCTGCCTTGATCAGGCAGTCCTCACAAACTGAGTGACCGTGCAAGAAGGAGACTAGTGAGAGAGTCCAACAAGACACCTATGACTACTCTGAAGGAGCGACATCAGACAAGACGTTATGTTTGTACTAAACACTGAACATCACTACAAACACACCATCCCCACTGTAAAGCACGGTGGTGGCAGCATCGTGCTGTGGGGATGCTTCTCAGCAGCTGCCCCTGGAAGGGTCTTAAAGGTAGAGGGTAAAAATGACTTATGTCTTATTCAGTCTGAGAGACAACTACAGATTGGGAGAAGATATTTTTTAAGAAAGGCAATAACCTGAAGCATACAGTGAAATCTACACAGAAATAGTTTGAAGACAACAAGATGAATGTTCTGGAGTGGCGGGGTCAAAGTCCAGAATTTGTGGCTGGACTTGTAGGGCAGTTCATTCCCAATATCCGTGCAACTTGACAGAGCTTGAGCAGTTTTGCAAGAAAAAATGGAATAAAATTGCAGTGTCCACATGTGCAAGCCTGACTGAGACCTAACCACACAGACTCAGTGCTGTGATTGCAATAAAAGCTTTAAACATCCAAAAGGATGAAAATGTTTTATACATTACCATCCAACTGTATTGTACAGTAAGCAAACCCCCTTTTTACATAAGGCAATTAAAAGTCAAAAGAAGCCCATATACTTTCAAAGATAAATACATAAATTAAACATTAAATTTAGTTGCTGAGGATCAAAGTGTACTATAAGACTGTTGATGTAGGCTTGGACTGAAATGCCCATACTGAGAAGGCAGAGCAGTGAGAATGCACTGATGCTGCTTAATGAACATCAAGTTTGGGCCCGTCATTTGATAATCAGCCCAATGATCAAACAGACCTTTGGATGTGCCTTTTCAAGCTGTCACTGACTTTGACTCCCTTTTCCTGGAGATCAGAGAGCAGGGCAAGGCTTTAAAAGTGCAGGAGTTAGGGGTTCAAATCCCTCTGAGGCATTGAAGAAATGCACGCAGCAAGTAAATGATCTCACAAGAACCATTTTTAACAACTTTGCAAAGTGGAAGAAGCCACGTGAGCGCTTCTTTTGGTGTCTAAAAATTACTCCACCCTTTTGAGATTACAAATCTGTTCCAAGCTTTGCCATCAAAGCTGTGACAGGCAAACAATTCAATGAAGAGAAAAATTACAAGCACACACCTGCAAGGTCATTGCTTTTCTGACTCACAGTAAGCACAGTCGCACTAAACTCTGATTGATTTATTTTCTTGTATTTATTTGAGAAAAAGTCCCAGAAGGTGCACAGATCTGACATGCTTCCGACTAAGCAATCTTGCTTTATGCTCCCAGGGTGCACTGCAGCACACGCCAGCACACACGGGCTGCACAGCTGAGGAGACTAGGAGTTTTTGTAGATCGATTGTTTGGCTTGCAGAGAGTGCAAATTATAAAGAATGTCTGTTTGTGCAAGTGTAAAATATCACCACGGAGGAGTGTGTGCTGTGTTTCCACTTCATTTTCAGCTGCTGGCTGCAAACCATTCCTCAAATGAAAAATATCTTCAAACAGTGCAATGTACTGGAGGCTTTTTTTTACTGTATGTGGATGAAAACAGGAAATCTATGAAGCCTTATCTGTGTACATGCAACATTTTTGAGAGGTTTTAAAGCATTACTGTGCAGCATAAAACATAATAAAAGACCTTGTGGGGGGAAAAAAATCCATCCTAGGAAAGATGAAACCTTGAGAAATGTGCGAATAAAGCCTATTTTCCAACAGCGTGTGAATCTAAATTGGTTTCAGTGCCATTAAAAAGCATTTCATCCAACTTATTTGCACTTTAAAAAGCCCTGTCTGTTACAAATGAGATTTTAGAAAGCCTTGAAACAGTCGAGTTTTTAAATGTGGGTGGTAGATGGAGGTGAGAGATGAAGGGTCAGAAATAAAGACAGGAAATGCATAAAAACTTTGCTCTAACCACACTTTATTTTTTTGAATTGTAATTCAGTTTTGCACACATGGATTAACATAGCGAACAAACAGATGTTACACCAGTTTGGAAAGTCTATAATGTTGAAAAGTTGTGCAGTTGTGAGTTTGTTGCCTTAACATGCCCTGGTCAGGCCAATGTTAAATGACTTTAGCTACAACAGTAATAAGGACCCCTACCTGTATGGTTCAATATCTTAATTTCCTTTGTATTGTAGAGTCCATGAGGGCTACACGATCTTCCCGTTGCAAAGTTTGATGCTGTCCCTGTTAATATAAAAATAATGACTCAGAGACTCAGGACTTGACGTGAGAATTTTGGGACTGCAATAAGATATACAGGTCAAAAGCAGGATTTTTGATGAGAAAGAGTAACAGAATAACTGTGAGTTCTGCATGAGGTGGCAAGCGACAATCATGCAAAGAGTGACTGTGCAGGAATTGCTGATTTTCCAAATTAGCATTCAGAAACAAAAAAGATGAGTATTTGACTAGCTATTTGAATGAAACAACTTGTGAAATCTTGGACTTTCTTTGACTGTTTTTTGATTCGTCATAGACATTTCCCAACTTGATTTTTCATAGCCAACATAAGACTCAGAATCCAAACGCTTTCATGTTTTTTTGTTTTGTTTTGTTTTTACCAAAATTGACCAAAATTTTGACCCTAAACTTTTCTGCCAAATTCAATTTGATTTAACTCCTACCAGTTGGTCCAGATGAAGTCAGTACAAGATTGAATGACTGTGCGATTTACATGAGATGACGAGTAACAATCTGGTAAAGAGTGAGCAAAAGAGATGTCAATGCTGATTTGATTAGCACCACTGTTTTTCTACCATACTAACTGATAAGCAGTTAGAAATACACAATATGGACAAAAGTATTTGGTCATACCTGTTGATCTCATCAGACCTCTATTACAATCAAAAAATATATAAGGCTCTTGTCTTGAGGTTGGTGTAGTTTTAAAAACACTCACATTGAAATCAACCTAGAATGTTAAAAAGCTTTTTGATTGGAATGCATTTTAAGTTGCTGCCACTTAACTGTGATATGTGAAACCTGAGAAGCTGAAATGTCAGCTTTTCTGTGAATTTCTTGGAAATATACATTCCAAAATCCATATAAATTCCTTAAAATTTCACTAAATTCACTAAAATTTGTGCAAGAAGTCTTCTCTTTTCTTTCTAAATTTTCCTACAAAAATTTCCCTGTTTTTTTTTAAATAGTCCCAAATATTTCATTGACACTTGACCATTAGACCTAATTTGATAAAAGAATACACCCCCCCCCCCCCCAATTTCCTGTAAATAGGATCCTTAAAATTTTGAGGCAAATTCCTCAAATTTCTAAGCAAATTCCCAAAAATATTAATAATGCATACAACAAAATTGCCTGAAATTTCCATAAAATTCTTGAAAAATTCGGACAGCACCCACCACACTAAATTCTAAAACAATTTCTAAAAAAAAAAAAATAAACGTAAATGGCACAAATTTGTCACAAAAAAGTCACAGAGTCACTCTGATGATCACTCAACAGTCACAGAGTCACTCTGATGACCATTCAACAGTCACAGAGTCACACCGATGATCACTTAACAGTCACAGAGTCACCCCGATGATCACTCAACAGTCACAGAGTCACTCTGATGACCACTTAACAGTCACAGAGTCACTCTGATGATCACTCAACAGTCACAGAGTCACTCTGATGATCACTCAACAGTTACAGAGTCACTCTGATGATCACTCAACAGTCACAGAATCACTCTGATGATCACTCATCAGTCACAGAGTCACTCTGATGATCACTCAACAGTCACAGTCACTCTGATGATCACTCAACAGTCACAGAGTCACTCTGATGAACACTCAACAGTCACAGAGTCACTCTGATGATCACTCAACAGTCACAGAGTCACTCTGATGATCACTCAACAGTCACAGAGTCACTCTGATGATCACTCAACAGTCACAGAGTCACTCTGATGAACACTCAACAGTCACAGAGTCACTCTGATGATCACTCAACAGTCACAGAATCACTCTGATGATCACTCAACAGTCACAAAGTCTCTCTGCTGACCACTCAACAGTCACAGAGTCACTCTAATGACCCATAAACAGTCACAGAGTCACTCTGATGACCACTCAACAGCCATACTGAGTAACTCTTAGTGGGTTACTCATCAGTGGTCAAGCTGTCGTGCTTATGAAAGCATAAGCAACAATCTTGAGGTTTTATGAAAACAAATTTTCATTTGTGTTTAATTGCCAGGAAAACCAGCAACTTGCCTGAGTGTAAAACAACATAATTTATAGCAACATTTATAATTCGTGCCTATAAGCCAGTATACAAAGTTTCTGTTTCAAAGGCCCAGTCATTGACAGACTGTATTACAATCAAAATATACGGCACTTTGAGAAAGTCTGAGTGTAGTCTTTAAAAAACCCAATCACACAGAGCCTAATAACATTACCAAGCTTTATGATTGTGCTGCTTTGAAAGCCTATAGGGGAAACCAAGCGGAATATGATACAAAATGTTCCTAAAATATACTGAAACTTCATATCCATGCTGTAGCAAAATGCTGCAAAGCCCTCTTTGATCTCGTCCCATTACGAGAACTCCTCCGTCTCCCTTCCTCTCCGCTCAACATCCACAGCTGACTGCTAATACTCTCCCTCCCTCACCCCTTATCTCACCCTTCTTTCCATTTCTCACCTTCTTGCTCATATTCTCCCACTCTTTAACCTCTCACTGCACCTTCCTTTCAACCCCCCCATTACCCTCCTCTTTAGCGTCCCCCAGTAAAGTGATCCCAAAGCCATGCTCGTGGGACACAGAGGGAGGAAGGGAGGGAGAGAAGTCTAGTCTCGCTCATGAGACAGAGTGAGATGATGAGAGAATCAGGTGCTTTGTCTGGATGACATAATATGACTGAATAAGAAAAGGGTCACAGCTGGGTCTTAGCCTTATACAACTCTCTGTCTCACTTTGTTTTTTCATTGCTGTCATTCTCCATTGGATCACTTCTTTCTTTTCATACTCTTTCTTCCTTTTGCCATCTTCTTGTTGCTTGTTGCCTCATCCTCTGCTGCAGTCTGAAGAGAATGAAGAACAAATCCCGATCAAGAGGTTTGGTTTTGACACCTCAGAACTGCACTATGAATCACCAGGACGGGGATCCCTGGGTGTGTTTCTGATTTACCTCCCCAATATAATGTGACCGCCCCATAGGCCGGGCAAGCCGAGGCTTCTGGGAACAGTTAGTAATTCCTTTAATTCACGGATGGATTCTCAATCGAGCTCCCCTTGCTGCAGCTGTTGAATCAACGTATAAATATACAGCATAACTTATGCTGTTTCTTGGAGGCTATAATCCAAAATGCTTTTCCGTATGGAAGGTGGGGATCCAACAGGAATCAAACCCCCCAAAACCTTGTAAATCAGCAGTGACTGGTTGTGATTTCTCCAAATGAAAACCACCTTTCACATAAATCCCTGGCCTTGCTCGGTTTGTTTTAAGGAGCAGGATGGAGTAGGAGCTGATGAGGAATCATGATAAAGACAGGAGCATATTCTGATCAAGGTTTGCTAATGTGGGATTGTAGTTGCAGAGGTTGATTAAAACTGTAAACGGACTGTTTTGCGCTAATCAAACTGTATTTATACTTCTTTTGTTTCTCTGTCAGTTTCTTTCTCACTCTCTGTCCCTCTATTTCACTTACCCTGGCAGCTGGCTGTCTATCCATTCATCTGTTGCTATTTCAGATTAAATTTAAATTAATTAAAATTAGATATGCCACTCCAAAATTAATCATAATTTAAAAAATTAATCAAAATTAACTACAGAAGTACAGAGATCGATTTATTAACTACAGAAATTCTGAGGTTATAACAATCAACTAAAGTCTGAGATTAATTAAGATTCACCAAAAAAATTATGAGATTAATTGCAATAAATTGCAGAAGTTCAAAGATTAATCATGATTTACCAAAGAAGATTAATTTTAAACAATACCAAAAATTCTGAGATTAATCCTAATTGACTGAAGATTTTCTGACAGTAACTATGAGATGAAACATGATGTGTTACAAAGATTTTGAGAATAGATGCAAATTCAGAGATTAATCATGATTAACTACAGAAATTCTGAGATTTTTTTCCATTGCTACTAACTAAGGAAAAAGTTATACAGTAACAGTAACACTCAGAAAGTCTGAGATTAATTGTGATTAACCACTGAAATTCTGAGATTAATCCCAGTTTGACACAGAAATAGAGATTAATTTAAAAAAAAATCACAGACTCAGAGATGAATGTTAACAACTAAAAAATTTCAGAGATTAATCAGTCAACCACAGAAATTCTGAGATAAATTATGATTAACTAAAGAAAATTGAGAGTTTTTGAATAATTAATCTCAATAACTACATAACTACACACAAAATTACACACAAATTATGAGATTATTAATGGTTAACAACAGAAGTACTAAGATTAACTGTGATCAATGACAGAAATTCTAAGATTAATCATGGTTCAGTACAGAATTTTTGTGATTTATCACAATTAACTGCAGAAATTCTGACATGTAAGTAAATGCAGCATTTATGAGATTAATTGCAAATAATTACAGAAATTCTGACATAATCAAACAACTACATAAATTCTGAGATTAACTGCAATTACAAACAAAATTTCTGAGATTTGTGTCAATTGATTTCAGAAATTGTAAAATAAATCTCTTTTTAACTACATAAATTATAAGATACCTTGCAATTTAAAATACAATTCTGAGATTAATCACAATAAATTACAGAAATTCTGACATTAATCAAACAACAACAGCAATTACATACAGCATTTCTGAGATTAATCTAAATTAATTTCAGAAATGTTGAAATGAATGAAATTTAACAACAGAAATTCTCAGATTAGTTGCAATAAAAGGTAGCATTTCTGAGATTAATCATGATTAAAAATGTTTATCATTTGAAAAACATTTTTTTTTTTAAATCTTACTCTTTCTGCAAAAAATATCTCTTCTCACTCTTTCTCCATCTGTCCGTCCGTCCGTCTGTCCATGGATATTTGCCTACTGGTCAGTTTCTGCTGGAGGTTTTTGCCAGTTTGAGCAGCTCTGTTTCAACTCTGCACCTTGCAGCCACTCAAACCTCCAGCAAGCTTATAATCAGTTATCACATGATCTGTTGCATCTAAAACAGGCTCTCAGTCCTGAGAAGATCACATACATGTTTTCCTCCACAATTTGACCACAATTTTCACATCACCTGAAGGCAAACCTAACTTTCATTATGCTCAGTAGAAAATGAATAATAAAGGCTATTTTTATCCAATCTGAATGACAGTGACTACAGTGATGTAGTTTCTCCTGTTTAAATTTAGCTGAAATAAAACATCAAACAGAGTAACTCAGGTGAACGGTCTTTCTTGCTCCCTTTCTGGACACCTAGTGGTTTCTTTTACCACCACTGGTCACACCTCTGCTCCTGCTGAATCCCTCCCTGCCTTGAGTCGCTGCAGCGAGTGAAGAGCAGCACAATGTGTCTGTGGCTTCACAAATGTGAGTGGAAATAAGATGATGTGTGTAAGCGTGAGTGTGAGACCGAGTCCCTGCAGTGTCTGGCTTCTCAGCAGTTAATCCTAACAGCCATGGTGTGTGTGCCAGTCACTTTCAATTTAAAGTGAGTGGCTTCATGCACTGTGGTAGCAGACATCGTAGGAGAATGGATTATAGTGATGCTAAACTTTTCTTTGTAAATGCAGTGATTTTAGAGGTCACAATTAATTCAAGCATGTGAGCTGAAGTGTCACATCTGTTTAAAGGTTCTTCTTAGTATTTCCACTGAATTGTCCACTCCAAACTAAATATCTGGTGTTTTAAGAGCCGGCCCTTTTTATTGGGCCTTTTTTTGTCCTTGTCCCTCTGTTCGTCTCTGCCTTTTCCATGCCATCCATCATCCACTGAGGTCACCACAACCTTTCAGCTGTAATATTTCTGGCTTCACAAAGACAAAAAAACCCCATCAGGGCGAATACTGGAGTGGCTTTGATGGGTATAAGAAACGAAGGAAAATCTGCTTTTGCAAAACCGTGATGATTTTTTCTTCAAGAAAATGGGCAACCCCCTAATTATCGCTAAAACCCAAAGTTTTCCACATGGCTCTGAGGCCACGTGACGTCAAGTCGTGTCTCTTTAAAATGAGACTAAATCCTCAAAAAAACAGTGAGTCATTTTCACCAATAAAAAGTGCTATCCGAGGGAAGGCTTTGTAAACGATATGCTCAGCCTAGACGGAGGGTTTTGAATATGTGGGCCCCTGAAACCTTAGACCTCGGGCCACTTGGATTTTGTGGTGCGTGTCAGTAATTCATCCCCCCAACAGTGAGAAAGTGATATTTTTTCAGCCAAGGGGGAATTGATTCCATCACCACAAACCTCATCTTACTACCCTAATACCAGTGATGGAAGAAGAGCTCAGACCCCTAGAAGAAGAGCTAATTGTGCAGTGTGATGGCGGAGAAATGCTCAGCTTTAATTGTGCAACGCAGGGCAAAGTAAAGGTTATTATTAGATATGGGTGTTTGATAAAATATGGAAGATAAAAGCTTAAAAAGTGGTTAAAAAAGCTGCAGAAAAAGACACAAATCCTTTCAATAAGTAGATAAGAGGTAAAGGAAGTAAAACTACTTTCAAGTAAACCTACCTGTCATTTCTTAAACATTACAAGTCCAGCCACAAATTCTCTATTGAGGTCTGGGCTTTGACTCGGCCCCTCCAGAAAATTCACCTTGTTGTCTTTAAATCATTTCTGTGCAGTTTTGGCTGTATGTTGTATGCTGCCAAGAAGCATCCCCACAGCATGGTGCTGCCACCACCGTGCTTCACAGTCGGGATGGTGTGTCTTGTCTGGTTGCCTACATTATGGTCTCAACAGACCAATAAACTTTCTTCCCCTTGACCATGGAGTCCTCCACATGTAATATGAGTTTTCTTCAACACCCTACTCCCGAGGGTCATCACATACATTTGCACAAGGGCTAGATTTAGTCTTGAGAGAGTCTCTGGGGGCCGGACTTCCAAATAAAAAAAAAAATGAAATCAATATTTTGGTCTGATTAACATATAATTTTATTAGTGTTTGTATTTTCTTTAAAATCAGGACAAATCAGGACATTTTTAAGCATTACCAGTGAGATCTATCCTGCTCTATAATGCTGAAGACCAGAAGGAGACAGGCATGCCCGCAGAATTGGCTGGAAAGAATGGGCCCTCAACTATGATGATTTAGCACCAATATGAACTCATATTTCACACTTTTCACTACTTCACTGCTTCGTTCTGCCATTTCTGCAACATTTTGTGCCACTTTTATCCCATTTTTGCCACTTTTTGTCCATTTCTGCCATTTTTAACCCATTTTTGATCTACTTTTTGCCCTTTTTACCTTTAATACAAATGGTTTGCCACTCTTTAACCACTTTTCACCACTTCATCTGTCCATTGTTGCCAGTTTTAACACATTTTTGATACTTCTTTCCCTTTTTTTTTGCCCCTTGAACACTTTTTTTTGCCATTCTTTAACTCCTTTAAATTACTTGTCATTTTTTCCCGTCTTTATCCATTTTTGCCACTTTTCATCTATTTTTGGGCACTTTTTGTCCATTTTTGCCACTTTTAACCCATTTTTTATATACATTTAGCCCTTTTGTCCTTTTATACTAATGTTTTGCCACATTTTAACCTCTTTTTAAACTTTTCCTGCAAGTTTTTGTGCCTTTATGCCACTCCACAATTCATATGGATGCTTATCACCCATTTTTGCCACTCTTTAACCCCCTTTTCACCACTTTATCTTGCCATTTTAGCCAGTTTAACACAGTTTTTTAATATTTACTAGTAATGGCAGGGTTTCCTCCAGGATTTTTTGAAACTGTGGGGGAGGGCGTTGCCTAACCAAAGCCCCCAACCAACAGCAGTTCTGTAAAAACAGATCAAATGTTAGTCATTTTTAAAACTATTTGAATATTAATTGCTTTTGGGTTGGATTTAACAGCTGCAGACATTTACGATACTCTTAAAACCAAAACATTTTCTTTTCCTGCTTTTCTGAATTTAATGATCTTCTGGGGGCCAGACAGGAAGTTTTGCGGGGCCTGATTTGGCCCCCGGGCCGCCAGTTGATGATCAGTGACCTACTCTCCCATAAAGCTTCGACTGGTAAAGAACCAGGGCAACACTCGTTGTACGCATCTCTCCTTGTACGCAGTTGTTGTATGAGCCTCTCCAATCTCAGCTGCTGAAGCTTGTAACTCCTTCAGAGTAGTCATAGGTGTCCTGGCGGTCTCTCTCACTAGTCTTCTTTAGGGCCCTAACCCTAACCCATGTGTCATATTCCTTCCATTTCTTGATGATGGATTTAACTGAACTTTGGGTGATGTTAAGTGCCTTGTACTTTTTTGTATCCATCCCCTGACTTATACTTTTCAACTACTTTTTCTCTGAGTTGCTTGGAGTGTTCCTTTGACCTCATGGTGTAATGGTAGCCAGGAATACTGATTAACAAGTGACTGGACCTTCCAGACACAGATGTCTTAATACTACAATCACTCGAGACACATTCACTTCACTCAGGTGATTACTGCCCTAACATTACTTTATGGGAAACTGTTCACCTTTTTTATTAAAGAGGTTTTTCACAATAGCTGTCATTGTGGCGTCAAAAGGGAAGCTCTGAATAGACCTTGTGTTTTCAGAGGTAGGTTTCCCATGAACAAAAGACTGGACTGGCTTATTCCACCTTGTGTGGGTCAGTAGCTCCTCCAGATAATTAAATACATGTGCAAAAATACTCCAAACAGTATGTTCCCTTTAACACCAAGTTGAGTAATTTGTCTTCAGACACTGCTCCCAGCTGATTTTGCAAAGAAAACAGGGAATACAGCCAGCTTGTGTTTTAGCACTCTCACACACTACACACTGCTGAGCTTTAATTTTCAAATAGCTCCCTTTCCCTTTGTTATATTTCAGCTGGGTCAGTGACTCTGATTGAAGTGGAATTGGATCCACGTGGCTCTATCTGGTGACTAGTTCCCCAGCTGGAAGAAACATCTGGCAGGATTGGTATTAACCTTGGGTACACTTTTCATTTCTCAAGTGCAACTATGTAAAAAACTTCTATAATCCCTGCTACTACATTGCCAATGCCAACATGTATACTGCTACAACTTATTTTAAGTTGTACTACATTTGTGAACAATAATTGAAAAGCCTTAAAACTGGGTCAACACTGCTTTCACTGCACCAACACAAGTCAATGCTTCAACTCTTCGATGCACATTAATCTAAAGTGCTTGCACCATGTGTGAAATTTCTCAGCATTCTGCTGGAAAATGAGACGTCCAGGAATGTGAGTCACCTCCAATATCTAACTAGGTGGAAGTAGCTCCCAATGTTTTAGTGACCTCAGACTGGTCAGGTAAACATAAACTGACCCTTGGTAAACAAAGTCAGGTATTTGATCATCGTGAAGCTTAGTAGTGCCATCCTTATCTCAGGGACTAACCCTTTGAAAATCTGGGAATACTCCTGTTGTTCTTGGCGTAAAAAATGCCTGAGCGTACTCTTAAAAATGTAACCTTTGGTTTGCTTGACTGCTAAAACCACTGGCAGTATAAATAATTCAAAACTGCAAATACTTTATAATGGACTTCATAAGCCGTACCACACTGATGGCAATGGAATCGACCAATCTCTTGCACAATTCCTGTCAGTATTAAACAATTCAGGCTCTCCATCCATCGCTGCTCAGTCTAGCTGTCAGTATGAGGTTTGTCTGATGTTAATCTGAAAGCTCCCTTGACTTGTGCTTGTGTACAGTCCTCAGGGCTTGACCTTTGACCCCAACTATTTGTCAGACAAACAAGTAGTAAAGCATTTCTGGGATTGGAAAGGTACCTCACCTTATCCAAAGCCCCGGAGGAATGTGACGGCCAGCATGTCGGGAAAGTTGTGCAACAGTGAGGCACATCAAACACTGATATGGGCAATTACTCCTGAGACTGCTGGGCTTTGCTGAGGTCCAGGCTGAGAGCTAATGCGTGGCATTGTCTCAGTATTAGTCACATAAACAGAAATGTGTAATGTAAACTGATGGAAGATGATTACATCAGCCCTACTTCCCTAGAATTTAAAGTAGAGATGGGTGGATTTTCTAAAATTTGCTTGACTTCACTTGAAGTCTATTGATTTTATTTCTTTCATGCCTGCTTGTTTTCCCTCATTTGAAAGGCAATTTACCTCCAGTGGCAAAGAATGACTGTAAAATATCTGCAGGGAGCTAAAGGGACAGTTGATCAATACCAATGACTCAGTGATTTAGAGGCAAAGAAAGAGGTGGGAGGAGTGTTGCATTCAAGGACATCAGTGCAAATCCATACAGCCTGCCATCTTTAACTTAATGTTTAATCCGAAATACAGCAAGGCAGAGGCTATTCTTGACCTTTCTTAAGCTCAGTGCCTACAGCTGTTGATTTCTGAAAAGGAATTTGAGGTGGCAAGAATAAAACTGGATAAGTAGGAGTGAAAGGATGAGAGGACGGTGACATAGCTAAGAAGTGAAAAAAGGAGGGTGACTGAGCTTGAAACTGGACGAAAAGCATCAGACTACATCTCTGCAGACATCATTGCAGGTTCAGACATCATGCTGGACTATGTCTCATGTAAAAACTATCTTCAGCTTTATAGAGATATTCTGATGATCACTCAACAGTCACAGAGTCACTCTGATGACCACTCAACAGTCACAGAGTCCCTCTGATGTCCACTCAACAGTCACAGAGTCACTCTGATGACCACTCAGCAGTCACAGAGTCACTTTGATGTCCACTCAACAGTCACAGAGTCACTCAGATGACCACTCAGCAGTCACAGAGTGACTCTGATGACCACTCAACAGTCACAGAGTTACTCAGATGACCACTCAACAGTCACAGAGTCACTCTGATGCCCACTCAACAGTCACAGAGTCACTCTGATGAACACTCAACAGTCACAGAGTGACTCTGATGACCACTCAACAGTCACAGAGTGACTCTGATGACCAATCAACAGTCACAGAGACTTTCTGATGTCCACTCAACAGTCACAGAGTCCCTCTGATGACCACTCAACAGTCACAGAGTCCCTCTGATGACCACTCAACAGTCACAGAGTCCCTCTGATGATCACTTAACAGTCACAAAGTCACTCTGATGTCCACTCAACAGTCACAGAGTCACTCTGATGACCACTCAACAGTCACAGAGTCACTCTGAGGACCACTCAACAGTCACAGAGTCACTCTAATGTCCACTCAACAGTCACAGAGTCACCCTGATGACCATTCAACAGTTACAGAGTTTTTTTGATGACAACTCAACAGTTGCAGGGTTACTATAATGATCATTCAACAATAATGCATAGTGTTAATGAGGTGTCACTGCACTATATGTGTTTTACAACCAAACTGAATTCCTAAATGTTCATCCTTCAATGATTTGATCACAAGAAAACCTACGAATACATGGTAGATGTGGTGCATTATGCGATTGAAATTATACTTTACAAGTCTGATTTTCTGTCAGTAAACATGCAGAAAATCAGATATGAAATGTTGAAATGCCAACAAAACATCAATTATAACATTTTTATCTATATAGTGTGACCCCAGGACACCTGCCACCAGTTTCATGCCATGGACGGCTCTTGCAACAAGCAGTACCATCTAAACTGCAGGTTACATATCCTTTACTCACGTGATCGATGTTTTTCACGAGTAGCTTCCTGAGTATAATGGTTTGTCATGAGGATCAAATCATCAGCTGGAGAACGGAGCCTCTCTGGGAAAAAGCAGAACCTCAAGTCTGCATATGACTGACATGAACCAGTAAACAAGGCCCTGTGACGCTGGTAAATACAATTAGCATGTCATGAAAGATGAATGGTGTGTCTGTGTAATTGTCAGAGAGAATTATCTGCCCAGTACAAGCTGGAGAAATTTCATCTTTGCAAAGGAAACGCTATCAAACAAATATTGATTTAGTAGTATTTACTCTGTTTTCTTTTCCCCTTTTAGCATAATAAACGAAGCAGAAGCAAGGTTAAGCACGTTTGTTACACATCATTAGCCAGTGTATCATGCTACATCGACGCTAATGCTCTGAGACTAATCTCCTTTCCTCCAATGTCACTGATAAGCTTCCTCGATCTTTTATCTGTTATCGTGACTGTGTAACAGAGTCAAACATTTTCCTCCGATCCCCTCTCATTAGGAAATCAAAGTCTTAATAAAGGTCGTTTATCTCCTCCATACCAGGCCTAGCTAATTGAATCCAGAGCGAGATTGCAATCTAGCAAGTGTGTCAGTGGATTAGTAGTGCCTGTCACCTCAATAACCCTAGAGGAGTGCAGCTGAAGTTGCTGTTATGGGTTTTGGTGCCTTTAAATGAGCAGAGCATCCTTGCTCAATATCCACATACTTCCCTCCTTAGTGAGTTACAACATAATGTTATTCATCATTGCTCTTAATCTGTGTAAAGCAGGAAATGAGACAAGATGTAAAACATAACAACTGTTATTGCAAGGCTGCTTTCCCTCTTCATCTGACATAAAGGAAAGGACTTCAATTCGACACTTTTGTTTTATTTCTTCAAGAACTTTGAAATCCCTCTTTTATTCGTTTATTTCCTCAACCCTTTCTACTTTTGTTTGCATGTTCTCAGATTGTTTTCCTTTCGATTATTTGGTCCTCCATTCTGGATCGGATGATGTTACAGCAAAGCATCCGCCTCTGCGCAGTGGTTGCTGGCAGCCTCAGCTTGCCAAAGACCTTGAATTGTGGAGAGAGTAACTCTGACACAAAGTCGTGTGGCCTGTGGAGATCAGGTCCTTGAGAAATCGGGCTGTTGTGGTGAGACGCAACATGACCGCTTGCAGGCGTTTCTGATCCTAAGATGGGTCAGCAGCCTTGTCTTGGGTGTTGGCTTTCACTGACCACAACACCAATGCATGGCCAGTGGGATTGTCAATATGAGAGAGGAAAGAAGGCAGCATCTATGCTCTTATTCTTCTTTGGTGATGATGTAAATGAGACTCTTGGGATTTTGTTTATTTTTAACTCTCTGTTAGTGGCTTTAAAGTGTCCCAAAGCAATCTCAAGACTTTCTCTCTTACTTTAAAGAGAAAAGACAAATTCTGAAAATGTCAGAAGCAAGATTTTGTTAGCACTACATGAAATCAAATTCGTAAAGGTACCAGAATCTGAGGGCCTGGGGGGCTGTTTATACAGTCTACTTTCTGAGCTATGAAATGAACAACCTTTCTCCTTGTCCAAACTTCTTCAAAAAAGACACACACATGTAATCACTGAGTCTTTACCCTCAATTTCACCTACATATGTGAGTGATGTGCAGCTACGTTTGAAAATACCAAGGCCAAACCTGCTCATGTGCAACACAAGGAGGTGTGCTTCCTTGTGAATGAATATTAACCTGATAGAAACCAGGGGTGGAAAGTAACTTGTAGTCCATGAGAAATTTCCCCATGTGGACAATGAAGCACATAAGTAACGTAACGTAACGTAACATAACGTGACATGGCGTGATGTGACATGACGTAATGAAACATATTACACCGTAACGTAATGTAAAGTAATGTAATGCCACGTCACAAAAATGACTGCTCCATACATTAACGTACTGTACCCAAACTGCATCATATCATAATGTATCATATCATATCACATTATATTGCATCACATTGTATTGTATGGTATTGTAATGGACTGTACCATATAGTATCCTTATAGTATCCTATGGCAAGATATGGAATCATATGGTATTGTAATGTTTTATTTCATATTGTAACATAAGACATCAGAAGGTAAACTAACATAACATGAAATGACGTAACATACCTGATGTAACTAAACATGGCATAACACAAACTGCCTGAATGTAACGTAACATGGCATCGCATAAGGTAGCGTAATGTAACATAACGCAACGTAACATAATGTAACATACATAACATAACATAATGTGACGTATCATAACAAAACAGACTGCTCCGTACATTACCATACCGTAAGCTACCAAACCATACTGTACCATGTCGTATCATACTGTTTAATATCATATTATGTTGTATTGTATCTCACTGTATTGTATGATCTTGTAAAGGACTTAACTGTATTGTATCCTGTGGAAAGATATGGTATCATATAGTTTTATACTGTATCATATCATATTGTAACGTAAGATATCGAAAGGTAACGTAGCATAACATGACATGGCGTAACGAAATGTGATGTAACTAAGCATGACTAGCAAAATGCCTAACGTAACATTAGATACCGTGAGGTAACATAATGTGATGTGATGTAACGCAACCCACAAAACGTGATGTAATGTAAGTCAATGTGACATGACGTAACGTAACGAAATGGACTGAACTGTACATTACCATACTGTGAGCTACTGGCCCATGCTGTACTGTACTGTATTGTATCATATATCATATCACATTGTTTAGTATCATATTGTAATGTTCTGTACCATATTATATGCTATGGTATGATATGGTATTGAAAGGTACTGTACTGTATCACATCATATTGTAAGTTAACATAATGAACCAGACTGCCCTGTACCATACTGTATCGTATTGTATCATAATGGACTGTACAGTATGGTACCCTATGGTATGGTATCGTGCTGTATCATATCGGAACAAGAGTAACATAAAACATAACATAACATAATGAAACAGACTGCTCTGTTCCATATCGTAATGTCCCATACCATACTGAACTGCTCACTATGGTATCGTATTGTACCATATCATATAGAATTACATCGCAACAGACTGTACCATATGGTACTCTATGGTGTGGCATTGCACTGTACTTTATTGTATCGTAATGTGATGTAATGCAACATAACAAATAAACTGTGCTATCATACTGTACTGTACCACTGTAACATAACGGGACTTAATGGACTGGTCTGTTCCGTTCCGTACTGTACCATACTATATTCTATTGTATTATATATTTTCATATCATAACACATTTTACTGATAATATCTTATCGTATGGAATGGCACGATTTGGTATGTTATTTTATTCTATCATATACCAAATCATATTGTAACAAACTTTACAGAACCATACCATGACTTATCCTATCATAATGTTACTAATTATATTTAATTAAATTGAGTAGCTTTTCTAATTGTTTGTACTTTTTTACTTGAGTATACTTGTGGGGATGAACTTGTACATCCCTGAATTTACTGAGTGGAAAAAAAGAAATTAAAACTAAACTCAAAGAGTCAGCTGTGGCTTTCAGTCAACTATGTGAAACTAGCCAGTCGTTTGTTTTAAGGGTACCACATGGCACTTAGAAACACATAGCAAGATAGAGACTCAAACAGACTCATATTCATATTATATCATATTCTTCATTAAAGAAATTGACTGCTTTTCCTCACTTTAATGATACAATATGATACAAGTTCTGGAGCTGTACAAGGCAAGGTTTCTTCTGCATCAGATGAAATTCATTTGGAAAAACTACCAGAATTTAAGAAACTGGAAAGCTTTTTGAAACCAGGAACACAGTGAACGGTTGTTATGCTTTGGCAAACTTTTACCACGTTGCAAAAAAGATGCACACATAAGAATATTGCATTTGGATTAGTGGGTTGATTATGGTTTTCAGATTGTTCAGGCTGAGCTACAAATCCAAAAAAAGACTCTGCAAACCATTATAACTCAAATCACCGCCAGTGCTCTCTTTTCCCAACATTTCCTTTCTCATGAACTCCGGCAGTGTCAACTCCTGCCTCTCCTGGGGGCATCTTCCTTCACTGCCTCCTCCTTTCTCTTTTAGAAATGGTCTTTTGCATACTCAGAGCCTTGGTTGCAACACAGGAACTCCTACTGGCCGAAACAATCCTTTCTGGATTTCCTCTCAGTGCTAGTGAGAGTTTGATGGTGGAAGTGCATCTTGGGAATGAGCTTAACGGCTATATCTGGAGGCCCAAAGGGGGGTGGGAAGATAAGGGGGATAAGTTAGAGGCTTATTCGCTTTAGTTAGGCTACGATGAGATTCTAATGCAACAAGGTGAAACCATGTTTTATGATACCCAATAGAGCTCAGCAATGACCGCCCAATCTTTCAGTGGCTCTGATTTTGTAGGTAGATTTCCCCATTTAAAACCTGCATTGATATCTTAGAAAACCCTTAAATTGATATTTTTAACACCTGAATTATGCCTGGAATCCCTAAGAATGATACCTTTCCCAACAAAACCCAACAAAAGCTGGTAAAAGTCTCTCTGAACTAATCAAAAATATGTATTTTTGGTTTTTGTATGACACAAGGCTGTGTTATTAACCACCAGTACTGAAAAAGATCTCCAGGTATATAACATTAGGTTTCAAAATCATAATAGACTTTTATTATGACAGACTTTGTGGAAACAGACTGTTTCTTTTGTTGGATGTATAACAAAAAAATAGCATCACAATGCTATTTTGTGACAGAAAAAGGAGTAACAGCCGCTGCTTTGAGAGAGACACAGCCACAGTCTGCATCTTTTAATCATCTTGGACTAAAAACAAGAAAGATATAGGTTAAAACACACTTTCAGCAGGTAAAGCTGTTAGTTTATACCTGACTCAAGTGACGCCGAGACAAGCACTCCAGCAAACAGCCTTCTTGAGTGATGTAAACTCACATTTTTCTCGTGATTATCAGACATCTAATTTCATTTTTTCTGAATATATTCCATTTCCTATTATTTCTTTTCAAGATAAAAGTCTTCCATGATAATGAGAAGCAAAGACTTTTTGTGACATACTTGGTGGAAACAGACTGTTTCTTTCATTGGACATATAACTGAACTTTAGCATCACCACGCTAGCAGACAGCAGGGAGTTACAGCCGGTGCTTTGAGAGAGACACAGCCACAGCCTCAGTCTTTTAATCATCTAGGACTAAAGATAAGCAAGATATTAGTTAAAGGGGCTCTATGTAAGAGTTTTGCTTTAAAACTTTTCACTTTTGAGTTTATAATGGTGTGCACTTTATCCCGATGTGAAGAATGAGGCTCTTTATGTCTTCCTTGTTTGCCTGTATAAGCCTGTGGAGTCGTTTCTCTGTGAAGAATTCGGGCCGAATTTTCCGCGAAATCTCAACGGAAGTGACGTTGGATACTACGTAATGCGCGCACCCCGTTGCTCTGTTTATACCTGACAACGGCGTGTTGAATGGAGAAGGCTGCTTCCACGAGTAAATGACCGGCTGGCTCAGCCCAAACACCCACACAAACTCCGCGAAAACATAAAAAACGAAGACAGTTTTATCTGCTGAAGCCCGTCAAGCTAAAAGAGAGTGTGACCGACGCAGGGGGAAATCGAGGATAAATATCAGTGAAGCAGTTGAGAAATAGAGGGAGCTACGCTCGGCGCTCGGGATAAATACTGATCCAGATTTGGCCGTCTTTCTGTGGAAAAGGTAAAGCATCACTCTGGACCATGAAATACAATGTAGTGTTTTATGCTGTATAAACCATATGCTACATCACGTTAGCTTGCTTACAAAGATGCTATCCAAACAACGAGAATGTCACGTTACTCATTTAGTGTTTTCCAGATAATATTTCATCTTTTTCTTGCTTCCTGGCACTGGACTCAACTTACTGAGTTTATGTTTTGATACTTAGTTCGTAAAATATCTTCAACACATAATGTCAGCTATCTGATATCGGTGGTCGAGGCACCATTACCAGAGCTAAGCAATGTTTGCCCTGTTGCTTCTGCTCTAAAACACGTCCCATTCAACACACATTACACAGGTAAAAAGACAATTAAATCGGTCAATGCTGCACCAAGTCGCTAAGTTGTTCATTCATAGAAATGGTCGCGAAAATATCGTCCTTTTTTAATAGCCTTTGTGCTGTGTCCGCACTAGAGGTCCATATATGCTTTATTCATTTTCATTTTTAGTCGTGGAACTTTTAAGTGTTACTTCACTTACCTCCTCTGTATACACGATGCCAGTAAATCACCTTGGTCTGTGTGTGTATCAGCTGATAAACCGGAGGCTCGTTCATGAGCAAGGAGCGTGCCATCATGGACGAGCAACACAATGTTGTTGTGGTTTGCTTAATGGCCGGCGGTGTCGCTACACTGATATTTTTCTAAATCTTGCATAGAGCCCTTTTAAAACACACTTTCAGCAGACAAAGATGTCTTACTCTGGCTGACTCAATGACGCAGAGACAACCACTCCAGCAAGCAGCCTTTGTTTTTTTCTGATGTGAAGTAAGGTTTCTCTTGTGTTTATGACAGTTAGAATGTTAGGTTGCAACTGATTACACTCTATTTTCTCATATTGCTCTTAAAAATAAAAGTCTTTCATGATAACAAGAGGCAGAGACTTTTTATTTTGACAAACTTGGTGGCTAGTAAGCTGGGCAAATTCACTGGATACTGAATAAAAACAGCGTTTGGCTGGCCACTAAGTACCAATGAAGGTCTAGGCATTGGCCAACAATAATATGTGAGAAAATAACATCATTGTACTACTAGCAGGGGCTCTATCAATCCCAGACCTTGCTATGACACTCTAGGATTGTGGGTAGTGTAGTTCTTTTCCCAGAGATCACAAATAAACATTTTTTAACTAAAATAAGCTTGATGGTCAACAAATTGGTGTTTTCTTCTGGAGCCTGTACCATTGATACCCACTTAGCTAGCTTGTGGCAAGTCATTGGATACTTATGTCACTACTGCTAATAATCAAACCCACTAAAGACAAAATAAGTGGTATCTTATTTTTACCTCTGGAACCCGACTGTTTAGCTCTATCAGTGCTTACTCTTTTTACTGAAGTTGGAAAGCATTTTTAGCAAAATATGTGTACTCAAAGTGTCTTCACTGATTCATTTTAAATGCTACCCAACTTTAGCTGCTTTATTCAGCCACCAGATGTCTTAACTATAACAAACAGGCATCAATAAGTCTGCTTTGCCCCCCAATGAACTAGATACAAACACGTAAAATGCATGAAAAGGCTACAGTGAGGTGATTTTAAAAAAAGCTGGGTGGAGCTGGAGGGCTTCCAAACAGGTGCTACAGCGCTGCCGTCCCCACAGGAGGCTGTAGATAGAGTATGTGTGATTTTCTGTGTGTGTGGTGAGGGCTGTGAGGGAGGTTTTTACGGTTATTGTATTATCTTATCCTCATGGGAACCGGTCCTGATCTGCTGCTTCCTGCTCGGGGGGGAAAGAAGGCCGAGTCAGAGAGATAAATGTAGCTGAGTCAAGACAAGCGTTTATGTGTGTACACACAGTGGACTCTTGTCTCTGGAGAAATAGAGGAGAGCATTGAATCAAGTCTAATGTTTTTGCATTAGAATATTTGTTAAATTCTTTGAAAAAAAAAATGGGAGTTCACCAACGACTTTTATGCTCAGGAGAACATGACAAGATAACAGAGTAGTTCAGTTGCAAGGAAGGGTACTGACTGTAACAACTGCTCTTATCTGGATTGAAACAGGGGTTTGAACAAGTGAAAGCATGTATAGTTTTACATGCTTTGTCTACAGTGACATCAAGATTAATTTGAAACAAGATGTAACATTCTTAGCAATAGAGCTAGAGGCTGTGACAGGCTGTTCTCTGGCACAGCGCTGCCTTGCTACCATCAGGTTGCCAATCTCTATGATTCTGTCTATGTTTCGCTTTATAAACAAGATATTTCTTTTTTTTATTTACCAAAGCCGACTGATAGATGACCAATCAGTTTCATGGACCACAAGTGGCCATAAGATTTCCCCACACTCTTGCCTTCTCCATGCACAGTTTGACAAAGTATGGCACAATGACAGAACAACCTGCCACTGGTTGGTCACAATGCAGAGTGGTGACTACAATCGACAGTTCAAAAGTGGTTAACTTTATATAACCTGTGCCCCTTCTTGTTGAATACGACAATGTCAGTTTCAGAGTGTTACACATCTATGAACAAAAAAAAAAAGCACTTTAAGCGGGTAAAGATGGTAGTTCCTGATGTGCCTGACTCAAGTGATGCCAAGACAACCACTCCAGCAAACAGCCTGTACCCGTGGTATCAAAGCATGGCTGCTTATCTCTGATTTAGAGTGGGAGAGGCAGAAGTCTGGGATGAAATTTCCTTTCATTTCACTAAAAAATCACTCTGTTATTTTACTTTTAATGATGTAGGTCACTGTGGCTGGTAGGCTGGGCAAACTCACTGAGACAAATGGTCTCATAGTGTAACAAAATTAATTATGCATCCAAGATGCCCCATGGCCACCATTCAACTTGACTACACTGGAAAATCTAGGAAGTCTTTTTCCCTGAGTGACAAAGATCTTCTGCAAAAAACATGTTCAGGTTGATTCTTTTTTGAGTGTATTTATTACCAGCTGCTGCCAGAGTTGAAGCAAAACACAGATGAAATTATACTGAAGTAAAAACTTTAACCACACCCGATTCGTAAGTGTCAATTACAGCCGCCATAACACCACCCTAGTATTGGAAAGGGCTGGCTAAGAAACAACAGAGGGGGGTTACTTTTCTTCTTAAGCTAATTTGGAAAAAAAAAAAGTTTAGTTCACAAAACATGAGGAGTGTTAAGTTTACATTAAGCCAGAATTAAAAGGCTTAATGTAAATGTTAATTTATTCTAGAGCATTGATGTCGAGGTGGATCTCCTGTGGTCTTTTGTTTATGGGATTCTCTGTGTTTATATTGTTGTTTTATGTTGGAGAGAGTTGTTGGTGAAGGCAGGAGCACTGCAGTCACAGCTGCAGCTAATCCTTAGCAATCAAGATCTCCTTTAACCACCTTGTGTTGAACTTTCAGATGGCCAGAGTATGCTACAGCTCTAGTGTGGTAACCCAGCTCCTCCTCAACCTTTGAATTAAGTGACTTTCCAGTTAATTATTTGCCTGTGTAGTTTTATAACAGAGAATATAAGAAAGTAGATTCTGCTTCCATGTTTTACTGATAAAATCTCATTCATTTTTTTTGTCTAAGTGGTTTAACTTTTCGGTATTTACATGAACATGGCTTACTGAGTGTAAAATGATTCATTAAAATCAATTTAATGTGAATGTTTGTGCTTTTAATTCCAAAACTCAACTATTCCTCATTTACTTGTATTGCCTTACATAGCAAACCTACCTCTGGCAACATGGCGGCAACTTCGTTATATGTCCAGCCAGTCACTGAGGCATCTAAGTATATGATGTCTATGAGGTGGATCCTTCTACAAAGCATCAAGTTGATATGCTTGATTTTGGTTAGAGAATAAGCACACCAATGGTGTGGAATAAAATGAGACATTAGCTACAGGCGTGGCGTCGTTGTACTGCAAGCCTGTAAACAATGGCAGCCAGTGAAGAGCCGGAACTGTTGTTGAGCTATTTCAATCAAAGCCATTTATGTCAATAGAAAGATGGGTGAAGTTATCATGAAAGTTACCTGAGTTCAAGCTCTGGAAACCACTGATATGTCCACACAACTTCATGACAGCTCAGCCAGTGTTTGTGGAGATATTTCAGTCTGAGCTGGACCACCTGACAGATCAACATTGTCATCCCTGGGATAAACACCACAACTATGGTGAAAAAAACCTTTCAGTCCAGTTTCATCATATCTGTATTTCTTTTTAATGTACTTCTTTTTTAAAGCCAGCCAAATGTGAATGTTTTTATGTTTTATTTTGGTCACATTTCTTATGAATTCACTGAAGTCTCTTAAAGGTGAAGCTGAAACAGAGAAGGACTATGGGACAGAAAGATCCAGCCTGGAGTGTGTCACGGTGAGAATCTAGTCAAACACACACAGACACTTCAAAGTGAGGAGGCTTGCACTGAGGTGGTTGGAGGCGTCAGAAGTGGATTGACAGGTATGGATGGGTCAGTCATTGTTGGAGGGCTTCTTGTTGAGCGCACAGGTGCGGTTCTGAGGAACCAAAGCCGACCACTTGAGGAGACTTCAGAGGAGGAGGCTCAGAGGGGAATGTCAACACCGACAGCACACACACAAAAAAGTGATAAGCACAAATGTTAGTCTTGCCTTTGAGGTTTAACAGCCTCCTTTGGCTGCATGCGGACTCAAACAGCAACGATAACTCCATGTGTCGGGATTGTCTTTGAGTTGTATCTTATTTTGTCTTCCAGGGAAACGCACAAAAACACACACAAAAGTGCAATAAATCCAAGTGACACGCTTGTCTATGTGGAATATCTGATTTCACTTTTAAACACACACACTGCTTCAACTGCTGTGTTTTCCTTTGTGGCAGATCTTATTTCACTGAGATGTCTCAGAGGTGTATGATTGTATTTCATCTGCAGGCGTACAGGACTACAGCTGTCTTTGAGATACTCCTCCAGAAAAAGGCAGAAAGTATTTTCTGGGAGGAGAACGGCTGCATGTAGACTCAGCTAGCATCGCAGTGTCACTTCAGATGGAGATGTCAGACAGCTCTGTGTCTGTCAGAGAATGCAGACTGAAGCTCTAGGGGAAATATATGGATGCCACTGCATCAGCACACTAACATACAGAAAATAACTACCAATAACAAAGTTATCTAGCTGAACTTTTTCTGATTCATGATGCACTATGTCTTCTTTTGACTCTCTGAATAGTAAAAAATGATTGTAAAACCATGACTAAGGACTTTCATTGGCACACGAATTAGCTAGCTTACCATTAACTTGCAGTTTTGGATCTGTAATCTGCTAAAAAAAAGAAGTTTCACACTCAAACCATGCACACAAAGTCCAATGCATTTATTTTTCCAATTGTTTCAAAGAGATAAGATATTCCTTTATTAGTCCCACAAGGGGAATTCCAAAGAGTGAAGCGAAGATGAATTTGAAAAGAAAAGGAAAACTCTGAGTCAGAACCATTCATTTTGGTTATTGTAACACCCTTTTCACCACTTTTTCTGCCTGTTTGTACAACTTTTGCGCAATTTCTGCAACTTTCCACCTATTTTTTGCCACTTTTAACCCATTTCTGCCGCTTTAAACACTTTTTATTCGGTTTTAAGAAAAAGGGTTGACATTTTAAAGAAGGCCATACACTACTAACCTGACACGCCAGATGCATTTGTTTTACATATCCATCTGGAAAACCTCCCAGAGACTGTGTTTGGGAAAGCGCAGAGACTTTGAAAAAAAAAAACACGGAGGGCGATTGGATGAACATTTCGCCTGTCACATCTTTACGGGCCAATCAGAGCAACAAAACGCATAACATGGCGACTGTAGACATGTTAGTACATGACTTTTGTCATTTTTGAAATGAAAAAAACTCATCGCTGTTCTTCTTCTAATGAAGAAATGTCGTCAAGTTCTGATAAAACTGGCACTTTATCAGCATCCACACTAATCTCTTCCGCCATAATTGCACCGGCCTCTTGTCGCTTACTCCTGATTGGTCCTGTCACTCTCTTACAGGGCCCAATCTGTCCAGATGGGCGCTTTGCAAGGTGGATTCACCAGTGAGAAACACGGAAATGGGCGAATCCATCTACTTTGCAAGACTAATATACAGTGGCAGACGTTTTCAAAGTGTGGGGGAGTGAGTCTCCCCTAAGAGAAAATTATTCCTTTGGTGGACCCCCATTCACATAACGATTCAGATTGAAAAAAACAACAACATATTTTTAAACATTTCTGTCTAATCGTTAAACATTTTTTACATTAATACAGAGGTGTCAAACTCAATCACAGCAGGGGCTGGATTCTGGATTCAGGACTAACCTGAGGGCCTAACAGGGTCACCTTTTTAACCATAAACTATCAACCTTGTTTCACCAGTAATAAATATGACAAAAATATATATATCATATCTTTAAAGACTCACAATCTGAGAAAAGTAAATTTATTAGTTCAAAAAGGTCAAAACATGATATTGAAATTGAAAAATATGTTTTTTAATGGCAAATATATCAGAAAAAGTAAAAATCATGAGTTTTAAATTAAGGTAAAATTATGAAATACATTTTTTAATCATGAAATTAAAAGTCAAAATCCTAAGTTTGAGTCCTAATTGTGAGATGCTAAATTGAAAATGTGAAATTAAAACACAAATTAATTTCTTTTCCCACACTCCTGATTTCTTATCTAAATATTTTTACTCCTTACTTCTTCAGAATTTTTGTTTTACTTATCAAGGATATCTTTAATCATCAAGGATACATTTAAATTTTTATACTTGAGGAAATCTGCAGACCTCACACTGATGGGCCAATTATAACAGAAATATGAGATCATCTTGCAGGCCAGATTTAACTGTTCCATGGGCCGGATCTACAAATGTTCTTAAACATCCGTCTTTCCCAGGCAATGAATTTATTGCCAATACTACCTGATTATTCTGCTCTACACTCTTATTTAGTGGGAGCTACAAGTTTGTACAGTTGATGCAGGCTTGCATAACTGCGGAACATTACTTGCTTTTGTTTAGTGCCTCTTCACTGAGCAGTGACCAAAATACCTTTATCTTCCTGTTAAAAATTCCCCTAGTTTGGTCACTAAACTTGTTGCTCAGTCTTGAGAAGAATCCAAGGTTTACATAGCCTTATGCTGTCATTAGCTTCTACATCTTTGCAAATTTAACACCGTGATTTGAGCATCACCAGGATCCTTGCAGGAAAATCCTAAGTTTACTAGCTGACTCAAGATAGTAACTATAAGTCTATCCATTTGGCTCCATGCACAGCCAAAGTTAGCAAAGCAAATCACCTTTTTTTTGTGTGTGTTTATGGTTACATGCCTCCCCTTGAGTTCTTTGGAGCCCCCAGGGGAGTCTCACAGTTTTAAAACCACTGTACTACAGCATTAGTAAATAAACAAATAAACAAATGTGTTGCTTTGATAAGGACGGTTGTTTTTCAGGTAAAAAAATAAAATGTAGTTATCACAGTTTAAATTTACGATGGACTGTGATTTTGCTGGCCTCCATGGGCTGGCTGGGCCCTGAAGAGCTTTCCCCTTTATCCCCCCTTATGGGCAGTCTTGGCATGCATTCAGACCTACGGGCAATTTAGAGTCACCATTTAACCTCACAAGCATGGACATTTTTGGACTGTGGGAGGAAGCCAGAGTGCAGGAAGAGAACTCTGCATGCATGGGAAGAACATGCAGACTTCACACAATAAGGACTTTTCTGACAAGGGATTCATACCGGAAACCTTCATAGCAACAGCACAACCATTGCACCACCATGCAGCCTAACTTTACATGTGTTTTGTGCACATGAACAAAAATAGCCTGCAGAATGCAAATTAACTGGGTGCAATTCCAGGGAACTCAAACTCTTGTTTCTGATCAGGATCTAGAAGAGTATTTCTGCAAGGCTGCTGTTTGCACACACTGGTTTCAACTTTTTATGCAACTTTTCAGGTTATTTAAGAAAATCCGTCACCTCAAAGAACTTTGTCAACAGCCGGAGGCACATTTTTTATACCGCTTACTTGGAAACAGTTTCATAGCAGCACAATAAACAGAAACAGGGATTTACTTTTGATCCTATATCAGAAAGCATATGGCGCCTACTCAGACTCTCTTTGACTTTATAGACAGTACAAGAATGCAAAGGGACTTCTTTGACATTACATGGAATTGATTTGTGCAATGTTAATTGGAATATTTGGGGAAATACTCCCGGCATCTATGAGAAAGCACCACTGATGTGGGGAGGTTGTGTAAAGCAAAGTGGCCTCTACTTGATTGCCTTTTTGCTTTTTTTTCTCTGAGAAGTTGGAGCTGTTTCAGACTGTATCCAGGCATTTCATTAAGCAGTGAGGAAATGCAGACCGCAGCTCTCCCTCACAGCTTTTGATGGATTGTGTTTTTAGGGAGGGGGCTAATTCAGATGCGGTTGTAATTGTTTCGGTGGTCAGTTTTTATAGTGGGAATGTAAGAGGGCTTCGCCAGTGAGCTGATATTTTGCATGGAGAGGAATCAACTTGGCTCTACAACCTGGTCTGATTAATTTCACAGCTCAGTTCGGCTCTCAATGAGGGCCATTAGTCTGAAGATGTGATTTAATAAAAAAAAGTAGAAAGAAAAAACAAATGACAAAATGCCTCTAAAACATGAACTGACAAGAGCCAGTGGAGAAGAAAACGCTGGGTGTGTTGCAATAAAACATTAGAAATCGGTGTTTAATAATAAGTTAATACTCACACGAGGCTGTGTGGTTACTATAAAGGAATCACATGGGGAAAATACTTTCGATATTAAGTGTTTGCATTGGCTGTAACTCTGCTTCAAAGTTTAGGAGGGCATGTCAAGGTCAAGTTTCGCATACAAATTAAGTTGTGGCTTGCAAATACATTGTTCGTAGCAAACGTCATCAAACATTACTAACAGTATCCCATCAACATGACCAGCCTCATGATTGTGACTTGCAATCTGATTCTGATCGCACTTAATACAGTACCTATAAAAAGTACTCACCCCCTTGTTCACCATTTTATTGATTTTAAAAGTCAATCATGGTCAATAAAATGTGAAACAGGGATGTGCTGGCTAATCAGCAGTAGCAGTGTGGTAAGAGTCAAAAATAACCACAATGGTTTGATTTTACCGTTTTAGCAGGGGTTACAGTTGAGATCATCAGTATATGAGGACTAATATGAGACAACTAACAATTAGACTCAATTTTCAGTTGTAATGCAGAGTTTTAAGTTAGTGTCTAGTTAATAGAGCACTAGCTAGTTATGTGTTTGGATAATTTGTTGGTGTTTTCAGTGCAGGACAGTATTTGGTTGTTCTTAGCTGCTAAGTTATAGTAGTAGCTAACGTGCTAACTTATAGCTAATTTAAAGCTAAGTGCTCTTGGGGTTCATGTGTTAAATGTAGGCGTATATTGTGCAACTGACATGTGTTTCAGATAGTGGTTCTCAATGTGGGGGTTGGGACCCCCTGGGAGGGTCACAAGACACTGCATGGGGGTCAACAGACGTCTTCCAAAAAACAAAGAATATTTTTAAAAGAATTCAAACTGTATATTTGACCATTTTTAATAAACATATATGCCTTAAATTAGTTAAATGTAACAAAGAACATGGTTATTTGGGGAGATTTATGGGAATGTGCCCAGCTATGTTCAGCCACCTTTCGGTGCAGCGGGGGTCCCTGGTCTCTGTCACTTTAAGTTTGGGGGTTGCGGGCAGAAAAATTTGACAACCCCTGGTTTAAGGAAGCACTCACAATTTTCATTATGTTTGATTAAACAACTTATAGAAAGACAAATAAAAGACAGTCTTTCCACAGTCATTTCCAAGATCCAGTCATGTGTAACATGTCTAACAGGCTGAAATAACAAGGCAGTAATAACTCAGGTTTACTATTGGCTCGGTATCTACTGTCTCAGCCTTGGGTCAGGTTCTGAAAGAGTGTCCCCAGTCGTGTTTCAGAATTTAAGTTTTGTAACAATGTTTCTGATTTATATCAGGCTATATATTTTACAGAGCTATGTCATTTGAGGAAATTTCCATGCCTCTGATAATAAGCAAGGATATCCACTGGGGCCGTGTCAATCCCCAATCCTCCATAGTGCCCTCAGGAAGCTAATTAGCCAAATCTACGTCTTCAACCTCAATTTTTGGCCCAAAGATGCATAAAGTTTTTTACAGTATTGTACGTACATGTAATTTTGATACTGTCAGAGTAGACAGGGTTCTGCAGCCCCCTTATATCTTTGGTGCCCCCCTAAGGTTTACCAGACCCCAGGATGGGAACCACTGATACAGCCCTTGTATGTTTGAACCAGTTAAGAGGGAAATAATAAGTTCAATGAAAAAGAGGACACTTTCTTAGCTACTGGATAGCATACTTGTCGCTATTAACCTCTAAAATTGCAGCAGATGGGTCCAAATTGGCTTAAAAAAACAAAAGCTTAATTAGAAGAATGAGAAAAGTTTGCTTAAACTGTTAATAAAGAACCTGTATGTTCACTTTGATGATTTGATTGCTTGTTAAGCCGTCTTTCTAAACTTAACCGTTCAATTTAAGGCCCGTTATTGGAAGTAATTCTGACCACTAAAACCTTGGGACAAAATAGAGTTAACAGAGAATACTGAGTGTTTCTCTTTCTGCAGAGATCTTCTCTGGTCAGTGTCACAACAGCAACTTAACACTCCCTGAAACTGTCTCAGCGAGGAATGAAAATGTATAATTAAGCTCATTTTCCCCCCTGTCTCAGTATCTTCTGTTTGGTGGTTGATATTTGCACAAGCTTATGGGATTCCCATGCTCAGCATTTCATCATGATAATAGCAGACTATTTTGTTCTAAGTTACTGCGTGGCTCCTGTTTAATATAGTGCTGTCATGTTTTTTTCCTTCTGTGAAAATGCACTCTCATATCTCATGTCTTCCTCTGCTGCTTCATCTAATAAGAAAATAGGCTGATCTTTGTTTTCTTTCCGATCAGCTCCACTTTGAATAACTTACTCTGCCTTATTTTCAGTTGCTTATAATGCAGTTCCTCATGATAAAGGTGACTTATCAAGGGGCTTTTTGTCGCACTTTCTGCTACAGTTTTTCTAAATTTGAAATGCAAACAGCACTTTTCCACATCTGGCTCAAAATGTGTGCTTTGAAATAATTTCTCTCATTCTTATCAGACTTTTCCATGTCCATTTGGATAGAAAAACAATGTGCATATCCCAGATAAGTGAACAAAAAAAGCAGTGAAATGTAAAGAGGACTTTCTTGTCAAGCTGTGCTACTTTTATGAAGTTTCATAACTTTGGAGTAGAACTTTCCGGGTCTTTGCTGTCGATAGCGCTGCTCTGTCATCTGGTGAAAAGGAGTGTGACTCCCACTGCCTTCATCTGCTACCAACACCACCGAACAATAAAGATATGCTGGTGGAACACAGCTGGTGGTGGTGTGTGTGTTTCTGTATCGGTCTTTATCTTGACTTTATCTCGTGTGTGTCTGTTGGAGCTGGTGGATTCGCTTCAGCTGCTTTGCCCCCGTGAAAACAGGAGCAAGGCTCTGCTTTGATGTTGTGGGGTCGAGGCCCGTCACAGCAGGACGAAACAGGAGCAGGTCGCCGGGCTTGGAGGAGCTCGTCTGGCCTGGATATTGTCTGTCTGGACTCCCAGAGAACACAGACACAACTAGACCTGGGCATTCTTCCACCACACTGTCTTTAGGAGTAGATCTGATCTGGATGAAAAGATGGAGGCTGAGAGATAACCTTGTAACTCACTCTGCTATCAGAGGAGGAGGAAAAAAGTAAACCGCTGTGGTTGCACTGCAGACATTCACATATGCAAAAGTGAAGACAACTACTTTAAGATCATTTAGGCCCGATTAAGACCTTTTCATGCACTGATCATGTTCTGTTGCAGTCTCCCTCCTTTTAAATGCTTTTTCTTTTATTTCTGCACAAAAAAAAAGCTAAGCAGAGCCACCAGAGATGTCAAAAAAGATCAGAAGCAGAGTGAGAACTTCTGCTACGTCCACTTCAGACTGGGTGCATGTTTGCAGCGTGGTGGCTGTGGCGCATGCCAGCTCCAGTTCAGCCATCACGGCTTTCAAATCTAGCGTGTGTGCTGGGAGTTGGCTGTGTCTCCCTGCTGTCTGATTCTTTCTTTTCAAGTTTTGCCACAATTAACCTAGTGACTTGATTCATTGTTTATTTCAGGAAAAATTCAGCTTGGTAAGTGTAACCCCACTGTACTTATCTTGCCTGTGACATATTCTCGGGTATATGCTATACAATTACAACAGAAATTTAATACTAACATGTGTAATTATCTTGTAATTTCTAAAGAATGAAGCGAAAATAACGTTGTTATGAGTTTCTTGATTATCATGTAATTCCTTATAGTAGTGTGGCAAGAAGCCGGTAAATAGGTGGCATTTTACCTTGACCCTAACCCTACTTTTATCCTAACTCCCTAACTCTAACCCTAAATATTACTGGAAAATTATTTAGGAAGGACTCCCTTAAATTTAGTGGGCCAAAATAATGATAGTACCAGGAATTATCAGGCAACTTATATAGAAAATCATCATCTTATTTTTTAAAGAAACTACTTGGTAGAATACCACCTAATTATCAGAGAATTGCCACAATTTTACAAGGGTAAGGGGGTTAGAGGTTAGGTTTAAGAAAGTTTTAATGACCGCCCTGCCTAGGCCACTGGCCAGGCAGTTTTGAGTAGAGGGCCAAAGGAAAGGCTCGAGCCATGGTTAGGGTAAAATACAGCAAGAGAACTGCCACAATATTATGAGGGTTGGGTTAGAGGGTTAGGGGTTAGGATTAAGAAAGTTTCAATGACGGTCCCTGCCCAAGCCACAGTTCAGGCAGTTTGAAGTGGAGGGCCAAGGGAAAGGCACAGGTTAAGGTTGGGCTAAAACACCACCTAATTCCCAGAAGATTACCACAATATTAAAAAGGTTAGGGTAAGGGTTAGAAGGTTAAGGTTAGGCTAAAACATCGCCCAATTACCAGAGAATTGCCACAATAATCCAAGGGTTAGAGTTAGGTTTAGAGGGTTAGGATTGGGCTAAAATACCACCTTATTATCCAAGAATTGCCACAATATTACAAGGGTTAGGGTAAAGGTTAGAGCGTTAGGGATAGGCAAATACACCACCTAATTTCCACAATATTTCCACAATATCATTTGATATGAATTACTTGGTAGTTAATAAATTATTAGTGGTCAAACACTTTCTTAAATATTTTCGAGTTGTAATTTGCCACCTTGTTCTTGAGACATTATGAGATAATTATACCTATTACTATAAAATTACTAGGTAATTGGGGCCTGCTAAAATAAAGTACTACCAAAGTTCCAGGCTGGTGTCCCGTTATTTATTGACCTTGACTGATAATCGTATTCCTTTATTTCAATGATGATTATAGTTATTGCTTTCATTTTTATAACAATGAAATCTCACTTTAAAACACAAACAGGAAATAATCCGTTAACATTATGGTTCAAAGGACAAAGTTTTGCCAATTTATTTGTTGCATTTTACACATTCTTTATAACTAAATACAATAAAACCAAGCTGATGTGATACACAATACTCTCTGTAATGCCTGAACAGTGTGATTTTACATGACGCCAACCAATTCTGGAGATTCCTATAGGCCTAATTGGCGGCCCAACTGTCCATCAATGTCCATAAATATGCTGATGGAAGCAGCAAAGCGTCTGTTTTGGGTTGTCTTCACACAACTTCCTTCTCCTAAATTTAGAGAGGAAAATCCACTAGAATTCCTGCTGAGCAGCATCTGTTTTACAGTAGAAATATGGGGTTCCGGCAGCATCTACTTGTTGAGGTTGTATGTTTACTGCTTGTGTGGAGTTTTGGGGCATGAAGCCAATCTTAAGAGGACCACCCCTGCACCTCCCCCCCAGTCTTTTTCCTCCCATTGAATTTGTAACCCTGTGCATTTAGCATGGCCTTAAGGCTGCTAATGTTCTTTATATATGCCGTCATTCAGTGTCTTGTTTGGACCACTGGATGAAAATGCTGGAAATTCTGACTTATTTAAATTAAGAATACATTGTAGACACACTAAAAGAGATGATTCAGGATACTTTAAGCAGCCTTACTGCTGATTTGCTGTTCAGTCAAGCAAGCCGATAACCCTGAGTATCATTGGCATAACGTCTTAGCGGTGGAGTCGATTGAATAAGTCCTTGCAGGCATCTTCGTTTGCCTGCTCGTATTTCTGAAGTGGTCTAAGAGAACGCTCAGAAGTTGCAATTATGAGCTATGAGCGGATAATTTCCAGCTTCTGTCTCAAAATAAAAGCAACAAGATACAAACCAGAGTCTTCTCTAACAACCGAAGCACGCTTAGGATTATTGAGCAGCCACTTGTGGTCAGCACTGTAGACAGATGCAGAAGAGATATCTTCCAGATAGCTTGTACAGTGTTTATAAGACTGCATAGAGGGAGCCGAGGTTCTCAGCAGCTGACCGGTGTAAACAAGCTCTATCAGCTGACCTGAGCCTGTTGGTGCACAGAGAGCGGGCGACCACCCTTGAGTTTTTTATGACGATCTGGGCATTTAAAGTTCCAGATGTTTGGGAAATGCAGGATGTTTTGTGTGTTTGTCTCTCTCTAAATTCAAAGAAAGCAGCAGAAAAAGACAGAGATGATGAAGGATTGTGATTTATGACAAAAGCATGTTGCTGCGTAAAGGAGCCTCTTGGGCCTTGACTGTGTGCAGCGGGCTGTGAGGAAGATTGGACCTAACTCTGGGTTTTTAAAGCTTTTATTTATCTAGAGAGGGTTGACTTAGCATGCATGCGTATGCAGCAGGGCCTTAATGTTCCACACTTTCGTGTCTGGAAGTCTTCAAGTGTTGGCTGCTGCAGAGGACTTGGAGGTCTGATGCCTTGCTGAAGGGCACTAAGAGGCTTTCTTGATTCAAATTCTCCATCACAGATTGAAACCACACTGCCTCTGACCTCTGGACTGCCTTTTCTTAAAGTTTCGACTATTGAATAAAAGGCTTAGCTGTGGAAAGTGTGCATGTGGTGATGGCTGTGTGGTGGAAAGAAAAGGTAGAGCTGAGGGCAACAAAATGGTGAGTGAAGAGAGAAGAATCTGCTCTTTCATGGTGCAGCTTTTATGTTTAAAAGTGCTACATTATAGCTCTTTTCCACATTTTAACACAGCCCCCTGTGGTCTGAATGATATGTATGTACCATGCTTAGGGCAAAATTTAACATGGATCAAACACCACTGGAGTGTTTGACCCTGCATAAACCAGCATCTCAGAATGCTTGGCTGTGGCTCTTTAAATGCCAACTTCACCCCTCTCTTCTGTAGGTGTGCTAATCATGGCTGCCAGAGGAAACACAGCGGTCCAGTGTTGATACAGATATAGAGCATTTTCCTCTATCAAAACATACTAACATTGCTAACCCTACTACAAAACTACACAACCCAACTGTAACTCTGCCTGCATGCCAACAGCTAGCATTGCTAATCCAATTATTTTAATAAAACAAGTCCACATGCCGGCCAGTTTACTCTACTTTTACTCCCACAGCCCCAGTAGCAAATTTGCTGCCATCACAGATACACTGGCTTGAAGCTTGAGGCAGACGCTCAGTCACAGATTTGAAACAAGAGTATTCAAGCTATCAGCAGCACCTTGAAGAAGGTCCTTTTACTCTCCCAGTGGGTGAAAAGTTGTGAAATTTGGGTTGCTATTTGCCATTAAGGAGCCAGTGGTGGGTCCTGATGCTAGATCAGCTAAGAACCACTGCTAGTAGCTTAAACGCATGTTAAAAAAAGGAAGCAAATCTTTTAAAAATGTAGCTTGGACACATTATTATAATGTAAAGGGATATTTTGGTATTTTTTTAAGTTAGGTATGAGGTACTTGAGGATAGGGGTGGCATTAGCCTCTAGTGATTTCATTGGGTGTTGCCCCTTCAAACAGGGCGTGCTTGAGGTTAGCTTATATGGTGCCACAGTTGGGTATAGGTGCTCCATGTAATTTAGCCAGTTTTAAGTAAAAATGGGCCAAAAAAAAGAGAGAGGGCCTCTGAAGTTGGCAATATTTTTCAATGCAAGCTTTGGCTACCAGCTATGTGCTCTTCTGCCTCAGCATATCTGAGCAGCTGTGTGCATCTACGGTCTTTGGCTGAGAATAAAGAACCACCAAACTGAGCTCACACTAGTTCTTTCAGCTCACTTCAACAGCTGACACAATGTCATCGACTGTAGCTTGTTGAATTATCAGCCATTAGAAGAATAAATCAACAGCCATAAATTACCTGGATGACAAACTTCCATTCATCTCTTCTGGTTGGGACCAGAAAGTTGAGTTATTCAGTTACCTTCAGAAAGCTGAAGAGGGTCCGTAAAACACCAGTGTTCAGTAAGGCAGAGAACTCTGAATGGGCCATGATGCAGGCTGCAGGCATCGGTGAGCCGCTGCCCTTGATCAGAAATGACTAAAAAAGTGTTGTGAAGTCCCATTCCTGACAACAGTAGCTCAATGGGCATGGGCTCACAGCTTCCACACCTACACCCCCAGGTGAGCTAACCAGTCCTCCCGCTGAAGCTCCATATGTAGAAGTTCCTCTGTGTTCTCCGGCTCATAAAAGTATTCCCTTGTATCCACATTAAATGACACGTCATCATCACTCGAGTCAAAATTGCTTATTTTAGTGCTGTTCTAGTGAAGTTACTTCTTGTTTCCTTACAGATCCAAACAGCTGTTCAGATACACTGAGGTGGGAGATCACATAGCTACAGCTAGCATTGCAAAATAGAGCCAAACACAGAGGCTTTCTGGGTGAAAAATAAAATGCTTCAAAAATTTTTGATACTGGGCCAACATTGATTTTTAGTCCTTTTTATTTTACAGAAATAAAAAGGCGCTAGCCTCCCCAAGCACGTCCTATTTGAATGGCCAATGCTCACTGAAATCTCTGGAGGCTAATGACAAAAGTATCTGCAAGTACTTATACAAATCAACTTCAATTAAAATCCAAAATATCCCTTTATGATCTTCTTTATGAATAAAAAGTAAGGTGTTGATTTGATGCCATCCAGAAATACTCTAACAAACACCACCTAAGTTGAACTACAAAAAACCTGCAGAGTACTGAAACAGAAGATTATGCAAACATTTGACTTTATGTAATTTTTCCAGTGATTGAAGCTTGCTCTTAAATGGAGAACTTAATGAGAAGCCTAGGCTGTCTTCATGCAAGTGGGCTATAATTCCATATGTCACATAGTATTAATGAATATGTTAAATTTTAAAACAGAAATTCCCTGATTATAGCCCTCCTGGTCTCTGGGCCGACCACTTTAGTTTCATATTTAAACAACCACAGACGTAATTCCTCAAATTAGGTGCCCAATTCACCGAAGCGTTATTATACGGTGTACCACTTGACATAGATGGCAGTGCTCACCAGCTCTACTGCCACCTCCAAGGAAAACACACTTCCACCCAGTGCGGCCAATATTCCCACCTCAAACATTAGCTTTAGTGTCTTATACTGAGGACAGACAAAGTGCAGCCACTAAGTGCTGTCTCAGCTGGGTTCTGGGTTTGGCATGGAAAACTTGCCCTTAAATCTATTAAATGTCACAGAACTTAAACCCAACCTCTAGATACACCTTCAGTCTGCAAAGACAGTCAACTGTCCCGCTTTTCTGGTCACAGCTGCAACTAGTGCACATGCTTTACAATGCTCCTTTACTTCTGCAAGTAGAGACAAAAATGGGACGGCCAAGACTCAAAACACAATCATTTGCAGCCTCTAACGGCAAACAAAGCTGCATTCTCCCCAGCATTCTCCAGGTTTAATCTCCTGGGCAGGAATCAGTTTCAGCAAACCAGCATTTGCAGAAAAAATCTAAACAGGAAAATGGCAGAAACATTTAAAACAAATGTCTTACCTGGTGAAGAGGAGTGATGGAATTCAGCAGCAGATTGACATGAAAAGAAGACAGAAAGAGAATCTGTTAGCAGTCAGAACAAACATAAACTTGGAGATAACTTTGCACTTTAAAGTGTTAAATAAACCTCTGTAACCTTGCAGGAAATGAGGTAATGCAAACAAAACTGACTGAAAAGGAATAATTTAGCATTTCAGTTCTGGTCTTCTCTGTGATATAATCTTATTCAGTGGTAGGAAATCCAATTTAAAGTTGCTTTATTGTCCAAGATTCCTCACAGTAAGACAAACCTGGAGCAATATGATTTAACTCCACAAACACTGCAGCTGAAACCATCATGCTGTAATAATCACACTCAAACCAAACTGATGATTTTTTCCTTGTTGACTCATTGTTTGCAGACATGCTCTCTGTGTTCCACAGGGAACGATCACCACTTCACAGATGAAAAGCTTACAAGTGCGTGCGGTGCTACGACCGCTGCTGCAGCTCAAAAATTGAAAATGTCAAGTTCCTGGCGAGCACCCACCACCTTTAATCAACAAATTGCTACAGCACAGTTCTCTTTTCATCTTTTCAGGTTGGAGCAGAATAACTGAAGTGTTGCTGAGGCCTTCTTGGCTGCTGCTATGTACATTACCACCATGTGGAAGGTCATTCATGCTCAGTAGAAAACTGCTATGGGAGTTTTGTTACTTGTGAACATTATAGTATACACCCAAGAGTTACAAAGCAGTGTTTTAACTTTAACTGCACATCCTAAATGCATGCAAGATACAGCATCGTGCATTATCACACCCTTGATATCTGCACTGCAGCTGTTCTTCTCTATATGCATGGCTGCCCAAAGTATTGTCTGGGCCCATGAAAACCCAGGTAAGGGGCCCTCCCCAGTTATGCTTTATAAATAATGTCAATGCATGTGTGTTTGATCAGTAGCATTAGTGCTAATGTCCTGGCTAACAGTTACCTCATGTTGGGCCTGAAAAGTGAAGTAAAACTATTACTGGGTTCTGATGTTTGAATCATTCATATATGAGAGTTTTTAACCTCTTTTTACCACTTTTTCCAACTTTTTTAGATACCTCTTTTTCCACTTATAAAAGATGTTTGGCATTTCTTGCTTTTATTGCCAGTTTATACCACGTTCAGTCCATTTTTACCACTTTTTTCCCCCACTTTTACTACTTTATGCTAATTTTTGCCATTTTTTTGCTCATTTTTGCATCTTCTATTTGGCACTTTGTCTTACATTTAAAATTTTTTGCCTATATCTACCAATCTTAACCACTCTATTTTTAACCAATTCTTACTAATTTTTGCAGTTTTATGCCCATTTTTGCTGCTTTTGCCTATTTCTGCCACTTTCAACCTAACATTTTTGGCCAATTTTTGCCAATTTTTATCATAATGTATTGTACTTTTTGCCTATTTATGCCAATTTTAACCAAACACTTTTATTCAATTTTGGCATTTTTTACCCTTTGTTGCCGCTTTTTATTGTTTTTTGCCAGTTTTTGCCCATCTTTACATCTTCCTTATGGTACTTTTATCCCATTTTTGTTTCTTGCTTTTTCTGTCAATCTTAACCAATTCATGTCACTGTCCACCTTTCTTTTTTTACCCATTTCTGCTGCTTTCGCCTATTTCTGCCAATATAAACCAAATACATCCCATTTTTTCATATTTTGGCCCATTTTAACTCAATTTTTTAACTTTCTGTCAATTTATTGTAATTTCTTTCCCATTTTGCCACTTCTTTTTGGTACTTTCTCAAATATTTGCCATTTTTTGCCAATTTTTGCAACTTCTTGCCATTTTTGCTCACTTGTGCCACTACTTTGCCACTTTTCAATAATTTTGCCCCTTCTTTTTTTAGCAATTTTATCAGTTTTTTTTTTACAGCTTCCACCTAATTCTGCCACTTTTAAGCAATTTCTTACCACTTTTGGTCCCTTTTTTCCACTTTTCACTCATTTTTGCTGCTTTCTGCCCATTTATGCCACTATTTTGCCATCTTTCTGCTCATATTCTGGCACTGCAGTTGCACTGGAGTCTTTAACAGACTGGTGGACCTCTTCCCATCTTTTTATTTCAGAGACTCCGCTTCTCTAAAATGCTAATTTTATACTCTTTCATGTTACTGACCTGTTGCCAACTAACTTAATTAGATGCAATCTTCTTTTCCAGCTGTTTTTCCCTAGTATCACTTACTTTTCCAGCCTTTTGTCACCCCTCTACCTCTACTTTTTGGGATATTTACATGTTTTTTCAGTTACCTCAGGTAAAAGTTTAGACATTGTGGGAATCCTTGAAGCAGTTATGGTGTTCACGGAATAAAATACAGCATAAGGATCAGCACACAACACATTTTCCATTGAGTTTACTCTCAACCATTCAGAGCGTACAGTATTTTGCAATACCAGAACAGTATGATGACAGTATTTTCAGCCTGTAAGAAAAAGCCACACTGTAAAATAAACAAACCCTCAAAGCCATAGATCCAGAGTGCATACACACTTTCCACAACCTGTTGAGTTTATAGAAGCAGCTAAGCCCTATGATCAAGCATTTGGCTGCTTTTGCTTTCCAAAGTTTGATTGCATAACCTGCAGTTATTATAAAAACACACATACTAGAACCACTGGGCCATTAAATCTGTTAGCACGATGCTGTTGAGCATGCTAAGCTGTAAAAATGTCTACATGCTGTTATGCCAAAGGCAGAGGAACCCTCCCAAAACAGGGGTGAAGTGGGTTGGTATAAAGCGTAAACAACTGTGCTATTAAAGTGTTACAGCCAGTGCTTTTGCTACTCTGGAGTGGAAACCTGGGAAAACAAGGCCAACACATCTCCACACATGAAGGCAAATGCACCATCCAGTCCCATTTTTACACATCATCTTCTCAAATGGACATCTTTCTTTTAACGCCTATAAGCAACATAAAACATGTCTGATATTTAACTGGCAGCTGGAATGACTAAAAGGTAAAAACTGGAGTCAAAGTTCCCAGAAAGAAAGCTGCAGAAACCACAAAGTTCCTACATACTTAACCCCCTGAGACCCTGCATGGACGTATGAGACCATTAAATTTAGGCTTTCCCACAACACAGTAATACTTTCTGCTATTAGAGTTTTTTAGATAATTGTCCAGAATGTGCACTGAGGTTTAAGCAATTGCTCCAAATGTTGCTTGGAAATTTTCTGAAAATTTCATGGATATATTTAGGGACCCCCAATAGGATAAGCGGTATACTAATTGGATGGATGGATATTTAGGGCATTGGCTTGGGAAAGATTCATGTATTTTCATGACATTTGGTGATATGTTTGTTAATTTTGGAAAATTTTGCTGCATGTTTTAAAAGATATTTGTTTTTAAGTTTTTTTGGCATATTCATTGAAATTTGTTAATTTTGTTTGAATGTTTGGGGGAATTTATTTTGAATGTTTCAGGCTTGTTCATGGAAATTCAGTAAAGGCATTTGTAATAAATGCCCACTTAAGTTTAAGAAATTTGCTTGGAATATTGAGATAATTTGCTTAAAAATTTCAATGTATGTATTTAAAGAATTGCTCGGGACCTTTTCAAGTATTTTCACTCACTGGGGGATATTTTGGAAAGTTTCACTGGATGTTTTTGAGTAAATTTGCCTTAAACAATTGGGATTCTCATTGAATTTTGGGAAATTTGGATGTGCTGGGAAATTTGTTTTGAAATTTTCTAGCTTTTTCATGGAAGTTAGGAAATATATTTCTAATAAAAGCCCAGGATGTTCACTGAAGTTGAAGCAATTTGCTTCAAATGTTGGGAGACCTTGATTGAAACTTTTCAAGGATATATTTAGGGAATTTGATTGGGAATTTTTCAAGCATAATTTTACAGAATTCATGCTTGTATATTTTGGATATGTTCACTAGAAGTTTTTAGGGAAATCTGCTTTAATATTTTAGCATTTTTATGGGCATTTGTTTGGGTGTTTGGAGGAATTCCTTTGGAAAATTTTGGACATTTATTTGTAAGTTTTTGGGCAATCTGGGTGTGAATACCCCTTGAATTCTTCATGGAAATTTCAGGATATTTGTTTGTATGTTGGAGGGAATTTTTGGTCACATTTTCATGGCATTTAGAGGATGCATTTGTACATCTTCTGGAATTTGGGCAGGACTGTGTTTGGATTTTGGGGGGGGAATTTTTGGCCATTTTCATGGAATTTTTGAGAATGTATTGGTCATTTTTTTCTGCAGATTTGGGCGAGGATGCTGATTGAATTCTTCATGAAAATTTCAGGGACTCTGGATTTGGGGGAAAATTTCAGTTTTTTCATGGAGGTTTGGAAAATGTAATTTTTGGGGAATTTGATAAGAAATATCAGGGTATACTTGGTTTGAAATTTTGGAGAATTTGCTTGAATATTTTTTAGGAATTACATGAAATTTTTTGGGAAGTTTCCATGAAATTCAGAACTTTCAGTGTAAATAGTGTTCATGCTTGGCTTTAACAAGTCCTTGTGGTCCATCACCACTGTGCCTCTCTCAATGACTGACACCATTTCTGAGTGACTGAAGAACCTCAACAACTGACCAAAACATCAGCTCTTAAACTGATCCAGCGCTGTATTTCCTCCAGAAACAGGACCTTACGGACATTTGAGGACATCATTTTTGGTCAAAACTAAATCCTGTTAAAAGACAAGGACTGAGCTGAACTTAGTAACCGAAAAACCATGAACACAGATGCTTTAGAGCAGTTCAAAAGGTTTTTTTCTTGCAGTGTATGTTTTGAATTCATCCCTGCCTCTTAACCCCAGAGTCAGCCTGGCGATCCTCAGGATTAGAGAGGCCCTCCAAAAAGAAATCCACACCATTACTATGAAATCAGATTGCAATACATCATTGGTAAGCATCTTGCATGGTGTAATTTTGCATAGCTAATCTTCATGTTTAAAATAAAGGCTGAAGAAGCTATTTAAAAATGAAAGCCAATAATTAACAGTTGGTTGTTTTCAGTACCTATTAACCAGCTGTCCAGCTGAACACCCACGGTACTACACATGTCCCAGAGACCTTCAATTACAAAAGAAAAAAGGAAGTGTACTGGTGGGTGAGAGGTTAGCGACTGCAGGACTGACCCAAATACCAGCCATCAGGAGGAGGATTGTTAGATGTGGGAGAGGACGTTACCTTTCACCCAAAGGTCTCCCTCTTACTTTCTCATGTGTGTTCTGTTGTAAAGGATTGACCAGGAGACATCCAGAAGGCCCTGTGAGGCCTGTCCTTCCTCCTCCTGCTCATTCAACACATCTGGACAGCAGCAAAGTAATCATGAGGGGGACTCAAACCTCCAAGAGAATGGCACAGTCAGCACAAAGAACGGACACTTTTCCCTCACTAAGTGTAGTAAGATTTGCTGCTACATAATTAAGGGTTTCCTCCTGGTGCTTAATACAAATTGCCCCAAAAGAAACTAGGGTTTAGTATCAAGTTATGTCAGTACTTAAGACTGTCCTCCGCAGCAGGCATCAAGTTGTTCTTTACCCTCAGGATGAATGGTTTAGAGCCAATCCCTATCTCCCAGTATCTCAGAGTAGGGGTTAGGCTTATGCAAAGATGACAGGCCAAGAAAGACATTACATCTTTCCCTTCTCTTCACATTCGATCTGCCAACAGCTTCTCCCTCTATCCCACTCCTCCTCCCTGTGGTTTGGGCGATTGTATAACACATACTGTGTACTGCCTGCGCCAGCAGATCTTTACCCCCTAAACACTGAAACTCAAGCCCCCTCCCCAAGACTAATGGCCCCTTCAAGCTCATGGAAATTAATATCAGTGTGCTTAGATATGATGACAGCAAGGGAAGAAAGAGCAATGTTCACTGGTCTTTAGGCTTACTTTAACCTTCATATACCTCTCCTGTTGCTTTGGGCTGGTTAAACAGTTGAGTGTTTTCAAATCTTAGCAGACTTTAAAAATGTGAAAGAGCATTAACAGTTTTAGATCGCGATTAGGGCAATGAGTATTTTATAGTTTAGTCGACTAATCAGATGTTTAACACAGTCACTACATGAATCCTATCTCCACTCCAGAAAATAATGGCATACAAACAGCACGAAAAACACAAACAATAAAATAACCAGGATCTATCTGTGACTCATTTTGTAATTTACCTTTGTTGACGACACTGATGAATCATTTCACTCCTACTCTCCCAAAAAAATCTTACAATATAATCCTCTTTGGCTAGACCGCAGGGCTACATTTATGATTCATCTTTGTTAAGTAGTTGCTAAAAACACTCTGTGTCCTGGCGTTGCTTATCTAAATAAAAGTCTTCAATGATGATTTGCATAAGAGACCTTTATTGTGACTTACTTGGCAGGAATAGTCCTTGTCTATCATTAGACACTTCACTAAACTTTACTCATCTACAATTACAGACAGGAGGGATTAAAGTGTTGCTGCTTTGAGAGAGACAAAGCCACATTACGTCTCTTTTAATCATCTAGGATAAAAAACTAGTTCAATATGGATTAAAAACACCTTCAACAGGTAAGGTGTTTGTTCCTACTGCTGTGGTTCAAGTGAAAAATAGGCAATCAGTCCAGCAATTAGCCTGCACCCTGACCTTACAGTGAACTATGGCCAGAGCGCAGCGGCCTGCCTCTGTGCCAACTCCATTTTCTCACCCAAATCTCTCTGTTATGATGCTTTAAATGATCCATAGGCCACTGTGACTGATAGATCTGGCAAATTTACATCACAATGAACAAAAACACACCATTTAGTAGACTGTTACTTTTTTTAAAGAACACAGTGGCCCTAGCTGACAACAGACTATGAAGATAAGCTGCTTAATTGTAGCATTGAGGAGAGATTCCCATAGTGCACAGTGACATGATGGGGTGCTATGGGCCCTGCTCAAATATAACCTTGACAAGAAGCAGTAAAATTACCATATTGACCCCAAACAGTTGGGGAGTATTTGGACAAATGATCAATTGCAAGAACTCTTGAGCTGCACACACCAAGGACAAAATCTGGCCCAAAATCATGAAGTGTATCCAGACTTGCTCTTGATGCGCAGACTGAAGCCTTGAATGAGAATGGGTAAGATCAAATGTTGGAAAAATTCTCCTTGTCCTTTCACAGTCATGAAAGGGATTTCGACCCTTAACATTTACCTAAGATCTCAGTTATAAAACTTTCATTGCTTGAATTTCGTGGTCCAAAATGTATCTCAGTCGGGTGTTCTTGACCTAAAGCACCTGGCTCACAAGCCTCCCACCTCCCAGTCCCATAAGATAAGCCTGGCATATGCTTTAAGACCTCCACCCGCTATCCAGTTCTGTCCTCTCCTTCTCTCACGCCCTTTCGAAACCTTATTCACATGGCTTGACTCCAGCTGTAGCCTACAGGGTAATATTCAGCTCCTTAAATCAGTGTCCCTAACATTACTGCCTATTTCTGCTCTCCCTTCTACCTCCCATCCTCACAGTTTCCTTCCCCCACATCCCCAGGCCACTGCTTTCTAGGTAGCTTACCTCTCTTCTCAAGGCCAAGAGGAGGGGCTGGAGGCAGCGTGGTTATGGTAGTAAACCTGACTGATGTGCCTGCATCTGCTTCCAATACAAAGGCAAGATAGCAGCGAGCAGTCAGATCTTCTTTGAATGGAAACTGTGCTGCCAGTAACTCTCCCCTCTCTAAGTGGTCATTCCTTTTTGCTGCTTGGATTTATTCAGTCCTTTTATGGCCCACACTCTCAATAGTGGAAGATTCACCAGCTGAGATCATGGGCAACTCACCCTTTCTTGAATTACTTGAATCAGCCTTTTTACGTGAATCATAGCCTTAACTTGTGATTACGCACTTAGATAATCATCTAGATTCCAGTGAATTTCTTTTACAAGTTCCCCCCTCTAGACCTTAAACTTTTCAGCCTGCTCCCCCAAAATAAAGGGGCCTGAGACAGGGGACCCCCACTATACCTGAAGGTGGTTGAACACAGCCACGCACAATCAAGAATAGTCGTATGGAGACGTGGCTGTCCATAAGGGGGCCCATGGAGGTCAGCAAAATCCTGGTCCATTGTAAACTTAAGCTGTGATATCCTTATTTTATATAAACTGAAAAAATAACCAGTCTTATCAATGAAACAAATCTCTTTTTTAAATAATTTGTGTAGTAAAAAGCCGTCTTAAAAATGTAAACCTATTTTGTTAAAAAAAAAAAAAAGAATTAAAATGGGTTAAAAAATGTTAAAAAAAAAAAAAAAGGTTGTTTATGGCAAAAAAGGTGTTGAAACTGGATCGTAAAAGTAGCAGAAATGGTTTAGAAGTGGCAAAACATAACCAAAAAAGGGAATACTGGGTTACAGTGGCAAAAATTGGCATACAAAGTGGTAAAAGGGAATTAAACAGTGGCTGAAAAGGCTTTGAATTGGCAAAAATGGGTGGAAATATTGTGAGATGTGAAGAAAATTAATATAAACTGGCAAAACAGTGCTAAGTGAGAAAGAAAAATAGGCATATATTGGCAGAAATTGGTCAAACTGGAAAAAATGGGCATATCAAATAGTAAAATGTGGCTAAGATAGGAAAAATTGTGCATAAAAAGTGGTAAAATGGGGTTAATAGTGGCAATAATGGATCAACAGAGGCAACATTTGACTTATGAAGAAAGAGCTGGTTTAGAAGTAGCAAAACAGGCAGAAAAAAAGAGATGGAGAGGGTTTAAAATGGCAAAAATAAGTGTTAAATAGCAAAAATGTGTCAACATTTATGGGAACAAAATCATGAAAACTCGTTAAAATTTGGCAAAATTGGTGTAAAGTGGCAACAGCGGGAATCTGGAGACCCCCTCTTAGTGTCGACCCCAAGGTTGAGAACCCCTGCTCTAGACAACCAGTGACTTTAGGTTATGATTCAATGTGGCAATTAACAGGGGCTCTGATAGGGGCTGCAAAGTCTCACAATTAGTGAAATGGGAATCACCTGAGTGCAGTGAATGCGTCTCAAGTGATTGTAGTATACAGGCACCTGTGTCTGGAAGGTTAATCAGTATTCTTGGCTACCATTACACCATCAAGACAAAAGAACACTCCAAGAAAAGGTTGCAATGTTTCAATGTCATTTAGCAGATGCTTTTATCCAAAGTGAAGTACGTACAGGTAGAGAGGCGTTCTAGGAGTTAAGGACCTTGCCCAAGGGCCCAAACTGGATATTGAGTCTCTAATGACTGGGATTCAAACCACCAATCCCCCAGACCAAAGTGAGTGGTGTAACCTCCTGAGCTATCCAACCTACCCCCCAAAAGGTAACTGAAAAGTACGAGTCAGGAGACAGACCTCCGAAATCAGAAATCAAGGGAATATGGAACATTTGTAAATCCATCTAGGTCAGACCACCATCACAAACTGAGAGACGATGCAAGAAGAAGACTAGTGGGAGAGGCCACCAAGACACCTGTGACTACTCCAAAGGAGTTACAAACTTCATCAACTGTTGCCGGGGTCTTCACCAGTCAAAGCTTCATGGGAGAGTGGCAAAGAGAAAACCACTGTTGAAGAGAACTCAAATTAAATCTTGATTATAGTTTACCAAAAGGCAACCCTTGAAATTACCACAAGAAGCCACTTGTCCTCATAAAGACTCCAGTGATGAGCCTCTTAAGTCTGAGATGGTGGGCAGCACTTCCTCATCATTAAGGGATCACGAGAACAAACATTTCTTGCTTTCTGAACCCCTCAAAAAAACTCTGTTAGGGGCCCAACTTATGAACCCATTACAGCGGCGTTGACCTTCAGATGTTGATGGAAACAAAGATACTCTGTGTGCAATTCAACTCTCCTTTACATTCAAGGGGGCCGTTACAGCATTCAGACGATTAAGCTGAAAAATACGAGTCTTCAGAGAAAATGCTAATCATCAGTAGCCATAGAGGAAAGCTTGTTTCTTGTTTCGCAGGACAAGGAGAAAAATCAAAGACTCCCATTTGGTTAAAGCTTCAGCAATAGCACAGTTCTTGTTGCAGATGGGTTTTAACAAACTCCGAGCTTGCTTAAGAAAGAACAATCAAGGCCGCTGGGTAAGAAGAGGAAATGAGCAGAGCTGCAAAAAAGTCTCGGAGGATGCATCAACAAAAAACCCATGGTTGTTAAAAGCAAGTATGAGCTTTCACGTGGGACCAACAACAGCAGCAGCTAGTAAATAAAACCAAACTCCAATGTGTGTCAGGAGAATTATCCTGTGAGAAAAGTTGCTCCGGCCCAAACAGCGGAGCTTTGTTGGCCATGTGGGGCAGAAAAGCGAAGGGGGAGATGAAGAGAGGGAGGGAGGGAAAAGAGAAAGTGAAAGGGGAGGGTGGGATTACACTTCAGCTCCACATCTCTGGAGACATTTTCAAGGGCCAGTGGTTTATGTTTAACACTTATTAATGGTAGAGTTAACACACTGTGTGGGAAAAACTTCATACAGTGGAAAAGCAGAGGCAATAAGGTAGTGATGTTGAGTTGGAAAATGCTTTCTTTAATAAGAGAGGCCCACCTGCAGCCCAAAGGAAGAGCAAAACAAAGATGGCAAAGGACATTAACACAGGACACAGTGGCATAGATGAAGATAACTGAAAAATGGCTTTAAGAGCGCTTTAAGGTCTAAATGCCTCAATGAATTTGTTTGCAGGTCATCCCAAACCCAGATATTTAAAAATATACAGTACTGTTCAGAACTTTTAAGCATGTTTGGGCCAAAAATTGAGGCTGAAATAAGGTCATGGTGAGTAAGTTGCCTGAGGGCACCATCGGGCAGGAAGGACGATTGACACAAACCCAGTCGTGCACTGGACGTCCTTGCGTATTACCAGGGGCATGGGAAAACAATCTGTTGAAAAAATAACAGAGTCCACACTTTTAGGGTAGAGTGAGGGGTGGATGTGGCCAGTAAGCATGGCCTAGGGTGCCATCCAGGAAGACAGTAGGGTTGGAGGTCCCAAAGACCTGGTGGTTTGCTGGTGTATTGCCAAGGATAAAAAGGCCTGGACAAAAGAGATGCCATCAAGCTTCACCTTGGCTACTGAATGACACATTTGTGTTGACATGTGTCAAGATGGACTCTGGCCGCCATGGCCACCCTCTTCAGCCCCAAGTTGTTGCAGTATCTCCCTGTAGCCACAGTGATGTAAAAAAAAGTCTACTACAGCTCTGCTATGCCTCACTTAACTTTAGAATGGTGGAAAGGCCTAAAAAGGTGGCAAAGTGCCTTCAATGTACCAAATGGGCAGGGAACAGGTGGAGAAAGGGGCCGAAATGAGTTGGAGGAGAAAAGATGGGATTAAATTGGCAAAAATTGGTTAAAAGTGGAAAAAAATGGTTAACAGAAGCAAACTAAATAAACACAAAATAGGAAGAAAGTGGCAAATATGGGTTAACAGGTGAAAGAATGGGTTAACAGTGGCAAAAACGGCAGAAAAAGTGGTGAAAAGGGGTTAAAAGTGGCACAAATGGGTTAACTGCAGCAAAAGATAGGTGGAAAGTTGCAAAAGGGGCTCAGAACTGTTGAAACAGCCAGAAAAATTTGTGAAAATTGGTTACAAGTGGCAAAAATGAACATGACAAATAATGAAATGCAGTTAAATCATCCCAAATTTGCATAGAAAGTGGTGAAAATTGATCAGTAGAAGTCACAGAAGAATAAAAGTTACACAAAATGGGCTTACAGAGGGAAAATGGGCAGAAAAAGCAGTGCAAAGTGTTTAAAAAAGTGGCAAAGGAAAAGAAAAGGTGGTGAAATTGGATTAAAGAGGATTTAAAGTGAATTTAGATTGGCAAAAACTGGTTAAAACTGGGAAAAAGGGTTAACAGGTGCAAAAAAGTGTGCAAAAACAATGAAAAGTGGCAAATAAAAGGGACAAAATTGGCTGTAAAGGTGGTTAAAAGAGGTTAAAAAGTGGCTCAAATAAGTGACTTCAACATCAGACCCAATAATAGCTTGACACACATTTCAGCTCTAAACTGAGGTAACTGTTAGCCAGGATGCTAGCAGCAATGCTACTGATCCAACACACAAAGATAAATAAATCACAACTGGGGTGGGCCCATTCTCTGGGTTTGTCAGGGGCCCAGCCAAATCTTTGGACCTGCCTGCCTCTATGCACCATTGATTACTTTCTAACTTGTTCAGTTAGATGAGCACAAGAAGTCCAAACAATAGCTCAAACACTCTTGCATCCATCCTTACACTCAGCTTTTCTTTATCTTGGATCCTGGTGGACCGTCTTGACACTGCAGTGGAGTGCTCTAAAAATCATGCTGAATTCCCTTTATCCATTTACCTCTTTCTATTCTGGATGGTGCAGCGTCGGTGCTGAAACCATCATACAGATGTCACTACGTCTGCACATAATAACACCTATGGGTGACTGAATCTCTCCTATACACTTAGCCTGGCATGACTATGACGTGTAGGCAGCAGAGGTGGACAAGGAGGGAACATGAACACAGCATAGAAAATCTCAGGCCAGGGTCCAAGCTCTTCTTGCTGTGAAAAAAACCCCATTCAAACTCAAGCCTGCATACACCAAATACTGCACAGCTTTAAAATTCACATTACTGTTAAATACCCCATTTAATTTTATCCACTTTTTTTATGGACATAGGCTCTGACATGTACCCAAAAGGCTCAAACGCAGCTTTGCAACAGGCAGTTTCACACTCAATTTATCATGACCAAAAGGCCACAGATGCATTAAATGCTGTCACACTGCTGTGCAGAGATGCCTGAGGCTGAATGCACCACCGAGTCAGCCCATGATTCATGATTCTTAACAGAGTGTGGCATGGCCTGTGATCTTTCTGCTTGTGTTAATCCCAGAAGACCATCTCTATTGTCAAGCATTGCACTGCTAGTATAACACCAGAAAGACCAATAGCTTGCATGATAACCATTATGTCAAAGCATGCTTATTTCAGACAGGATTTACAAACATGGTACTGTTAGGGATTTCCCAAAAAAAATGCACACAAAAATCCCCTCACGTGATGCTTGTAGTTGGAGTAAACATACATAAAAAAGCAAAGATTTCCATGTGTCATTTTATAGGCCCTTGCTGAAGCTTTCTGTGGAAAAAAGGCAAAAAATAAGAAAACCCAACATGTCTGGATTGAAATAAAACCTGGAAAAAGTAATGAGAACATAGATGCTGGTTGTGGGTAATGATGAGTCTAAATATGAGGGCTAACCGCTCCAAAAAAACATGTGTGCTCGCTCTGTTAAAGGCCCTGTAAAAGATGGTGCCAAGGGTGGGTGCAGCTGGAACCACCAACCAGCATCCCACCAGAACAAGCTTTTCATACAGCCATCTACGTCCGAGGGTTGGTTTGTGTTTTCTATTTGTTTATCGAAAACATCCATCAGGCAAACCCTAAATGTGGCCCATGGGTGGATGATTGATGCTGTTTTTCAGCAGCTCATTCCCCTTCCCACTGTTACAAACATTCACACCTGGGGAGTGCAACAGTGTTTTTATTTAGAAGTTTAATGAAGCAAGTGGAGACAAAGTTGAAAAAAGTGTTGATGCCATCCACATAACAACCCAGACCTCCATTTTTCTGCAAATGAGGAAATTGGAATATCACACCGGGGGTTATCATCACACAGCTAACATTTTAGTCACAAAATGTGTTGCTTTTTTCCTTTTCCCCTTTTTTGTTGTCAGTAAATACACCACGGAATTAAAGGCTCTTCAAGCCACACAACCATCGTCTTTAAAAGTTATATACCTGGAATAAAATGAACTATGATGAATTATTTCAGTAGAATCAATGCTCACAAAGTTCCTTTAAAAAGTATTCACTGCCTTATATTACACTTTAGGCTTTACAAGCCAGGACTAGCTGCTTAAGAAGCATCCCAACAGCATGATGCTGCTGCCACCATGCTTGACAGTGGGGATGGTGTGTTTGTGCTGTCTGCCAAATATAACGCCTTGTCCGACGGCCAAAAAGCAACACTTTTCTTTAACAGTTGCTTTCCTCTCTGGATGCTCAGTGCTGTAGAAATGTTTTTTGTATCCATCCCTGAGTTATACTTTCCAAAAACCTTTACTGTAAGTTGTTCTTTTGTCTTCATGGTGTAATGGTAGCCAGGAATACTCATTAACTAGTCACTGGACCTTCCAGAAACAGGTGTCGTTATGCTACAGTCACTCTTCTGAGACTACTGGCACTAGGTTGGTTGGGCCTCTGTTAAATTAGGCCCCTTAAAAGGTGTGAATATTTATGCAGTCACTTATTTAACATTACATAATTTTGTTTAATGGACATTACTTTGTAGAAATAAGTTTTGGTTTTTTTTGGTCTTTTTTTGGAGGATTTCATAGAGCCAAATAATTCAGATCACTAAAAGAGCTGGATCTCCCATCACTACAGCTTAGAGGGAATATTTAGGAATGATATTAGCGGTATAGAGCACATGAGATGTGGCACTAGGCTGTCTGAAAGCCCAGACTTGCTGACATGCACTCCAAAATGGGATTCAATCCACAACACAGATGTTAGGCAACTGCCATGCACCAAGTCTGAAATGGCCTTTATAGACCTATCTAAAAATCTGGCATTGCACCCCAGCTTAAATGGGACATATTATACAAAAATAACTTTTTCAGTGCCCCCCATTCTCCACCTGTCAGAAAACGTGTGCTAAAACAAGCTATTCTCACATTTACCCCTCATGATGTCATGTGGGGAGTTAGCCCCGGCCCCAGGTTTGGTTGGCCCTCCCTGCTTGGAAGAAATTTGCTGCCCTTCTTCTCCTGATCCTCCTCTCAGCTGGCAGTTGTGATGAGGATCAAGAGAGCCACATTCATTAAGCCTGAGAGGGGTGTGGTCAGGGGCGGAGTCAGACAAGAAGCCCCTGACTGCAGTGTCCAGTTTGGGCGGCGCTCAACTTTCGGCGTTTGACTCCACCCATCTCAATGTTCCATAAACCATTTGCATTCAGTCTCGTTACATACAACTTCACTTCATTTTGCAACCGCTTTTTTACCCTGTCTCCTGCTCTGCTCCCGACTTGTAATTTCTCCCGATTATCCCCCTATTTTTAAGTATGGTCCTGTCATCTCTAATATTTTTCAAGTCAAAGCAAGTCCTCTACTTGTGCATTATATCCAAACCTCAAAAACATCCACCCCTCTCCCTGTAGTTGGTTTGATCCAAAGACATGAGGAAGGATGCATGAGATCCTCTCTGACTGCAGGTTTCACAGACACATAGGTAGATGTGTGTCACTTGTTGCTGAAGAGTTTATTAGAGTGCCAGCTCTTTTTTAAAACATTGCAAATGTGTTAACATGATATGTGATGAGTTATACTGGTTGGTTAAAGAGTTTACTCATCCTGTGGTTTAGCCCTGTTCTCGCTATCTAACATAAGTTCTGATGTACTTTAACATAGCATCCTCTAATATTCATATGGAGAGATTAGAGCTGCACTGATCTTAAAGTAATGCTGACTGTTACTATCATGACTGACTTTCATAAAAGTGTCTTGTCTACAATCATCTACTCTGGACCATATCCAGCTGTCTTCCTCCTCCTTCCCCTCATCCACAAACAGCTGAAACCTCGTTTCTGTCTCTCTCCCTGTCTCTCCCCTACTCTTCCGAAAAATAACTCCTAATCAGCTAAAAACGCCTAAATTTCTCTACCACTCATCTACATAAACTCCAAATCAGTAAATACCTTTCTAAATACCGCTAACAACATTAAGCTCCAACTGAGCCAATGGAATGGCGTTGAGCTCCACCCTGAACTGCACACTGCAGTCAGGGTCTCTTGAGTCAGATAGCTCATTAACATCTAAAGCCACAGAGACAGAAACAGCTCACCCTGAGCTGGGCTGAAACAGAGGGGTTTTTTAGATATGCAAAATTCCAATACTGTAGTTTTTTATCAGCAACAGACTTCACATGTTTTGGGGACCTCTGAGACTTACATAAACTTCTTATAAGGATAAAATATACCCCCTTTAAGGTCCAAACCAAAGTATATGTCAGTAATAAAACTGAGTTGATATCTTTGGATAATTGGATTGCAATTTTTCCATGCCTAAATAGTTCTGTTCCTTTAAGAGGTCTGAAGAGCACTTTAAGGGGCAGAGTAACGGTAAGGTAGCTCCTACAGACATGTCAAAGTGTCTTTTGGCAATGCATTGAACCCTAAAGTGCTCCTGCTGCCCCAGATGCTGAACCTGGTGTAAATGAGTGAATCTGACATGAAGCGTTAAAGCACTTCAAGTAGTTAGAAAACCAGAAAAGCACAAGCTCGAGTCCATCTACCAATTTCATAACTGTCTTGTACATTTAATTGTACTTGTAGTGACAGTAACTCAAAGAAGCACCCCAAATCCCCCTGTTCCTTGTAAGTGCCAAGAACTGACTAATTATGTTGATAGTAATAGATCTAGCGCTGCCGCTGCCTTGCAAGCCATGAGTCAGTACCACAGAGACCACTGGCTTGAGTCATAACATTAGCAATCCTCCCAGCATGCCTCAGAGCCTTCACAGAGACACGACCCTTGTTAGCATGTGTTACTGGATGTGTTTGAATGTTTGCTCTGAGCGTATGGTCGGACGCTTTTGACACCGGCCGCTGTGTCTTCCCCAGATGTTTCCTCTCAGCTGCATGGCTCACGCTTTAAACACGCTGCAGAGACAGATATAAATCAGTGATTGAAGGACTGCAGCGGAAGGTAAGGAAGAAGAAAAGAGAGTAGAGTGACCTATTCGCTCAGCAGACGAAAAGGTTATCTGTGACAGCTGGGGAGACAGAACTAGGCCAGGTGTGTTAACTCTCTCCTGCTGCTTTTCCCATTATGAATATCACAGAGGAAGAGATGGATAGAGAAAGTGGAGGGAAAGATGGAGGAGAAAAGGATGGAAAACAAAGAGTAAAGAGAGGTGGGTAAAGGTCAAAGGAAAATATCAGTAAGTGAATTGGAAGGAATGGAATACGAGAAAGGATCCAGTCATGAGAGACAGAAAAATGAGGCCAGAGAAAGAGTCATGGAGGAATGCTGAGAATGGGAGAGAGCAAAAAGACGGTGACAGGAGACAGAGTGGAAAAAACAAGTTCAGGGAAGATGTGAAAAGAAGGGATTGAGAGAGAATAAAGGACGGGAAGAGGAGCATGCAAAGAAAACAAGGCAGACAGAGAGACCGCTGACAGAAGCCTGAAGAGAGACAAATGAGTCGAGTCTAAGGTGGAGGTAAATATGTTTGCTGTTGCTACACACTGAAAACATCACGTTTGTCTGTGTAGGTGAGGGTCTCTTTGACCTTGTAGTGAACTTCAGTGAGGCTCCTGCATTTGAGTAATGGAGACGGTCCAGTCTCAGTCAAGTGTTTCCTTAAAATAATAAAAACCTCTCTAATAATGGAAAACCTTTTTTACATGGAGAATGGCATCCATCCCATTCCCTGGTCCCCTGCATTTAGCACTATGTATCTTTTGCAGCAGGTATATAGCTTTATGGTGCTGGTTCACACACCATCCTGAAGCTAAAAAGAAGCCTGTTTGCCCATCTTGGTACTGTTTCATACAACGGCTGAGGATGAGAGACAGAAGAGGACAGTGGTAAATAAGGCAAAAGTCATCCATCCATCTTCATCCACTATCCAGGGCTGGTTCACGGGGGTAACAGGATAAGTAAGTGCACCAAGACGTCCCTTTCCCCAGCAACACTTTCCACCTCCTGCTGGGGGATCCCAAGGCGTTCCCAGACCAGACAGGATACATAATCCCTCCAGTGCATTCTGGGTCTTCCCTGAGGTCTCCCAGTTGGATGTGCCTGGAATACGTCCACGGGAAGGCGACCGGGAGGCACCCTGATCAGATGGCCGAACCACCTCAACTGGCTTCTTTCGATGCGCAGGAGCAGCGGCTCCACTCCTAGTTCCCTCCTGATGTCTGAACTCCTTACCCTATCTCTAAGGCTAAGCCCAGCCACCGATTGATCCATCTTCTTCCGCTTATCTGAGGTCGGGTCGCGGGGGCAGCAGCCCAAGCAGGGAAGTCGAGACTTCCCTCTCCCTGGCCACTTTGTCCAGCTCTTCCTGAGGGATCCCAAGGCATTCCCAGGCTGGCCAAAGACATAGTCTCTCCAGCGTGTCCTGGGTCTTCCCCGGGGCCTCTTCCCAGTGGGACCAGCCTGGAACACCTCACCAGGGAGGCGTCCAGGAGGCATCCGGACCAGATGCCCAAGCCACCTCATATGGCTCCTCTCAACGTGGAGGAGTAGCGGCTCTACTCCAAGCCCCTATCGGATAGCTGAGCTTCTCACCCTATCTCTAAGGGAGAGCCCAGACACCCTGTGGAGGAAACTCATTTCGACCGCCTGTATCCGTGATCTCGTTTTTCTGGTCACAACCCACAGTTCATGACCATAGACTGGGGTTGGGAGGTAGATCGACGGGTAAATTGAGAGCTTTGCCTCTCTGCTCAGTTCCCACTTCACCACAATGCTTTGACACAATGCTTGCAGTACTGCCAGTGCTGCGCCAATCCACCTGTCAATCTCACGCTCCCTTTTTCCCTCACTTGTGAACAAGACCCCAAGATACTTGAACTCCTTCACTTGGGGCAAGGACTCACTTCCCAACGTGAGGACAAGAAGGCAAAAGTCTGTGTCACACTATATGTTTTCAGATGGATTATTATTGACAGTCATGGGATTTCGGGACCCATCGGCCCAGTTGTTCCATTGCATGAATTGTGTCAAAGTTAACACAAATCAAGAGCACATCGGAGAAGCCTTATGACAGAAAGTCTAGGATGTTTGTCCTTGTCCTGCCTTCTATGATTTGTTCTGTGACGTCAGTGGCGTTAACCAAAGTGAGCACAGGGCGTTCTGCACATGCTGCAGTCACAAATGTAAACAAACCAAATGGCAACACAAAAGAAGAGTGATGAAGATGGTCCTATAAGACAGAGGGAAGGGTTGCCAAGCTTTTGCTACCTGTCTCAATGACGTGTTGTCAAGGGACAACTGGGACAGACTGTTCAAGAGAAATGTTGGCGAGAATTAGCATACACACTCCAGCAACCTGATTAGTAAATGCTATTAGCACTGCATCAAATTAGTTTGGATAGAGCTGTAGGGGGTCCAAGACTAGAAAAGGCTTTTTTACCCCTCCTTGCGGCCATACTATCACCTACAAGCAGCCTTGCACAGCAGCTTCCTTCCACTGTTAGGCTGTGTTCCCAGCTCCACCATAAGTTTTAGCGAAGTCAACAATTGGCCTATCAAGTACAAGACTGCGTTCCTTCCTTTGATGCCATCTGGACAGGAGAGCAGCAGAAAGCCCATCCGTATCTGAAGAAGGACACACAACTCTTCTACCGCCTCTAAAAGGACAATACAACCCCTGCTCTTGTCCTAAAGGTGAATCTTGATGCCACATGACTATTAACTTGCTGGAACCATGGAAGGAACATAAATGGACTGACTGACTGATTTGTGATCACAAGTAAGACGTTTGATCTGGGAAGCGCAAGCTGTAGGAAACATTTCATTTGTGTTCGTTGAGAGGTGCATTTGTCTACTGTCTCTGTTGATTTACTTTGCTGTGTCCATTTATGTCCAGTACAGTGTCTCTACATACACAAACATAAGTGTGACTGTATATGTTTTTGGTCAATTTTTCCACAATTTTCATTGGCATTTTGAGGGATTTTTGGGGGGTTTTTCTGTAAATTTTTGAAAATTTGGTTGGAAATTTTGGGCAGAATTTGTTGAAAAAATTTCAGGAATATGGAAATTGTTTTTAGAATCTTTAGGCTTTTTATTTTTATTTTTATTTTTTTTATTTTTTAGAAAGTTCTCCGAAATGTCATGGATGTATCTGAGTACATTTTGCATTAAAAAAAAGAAATCAAATTTTTTTGGGGGGGAACTTTACAAAAGTATATATTCTTTGTGAAAATTACAACCTACAAGCAAATAAATTGATGTTTTGTTTTGTATGGTAGAGTAAAATAAGCCCACTGTCCTCATATGCTGACATCATTTAAAGTGAAATACTACTTCCTTTGAACTTCTCAGGTCCTACTCTTCCCAAAACATGGGAGAAATTAAAAAAAAAAAAAACGCATTTAAAAAAAGCTCGGGTCTCAGGAGGTTAAAGCTGAATGCACATTAAAGTATTTTCATGCCGGTATTTTCTCATAGTACTGCTGGTTTCCAGTGTATTAAAGACACTGCCGCTTCACAATATTGTGATAAAGGAGTAGTGATACAAAAGAAACTCCTGTGCTAAAGGTTTTTTCCTTTGATGTCTGTGAAAGAAGTCTGGGTTAATTTGTTGTATGTAAAGTCTTAAAATTTCAGTTTATATCATGAGCCAGCTTGTGTATTAGTGTTTACATGAGCATCGGCAGTATGTCGGAAAGCTTCCAGTGGTGGGAGCAAAAGGGGCATAATGCAATCCCAGTACCTATTAGCGGTCTTATGAAGAAAGTTCAGCTTTAACTGGATCAAAATTGCAATTTCAGCTGAAATTGCATGGGGATGCTGAGAGCTGAATTGTGGGAGAACTTCTGAAAATAGCCAAAAGCGAGAAAATAGCATAAAAATAGCATAAACTAGCATAAAAGTAACTGAGAATAGCATTCAATAGCTCAAAAAAGGATAAAAATAGCTGAAAGTAGCCTAAAAGAAGCTAAAAATAGCTTAAAAAAATAGGTGAAAATAGCATAAAAATAGCTTATTTTGGCCCAAAAGTAGCTGAAAATTGCAGTCAATGGCTGAAAAGGCATAGAGGTAGCTGAAAATAGCATGAAAATAGCAGTATTTTAAAAATTATAAAAGTTAGAAATAAGGAAAGTCACAGCAGTGGAATGACTAAAGAAACTGATTTTTTAAAAATTTAAATAGTGTTGATAAGACAAAGTATGAAGGAGGAGATAGCCGGCGCGGAAAAAGAATAATTAACAAAATGGCCGACGAGAATATTAATAGTGTGGATGCTCAGCATCCCCACTAATAATGCTTTAAAAATGTTACTTTATTTAAAAAGTAAGGTCATCAGATTAACGCTATTAAACAGTAAGTTGTTATAATATTGCATAACATCCTGACTAAATGGGAGCATTAGAGTGCTGTTGTTTTACCAAATGTTACAACTTTTGCTACTTGTTCCACATGTCAACTCTCACTCAGCCTTCGAGTTGCTCTGACACCGTCGAAACAACAGAGAGAGCACAGGGAGCGAGAGGGGGGCCAACTTGTTCCAGCAGAGGGAGGGGGGGGTTTGGTTAGGATGGGCTGTATGGGTGTCTGAACGTGTCCCAGTCATGGGTGGTCTGACTGTCTGTGTGCTGAGCTCCATATCTGGAAGAGAAGTCGTGGTCGTGATGGAGGTGTGAACACTAACGAGCAGGAAGAGCAGCGCTGCTATTTCTGTACCTCTTCCAGCTGGAGAGGTCAGGAAGTGAACATCAAAACACACCATGATGAGGCTGGAGTGGCTGTTTTAAAATGCTCTCCTGAAAAGGGAACTTCGGTATAGAATGACATGAGAATTGGCATTGAATTGCATTGTTGTTGCAGACAAGCATAAAAACAAGAGGCAAGCCAAGTTAAGTACAGCAGTTTTTGTCATAATCTGCATGTTCTTGCTGTGGCTCAGCGGTAGTTTGTCCTTGCAACTTCAGTGGCATTTGCAGCATGAAGGTCAGCAGTCAGCGGTCTGCTCAGCCAATCAGAACTAATGTGTTAACAAGGGAGTCCAACCAGGCTCACTTGGCTTGCTCCAAATTGGAAACACGGTGGTTGTGTTTGGACTTTCACATGATTTTTCAACCAAAGGATTATCAAATTAGAGTAAGAAATGTAAAACAAGAAATCAGATTAGGTTAACAGATGTTTGAGCTGAATAACTTCCACTCTCGTTTTTTTGCATTCCACTTCTGGAGCATTCCCCCACGCCGCTGAGATTCCTTAATGACCCCTGGGGTTAAAAATTGGGAAAATATTTGAGACAATATTATGCTTTCCAGTGCTCTTTCCCTCCTCCTTCTCCTTGTGCTTTTTGTCTCACACACAGCATTTCATTGCCTTTCGTGCCGCGGGGAGTCTGCTGTCGGCTGCGGTGTTTAAAGCTTGGAGTGAGAACACACAGAGCGGCTGGTGTTTACAGTACAGCCACGCCGGTTAAAAATACCCTCCCCTGGAAGTACAGTCACTCCAAAACACCAAGAAAAATAAGGCTCAGTGCAAAGTGAGTTCAAGTACATGAGTGTACAGAAGCGAAACTTTCTGAGGTCAAAATTCCTGAAGGCCTCATGTACACGGTATTAAAGGGACACTGAGATTTTAAACCCAGGAACCATTTCACATATAAATAAAAGGTAGAAAACTTTTTGGAAATGCTTCAACTGGCACCCAGAAATCAGCCTTTGATTGCTCCAGGGTACCCCTTGCAGTAAAATACATTTTATCAAAGAACATGCACTTATTTTTGGTCTCTGCAGGGATCCTTTCCATAATGTCAGAAACATACACCTTACTTACAGTTAAGAATGTGCAATGGCTGTGTCAGACTGGGTGAGTGGTGCCTGCATGATGGCTTGATTTTATTTGGGCATGCATGTTAACAAGTAGGGGCTTTCAGTAAGCCTGCATGACAGATCTCAGGAATATGGGGCTCGCCTATTTTTACCAAGAGCCCTGTGCATCTCTCAGTCAAAATACAAGAAAACAGTAAATAGAGAGCCATATTTAACTTGTTTTATCTAAAAGGTATGCCCACATCAGTGGAATATGTCACAGGCAAAACAAATGCAGCACAGCTGCACTTTCAGTGTCTTCTCTCAAAGTAAAGTTGAGTTTGGCCTTGGAGAAACTAATCTTGTCTTTACACAGTGCTATCATTCTGAATTTTTACAAGCTCAGTAACTGCATGAATCAAGTCATTTTAGGGAGATTAACTGTGGTAAAGCGGATGAAGGTTGACATGACTGTGACAGCAAACAAGCAGCAAGCACATGCCTGGTATGACAGTCATGAATTTGCAAACTGGAGCTGATAAGTGCTGCAGCAGTCACTCAGTCAACATGTTCCCAGTTACAAACTAAAGGTCTATTAGTTTCTATGTAAATCTCTGAAATATGATGTTCCCACAAAACCCCCTCTGTAACCATCTGGTCTGTTTTGGAAGCGTGCCAGTTTAGCTAACAGCTGCTAACTAGCTACTCCTCTGAACCATGTTGATTGTCAAATGAGTCTGTATGATCAAGAACAATTGATTTATCTAGATCTGACACATTTTTACACCTGAGTCATGCTTTCTGAATGAGAAATGACATTATGACAGTCAGATTATCTTCAGTTTGATACTGAAACAGTTTTGGTCCAGATTCTTCCAAAGAATTCCCAAGAGAACAAGCACTAATAGGGTTGCAAACACCTTTGGGCACCTCAGGCCTGGGGCATGTGTTGGCACTGGCATCATGTTAAGAAGCAGTCCCTAGTATGTTTGAGTAACAGTAACTTCCTGTTTGATGGTGAAACAATCTTTAGCCTGCCGGATAGCTGTCTTTCTACAAGGTTTCTTCTAGCTGTATGTAGAATTTAAAGTGGGTTTGGTTTACTCAGTTGGGAGTTTCTTCCTAGAAAGAGGCCTGCCATGCTTTCAACTCAAATTCCAAATTATGGACTTCCTGTTATTTTTATAAAGTGGGCTCAAAAGCTTTTTTTGTAGGTCCTGGCATAGGACATATGCCTACTAATTTTCATAGTCCTAGGTGTAACACATTGCAGGGACAAATTTTTGAAGATGTTTTAGCCCCGTCCACTGACAAAACCCCTATCACTAGCATCAAGCCAAAACCTTGTATCTCCAAAATCACCATTTATCAGGGGATGAAAAAACGCTGTATTTTTTGATTTGTTTGACACTGAATGGTCGTAGTCAGCCTCTTTTTGAAACTTTCTTTTGCTTTGAAATTTTTTAAACCCATCAACAGATGTAAAGGTTGACCAATGGCACTGATTGATGGAAAAAAAAGATGGCAATAAAAAAATGGAGATACAAGGTTTTGGCCCAACACCAGTGACATGAACCTTTAAATTCCTTACCAAGATTATGTCTACCAGTACACATGGTGGTAAAAATATTTTAAGCCATTCAAAATGAACTTCCTGTTTCATGGCGAAAAGTGTGTCATTATTGTAGCAGACCTGTGAGCTTTAAAAAGATGAGATAGTTTCAACCAGGTTTCTATCCATATGTAAAGGCACTAAGGTTAAGGTGTATATTGTGTGTTTTTAAGCTGAATTTGACAAGATTTTGAAGTCGAACAACTGAGTTTGAACTCGGCCTGATTGGATCGTGTGAGAGCCTTTTATAGAATCAGCTGAAAGATTGACCAGCCAGAGAAGCATCATCTGTAAATGTACAGATCAAAAGACACCAGTTACATCCGCAAATAGATGTAGAGTATTAGAATTAAAATTGCTTTGGAAGCAATTTGAGTGGACATACTGTATCTGTCTAATAGATTTGCCCCAAAAGATTTCATCGTCACCAATACAGCCCCGTTTTGTAACTCCTGGCTGAGGCAATCAACTGAAGTCATGCCAGAGCTGTTGTACCATGTAGTCATCCCTCCCTGTAATCTTTGACCCCACAATATGTAATAAGCTTACGAACGAAAAACATCAAAATTCTTGAGTAAGCCACAAAGTTTGACAAAGCAAAAGGACACTGAGACAGTTTGCTTACATAAGAGCTTGCACCTGGGTTATTCCATCTCTGTACACTCTCATGCCCGGGTTACCATAATTCAACAAATAACTGAGATTAAAGTCGACAAAGCTCCCACTGCCCTGTTATTGTCTCATCATACTCTGAGGCTTTCCTCTGATGTTCTTCTTCATGTTAGAGGCATCTTGGCACTGTTTGGATGAAGGAGAAAGCATGTGTGTGGAAGAAAGTTGCCCCACTCTCATGCAGAGGCTGCTTTATTGCACTGGCACATGAACATACAAACAAAAGCTCCAGGCCCTCTGTTCGTTCAAAGGTAGGCCCTCTAAATGATCCGAGAGTGGGACGGTTCACTTGTTTGCTGTCTAATGCCAGGATAAAGGAAATGAAACATGATAGTTACAAAAAATACTTACAAAAGGAGAAATGCAGAAATAACATGAGAAAGAGACAGAAAGAGGACAATTAAAGCAGACAGTGTAAGGCCCACCCAGTAAAAGAGAGGGAGCAAAGAGGTCTGTTTACATTCTACTCACTCACTAAAACTCACCGGACCCCGGCTTTATTCCCTGAGGCGCTCCACCTCACTTCCCCGCTTGAACCCACCCATGTTGTTGCTTTGAGTATTATCAGGTCATAGCAGGAGATGCACCAGACAACCAAAACAGGCAGCAACAGCACTGATTATTCTCCTTAATCCTCAGTGTACACAATACTCACTCTCTCACACAGACTCTCAGAAAGGTTTACAAACTCAGTGACAATCAACAGGATATGTTTTCTTCTCTAAGTGGGTGAGTGTGTCTGGCGCTAGTCCGCGCTTCCGGTAAATGTTTGTGTACTTATACTCGAGTAGCAACATTCCCGAGTTGACTTGACACTGACATCAGAGGCCAGCAAAAATAGCAGCTTGACCGGGTTAAAGATGGTGTGTATAGTTAGGTGCAATTTTTAAGATAAAGATTAATTCAGCATCAAAAGTATGACTCATTTCTGTTTACACAAGAGAAGATATATAAGGTTGGATTAGCATCTGAAAAAATAACTGGAACTGGTTTACAGTAGGCATGTCTGGTACTTTTAAACACCCAAAATTGTGCAGTTATTCAGCAACCATTAGTCATACCTATGAATCATGTACAAAAAATAACTTTATAATGCTTTTTAAACGGTAAAAAATATATTGATTTTTTTTTTACAATACACAAATAACACACTGACTTGTATATCCTAGAAATAATAACTACAGAGCTTGTATATATTTAAACTATAGTTTTTTCTATATATTCTTCAGTTTTAACTATTTAATGTGTTTAATTTCTGTAGACTGTGAGCAAAGCGAACCAGAGTCAAATTCCTTGTTGCATAAGCATACTTGGCCAATGAAGCTGATTCTGATCATTTTACTAAGAATTAGAACCTCATCTTTCGTCATTTAAATTACTGGCATAAACAATATTGTCACTGTATATCTTATTTGAAAATATGTTGATATATCTTAAACTTTCTAAATTCCCCTCCTCACTTTGAGAGCTTAGGCTTTGACAGATAAACGGGGTGTATTTGCTGACACTGAGTGCTTAAAAAGTTCGTGTTTGGAAGCACAACAGACAAGACTTCTTCCAAGTGTAAGGCTCAGTACAGTAATTGGCAGCATTCTCAGGGTCAGGACCAAAAAAGGCCAGGAGTTTAGAGGAAGGAGCAGGTTGTTAAATAAATTCAACTCAGTTCAAAGGAAGCCACAAGGTAATGTGTGCTGAAAAGCATGGAAAAACTTAAATGAATCCCACTGGCACCCACGCTCTCTTTCAAGGCTGAATAAAGATGAATCAAATCATCATAATTTGTTCTTCTGCCAAACTGTAGATTTAATAAAAAGGTGTGATGCAATCTTAAATTCCATCTCCAAACGAACTCGCTTAAAAATTCCCCCGGGCTGTTGGATTTGGACAGCTGCCATATCTTGTGATGCAGAGGATAATTTGCTATCAGTGGTGGCGGCGCTGACACTTCATTAAAGCTTGGTTGACTCAGATAAGCTCTTCATTCCTGCTCGTCATCCCACGGTGCCAGAGGCAGTGACTGATGTGAACTGTCAGTGGAGAGTGCAACGGGGAAAGCAAACGTCTCGCCTTGTTCTCGTCTCAGACATGGACAGGACATACAAATCCTAGACAGGCAGAGATTGACTGAGATGGTGGGTCTCAGAGGATGCAGGTGTTGCCTTCTCACCACTGAAGAAAAGGCTTAAGATGCATCATGTTCAGAAACGTGACTGTCGTGGTCCGGATCAAGAAGCGGTCAACGGTATAAACACTAACTCATGTTAGGATTTGTCAGTTTGCTGTTATTCCAAACACGTGTCAGGTAGGAAACACCTGTGCACTGACAGAAACTTAGCGACACAACTTGTAGACACTCCTGTGAAACTAGGTGTAGTTGTGTCACAGATCCAAAGAGGATTATCTGTCAAATACAAAGAGTATAAAGACATCTGCAACTAATTCTGAACAGTGTCTAGAATTAACTTTGTCTAGGCTACTTACTGTAAAAAAAGCAAAGAACCCTGCATCAGCTGTGTGCAATGTCTCTTGCAGATGGAGGTAATTCATAAAAGTGACACATCATCTGTAAAGGTGCATCTGTTAAATGTGAAAACTCTCAGTCAGAGTGACAGAGAGCCTTTAGATTTACTTGGACTTCCCCTTTGGCTTTGCACTAAAATATCAGGCCTGCTTGCTGCTACAAAAACAACACCTCCTTTCTGCTAGGTGCCTGAATATTTTTGTTACTCTTGTGTCATGACCATTGAAAACACAGGAAATGTTCGGGTGCTACCGTACTTATTTTTGTACTTTTATTTGTTGGCAGTTCATAGCTAAAGTTTCAATCTTATCTAGCAATCCTACAGATTATGAATAAACACAAGACTTCTCTTCCAGCACAAAACCAAAATAAAATAAAAGAGGACACAGTAGATGGCTGAGTCTAATACAAGAAAACCCCCAGTTGATCAGGAACTGATCATTATTGGCTGATTTCTATCAGATTTATGTGAGTGGTAGATTGAAATGAAGGCTTCTAGTCACTGACCATCTCATAGTTAATATTCTGGTGTCCAGCCGGTCAAAGGAAGCAGTGGATGCACTGTAATGAAATTACGGAGGCTGATTGAATTGCCAGCCAAGATGTTTTGGACACGTGAACCAAATCAAGAGGCTTCAACTGTCAGCTTGAAAATACTCAAATACCTTGTCTGCTGTTGCTGTGGGTCTGTCAACATCCTCCTCTATTCTACGTAACCATGGCAACATTCTGCAAACGTTTGGTGAAACCTGTTAGTTAAAAAAGTTAATCCAGTTTTGAAATCTGTGTTGCAGCCAGCAAGATAAAAGCTAGTTAGCTAATCAAGCACACTAAAATCTGCCACCAGGGGGCTCTTAATCAGAGAGATGGCATAAAGACACGCTGTGCAGCCTCTACTACCTTAGATGCTACCAGCTTGAACTGAGGACTCTGTTCACATTTATAACTGATTTTGCCGCTCTTTAACCACTTTTCCCCACTTCTACTCGCAAGTTTTGCCACTTTTTTTTAAACTGCTTTTCACCATTTTTACTGCCCAGATTTGAACACTTTTAACCCACTTTTGCCAACCTTTAACCACTTTTCACCACTTATTCCTGCCATTCTATTTATTTATTTATTTTTTTGCCATTTTAAACCTATTTTTGCCAGGTACAAACATGTTTGCATTTTTTAACTGTTTGCCACTTTTCTCCTTTCTACCCCATATTTGCTGCTTGTCCCTTTTTTGCCTCTTTTAACCCTTTTTTTTTTTGCCACTTTTGTCCTATTTTTGCCACTCTAACCACTTTCCACACTTTTTTCTTCCCTTTTCTTGACCCTTTAAGTCATTTTTGCCACCATTTATCCACTTGATTCTAATTATTTCTGTCACTTTTTGGGGGCATTTTTAAACTGCTTTTCACCATTTTTCCTTTTTTGCCACTTTTTATTCATTATTCCATTTAAAATCCATTTTTTGCCACTTTTTCACCACTATTCACCCCTTACTTCTGCCAGTTTTTAGCCATTTTTAATCAATGTTTGCCAGTTTTCATCTTTATCCTGCAGTCATTTAATTATTTTCCCCTTAATGTTATTTCAGTTCCTTCTACTTTATCCCCTGGTATCCTGAGATTTGTGCACATCATGGCTTAGCTGTGAAGCTGAATATGACCTTACAATGGTTTAGTTCAGTTTGCCCATCCACATTGTTAACATTACAACTGAAAAGGTATTTCTGTTTTAAGAACATGAGTTTACTTTGTGAATGCTATATTACACTACAGCATAGAAACAAAATTTTGTTGTTTTTTGCTTTGATAGGAGGGATTATTATCCAGGTTAAACATAAAATATGGTTACCACAGATTAACTTAACAATGGACCGTGGTTTTCCTGACCTCCATGGGCCCCACATTTAGCTGGCTCTAAAAGCTCTCCCCTCAGTGGCAGCCTTGTTCCTTACAAATATAAAATACCTCTATTATTTGCACAAAGTAACAATTAATGCTCTGAACACATTTATGATCCTGTTAGTTGATCTCACTCATAGGTGTTCATTACAGGTACTGGCAGAAACAAGTCATCATCAGTGCATCCTTATCTAGAATTTAAATCAATCTCTTTATTGATCAGTACAGTGGATTTTCCAACGTTCACAGGGAACTGAAATCCTAAAAAGTTCTGTCTTTGGCAGCTCCCAGGTTAAGATGTCTTTAACCTCGGGCAAACAAGCCGACACATGCAGGTCTTTTGTACATACGGGGGGATGCATGTGCACAAACAAGAATGTAGTCATGCACTGCACACGTGCACACTCACAAACACAATCCTACACTTGATCTCTCCTGATAATAGGACTCCAAACTAAACAAAGAGAGTTGGTTAATGTGAAGGAGTAATGACAGCGTTTACTCCACCTTGTCTCCCTGAAAGCCCAGAGAGGAAAGCTCTTAAGGGACAACACAACACAATTAGACAGACTAATTACCCCCTCCATACCACCAATTCCTCACCCACACCGACAGGCTGGGGCAGGCAGCAGAGAGCTGCATTTCTACAAGCTCTCCATAAAGCGACTGAGATGCACTGATTGTGCATTTCAGGTAATTAAGCGGATGCTTCATCAAGAGGAATACCTGATATCTGAAATTCACCAACAATGAAACAGGACTGGGAAATTTCAGGACTCGTGTAATCACGACTTAAACAGTATATCTTTTATAATCAAATAAAATCCCACATGGCGCCCACTTTGTTTTCTGCAGAGTGCTGCACATGTACTTTAAATCCCAGTTCTGAATAAAACAATAAGTGATGTACACACTCTCTATTAGTGGCACCTTAACTGTAAAGAAAACAGCAAAACAGGTATGAACGAGACAGTCCAAGTTTTATGTGTATAAAGCTGTCAGCTCCTCAGCTAAACAAAAACCACTGTACATGGGTTTTCACTCTTCAAAATAAAAGTCCCCTGATAACCAGAGATCAACCAAAGTTCACAGAGCTTTGAACTACTCTGTGAAGAATGTGGTGTTAAGGATTTAAAAAGTGGCAAAATGGCTAACATGCAGTAAAAAGGGCAGAAAATTGGTGAAATAAAATTAAAACAGGCAAAAATGGGTTTAAATGGACAAAAATTAGGGAAAAGTGAAAAATGATTAACAGAGGCAAATGAAATATAGGAAATGGCAAAAATGGGTTAACAGAGGCAGAAATGGTAGTAAAAGTGGTGAAATTGGGTAAAAAAGTGGCAAAAATGGGTGGGGAAAAAGGGAAGAAAATGGGTTAAAATGCAACAAAAATGTGTGTAAAGTGTCACAAATGGGTTATAAGTCCCAAAAATGGCCCAACAAAGGCAAAAAAAAAAAAAAAAAAATAGGTGGAATATCACAAAAATGGCTTAAAAATGTCAAAACATCCCAAAAAAGTGGCAGAAAGGGGTCACAAGTGCCAAAGATGAGCATAACAATCAGTTAAATGTGGAAAAATGAGCAAAAACTGCATAAAGGTGTTAATAGTGGCAAAAAAAAATGGTTAACAGAGACAAAATGGGCAGAAAAGCCTGGTGGAAAGGGTTAAAAAAAGTGGCAAAATGGGAAGAAAAGGTGATTAAATAGGATGAAAAGAGGCATAGTGGGTTTAAATTGGCAAAATAAGGGTAAAAATCTGGGAAAAAAAGGCTTAACAGAGGGGAAAAAATCAGTAAAAAGTGGCAAAAATGAGTTAACAAAGGCAGAAATGGCAGAGAGCGGTGAAAAGGGGTTAAAAAGTGGCAAAAAATTTATGAATGGTGGCACATACAAGGGGCAAAAGTGGGATGAAAAAGTACTTCAAGCTAATGCTAGCTTGACACATTTTCCAGCTCTAAAATGAGGCAACTGCTAGCCGGGATGCTAGCACCAACGCTACTGATCCAACGCATATACACTGATATCATCAATAAATCACTACTAAGGGCTCATTCTCTGGGTCTATCAGGGGCCCAACCAAATCTGTGGGCATATGTGATCATCACAACTGTGTTTGATAAACGATGCTAACAAGGCTAACAAAGATATGCTGCATATTGTCCATCCCAGCAGGTTTGTCCTTGTGCTCTAAGCCCTTAACACCACATATTTGTCACTCCATGTTATCATCTTTTTACTTAAACTACTTAGAAACATATTTTTTTTCTGCTCATAGCTGATGTGTGCATGTGTAACAGGCTGTTCTGTTTGTCATATGCCTGTAGAGTATGTGTTCCTTGAGGGTTACTGTTGCGGTCTGTCGTAAAGCAGTTGCTGTAATCCAGCTCCCAGCATAAATGAAGCCGTTTATTTTTGGAGAAGTTACATCTCTGTGTACTGTTTAGAATTTTCTTACTTTCTAATATCATTATCTTAACAATTTTATTCAGATAGTCTGTGTCTGACTGGAAACACTACCTTACCACTGGTTCTACATGTGCCTCAATGGTGAAACCCTCTGACACAAGACAAAGTGATAATATAGAGAGAAGGTTGGCTAATAACTAGAGCAAAGTTAGCAAAAGGTTAGATGCCTACTAATGTGCAAAATGATTTTACTACAAGCACACAGATCGATGTTAATGCACCGCACAACTCTGTCCTCAGTCTCGATTTCAGAACTTTGAATGAACTAAGCATGTCAGTCAGTAAGTCCAGCGGTTGTGTTAACAAGCTAAAAGTCGAGCCAAAGTTGCAGGTTCAACAGCAGGTTAATGATGAAACAAGTATACCCCGCTTGTAGTCACCCTGCAGGTGATTTGGACTCAGTCACAGACATGCTGGGCAGGATTTACATGTGGGGGCTGACCCATGCTTTGAAGTCAGCTGCCCACGTTTCCTCTAGGTCACGAGGAAATTCAGAAGCTTTGTCCGCTATCAAAAGTCAAGAAGCCAGAAAAAGAATCAGAGTCAGGGGCTTTTTTTCATGTTCCTGTTGGGAAGTCTAGCAACGGTTGAAAGAGGCAGCGAGAATCAGGAGAGGGAGGGTGAGAGGAATGGGAGCTCAACCGGCCAAACAGGAAAGCTTCACTTTGACAGCTCTGGATGTGGGACGGCTCAGGCGCTGCTCTAAATATTTGGCGGGGAGTTTTGAAAACCTCCTCAGGACGGATCAGACCCGCCCTCTTTGCTGCAGCCTGAGAGCCAAATGTTTCTGCAAAGAGGAGACGACTTGGCACTGATTGAGTTTAGTATGGAGAACCACTTTGTAAAGTTTTCTGCGTTTATCAAACTTGCTGCTACATTTCGTCTCTGATGGGGGTATTAAGAGGTAATTTATCTGAAATATAACCCTTCATGGGAAGCAGAAAAGAGGGGGAAAGAGTGAATTCAGACAAAGTTGCTCTTATCTTTGGGGCTTCTCAGGTAGCATCCATTACCCTTGGATTAGTTTCCCTTCCCAGACACGGTTCACTGTCCAGGTGGAGGTCTTGAGTCTTGACTAAAACACACAATTGAACATCTAAACTCTTCTGTTCTGCCACTTACACACTCACTGCTTTTACATGAGCTAAGGTTATGGCTCAATTAGGATATCTGTGAACTTCTGCCCTTGACCCTGTATTCAAGCACCATTGATGAATTGATTTATTGATGGAAGTAAGAACAATTTGGGTCCTGGCATTTTTTGGTCCAAACCGGCCCTTAAGAACAGATTGAACGTGACATATCAGTAACTTTAGTGCATTTATGTGTCCCCTTTATAAGGTTTACCATATCAACCAACCAAATCATAGTAAAGACGTCAACAGTTACACGGCAAATAACCAATGAGCTGCAGCCTCTGCTATGTGGGGGAGGAAGCACAACAAACACAGCCATAGCAATGATAGTAAACGTGATAATGCATAGAGTAAGATGGATGTCAGAAATTGAGGAGCAACTTCTTGATTTTTGGCGACGCCACAGTGCCTTGCAAAACATAGAACAATCCAGTTAACAAAGACAGGAACTGGACTTGTACTGCTGCAAGGGATGTAGAAGGTAGCTAACAGCTAGTCACATTTAGCTTGTTCACTCTAGAGGCTTAAGCTAGGCTTTAGCAAGCAGCTAACTCATCACCAGTCAGCACCAGCCTGGTTCTAAAGACCAGAGTTTCGACTGATTGATCTGCCTGTGAGATGACTGGAGCTGCTCCAACTTGACATCATGAACGTTCCATATTTAGGATCAGAAATGTTGTTGTGTGTGGGAGTAACGCCAAGGACAACTAAGCAGGCGCAAGCAGGATTATTACGTTGAATAGAGCAACAGCCAATCAGGAAGCAAACCGAGAAACTAACACAGCCACGGCAATGATAGCAAGCATGATAAAGCATGAAGTTTGCATAAGTTAGCAACTTCTTGATTTTTGGCGACACCACATGTGTTTATATGTGGCTTGTAATACACAGAACAATCCAGTTAATAAAGACAGGTATTGCTGATTTTGATATCACAGGTAGCTAACAGCTAGCCAAATTTAGCTTGTTTACTCTTAAGCCACATTTGACCGCACAAGACTTGAATTTTGAGATTATAGCAGATAAGATGCTGCTTCTCCTATGTGGACTGGTGACTGCAATTGAAGAAAATGAACATAAAACATGAACGCACATAAATTATACCTGCTCTAAAATGTAATGCCCACTTTACCTCAGGTCCAACCCTGGACTCTGCTATGCCTCTCAAGTTATTATTTGTGGACCTAGCTCTGGGATACACTACAAGGTAATTGGACTGATTTTGGGCCAGATCTACCCCTTTAGACCAAAGTCTGCAAGTAGATAACCAGTTGTAAGTTAAATGGCGAAACTGCTTTACTTTTGATAAGAATATGATGATATCCCAAAATAGAAAACAAGTCTTCTGCTTCAATATCAGGGTTAATCCCAGTAGATGCTGTTGACCATGTGGAGAGCTTCAGATTGAGTTGTTTACATTTAAGAGTTAACTGGTCTCCAACCACATTATCTTGGTGGTTTAGTATTTACAAGACTTTTGACCTAGCATGATTTCAACAGGACTAACAGGTTGACATGCATTTAAAAAGAACACTTTTGTTGGGCTAACAGAGTCATTCAGCTTTTTCTAACCATATACAAACACACTGGCTTTTAAGTAAATTACTTCCAGAGTAAATGGGCAGCAGGATGAGGTGATGCACTGACAGCGATACATTACTCATCTAGTTTCCCTTCTAAGATGATGACAGAAAAGCAACTTCATTCCCTCCAGCATACATGACTCATCAATGCCTCTGTTTCAGATCAGGACAGACACCTGCTCAAACCAAGAAGGAAAAAAGAGCATAAAAGACACAGAGAGGAAAGAGAGCGGCTCTGACAAGCCAGACACTGTCGGCTCATTCATCACTGACACCTGTGGAGTGTCACTTTGCTCTCTAGCTCAAACAGATGCACACGCAGACACAAACCTTGCAGATCTTGCTCTCCTCCGTCTCTGCTCTGGACTTCCCTTCAGGCGTCCTCTCCCGCTGGTACTCTGATTTCATTGATAGCTGGCAGGACAGCCCCGGGGTCCCTTCACCTGCCCTGAGCTCCTGCTGCCGGGCCATGTAGCCCTGCGAGGTGGCCGCCCTGACTGCGTTCGGGATGGGGAGAGCGGTATGCACTGGCTTGGCGCCCACCGCCGAGGGTTGCCTGAGCTTGGAGGCTACGCCAACCACCGGCATGGTACTTCCCAGGCACAAAAATAACAACACAGGAGTGTGAGAGAGGTCCCAAAGTAACGGTGAGGGAAGGGAAAGTCAATCTTCAGTGACTCCTGATGATGTCCAGCACAGAAAAGGGAAGACAAACTAAAAAAAAAAAACAGAAAAGGAAAAGAAAAAGTGCAGTTGCCTCTCAGAGTGAGAGGAAAGCAACTGCGCTCATTCTGTAGCCTACAGCGAGCAGGACTGACAGAAACTGAGAAAGCTTCTCCTTCCTCCAGTTCACTCCCTCCTCCTTCTCCTCCCACAAGCAACACTCCTCCCCTCACTCTCTCTCTCACTCTCCTTCGCTGTCAGAAGTCTACAACAAAGTCAGCCAGCACAGTTCAAGGGGGCACGAACTCCTCTGGTAGGTAGAACCACTGAAACGACAAAGCCCTCATTACTGTGAGACCGTGCATTTGTAGACATGTGAGTTCAGCTCTCCTCAACACAACTGTCTAAATAACTCCCTTTTCTCCCTCTCTCTGCTCACGCTAGCACTGAACACACTCTCTAAATAGACACACACTCTCTCTGTCTACATCTGGAGCTGCTCCTCCCTTTCTTTAGCAAAACGTTACAACCTGAGAAGCGGAAATGTGCTGAGTATCAAAGACAAAAAGCAGGAATGCAGGAATGGACTGCCAGGTGATAAGATCAGTGACTAAAAGCATTAAAGCTCATCTACCAATCATGTATTTCTTATGAAAAGTAGCCAATGATAATTGATTCCTGATTAACTGAGCCATCTCTAAAATACCTACTGGAAAACATGCTTTCATTATTGTACTTGAATTTCCTTGGATAATGTCATAGCCCAGGATGTTTCCTAGCAGATGTGTGTCTTCAATTGTTGCAATTTGATGCAATTATCATGTCAGTGATTTGATCTGATATCATACTAGTGCAACCCCAGTTTCCTTTATACCAGTGCACTGCTACTTTCTCATCAGCTAAGACAGGCAGTCGGATAAAGAAAATTTACTGTGTATTTTCAGAAAGTACACCAGAAATCAATCTCAACATTAACCAAAATCTATAGATCTACAGTGCACAATATTCAATTATGTGCTGTCACTGCATCAGTGCAGAATGGTCCATGTCCATATCACAACACATCTAATGTTTACAGTTGTTTCTCACAGAACCTGTTGGTATGCTAACGGTTAGCTGTCATGCTTGAGAGAAACTTCGCTTACTGTAACGCCAGAATGAAGCAGTCAATCTCTCAGGGTAATGCAAAGTGAGCTTGGTAGATGTCCTGAACTCTGATGTAACTGCTCACTATGCAGATAAAAAGGCTGTGGTTAAGTTGGGTACTAGGGTTAGGTAGGTTGTCGCACAAGTCAAATATGTATAATTATTCCATCTGCTTTTAATTATTGTGTTTAAAGTAGAGCTTAAGTTACCTGACACACCAGATAGACTGGTTCATTTATCCATTGGATGGATATATTCATATTCGTCTGGGAAACCTCCCATACAAAGTGTTCGTAAGGGCAGGGCGGTAAAAAAAAATTCTCAAAAGGTGATTTGATGAACATTTTGTCACATTTAATATGAGCCAATCAGAGCAACAAGACAATATGGGGGCATGCAGCTGAGGTTGAAACCTGGTATTGTTGTAATATATGAATTTTGCTGGAGCCAGCCAGGAGATGTGTATCTTCTCTGCCAAGTCAAGTTTTTGATGTGGCTCGGAAAGGGCTTGCTTTCAGTTTTAATTTCATGTCAGTTAGAGCAGGAAATATGATCATTTGAATTTGATATAAGAAATAATTTTACACAAAGGGCACAGTGTTTCATACTGCACAGGACTGGCACTTCTACATTTTTCATAATTTCAGCATTTTATAGTATTTTTTTTTTAAAGTAAAAAACCCTTCCCCACCTGAACTGGGTGGGTCAGGGGGAGGGTGGGGTTAGTGCATTAAGTGCTGTAAACCGGGGTCTTATAAACCAATGCAACTGGATGATATCTGTTATAATGTTTAAAATTCAATAAAAAGAGTTTGAAAAAAAAAAAGAAAAAAAAAAACTTGTATTTTACTACATTTCCTATGCTAATCATTAATTCTGTAAAAATGCAGGCCATGTTCTTTAATTTCCTTGTAATTGTGTTTGTAAAATATTTACAGTGATAAAGCTAAAACTGGAAAAACTGCTATTTATACAACTGTTTTTAATGCATTTACCTTATTCATTACTCAACTATACATCTTCTTATCTTTAATTTGCACTGAAACCCCTCACATTCTTGGAATGCAACAAATGTTCTCGTATACTTAAACACAAAACATTTTTTAAACTTTGGCATTGATGAGTGGACAAAAAATGCCTTTAAATACATATGTATACTTAAAGAAAATCATTTTTATCTTAATATACATAATTTCACTACTTTTTCTGTGAAAATTTACATAATTTTGTAAATTTCTAACTGTTGAAATGACAAGTTCTGCATATTTAGATACACATATACTTTTTTTGGAGGGGGGGTTCTTCATCTAACACAGTAACTTTACAAAATCAGAGAATAGTTTGGATTTCATAAAGTTTAGGTTATGCCTCAACAATTGCTACAGAACATGAACATGTTAGTAATTTTCTGAGTGGTTAATATTGTCAAGAGAAAAGTATTAATAAAGTGGTAAAAATAGCCAACCTTCTAAGGGTGAAACTGCCACTATAACTACAGTTACATCCAGGCTAAACGATACCACAGCAGTAACCACTGCATACATGGAAAACCCCACATGTAACGTTGGGAAACTGGGAGAAGAGTGAAAACCTTTTCCTGTCATGAATTTCTCCATTCTGCAACGTGGTCCAGCTCTTCTTTTTAATTTTAGATTTATTTTTGGGCCGCCCACGCACATGTGGCGCGCCTTGGTTCGAGTCTAGCCTGTAGCCCTTTCCTGCATGTCTCTTGCCCCTGTTTCTACTCTATCCACTGTCCTCCTCTATCAATAAAGGCACAAAAAACCACTAGGCGGCCCGTGGTCCAGTTCTGATAAGACTGCGGCTCTACTACAGCTACATCCGAGCTAGTTGCTGCATTGGCGACAGGCATTTCTATCGTCTTTCAGTACAACTAAACCTCAACCGCAGCTACTGCCTTGCTCTCCTTTAATGGTGCTGATTGGTCTGAACCGTTTTTCAGTTCTTCACAAACATTGTGGATTGGAGATTATCAAGATAGATTTTACCTGGTGACAGATTGGTAAATCTATCTGCTTTGCAAGGTTAGGTGTCGACTGGGAAATAAGAGTAACCACTGGTCTCTAGAGATAATGCTATTTTACATTATTGGAATTAGCAGCAGGAGGTTGATAGCATTTGAAGCTAACAAAACCACAGCAGGCTCACTCACTTCTTAAAAATTTGGAAAATTACAGTCTGTTTTGAGTGAAATGGCCTTAGCATAGATTACAATGACTTGAATGCTGAGTCTCTTAAAGCTTTCATTTTGATCAGCGAGGTTTCTCTGCTATGATGAAAGCATACATATTGAATCACTGTAGTTTAATGTGGTACAGTTTGTAAAGTAAGAGAAAGAACAGCTGAGTTAATGCAGGACAGACAGAAATCTGTGAGAAAGGATGTCTTCAAAGCCTTTAACTACACCCTGAATGTGGGACTGGTGTATGTAATCTACGACAAGTTTTGTTGGTTGGTGGAAGACAGATGAGCCAGACTGACTTTGGACTGCATTAAGTGGACACAATATGACATGTAGCTACTTTTTTTCCCCTCTTTCAAAGAGCTCCTTGCTCCACACCAGACATAAAAGGGAGTGAAAGTTTTATATGGAAAGGCTCCATCTGGTTCAGTTTAGAGAGGCGAGGAGATGTGCTGGAATCAGAAGGGTACACTGCGGTGTCACGGCAAACCGGAACTTTTTAACACGCCATCGTCTCATAAAAGGAGCAGGGAGGGAAACCAAACACAAGGCTTAACGCAAAATTCACACCACCTGAGCGGCATCCTCCTCCATAAGGAATCTTTTTGTCTCAAAGCTGAGCCTTGAACTCTGACTTGTACAAGCAGGTCAAATGTCAAGGAAGAAAATCCTTCAGTTAAGTATGACATGATTATTTTACACGTGGCTGCTTCCTCTGCTTCTCACTTTCATTCAGCCTGAATGCTTTTGACACTCAATTGCCTTAATAGGGACGCTGCTCCCCCCCGACCCAGAATAGCACCAGCCACTCCAGCATGTTTTCAATCATGCACCAGGGGCGATCATGACAAGCCTAAAACAACAGGATACCACGTGAATGAATGGCACAAGTCCAACTCAGACTTTGACTGCTGCTGCCTGCGGAGCTGCACGAACTGGAGGCCTTTGGACGCCATCCAGCTTCCCAGGCCCGTCTGGAACTGCCGGGAAACCCGTCTCTGACGAGGTCCCATCCCTGGGGTGCTGAGTTGAAACAAGCTTGCGCCAAAACCTCACAGAGATCTTAAGAAAACCTCTCACTTCCCTGTGTTTTTCTGGAGATAATCACCTTACACTGCAGAAAATAACCCAGGCAGATTCAGGGGGTTGTCTGCTACCTGCAGGTAGAAAGCCCACCGCTGTAACACGGCGCTGAAAGTTCCTCGTTTAACAACACCCAAACGCTCCAAAGTCAACATCAGCAAAGTGGATCTCAGGTTCACTTCCATCCACACAAATCGAGTCGGGCAGGTCAGCTCCCTTATGTTTGGCTGGCAGGTCCTACCACTTCTCTAAAAATAGTGTTACCGCCAACAGTTTCACAGAAATGAAGAAAGGACAGGGCGCGATGAAGAATGGAGTGGATACCGATGGAAGGGCGATGTTGACAAAAGGAGATTAAATACTCAGGCTGTACACAGAAAGGCTCAGTATTGAGTAATATTTCAAAATGTGGCAGAGCTTCACTCAGGACCACCTGGGTTGAGTCCTGCCTCGCTCCAAAGTTGGTCAAGTTGACTTTGAAAAATGAGTCTGGAAAATTAAGCAGATCAAAATAGAGAGACCACAAAATCATTCAGCTATCCAGCAGTAAGCGGGATAAATGTAAAATATATTTGATTTAATTTGTATTTGATTTAACCTTTATTGATAGTATCAATAAATGTGTGTTTTATCAGTAGCATTAGTGCTAGCTTCCTGACTAACAGTTACTTCATTTTGGAACTGAGAAATGTGTCAAACTATAAAAAGGTTCTAATGTTGAAAGTATTTATTATTGCCACCTAAAACCACTTTTCTTGCCCAATTTTACCACTGGTATTTGACACTGTTCATCAATTTTGACATATACATTTTTTTAAACCAATTTCTGCCATGTCACACCACTTTTCCCTCCCATTCCACCATCTTTCCACCAATTTTTGCCACTGTAAACTCATTTCTGCCACTTTTGAATACAATTTCACACATTTTCTGCCCATTTCTTCCACTTGTAAGCCTTTTCTTGTCACTTTCAAACACTTTCCACCATTTTTTCTGCAAATTTTAGCCATTTATACACCAATTCTTGCCCCTTTACATCTATTTTTGCCTCTGTTGACTTTCTACACCCACTTTAACCACATTTTACTATTTGTATACTCATTTTTGCCAGTTTAAACCAATTTTTTTCACTTTATAATCCCACTTCACCACATTTTCTGCCCATTCCAGTTTAAAGCCTTTTATGGCACTTTTAGACCCTCTCCACCACTTTTTCTGCTTGTTTTTGCCACTACTAAACCAATTCCTGCCCCTTCCCACCTTTTGTTGCCTCTGTTGACTCATTATTGCCACATATTTAGTATTCTTTGGTGTTAAAGTAATGACAAAGCCCACAAACTATGGTAGAGATAATTTCTAATGGGTTTAATAACCTTCTTGATGGGCCATGTGTGCAAAATAGGAGAGGTCTGTCATCCTCATCATTGCAGTCACTCAAAATGACAGTACTCAAACATTTTACCCATCCTTTAAAAAATTCTATCAATGATGCAGAATTTTAGGTCAATGCAACCTTTGCTAAACTTCCACATACTCTGTCTGCACAGTGATTTGCTTTCAAAGTGCACCACAGAGCAAATCGGTCCCTTTCTAGTCAACTTTGCAAACCCACTGCATACACTCCGCTCTGTCGATGCGTGTCTCAGATGCGCCACTGTGCTCTGCTCTGCTCAAGGCAGTCGCTAATCCCCACCAATCCATGTAGAGCATCTGGATAAAAAATCCAACTTCAAAATACAACACAATGCACAGATTAATGACAGTAAATCATCACTATTTTAACATCACGTTCCATCCTGTGGCACAAGCTACAGGTCACATCACCTTTGATGCATATCTGTTAGAGTAAAAGTAACCAAACACTGATAATTTTAAAAACATAAATGTATTGATGCTATAACCTCCGCCAATAAAAAATAAAAGCTGGACGACCAAGGCTGTATCCTACAGATAAACATCATTATTACTTGCAGCCTCACAGCAAAAGACACAGCAGTTCTCCCAGCATTCCCCAGATCTGAGCAACTGTAGGCATCCACTTCAGAAAATAGCAAACCAGAATTTGCTAAAAAGTCTACGAGGAAATTGGCAGCAGTCTTAAAAACACAAATGTCTTACCTGGTGAAGAGGAGTAACGGAGGTGGGCAGCAGATTGACATGGAAAGACAAAAAAGAAAGAGTCTGTTAGACATCAGATTTGGTAGAAACAAACAAGATGTAGGTTTTTATGCAAGTGAAAGTACTCTAGAAATGAAACCTTTCTAAGTATGTAATGCTGAAAAATAGGTCTTGTTGACTTTAATCTTGCAACTTTGAAAAACAATATATTGCACAACTTTCTATGACATATTTTTGTCTTTCAGTCCACAAAAACACTCTACCAATGGCAAACAAGTATCTCTTCCTATCTACTTGTTAGTTTCTTGAAGTCAAAGACATGGTTGATGGGGTTAAACATGTATTAGGTGCAAGCTTAATTTGCACAAGTATTTTCCTTCCAAAGAATGTCAAACTTGCAGCACATCTACCTCCAGCACTGCATGCCACTCTGATTTGCTGCTTCCCTCTCGTGACTTTTAAATTCAACTTTTCCTTCTTCATCTGTGACCTTCTACTATGCAACCACTGACATGCTGGTGCAACCATCCAGATGAAAAAGGATGACGATTTCATAAACTCAAACCATGAGGGGGTAGATGAATGCCTGTGCCTTCCTCTAGTCCTGAGTATCATTATTACTAAGGTCCTCTGGCTTGAGTCAAAGACCAAACCAACAGCTACAACCATGTTCATACATATAAACGACACTGTAGACAAAGGCTTTTTTGACTCAAACTTAACCTGTTGTTAGAATTCCTTCGTCCTATTATGGCACAGACATGAAAAAGACTTCACCACAGCTAAGTTTAAGCTTGAGTCACTATTCATGTGGACACTGCTCAGCAAAGCTTCTCTACTCAGGATTTCCTGGAAAGCCACCACTAAATATCTGGTGGTGAGGGAGCACATTCCAGCCGAAGGAGGCTAAAGGTGGAGGTGGTGGTCAAGAGTCAAGAATGAAAGTTTGAAAGTTGGAAACATCTCCAATTTTGAAAAAGTGAGAGACAGCAAATAATTTGATGATTGTACATTTTTGCTCTTAAAGTGTGATGTACAACAAGAACAGCAAAGATTCATTCACCAACATCCACAGTCTCCACTCTCAAAATGGAAAATCCCACATGGTGTAATGTCACCTAAGAGTAAACAAACTAAATGAGGCTAACTCAGTTGCCATTTCAGCCTAGCTACACTCTTGTTAGTTGGATTGTGCTATGCTTTACAGTACATGAGATATAAACACGTTCTTTCCACAAATCAACAGGTTGGAATCGGCATGCCATGTTTGACTGATCTGGATAGGGCCCATGCGATAGGGCAACTTCAAACTGGTGTTCTGCAAAACCACGTTGTGGTCCAAGCCCTGGTACCATCTCCAAACTAAAGGAGTTCCAGTGGGTGTCCCAAGAAGACTTCAACTAAAGAAGATTGTTTCGGAACAGACTACACACACCCAATCTCCGGTCTCGTAGGGCTGCTGGTAAGCCTGTCATGACTGCCCTTCATCGTCAGGCCCATTTGTGCTACTGTCAGCAATAGATGCACTGGAACCTAAACATGTGGAGGAGTGTTATGTTCAGTGTAGACAGTAGCGGCTAGCCAATAGAGGGCGCCCCCTGAGCCAGACACACATTAAACAGTATAGTATGAATTAGAAAATAAAATCCTTTGAAATAAAAGTCAATGGTTAAAGTCAAGACTAGTCTCTTGTCGCATAAGTAAACAGGATCTGGATGGTAGTCGTGACCGTATACATTCTCCAGTACTGGCTGACTGAAACTTCTTCAAGATCTCTGTGAATGGAGTCCTGAAAGAAAAACTACAGAAAGCAGAACTGGGTCCAGATCAACCTGGTTGTCACTGAACAGGAAGCAGACGGAAAAGGAGAGCGCTATCCGCAGGGCTTCAGTAGTGGATTCACCCGCGACAAGGCTTGGCAGCGGGCTAATGTGGCTAATGCTAATATTTTCCTGTTTGCTGAGGTCACATCAGCCTGTCAGAAACAGGACTGGGAGTACGGAGCACTCCTAAGAAAATGAAGAAATGGGACACACAGATAAGTCTGCTAAAGCATTAAAGCAGCCGTCTGGATCAGGTAAATGAATATTCATCCGTATGTTTACAGTAAAATGTTATTAGATAAATGAGCTACGTCAGTTATGACAGTGTCTGAAAGCTTTACTGAGTCCTGTCATTTAGAGTGAAGCTGATCAAAGGAGATCATCACATTTATAACAGTTTTAATAGTTGAAGTGCTAGAAAAGAGGCTATCGATGTTGATAATAATCAGTATGTTTTGATAATGAAGAATTGCTGTTTTTATACTTTCACTTTTTTGACCATGAAAAGAGACAATGTGCCCTGTAGTTGAACAGATTTAGGACAGCCACACCAATGAAATTTTTCACCAGCCGCCACTGAGTGTAGACTCAAGATTCTGCCTATGGCAGTTGGATAGGGTCATAGGGTCAAAGTGTAGAGAAGATGAAAAGTATGCTGATTGCTGCTCTGATAGAGTAACATCTTTTAGTGGAGGCAGATGATGTGGGGCGGCATCTCCCTCATTGGAAAAATTAGGTTTGTCAGCACTGGAGGCAATCTTAATGCAGTGAGATACTGAGATGAGATTCTGCAACCAGTGACAATCCCGTATTTTCATAGTCAGTGTCTGAACTCTATCCTCCAAGATGACAACGCTCGCCCCCACAGAGTGGGGTTTATCAGAGACTACCTCCAGGATTTGTGAGTGGAGAGGATGGAATGGCCTGCCAGCAGTCCTGACCTCAAAACCACTGAACACTTTTGGGATCAGCTTGGGTGTGCCAGAGTGACTGTGTATGGTTCTACTGAGGCTTCTGTTTATTAAATGAATAAATTGTTAAAATGTCAAAATATTTTGTGTCTGCAGACTTCAATCATCCAAACAAGAGTCAATAAGAATATTTTCTCATGTTAACTGTTTAAGAAAGAAAGAGCTTGAGCCAGTGAGTCCATTTATTCCAGCTGTTCCTGCTCCTTTCACTGTTGTGTGATGGAAAATAAAAACCATTTTAACAGCTGTTCATGCAGTAGGAATAACAGATATTTCTGTGCTACGGAATCAATAATGCCCTGTGTTTATTATCTGTTCCAGGCAGTGGGTGGACGGTTGGTAACCGGCACTTCTGGATGTGTGTTTGTGGTTTATATGAAAGATACCGCCCAGGGTCACATGACGTCAGCACTGAGGTTGCACTGTGGCTGTGAAAACAAACACGCCGGGGTGCTGCAGATAAGAGGGGTCACACACCTTCCACCCCGAACATGCAAACACACATGCACCACACTCAGAGTCTAAACACATCCCTGCGAGAGGCTGGATAGATAGTCACGCACCTGGCTCTGTCAGCGCTCTCAATGCTATCAGTCAGCCACATGTCAGACAACATGGAAAATAAAACAACCACACACTCACAACAAAGACAGAGGTGGCTGAGTGGATGGAGGCATGTCCAGCGGCTCAGTGAAAACAGGCATGTGTCATTAACATACATCAAGCGTGAGCCGGGAGGAGGTAAACATGCATTCACTTTTATCCTCACTGTGAGTCTCAAAGGCTCAGGATGCACACAGAGATTCCTGCTCCTCAGTCAACCTTTGGCTTCTCCGCGGTCAACCACCCACGCAGAAACACCCTTTCATCCGGAAAAATGGGAGCATCATGGGAAATCTCTCCTCTTATCTCTCAGTAGCATCATAGCTCTCTATCTTTAATAGCTGCCTACGTGAAATGTTTTAATGACTTTTATTGGTATAAAAAATATGCAACCTAAAATAAGTGACTACATAAATATTCACCCCCTTTAAAGTGACTGACCTAAGTCAACAGAGGTCTAGCCAACTGGTGCTAATAGTTTCACAATTACTGGAATGGGGATCAACTGAGCGCAGTGAATGCACCTCAAGTGATTGAAGTATTTAATCCAGTCACTGGTTAATCAGTATTCCTGGCTGCCATTAGACCATGAAGACAAAAGAACACTCCATCTCAGAGAAAATGTAACTGAAAAGTAAAAGTCAGGGTATGGATAAAAAGAAATTCCAAGGCACTAGAACATCCCCTGGAGTTCAGTTAAATCCATCATCGAGAAACGGAGGGAATATGGCACATGTGTAAATCTGCCTGGATCAGGATGTCCTCACAAACTGAGTGACCGTGCAAGAAAGAGACTGGTGTGAGAGGCCTTAAAGACGCCCATGACTACTGACTAATTTATGGGAGAGTGGCACACTGAAGGAAACTTCATATCAAATCTTGACTGGAGTGCACCAGCAGACATACAGGGGGCTCCATTGTCAAGTGGAATCAACCCTTAGGGATTGTTTTAATATTAGTCACACTCAAGCTGCATAACCCAAAAGAGCACTTTTCATACAGTAGCTATGAAAAAAAAGTACACATTAAAATTTTATTCTACTTTCACTGTGCAATTTTTTTCACCTACAACTGACCTTACTATTGATATAAAATTTTCTTAAATTCTAACCCTATTTTTTAGGCATGATGCCATGTTGTTCAATGAAAAAAACTCAGAAGAAAATATTATTTTCAATATATTACATACAAAGTATATTTTTTTGTGTTGAATTATTACAGCCTTGGATATGTCAGGGATTAGCAGCATTGATTTTTATGCTTTTTTTGGGCATATTTAACATGTTTTTTCTCCATATGTTCAATATGGTCAAAATGACACCTTCTGGTGGAGTGTAGTAAAAATGATCAATTCCAAGGCAAAAGCCCAGATTGACACACATATATAACAAAATGCATGTATTGTGCTTTAATAGAAGTGAGATTAAAAAAATGCAGTTTTTTTGCACTTAACAGCTTGAGTGTAACTCTTGCTTGTAAACAGTGTATTTTAGACTGACTGTACGAGCTGAGCTGGAAACAACAAGATCAAACAAAAATACACAATCCTTCCAAAATTCATTCCGAATACATGAACACAGTCAAAATGACAAAAAAAAATGAAGACTGAAAAGCGCGTAAACTGTGTACAACCAGGTTAATCTCTATGGTCTGATGTGACCAAAATGATGCTTTTTGCCCATCACACACATCGCTATGTTTGATGTACACCAATCACTGCACATGACCACAAACACACCATCCCAAATGTGAAGCATTGGTGGTGGCAGCATCATGCTGTGGGGATGCTTCTCGGCAGTCAGCCCTGGTTTGTTTACGTTTTGGGGTATCATTAAAAATGTTTGGGGCTCACACTGGAATCCCCTGCCCATTTGCCTACTACTGCCTATGACTATGGCCAGCTCTGGTGAAGAAAATTGAATCTCTGCACCTGTTAAACAGGGGGTGTTACAATATCAACTACTTCCATGAGTGCAACCTGCCTTAAATAACTTTCACAGACTTTTCTTGTCTTTCCTCCTCGTCAACATCATACCACAGAAGCAAGTTCAGCAAAGAAAAGCAATGCCAATTAAAATTGGAATTATTAAATTATGAAATAAGGGATTAATATGTATTAACAGATACTTGCTCCCTGTTTTCCTTTATTCATTCACTCTGTTAATCATCCAATAATTATCTTATTAGTTCACTTTTCTCTTTCAGTAGTTACTTGTTTTTTCACTCTCTCATCCTGCTGTTTTTTCGTTCACTCTTAATTGCACACACTCAGTCATTCAGCACAGATTCATGAACTCCCACCCTCACCTTTTAACCCGTGAATGTTCTCCATCTGTTGCTCCATATCTATCAAGAGAGCTGATACCAATGACCTGTTAAAAGTCCAGTATTACACCACTTCTGGGCCACAGCGTGGGTCCAAGCTTAAGTCAAGAATGTAAAAATGTCTGGAGAGTTCCTGCCTCTTATTTTGATTTCCATTTAATTTTGTTTGGAAGAGTGCAAACAGAAAGAAAAGAATCATACCGTGCTGTAGCAAGGATCTCGTGATACTCCAAAGAGGGAAAAAGGGAGGAGAAGGTGATGACAGTCCATCACATAAATGCTGCTTGGCCTACATGCTGAGACGCTTTCATAACTGCTCTCGTCTTTTTCAATGACAGGCCTCTGCTATAGAGAGGAAATCTCCCATATAGAAAGCCATTTGGATGACATTTAAAGCAGCAGGCCAGCCTTCAAGGTCAGCTCTTATAGATCATGACAACTGCTCCTTGTCCTGTCAAATCCAGACATACAGCTCAGCCTTTCATCACAAAACCATCACTTCATCGTCTCTATTGTCAAAACTTTCCTCACTTCCACATGCCGTTTGAAGAAAGCTGTACTTTTACACTTGACAAATTGCAAAGGCCAATGACTTCCATTCTTTGCGGCTGAGTTGGCGTAAATCAATCCCATTTACAACCATTGCATTCCTTTCTCTTGTGATTCGCCGCGGTCTTCCCCACATCCACCCCACATGTCCGTGTTTTGCCTCTTGTGAAAGAGTTTTGTTCAAGGCAAATCCTGGATTTCACAGCTGGAGTTGATAAAGTCTTGAAGTGCTGAATGGGGACTCTTCCCTCAAAAACAACAAGCAGAAGAGGGGATGTAAAGCCGTCCCAAAGTTTGGATAAAATAGGAGTGCTGCAGGGGGGGAGGCAGCTGCCCAATAGAGGGCTCCACCCAAAAACATATGGAAAATAATGACTTTACTAGTCTAAGGGGCTGCAGCAGTGATGCCATGAATCAATGGGAAAATTGAATTTAGTGCTGAAATCCTGGAGCCTATTACTGCAGAGCTGACAATGCACAACTCTCACTAATTGAGTTACAATGGTATTGATGCAAAAAGGAGGGAAAGGCAAGGAAAAATACAGACAAATGACTAAAATAAACCCTGCAGAGACAATGTGGCACCATACGCTATTGTTTCAGTGTCACCCTCACCAAACACATAACAAGTGATAGCATAATATTGCAGCATTGATCTCTTTTTGTTTGGAAATTTTATTTTGCATGCATAACTGTCATCACCCTTAAATTAATGAGTCCCATGTTCATGTTGAAAAAATGTCTTCAACTTATAAACACTTGCATATGTGGTTAACCCTACATGCATTTTCCATTGCTCTTTTTAAGCTTGTATGCTGAGGATTGCATCATGTTTTGCTTGGTCAATACATCAGTCATTGTTGAATCAAAAGTGGCCAAATGAAGAGCAGAGCCTGGATGAGAGGAAAATGGTGACACGAAATTGAAGGAGTGATTCCACCCAAACACTTAAAATCAGGTGCCCAAATCAAAAAAAGGGAGAGAATAAAGAGAAAGGAGTCAGAATGAGGGGAAACAGCTTCTGAAAATGCTCTTTTAAAAGAGAGGTGGGTGCACATGAGTGATGAAAGCAGGGACAGAGAGCAAGATGAGGATGATGGAGGAGCAGAAAGCAGGGACAGAGAGCAAGATGAGGATGGTGGAGGAGCAGAAAGCAGGGACAGAGAGCAAGATGAGGATGGTGGAGGAGCAGAAAGCAGGGACAGAGAGAAAGAGGGAGACGGTGGAGGAGAAGAACGCAGGGACAGAGAGCAAGATGAAGATGTTGGAGGAGCAGAAAGCAAGGGAAATGGAGGGTTGTATTAGGGTTGTGAGGACCTCAGACAAACCTGCATCTAAAAGAATCTAACAATTGTGGAACAATTTCAGAAAATCCTTAGCCATTTAATTGTGACTTTGAATATGTCTGAATGCTCGTGATCATTAGCCCCAAAGGCAGTTTTTTTTTTTGCCCTTCCTGGTAGGACCATCCAGAATTGCCAGTTACAGCTGTATAAAGCAAAAAGAAGGCATGTGTGAACTAGATCCAGAAACACCATCTTCAAGGCCAAGGCTCATTTAAAACGGACAGAGACAAAAAACTGGGAAAAAACAAGAAAACAAGGCGTATGTGCGAACTTCTGCACAATGCAACTCTATGCTGCTTTTCAGTTTAGTTTGTATGATTAAAAGTTCACTACATTATTTTCCAGTACATTCTAAGCAAAACTATGTTGTCACTCTAATGTTCATTACCACAGAGAAAATCCCACTAATTTATTATCACCACAGTAAATACCATCATAATATTATCACAGACATCCTAAATGAACCTCATAAGCTCTCTCCAAACAGCAGACAAGTGTTCTTCATCCCCCGAGTAACCAGATTAAGCCTCATTACTCTCAAACCCAGGCTGAAGCACTCACAGCATTTAACCTACGCTCCCCCAGGCTGCAAATAAAAAGAATGCTTGTTGTTTGCTCATCTGATAAACACATATTGGTGTCACCTGTGGCTGGCCTGGGGTTACGCTGACTCGCCTTCATTAGGCCCATATAACGGCCGTTTTAACGCCGTCTGAGAGCGCCCACTGATTAGAGACGAGCTGCCCTACAGCCTTCAGACGTACCCCTCAGAGCTGGCATGCAGTCAACAAGTCCAGATGTGAGTGGGATACTGAGCATGTGCACCCAAGGGCTCTCGTATATACTGTAAATGTGCTCACTTAGACGTAAAGACACATCACATGACAACAGAAAAAAAGCAAATAAGAAGAAAAAACTGCCTGTGTCGAGGGTACAACATCTCATTATGTTTAATGTCTACTCAACAGCATGAGCTTGTTAAAGACACCTTAAATACTGCCTACAGTACTGTACAGTACATGCTCACTGTCTATTAAACTACAGACAGTTGTTATATAAGTTAGGGAGTAGAAGCAGCTGTGAGCGCCTCTGCTCTGTTTTGATTTATGAAGTGATAAGGAGGGGGAGGAGACGGTGAGGGCCGTCATCTAATTGGTACACTATGACCCATTGAGCAACAATTCTGAGTTGTTTTTTTTTTTTAAGGTTCAGGTCCACTACAAAGGAAGCATGTTTACCTTTGACTGTGTTTGTGCGTGACAAGACAGTGTTGGTGGGAGTTCCTTTTCTCTGACACAAATGTGTCGGCTGTACATCCTGTTGACTAGCGGCATGTTGAAGCAGACTGGGGTCATGGGGCCTCATATTTAATGACTGCTGTACTTTCTCAGCCTTAAACTTTACTTAATTACAGTTTAAAAAAAAATCCTAATCAGTCTTAGAACGACAAATATTCAAGTTATATATAATGAGTTTGTTTGTCTTATAAAAGGGGCCCAACAGAGGCCCCAAATGTGAGATGGGGGACTTGGCAAGAGCCATATGCATGAAATTTGGTACACATATGTATCATGATGAGACAGAAAAAAATTATATTGGAATCACCCTCTAAAATGTACAGGAAGTGCACTGCAAACAGTTAAAGGTCAAATTTTGGTGATTTTTGGCTGTTTTGGGCTGCATCACTGGATCACATCTAAAGATTCTCCTCCAACAGATTTCATCAGATGTTGAAACTTTTCGTGCTTATTTTAGACAAGATAGACATCGAAAGTTGTGCAAACTGTGAGTTTTCAACATAGGACGAGGCAGTGAAGGTTGCCCAAAGTTGGAATTCATTTTTTTCTATATTTCTTGAAGTGTGCCAACTTTTTTGATTCAATATAACTCTACAGTGCTTATATTAATAATCATCAAACTTCACAAGGATGATCACACATAGCTTCTTAATACATACATCACTTTGTTATAGCGCCCCCTTCTGTAAATTGAACAATACCCCCTCTGAATTAAGATTTTTTTTTCATCCAAAACAACTTTAACCACTCAGCCACAGCACATCGTTCCACAAAGGCTTAAGATTTTTGGTCTGCTTATGGATCATCATCAGATCTACAAAAAAGCCTCATGGATCCATGCCCAAATCCCAACAGGAAGTCCACCAGCTTCATCTTAATTTCAAAATAGGGGATTTTTGGAGATGCAAAATGACTTTCACCTTTGTAATCTTTGTATACATCATTCTTCTACCGTTCTTGGCAAGACAACAGTATCGCACTGCACTTTCCCACATGCAAACATTTCACCATAGCCCCCCCTACTGGCAACAGTAAGTCACATAAATGGGTCATTTGTTTATTCCTCTTACTGTGCCGAACATATAAAACTTAGATTTTGAACTGAGGTCTACATCACCAACATATTTCATGAATGGACACCTCACTGGCAATGGCGGGACTTTCTGTAGCTCACCAGTTTCACAGGAAGTTGGCATAACTCTCATTTGAAACATCTGATTTACTTCAAATCAAATCAAGGTCTGCACCTCTACACTTTCAAAGGTTGATTTTAGCATTTCGCCGTAACACCACCTACTGCAAGAAGCCAGTAAGACCTCAGACATAGAATGTCCAATCTTCTTTGAGTTCTACAGGATAAACATCAGTCCTGCCTGGAGCAGATTAACATGTAAGCATCTTGTTTTGTCATACTGTCACTCAGTGTGGACAGCCAGTACTACCCCATATACAGAGTGACATCACAAAAAAGTCTACCATGTTTGATTTTTCTTTCTGATTTCTATAATTTGTTCTGCCACATCAGTGACGTTGACCAGCGTGAATACACATGGTTCTAGTTAAGATCAGAATATTCTAACAGTCAAACATCAAAATGTGTTGAACAAACAGGTTGATATTCTTAATGTAAATGAAAGCTTATGTGGCCATACTGAACCTAAAGCCAAAGCTCTGCAGTTGCTCTTTGCTGCTTTTCTCTTTTCTTCCCCGCTGTCTCTATCAATCACTGAGATACTATTTAAGTCTTCAAGGCAACTCAGTGAAAAGTGTGTACATCTGACACAACATCGATAGGGGGAAAAGTGTATGAGAGAGAAAGAACAAGGACGATAAAAAAAACAGTTTAGTGGATTTTTGTGAGTGGTTGTCAAAGAAGGTCAAGCATCCTTTCACTGTGTATCTGTGAATATATCTGTGCGTGTCAGAAAGAGCAGTAATGACAGAGAGAGCTTGTGTGTAGCCTTAAAGGGAACTAAAGGAGTGCAGATAGTGGTGTGTAAAGAGTGTTTACTCCTCTGTACATGTGTTTGAAGGTGTGTATGTGTAACTAAGGGTGGTCCAGTGACTGTGTTTACACTCTTCGTTGTGTTTGGTGACAGCCGCTGAAAGCTTAATGGGGCTCTGTCTTGGTGGAAGCGGGTAATTACAGGATTCCCTTACAGTTAAACTTCAACAAACATACACTGTTTGGTTTTGTGGACCAGGTTAACAAATACAACTTGTGTGACTAACAATGGGAAGCAGAGATCAGATTGGATTAAACTAGAGTGGATAAGAGGTTCAGATGTTTTGTGGGTTTAGAGGTGGACAGTTAAATTGAGATTGTGTAAAAGTAACGTCATCAAAACGTCAAGAAATAAAGAAATCAGCTGACAGTTGTGTCACACTGACCTATTTTCAGTTTATCTTGTGTAATCAACACTTAAAAATGAGTTATATGAGTGGAAAAAAACTAATAATACAATGCAGTTACAAAAATCATGTTACTGCAGCAATGGGCCAGCTTCATTTTTACATTATAGCCATATAAAAAAACACAAGTTTTGTCTTATTTTCATACTCTATTTCTTAAAACTTTTTCTTTACTCGGTATCAGTTTTTCTTCATTTTCCTTCAGCGATTTTCATTAACAACCTTCAGTTTTCACAGGAATAATGCATGCAATGCTTAGCAACATACTGTCATTGCAAACTGCACATTTTGTGCCTTAGCTTTGGTTGAGAGTTTGTCAGCTCTTAGGGACCCCCAGTGTCCTGTGGTCCAAAAAGTCATTTTTTACAAGCAGCACCTTTGAGTCCTGCCAACAGAGGGTTAACAAATATGAAGCGTGTGGAATACTAGGGTGAAAAGGTAAGCAGGACTCATGTAGAGTTCAGTTTTGTGATGCCAAACATTCAGATTAGTCATTTCCAATCTGTTAGTTTTGACTGTTTTAAGCAATTTGAGACACGTTTGGATTGAAACAAACCAGCTCTATTGTTTTTTTCTGTTTCATAAAGGTGGGAACGGGGAGGATTTGACTTGAAGATGAATCCATTTGGGAAAGATTTCTGATGATGTTGATGGCTAACAGAACTCTTGTTTTACTCTTGTGCAACTCACTTATGTGTCAGAGTTCTGTCTCAAATGAGTGTTGGACTGTCTTGTTGGGCAAAAAAAAATCATAAACTAGAGAGGTCATGATTGCACAAGCTGTATCTCCTGCATCTGTCTTCAATTCACTGGTTAACCCAATGAAAACAGACCTCCAGCAGGTAGTCATGGGACATGGGAATTGTTTGCACAATTCACTAAGTTTGACTCAAACTACAAATCACAATAGCCAGAGACTTTATTTTGTATGTAGCCAAAAGCTAAGGCTCTAGATGCTGTCAATCTTTTGAAGATTTTATGAACTGTAGATGGTAAAATCTCTAAAACCATTGTAATAGCATGGTGACTAAGGATACTCATAAACAATTTTTAGTCTCTCACAAAGTGGAGGACCTCTTCAATTGTGAATGACTCAGTCTTTCTGAATCTGAAGAGCTACTTTTAAACCCAACCTATTTCCAATTAAACCAATTTACCTGTGGAATGTTTCACTTCTCTCCCCAAACTTTTTTGACCATGTCCCAACTTTTTTGGAACATGCTGTAGGGATCAAATTCCAATTGTGTGTGTGTTTCTGAAAAACAATAAAAACAGTGTCAGTGTGAAAATTAAATATTTTGTCTTTGTGCTATATTCAACTGAATGTACACTATTTGGACAAAAGTATTTGGCCACATCTGTTAATTACCGAATTCAGGTATTTCAATCAGATCCGTTGCCACAGGTGTATAAAATCAACAGTGCTGGGGGTAATGTGTTTCAAAGTAATCCATTAGAGTACTCAAATTACTTTTTTGGAGTAACCAGTAACGTAAGGCGTTACTTTTACAATTCAAGTAATCCCGTTATTAGTTACATTTTCATAAAAGTAATCCGTTACTGAAAGAAAAATCCCAAATTTCCAAAAAAGAGAAAGAAAAAAAGGACGCTCCTTGAAACATCTGCTCTGTTTGTCCTTCTCTCCTCCTGTAGTTATGTTGGCAAGTAGCGCCGTGCCAGCGGCAGGTAAACATTCTGTGCCATTATGCGTGCATTGTTTGCTTCTTGAACCAGCGAGAAGACAGAGAGGAAAGCATGACACTGTGGAATTATCTCCATTATAATGGATTTTTTAATAAAAGAGACAAATACAGCATCCTGGTGAAACGTAAGTTTAAAAGCTCCATTTGCTTTCATTGAATCAGCTGTTCCAGTTACACGCTGTTATTACGCACAGCGTTTGAGTGATTCTGTCTGATTCTGCTCAGCTTGTTGTCTGATTGTGAGCATGTTAAAGAGCTGTAAAGGTTTTCCTGTCTGTTAGTGGTGTTCTCAGGCTGCAGAGATACAGATTATGGGCTGTAAATTAGGCTGTACATTGGCATTAGACCTGCAGCGTATCTGAAATGAAGCGGAGCGGCGCTCCAGGCACGCGCCGCTGCCGGTCTAGAGCGCCGGCTATGGAAATGCTCTGATAGACTAGAGAGACTAGACTACCCAACACTGAAAATCAAGCGCCTAGCCTTGCAGTCTCCATTTACAAACACTTGTGATACAAAATGGGTGTTCTACAGTCAACTGTTAGGGATGTGATTGAAAAGTGGAAGCATTTAGGAACAACAGCAACTCAGCCATGATGCAAAAGACCACGTAAAATCAAAGAGAGGGGTCAATGACTACTCAGGCACATGGTGTGTAAAAGTTACCATCACTGCTGATTCTATAGCACAAAAACTGGGTTTCAATTGTCGATGCCAAGTGTTGGATGGTCAGTGCATTTTGGACAATGCGATGCTTCCAATTGTGTGGCAACAGTTCAGTGAAGTCCTTTTTCTATTCAACCACGACTGTCCCCCAGTACACAAAGCAAGGCCTATATAGACATGGTTTAATGAGTTCAGTGTGGAAGAACTTGACTGTCCCATACAGAGCCCTGACATTAACCCCACTGAGCCCTTGTGGGATGAACTGGAATGGAGATTGCAAGCCAGGCCTTCTAGTCCAACATCAGTGCCTGACCTCTTAAATGCTCTACAGAATGAACGGGCAAAAATTCCGACAGAAACACTCCAAAATCTTGTGGAAAGCCTGTATTAGAATAAAATGCCATTACTCTCTGTGTTGGTGTTATTGTCAGGCTGTTAATGCTTTTCTTTACATTTTACACAACCCTCCGTCTCAACTTTTTTGGAATTGTGGTTTGTAGACTGGAGGTAAGGATCAGACCACCAGCTTTTCATAGAGCTACAGCTTCCGACTGTGGTATTTGTGTGAATACCTGGCCAAAAGAGATGGCTGTGATTGTGATTACAGGTTACACAGGGATGTGGGAGAACCTTTTCAAACACATAAAGTTAGCACATTGAGTAAAAAGGGGGCCAAAATAAGGAGATCCTGATTGTGATTACAGGTTATATAAGGACATGGGATACAGGAGAACCTTTTCAAAAAGGAAAAAGCGTTAGGCGTGAGTGAAAACACTCCAACAAAAGAAGAGACCGTTCCACCTTTCACAAGTCTGGCTACAGCATCAAGCACTGTCCTGATTGTGCCGTCGACCAGATGTTAGTAGGGTTCTTAAAATGTCTTATTCGTGCATTTGGAGATTCTAATTAAAGTCTGAGCCTCCTGAAATTGCTCTGAACTCTATGATGGGGTAGCAGAGATGTAGCTGCAGTAGAGAAACCATTGAGTCAAAGTGATAGAGCAGCTAGGACTCAATCTTGATTTAACTGTGGAGCAGCAGCTGGCGCTACAATGTCCCAACACTCAGATCCCAAAGGCTACTGTGGATAACCACATGCATGCTAGAACTGACACTTTCCCTTTACACACATCCAGCCGCCACTTCCATGTAGAAGTCATTGGGAGTACAGCTGCTGGTTACCATGATGCGATTAAAGGCCTTAAATTGACTTTGAAATCATACTCCAGGGTAACACAGGCTTTATTTTTGTCTTGTAGCAGTACAAGTAAATCAAATAGAGGAGGGAAGGGAGCGAGTTGCAGCGCTGCCAAAAACTCCTAATTCCTTCCTACTTCCCGTTATTGGCTCCTTGCCTCCAGACAAACAGTTGAAGCAGAAATCTCGGTGTGCAGATCTGTCGTTTTGGCTCTGACTGACTTTAAACCTTGATTATCCTGGGAGTTAAAGAGTACTTCTCAAGGATGAAGTATCTGAGGGTGCAATTAGCTGGCTTGCATCCAGTCTCAGGTTGTGATTGGCATGGATGTATCAATGCAATTAAATTAACAAAAACAGGCTTAAGTTGATCTCCACTAACTTGGCAAACAAAGTCTTTATCAAATGTCTGCATTTAGAATTTGTAGAAGGTAAACACTTCTGGTCCTGGACCACTTCTAGTTTTTTAAACCCAACTACAGACAAAGACAGGGTAAAAGGAGGAGCACTTGTGTAAGAAAATCCCGGTTTGCCAAAAGTGATAGTAAAGTTTAAAAGTCTTTGTTTATCTAGCCAACAGCTGCAGTCATATCTGAGATCCTTTTATCAGCTTAAAAATGTCTGAGGGATGTGAAAAGCATTTTCTTTCTAATCAGGACATCTAAGAATGAAGGGATATACAGCACAGTGCCTTTAAAAGGCATTCAGCCCCTTTGATGTTTTATCATTTTATTGATTTTTTTAAATCACTCATGGCCAAAAAATTTGGCTTTTTGATTAAACAAAACCCTCCTTAATGTCAAAGTAAAAACAGATTTCTACAAAGTAATATGATTTAACCAAATATGCAACTGCATAAATATTCAACCCACCTTTAAAGTGACCGACCTAATTCAACTGAGGTCCAGCCAATTGATACTAGGAGTCTCACAATTAGTTAAATGGGGATCACCTGAGTGAATGAATGTATTTACAGTGATTGTAGTATAAAGACACCTGTGTCTGGAAGGTCCAGTCACTGGTTAATCAGTACTCCCGGCTACCATTACACCATAAAGTCAAAGGAACTCTCCAAGCAACTCAGATAAAATGTTATTGAAAAGTTTAAAGGGATTCTTCAACATTATTGGCAAATTCGCCCATTGCCATAATTCCTATAGTCTCAGTAATAGGTTCGTTACCTTTAGTTGTCGGTGCAAGCTATTTTTAGATCGGCGCTGAGAGAGTTTGAGCAGTTTTTCACAGAAAAATTCACCCACTGTTTTGGAAGGTGGAGTCTCTGGAGAGGGAGTCAATAAATGCCTTTATCACCATTGGATTTTATTGGTTAATATTTTATTAGTGGAATAATGAAATTCTATAAAATATTGGCAGTATTGGCCATAATTTATCAGTTCAGATAATGATCATTCATTCCTAGTATTCTGTCACAAATTTAGTTTGAAATCCTCCTTTATTTAAATTGATTTTTAGCTGACTCATGATGTATCCTTACATCCCTATCAATGCATCCCTACACCTAAATGCTGGAAACTTTTGACTGCTTAAAACACACATGAGGTACAGAAACAGCTCCCAGCATCAGATCCTACTTCTTTGTGTAGCAGCCTTTGATGTAATATGCAACAGTGCAGTACATGTCGTGTCTATTATAGAAGAAAAGATATATCCTGTCACAACTTTACAAATGAAGGTTGTATCTTCACACACAGTCTTTTCTACCTCTACGTCTAATCGTTACGCTATTTTTTCCATACTTTAAGACTTCGACAATCATCTCCTTTTGAGTACTTCAACTGACAAAGAAAAGGGAATTTGTGCCATTCCTGCAGAAGTCAGCGCTCCAGTCAGGCCATCCCAGTCAGAAAAGTATTGACATGTCACCGCTTGGCAAATACAATATGCTCAAGAGTAAATCAAGTGAATCAGTTTGAAATCCCCTGCACTACCGTGCACATAAATTACTTCTAAGTGGTCACTGTACTGGTTCAGTAGAGTGTGGATAAAGCGTTGGCCTCTGCGGCTGCATTCAGACTTTATTACAGAGCTGAACATGTGGCTAAGTGCTGAGAGCTGCTAGCATGAAACCCATTTCTCTTGCTCAAATCGCCCTGATGAAAACCAAACGGGGGCTAAGAGAGGCCAGTAGCTGGCCAGCAGTAAACCCCCTTCACCCCTGATTCCCCACCCCTCACCACATTGTGCACATTGTCCAATTAAGGTCTTCTACTGCAGCTCTGTGCCCAGGCAGGCTGCCACAGGCTGCCAAGCCCAAACAGTCCGCTCAGGGGAGTTAATCTCACTCTCTGAACCTGACAGGCCGTGGTGTGTGATGCTGCCCGCTCTGACACTTCATCATCAGTGGGTGGGCACCGGCGCGTGGGCACAGGGCTATAAAAGGCCTGGAGGACTCTGATTTGTGCCCCCTACCCCTCCTGCTGCTGTTTGGATCAACTGCCACTCTGAGGAGAGTGTGTGTGTGTGTGTGTGTGTGTTTGGGTGTGTGTGCCCTGGAGCAGGCTGGACAGACTTTACACTCTCTGCAGGATAGTGAGCAGAGTTAGAACATATTGCAGACTCCTGCCAGCGGACCATAACACTGAGCTGTAACTTCACTTTAAATGAAACGTCGCTGTGCTGTGAAAATGGCCGAAGCTAACAGGCTGGTTAGTTCTGCTGCTGCATAATGTTACTGGACTTGGCAGCTCTTTGACTTTTTACTGACTTGTCGAAAACTATTTGCTGAGAGAGAGAGCGCCATGAATCAGCACCGTCCACTCAGCATATAATTTGTTACGCACACAAAAGGTCACTAAATATTATTAAAAAAAAGCCTTTATGAAAATTGATTTCTGGTTAATTGGAGGAAAGGCAAAGAGAAGGAATGTGCACGTTAAGACATCCTTAAGTGTATGTATCATTTAGATTAACTGATCTTTCGTTGGCTCCCTGATTGGTCCACCTAAACACCAATCAGAGAGCCCCCTCTCAAGGCAAACGTTGCTGGGCCCATATGAGCCCTGAACAAGCTCCACACGTAAAACAACTACCAGACTGATCAGTATCAGGACCAGTTTTGGCTAAAATAGAATAGTAAATAAAATAGTTTGAAATCATTGGCATCAGTATCTGCATAAATACAATAATGTGGATCCCCTCGTCTGTCTGTGGTAAATTTGTAGTCCAAGCTCTTTTGACAACTAGTCATGTTGTTGAGAATCAGCCATGCAGAGTTTTGAAGCCTGAGTTGTAGTAGTTTAGGGAGCCAATCTCGAAAGACAATAGAGACTCTGCAGGGGGGCCACAGGTAAAAAAAAGCTACTGTGAACTCCCCTTCATTGGTCACACCACCACCTGCACAGCAGCAGACCAGCTGTCTTGCACTGTTGCTCCGTTTTCCCTGCTCTAGCTTCAGTTTTAGCAGAGTCAGGAATAGGTCGGTCGAGTACGAGTTTTTTTCCTTTCTTCCTCGCCATCTGGACAGAAGTGCTGCAGAAAGCACACCGGTATCCGAAGAAGGACCATAACTCTTCTCCTGCCTCAGAAGGATGATACGAGCCCTGCTCTCACCCTAATGCTGAATCTTGACACCACAAGACTTTTAACTTGCTGGAACCGTGGAAGGAGCATTAATGAACTGACCTCTGCTCACTTCTGAAATCTGTTGGACACCAGACTAATCACACTGGGCAGAGGTAGCTGCAGGAAGCATTTCATTTGATTTCCTTGAAAGCTACATTTGTTGACTTAATGTGTTCATGTATTTGAACATCTGCATGGCTACACGTATGTCAGTGTATGTGTTTATAAACTTTGTTGGACACACATGTCTACTTTGCGAATGTTCTGTGTTGATTGATCACATGACCTTGTTGGTATCATTTTCTTTTAAGCTGTTTTGTTCAGTTAAACTTCTCTTGCCTTGCCGTGTCCACATTTATTGAGTACAGTGCCTTCACCTATTGAAGCATTAGAGACTGCTGTCAGAATTAAAGTCAAGCCACTGGGTTCCTGTGTTTGTGACCATACTGAGCTATAGACTCCTTAGCCATGCCAGAGAAGCTTTCTTTGTCGTATATCCACCATTTGAAGTAACTGAAGAAGGACACAACTCTTCTCTTAACTCAGAAGTAAAGTAAGAGCTCTGTAATCACTGAATATTGATGACCCAAGACTTTTCACTTGCTGGAACTGTGGGAGGGACACTAATAGACTTACCTCTGTTAAGATCTGGATCTGTAAGACACCAGACAAAGCATTTCCTTTGCTTGGTTGAAAGCTGCATTTGTTATTGTTTATGCTTATGTTATATTGATTTGATTTGCTGTGTCTACATTTCTGTCATAAAGTGACCAAACCGAGATTTTAGACTTCTTAGCCATGCCAGAGGAGCTTTATTTGTCATATGTCCACCAACTGAAGTATCTAAAGAAGGGCACACAACATTTCCCCTGCCACAGACGGAAGATACGAGCCCTGCCCTCGTCCTAAAGCCAAGTCTTGATGACACAATACTTTAAATTTGCTGAAACCATGGAATGAAAATTAATGGGCTAACCTCTGCTCACTTCTGGATCTGTTGGACACCAGACTCTAATCACAATGTGGTCACAAGTATGAGGTTTTGATCTGGGCAGAAACAGCTGTAGGAAGCATTTAATTTGCATTTGATAAAAGCTGCATTTGTTTTCTTATTGTCTCTGCTTAAGTTGTCTCGATTCACTTTGCTGTGTCCATTTATATCCAGTACAGTGCCTTCACTTACACAAATATTAGTGACCACCATCAGAATTAAAGTCCAGCCACTGGGTTTCTGTGTTGTAACATACTTGTTGTATGTCCAAACAAAATTACACCCATGTTTGCTGGGCTTTGTAAGTATTCTGTTTTGTTGTAGTTTGTTTTTTGTAACAGTTATTTGTATGATTGATATTGATTCTATGATTTTTTGGTTATTGGGTTATTGGGTTTAGTATTATTTGTTGCTTTGAAAAGTTTCTATCATTCTTTTCCAGGTTGTGTCAAGAAAAACAAGGTCTTTTGAGGCACCAGATGGTTTGGGAATAAAAACCATTATCGTTTTTACTTTTACCACTGAGCTGGCTGCAGGCTTGACTTCTCACTGAGTCTTAAAGAAGCCATCCTCAGGCCTGACAAACAGACTCAGCATCACTCTGCTGTTATCTCCTCCTTTTTCTGTCATTCTTGGAGATGCACTCAGATAGAGTGTGATTTCTATCTGCCTCCTGGCTTTCAGAGTTTCCTTTAAACTCTCAGAGAAACCAGAAACCAGTTAGAACGGCCAAACCGGCCCAGGAGAGGAAACGCAGGATGAAAGTCAGCCACAGGCTCGCTCCTCTTACGTCTGGGCTACCGCTGTCTTTTTGTATTTTTATCAATGGAAACAGGGGCGCTCTGCAGGAAAGACTTTTCCAGAAGTGACAGTGGTTACTGGTGAGTTACGGTCGGGTGCTACAGTTTCCTCCAGTCACTGTAATTACATCATCAATAGAGATGACAACTATTAGTATTATAATTTCCCCCATTATGTCCTAACCTTAAATACAGGTTTGGACTCCGCATGGCCTGAGGAAATCATTACTGGACTCCGAGCTGTCCCTAAAAGCCTCTGGGTTGATTTTATCTTCTCATATGCAGGATTATGGTGGAACAGGTTCTCCTTGAAGGCCTTCAGCGGTTCGGGTGAGAGTGAACGCTGTGGAGAAGTGACAGAAAGTCACTGGTGCTGAGCCCAGCGGCTCCAGTGCTGAGCTCTATTTTTCCACCCAAACAAATAACGTCACAGCACCTGTCAGAGCACGCAGCACTCAGCCGAGAGATGGAGCAGCGAGACATCATAAAGTACATGAACTTCACACATGTACACCTCACACTTAATAAAAGAGAAAGGAAGGGAGTCAATGAGGCATGAAAAGTGTAAAAAAGTTGGAGGGCAATCAGAAATGGTTCAAGTACAGTCAGGCCTCCTAATTACCTTTATATAGAGCCCCCATCCATCTATTCCTATTTTTTTATGACTGCAAATCCTGCAAAGCATCAAGAGGAGCTCAAGCTGTAAAGTTCAAACAGAGTACATCCAGTGGAGGTCATAGGAATTAAACAAATAGTCATTAACACTTAGGGTCTCACATTAATGGAGTCCCATGCATTATAGTGGATTCTTACTGTGAGCCAGCAGTGAACACTAATAAATAATGGCACCAAAAAACATGAATGGAACTGATTTTCTACTGTAAATTGGAGTAAATTATCTAATACCAACCAGGGTCGTAGCACAGGGGGGACAAAGGGTACTGATTACCCAGGCCCACAGCAGGGAGGGGCCCTTGAAGAGCCTGCAATGAAAAGTGTGTTCGTATCTATTTTTTCTTAGTAATTAGTGTCATTATTGAATCAAAAGCGACAAAATTAATCGGTCAACAGACTGAAATTTGTATCAAATAGGGTAAAATAAATACTAGGGGGCCTCTGCTCCTCCCTTAAAAATGTCCAAATGGTATAGCCCAGTGCTGCAAAATAATGCAAGTAAATTCAGTTTAACCATAGTAAAAAATATTGCTCAAAAATGGGGAAATTATGCTTTAAAAATACATTAAAACACAAGTGTGGCCCTGTGTAATACTCTTTCTGGGGGTCCAAAATCCCTAGCTACACCCCTGGTACCTACTAAACACTGAAATCACACAAACTAAATCCATGTGAATAAAGAAGAGAGCTTCTGGGGCCTCTGGGGCCCAGCCAAAATTGGGGCCCCAATTCGGGAAAATCACGGTCGATTGTAAAGTTAAGCTGGGATAACCATATTTCATTTCCAACCTGAAGAATAACCACCCTTTTTTAAGGAATGGAACATGAAATTCATTCATTCATGCTGTAATACAGGGTTTCCCAACCATTTTTCCTTGGAGCCCCCCCTACACATACATAAGAAAAGCAGAGCCCCCCCAGGACCCAAGAGAGAAGAAAAAGTGACACACTTCTGTCAAAAATCAACATAGATTTACATTTTTTCACTGATAAAACCCTAAAAAAGCCTGTGCATGCTTTTCTCATCAAAAGACCTTTGTATAAACTACTCAAAACTCCTTCATCATGGTTTAGTCAATATTTGCAAATCTAATATTGGCAGCCTAAGAGCAGACAACCCTTGCCCCACCCCCCACAAAAATTTCTGGTGACCCCCTGGGGGGTCCCAGACCCCAGGTAGGGAACCAATATATGTAATAAAATGTACATTTTCTTAAAATCTCAACCTCTTGTATTAAAACAGAATTACCTTTCATTAGATGGATGCACTGAATTATTAAGAAAGTATTATCAGACATTGTAGCTAGTCCATGATGTGGACAAATGTCAGGATGCCAGAAACAGTCGAAGAAAAGACAGCTTTTTTGGAAATATAATGAATTTTTGAATAATTGTTAAAAGAGACAAAAAAAGGGCAAAAAGTGACAAGAATGGGTTAATATAGAATAAAACTGGCATAAATAGAAAAAAGTGGCAAAAAGCAGCTAGAGTAGGAAAACATTTGCAAAAAGATGTTGCAGTAATGGGCAAAAAAGAGGGAAAGAAGTGGTTATAACAGGCACAGAGATGTGTGGAAAAGGCAAAAACTGGACCAAAGTGGCAAAAAAAGATTTAGAAAAGAAGAAAAAAATTGGCAAAAAGTGGCATGAAGGGGTGACAAGCGGCTAAAAGTGGCAAAAATAGACAACAAGGGGTAAACTGGCAAACAAATGGCAGATGCTGGCTAAAGCAGGCAAAAGATGTTGCAGGAATCAGGCAAAAAGTGTAAAAAAAAAAAGGCAAAAAATGTGCAATTATGGGCAAAAGTGGTAAAAAATGGATGAAAAAAGCAAAAATGGGTTAAAAGTGGCAAAAATTATGGCAACAATGAAGAAAATAGAGGTGAAAGGGGTTAAAAAGTACCACAAATAAATCCTTCCAACATAAGAACCCACTAATAGCTTGACACACTTTTCAGCTCCAAAGTGAGGTAACTGTTAGCCAGGATGCTAGCACCAATTCGACTGATCCAACACACATGCATTGATATCACCAATAAGTCAAAACTGGGGAGGGTCCATTCTCTGGGTTTTTAAGGGGCCCAACCAATGCTGTGGGCAAGCCTGTGTACAAACCCAATTAGAAAAAAAAAACACTTGGGACCTTGTGTAAGATGTGAATAAAAACAAAAACAGCAAGAGGCTGCTGAGAAGCATCCCCACAGCATGATGCTGCCATCACTGTGCTTCACAGTAGGGATGGTGTGTTTGTAGTGATGTGCAGTGTTTTGTGTCCACCAAAACAACACGTCTTGTCTTTGCTGCTGAAGCTTGTAACTCCTTCAGAGTAGTCGTAGGTGTCTTGATGGGCTCTCTCACTAGTCTCCTTCTTGCACGTTAACTCAGTTTGTGAGGACGGCCTGATCTGGGCAGATTTAAAAATGTGCCATATTCCTTCTATTTCTTGAAAAATGGATTTCACTGAACTCCGGGGGATTTTCAGTGCCTTGGAATGCTTTTTTGTGTCCATCCCCTGGCATACTTTCCAATAACCTTTTGTCTGAGTTGCTTGGAGTGTTCTTTTGCCTTCATGGTGTCATGGTAGCCAGGAATACTGATTAACTGGGCACAGGTGTCTATGTAATACAATCACTTGAGACACATTCACTGCAATCATATAACATATTTTTGTTTTATCGACATTACTTTGTAGAAATCTGGATTCACTTTGACATTAAAGAGGGTTTTTGGGTCAATAAAGTTAAATCATGTTGACCATCATGATTACTGTACTCTGCAGTCTTAACACTGTGTCAGATACATCCTCCCCCATTCTCCATGTTTTTATTCTGTTTCCATCTTTTTTAGATGGAAGAAATTCAATAAGCTGGCAATTTTGTAAGGAGGTGATGGTAGGATGAAGGTCAGAAAGGTCAAAGAAAGGCGAAGCATCCCACTATGAAAAGTCAGCAGAGCTTGCAGTATCCTGCCCTCCCAGCTGGTGACTTCTCCCATGACTACTGGGCTGTGAAATTACCACAAACACAGTTAGAGAAAAAATAGAAAACACATATTCCACTGCCTCTGTATTGAGTTCCAGGAATGCCAATTTCACAAACGAACCCCGTCCTCCCCAGACTGTGTAGCAGAGATTGGGGCATTAGGCTTTCTGTGGTTTCTGCAAAAACAAATAACTCCCTGCCCTTGAAAAATGACTTAGCGGGGCCAATTAGAAAACATGGCTCGGGTCTGATGGAGATACCAGAGGCAGAAAAGTGAGGTGGGAAGGTGTGAGGGGATATCTGGCGGAGTCAGGGCCGTCAATCATAATTAAGAAAAACACAAGGTGGTGACTAGAACTCAGGCCTGATGATTCAGTTTGTCATTAGGCAGAGCTTTGTGGAATAACTGCGAGTTGAAAACTGACTCAGCTGCTGTAATTAAATGCATGTCAGGATTTTTATTCCCTCTTTCGGGAGTTTTCAGCTCCGCTGTTTTTTCTTCGTGCTCCAAGACATATTCTTCGCACGCCCACTTGAGCGTGAGGTCAGGCAGTGAGAGAGGCCAGGTTTGGCTGAGGGTTCGCTGTGGGGATGGTGGGAAACCATCCTTCTCCTCGCTGATAATACCCACTGGAGCCACTGTGCACAGCCACTGTGAAATAGGCCTAATAGCTCAGATGAGTGTGGAGGGGGTAATATGGATAAGAAGAATGGGAGCTATTGGCCTGAAACAGCATGCGATAGGCTGCTGAATATTTGCAGAATTGGGTCTTCAGCACACCTACTCATTATGGTAATAGCCAGCTCTTAAAGGCTGACGTGTGGACAAATGGATGTGGTGAAACAGCGGCGGGACGGGCGAAGGTCACAGAGTGCGCCCGCAGGACCAGCGACTCTTCTGCCTGTCCTGGTATGACCTCTTTATTTCCCAGCAGTGACTCTGGTTTCTCCCATTCTCTCATAGAGCAATTTGGTAAATCACCTTGTTTAAAGAAATTAAGTTTCCACAACTTGTGTTTACCTGAGTGTGTTGGGTTTGGCTGCAAGTCTACAACCATAAACAGGATTAAATCAGCTTTATTTTCTCTCCCCATCTCTCTCATCATTGCGTGGTACCAAAGAGGGTAATATTTACAAAAGTGGTAATGGGAAGACAATGGCACGGCTCGATCCGTGCACAGTGGTGAAGGCAGTAATTCAACATCACAGTTAGAAAGGCACAGATTATAGACATACATTCTTCTAAGTGCAAACACACATAGACGAAGGAATTCTTAGGTTTACCCATAATGAACACAGACATCTAACCCTGAAGTTTAGTGGATTATTTCTTTATTGTAAAAAGGCTTCATGGCCATAAATCCTAAACCGTTGGAAAGCCGGTTTATTTCCCTTTTAATGGAGCCACATTTGTAAGGAACATGCATTTATAGGATGAGCAGCAGAGCTGAGTATGTGGGTTGCGCCTCATGCCGGTCTCCAGCCTGGTCACACACTGCTGTGGGATGGTGACATTGAAGAGCAGTCATGGCAGGCCTCCTGGCAACCCAAAGAGACTGAAGATTTGCCAGGCAGAGAGCAGGCGTCCATAATGACCTGCTGCAGAAGACAGCCTACCCTGGCCTTGGCCTTCAGTTAGGAAATGGTGCTAGGTTCACTCCAGCTTCTGAGGCTCCTGTTTGTTAAATGAATAAGTTGTTAAATTGCCAATATGTCTCATTTCTTCAGACTTCAATCATCCAATCCACCAAACGAGAGTCAATGGAAGAATCAGCTCTTTGGCATTGGCAGAGAAGATTTGGCAAATTTTTCATGGGCGCAACCCACATAATCAGCTCTGCTGCTAATCCCACAAGTTTATGCATGTTCCTTACAAATATGGCACCATTTAAAAGGGAAACAAACAGGCTTTTTAATGGTACGAGATTTATTGCCAAGAAGCATTGTTACAACAAAGAAATAATCTACTAAACACAAATTTCCATACTTTTTCTGTTACGTTTATAAGGATATTAAAGGTATAATACACAGAATTTCTGCAGCAATCTAGTATTGTGCATCCCTGTTAAGATGCCAATATCTAAAACTGATATATCTGCCTTACATATCCATTTTATATGTCATATATAGGCCTTAAATAGCTGTCAAATAAACAAGCATCCCATCAGGTATAGATTCTTGCACCACACTCAAGGAGGCCCATGAATGAAGCCCCAAAGGTGAAACAACTACCAGTCTGTCTTCTGCTCAGCTCCTCTCTCCCCTCTGTTTGACTCATCTTCTCTTTGCAATGGAGACACCTGTTTTTTTTCTACAATATCAAAAGATATGTATATATATATATACATATATATATATATATATACATATATATATATATATATATATATCCGTATTGGCTAAATGAGTTTGGAAATATCTGCATGGTGGATATTCAGTATCGTGCATCCCTATTTACATGTAGCCCCATCATACAAACCCCCAATATCCTAGAATGTTGTGGCCCAACTAGAACATTTCCATACTGCTCAGTTAAACTACCTCTACCATGTACTTGAAATTAAGAAGTCTATTTAACAAGAATTGTGCTCCTTAAGGCGTATTTACTGAACAGTAAACCAACAGTTTCATTCCATTGATGAATTTTGCAAAATGAGGGAGAAAAACTGTTTTGATTTGTGCTGCAAGAAATCCTAGAATTCTTGGTGAGTAGCTTGCAGCACAAACCACGAAGGCCACATTTAAAAAACTATTCTTCCTTACCATGACAAATTTTTCAGTAAAACAAAAACTGGTTTACAGTTTAGTTAACACAACTTATGGAGGTCAGATTTACAGACCCTTAATTGACTGAGTCCTTAATGTACATGTACTTGTTATTGTGCATTTCAAATTAGGTACACTCCCCTCACCCACCCATTCTCTACATTGCTTATCCCATCATGGTCACAGGGGCTGAGCCGATCCCAGCCATGGCAGGGTGACAGGTCAGGTACATCCAGGACTGGTTGTAAGTCTATCACAGGGCTGACACGGAGGTAAATAACCAGTCACAGTCACAATCACATCTACAGTCAATTTAGAGTGACAATTTAACCTAACAAGCAACTTTTGGTTTGTTGGACGAAGCCAGAGAGCCACATGTGAACAGGGAGAAGATGCAAACTTGGCACACAAGGAGTTCCCATGTTACTATGAGACAACAGGATGCTGAAGAAGACCTGTGAGTCGAAACGCGTCTGTTGGGGCCTGTTAGCCTGAATAAACATTTCAAAAGGACATTTTGAGTGCTGACCTTCCTGTTTCCAGTTTAACTTTGTGGTCGTGCGCCTACCTTTTAGTTTAGTGTTGGGAGGGTGCTCCTTTTTTTGCTTTACTATGAGACAACAGCACTGATCTATGAGCCACTGCACAGCCTGATTAAAACAGCATGCATTTTAATGTATCTTGGGTGGGGATTTTTTAGTATTCAAATGGAGGAGTAGGATTAAGTATCATTTGGGTTTTTTTTATACCTGTGCTAAACTGGTACTTTTAAAATGGTACTGGTGCCAAACCTGTACCTGAATTGACATTTAAGGAAGGAAAATGATGTTAAAAAAGACCTTTAGAAATGTAACAGCAACATTAAACTTCAAATTGAGCAAAATATTAAATGTGAAATTTACTCTCGACTTAATTTCCCAATGACACTTAGACTGCTGAAGGTATCAGACATGTTGGCACCTGTGCCACATTGGTACTGAATTAAAACAGCATAACTATTCAGCGGTTGCAATGCGGTGCGTGTCATCCATAGACTGTCACAGATACTGGACAAAGCATGAGTGATGTCAACCTTTTCTCAAACTTTAGTTCTTTCGGCTAAGAGACGAGGTGAAACCGAGGCTTTAAGCATCCTGGCAAAGAGTTTCACCGTTCTAGCTTTTAGTCATATCGGTCACATGCCCAGTTGTTCATAAATCACATTCTTTTTAAAAACTGAAAAGACAAGTTATTTTAAATTTCAGCCCACATACAGTGTACCCCCATAAATGCATGGACTATTCTTGCCTAAAAAAAAAACCAGGCTGTAAACTTGTTAATTTCTATCGTAAGAATTCTAATTATAGCATGGGTGTGTATGTGACTGCTGATGCTTTTGCAGCCAGCCTCTAGTGGACACTTGAGGAACTGCAAGTGTTTACATTTCTGCACTGCTATCTTTTTCAGCTGCATGATGTTATCCTGATTCTCTCCTCCCCACATGCCCTAGCCAATAAAGGCAAAAAGAGCGGGAAAACAGAAAAATGTTGCACAATTGTGAAATGAAAGCTATTCTTGTGAATGCTATTGTGTATCTTGATATGACTGTTGAGAAATGCAGTGAAAATGCCCTATTAAGCACAACTGATTGATGTCAGGGAGAAACTTTCTACCAAAATCCAAAACATCTGGAACTCTCCCAGAACTTTAAAGTCGGCCACACGCTCAGCAGACTTAAAAAAGTGTCAGCGCTGCTGGGAAAAACACGGCTCTCTGGGGTCCGCGTTAGCCGCTCTCATTGTCCTGCAGAGGTGTCAGACAGAAAGTGAGAGCTGCTGCTCTGGGAGGCTGGAGGCCGAGGGCCGTCCGCTGGGAGCCTCAGTGAAGTCCACACATCAAAGTAGAGCTGCTGTAAGCTGCTTTTTCTAAGTCTCTGTGTGCACAGGCTGTCCTGCTACTCTCTGGACTGTGTGCTTTCTTTCTTCACTACTGACCCTATAACTCTTTATCTTTTTCTTTCAATTTGAGCCAAAGGAGAGCAAGAAGAGAGAAAGATGAACATGTGATAAGAGATAACCTTTTCTGATTGAAAGAACTGAGATTTAAGATTTAAACAAGATTTGAATGGAAACCATGAGGGCTCTTCTTGTTGATGATTTCCATGATGTCCCAGAAGGGGGCAGGTGCTGCAGACAGATTCAGCTTTGGAGATGAGGATGGAAACGAGGAGGGGGAGATGGATTAGTCTCAGCTGGATGCTTTTGGATTACCATGTAATTCATTATTATGGAAGCAAAAAAGAGCCATCATATATGCCATTTATCCTACAGCAAGTCTTACAGTGATTATAGCCTTTATTGTGGTTCACTGGTTACACAACTTATTTCTAATCTCTTCATACAGCTGTGTCTGTGTATGTGAGGCTCTACAGCAATGAGCCTCAAACAAATTAGAGAGTCATTTCTCTGCAGCTCTCTCCCTCCCCCTCATTTACATTTCTATCACACATTAAGAAAAATATGTTTTTTTCTTCCCGTTGCCCTCTAAGCAAAGTTAATTATCATTGACTGGGATGGGAAGAGGAGGGTGACCTTTCAGCAGCACCTTATCGCCTCTGTCTGTCAGGATGTGTTTTCTCTTTTCTCACTGGATGGTCAGAGACAAAGAGGCCACATTTTAAATGCATAAATCATTCAGGCATAAGGCGCATCGCTGTGAGTGTCAGGAGAGAGTCAGTGTTTATCCGTGAATGTGAGGCGGCTGTGGTGGTTTGGCCTCTGACTTTGGATCCGTCGCGAAGATTGGAATCTGATCTTTGACGGGAAAATTATCGGCCTGGTCACCAGGATTTATCGATGGAAATAATCAAGGACTTCAAATACACATCAACTCATTTGGGACTTGATTCAGTCATGAGGATTCAGTAGGACTGGTTTGAACTGAAGATTTTTTCTTCAGGCTTGTAGTTATTATCTCAAGTGAATAATCAGTCCTCACTAATGTTGATAGTTATTAATTGAATCATTTAAATACGAGTTTTGGGAGGACTTAAGGGATGTTGTTTTTCTGAAATCTATAAAACAACAGAGAGAACATTTATTGCTGCTTTTAATATTTTACCATTATTTTACAAAGTTCTATTTTGACTGGTTTTACTGTTTGACAGTGATGTATTGTTTCATGTTTAGCTTCTATACTGTGAAGCACTTTGCTCAACCGTGGTTGTTTCAAATGTGCTATATAAATAAAGTTGAACTGAATTGAATTACTTCCGTCCTCTTTTTCTTTTTTTGCTCAGACAATATTTAAAAAGTTTTTAAACATTTAAGTGCATCAGTAATACAACGTGTGACGCCTTATAGCAGGGGTGTCCAAACTATGGCCCGCGCTCCAATTTTGATTGGCCTGCAGCAAATTCTAGAAAAAAATGAAATATGCCCCACATTTGTTACTAAATTGAGACAACACTGAACATAGTAAACCAAAATACACACAATATCTTGTTTTCTAACTCCTTAAAGATTATGGCAGCAAATAGCAGCACCAATAACATTCCATGGGCGGAGCCAGTGGTAGCTAGGGCCAAACATGGCCCCTTGAAATCTGATTGGCATTCCCAAAAACCTGGACATTATTATCTGTTTGATGTGTCAGCCATTAAATTGAGCCTATAGTGTTAGTTCAGGTGCTGCCATAATTGAGATCAGCTGATTACACACAAGCCCTCATCAGCTGACGGTCAGCTGATTTGCTCTATTGGCTAATTGCGCTCATGCTTCCTTATTTAAACTGCTCTTTCCTTGCCATGCTCTGCCACTCTCTCCACAAGCTGCTCTCACAACCCTCCTCCACCCCAGCTCCTCTTTCATTCTGTCATTCAGTTGTCATTGATGCCAGCTCTGATCTGGGGTTTTTGCTGCTTCTCTCCCAGCCTCAGGCTTTTCTTTTCAGCACAGGATGAGCAGGAACATGTGCTGTTCCTCGTGAAACGTGAGATCCCAGAACAGCCACACCCCCAAACATAAATAACAGCAACAAGTGCTAATCATAACTGCTGATAAAAACACGTACAGCTGCAAATCATGTGTGTTTCTTCACAAAGTAGTCCTGACTCAACCAGCCATAGGCATTCTCAATCACTGATCACATCTTAACCTCTATTATACTGGTTTTACAAACGTTCATATACCTCACCTTGTGGATATTAAAGTGGCCCCAACATCCTTACATATTTCTGTATGTGGCCCTCATCCAAAAAAGTTTGGACACCCTGCCATGAAGTTAGAGTGAAAATATGTCTCACAGTGTTTGGAGAACATGTTAAAATATACAAACATTATCTTTTTTGCTGGAAATGTTTAGTTAAATCAACTTCGCTCAACTTCAATTGGAACTGAGTTGGAATAAAATAATACTGCTCATTTTCTTTAGAAAATAAAGTAAATATCAAACTAGTCTCTGGATCCTAGATCTCTGGATGTACACAAAAAAAAATTCTTGTACAAAATTAATAGTTTTTGTGCAAAATGATGTATGTCTTGCATAAAATCACAGTTCAACAGAAAGAAATGAAGCCACACTTATGACCACTTTAGCCTGTTTTTGTGACTGTCCACCATGTTTACTTCCTCGACTTCTCTCTTCTTGCTGACTGCCTCTCACCAGATGAATGTATGGGGGGGTGAATGTTTTTGTACCACAGTGGTTTAGATTATATTTAGGAAAAACTTCACTGCACACTGATTGGCGCGTCTTGATTGACAGATAGCTCGACAGGCAGAAGCTACATTTCTGTCAACCAGAATGCTAGCTGACAGGAAGTCGCGCTTAGTGAGCAGCTGTTAGGTTGATCCAAAGTTGGTTGAGATCGCACGTTCAATATGGAAGCCGCCGCAGATTGGCTTCAAGAGCTGTTTTAGTCCGCCATTGCAAGCAGACAGCTGACGTCACACAGGCTTTGTCCAGTTCTTTCTACAGTCTATGGGATTGAACCAACTGGTTCTCAACTAGGGCTGCTTTTAAATACCACCCCTACAGTCATGTGACCCCAATGACAAAATCAGATGGAGGGCAGGATGTGAAGAAAACCTGTTAGGAATCCACCAGAGCAACCTATCCAGGTATTTTTCCCAAATGATGCTAGCCCCGCCCCTTTCTGGGGAAAACATTGTCTAGAAAATGAACAGCAGTCAATGCCAAAGTTTGGGTCCATAGGGATTTAAAAGTTTAAAATATGAAAAACGTACAGTTAAATGGTTATTGGGAGCGATAATCTAATGGCCAGTGAGATAGGCATATGATGTTGGCTTTTATGAAAAAATACTTTCATCGCAACAATAAGAAATAAACAAAATTAACGCTGTACATGAGGGTGTGTTCAGGCTCCCTACATCAAATGAACTGACTTCCTTATGTGTGCTGGATCTTAACACTTAAATGTGTATGTGAAAAAGCTCTAATCTGGCAGACAAAAACAACAACTTCTGCTGTCACAGAGCAATCGCTATCTTAAAGTCATACGAACACTGCACTGTCCCAACATTTGCCCTCTTTACTCCTCTCTAGTTTCAGCCAAAAGAGACAGAACTCTCCTTTGAAACTCTGTCGTCATTAGAGAATAACAAAACATGCCTTAAATTATGGCTTTTTGATTGTTTAAGGCACGAAACACGACAAAATGGCTTTTAATCATTTTGTCACCAATGTTTTCTAACCTACTGCTACTCAGTGTGAGGGTTTGTTTTCCCCCAAGTGGCGGCGCAGTCACAATGGAAAGTGAAAAGTGATGTTGCACTGCTCTGATCTGTAAATGATAATGGAGGAAAGATAATACATTAAAGCTCTACATGGACTGACATGCTGCATTAATCATTTAAAATATTTCTACACACATGGAGGATGATCCCTACAATTTACAAAAAAGGTTTTTTTTGCACAAGTCAACTGATTTGCCTGGCGTGGAAGCAATTAATATCACAAATAACTTAATCCTGAAGACCTCCTACTGTCATTGAGTCTTGTACTGGCTTAAAGGGCTAGCTTTAACAGCTTTCTCTGTTGTTTTGTCATCTTTCAATGAAAACGCTGATATACTTTTAGGAAAGTTAACCTTGTGGGGTAATGATGTCATTCATGAACAAAAAAATGTTTCAACAAAACCTTTTTCTTTTAATCTAAACCAGAGGAGCTGGCTCCCAACCATCCATCTATTTTCATCCACCTATCCGGGGTCAGGTGGCAGCAGGCTAAGCAAGTCAACCCAGACATCTCTCACCAGCAACATTTTCCAACTCCTCCTGGGGGATTCCAAGGCCTTCCGAGGCCAGATGAGATATATAATCCCTCCAGTGAGTTCTGGGTCTACCCCGGGGTCTCCCTCCAGTTGGACGTGCCCATTCCCTCTGCTTCGTTGGTGGCGTGTGATGCATTTGAATGCCATCAGTGTGTGAATGAGGAATGTGAAAGGGTATGAATGGGTAGGTGTGACCTGTGGTGTAAAAGCACTTTGATCATTAGCTATACCAGCTCAATGCCATTTTCCATTCAAAAGGGACATAAACCACAAAGTTCCTTAATTTTTGTGCCAAATTTAGATCGAGTTACTTGCCTGATATGGTTGCTATTTTTTCAAGGCAGAGGTCATGAACAGCGGCCAGACTGAAAATGGCCAAAAATAAACTTTTTAGTGCTTTTAAATGACAGACAGTTCCTTTTAGCTCCTCAGCAGATCTGTCAGAGCGGGAGACAAAGCTCTAAGTGATTTTTCCCGTTCTTTGGCCCGCTCCGGGAAGCTCTACCATGAGTATCTTTTAATGACTGGTTGGCTAACTTGTATATGATTCTGATTATGGTGCTTGGACACTGCTCTGTGTTTTGCTGTTTATTCCAGCCAAACCTGTGTGTGCCAGTTTAAATAATGTCCACTCTGGTTGAATAACACAGCATGAGAGAGTTCAGTGACTTCTGAGGCTTTCTTCTTTTGGCTCTCTTTACTCTCAGATGTACATTTTAAAATAATGATTGACTGCTGACAGCTTCCTCTGGGCCTGCTTCAGTGAAAATGTGTGATGGAAAGGACAGTATCACTGATAAATTCAAGATAAAGATTGGTATTAAAGATGGGAATTTGACTGCTGGTGTCATTTTAGATAATTCCTTATAGAAAAGCAGGGATGTGCTTTGTTAATGGATGAATGGGCCCGCTCTACCTGGGTGTAAACCAGCACAGTAGACTTATGGTATTTTGTAGAAGCGCTGTGGATTGGCAGTGTATGATCAGGAAAATGAACACAGCCCCAATGCCAAAGAAGTGTGTAAAAGTGGATAAATAAAAATGCAATGATTGTCAAATCTCATAAAGCCATATTTTATTTAAAATAGAACATAAACAACATATCAGATACATCAGAGACATTTCACCATGTCATGAAAAATATGAACTAATTTTATATTTGATAGCATCTCAGATAAGTCAGGACAGAGCAACAAAAAGATGGACAGATAAGTGTTAATAATGAGAGATAGCTAGAGGAGCATTTTGCAACTACCCAGGTTAATTGGCAACAAGGCAGTGACTTGACTGGGTATAAAAGGAGCATTTTAGAGAGGGTGGGTCTCTCAGAAGAATGTTCCTCAATGTAAAATTGCAAAGGCTTAAAATATCTCACCACCTACAGAACGTAATATCATCAAGAGATTCAGAGAGTGTAGGGAAATTAATGTGGGACAATGCCAAAGGTCAATACTGGACACTCGGGATGGTCGGCCCTCAGGTGGCACTGCACTGAAAACAGGTATGATTCTGTACTGGAAATCACTGCATGGTTTCAGGAACATTTCCAGAAATCATTTTCAGTCAACACAGTTGGTCGTACCATCCACAAATGCAAGTTAAGGAGCAGTGGCTCTACTTCAAGATCCTTCTGGATGTCTGAGCTCCTCACCTCGTCTCTAAGGCTGAGCCCAGTCACCCTTCTGTGGAATCTCATTTTGACTGTTTGAATGCAGGACCTTGCTCTTCCGGTGATTACCCAGAGTTGATGACCAAAGGTGAGGGTTGGGACAAAAACTGACCAGTAAATTGAAAGTTTTGTCTTCTGGCTCAGCTCCCTCTTCAACACAATGTAGCAGTACAACATCTGCAATACTGCAGAATCTGCACTGATCTGTCTGTCAATCTCGTGGTACCCTCTACCCTCTCTTGTGAACAAGACCCCAAGGTACTTGAACTCCTTCACTTAGGGCGCTCTCCCCATCCAGAGGGAGCAACCCTCCATTTTCTGGCAGAGAACCATGGCCTTTGACGTAGAGGTGCTGACCTTCATCCCGACCGCTTCGCACTCAGCCACAAACCACCCCAGTGCCTGCTGGAGCACCCCGGCTGAAGAGGCCAACAGAACCACATCATCTGCAAAAAGCAGAGATGGGATTCTGAGATCACCCGACTGAACCTATCTGTCCCTGGCTGCGCCTTGAGATCCTGTCCATGAAAATTACAAACAGAATCAGAGACAAAAGGGGCAGCCTTGGCAGGAATAACCACAGCAAATGCACCAGAGCCTGTATAAACCATGACATAATGAAGTCTGCACACTCCAATATGGTTCTATCAAACATTTAGAAGATGTGTTTAAAACCTGTATCTACATTAGACCGTCTCTCTTTTCAGCGTTCGTCATGCTCCAAGATCTCAGCAATTATCCCGATGAGTACAAAGTAATTGCTTCCAAAGAGGACCATGAGGGATGGAAAACAGAGCTATCCTTTCAGATCAAGAGCGACTTTAAGAGCTGAGCTAAATTATCAGGAAGTTCCTAAGCAGCCAAGTAAAAGAGGAGTAAAACGTCTCAGCTCAGCTCTCGAGGACCGGTGTGGAAAAAGGAAAAGTTAACAGAGAGGTAGAAGGTTTTTCAAGGTAGGGAACAAATTAAGGGAAGCACAGGAGGAGAATGTGGAGGGGAGAGATATGATTCAGGAGTGAGAGGGCGATGAGAGAGAAAGTTTTCAGCCGTTTTCTCTCTATCACATACGCTGAGGCTGCTCCACCAATCAAGCAGGGATGGGAGATATCGCACACATACGGCTCTTTCACGGGCTTCCAGCAGCGTATTAACACATGAGTGAGGCGATTTTTTTCAGCATTCCCAAAAATAACACATTGCGTAATAACTTCTCCCCCTCCTGCTTCTTCTTGCTGAAATTTGGCGCTCAGTTTCCCCACTTTGAGTCTTCATACATTCCTCTCTGAAGAAGAGACCAGAGGTAAGATGAGCTGCATTTTCTGGCCTTTGATGCAACTTGCATGTCTTGTTTTGACCAAGCTAGAAAAGCTACAGAGTCTTCTCTAAAAAGAAAAAAAAAAAAAAAAAAAAAAAGAAGGGAAAGGACCAGCAGATTTTCCACGAACTGCAAAGCTACCAAGCTAAAACAAAATTAAAATCTGGTCATATCTTTCTGCAACAGAAAGTAGAGACAAAGCAGCACTCCCTAAGAGCTACGTTCTCTGCCAAAACAAAGTTCATATGCCAACAAATCCACATGGTTTCATACCAAACAAATCAAACCATTTCCTCAAGGAGTAATCAAAATATCACCATGTGGCAGCAGCAAAATACCACAGAGCTTGAGGATAACACATAACTTACATAGAGCTCCCTTTAAACCAGACATCTACCAAACGTTGTTGACAGAAACCAAAACAGGAAAGTTTGGGGCCTTTTAAGAAGAATGAGTCAAAAATGACAAAATGAGTCCAGAGAGATTTGAGGAACTCGGCTGAGTTGGATGACAACTCTCTGGGGGTAAATCACTGCATCTGACCCATTTATTCTCTCACATTGCCAACCGGTCTCAAATCACATGACAGGAAAGGATACAGAGTCCAGCCACAAATTCTCTATTGGATAGAAGTCTGGGCTTTGACTCGGTCACTCACAGAACATTCACCTTGTTGTCGCTGAACCATTTCTGTGTAGTTTTTGCTGTATGCTTCGGGTCAAGGTCTTGCTGGAAAAATAAATCTTCTCTTAACCATAGTTCTCTTGCAGACTGATTAAGCTTGTCCCCAGGATTTTCCTATATCTTGCTGCATTCATTTACCTCTATCCCTACAGCATGATGCTGCCACTACCGTGCTTCACAGTGAGGATGGTGTGTTTGTGGTGATCAGGTCTGTCCACAGAATTGGCTGGGGCCATGACAAACCCAGTGAATGGCCCTCCCCAGCTATGATTTATTGATGATGTCAATGCATGTGTGTTGTACAGGTAGCATTGGTGCGAGCGTTTTGGCTAACTGTTCCCACACTTTGGAGCTGAAAGTGAGGGGCTATTATTAGGTTCTGATGTAGGAATACATTTTTTTTGCCCATTTTTGCAGCTTCTTTTTGTCACTTTTCAGCCATTTCATGTCAATTTTTGGTATTTTTTGCAGTGACCTGTTTTTGTAACCTGACACCAGATGAATTTGTTTCACACATCCATCTGGGAAAGCTTCAATAGGAAACGAGAAAAGGCAGAGGATTTGAAAAAAACTCGGATTATGATTGGGTGAACGTTCTGTCTGTCACATCTCTAAGGGCCAGTCAGAGCAACAACATGTAAGTACTCGACTTTTGTCGTTTTTGAGAAGAAAACAACTCACTGCTGTTCTTTGTTCTTCTTTAAACGAAGAAATGTTGTTAAGTTCTGATGAAACTGGCGCTTTAGCAGCATCCACGCTAATCTCTTCCTCCATAACTGCACCAGCCTCTTGCTGCTGCTTGTTTACCTCTCGACTCTGCTGCGCCTGAAAGTACTGCCCCTCGTTGCTGATTGGTCCTGTCACTTCCTAATCGGGCCCAAACGGTTCAGATGGGAACTTAACAAGATGGATTTGCCAGTGAAAAACAAGGAAATGGGCGTATCCATCTGCTTTGCCAGGTTACTGTTTTTGCACTTTTTAACACATTTTTGTTACTTTTTATACCACTTTTCACCACTTTTGTCAGTTGTCACTTGTAAGTGCCCATTTTTCCCTATTTTTGCATGTTTTTTTGCCATTTTTTAACACCTTACCCCATTTTTGCAGCTTTTGCCTATTTCATCCATTTTTGTCCTTTTTGCCCATTTCTTGTAAATTTCAGATTTTTCCGCCACTTTGAGTCATTTTTCACTTTTTCACCCGTTTTTGCCAATTTTGTTAACCACCTTTAGCCACTTTTTGCTGCTTTTACGCCATTTATGACACTTTTCATTACCAATTTTTGCAAAATTTTCCGACTTGCCACTCATTAATGCCACATTTCACCCATTTTTGCTACTTTTCAGCCATTTCTTGCCAATTTTTGGTATTTGGCATTTCTTGACATGAATAAATGTTTTCACACTCTATTACACATTTTTTCCACTTTTTATCACCACTTTTTTCCTATTAACATTTATTAGTATCAAATTCTGCCACTTTTAACACATTTTTGCTACTTTTCATACCACTTTTGGCAGTTGTCACATATTAGGGCCACTTTTTGCCCAATTTATTCATGTTTTTTTAGCCAGTTTTTAACACCTTACCCCTTTTGTTGCAGTTTTTTGTCTATTTCACCCATTTTTGTCCTTTTCTTGTAAATTTTGGATTTTTCTTCCAATTTAAGTCATTTTTCTCTTTTTCACCCATTTCTGCCACCTTTGTTTTTTTTTTTACCACCTTTTGCCACTTTTTTGCTGCTTTTACCCAATTTATGATACTTTTCATTACGACTTTTTGAAACTTTGTCCCACTTGCCACTCATTAATGCCACTTTTCAGCCATTTTTGCATATTTTTACTAACATTTTCCCCCTCACCCCATTTTTCCAATTTTTTTTGCCTCTTTGCCCATTTCTGCCACTTTTAACCCATGTTTTGGTCACTTTTCACAATCTTTCTATTCTTTTCCAAAAAAAAAAAAAAAAAAAAAAAAAAGTTGGTCCCGCTTTCTTCTGCATTGTTTTCTGCCATCATAACATTTGTGCACATTAAGCTATGAAGTCTCACATTACTTTCCCTAATCATTTCTTTCAGTGTGCACATCCACATTGTTAACATCACTGTAAAAAAAAAGGTCATTTTGTTCTATGAAAATGGGTTTATATTTTGAAAATGGATATGCTGTACTACAGCATAAAAACATGAAATCCGCTGTTGCTGCTTTGAAAAGAGTGGTTATTATTCAGGTTAGAAACTAAAGATGAGTATCACAGCTTAACTTCATGATTGACCATGATTTTGCCGACCTCCACGGGCCCCTAGTGGCCTCGGTAGTGATGTGCAGTGTCCAGTGTCCACTTACATAGTGTCTTGTCTGATTTCTGTGAGTGTTCTTTGGTCTTCATGGTGTAATGGTAGCCAGGAATACTGATAAACCAGTGACTGGACCTTCCAGACACCGGTGTCTTTATGCTACAATCACTGAGACACATTCACTGCACTCAGGTGATCCCTATTTCACTAATTGTGAGACTTCTAGCACCAGTTGGCTGGACCTCTGCTTAATTAGGCCAGTCACTAAATATTTCTCCTGTCTCTTTAAGAGAGCGTGCTTTTTTTCTCTGTGTATTCACGTGAGTTTAAAGTCTGTCATGCTTGTTTCCGTCCAAGAGTACAAGTGCGCCCTTTAAAGTGAGTGTGTTTAAAGTGTGGACCGGTCACACCAGCAGCACTGATAAGAGAGGAGGAGGTCAAACGGATATTCACGGAGAGGTAACCTCAGCGTACAGCTGTGCAGAAAGAGAGAGACAGTCAGTGATCTTATGACAGAGATAGAGAAAGAAAAAGAGGAGGGAATTACAGAGGAAAGTGATGACAGAAGGAGAGGTTAATGGTAGAGTCAATGGGGCTTTAAAGCTCCAAATCAGTCTCTACAGGAGAGGAGAGAGAGAGTTACACTTGTGAGACAAACTGGCAGTCAATGAGCTGTTAGCATTATGACACTTGAGGAAGCCGGTCAGAGAGTGAGACTGAGTCATGCTGTTACAGAGATAAATCCATGTCTCTGTTAGAATCTGCTCCTTTTAGGGGAAATGAATCCTTTTATGGTAAGTTATTCAGCTTTAGACTTGATATGATCCATTTTTACATTTAGATGACTGGAGGGAAGGAGGAGGAAACAAGCGAGGCGAGGGAATTGGGGAAAAAGGGGAGAAAATGGGAATGGAGGCAGCAGATGGAGCGATGGAGGAGCAGAGGCAGCGACACGCGATGAAGTGAAAAAGACAAGAGGGCGAGAGAGACGGAGTGAGAAAGAGCTATCGGAACTGAGGAAATGGAAACATTAGTTCAGGGTGATTTGAGCAATTACTGTACAGAGACGACCATCACAGCAGGGCGTCATCGTCGGTCTGATGGTCGGCTTCACATGTCCACTTTCTGCTGTGACCTTCACACGTCTTATGGTGCTGCTTCAATGATAGTATTTCCACTGTAAGTCTCACTCATGCATATTTATTCCTCCAGCAGCCTCAAAGTCCAGCTCCATTGAGTTTCCGGTTGTCAGTGGGATGAAATAATAACTGGATTCAAATGTAGAGGAACTCCAAAGGCTCGAGACTTTACCAGAGACTCGGGATGGGGATCAGGAATTTTTACTCTCATGATTCTGTTAGACGCGTTAATGATCCGAGACTTTATCAAAACCACTGTAATAATTTTCAGACTAAATCACTGGTGTATCCTCAGGTTATACTCGATCTGCCCTCCTTACACTTGTGTTATTTCATCCATGTGAAAAGTGCTGGAAGCCACAGTCAACACTCAAATAACTAGATCATAGGCGGAGCGAGAGGGAGGGGCTTATGGGGCTAAAGCCCCAAATGTTTGCTTAAAAGCCCAGAATCTTTCAGGCGGGTTAAAAGGATGTTGCCTATGAATGTTATGATAAATAAATGTATCAGACATTTCTAGGAGGCAAAAGTGAAAATGACTGAACTTCCCCATCATGATTAAGAACGATAATGACACTTTTAGTGCAACCAAGGCCGCCCATAAGGGGGGATAAAGGGAGTCCAGCCACACTGGGGGCCCATGAAATACAGCAAAATCATGGTCCATTGTAAAACTAAGCTGTGATACTCATATTTATTTTCTAACCTGAATAATGACCATCCATATCAAAGCAGCAATAGAATTTCATGTAGTTATGCTTAAGTACAAAATAGCCTTTTTCAAAATGTGAACCCCTTTTATTGAAACAGAATTACCTTCACATTAGTGACAGGATGCCAGAAAAAAACGTTGCTGAAACTTATTCAACTTTTTTTTTGAAAAAGAATTGAATAGTTATGAATATAGATGAAAAATTTGTTTACAAGTGGCAAAAACAGGTTAAATCATCAAAAATGGCAAAAAAAAAGGGGGTTAAAAGGGGCAGAAATGGACAAAAGTGGCAAAACGTGACAAAAATGGGTGAATGAGGCAAAAAGTGGCAAAAAAAACAATTCTTAAATGGGGGAAAGTGGCAAAAATAAGTAGCCTACAAAAGGAACAACATTTCAAAAATGGGCAGGAGTGGGGAAAAATGCTAAAATGGGTAAAATGGGGCAAAAAATGTGGCAAAAATTGGGTAAGGTGTGGCAAAATAGGCCAAAAATATTAAGATGGTCAAAAAGTGGTAAAATTGAGTATGTTCCAGCAAAAGGTGGCGAAAATGGGGGAAATACGGGCGAAAAGTGGCAAAAGAAAGGTCTCAGTAAGCAGAAAGGGGCAACATAGAGGCAAAAAGGTTGAAAAATGAAAAATGGGCAAAAAAAAAGCAAAGGAGTAAAAAAGGCAAAAACGGACAAAAGGGGTCAAAAAATGCAATTTTTTTTTTTTTTTTTTTTTTTTTTAACAAATGGCCAAGAAGGAGTGGCCAGAAAAGGAAAAAAGCATAAAAAAGAGGCATAAATGGATAAAAAGTGTAAAAAAAAAAAAAAAAAAAATAGCCAATATGGGCAAAAAGCGGAAAACAGGGGAAAAAAGGCAAATAAATGAGTAAGTTGTGGCAAAAATGGGCAAGAAGTGGCAAGAAAATAGCATCAATGTGGAGGGGCAAGGGGCAAAACAAGGGCATAAAATGGTTGAAAATGGCAGAAAATGGGCAATAAAGCATCAACAAATTGGCAAAAATGTCCAAAAAGGGGCCAAAAAAGCACCAAAAAAGTAGAAAAACAAATAGCCAAAAAGGGGCAAAAAGATGGGCAAAAGACAGCAAGAAAAGGCAAAAAGAAGCAAAAAAAAGTGGCATAAATGGTGAAAAACAACAAAAAGTGGTACATATGGGTAAAAAGTGGCAAAAACGAATAAAAATGGGCAGAAAGCAAAAAAAAGTGTCATAAATGATCAAAAAGGGGAAAAGCAGGGCAGAAAAAACTAATAAAAAATTGGCATAAAAAGGGTGAAAAGAGGCAAAAAGTTACGAAAAAAGTAGCATGAATAAATAATTCCAACATCATAACCCAATAATAGCTCCTCACACTTTTAACATCCAAACTGAGGGAACTTTTAGCCAGGATGCTAGCACTTACGCTTCTGATCCAACCCACATGCACTGATATCACCAATAAATCACAGCCAGGGTGGGACCATTCTCTTGGTTTATCAGAGGCCCAAACAGTTCTGATGATGCTCGGATTTGTCGACATTTCAAGTTCAAATTTGTGTTTAAAATTGTGTAAAAATAGTGTAAACAACTGCCTGCTAGGGAAAAACATTTTAGACATGTGGACACCGGGATCATCTTTTGTTCGGGTCTTGATATTTTAAATAAAGGTTTCCAAGGATTCAATTTGAAAAACTTTGACTACTTATTATCAGAATTCTGCTTAACTGAGTAAAAACCTTCCAAACATACTGAGGTGGTGCCTTATTGATCTGTAAGGACAGAGAAGAAGGGGATTAGGAAAGGTGTGACTGGAATGTGCTGATAGCTCCGAGTGATCCATGACACTTTTAATCACTTTTTAATCGATAAACAACATCTTCCCTTTCCAACGAGCACACAGCTGCTGGGGACTTCGTCTGCTCTTATCTATGTGACCTGATAAAGAAATCAAAGGGTGGACTCAAGGTGGAACCGCTGTTTCCTCACCTTAATCTTGTCCCGTTTCCCCTGTCCTGAGTGTTTCAGTCGGATTAAATGTTGAACATCAGAAAAAAATAAAAAGCTTTTACCCTTTTAGCCTTGTGGGTGGTTTTCATTTATTTCCATCTGTTTAATGTGGCTTTCATTGAAATTACAAAGATCCCACAGAAATCCCTCTCCTTCCTGAGCCAAATAAAGTCATGCACTCTTCTTTTCACTTGTTCATTTGAGTTTTCATTTATTATTCTTGCTCTCTTTTTCTTTTATGCTTCGTGCTAACTCGGACATATGCTTTCAAGGTGCAGATTCTGGCTTTTATCGCTAATGAAAGAGGATGTACGAGTGAAACTGCTGAAATGTGAACAGAAAAGGTTTCTCTAACCTGGCAACTCTTCTCTGTTTGAGAGCAGACTCAATCTTTCACCCCGGCACACTGGTTCAAAGCAGTTTTTTTCAGATTGGATGATTTGGTTACAAACCACTCATTAATCACCGAGCCTCGGTCACAGACATTCCTGCTGCAAATAAAAGACGATTCAACAGTACTCTGCTCTCATTATCTGCTATTAGGCTGGGAGCGAACACACAAACTCTGACTCTGCCGCCCCTAAAAACTGTCTGGGACCTTCTCGAGGAGGATGTAATGGCCCAAACACATCGTCTGAACATTTTCAGTAAAAGCAGCAAACCACCATGAGAGAAAGGAATAAGTAATGGGAAAGGTCATTAGACTCTGATAGCTGCTCTCAGCTGTTTTTATGACTATGTTGCACTCTTAGCCCTGCATTAGGAATTGTCTTTCTGTGCCCAGAATCTATACGATCTAAACTAATGTGTTATCTAAGACATTAAACCATAACTATTTGGAGCAGTCAAGAGCCATAAAGAAGCAACAAAGGTCTGAACACCAGGAACTTCCTGTTAAAAGTTTTATTTAGCAACAAACAAAAGAGTCTTTCAAGCCAACATGCTCCTTCTTAAGACTAAGGAAGAGCATCTTGGCTTCAAACATCTATTGTGGCTAAATAAATCCTGTAACAGGAGCTTCCTGGTGTGCAGACCTTTGTGACAGTTTGGATCCAGCACCCATTAAGGATGTGCATGTCTTATATGGATTTTCTATCAAGCTGTCAAAAGTCCACAAGTCTAGGCATGAAGAATTGTTTTAAGGGAACAGCATACATCGCTGTCTCTACCCTCAGCTCTCCATCTGTCTGTAATATACATTAACACATGCACTTTAACAAGATATTCAAAAAGATTTCATAGAATGGATTTGCTTGTGGAGCATTCTGTCGTAATCCTGCAACTTCCTGCATGTTTGTGCAGAGGTGTTGACATGTTCCTTGAAAAGTATATATAAATATATATGTATTTGCTGAATTAATTTACCCCCTACCATTACAAGCCTTCCAGGGCCCGCTGCCAAAAAGCATCCCCACAGCATGATGCTGCCACTTCCATACTTCACAGTGGGGATGGTATTTTTGTGATGATGTGCAGTGTTTGGTGTCCACTAAAAAACAAAGCATCTTGACCAATGGCCAAAAGCACCTTTTTGGTGTCATCAGACCAAAGAACTTTCTTCCACTTGACCATGGAGTCTGGCACATGCCTTCTGGTTAACTCTAGCTGAGATTTAAAGAGTTTTATGTACAATGCCACTACATGGGCAACAGTGCATACAGAGTCTTTCCCATCTCTGCCAAAGCTTGTAACTCTAGTCATAGGGGTCTTGATGGCCTCTCTCACTAGTCTCCTTCTTGCACGGTCACTTAGTTTATGAGGACGGCCTGATCCAGGCAGTTCAGTTGCAAATAGGGTCGAGAGCAGGGGAGAGACATGCGGTAAAGGGTAAAGGATTCGAGCCTGGGCCATCCACGTACATGGGACGCATCTTAACCACTCAGCCACCTGCGCCCCTGACTTATACTTTTTAACAACCTTTTTGTCCAAGTTGCTTGGAGTGCTCTTTTGCCTTTATGGTGTAATGGTAGCCAGGAATGCTGATTCACCAGTGACTAGACCTTCCAGACACAGGTGTCTTTATAAAACAGTCATTTACTGCCATGCAGCACATCTCTGTATAGTTTTACTCTTGACTTTTACTAAACTGAGCCTCCTTATGAGCAGAGGTAAAAGATGTATCTGAAATGGATAAACAGAGCTCAGTATATCAATATTTCTCTTGTTGTGACATTATTCCTGAGATCCATATTTATGGAGTGCTTCTTATTCCTAAAATCAAAAACCATATGAGGTATAACAGTCACATTAATGCCTTCCTATATTTTGGTTTCCATTTTAGATCATCTTTAAAAGGATTATTTAAATAATCCTCCTATGGCTGGACCACGACCACCCACTGCTCCATGCATGCTTACACTCAGATATATAAGGATATCATCAGTAAATGTACAACCTCATGGAAAGATAGATGGAAGCCTGAGCTCTTTGTCGCAAAAGTAATAAAGGCTCTTGTCATTACAGGAAGAATTTTGGATTAATTTAAAGAGGATTATATTTTTATAGAGTTAAATTTAAAATTACTTACACTTTGAGTGCTTCTGCCCATACAGATTAAACCAAAGACACATATCTCCCCATTTTTATTGCATTTTAGGTGATTTTATGCCACTTGGAACACAATGTGCTCTTCAGAGAGCAAATAATAGCTGAGACAAAAACGGCTTTTGGGCAAAAATGCAGAAAAAGAAATGAGTTGCACTTGGGTATTTGTGCAGTTATATTGGCTTACAATACACTTTGAGACCAAAACAGACCCCTGATCTACCCTGCAGCCACTCTACACTCCAAAAAAGGACAAACTTAGGGGTCATTCATGGGAGAGTAATTACTCTGCTGCATGCCGCCTGCTGCTTTCTGAATGAAACTCTCCTCACTCATTAATATTCATGACAAATTGTGGCGTTTTGCTGCCATGCTGTGCATGTATGCTCCAGAGAGAAGGCTGCATCACCTCCATGAGGAACTCTTGGCAAAAATGAAGCCCAACATCCAACTGGATCCTCAGTGTCAGAGGGAGATCAACAGCAGGAGCTTTCAGGGATACCGGAGGATAGTTGTGGGATCAGAGCAGCATGGGGTCAGGATGAAGGATTAATACCACGAGTGCGGTTTCACACACAAACACACATGACCCATTATTCTGCAAAGTTGCTGCGCACTTTCCTTCCAACAATACATCCACGGCTTTACGAGCAGACCTTGAGAACATGATTGTTTCTGTTATGTTTGGACGTAGAGAGAGATTTAGTACAGGAAGTAATGTAAGGCTTTATTTCCTTACAATAGCACAGAGAATGGCTGATATAGACTCTCTGTAAGCAAACAAAAGCAGGAGATCCAAGCTAAATAAACTCAATCCTGTCATGGCTTCTTGTATGTTTGCTTGAAGAGTAATGTGTGCATACACATGTAGGGCTGTCACAATAATAAAGCTGTTTAACACCAGTAAAAATAAACTGATAATGGATACCACAGCAACAAAAATAGAAGTCCTAATGTGAGTTTCACACCTAAAGTTTGTTTGCTCTGGTCTGAATCATGGAGAAGTTTGTTAGATTGTTGAGTAATGACTCTGAGATTACACGGGGGCATTTACAAGCACACCAGAATGTGGGATGTGCAAGGAAAATGTGTTAAATTGAGTATAGATTTCTAGCAGAAGCAAAAAAAAGACTAGTTAACTCCTGCCTGGTTGTCACTGCTCAAAAACATCTGCACAGATTGATGTTGGCTCTAAGTTTCATTAGTTTTATTAGGACCCAAGCACCACCCTCAGAGCGAGGACCCTAAACTGTACCTGTTCTTCCACCAAATGAATCGCTATTTTAGAGAGCTTTAACGTGCTCAAAACATACCAGACTTTCCCCAAAATTGTCCCAAGTGGAAATGTTCTTATTTTTGTGGAACTGTGCAAGTTCATCACACAGGGGCCCCACAGTGGCCCCAAATATGAGAAATGGGGCAGTGTTAAAACTACCGGTATGAAAATTGGTACAAATATGCATCATGATGAGATGGAAAAAAAAAAGTCTCTTGGGGCCATTCTCGAAAATGCACAGGAAGCAAACTACAAACAGCTTAATGTCAAATTTTTGCATTTTTCGTCGATGGGCAGGTTGCACATTTAAACAAACTCTTCCCAGGGATTTTATCCGATTGGCTCAAGAATTTTTATGGTCATTCTAGACAAGCTAGGGATCAAACGTTATCAAAAACTTGAGGTTTTAGCTTAGTGTGGGGCTGTAAACAGGACCCAAGTCCAGCACACGTTGACCCCAAACATGAGATATGGGGCTGGGTAAAAGCTACAGGTATTAAAATTGGTATAAATATATATCATGATGAGACAAATTAAAAAGTCTCTCAGGCCCATTCTTGAAAATGCACAGGAAGGAAACTCCAAACAGCAAAATGTCAAATTGTTGCATTTTCAGTGATGGACAGGTTGCACATTTTGACAGTCTATTCCCAGGGATTCTGTCGGATTGAACCTAGAATTTTTATGGTCATTCTAGACAAGATAGGGATCAAAAGTGATCAAAACTTGAGTTTTTGCCGAAGTGCGGGGCCATAACCAGGATGATAGTCCATCACACAGGGACCCCATGGTGACCCCAAACTTGAAATATGGGCTGGGTGAAAGCTAAAGGTATGAAAATTGGTACACATGATGAGATGTAAAAAAAAAAAAAAAGTCTCTTGGGGCCATTCTCTAAAGTGCACAGGAAGTACACTACAAACAGCTTTATGTCAAACTTTGCATTTTCAGCAATGGGAAGGTTCACTTTAACAAACTTGTCTGAGGAATTTTGTCTGATTGACTCCAGAATTTTTACAGTCATTTCAGACAATATAGGGATCAAAAGTTATCAAAAACATGAGTTTCCACCATAGGGCTGGGATGTGACCGGGGCCCAATCTTACAGTCTTTGCAGTGTTCTCTATGCAATAATTTCAGATAACTTTTGGGTGCTTATGTCAGTCATCACCAAACTTCACAGGAAAGATCATACATTCAGGCTGAAAATACACAAACATCAAAATGCTTTTGATCACAGCCCCCCCTGTGGCCAACACACGTTTTCTTTGTACGATTTTCTATTTGCTTTCCTACAACATTTCAAGTTCATGCATTGCTCAAATTTTAAGTCCATCATTTTCCGACACCTTGGCAAAAACAGGTGCACTTCAATCAGTAGCTAGCGGTGAACTAAAGACGTCACTTATAGGAAATTTACAGCAGTTGTTGTTTGATTGGGTATGTTAAGTGAAATCAGACAAAGCTAGATCCTGAAAGAAGATGGACTGGGCACCCGCTGCAGCCAACAGGAGGTGGAAACAGAGCTCCACTTTTAACCACCTGTCATCTGTACAAGGACATCAGGAATGAGTTATTTCCACTTTTCACCAGCAAAGAAAAGGAATTCCCCAGCATGAACAATGGACAGAAACTTCCATATCTGCTGGGTGAAGTGCAATAGGGTACAAGTATTGAACCAGTCTGTCTGATTCAGTTTGGCTATGCTGACCAGGACCCACCTTTTCAAGTGGTCTTGGTAGAGCTGTTTGGCCCACACCGGCGTTTGACTGGCAGCTTTCACACCACTTCAAATTAACTGCACTAACTTGTCAAACAGATTTGAGTTCACTGTGACCACAATCGGCAGGTTTGGTCTAAAAACACCAAACAGCATTTGATCTGATGTTCCCATTGTTCTCTTACAGCTGCATTGGGTTACAGCAAAACTGTCATTCATTTGCCAAGGAAAAACAGAAATCTGAATAAAAAAAGGATATAAAAAACCATAATAACCCTAGAGAGACTGGCGAAAACTCACACAAGCAAAAAAACTCCAAGAAATCAATCCTAAATGTTTGCATTATTGAAACACTGCAGCAGAAGAAGCCAAAATCAGCACAAGTCAGATTTTGATTATAACCGCTCCTGTTTCTTTATAAGAACCCTTGTTCTTACCTGCTTGGCGTGCAGATCTGCCCTGGAGGGCGTGTTTGGACTGGCAGCGGGTGTCACAGGGGCACTACGGCTGCCCCCGGCCAATGCCGCGCGAACAGAAGCCAACCACTTCATGTTCCAGAAGCGGGAGGGATTTCAGTCGGATGTGCCCCAGAAAAACGTGTCCCAAAGGAAAATTAAGAGTCAAACAGAGTCCAGTTTGCACTTGAGGGTTTTCAGTGAGGGGTGTGATGGGTCTGCCGCCGGCTCACACAGCCCATTCACTCTCACTGATCCCACCACGCACTCACATTTACACACAAACATGCCGTCACTCTGATCCAACAGGCGGCTGTGCACACTGTGTCTGTGTAACACACTAATCCTACAACTGATACATACACACCACCACCGCCCCCCCACCCACACACTACCCTAGTGACACACAATCCTTCCCCCATCACTCTGTCACCATCTGTCACTTTCCCGATTTCTCCCGGCTCTTCGGACTCATTACTTTAGCTCAGACTTGTGTTCTGTAGACTCACTCAGAAACACGCCTCCCGCTGTGTCTCACAGCCATCAGAGATGGCAGAAACGCATGTCTGGCATCGGTCCATCATTAATGCTTCACAGGAAGGCTCAAATGTCCATCTGTGATGGAATGAGTGGTGGAAAGATGAAATTATTGGTGGGTAAACACGATTACTACTGATCAATTTATGGTTGAATCAAAGGATGATTGCAGGGGTTTGACTATGATCGACTATGATTATCCAGTCAGTCATTCAAACTGACTCAGCATCACCGCCTTGAATGTTTTACCCTTTTATTGATTTTATAAATCAATCATGGTTAATGCAATTTGCCTTCTTGACAAAAACAAAAAACAAAAAAAAAAAAAACTCTTTAACGTCAAAGTGAACCAGATTTCTCAAAAGTAAAGTCAATTAAATAAAACTATGTAATGTAAAGTAAGTAACTGCAAAAATATTCACCCCATTTAAAGTCATCTGAGTGCAGTGAATGTGTCTGAACGACACCTATGTCAAGAAGGTCCAGTCACTGGTTAATCAGTATTCCTGGCTACCATTACACCATGAAGACAGAAAAACACTCCAAGCAACTCAGAGAAAAGGTTATTGAAAAGTAGAGGTGAGGGATTCTTCATCAGTCAGAACTTTGTGGTAAAGTAGCAAAGAGAAAGCCACTTTTGAAGAAAACTAAGATTAAATCTGGACTGGAGTTCACCAAAAGGCGTGTGGGAGACTCCATGGTCAGGTGGAAGGTCTTTGGTCTGATGAGACCAAAATGGTGCTTTCTGGCCATCAGACAAGACGCTATGTTTGGCTGGCACACCATTCCCACTAGGAAGCACAGTGGTGGCAGCATCATGCTGTGGGGATGCTTCTCGACAGCCAGCTCTGGAAGGCTTGTAAAGGTAGAGGGTCAACTGAATAGGGCAAAACACAGAAAAAAATCTTATATTTATGAGGCAACATACGAGAGGGAGAGAGAGAGAGAGAGAGTCCTTTAGGAATTAAGTAAACATATGCATGTTCCCGTCGTAAACTAAAATAAGTAAAACTGGACCAGCAGCATCTGTATGCATAATCGAAAATTTTCTATCACTGAATAGATGCAAAATCCCCCACACTACAATGCATAGACTAAACAATTAATTTCATCCCCACTCTGAGCTGTATGCATGCATTAGGTTGATTAGATACCTTACAGTACATCAGTACATCCTTAATTTGAATGCTTATAAACTGGGTCTCAAATGGTTAACATTGATGAAACTAGAGGAGAGCAAAAGAGGCTTTGTGTTAATTAATGTTGCTGAAAGAGCTCTAGGTAGATAATCTTATAGAAAACCCATCAGTTAATTGTTTTTAGCCAGTTACAACAAAGTAGTAGAATCACATCTCTGCACAGCAGAGTAGTTTTCCAAAAGGATGAGAAACACACAGTGTCCTGAATCCATGCAGGAAGAGAAAAAGTTACGAGCCCAACAAAGCGCATCAGAATTTAAAACCATAATATCTCTTGTCACAGAAAGAACCTTGGGCTCATAGATTAACACTTAAACACAGTCAAAGTGGATGATCTGTTCTTTAAGTCTCTCCACAGGCTTACATCTGAGGATATGAATCAAGCTTCTGATTTGTCCCATTACAGCTGTAACACCAGAGGGCCTGTTTCCCATGATGCTGTGCATGTGATGTGGCTTCATCAAAGTAACCATGGTAATTACAAAAAAATGTTCTGAAAGATATTCAGGAATTTACACGGCATTTACAAATGCATGTGTACAGTTTAAGTAGATCTGCTGCCAGGGAGCACACATGCAGGAGGACAGGAACAGAAGGAAACAGGAAACAGAAATCATGTTTGACCGTGTTCCAAGCTACCTTTGCTCTTATTTCAGTCCACATGTCCAGGCTTTGAAAACCACAGTTCGATCCAGCAAGACAATTGCATGCATGGTTGAATCAATGGAAATTGAATAATGGAAATTTAACTGGATGACTGTTTTTGTCCAAGAGTGCAAGCACAGAGAGAGATTATATTTGTTTATAGTAGTATAACCACCTCCATTACACTGAGCTGATAACAAGACAGCAGTTTCACTGTTGCACGTTGAACAGTAAAAACATGAACAATCTAAATACAATGCATGTTATCCCTCTTGTTTAAGTTGGCAGATGGCAATGCAACTTCTGCTATGCTGAACACTGACTGCACTAATTCTCAATACAACATTGAGCTGTTCAGCACAGCGTCCAAGGTCCAATGTGCACGTGGATTGCTGCGCTTTCAGTTTTGTAAAAATACCTTCTGTGTGTATGTGCTTGCCAGTCCTTACTCTGGAATAAGAAAACTCATTGCTGCAAATAAATTTCCAATCCCAGGTCTAAAATTGCACCATGATAGAATAGATTTCTCTGTGTGCATGCAGTGTGACTAGATGTTTGCACTAAAATACAAAAATTCTGAAGAGTTATCATTAAGAAAATTATGATGTATTTAAACCACATTTGGTGCAGCTCTGTCTCTGCTCCCCTTCATGCTGGGGCTTTGCAGCAGCATTCTTAGACACACAGCAAACATGTTACAAAGTGATCCATTAGGGTACTTAGTTTGGGCTATGAGTAACGTGAGGCATTTGTTTCGCAAATGTTAATAGTTACTTTTCCAGCCGACTAATCCGCTAATGAAAAAAACTCAGACCTATTATCTTTTCTTTATAAAAAAAAAAAACTCTCTGAAGCAGTAAGATGGCTGAAAGGATGGCATTGCAATATGCACATAGATAAATTATCCCTATTATGCTGAAATTCTGGACATAAGGGACAACAGCATCATAGCAAAATGTTCAAAACCTCTTGTATTGTCGGCTTCACATACAGTCTGTGCCTGATGCACAAAGCCCATTTGCAATTATGCTCTGTTTGCTGTCAGATTGTGAGCATATGAAAGAACTTTTAAAGGCTGTCACATAGGTGATAATTTAGCCTTGAAAGTAATTTTTATTTTAATTCACATATTGCATGTTTTACAAAGAGTTCAATGTTTAACATAGAGAGAGGAGAGTGAGTGCTGCAAGGGGTCACATTTCAGTCGGATGTAACCAGGATCAGGTCCTCTTCAGGACGAGTTAAAACACTTTAAAAGCAAAAAAATAAAGAGTGACTTGCCAGATTAGTTGCATATATAGTCCATAATAAAAATGGCAGCCAAAACGGAAAATCCGAGGCACTCTGATGTGATCAAAATCCTTTATTAAACAGGGATGTCTATGCATTTAGACTGCTATGATCTCATCAGGCCAGAGTCTTCATCAGATTTAAAAAAGAAAAATCACAGCAGTAGCCATCAGAGCAGCACTGAACCAGAGAGTACGACCGAAACACAGTATAGTTGCACCTCTGGCATTCACAGTGATTGACTTTCAGATCTTCCAGATCAAATAATGGTGCAGAGGCTATGGAGAATGCTTGGAACCCTTGAAAAAGTCCAGTTTTAGTCAGACTAAAGTACTCTTTGCACAGGATTAGTATTACCTGAGGACCTCTGATGATTTGTGATAGTGTTTTATGCGATGCATTTAACAGGATAAGCTAAGTCTGCAATTTACTCAGGGCTGCAAGGCAGCACAGGGGTTAGCGTTGTTGCCTCACAGCAAGAAGGTCCCTGGTTCACTTCCCGGTCAGGGCCTTTCTGTGTGGAGTTTGGATGTTGTCCCCGTGCACGCATGTGTTCTCTCCGGGTACTCCGGCTTCCTCCCGCCATCAAGAACATGCCCATCAGGTTAATTGGTGACTCTAAAATTGGCCATAGGTGTGAATGTGAGCGTGCCTGGTTGTCTGCATGTCAGCCCTGCAATTGACTGGCAACCAGTCCAGGGTGTACCCTCTCGCCCAATGACAGCTAGGACAGGCCCCAGCCCCCCGGGACCCCGAACAAGACAAATGGCATTGAAAATGGATGGATAGATGCAATTTACTCAAATTTACAGACATTTCTGAAGGAAAACATGAAGGTGCTGCACAGCTGCAGCAATGACATTGCACAGTTAATTCTTAGTTCCAAAATTCATAACTAAAAAACGCGATGTTGTGCACATCGTGTTCTGCAGATGACGTTTCCTGCATGTGTCCTATACTAATTGTTGACCAGTTAGTATAGAGGTTTTAATAGATGGCACGCACTTTTTAAATGCAGATTCGCGCAGGATTAGAATTACCTGTGGACCTCAGTGTGGGCTTATATATCGCAGGTAATTTTCCCAGGAATTTTCACTCTGCAAATTAAAGACATTGTCAGTTTGCAGAGGATTAAAAATACAGACATCCTTCTTAATTATTACAAATTATTAAAGGTCCCTAGGTAATATTAATCCCATGCGAACAGGGCATTAGACACTAGCTTGACTTTTCTAACTGCATGTACCATCCTGAGTGCTTCATATTCATGAAGTGACACTGTAGGTCAGAGAAGCTTCTCATAGTGACAAATGTCACCATGTTGTACATTTTGAAAGGGGATAATCCCCTGTCTGGATGAAAAGGAGCTACTGCTGGCTGGAAGATACTCTCCAATCATATGACTGTAGGGTATCTGTGTAGATGTGTATTAGTGAGCTTCCTGGCTGGCGCAGTCATGGCCATATGTGGAGGCCAGGCGTCCATCCCTGCACTGTCAGTGTGTTACTGGTGAGGACACGGCCAAAGCTTCGACTTAATTCATGTCTTAATCCCCGGTCTCAGTGTGGCATCACATATGGCATGGTGAGATGGAAACGTTTCCATCGACTGCACCTTCGAGACAGAAGCGAGGTTTGTGGAAGAAGAAGAATGAACACATTGAGGTGGATCCAGGGATATGAAGTGACAGGCATAGCCTACTTTTTCATGACTGGTGAATCAGGATCGAGTGTGTGTAAATGCATCTTTGTGTGTTCCTCAAAACAAGGAGCTTTGCCTTTGGGGAGGAATCAGCGGCGTCTAATCTCTGACTGTGAGACATTTCCAGTAACAAACACTAAATCATGCAAAACATGTCACCGAGCAACAGAAAAGCCTCATCTGCGATGCACACTGTTTTCATGCTTTGATTCATAATCAAACTTCTCTGTCGCTCTAATGTGTTCAGTATTACAGTGGGAAGGATACAATTAAAGCTCAGATGAAGCTATACCTAACAATGGCTCTGACATGAACACAGCCGCAGGCAGAGCGCTCTACGACAAGTGGTGTGCCAGCTTTTGTGGGCGATGGAACGGGGAATAAAAGCAGTGTCAGTTGTGGTTTGTGAATGAAGATGTTACAATAATGAATGGAGACTTGAAAGCACGCGTTAGACACTCATGCAAGACATATTCATCTTTAAACACCAACTTTTAACTTTCAGGAGGAAGTACTGGATATCTAAACAACAAAAATAGCAGTAAATAAGGCATCTAAGAGAAGAATTAATCAATATATGTTTATGTCTGTACAATATAATTGATGCTAAGGGCCATGGAAGTGATTTTCAACCCAGTTGCCATACTGATAAAGGAACATTTCAACCTATTTTTATAAGACTCATGCCAAGAGTAGATTGAGAAGGAAACTTGACTTTCACCCATAGCTAGTAAAGATGTTTATATTGACATTGTTTGATATTTACTCTTTTAAAATCAAAGTTTAAACTGTATAACATGCCAATTACAACAGGAAGTTGTATTCCTGACTCCACTTTCAATTTGTTCTATTTCATGTAGATTATTGCAAAGTATTGCATATGAATCATATTAAAACATGTATCATACAATGCATTACATTTTCAAAGGTGGCTTAGACTTAGGCAATGAAATGTCTTCATCTAAATACAGTTCAATATTTAAGATGGGTATTTAGAATGTAAATAAGGGGTCATGAGTGTATGAAATGGCATCATAATAGATTCTGATTATCGAAAAAATTGCCTTGAAAGGACCAATCAGCTCCCAATGAGCTTCAGATCCAGATTTATGTAGAAACATCAAATCAATCAAATAGCAGAGTTCTGTGTAGTAAAATGGTATTATATATCTATAAAATAGAAGTCCTGATTGTACACCTCAGTGTGTATCTATTTACCTTACATTTAGTTAAACCCTGCCCTCAAGACTTTTAAAAAAGCATTTAAATGAAACTTTCAGTCATGTTTTTCTGAAATAAGATGTGGCTAGACTAGAGCCCTGCAGGAGACTCTTTCTTAAACAAGCTCCCAATGGATTTCTGCCCACTACCGCCCACTTTCGCAGTGCGTGCCATTCACTGCCGCCCACACCTGCAACAGGTCTGTCCACTCCCGCCCACATCCCGCACGGATTCTGACAATCCATGTTGAATATTCAGAATAACAGTGTATTTAGTTAAAGGCAATATTGGTATGTTAACATAAGCATCACCCTGATTAAACTTCCTCTCTGAATGAAGGAAACCCTAAGATAACCACATCCTTGTCATGAGTAACGGTGCCACACATGGATAAAAAAGCAGCTGAGAGTCTCAGAGTGATTTAACTCCCGGTTATGGATAAGTGATAGCAATACCAAAGTAATATTTTCTGACCTTATAATTATTTTAAAGTCAAGGTGGAATTGTTTCCTGATCTCTGGAAAGTTCAGGCATCAAAAAACAGCAGCGCACTTCCAACTGCTTTCAAACAGTAAACTAGTCTTTACTTGATTAATGCTGTTATTCATCATAAGTACTTAATGCAACGCCCGTTTGCATGGAAATGGTAGTTTTTTTCCCCAAATAACTGCATAATGGCTCAGCATCTCTGTGCCAGCGCATATTTACAGTGATTGACCTACAACATAATAAGGAGAGCATTAAGGCTTTGTCTTTTGACTTAGTAACAACGTTTCAGAGCGTGCACTTTATTGTGGTGCTTTAACAAAGCATCACACCGTTTAATCGCATCGAGACAGACCCATATTCAAACATGTCTACACAGCACTTCCAACTACGACCAAAAAATAACAGTAAATAAACCGTGATTTCTAAAACCAATATGTTTTTTGAACTTGTGACATACATTTTCTCATGACCCATCTTTAACCTCCTGAGACCTGGACTTTTACCGTTATGCACATTTAATATCTTTAACTTATTTTGGATTAGTAGGACCTGATAAGAATAAAAAAACAAACACTGTACTAGGGCTGGGAAATTAATCATAAATCGGATTAAATTGCAATATGACCTGCTGCAATTTACAAATCACAGAAGTTGCAATATTTCTTTACCTTGAAATGTGTCAAAATACCAGTTTAATAAATTAAGTTTTTGCAGCAGCAGGGATTTTATGCACATTATGCACATATTCAAGTGTCATTTTGTTTTTAATGGTTTACAAAAATCCTCCTTTTTGTGTTTTATGTATGTTTTTTCTAAATCAAAATATGTGACATAAAAATGACAATGTCCTTAAACAAAGCAAATATCGCATTTGCAACACAAGCAAAAATAGTTAGCTCATTCTATCTAAAACTGATGAAGCCTAGCATTACTTCACAAAAGTCCTATCCCAGCTGTGATCAGCTGATCACAGCTGGGATAGGACTTTTGCCTCACCTCCCCCACCCCAGCCGCCTCCTTTACAGCTTACAGCTTGTTGCACCCCCATATTCAGATTCCTGCTACTATGGATTAATTGCTTCAGAAATAATTTCATTGTTTTCAATGCGTATGGTCTTATTTATGGAATTATTTATTGCTTGAATATGTCGAAAAATACATAAGATTAACCTAAAAATAAACACATATTAAATTGCAATCGCAATATTTGGGGGAAAAAAAATTGCAATTAAACTATTTTTGCAAGTCGTTGCAATCATTCGCAGGTTGTCCTTATTTTTACATCAGTAAAAAGTCCCAGTGTCCTCGTATGAGCACTTACTGTTTAGCAGTGTTGTAGCTATATATCGTTGATATAACAAATTTGACATTGTTTTTGTACCTTGACTGGTTTTGTGTCGAGCGTGGCTGTGGTGCATTTTTGTTGGAATGGCAAAAGAAGCGAACAGATCTAAGTTCTGCCAAATGAAGAGTAATGGTGGAGGGAACCCAAAATGTAGTGTCCCCTGAGAATGCAGTAAAGTAGGAGGAAATGCAACATTTAATGACCATGTATCATGGTATGTTTGAGTTTGTGACCCATTTGTTATGATCCTTGCCAATGCCAGGCCCAGTATAAAGCAACGAGTATGTAACCTGACCAAAAAAAAAAAAGAAAAAGAAAAAAAAACTGGTCCAATTTCTGCTTATACAGCTTATAGACAGAGTATGTTTGTCATTGCAGAACTTACAGTAATTTCTAAAGTTACTTCAGTCAATCAAAGTTGAAAAATAATAATAATAGTACAAGTACAGCAGGAAATCTGGAATTCAGAATTGAATGAGCATGATGTCCCTAACAGAGACCTTTGGATAAACGGCTCTGTTACTGAAATACAAGATCAGGAATAAAAGTGGTGCTTGGTCAAATCTGTGAGGTGACTGGAAACTGATTTAAATCAAAGAAGCTCTTAAAATGTACAGCCTCAAGCTAAATTCTGTCCACAAAAGAAGTGAATGCTGCATTTCATCTTTGCTAAAGTCATTGATCAGCCACCACAAAGCTAAACTACAGAACAGAGAGGCAAACTTTGCTCCAAACTTATAAACTTCACTGTAAACCACACTGCCAGTCTCAACAGGGGGTGAGGGGGATCATCAGAGGGGAAATATCTGAAAAAAGATAAATACAAATAATTACACAAGCAACAAATGAGCTTTATCGCTATAGTTCAGAAATAATGGCTTTCATGTCAAGGTAAATACAAGCTTTAATTCAAATTTAGGGGGAATGATACTAAAAACGACGGTTACAGTGAGCTTTAGGACTCCTCCACATTCCCTCTCTCTCCAACATCTTTTCCATGTTTTCATCACTCACTTCATGCTGAAATGCCCCAGTGGAGACGAATGCTTTCATCAAACTCCAAGCAGCCCAAGAGAAAATCAAGAAAGCTGTAAATGTCTCTGCGTGAGAGGAGCATTTCATCCCTGAACACAGAAAAGGGCTTTTCCAAAACAGGCGAGAGAACGTTGGGAACTCCACCCTCTGACACATCACTGATCCATATCTGTAACTTGCAAAACCACCTTTAAACAAAAATAATACAATAACATGAGTAAAGAGTGTGCAACAATAAAGCTGGAAAAGCATACATGACTGCTATAATCAATTGGCTGGCATACAACATGAACTTCGCACAAAAAAGTAAGGAAATTTTTGTTTGGAAGAGGGAGCCTCAGTAGCGTCTGGAAGAACCATACACAGCCAAAACCGCCTGGCACCTCCTCTTCATGCTGGTCACACACTGCTGTGGAATGGCCGCCCATTCTTCAGCATTTCTCACAAGTCAGCCATTGTGGTTGTGTTGCTCGTCCCGCAATGAACAGCACGCCCAAGCTGGTTCTACAAGTGTTCAATGGGGTTGAGGTCCTCTCCACTCCCAAATACTGGAAGTAGTCTCTGATAAACACTGCTCTCTGGGGGCACGTGTTGTGATCTTGTAGGAAAGAGTCTGGTCCCAGACTGTGGCAATATAGGATTGCTACTGGTTGCAGAATCTCATCTCAATATCTCTGCATCGAGATTGCCTCCGATGGTGACAGGCCTTGTTTTTTTGTGAGGGAGTTGTCAACCCACACCATCACACTGCCTCCACCAAAAGCAATCAGTATAGCGTTGTCTGTGTCTTCTCCACACTTCGACCTTGGACTCATCACTGAACAAAATGTTCCTCCACATGTTCATGTTCCAGTGCTATGTCGCCAACACAAGCTCAAACGGGCGGAGACTGGCAGTCCATTCCAGCTTTTCTGGGCAGAGAGCTGTCGGCCATATCATCCTGCAAACCTGGACTGCAAATCTGTAGAAGACAACCTATGGGCCCCTAAGTTCTGACAGGGTGAGGGTTGTCGTCTTCTTGGGACGCCTACTTTGTGGCATGTCTCTGGCATGCCCTGTAAAATGGAACTCGACAAGAGTCATTAGCAACAACAAAACAGATTTGGCAAGTTTTTCATGGGCGCAACCCACATACTCAGCTCTGCTGCTCACCCCACAAATACATGTTCCTTAGAAATGTGGCACCATTTAAAAGGATAACAAAGAGGCTTTCTAGTGGTATAAGATTTACTGCCAAGAAGCATTTTTACTTTCCTTTTGTGCTAAATATAGAAACAAATGCTCCAACTACTAGCTGGATGTCCAAGGGGTCAAAATGGAAAAAACCCTAGTGCTGGTCAAGAATACCCATGCTAAGGCCCTTCGGGACTTTCGGATCCAAACAGGAAAACTGGTGCTGGTTAATCAAGCAGACTTAGCGGTGGTCGATAGATAGCAGACGAGAGCAGTGGTGACAGATGTAGTAATCCAGAGTGACAGGAACACAAGAAGCTTGAGAGTTACCAAGGACTGCAAGATTATACAGGAAGTGCTTTCAAGGATTGCACTAGTAGGTAGAAGCATGCATGCAAAGGACCTCATGTCTTGTTAGCCTTGGGTCTCCAAATTGGTAAGTCCACTACTGGCTTGCAGTGCAATGCATTTAAATGTGGACCAGCAACAAAGCTTTGTATTTGATGGAAAAGGAAAGAGGAACTGTCTTTCTGATGTAGAGCATATATTGCAAACTGTAGCCATTAATTCCTGTCAGGCTGTGAAGCTGCTGCAGTTAAGGACTTAGAAAAGGTCAAAAGAACAGAGTCAGGAAATCCCAGATGAGGCTGGGACACACAGAGCTGCTAGTGTTTGAGTCTCACAACCCAATTTCCACTCCTGGGTCACCACTGTGTTTGTTGTTGAATCTGCTTTCACCCTCACTGATATGGTCACTGTTATCATTCTGGCATTATTCATCTTTAGAAGCTTGTTATGAATGCTGATGCAACATATGTTGATAAAACATAATCTTGGATGATTTTCTTTGTTAGTCCCTGCAGTTGACATTTTCCTGACATGCACAGTCTCTTGTATTGTGTCTGTTTTCAGAGACATTCATCACCTGTAGTTTGCATTGTAGAGTAAACAACATCTTGCTTTGAAGGAACTCATTTCCCACTTCCTTCAAGAGGCAATAAATCAAGCACTGTCACCTGAAATAGGAAGCAACCGGTCCAGTCCAACAAACACGCCTACTGTGTATTTATGGCAGAAACCGAGTGATAAATAACCCAGAGATCAGTGAGCAGCGTGTCTTTTTGGGAGTAAGTGAGCACAGGAGGGACTAATTGGAGGATGACACAGAGCCGGGTCAGGAGAGGCCACTGTCCTACTTCTCATGATCCACTGGAGGACGGAGGGCTCCAGTAGAACTTTACAGAAACAAGTTTGATGAGACGGCGAGGACTGGTGTTACTGCAGTGCAGCTTGGCTGCAGTTTCAGACGGCCTCTCTCATCCTCTGCCAAAGGATCCAGGGGCCAGCCGGGACTTGAGACTTTTTTGGAACGCTTTTATTTCCCAGCAACAGCTTTTTTGGAGAGAGACAGATGTAAACAATTACTGAGCAAAACGCTCATGACGGGGAGGAAACAGAGGGGGGATTAGCTGAGTCTCATCTCCAGAGTTTTGGCATTAATTGACACACAAGCATAAGCAGAGACGCTTTTTTTTAATACGAGGGAAAGGAGCCCCTTTACGTCCCCTCTTTAACTTTGTAGACCGCAGATTGTGGCTCAGTCAGAGCAGCAGCGCTGAGCTTTGAGACCCCCCAGTGAAAACAGTTAGTGGTTTCTCTTCACATGGACGACTGTGTCAATCAAAGGCCAGAGGAGGTTTAGTGGAGAATGTCAAAAATGGAAAATTTTACATTTGTGGAAAAACTCTGTGGTCCCAGTGTGGCAGGTCCAATGAATCTGGAAGAGTAAATTCTTGGTCTGTCTGTTAACTTGATAAGAGGGAACGAAAAATGTCTTATACTGAGAGAGGGAAAAGAGGAAATATGAAGTATAAAAGAAGCAGTGTGGTAGACAGAGGAGGGAAGGAACAGAGGAGAGGTCATGGAAAAGATGAAACTTAAATGCTCAGTTTGTAAATTCTGCCACAAGGGGGCTCTCATTTAAAACAATAGCAAAAGGTGGCATCAGGTGTCTACTCTTCTAACCTCCAATTAACACATACTCTGCACAGTGATCCACATGTGCAGCACTTTGCATAAGCAACTTACACTGTAAACATGTCTAGAGTGCCACGCAGTGCCGCGCCATACATCCTTGAATGTAAAAAGTGGCTTATTTTGCCTTTCTGGGGTTGATTTGTTACTAATTTTGACATTTTGACATGATTCCATGAATCTATTCTTCTTTGCGAAACTGCTTAAGCTCTGCCAGGTTACATGGGGATCCCAGGCCTTTTCAAGTCCAGCCACAAATTCTCTATCAGATTGTGTGCCCCAGGTCATTGTCTTGCTGGGATATAAACCTTCTCCCAAGCCAAATTCCTCTTGCAGACTGAACAGGCCGGCTGCTGAGAAGCATCCCAACAGCAAGATGCTGCAACCAATGTGCGTCACAGTGGGAATGGTGTGGTTGTGGTGATTGCCAAACATAGCATCTTGTCTGATGGCCAAAAGGACCATTTTGGTCACATCAGACCAAAGAACTTTCTTCCACTTGACCATAGAGTCTCCCACATGCCTTTTGGGGAACTTTAGTCCAGAAATAATAAGTTTTCTTCAACTGTGGCTTTCTCACTTTGATTTCTTTCGATCCATCCCTTGACTTTTTAACCACTGACTGGATCTTCAGTTTTAATAAAATTTCTCTGAGTTGCTTTGAGTGTTCTTTTGTCTTCATGGTGTAATGAAAGCCAGGAATACCTTTTAACCAGTGACTGGATCTTCAGTTTTAATAACATTTCTCTGAGTTGTTTTGAGTGTTCTTTTGTCTTCATGGTGTAATGGTAGCCAGGAATACTGATTAACCAGTGACTGGACCTTCCAGACATGGCTGCAAGAGACACAATTCCTCTGCATCCTGACATGAAATATTTACAATGTAGTGTCTTACCTGCTATAAAGCCTTTTAAGCTTTAGGAAATACTTAAAATACTTGGTTATGTAATTAGTCAGGTAAAACATATAAAACATGGGGTTAGCTGTTTTTAATAACTTAGATATTTCAGAGGAAAAAAAAATGACATATTGTTTCTTTAAAGATGGCAGAAAATGTCACCAGAAGGGATCCATAACAGCCCAGAATATTCAGAAATCTGGATGTCAGACTCAGTCAGGCTTATCCTTCATCATCTAATATTCATGGAGCCAAACACCTCTGGGATCAGAGCGGTGCTGAAGGTTAGATAAACAGGTGTGTTTCCAGCAGGGTGCCAGTTAAACCAGCAAAACACTGGAGCTGTGAAACAGAGGCGGTGCCATGATGGATTGAAATAAACTTGCTCAACACTCGCTGAATACACAGAAATTATAAAAATAAAGCAGAAGTCAGATTTCTTTCATCTTTTTAAGTGGCTGCTGAGCACAACACGGTACCAGAATAGAATCTGGGTAACGACTCCCCACACTGCCTGAATTATTCATCCCTGCTTTTCCCCTAAAATAAGGAGGGAAAGTTCTTGCCAAAAATAAAATGTCTAGTAAACATGAGCTGTGTTTACACAAAAAGAAGGGAAGAAATGCAGAGTAGAAAAGCTGCTGGGATTTTGGCATGATGGGAAAAGGAGGTCAAGGGGCGTATCAATGGACTAATGATACTAGAGATGCCCAGATTGACCCACAACCAATCATTATCTGCAACCTTTCATTAAAAATACATTATATGAGGACTTGTGTGTGCATTGTTGTGTAATTCTGTAGGCTAACTGAATTGCCAGCTAATTTGTTTCTGGAAAGAAACATATACGTAGTTGTTTGGAGGGGGGGTGTGTGTGTTTTCTTAACAATATAAATATAATCAATTGCATAATCCAGCTATATTAATCTTCTGCGACTTGTAGCTTTAAATTCATCAGACTATTTGCACCGTTTAGCCCACTGAATATGCTTAATATTTTTTTAACCTGTTAAAAATGGTGTTAATTAATTCCAAAAAATAAACACATGTAATGGATGAGTCACCACATTGTGTACTTCAGTTGTCTTCATAGTTGGATACTTGCTACATTGCTCCTTGGGATGTGTCTGTTCTGCTCTGTTAAACAAAGTAAAAGCATGCTGTGCTGAATAAGGATGATCTTTGTGCTCTTTTATAGGGTTACGCTGCCCCCTGGAGGAGATCCCAGTACATAGCAAAGCTAAGTAAACTAAACAACCACTAAACCAGCTGCTACAGCAAAACACTAATAAGATCGTATCAGTAGCTGTATTTCCATTACCCTTAGAAATGTGCAAAATCTAAATAGCGCAACAAAAAACTGGTTATGGAAACACCTGAATTTCAAAAAACCTCTCAAATATTGCAAAAAAGTTTTTACGCTCTCATAAGGAGGTTTTTCAGGCGTTTTGATGTAGAAATATATCACAAAAGTGAAATGGAAACACTTTTTCCGCATTTACAAGTCACGGGACATAACGTATGGTGTTGCATGACCAGTCACTCCAAGACAACATGGCGCGGTACGTGTGGACAGAAGAGGAGACAAGACTTTTCTTAACATCATACTTATACCCTTATAAGTGGCTTTTACCATACATACGGACTTTACCTCTGAACTATCATCCATTGCCTTCGTCTTTTGTTCAAAATTATCAAGGCAACCGCCATAGATGTAACCAAAATGTGCCGACACACAACAGGTTTTGAGCATCAAGCTTCCCTGCAGTGGATTCATGCAAAATGAGATTTTACGAGAATTGCAAGGCCTATACCCAAAACTCCCTTCAATGGAAACGCATTCAAAGTGCAACAGTACTTAATTGAAATTTAAGAAATATTGCTTTTATTTTGCAAAAAATTGTAATGGAAACCCAGCTAGTGTTGGCTGATTGTACTTAGAGGTTTTCAGAATTGGAATCTGCAGCAAAAAAAAAAGGAAAAAAATCGGCTCATGATTGATTTCATTAAAAGTGTGAATTTATGGTGAGTAAGATGGTGATATCTTACAAGTAACAAGATGAGAAACTAGGATTTTGGTCTAGCATCAAAGACAGAAAGTGGTGCCTCTTTTAACAGCTTTTCTTCATCATTTTGTGAAATTAATCAGCCAACAAAAGCTGCTGTTTAGCAAATGCTTGGGCAGTGTATTGGCAAGAATCTGGTGATACGATACATATCGTGAGCAGGGGTTGTGATATAACCCTATATATTGAGATTCATTGCAATACTATAAAAAGAGAAACAAAGAAACCATTATAGATTAAATGTACTCCATTCTTATTAAAGTTCATGTTATATCAGTTAGTATATCATTACTTCATGTCAAGGTGTTTGTGGAGGGAGACTATGGGAGACAAGCTGGTCCTCATGCCCAGCTTCAAGGACTGCTGGACTGTGTCATGGAAAGGGCATGACCTTACAGTCTACAATGGCTTCATTGTATCATGAAAGCCGTCGTTCTTTACAGCACTAGGATGGTGCAGGTCCTTAAAAATAAAACACAGTTTTGACTGTGTAATTATGGTTGCATGAGTAGATCCCAGTGGTCGTTTCAATGGGCTGGTTTCATTTTCTTCAGAGGCATCCACTCGTTTCACATCAGCTGCTAGCTGTAATGCTATCAGTATGATGTCTAGTTGTGAGTATTTCACTCAGGCGTGGCATATCTTGCAATTGACTTGGTTCTTGTCTAAGTCTGTACTGTCTTCAATGTTTTGGAAGCCAGAAAAGTCCACACATTCACTTTGAATGCAGCAGAAACTGCTCTGCTGGATAGGCTGGAAATGTCTGCTGCCAACTAACAGTAAGAGGTTGAAACAACATCACCAGACGACCGCTCCAACAAAATTCATTAATTATTAATTAAATATTGATACAGTATCATCCTGTGAAATATTACAACGTTTTAGTGTATCGATATTTTCTAACACCCCTAGTAAATGCACCTTATGAAGTGCAGCTATTATTAAAAATAATCAAGCTGTGAAGTTGGACTGAGCTGAGCACCTGAATATATTTCACATTCATTTGGTAAAGCTCCTATACAACATGTCTGGGACAGGCAGGCTTTCCAAGTTCTTGGAAAGGCGATTGTTCTTTCTGTCACATTCATTATGGTCCAATCAGAGCGAAAAGAGAAAAAGAGGTAGTTGGCATGCACAGATCTGGTAGTAACCTGAGCTCGACAGACAAGTGCTGCCTGGAGCTTGTTGGTGTATAAGACTCATGCTGAGGCCGATCGGAAGATTGACAAAAAAACATCTCTGACAAGAGAAGCTTTCAGTTTTCTTTGCTCTTGTTTTAAAAATGATGCCCTACTATAGCTACATCTGAGCTATTCACTTCATCGGGGGCAGCCATCGGTACCTGCCTATCTAACTATCTAACCATCGCCTGTTGCTACCACCTCATCCTCCTCAAATGATGCTGATTGGTCAGGTCCATTCCCAGACCTGGCACAATCATTTCAGTTTGGGCTTTGCAGGATAGATGTGCCTGATGGCATTCATGGAGTCTGGCCAGTTCATCTGCTTTGCAAGGTTAGAGCAGTGCATCTCTACTCTACTTTGAAATGTCTCATAGGGCCACACCGTTGGGTGGGGTTGGGCTACATGTCAAGAGGGAAGCTTGGGTGACAGATTGTGCAACCAAGGGAAGAGAACAATCACGGTCCATCACAAGTAAAATGAGGGACTCAATGCAAGATAAGCAGGATTGCCAAAGGGCACAGAATAATAGTCCGAAAGCAAACTAAACAAATGAGGAAGCACAACAAACATAGCCTTGCAAATGATATGAAATGCAAGTATAAAGTTGGATGGAGAAATTGATTTCTGATGTGAATTTTGTGCTCCTTTTATCAGGGTACAGTGCAACATTAAAATACATGAAGGGCTTGGTATTGTATTGGCGGATCTCGCTCAGAGACCATCAGTATTGGTATGTGCAGCACAGAAAATAAAAGATTGACTGATTGGTACTGTTTGTTGGCTGGGTTTAACACCACTACAGGATGTGAAGGAAGCATGCCAGGGTTATCCACATTCACACCGCAGTAGATGTGTAAACCTACAAAACCGCACCAACTTGCATTTTGAGCTGGAGGCAAAGAGCTGAGTGGTAACAGAGAGACAGATATGAAAACAGAAGACAGACAACACTACTGCATTGTTTCTCTGCCAACTTGGACCTGTGCCATGTGTCTTTCTGACAATAAATCATGTCTGATTGTGGCAGCAGCATCTCGACAAACAGGTCCTCTCTCTCCTCGCTTTGAGGAAATTAAAACACAAAAATGTATTGTGAAATTCCAATGGAATCTGAGTGTCAAAACAAACATAAAGCTGCTTGCTGTGGGTTTGAAACGTGATAAGAGTGGGAAAATAAAAGACTTTTAGGTTCAGAAGTTCACATACATGATCTATATTGAAGCTTTTAGGTAACTAAAGCTTTCTGTATCTGCTGGGAAAAGAGAGAAAGAACCTCTCTGCTCCAGTCTTTCAATCCTATAAATGGAAGTAGTTGAAACTTTAGTCTGAAACTAACTCCTTGTCTCCATTAATGTCATCTTCACAAAACATTATATCAGTGTTAGACCCTTTTAAAATGCAAGATGTCTTATTATTCTTTAGCAGTCCCAAATGAATGAAGTTTATGGGCACAGCTAAACAGTTCCATAACGCCCTCTTAAAATAGTTAAAAATTCAGTGACGTCAGTTTGAAAACCCAACAGGAAGTCCAGCATTTTGATTTGAATGTCAAAGTAACACCTATTTACAGCCTACATATCTCTGATTGTAAATTTAATCTTCCATTATCTCTTTGTAATACACTCTTGACAGCAAATTTATTTGGATTGTGGATTTTGGTTTTCAGTGTTTCCACTCCCAGCTTATTGTACCTGTTAATGGGCTGTAGCTTGTATAGCAATTTTCTGGTCATTTGACTAATTTAAGCACTTTTACACCAAAGGTTGAACTTTCCCATTCATACTTTTCACTCTATATTCACAAACTGAAGGTCCAGTCACTGGTTAAAATGTATCCCTGGCTACCATTACACCATGAAGTCAAAAGAACACTCCAATCAACTCAGTGAAAAAGTAACTGAAACTGAAGATCAAGTCACTGATAAAAAGTATCCCTGGCTACCATTACATCATGAAGACAAAGGAACACTCCAAGCAACTCAGAGAAAAGTTATTGAAACTGAAGATCCAGTCACTGATTACAAAGTATCCCTGGCTACCATTACACCATGAAGACCAAAGAACACTCCAAGCAACTCAGAGAAAAGATTATTGGAAAAACATAAATGAAAACTTTATGGGAGAGTGGCAAAGATAAAGCCACTGTTGAAGAAAACTCAGATTAAATCTGGACTAGAGTTAGCCAACAGGCATGTAGATGACTCCATGGTCAAGTGGAAGAAAGTTCTTTGGTCTGATGAGACCAAAATGGTGCTTTTTGTCCATCAAACAAGCATTTGGGGGACACCAAACACTGCACATTACCACAAACAAACCATCCCCACTGTGAGGCATGGTGGTGGCAGCATCATGTTGTGGGGATGCTTCTCAGCAGCTAGCCCTGGAAGGCTTGTAAAGGACAGGGAAAAATGTGGTGAAATATAGGAAAATCCTGGAGGACTATCTTCCAGTAAGTTCTTGAAAAGATTAGATCATAGTGTACTTGAGAAATTAGCTTGAGCAGTCTCATCCAAAATTGTAATCTTGATAGAAGTAAGTGCAGAAATGCATGAGTATTTATAGTCAAAGGTCAGAACAGACTTCTGTTTTGATCTGAAATCCTATAGCCAAAGTTCATGATTCTGTTGAATGGTCCCTTTGGCTACCTTGATATTTTCACGTTTATCATTCATTATTTGGCAAACCAACTAAAACTAATAAAATCTTGAGTATGAAATCACACAAGCTCGATTGGTTCTACAACCTAATAATCCTTATAATGTAATTAATCTGTGCTAATTGCTTGACCTGTGTCTGCACCCGCCTGTTTGTTCCAGAAGCCTCTGCGACCTTGACTGATGGGTTGTTGTTTGGTTAAAAAAAAAGTGTCAGAAAACAGGGACATCACTTTCATTACAGCCTGTGCAAATAAAAACATGACTTAATGAGGGAGAAAATGTTCAAAAAGTCACACATGATTATAAGTCTTGTCACCCACAAACCACCATGTGTGTTATTTGTTGGAAGCAGATGACCCGAGGCTTTTTCCACTGTGTTGTGGGAAAGAAAAAAAATCCTGTGTTTCTTTATTCGTCAGATAAATACTGAATATGCCGCCTCAAGCAGTAGCAACCATTCAGGAAGCTAGAAAGAGACGAGAAAAACACAAATATCACACAAACCAGTTTAAAATACAAAACATTACAGTAACAGATGTGTGAAATTTGAAGTGGTGGGGATTAAGAAAGGGACATATTTTCCTGAAAACAACTGAGATGTTTCTAGCGGGGAGGGAAAACACTGTTGGGAATGATTTTGCATACATTACTCCATGTTTGCTTTGAAAAATTCCCATTATATTATAGTATTGCTCCTGAAAAACTTAAACATAGTAGTTGGGGTAATTCTTTATGAATAGACCCTTTTTCCACACTGTTTTGGACAACAAGATCATGCTACTATAGCAGCTAGTTCACACTTTCAAAGAATCATGATGACATAAGCTTTAACTTGCAACTCCTTGCCTTCATGCACTTGTCTACACCTTTTTGAACATAGACAGTTGACAGACTTGGAACTCAAGAAGTCTCCTAAGTGCATAGATGTGTCTGAAGTGATTGTAGAAAAGTAAAGACACCAGTGTCTGGAAGGTCAAGTCACTGGTTCATCAGTATTCCTGGCAACCATTACACCATGAAGACAAAAGAACACAGAACATCCCTGGAGTTCAGTTAATCCATCATCAAGAGACGGAAGGAATGTGGCGCATGTGTAAATCTGCCTCGATCAGGCCATCCTCACAAACTGAGAGACTGTGCAAGACAGAGACTAGTGAGAAGGACCACCAAGACATCTATGACTGCTGAGATGTAGGGGGGACTCTGCATAATTGTTGGCTGTTGTTCTTCACCAGTCAAAGCTTTATGGGAGAGTGGCAAATAGAAAAATTCTGTTGAAGAAAACTCACATCAGAATTGAATAGAGTTTGCTTAAAGGCAAGAAAGAGGCTCCATGGTCAAGTGGGAGAAAGGTGTTTGGTCAGATGAAGCCAAAACGGTGGTTTTGGTCATTGAACAAGATAATATGTTTGGCAGACATCAAACACACCATCCCCACTGTGGAGCAGAGCTGTGGCAGCATCGTGCTGTGGGGATGCTTCTTAGCAGCAGGCCCTGGAAGGCTTGTAAGGGTAGAGGGTAAAATGAATGTGGAAAAATATCTGAAAATCCTGAAGAACAACGTAATTCAGTCTGCAAGTCTCCGCACCAATCATGGAGACAGGAAGGAGCGTACAACGTTGAATGGTGCGTCAACTCAATTATTTTGTCAGAGTGACATGCTTGCTCTCTAACCAGTATGATCCTGTTTGCCTTGGTCCAGATCTTTGTCAAGTTTTTGACCAACGGATTTGAGTGATAAGTGTCTGACTGGTCTGTGTGTCTTTGCTGATTGTGTGTTGAGGCACTTGACAGCTATAGTCATGAGTCGTCTGTAATTGACTGGTCCAGACTGTGAACTCTTTTCCTAGAAATATGATTTGCCTGATCACAAATCTTTAATTGGAACTGGCCAGGCCTCTTAAACCACTACCCCCTTTTTGAAAATTATAGCCGGAACATTTGACTTTTAACCTCTGCTTCTGGTCACTTCCTGAGTTCTCCGAGCAGCCGCAGAGATCCAGTAAATGGAAATCCCCGACTGACCAAAAAAAGGACTCCAACCTCCATGTGACCCGAGACTGACACCCGGTACCATTTGTCTGAGGGTTTACCAGTAATCTTTGATCACATTGGACCTCGTGTGTGACCACAGAAGGCACACAGGTCTGGTCTTGGCAGCCATGTTGGTTTTTCCATGGCACTAGAACAAACAGTCTTGAATATAGCCTCGTACACAAGCATGTGTGGTCCTTCGTTGACTTCCTTTGTGTGTCGCTGCTTTCCTATGAGGTTAGGCAGGCGTCCGCTGGAGTGAATGGGTTTTTAAGTGGCTCTGGTGACTCTGTGGGACAAACAAGCAGCAAGGTCCCATCCCGGCACCAAAAACCTCAGATTGAGCTCCACACACAGCAGGAATCTGAATGAATGATCGGGTGTCCTGAGTCAGCACATGCATTTTGTTTTGGATAGTATTTGTATGAGCGCATCTAGATTTAATCAAGCCATTGTTCCAGAGCTTCTCATTGAGGTTTTTCCCAGAGTTGAAATCACTAGAACAGCAGAAATACATTACTTTTATTTCCAAACATCATTTCTTTGTTTCCCCTGCTGACAAGAGGAACAAAATCCTCACCATTGACTTAATTAAAGGGGTGAGCTTTCACTCACGCATCGTGTCTCTGAAACATTGAAGCTGCTCTGAGTGCCCAGCAGCTGCCAATTGGTAATGAAGAACAAAAGCGGCACATCTGCTGTGGCTTTGGCGAGGGGGAGCACCGAAGCGGCCTCAAAGCAAACTCCAACCTTTTATAAGAACCATAAAAAGACCGCACTCAGAGCTGGGGTAGAAAACAAGAGAAAAAAATATCATAATAATAATCTGGGTAAACAAAATCTGCTGAAACGCACACAGATGGAAAGTCAAGGGTGTGCAGAGGCAACTGGAGGACAACCATCGACAAGGCTGATCCATGGGAAGTCGTAAGTCTTCCAATAGAGGAAACTTGACTCCATCATTATATCTGCCATATCTGCACTTCTGGAAACATGCACACCAGACTACAGACTTGGCATTTAGGAGCTTTCAATGTGTCAAACAGATAGAAGATGGTCCAAAGAATCACAGCACACTCTCTCGAGGAGACTAGAAGCTTTCACTTGGCGCAACTGAATGAGAAGGATTAGAAATGATCGGAGTAGGAGGCGGCCAAAGAAACTGGGGTCAAACAAGTGAGAACACAGCAAGACTTCCATGTCAGCAATATCTTAAAATTAATCCCAGTCTCCTTCAACATGACAGAAACTTTCATCAGAACCGCTGTGCTAACACCACCAAGATAAGTCCAGATGCTGAGATAATGAAATTATTTGGTTTTGAAACATAGCTTTGGTTTGGCATATTAGTGCTGAAATGATATTAAAAATTTGACAGAGTTCAATCTCAAAGTAATTGTACTGCAGTGAAACCACTGTGGAAGACTTCCAGATGCTGGTTTGACACATCACTTAAACACCATAGTTTAAAGCGACTGACTGGAAGCACCATTCATTGGTCTATCAATCATGTCTGATAAAGGAAGTCACAGGAAACATGGGGTCAATCTGCATTTTTCACTGTCAGCAGTCATTTGTCCACAGTGCACTGGCCTTGTTTAACAATCCTTCTTCTACACTTTAAATACAGACAGAAAGTTGTCAATAAACCTCAAATTGGTGGAGAAACAGAAGGACAACTGATGAAGCAGAAGTGTATGGAGATGCTTCACAACTCTGTGACTGTTGAGTGATCGTCAGAGTAACTCTGTGACTGTTGAGTGGTCATCAGAGTAACTCTGTGCCTGTTGAGTGGTCATCAGAGTGACTCTGTGACTGTTGAGTGGTCATCAGAGTGACTCTGTGATTGTTGAGTGATCATCAGAGTGACTCTGTGACTGTTGAGTGGTCATCAGAGTGACTCTGTGACTGTTGAGTGGTCATCAGAGTGACTCTGTGATTGTTAAGTGATCATCAGAGTGACTCTGTGACTGTTGAGTGATCATCAGAGTAACTCTGTGACTGTTGAGTGGTCATCAGAGTGACTCTGTGATTGTTAAGTGATCATCAGAGTGACTCTGTGACTGTTGAGTGGTAGTCAGGGTGACTCTGTGACTGTTAAGTGGTCATCAGAGTGTGTCAATGACCTGTTGAGTGGTCATCAGGGTGACTCTGTGACTGTTGAGGGATCATCAGAGTGACTCTGTGACTGTTTAGTGATCATCATAGTAGCTCTGTGACCGCTGAAAACTTGTAGCCCTAAAACCAGTCCAGCCCAGGGGGAATCCTCCTATTTCTTGTCGCTCTGGACTCGGCCCTATCTGTATCAGTAAGAGATTGAAGCGACAGAATTAATGCACATCAACTTTATTGAGAAAAAAACCCAAAACAAAACAGTAGTTGTAATTATTACTCTGGGAGACAAAACATCTCACTGTCAGTTTGACTACAGTTTAATAAACTTTACACTTGTGTGCTGAAGGTGTAAATGTCAACCAGACATGAAGTTATCATCGCCTATAAACTAAAAATACTTTTATTTATTTATTTATTTATTTTTGCCGTAGTGAACACAAAAAAAAACTCCAAAAAAGGGTGGGCCAAGTGATAAAGTCATCCAAAACAGCTGAGTTGACACTTTGCTGTTAGAATGTCTTTTGGACAGCATTGTCTTTCATCTTAGGTGTTTCTGTGCAACATCACAGCATCAGTAACACGCCTGTTATTAGTTTTTCTCACTGCACAGCCTGACAAGATGAATGTTTGTCCTGGGACTCAGTGGGTAGCGGCTGTAGCTCCTGAATTATTAAACTTGTTTACTGAAGTTATTAGAAAGACAGAGGGAGGGAGGACTGTTACTACTGAAACCTGTCTTTTACAGCTGGAAGGACAATGGTGACTGCTTTGAAGTCTCCCTGGTCGGTTTATGTAATTCAATTCATTAGGACATGTGGACAGTATTCGTACGGTATGTACTGGGTCAGAGACTGTTGTCAGTTAACCAGTAACCCTCACCATGCCCTAGATTAAACCTCAGCTACGTCAGTGAGAGATTAACTTTCATTCAAGTGGATTGATCTGTGTCTGTCAGCTAATCCAGACTGACTCAGCCAGTGTAGATGAGTGGACAGCAGTGATTACTGCTGGCTTAAGCACACTGATACACTTTTAAGGCCTACTGTGTCATTTCTTTGCTTGAGTGGCTGCCTGGTTGGAATTTGTGACACACCCACTACTTTTTTTTGTTAATAAAAATCTGGCAGAGAAAAATGCGTGAGAAAAACAATGGGGCTTTACTGGCTGCTGTGCTCCTTAAATTGGTTCAAATTTATTCATCTAATAGTTTTGGTTTGGTTTTGGCAAAATTATGAGCCATTTTCATCCTATTAATTTGTCTTTTAAAAGGCATGAAATTCAACACAGTGGGTTGTTGCTGTAATTAGACCAATAAAACTTTGGTACAAAGGAGTAGTTTGTATTCATCCAAAGGCAGAGGCTGATTTTTAAACAGCAAAACAAACAGTTTTCTCTGCTCTTTCTCAGTTTTGTTTTTAAATTTAAGAGACTTTGCAAAGCCTCAATTATTGGAAGAATAAAATTGCTTTATTAAATAAGTAAACATTGTGTTTTGGTATCAATTTTTATGCACAATTGACTCTTACATTTCACAGTCTCCTTTAATCATATATTTTTTCCAGCTTAAACTGTGTAAACATTTTACCCTTGACATAACTGATTAGAATGTCTTCAGCTAGGAATCATTTCTTGAGTGTTACCATGGATTAGTTTGCTGCTATTTCCCTGCAGCCGCTGCATTTCACAAGGTGTCTGTGGAGAAGAGTGGATCGCCTGCAGAAGCACAACCTGGATTAAGTGACACAAGATAACGACAACAGCTCAGCCCTGTGCAGCATTAGCATGTAATTGTGGGAGGGAAGGGACTGTGGTATCCCATTTTAAGCAGGGATGAGGGATGGAGAGCTGCTCCCACTTGGGGATAGGATTTGCTGCTGCAGGCCTGTTGTTCCCATAATGCAGCGTGAGGATGGATGCAGCAGCGTGCAGGGATTCGGCTCTGCTTCCAGTTCTCAGGCTGAACAGCCAAACCCAAGGCTGTCTCGCTCTGCCATATCTTAACAAGAAGAGCCGTTAGAGTGTTAGCAGTTCGCCTCTTTTAACTGCCAAACAAGATTGTTTGGCAAATTACTAAAGCCGAACTTTATGAGAAAGAGCAAATTCTTTGGTTGAAGATAATTGCTCAAATTGACTTGTTGTGGCATGTACTAATGTTCCCAACCAAACAGTCACAGATGAGTTCTGACTACGCTCATGGTTCCCATGAAGCTCGATTAGTCATGCTTTTGCTCTGTTTTTGTTCTCATGCATAAAGAAGAAACATTCATGATGCTGCAAATGTGCTTCATGACTGCGCTCTTTCAGAATGGACTGTCATTTAATATCAGTATAGCTAATACACAAAAATATCAAACAAGGCTTAAATCTATAGATATAATATATAAAAAGACCGAAATAGCAATATGAAAAATGCATATTTCATGTTGCACCACATGTGGTCTGTTAAGTTTACAATATGGTCCTAGTAGATGTGTACAACTTTTACGGACTGTAAAAATTCTCACAAATGTTTCGTTTTGGTTAATTTGGAAGACAAAATCAGAAATTTAGAGTTACTGATACCAAAGCCACCATAAACTTTTACATTTTACCAGATCAGATCAATTTCTCCAACATCAGGCTTGATTTTGGACATAGAAATAAGCTTCTTTAACGTCAAAGTGAAAACAGATTTCTCAAAGTAATTTCAATTAAATGAATATATGTGTGACTGCATAAATACTCAACATCTGGGCACTGACATTTTACTCTGTTGTGCAATGCAAGTTGCACAGGATCAGGTGTGATCAGCCCTTTTCAAGTCCAAGCAAATTCTCTATTGGACCAAGGTCACTCCATGGCAAATAAATTGTCTCCTGAACCGTAATTCTTTTGCCGACTAAATAAGATTGTCCTCCAGGATTTTCCAATATTTTGCAGCATTCATTTTACTCTCTACCTTTACAAGACCTCCAGGGTGAGCTGCTGAGAAGCATCCCCCACAGCATGATGCTGCCCCCGCCATGCTTCACAGTGGGGATGGTGTTTGTGGTGATGTGCAGTGTTTGGTATCAAACATAGCATCTTGTCTGATGGCCAGAAAGCACATTTTTCTTCAACAGTGGCTTTCTCTTTGCTGCTCTCCTATTAAGCTTTGACTGACAGCTGTTGTATGTGGAGTCTTTCATCTCAGATGCTCAAGCTTGTAACTCCTCGAGAGTAGTCATAGGTGTTTTGTAGACCTCTCTCTTAGTCTCCTTTTTGCACGGTCACTCAGTTTGTAAGGACTGCCTGATCTAGACAGATTTACACAAGTGTCTGATTCCTTCCATTCCTTATGATTGATTCAACTAAACTCCGGCAGATGTTCAGTGCCTTGGAAATATTTCTGTATCCATCCCCTGACTTATACTTTTCAACAATATTTTCTCTAAGTTGCTTGGAGTGTTCTTTTGTCTTCATGGTGTAATGGTTGCAAAGGAATACTGATGAACCAGGGACTGGACCGTCCAGACACAGATGTCTTTATACTACAGTCACTTGAGACACATTCACTGCACTCAGGCGATCCCATTTCACTACTTATGAGACTACTAGCACTAAATGGCTGGAGAAATCTATCAAAAAGCCAAATTATAGTGATGATGATTCATTTTTAAAATCTATAAAAGTGTAAATCATCCAAGGGGGTAAATACGTTTTCTATGCATTGTATGAAAGTGTTGTTCCAATGATGCTCAGTCCGTCTGAACAGGGCTTTAGCTGTTTTTCTCAGACGCCTCTTTCTCTTCTCTTTTATTCCTTCCTGTTTGTTTAGCTCACTCAGCTGTGCACTGCCCTCATGCCTCAGAATCTACAGCTGCTTTCATGCTGATGTTTAATAGGAGAACTGGAGGAGACTAAGAGAGGACTCTGACCCTGAGGTGCCTTAAAAATGGGCCATCTGGGCTCCTTTTATGCCAGAAATTAGCATGCACAAACTCATTTCCTCAAAAAGACTTCAAGTGGCACACCCAAACGTAGCTTCAACAACACAAACAGAGATGGTAAAGCCATCAGGGAGCCTGATTATTTACGGTTTGACCGACGGCGCTCTGACACACGACTGAGAGCATGTGTCCTGTGAAGAATAATTGACGCCGGCCTGTTCCCCTCCGGCTTCCTCCGCTTCTTTTATCAGTGCTTCCGAGAGAAGAGGCCTTCCAGTTGTTATCTGCGGTTAGTTTCTTGGTCATTCTGCGGCTGTAAGCGGGTTGCTTTGCTAATCTTCTTTTAGGAACTCTTTGGTCTTAATGAAGGGCCTTGTAAATGTCAACAAAACACTGAGCAGAGGGCGTCCTGTTAGAGTTGGTTATTGTGGAACAGCTGAGAAATAAGGCTGAGCAGACAAAAAGACAGAAATTAAGTTATTTATGCTTTCTTTAAAGGCGAGTAAGATGCTTTTTTACCAGTCCTCTGGGCATATTCAAACCAAGAGCTCAGAAAAATCCCATAATTATACTGCTATAAAGTTTTACAAGTGTGGGAATTATCTTCAAACGCTGGGCACTTTGAATTTAAAACTACTGCCCTACTTTTAAAGAAACATGTCACTCTCTATTTACCTGCACACTTCTGAAGGAAACAACAATAATCAGAGATAATCTAAAATATCAAAAAAGGACAGCAGTCTTATACTGAGCATCTCTTATTAAATCACAGCACTAAAGCCGTATTTGGCAGCAAAACTAAAGGCTATGAAAACTAGACATCTAAGAGGTCATTATTGATTGGCGGGGGAATTACTGAGGGAATAATGGAGTATACTGATTTATAATATTTTCTGATTATTGCGGACAATCCCTTTTTCTTCTACAAATTGAAAACATGTGTTCAAGTATGAGCTTTTAACTCTCCTTGAAGTTTATTTGTAACTTAAAACCTCCACAGAAAACAGAGAAAATGGAGGAAAATGCTGACGATGGTGACCAAAGTAATAAAAAATCTGTCTTTTTTGTTGTTTCATGTCTGTCATTACAACTCATGACCTGCTTTTTTCATAAGAGAGATTTTAACCTTTACATGAACATTAATCTTTGAAAGAGATGTGCTAAAAATGAGTTTGTCTCAGATAAAAAGTAACATATAGTCAAAAAAATAACAGATTCAAGATTTTTTAACTTACTTTTGAGCATCTAGAGTATTCATTAATCCACAAAACGTGAAATAAATCAAAGAACATGAAATCAAACAAACGATCCCCACCATGAAGGATGGCAGTGGAAGCATCATGCAGTGGGGATTATCCTCTTAATTCAGTCCTCTGCTCTGCTCTGTCATTGGCAGCTCTGCCCTGCATCAGTACTGCATTCTCACTTTCAACCTTCCTCCACCCCAGCATCCAACTGGAGGCTCTGACGGGGGTTTTGGATGTTTTCTCATCACTCCTCAAAGTCTGCTTGTAAAATAAATCTGTGATGAGTGATGAAGTCCGCGCCTGATGCCAGACATGTAATGCTGCCATATGAACAATTACAGATGCAAATTTACAGATTGAACTATAGTCACATATTAGAGTTTGTGATAAAAGCATGTGTTAACAGTGTAAATGCTCTCTGTTGAGCTCAACAAAAGTGGAAAAGTGACAAAAATGGCAATAAAAATGGCAAACCGTGGCTTAAAATGGGCAAAAAGCAGCAACAAAGTGGCAAAATAGGCATAAAGGGGCAGAAGTGGGCAAAAATTGCAAAATGTGGCTAAAAAGACAAAGATTTTTAAAAGGTGCTGAAATGGGCAAAATATAGCCAAAACGGCAGAAGCATTACAAATATCGGTAAACGTGGCAAAAAAGGGCAAGAATGGATAAATATGTGAGAAAAATATAAGGATAAAAGTGGCAAAAAAAGTCCAAAAGTGGCAAAAATGGGCTAAACATGACAAAGAAGAGGAAAAAAGGGCAAACAAGCGATGAAAATTAATTAATAGGGACAATGGATGGGTTACAATAGTCAAAAAAAGGTATACATCTGTTAAAGGTGGCAAGGGGGGGGGGCAAAAAACAATGCTAAAATGGGTGAATTGTGGCAGACAGGGTAAGTGGCAAAAAATGGTAGAAGAATGGGCAAAAAGTGGCAAAAGTGGGCAAAAGTTTTAAAAGGTGGCTAAATAGACATAATGATTACAAAAAGGGTGCTGAAGTGGGCAAAATGTGGCAAAAATGGCAGAAAAATAACAAATATGGATAATAAGTGGCAAAAAAGGGCAAGAATGGATAAATATGTGACAAAAGTAGTTATAAACAGGTTTAAAGTGGCATAAAAAGTTCAGAAAAGTGCCAAAAATGAGCCAAAAGTGACAAAGAAGAGGCAAAAACGGGCAAAAAGCAGTGAAAATTGATTACAAGTTTAAGGTTAAAATAGTCAAAAAAAACAAATGGGTTTAAGCTAGCATAAAAAAGATCAAAAAGGGGCAAAAAATTGAAAAAAAAGAAAGCAAAAAACAATGCTAAAATGGAGAATTTTGGCAAAACAGGTTAAAAATGACGAAAAGAGAAATGGACAAAAAATGATAAAAACAATGCAAAAATGGGACAAAAGTGGCAAGATTTGGCAAACAGGGGTAAAAAGGATACCACTATGGACAAAAAGTGGCTAAAGGGCAGAAGTGGTAACAACATGGCAGAAACAGCATAAAAGTGGCAAAAAGAAGCGGCAAAAATGCAAGTGCAAAAGGTAGTACTGACAAATGATACTAATAATCAGTACCCAATAATTACTTGACAAACTTTTCAACCCCAAAATGAAGTAACTGTTTGCCAGGGTGATAGCACCAATGCTTCTGATTGATACTATCAGTTAATCATTACTGGGGAGGGCCCATATTCTGGGTTTTTCAGGGGCCCGGACAATTCCGCGAGTGGGCCTGACCAGGAGTATTCTGACAAGTTTCCAAGGAAGTGTGCAGTTGATCTCATGTTGGCACTACAAGACTCCTAAAGTGACTTTGGTTTAAAGCATGACAGATCTCCAGGATCAGTCAACATCAGCGTTGTCACCAGCATCATGTACCCGCGTTCTTGTTTCTCAAGTTCAAACAAAAGTGTGTTTATCCTGAATCTCTCTCCAATTAGAGCTGCCACTGTGTAGCTTACATGTTAGGGAGAGGACAGCTGCAGGGACAGATGCAGCATGAGACGTGATGCTTTGACACGCATCACTGTAAGTGATATTTTAACCGTCATTTCACACACTCTATGGCCAGAGTGTTGACGGTAAGATGCTCTCTGTTGTCACTTTTCCTGACATTCTCAGTGGAGCCATCATTAGCCAGTGACATTACTGAGACCAGGGCAGGAGGCTCTCCTGTTTGCTCTTAAGATCTACGATCTGTCAGGTTTTTTGAGATCAAGGAGGAGAGTGAGAACGGAGAGAAGACTGAGCAGGCCGTTTGATTTTGTTGTTAACTTTGTTGTCAAAACTCATTGTGGAAACTGTGGAACATGTGCAGAAAGACCAGTCCAGTTTGGGTCCAGATGAGGTGAAGGCATGCAAGACTAAACTGATCTGAAACTACATAATACAGGCGTGCTGGTCTGACTTTGAGGAATTCTATGATTCCAGCTGGACTAAAATGTCTACATGCAATGTCAAAGTCCAGTGTTGGTCACAGTAATTTCACTTTTTGTAACCAACTGGCTATGTCTCTCTCTTACGCTGACACACAGACACAGCAGGCCAGTTTATATTCAGGTCTCAGCCTGTTCGTGAGCGAGAACCAGACTCCCTCAGGGGATCAACATGACGCACCGGGGGAGCTGAAGATGTGACGCCCACCATCAGCATACCCAAGGTCTTCGGGTTTATGTACAGTTAGGAGCTGGCTTTAGAGACAGGTAAAGAGATAACAATGCTGAATTAACTAGTGTTGTACTCAGGACTACACCATCCGAGACCAAAACTCACCTGAGACCAGAGTGCACCAAGACCAAGACAATAGTCAGAACCGATCAACTCTCACTATAGCAGCACACAAACTAGGCTTGACCTACAGTGCGTATAAAAAGTATTCACCACCTTTGACCATGATTGATGAATGAAATCAATAACAGGGTAAACATCAAAGTATTTGTATTTTTTGACCAAAAAAAGCACTAGAAAGACTCTTTAATGTCAAAGTGAAAAGAGATTTCTACAAAGTACTGTCAACTAAACAAAAGATGTCTGTAAAATAAGTGACTGCATAAATATTCACCCTATTTAAGTCAGTATTTAGTAGATGAACCTTTCTGTATAGCTTTTGCTGGATGCTTCGGGTCACTGTCTTGCTGGACAATAAATCTTCTCCCTGTAGTTCTCTTGCAGACTGAATAAGATTGTCCTCCAGGATTTTCCTATACTTTGCCACATTCATTTTCCCCTCTACCTTTACAAGCCTTCCAGTGCAGACTGCCAAGAAGCATCCCCACAGCATGATGCTGCTTCCACCATTTTTCACAATGTGGATCATCAGACTGAAGAGCTTTCTTCCATTTGACCATGGAGTCATGGGAGGCATGCCTTTAGGTTAACTCTAGTCAAGATTTAATATATTTGAGTTGCTTGGAGTGTCCTTTTGTCTTCATGGTGTAATGGTGGCCAGGAATACTGATTAACCAGTGACTGGATCTTCTAGACATCTTCTATACCAAATCTTGCTTAATTAACATTAATTTGTACAAATCTGTTTTCACTTTAATATTAAAGTGTTTTATGTAAAATATTTTGGTCAAAAAAGCCAGATTATATTGACCATGATTGATTTATAAAATCAATAAAAGGGTAAAACATCCAAGGGGGTGAATACTTTCTATAGGCACTGTACATACTACACCATCAGATCTGTTCATCTCGACCAGCAGCAAACTGTGACGCTCCAGATCTACTCACACTACAGCCGTGTAGCTCATCTTGTACATGAAAGCATCACTGGGTCTTACCTGAAACACAGAGAGGAAGTTATTAATAGCAGCACCTTTAACACTGAACATTTGCAGAATAATGACATAACAGTGTTCATTTGTACAGCATTTATCAAAACCAAAGTTAAACATCAGAGCCCAACAATTAAAAGAACTTGAGAAAAAAACAAGATCTCAAAGTGCTTTAAAAGTTGGAATAAAAACCCTCAAACACAATGACTCAGTATGCAAGGTTTGAGTGTGCGACACGTTTTGGAATTACGGATCTTAAAGAAAAAAAAAAAAGCATGTGAAAATAATGGACCCAGTGTGTGAAGACTTGAATGTGATGCATGGTGAAAATATGCTCATTGTCACCATCTCTCCCTTCCTCTTTTATGACATTAGCTCTCTTTTTAAACTTCTTTATCACCTCAAACTTTGAAGTATTTTCTTTATCACCTATTTCGTTTATGCAGACTCTTCTTATGTGTCCCACTTTTCCACAGTTGTGACATTTTTCATTGGCAGACCTGTAGTCTTTTGCCCAGGTGGTTTTCTCCACTGCATTTGTAGCATTTTCTAATGTCCTGCTGGGGCTTTGGTCATGTGTCGCTGACCTCGTTCACCAACCCCACTGCTCTGTTCTATTTACCAGGTTCTTTCATACCATTAAAAACCACAATGTCTCTGTTTGCCGCCTCCATTGCTTATAAAATTCAGTCCATCCTCAGACAGCAGCCTACGCTGTATCCTATCTTCATTTATGCCACAGATCACATGATCTCTCAACACCATTGTCAATGAATCACCAAAGTCACAGTCCTGCGCCAGCTTTCTCAATTCTGACGCATAATCCCCCATTATTGTGGAGCCCTCTGTTGGCACTAAGGTGCAATAACATACTGCAGTCACTTCAGGGGAAGTCCCTGAATTCTCAAATCTCTACATATTTAGGATTTTTTTTTTTGTGTGGCACCAGTTTTGCACCAGTACTCCAAAGAAGTCTTCTGTGAGGCAAATTGGAGCAACAGTGTGGCGTGCAAATCAACACAGACACACAGACAGACACGCTGCCAATTTTAAGTAAGATTAACTTATAAATGTGGAACTAAAACCACAGGGGCTAAGGACCAAGGGGGCATGCTTTTGTGAGGGCCTGGTCTGCACTAAAGCTTGGATTGGGCCCAAATTTCCAGCCTAAACCAGCCTAAGTCCATGCACATTCTCTCTGAAGTTAACCTATTAGTTGTACTAATAGGCCAAAACACAATTTGAACCCCAAATTTCTTTTACAGGTTGGCATTTTTTTTTGTAAAAGCTTTTAACAACAGCCTTTAATACTCCTGATCAAGGCCCCACCAAACCTCTGTCCAGTGTTTTAGCTGTGTAATTTTCTCTGACTGAGGAGTAGCACAGCAGCACCACCACGTCAGCATCCAGTGGCTGAAGTTCTGCCTCTGATTAGGATTCTGGACCCTACTTTAACATTTTTTTCTTTTTATGCAACTAAAACAAAGTTAGGAGATTTCCAAGGGCCAGATATTTTTGAGAGAAGAGTTTATTTGGTATTGAATTTTACTAGAAATGACTTATAATCGCTGTAATGTCAAATTATTTCCAAAAAATGACTGGAAAATGTGTATTACATACTATTGATCTAATATTTTCCATTTATTTCCCATTTGTATGAATAAGTAAAGTCACTGGAGATGTCAGGAAGATACATTAGACTGTAATGAAAATCCTCTGATTGGTCAGTTCCTCCCAGACTAGATATTAGAACTTGTCGCATTTAAAAGTTGAGGCTTGTCTAGCAGATGAGTAATACTTTCCATCCTTTTGTTTTGCACAACGAAATCATGTTATATCAACAATCATTAATCAATGTACAAACTTCACTAATGACATTGATAGTTCCAAATATACCAATTCAGTAACTCTTCTATCAGCCAAACAATGCTAAATGAAAACAAAAACAGGTCTAAATCCCCCCGTTTGCCCTTACAGTGCCTGAACTACTGACCTAATGGATTAATAATTGTGTCCACATGTAGCATTAGGACTTCAGCTGTGACAGCTTTTGTCACATGTGCACCAAATGGTCGAAACCTGCAGCTCATTAAGAGAGTGACCCATATTTCAAAAAGACTTTGATTTATTTCCAAAAATCATCTGGAATGATCCTCTGTTATATCTGGAGGAGGGGTTTTATTCAAAAACGCGTATTAAGTTTTCTGTAAACAATGAAACTTTCTGTCAAAAATCCAAATGCACACATGGATTTTATTCTTCAAATGTTACTATTGGAGTTTTCACCACTAGCTCTGATGTCAGCCTCACTGACAATTATTTTATAAAGAGCCTAATTTGCCTTTAGTTTCCCCCGTTATAGGTCTGAGAGAGTTAGAGGATAACAGTATACAATGGTTGAAAAAGTCCCTCAAACACAATATACCTCAACCTTAAAAGAAACATAGGACTTGATGAAATAATACAACACCAGGTGATAGAGAACGAAACAATACAATAAAATGCTTTAATGGCATTTGGCAATGTGGCACAACATGATGCAACACAGTCCTATGGTATCAAACCATAACATCAAGACAATAAGAATCTATATGGTACGTTACAATATGAAACAATATGAAAGGAAATGATACAAAGGGTTACATGAAAATTCAATATGAAACAGCAGGTTAAGAAACAATATGATAAGAGACAATCCAATCCACCAAATGATGTAGACCACAAGGAGACATGGCACGAAAACAATATGATATGATACGATATAATACAATACAATTCAAAACAATACAACAAGGCGGGCACAAATTCACGCTACGATATGACACGTAGCAAAACAAAATGATACTAAAGTACATGAAAGGATATGGCATGGTAGGATAGGTTACAATACAAGATGAAAGTGTATGGTATAAAATGATGACACAATGCAAAATGACATTACACAATACAATGTGCGATGTGATAAGAAATAATATGATATAAAACTAAACCAAACAATACGTATATACAATGCAATGAGATGCATTTGGATGTATAATAATACTAAACAAAATGATAATATTATATGATATGATATGATTTGATGAGATACATAATAATGAGATATGTAATGATATGATACATGGTGAGACTATACAAAAGTACCACAGGATAGTGTGTAACTATATGAAATGATCCCAAACAAAATTAAATGATACGATATGAAATATATGTTATGACACAAAATAACACAAGATCACAATATGATACAAAAGGATACATAAAGGCACAACATATGATACGATACATAATATTACAATATGATATGATACAAACAATACAAAGATACAAAACAGGACATCACACAATATGATGCATAGCAGTACAAAATACAATATGCTATGAAATAACACATAAATATTTAAAATATTCCCAAAGACACCATCTGAAATGAAACAGTATGATATGAAGGGTAAGATATGTAACAGTACGATACATAACAATACATTATGATATGTAACTATGTTACGCTACATAATACTAAGTAACACTATGTAAGAATAAAATGCGTAATGATACAATACAAAAAGATACTGTGCAAAATGATACAAAACAACACAACAACACACAGCAGGACACCAAACAATACAATGTGTAGCAATATGAAATGACACTATATGATACAATAAGATATGTGATGATACGATACAATACGTATGCAATTTCATACAATATGAAACAAAACAATATGATCTGACACAATATTGGATGATACAACAGAAAATGAAACAAGGTCACAATATAATACAAAAGGATACATTATTATACGTCACAATATGTAATGATATGATACGTAATGATACGATACGTAACAGTGTGATAAGTAACAATAGGATAAAAAATACTTCAGTACAATACGATAGCAATATGATTGCATAGCAATACAAGAGACAATAGGATACAATATGCTATGATATTATACATAAATATATCACATATCTATAAAGATACCATATGAAATGAAATGGTACGATATGAAGGGTAAAAAGCATAACGATGATACATAACGATACATTATGATATGTAACGATATGTTATGCTACATAACACTTAACGCTATCGCTATGAAACAATATAATATTAAACAATATGAAAATTTAACAATTTTATATAACATGCTGCACTATGACTTAACACAACAAACATTACTGGAAATTATACAATAGATTAAGATCAAATGATGAGCACAGCAACATGATCTCTAACAAAATAACACAACACGGTGCAACAATACGGCACTTTGTGATTCAGTGTGATGCAAATGATGCAACATGTCTTCACACAATGATCCATGTCTCCTTATGATACAGCATAAAGACATGATATGATATGACATGATGTATGATATAATAAGATATGGTGCATTTAGATAAGACAAGAAATAATACAGAAGCTTCTTGAGGCTTCTTTCCTTTCTGACTGAAAACCATCATACAGGACAAGGATTTCTGTTCTTCTTTATGACATGCTTTGGCCCTGTAACATGCTGGTCATTTGATGGCTGAAGAAAAATAATCCATACCTTTAAATCCATAGAAAATCCACCAAAAACACATTCAAAGGAAGTGAAGATTTACTGTGCTGTAATCCTGTTGCTGCTAATAGCTGAGAGCTGAAAGGTTAACGGGAATCACAGCATGTGTCAAACAACACTTATCTCTATGATAGACAGTCTCACACCCAGACTGGCCACTGCCCCTCTCCACACCCCCCTCTGGTGGCTACATGATGTCTGAGGTCAGGTTGGTGGAGCATGCTGGCTGGAGATAAGCTTCTCTGCTCCATAGAATAACAGAAATGACTAAAGTGATCCATGAAATGCCCCATCCTGTGACACTACTGCAGGGTATAATCCCAACAGAGTTACACACAAGCTAATGCCATTTGTGGTATGTCATCTTATCTTTTCTGTAAGCATTTGAGAGCTACTACAGTCCTACTGGTTTCATTTGTCACTTCTTAAATGGCTCAAGATGAAAACCAATAATATGTAGAGCAAAGCAAGAACATTTATCGCTAACTCTACAAACTTTTGGGAATATAAATAAAAATATGACAGGGTTTAGGGAGCTCTGTTCCTGCCGGCCTGCTCCAGCTCAGCTTCCTCCAACTCAGCCAGATAAAGAAGGAATAAGAAGAAAGCAGCTGGCTGCTGCAGAGGGGAAATATTTGTTCATTGGAGAGGAACGGCCGGGGAAATTAACTTGAGGCAGGTGAAGAGGAAGTGTCAAAACAGAATAAATGATTCACCTCGAAGCTTAAAAGAAAGATAACTGAGGATATGATGGGTAGTCTCAGAGTTTGACCAGAAACTTCAGCTGGGAAGGAAGGAAAATGTTTGACTGTAGAATTTTGCACTTTTATACTCTAGAAATGTTACAGATGTTTGTTGCTTGTTCCGATGAGGCTGGAAAGGGTAGGAGGGGCATGTCCCATATGATATTAAAGTTCAAAAGCTTAGGTTTGAAGTATCAGGTATTGTGTTTTTATGTCATTTTGTTAGTAGTTGCTTGTTGTGGCTGACTGAATCCAAAAGATCTTCATAAGAAAAGATAAGTTTGCAAATTAAGATACTACACAAACTCACAAAGTCTGAAACGGTGCAAAGATAGAAGTGTGCTGCATAAAAAACATGTTTCAAAACCTAAAAACATGCATGCATATCAACATTAAAAAACATTTAAATGCAAAAGACTGCAAAGCCAAAATGACAGACAATGCAATAAAGGTTGAAATGATTCCAAAAGATAAGTAAAGAACAACACAGCCAGATGACATCACTACCCAGAATGCACTGCACTAACATGGCAGCCTACATGGGACGCATTTTTTTAAATATTCTCCAAAAGTTGTAAACCTAATGTGTTTCTTCATACAACATAAATATAAAACACACTAATGCCAATCTAACTACTATGATTGGGGCGTGTCTGTCTGTCTGTGTTGATTTGCATGCCACACCGCTGCTCCAATTTTCCTTGATTCCTCTCAGAAGACTTCTTGAGTGCTCTGGTTCGAAACTGGTGCCATGAAAACACTATAAATATGTACAGATTCTTTACAAAATCCCAAAATGTTGTGCCGAGTCATCATTCAGGACTGGTGCTGTGTTCCATTTACCTCGCAAGTCGGATTTCAGAGATGGTGGGCGGGAGTTTTTGGGACACTCTTGAAGGCTCTAATTGTGACATGCATTGTTAGAATAATGATTATTAACTCTTTTTTTTTGCACCCATGTGTATGGATTGTAAAAAAAAACAAAATTAGAATACAGTTGCAAGAAAAAGTATGTGAACCCTTTGGGATTTCTTGGATTTCTGCATAAATTGGTCATAAAATGTGTTCTGATCTTCATCTAAGTCACAACAATAGACAAACACAGTCTGCTTAAACTAATACCGCACAAAAAATGATATGTTTTCATTTTTTATTGAATAAACCATGTAAACATTCACAGTGCAGGGTGGAAAAAGTATGTTAACCCCTAGGCTAATGACTTCTCCAAGAGCTAACTGGAGCCAGGAGTCAGCCAACCTGGAGTCCAATCAATGTGATGAGACTGGATGTGTTGGTTAAAGCTGCCCTGCCCTATAAAAAACACACACCAGTTTTGAGTTTGATGTTCTCAAGAAGAACTGCCTGATGTGAACCATGCCTGGCACAAAAGAGCTCCTAGAAGACCTACAATCAAGAATTGTTGACTTGCATGAAGCTGAAAAGGGTTACAAAAGTATCTCTAAAAGCCTTGATGTTCATGTGTCCATGGTAAGACAGACTGTCTACAAATGGAGAAGGTTCAACACTGTTGCTACTCTCCCTAGGCGCAGATTGCTCAATGAGGTGAAGAAGAATCCTAGAGTGTCAGCTAAAGACTTACAGAAATCTCTGGCACATGCCAACATTGGTGTTGACAAATTTACAATAAGTAAAACATTAAACAAGAATGGAGTTCATGGGAGGACACCACGGAGGAAGCCATTGCTGTCCCAAAAAAAAAAAAAAAACATTGCTGCAATGTTTGAAGTTTGCAAAAGAGCACCTGAATGTTCCAAAGCACTACTGGCAAAATATTCTGTGGACAGATGACACCAAAACTGAGTTGCTCGGAAGGAAGACACAACGCTATGTGTGGAGAAAAAAAGGCACAGCACACCAACATCAAAACCTCATCCTAACTGTGAAATATGGTGGAGGGGCCATCATGGTTTGGGGCTGCTTTGCTGCCTCAGGGCCTGGACAGATTGCTGTCATAGATGGAAAAATGAACTCCCAAGTTTATCAAGACATTTTGCAGGAAAACTTAAGACCATCTGTCCACCAACTGAAGCTCAACAGAGGATGGGTGATGCAACAGGACAACAACCCAAAGTATAGAAGTAAATCAACAACAGAATGGCTTCAACAGAAGAAAATACACCTTCTGGAGTGGCCCAGTCAGAGTCCTGACCTCAACCTGATTGAGATGCTGTGGCATGTCCTCAAGAGATCGATTCACACCAGACATCCCGAGAATATTGCTGAACTGAAACAGTTTTGTAAAGAGGAATGGTCCCAAATTCCCCCTGACCATTGTGCAGGTCTGATCTGCAACTACAGGAAACGTTTGGTTGAGGTTATTGCTGCCAAAGGAGGGTCAACTAGTCATTAGCCTAGGGGTTCACATACTTTTTCCACCCTGCACTGTGAATGTTCACATGGTTTGATCAATAAAAACGTGAAAACATATCATTTTTTGTGCGATATTAGTTTAAGCAGACTGTGTTTGTCTATTGTTGTGACTTAGATGAAGATCAGAACACATTTTATGACCAATTTATGCAGAAATCCAAGAAATCCCAAAGGGTTCACTTACTTTTTCTTGCAACTGCATAATAAAAATCAATATAAATGTGGACATGGGTAAAATTTACAATGGAAAGGATCATTTAAAGTTTTTAGGCATACTTGAGAGGCATAAATATAGCAAAATGGACAAAAATTAAGCTTTTATGATCTCAGCTTTCTCTGTCCCTTCTATCTTCTCCTCCATCTTCATCATCTTGCTCTCTGTCCTTCTTCTTCATCATTTCTTTTTTTTTGCTATCACATCCCAGGTATCAGAAAACGTTAATGCACGTTACTCACTTTCTCAATTCAGGATCATCCGGATTATGCTATACATCCACCTTTTCTAAATCAGAATCTGGTGTTGTAATTCTCATCTCACATTGCTTTTGCTGGTAAGAAATGTAGGTGAGGAGATAATCCTTGGTGTTTGGGACGTGGATCACTGCTCACTGAGTGGCATGTGCATAATGAAAGATGAGATTCTGACCCATGCAACCAAACATATTCACACAGAAACAGCTGCAGTGAGAATATGTGAATAGTTATTGTAAGATTATCTCCCAGCAACTTCATTCTGACACATCTCACTGAGTTAAGCTTACAGTTCAAGGCTCAAATCATCCCACAGGAGATAATAATCCTGAATCTCCACTTTAATTTCCTACATTTCTCTGTGTTTTCTTCCTGAGGTCCCTCATGGATCTTTCTCTCTTTCTGTCCAGCTTCCAATCCAATTATCAGGCTCAAAGTTCAAGCAGTGGACACCGCTAAAAGAACGGCTAATTTGATATTCATCAAAAACAAACAAGCTGTTTAAATATGAGCAGATCAGATCAGGATCAGAGCTCACGGACCTCTGCAGGGTTTCCACTGTTTGCGGTTTGGCTCGTGTGTTATCTCATCAGCTCAAACAGGCTGAATGCAGCGCTGTCTCGTTTCAACACGACCCTGATAAAAATCAACACACCGATGCCATGTTAGTCCTGCCTGATCTGACAGCATGGATGGACTCGTTCCAAAATGTAGATACAAACATGCCGACACATCCCTGGAGGCGGTGGTTTTGACAGAGGACACCTTGAACGAATATCTGTGAGTCCCTGACAAAAGAGAAACAAACAACTCGTAAAACACACCATAAATTTTCTTTGTTTTTCACCTCGGTGCTTATAAAAGTGCCTTCATGACAGCAGCACCTGCCCTGTAATGCTATGTTGCCATCGTCTAATGCATATGTTTAAGCAAAACGGCTGATTGACCTTGCCTGCAATTCCAAAAAGGTAGCAATTATCCAGGAAAAACAGAAGCGCATGCCTCCAGACCAATCCGTGTTGATTAACAGCACCTGTGTCTGGCATAGTTCAGCAACGACTGGATTTACAACAGCGTAATAGGTGGGTGAACTCCCGCTGCGAGACGAATGTCATGGCGGGATTTCCTCTCAATCTGCGAGCGTGAAGACTCCCAGCGTGTGAGGAAAGAAGGAGAAGTCTCGAGGAATGAGAGCCAAACCATCTGGTGGTAAATTGAGCGGAAGATTTGTGGAGATTTGCGAGGGTTGAATCTCGGGTCCCTCTTCCTTTTGAGATCAGATTGAAGAAAGAGACAAGAGTGAAGCCGGTTGGTTTAGAAGGAGGACAATGGCTCCATAGAAGGTGAACAAAGAGTCTTTGACACACCTGAGTGTACGCTGAGGTGAGACGAGATCATAAAGTGGTAAATAGAGAGGAACATGGGTGAGGACTGAGGGGTAAGGGGGTCTTACAGGGGCAATGAAGGAGACTATGGTGTAAAAAGTCAGGGTTGTGTTTTCCTTTAAAGTTTCAGTTACACAAAGGAAAAGCAGCAGGCTGACAACAACAGACAGGGAACACCCCAAGGGTGTGACGTGTGTTCTTACAATACATTCAGGTAGAGCAAACAGGTGGAGATGGACAGATAATGTAATGCACTTTAATACACTGTGCTATTAGTTACCCGTTCAACACTTTTTACCTATTTTTAGCAGTTTTTGCCTATTTTTGCCACTTGTTGCCTGTTTTTGTCAATTCTTTTTGTCACTTTAACCGCCATTTGTCTCTTTGTAGCCATTTTTTTCCACTTTCCCCCACGTTTGCCACTTCTTGCCTCTTAATGCCAACTTTTGCCATTTTGCTTCCAGTTTTTATCTCTTTTACCAAATATTGAACTCTTTATCATTAAGCTCTTTTGCCACTTCTAACCCATTCTTGCCATTTTTCTGCCATTTTTGACACTTTGCCCTTTTTTATGCTTTCTTTCTTGGACTCTTTTTGTCTGTTTTTGCTACTTATCACCCATTTTACCCATGTTATTGCCACTTGTTTCCTGTTTATGCCAGTTCCCTTTGCCATTTTAACCCTTATTTGGGTCTTAGTGCCTTTTTGTCCATGTTGCACCCATTTTGCCACTTCTGGCCTCTTTATGTCAATTTTTTCGTAAAGAAATGTAAATTCATTTAGATTGAACTCTTGCTGCCACATATAACCCATTCTTGCCCTTTTCCCAATTTTTTATACTTTCGTCACTTGAATCTTGTTTTTGCCCGTTCTTTCTGCAACTCAAACCCAAATCTGCCTCCTTTTGCCCTTGTTTTTGTTTCCACTTTTCAATCCAGTTTTTCGACTTCTTCTTGTCACTTTTGTCAATTTTTTATCACTTTTAACCCATTTATGCTTCTTTTATGGCCCATTTTGCCAGTTTTTAGCCATTTTTTTTCACTTTAGCCACTTTTTCGTGCATCTTCATGCCATTATTTTCCATTTTGCTTCCATTTTTGGATCTTTTCAAAAATATTTAAATGTCTCATTAAACTTTTTTGCTAATTCTAAACCAATACAGCCCTTGTCCCCATTGTTAATGGTTGTTGACCATTTTTGACACTTTTCAGGTGTTATATTGAGATTTTGTCAATGAAAACCATTAAAATTGATGTGTACTTTTTCCAAGTGGGTCCTTGGAGGGCTCAGCTTTGCCTGGATCCAGGATTAGTTGGCTAGGGTTGGCTAGGGTTTGTATGGCTTTTCTTTTGTTTTAAATAGAAAAAACAGTTTGTTTTATGAGTGTTTCCCCTAACCTCTAAACAGTATATCGTGTACAAGACAAAGAATGAGTGATAGGGAGTGTACAAAGATTTCTGACTTAAAAATTCTTGAACTTTATACAGGGTTGTAATGGATCTTGACATTTCGGCTGTAACATGATTTATGTGCGATTTCTAACTTAGTTCACTGCCAATTATTACACCTAAAAATGTATTTTAACACTGTTTTCAATTTAAGCTTCATTTATTCTAACTTTATAATCAGGGTCTGAGGCCTGATTTCCAATTATTATGAATTTTGTTTCACTAAGGTGATCATTCATTGGCATCAAACTATTTTTCTAATTTGTAGTTATTTCTCCACTGTATCCAGAAGTTTTTTAAATGTTACCCAATGCAAAAGGTTGTTGTGTCATCAGCAAATATTACTGACTTCAGTGACTTTGAAACCAAATATTTATCATTAATGTACAGTAGGAACATCAACGGTCCTCCAAATAGCTGGTAAGCCAATCATGAGCCTGTCCTCTGATACCGTAACTGCGTAATTTAGATAAAAATAGTTTATTGTGAATGATGTCAAATGCTTTTTGTACATCAAGAAATATCACAACTCTGTATTTGTTTCTCTCTGTACTGTTGTAATTTGTTCATGGATACCTTTTAGTGCGAGTGAAGTGGTTCTGATTTTCCTGAATCCAAGCTTGTTATGTTTGAAGTCATTTAGCCTCTTCACAAATAGCGTGTCCAGAATTTTTGAGCTGATTTGTTAAGTAGAATTGTGTTCATTTTTTCCATTGCTTTGGGAAATTTCCCATGAGCCATGAAGGCCTTCACTGATTGATTAGTCATTGAGGCTTGTCAATAGACTGCACTTAAACTTAATATTGACCTTTAGGATGAGCCAAATCTAGGTCTTAACAAACTTCTTGGATCTACTTTGTGCAGCCATTCTCTAAATGTCTGGATGTATTTCTCTGAAGAAAGTTTGTGGGGCACATTTCACTAGACTGGAGGAATGACAAGTCCCCTTTCTCTCCTTATAGAGGTATCATAAAAGCCTGCCAAGGCAAATGAAGCCAAACCCAAAAGAGAAAAATGCCCCACATACCAGCATTCTTCCATGGAGCTGGCATTACGTAAGCACGGGTAAATGCTCTGCAAACACTTCTAGATGGGCCTAAATGGGCTGCTTGCCATCTAAAGAGGGAGGCGTCCCAGTGGAGGAGAACCTGTCGGAAAGAATCTGTCGGCTGCTCGCAACGCAATGAAAAACAGCAGCTCGCCTACAAAAGTATCCTGACAGGTATTCCCATAATGGAGGAAATGTCCAAGAAAGCTTCATTCATAAAAACGTGGCAGTTTTACAAATCCCACTTCATGGTTTCTCTTACTCGTGCTACCTTTCATGTCTTTAAATGCTTTCCATTAGATTCAGATTTGTATAAAAGATCCCAAAACACTGTGAATAATGGTGACTACCTAATTCACAACTTTGAAGTGTTGGCTTTATTTGACTTAAAAAGAACAGGAATCATCATCTTTGGTCCTTTGTGGTTGAACAAGGTGGCATAGAGTGGAGGTTTGAGTTTCCACAGGTGGAATCCATGCAGCTCTCATGTTAGAAAAACCATTCATGTTTAAACCTCAATTTCAGTCTGAAGCAAAATGCCCTCAAACAGGCCACCATAGCGAACCTGACGGGACTTTTCCAGAGTGATCTATAGACATGAAGCATGCAATTCAACAGCACGAATGAAATGTGAAATCCACACATCCAGATTGCCAGTATAGAACTGGAAAAGGATCCAATGGTTGCTTCTCTTCTCATAGCATCAGTGGTCTTAACTGCTCTGGTTATGGGATGATACAGTAAGGCAGGTGAGGGAATGGGACACCTGGGGAAAGGTTGTTACTGCAGTAAGCATTGATGATGTAATGATGACCCACAGACCTCACCTTCTTCTCCTCTTGCATCAGTGCAAATAGGATAGACATTTTTCTGCACAGCTCATAAAATGTACATTAAAAAAATGTTGAAAATGGAAATAATTCCAAAAGTTACCAGGGTGGTCGGTCAACGTATAATTTGCTTTTTCATTGAAGCAAGAAATTCAATCGTTTTTCTGCTACAGGCATCAGCCATGGATTTCATGCAAGCTTGCAACTGGAAAGAATGACCGTTCTTTTTGTGTCCATAAGTGGCTGACCACAATTTACAACTTGTACTCCACGCAGGGCCAAGGAAAAGTTAAAAACTACAACTGAAAACACAGTACATGAATTACAGAGGAGAAAAGTAAAACCATGTACCCGACAGGATTAAAAATCTAAGACTGCAGGGTTGATGCTCACGTTAAAACGTCAAATTTATGACTTTTTAAGACCTGAAATGAGAAAAATTAATGACACTTTTGGCAAAACTAAAAGGCTGTGGTGCTAAATATCAGTTTAATTGGATATCAAGGCTCACTGGTCATCAGAAAGAGAGAGCGAGAGAGATGAACGACTGTAAACATACATACAGAGAACTTTAAACTTTTACCGTCCAGCTGTCACATTGTTTCTGCTACAGATTTATCGCTGGTTTTAGGAACCACCTTTCATAATGACGTCTTGTGGTTGAATAAATTTCTTCTTCTTTTCTTAAATGATTTCACTGATACATCTATAACATTCAGGGATCCTCTCTGACACCCTTTACACTAACACCCCATGAGGGGGTTAAAAGGGAGAGCTTTCTAGGGCTGAGCCAAACTGGGAGTCCTTGGAGGTCAGGAAAATCATAGTCCTTTGTAAATTTATGCCATGGTGCTCAGCTTTATTTTTAACCTGAATAATAACCACTCTCAACGAAGCAACAACAGTGAATTTTATTGCTGTAGTACAATATAGCTTTTTTCAAATATAATTACCTTTTTATTAGTGATGTTAACACTGTGGAGGGTAGAACTACATGATTAGGACAGTAATGTCAGACTTCATAGCTAGGCCACAATGAGCTCAAAGGTCAAGATTACAGAAAATAAAGCAGAAGAAACTGACAGAACTTTTTGGGAAAGAAATAAAATAATTATGAAAAGATATAAAAAATGTGTGAAAAGTGCCAAAAATTGGTTAAAGGGGCTCTATGTAAGATTTTTGCTTTAAATCTTTCCACTTTTGAGTATATAATGGTGTGCACTTTATCCCGATGTGAAGAATGAGGCTCTTTATGTCTTCCTTGTTTGCCTGTATAAGCCTGTGGAGTCATCTCTCTGTGAAGAATTCGGGCTGAATTTTCCGCGAAATCTCCACGGAAGTGACGTCGGGTACTACGTAATGCACGCACCCTGTTGCTCTGTTTATACCTGACAACGGCGTGTTGAATGGAGAAGGCTGCTTCCGCGAGTAAACAACCACTGGCTCCGCCCAAACACCCACACAAACTCCTCGAAAACATAAAAAACGAAGACAGTTTTATCTGCTGAAGCCCGTCAAGCTAAAAGAGAGTGTGACCGACGCAGGGGGAAATGGAGGATAAATATCGATGGATCATTTGAGAAATAGAGGGAGCTACGCTCGGCGCTCAGGATAAATACAGATCCAGAGATGGCCGTCTTTCTGTGGAAAAGGTAAAGCATCACTCTGGACCATGAAATACAATGTAGTGTTTTATGTTGTATAAGCCATATGCTACATCATGTTAGCTTGCTGACAAAGATGCTATCCAAACAAAGAGAATGTCATGTTACTCGTTTAGTGTTTTCCGGATAATATTTCATCTTTTTCTTGCTTCCTGGCACTGGACTCAACTTACTGAGTTTATGTTTTGATACTTAGTTCGTAAACTATCTTCAACACATAATGTCAGCTATCTGATATCGGTGGTCGAGGCACCATTATCAGAGCTAAGCAATGTTTGCCCTGTTGCTTCTGCTCTAAAACACGTCCCATTCAACACACATTACACAGGTAAAAAGACAATTAAATCGGTCAATGCTGCACTAAGTCGCTAAGTTGTTCGTTCATAGAAATGGTCACGAAAATATCATCCTTTTTTAATCGTCTTTGTGCCGTGTCCACACTAGAGGTCCAAATATGCTTTATTCATTTTCATTTTTAGTTGGTGGAACTTTTAAGTGTTACTTCACTTACCTCCTCTGTATACACGATGCCGGTAAATCACCTTGGTCTGTATGTGTATCAGCTGATAAACCGGAGGCTCGTTCGTGAGCAAGGAGCGCGCCATCATGGACGAGCTACACAATGTTGTTGTAGTTTGCCTAATGGCCGGCGGTGTCGCTACACTGATAATTTTCTAAATCTTGCATAGAGCCCCTTTAAAATAGGCAAAAAAATTGAACAAATGGATCAACAGTAAATAAAAAGGGCAAAAATGGGTGAAAGGTAGCAAAACTAGTAAAAATTGTCAAATAAAGGCAAAACAATGCAAAAATGGGTGATAAGTGGCAAAAAATGATTAAAATGGGAAAATAAAGGCAAAAAGCATCAAAAACTTGGCCTTAAAGGCCAAAAAAGCCACAACAATGGTAAAAGGGGCATAAATGTAAACAAACATATAAACAAAAGCAAAATTGAGCAGAGAGGGGCAAAAATAAATTCCAGAAAATGGCAAAGAATAGCAAAAAATGATGTGGCAGAAGTGGGTGAGAAGTGACAAAAAAAAATAGTAGTCAATGGAAACACTTCAGCAGACTCTCATACTGGAAAAAAAAACAACACAGCCAGAAATGTTTGTGAAGGTGAGAAACGTCTGTGAATAGCGCTGGTGTCAAGCTTGCCAGAGACGACGTTTACTGCATGACAATCACATCAGCGCTAATAACATCAAGGTCCAAATTGTCAGATCAAAGAGCAGAGCAGTCACTCTCGTCCTCTGATGACCAATTATTACCAAGGCTGCAGCAGCTCTCATTCAGCCAAAACCTCAAATATAGAAACTTTACAGACTGTGGTGAAATAACAAAGCAGAGAAAGGCACAGAGGGATGGAAAGAGCATATCAAGCATGGGTTTTAGCATGGGTTTTGTTCTGTGTGAAGACTGACAGATAGAGGATAAAGCGGAGCATGAGGAGAGAGGAGGCCGGGACGAAGAAACAGAAGGAAGACAGACGTTATATTTCCATCCGACTGTCAAACAAATGCTGTAAACTTTTTTTAAGACTCATAGAGAGAAAAATCAACATATTTTGGTCTACCTCAGGGAAAAAACAGAGGGCAGATCCTCTGAACCATTGTCAGTTTTTTTTCACATATGTTGAAGTTGTACTGATCCAGAAACAATGCCAAGGAAGGACGACATGCAACTAGAGAGGATGAAAAGAGGCCAATGTGAGGGCCTCAGGTAAGAAAAAAAGAGCCGTGGTTTTGAGATGTAAGGTGATGTAGAGGGACAAATAAAGACAAGGAGGAAGGCAGTGTGAATGGCAGCCACGTCCGGAGAGAGTGAAGTGAACCAGAGCAGAACAAGTGCAGCCTGACAGGAGAGCAAATCATGTATCTGTGTGAACATACAGGACTTTACATTGTTTTTAACACTCAATCTGACAAGCATGGAGGTCACTGGATAAAAAGATGGGACTGTGTGCGACTGCTGTTGAGCAAGGAGCTTCAAAAAAGTTTGACTTTTGTAGAATAATAACACTGGAGTCTCTCTGGAGCTGTACTCTCTTAGCCGTGGCATGGAAAATACCCTGAACGCTTTCTCTGCAGTTGAGAGTGAAACCGGATCAGGAGCTGAAGCAGCAGCGCAGCGGGGGTCGCCATGTGGGTTCCAGAAGCCTGCTCTTTAACGAGGTGTCGAACTGATCGACTCGGCTTTGACCGTTCTGGTTCACCAACTCACATGGTCTCTGTGTGGCCGGAGCAGCACCCTGGACAAACCGTCAGGGAGCGTCCAACAGAGGCGGCGGTCCTGCCAAAGCTGATCGAGGAACATTATCAGCCTGGAATTAGAACACTTGTCTACTGCCAAAGTCTTTTAATATCAAAAGAGCATGGTTTATGAGGAGGGATTCTGCTGACAGGCTCATTCAGAGTGACAAAGAGAGGAACTAAGACCTTAGAATAAGAGGGGGATTTATGAATCAATCTCCCTGAGAGCGTGTAGCACCATTCCTGCGAAATATAAATGAGGAAGCAAAAAGGTCTGTGTCATTTAAACATTTTAGCAGTTAGGAATTGGTGGATAAGTGATGTCTCGACAACAGAATTATGGCAGTATTCTTCATCAGAGGTACTTATTTGATGGGCAGCAGAATTTCTAACCCCCTCTCACCAATATAATTACCGAAGGAGACTGAAGAGAATGATGGCTTCTGAATTCACAGTGGATTTCAATTGCTTCTATAAATGACAAAACAACATACAACAGGTTTGATTTTAAATCTGAAATTAGCTCTTTTGTCATCCTATTTTGCTGCACTATTAACCTCTACCTTTACAAGCCTTCCAGGGTCAGCTGCTGAGAAGCATCCCCACAGCATGATGCTACCACCACAATGTTGCATTTATGGTGACGTTCAGTGTTTGGTGTCTTCCAAACATATCGTCTAGTCTGATGGTCAAAAAGCACCATTTTGATCTCATCAGACCAAAGATCTTTCTTCCACTTGACCATGGAGTCTCCCACTTTTGGCAAACTCTGGTGCAGATTCAATGAGTTTTCATCAACAGTGGCTTTCTCTCCCATAAAGCTCTGACTGGTGAAGAACCCAGGCAACAGTTGTATGCAGAGTCTCTCCCATCTCAGCTGCTGAAGCTTGTAACTTCTTCAGAGTAGCCATAGGTGTCTTGGTGGACTCTCTCACTAGTCTCCTTTTTGCATGGTCACTCAGTTTGTGAGGACGGTCTGATCGAGGCAATTTTACACATGTGCCACAATCTTCCTATTTCTTGATGCTATACTCTGGTAACCTGACAGGTAAGATGGATGTGTTTCACACATCCATCTGGAAAACCTTCCATAGACAGTGTTTGGGAAAGGGCAGTGCCTTTGAAAAAAAACTCGGAGGGTGATTGGGTGAATGTTCTGTCCGTCACATCTTTGCGGGCCAATCAGAGCAACCGCTACTGAGGAGTAAACTCACAGAGAACTGCATAACGCGAACCATGGTGACTGTAGATATGTCAATACATGACTTCTGTCATTTTTGAAAAGAAAACATTTCACTGCTGTTCTTTGTTCTTCTTTTAACAAAGAAATGTCATCAAGTTCTGATAAAACTACGTCAGTGTCTTCCACCACTTGCACTGGCCTCTTGTCGCTGCTTGCTTACGTCACGACTGCTGCGCCCGAAAGTACTGCCCCTTGATGCTGATTGGTCCTGTCACTTTCTAACCGGGCCCAGACAGTTCAGGTGGGAACTTTGAATAATCATGGAACATTACGAGACAGAGATGAACTACACTCCAAACATGGCTGCTGCACTGTGTCACTCCGCCCAGTGGTTTACTCAAGAAATAGTTCCGAGTATTTGCTTCATGTGTCGTAATGCTACATAATTATACATTATTATTTCATAGTGTGGTGAATGTGCAGGTCACAACTTGTCCACGAGAGCGTTTTGGAGTTGTTGGATTGTGTATTTGATGAGTTTGATGAGGGAAAACTGGAATACCGTCTGCTTCCATTGAGTTGGCACAGCAGCTCCGAAATCGGCAGCGCCGATCTAAAAATAGTTTGCACCGACAACTGAAGGTAACGAACCTATTACTAAGACTACAGGAATTATGGCAATGGGTAAATTTGCCAAAATGTTGAAGTATTCCTTTAATCACTTGAGACACATTCACTGCACTCATGTGATTTAAAGGAGTTGACTATTTATGCAGTACTTAGTAGAAATCTGTTTCCACTTTGACATTAAAGAGTTTTTTGTGATTTTTTTTTTTCAGTAAAGCCACATGATACTGACCATGGTTGATTTATAAAATCAATAAAATTATAAAACATTGAAGAGGGTGAATTTTATAAGTATGACACCATCATCATGACCAACAGCAAACTGTGAAACTCCAGATCTACTCACACTACAGCCGTGTAGCTCATCTCACACATGAAAGCATCATGGTTCTTACCTGAAACACACAGAGAGAGAAAAGGTATTAACAACAGCACCTGTCACACAGATTATTCTTAGAGTAATGGCAATAACAGAGTTCATTTGTACAGCACTTATCAAAATCAATGGTAAACATCAGAGTCCAACAATTAAAATACAATAAAAGAGATTAAAAAAGAAGTATGTACAAAAGAAAATGGTATCATAATAGTAATAGATTAAAAATAGCAGCTTTAGTATGGATTAGTTGAAGGCACTTGCAGAGAGACGGCCTTGCTGAATGGGCTCACAGAAGATTAAAATAATCAGCCCTTGGTTTTAGAGGTCAGTTATGAGATAATCAGTGCTTCAGACAGTCCCTGGCTTTCTCAGAGCACCATGTTGCTCTATCTTCATCTACCTGCAGAGTCACCCCAGACGTGTAATAGCTCCACCCATCAACAGATGGCAGTGTTCTGTCTGTGATGGTGAGGGGAGGAGAGGCAGCAGCAGCAGCAGCAGCAGACCCCTGCAAAGAGGGAGGCTGCTCTAATCATGCCTCTAACCTTGGGAGATGATTGTTAGGCTGCAAATACGCCACCAAGGTAGAGCCTGGGTGGAGCTGTTCCTTCTCCCAATAGCACTGATGATTAACATCATTTTACATTTAAATTAAAGACGTTTAGCAGATGCTTTCATCCTCTGTGACAGGTGTAAGTAGGATTAGCCTGTTCACTAACAAAGAGAGGAAATAATAGAAACTATCAGACATCATATGACATCTTTATTTTGCCTGTTCCTCATATTGAATCTATTTGTAAGTGGATGTAGAATGTCTCATTGAAATCTCTGCATGCTGAAAGAAAGAAGAAACTAAAGAGGAGATGGTGGGAGAAGAGACTTGGGAAAGATGTGGAGGATGAAGAGTAAAAGAGGAGGAAAAATGGGAGCAGAAGAGGAAGAAGGAGACAGAGAGGGAAAGGAGAAGGAGGATGCAGCAGATTGGGAATGCCAGGGAAAAGGTCAGCTGCCTCTTCAGCACTTCTCCTTGATAAACTGAGGGAAACAGTGGCCTGGATAAATCCTCTTTTGTCTTATTTACTGAGATGTCAAGCTTTTCATCGCTGGGTCTATAAATGGGGTCCTGTGGGGCGGAGAGAGTTACGCTGAACTGGAGGAGGTAGATCAACTCTGCAGAGAGATCGTGTACAGTATGTGTGCACTATCAGAGATGGAATTTCAGCAATATTCCATCAACCATTTCACTTTTTGCAAAGGTGAAGAAGTCAGATTTAGGACTACTTAGGGCAGCAGGTCTGTAGGTGAAATATGTGTAGTGGGTCTGCACCAAGTTATCATAAGAAAAACACACATTTAAAAAATCTAGGGCAGAATATAATAATGGTGCGTTGTCTGACAGCACATATTTGACTCCCCTCAAGTCTATGAGGTGAGAGGTGAGGATCCTGGCACAACCCAGGTCCAGGTTACCAGCAAAATAGGGTAGTTTCAGGCTCCGGAAGTAAATCTAACCCCAAACATGGAGACAAAGGTGTCACCCCTTTAAATGTCGCCTCAGACTACACAATTTTTCCATCATTCATGAGGGCACCATGCCAGACTATGCAACAAAAATCTTGTCCTGTCTTGGCCGACAGCCTGGCCACACTATGAGAGTGATGCTGACCACTCATCGTCTGCTGACGCCACCGCTGTATCAGCGGCTGTGTGCAAGTTCACAGGTTGTCAGGGGCATGTCAAAGCTTGTGTGATTGTAGTGGTATTTATCTCATAACAGAAGAAAACAACAAACAAGAAACAATTATGGATTGGATTATGGAAAACAATCATGGATGTATCAAGAGGAGGACAATATGGACTGGCTGTGCCTGTGAAAGCCTAAATGAAATAAAATACAATGTACACACTAGTTCCCTGGAAGGAGAAAAAGTAGGGACTCTCTGAAGTGATGATGCATAGATAGGGCATGCGTTTGTGTTGGGGATGTTGTCGAACTAGACAACGATGTGAGACGAGTTCTGACATGCTAGTCTAGTCGAGTCGTTGGGCATCTTGGATGCGTCATTGATTATGTCACACTACAAGAGTGGCTGTTGTTCCTGAAGTGCAAAATCAGGCCCAAGTTTTGACGATGAGCTGCGACGTTGCAGTCGGGCCAAAATCTGCCTGAATTTGTGTATTCAGAGACGGCCTTATGTTGGCTGTCACCAGCATTTCCCTGACTGGCATAGGTCACAACAGTGATGCTTCCAGCCTGTACCCACAAAAAAAGTTTCTCTGACAACTACTCAACAGTCACAAAGTCACTCTGATGACCACTTAGCGGTCACAGACTTACTCTGATGACCACTCAACAGTCACAGAGTTACTCTGATGACCACTCAGCAGTCTCAGAGTTACTCTGGTGACCACTCAACAGTCACTTAGTTGCCATGGTGACCAGTCAACAGTCACAGGGTTACTCTGATAACCACTCAGCAGTCTCAGAGTTACTCTGGTGACCACTCAACAGTCACTTAGTTGCCATGGTGACCAGTCAACAGTCACAGAGTTACTCTGGTGACCACTCAACAGTCATTTAGTTGCCATCTTGACCAGTCAGCAGTCACAGAGTTACTCTAGACTTCCTGGAGCGTCAACAAAAAAAGCCCTTAGCTACTGCCGCTTTCTCCTGAAATGATGCTGCTTATTCTCTAAGTGATTATGAACAAATCATATTGAAGCTTTGTAAGATTGATCGGCCAGATAACAGCCCAAACACAGAAGGGCTCAACCAACTTTTTTAACCTACACATGCAAAGAACCAAATCAACGCAAAATCCTGATATGAACTGAAAAAAGGAGGGCCAAAGATGTATCCTGATGTTTGTAATTAACCAAGACAGGAAAAAAAGATCAATACTGAATGATTTTAATACTTTGTTGCTAACAAAGTTGCTGACTTAATAAGATAAAACCTGACTTCTCTGTTAAAATTGAATGACTCATTTTCAAAGTGGTTCTTGATAACTTTGTCTGGCACACAATCTTTGTGGATATGATGATTTTTATCAAGAAAGATTCTCAGTGAAAAATTGAGCATCTATCCACAGGGTTTCTGGAGTTTGGAAAAGTAATTCACCATGCACCCACTCACTGTCTTTGTTCTTCTGGAGCATTTAAGCTCATTTGAATCAATTAAAAAGCAGACTTCATCTCTATCCACTTCTTTAACCCTCTTCACGACTCACTACTTCGCCTCCTGCTGCTCAAACCAACATGACCTCCCACTATCAGCAGCCCCCGCTCACCACATACTGAAAGCTGATGGTAAATATTTGGGTTATTCCAGCCGTGACCACAGTCCAATCCCCCCTGGTACAATAACATAATGCTGAAAAATGCTTATGATAGGGTCGCCAGTGGCTCAACCTCCTGGTGCCAAAACCACATACTCAAACCTTGGCACAAAAAAAAATATGGCTTACTCTAAGCTTTCGAGGAGCTTTTCTGCTGACTCTGCATTTCTGAATAACTTTAAAACTATCGGCTGACATAAAAGGTGAGAAAGGGCCAGTGAAGGAGACACTTCCTAGTTTAAGTGCTGCGGCTGCATGTTAATGAGGGTGGGAGTTCACTTCATCAACACATCACACCACACAACATCATCAATCAAAACAGTCCATAAAGGAAGGCTTTAACTTCATCAGTATGTGGAGTGTGCTGCATGAATTGACAGAGTGAAGAGCAAAAACATCCTTGATTGAAGCTCTCTAATGTCTGTAAACTGGCAGATTTATATCAGGTATATCAAAACACAACCTCTAAAATGTCTTTGGCAGAAACAGCCCAAAACAACAGTTGTTTGATAAAGCTCAGACTACAGCAAAAAAGGGGACAGCCACACCTATCATGATAAACAGAGCCTCACTGCACCTCCACCACAATGATTAAAGTAGTATTTTTACCATACAGAACACAGGACATGATGATCTGCGACTGCCATAATCATTCCCCAATACTGGTGACATAGTGAAGTTCAAACAAGCTCTAACAAAGCCCACAATGACACAAACAAACCGAGGCAGTATCATAGCGTATTGCTTTGTATCGTATCCCACTGTATCATATCATGTCATGTTGTATTCTATCATATCTGTGCTGTATCAGTATTGTATGGTTTTATATATCCCATTGTATCATACTGCATCAACTTGTATCAAATCTCATAAAATCATGTTGTGTTGTGTCAAATAGCATCTTATCCATCTTGTATAACATTCAGTCGCATTTTATTCTATCCTGTCTTGTAATATTGTATCCATAGTGGATCGTATCTTATGGTATTGTATCATGTTCAGTCTGTCCTGTGATGTCATGTTGTATCTTATCGTATTGTATTATATCATGTCGTATAGAAAAAGATCATGTCATGTTGCATTGGATCATTTCTTATCTCATCACATCTTACCATATCTGGAAATGTCATATTGTATCATATTGTACCATGTCTCATTGTATTGTATTGCATCATATCTGGGCATGTCTGGTATCTTGTCGCATTGCATCATATCATATCATATCCAGACATGTCAGTTTTATCATATCATATCTTGTCTCATTGAGTTGTATCATATAGTTTAGTATCAGGTTATCATACCACGTCTTGTCTCATCATATCATATCATATCATATGGTATGGTATCCAGTCATGTCATATCATATCATATCATATCATATCATATCATATCAAATGGTATCATATCATATCAAATGGTATCGTATCCAGTCATGTCATATAATATCATATCTTGTCTCATAGTATTGTATCATGTTGTATCGTATCATACCCAGTCACGTCAATTCTACTGTATTGTATCTTGTCTCATCACATCATATCATATCGTGTCATATCGTATTGTATCATATCATATATCATATCCCATCATGTAACTTTGTATTAAATAAAATAATATCTCATTAAATTGTATCCAGTCATGTTCATATGTATCATATCTTATCTCACTGAATAATATTGTATCATATCATATCTAGTTATGTCAAATTGTACTGTATCATATCATACCATATCCGGTGATGTCATATTGTATCATATTTGGTAATGTCATATTGTATTTTATTGTATCCTAATGTATCCTATAGTGTCATATCGTATAGTATCAGGTGTGTCATTATATCATATCTTGTCTCATCGTTTTGTATCATGTCATATTTTATCATCATCTTATCTTATTGTATCCTGTCCTGTCATGTTATAATGTATCGTATTGAATTACATTGTATCTCATCCTGTCATGTTGTGTTGTACCATATCATACTTTGTCTCATCAAATCTCATCGAAATATATTACAATGTTTCATGTCCAGTCATGTCATACTGTATTATATCATATCGTTTCTCATTAAACTGTATCACATCGTATCATATCTTATTGTATCCAGTCAGGTCATGTTATATTGTATCGAGTCCTGTCTCATTGCATCATATCGTATCATTTAATATCCGGTCATGTTGTATCATATCATAACTATGTTATACCACATTGTGTTGTGTCATATTTTATTAAACTATATCGTATCCTATCATAATGTGTTGTATCTTATTGTCATGTTGAGTGGCGTTGTATTGTTTTATATACTATCCTATAGAATGATATCCTGTTGTATACTACAACAGTATGAGTAATTTAACTCAGTCAATTATAACTTATCAGAAGTCAGCTCTCACTGCTCTACAGCCTGGTTGTAATCCAGAACAGTTGATGGATGGCATCTTGTAAGAGCAGTTTGGCTGCAGAATGCCTAACCCCATTCAGGACAGGCCTGTGGATGTCACTTTTCACGCGTGTCTAAATGCTAGTGGTGGCTAATGTTAGCCACAATCTGCAAACTCTGGCAATAACTTTGCAGGATATATGAGGTTTTCTTACCTTTGCACTAGCTGACTCGTCTGAATTAAAGTTTGATTAAGTGACAGAAATTTTCCCATATGAATATACCACAAAGTGGCATTGTCTTAGGTAAAACTATAACACAATTCAGCACAATAATCCTGTGGCCTACTTCCTTGCCTCACATTTACAAATTAATTTTTCTTGTAGCTACACATGCGCTTCAAGTGCTCCTCATGACAGCTATCATAAATACAACAAACACATAAAGTGTAAGGGACTGGAAAGGGTTAAAAGTGCAGCTTTTAAGTCATTAACCCTGAGAGGTGAGCCTCTGTTACTGAGCAGTCTGTACGTGACTCATGTCGCTAATGAGAGTTTTAACGGCTCTCTAACAAAAGGGTCATACCCAGCTGACCTGGCTGTTGTCATAGAGACGCACAGGATTATGAATGCGAAATATGAAAAACGTCCCCACTTCCCCTACAGCGAAACGTCTAGCTGCACGCTGGGTCAGACGCCAAAGGTTACAAAAGCACAAGAATCACCCCATTACAGACTGATGGCTAAATCCTGGTATGCTACATTTGCCCTGGAGGTTTGACAAAGAGGGGGGAAAGGACAGATAGAGTTAGAGGTAAGAGTTTTCCAGTCCGGTCAGATTGTGAGCCTGTGGCTGCACCGCTGCAGCTCCTCCTCTGGCTGCTGTGGTCACAAGCTATTAAGGACACATAAGAGAGACGGATGGTCGCTGACAGGCTGAGGAAAGACCCAACCGTATTTCTTTAGGTTTCTTTGACGTTGTGGTGTTTTAAGAAGGTGGTGGTGGACGCTGAAGATGGGGGGGGTTACACGGGTAGAATTTATGCTGTGGTTTCTGTCCATAACCCGGGTTCATGACCCCCTACCTCCTTAACAAACGGGTCTTTGTGCTGCCTTTAATTTGCCAGGCCCTCTGTTTTACCCTTCCTGTTTGGCTACACTCTGAGCTTTTCTCTTCTGCTGTTATTTCAGTAGTACTATTACAATGAAGGGCCAAGAAAACACATAGTTAACTTGTCAGGATGATGAGGCTTTCACAGCTTCTATCAAAACAAAAAAAAGTGGAAAATTGTAAAAAGTGCAGTTTGATTAAGATTGCAGAGAGCTGCCTGGTTAGAGAGCAGAGAATCTCAGTATGTATAATTTATAGGAGCTCCATGCCATCGGGGAAAAAACACTCAAATAGCATACCAATTAAGTTATTTTCTCTGGTTTTTGGAGGCCCAGTGATTATTTGGGATAGGGGAGGTGCAGGGAGGCCTGTTCTGGTTTGGCCTGGTGAACCACGTCAGGCCTAAGATCCTCTCTTTGGTCTTTGTGACCGCTTACATCTCCGGTTACTTTGTGTAGAAGTTCCTCGCTTCCTGCAGCGCATATTCTCAGACCGTCTCTACCGTCTGTTTGTTTGTGTTTCTGGGTGTGTTTGAGTCAGACATGCTCGTGTTTCCCTCAATAAGTACGTGCAAAGTGCTGAGGCAGACCTATATTAACTGTAAAAACAGATCTTGCAACAAAGGTCCATCAATTTGTATGCAAGCCTGCTCCATCGTCAGTTCAACTTGAAAATGACACTGATTCTGACAGTTTTGACACAACATGGTCTGTTCAAATTTGGCTAAAACCAATCTTATGGGAGCTTCACCAACTCAAAGCCTTAACAACAATCTTTGACAAGTACTCTATCATGCTATGGTGGCTTTCTTTGCTACTATTAACAACATTTTAGCCATTTCTGCTCTGGAAAAACAAAATAAAGGATCAAATCCTGACAGACCTGCACACTGGTCTGTTGTGGTGTAAATGTCATTCTCATTTTTGGAGTTTTGTTGCATAAAGGCTGGGAATATACCGTGCAAAATCTGTTTGTGTCCAACCCAAATTTTGTGTCATAGGATTGTTGTTTTTTGGGGGTTTTTTTTCAGCATACAGTTAAAATTATGGTCGGGGGAAGCAATGCCACAAGTCAGTTTAAACAATTGACATTACTTTGAAGAAATCTGTTGTCAAAAAAATAAATATTGACCATGATTGATTTCCAAAACCAATTTAAGGTTAAAACAACCAAGGGGTCGATACTTTTTATAGCCAATGTATGTGCAGGTTAGTTATGAACAACTTGTTTCCTTAAAAAATTCCAAATTAGAGAGCCTGCCAGGGACTAATGAAAAAGATTTTAATAATTTTTCATCATCAAGGTCTCCTCTAGCTATACACCAAAGTACAAGTCAATCAGATTAACGCCCTGGGACAAGTCCATCCAAATATGACCCCTGGAAATGAGCCAAAATACCCACATTTTGGGTAGTTTATTGCAGGTTTCCTTTTGGAGTTAGATTCATGATCCCATAATGTTTTTCGTAAATCTCCCTGAGCTGCACTTGCACACCAAATTTCATAAATCTAAGATAGAATTGGCTTTCAGTAGAGTTCTATCTTGATGCAAAAAGTGGTGCTACAGAGCAAATTCACAACATTCACACCTGAAATACAAGAGGGACAAGTTGGTGGTAATTTTCATGCAAATTGGTGCTTATCTATTGATGTAAAAATGGGCTGAAGTTGGAGAAAAATGATGGCTACAATTGCAGTAGGACTCTTGCATGTGTTCAGTGCTCAGGTCCTGATTAACAATCCCCATCTGTAAGAAATCTTACCATATGAATGTGTGCAGGTATAGACCCTCAGTATACACAGAAAGTTTAAGGCAGATTGAACTATGAAGCTACAGGTTAGTTATGAACTCACTTAGTTTATTCAAAATTGCAGGCTTCTTCAGTCAATTTCATGACCCCACAATGGTTTTTTTTGTAAATCTCCCTGAGCTACACTTGCTAACCAAATTTCATAAATCTAAGATAAAATTGGCTTTTAGTATTGCTCCATCTCAGTGAAAAAGGTGGTGCTACAGAGCAAATTCACCACATTCATTCTGAAATCTACACCAGAGTTACAGGTGCGTGTCAGTTTTTATCTAAATTGAAGCTCATCTGCTGCCTTTAAGTGGTCTGAAGTGGAAGAGAAAAAAGATGGCTGCAATTGCAATAGGTCTCTTGTATGTGTTCATCGCTCAGGCCCTGATTCCCAATCCCCATTGCTAGTCCTGATGCATGTGTGCCTAATATGATCTGAAGTAAAGGAAGCTCTACTTAGAATTATAACAAAGAAGAAAAACATTGAAACCCTGGATATTGCAAAAAATACAAGCCTGGCAGAGAAAGAACAGAAAGAACAGTTTGGTATTTAGACCTGGACCTCAGCCTGACAGCAGAGACTGAAGCTGCCTCAGCACCTGCACCCACATTTTGAATCTGACAGAAGCAAAGGGACAGATACACTCTTCTCTTCCCAGTCCTTTTGCTCATGCTCCAATCCTCGCTTCCGTTTTTTTTCTGGAAAAAAGACAGCCTTAGGGGAAAGCGACAGACTGCCGCCCCACGTGACGCTTGGCGCCATCATTTGGCGGCTGGCACTGCCAATCTGGGGCCCGTCATGGGATCCACCTTGAGAAAGAAGCCCCCTGCTGTGTGGCACAGATGGGATGCCATTTGAGCTGGCGCACACTGTTAATTCATTGATTCATGTTGACCTCGTAATATTTTTACAACAGAAAACACAGTCCATTCATGAGGAATCTTTTATATTTACAGCATAGAAAACTGAAGTGCTGCTGTTATTTTCTCCCACCAGAAGTGAGAATAAATGGCCCGTTGAGGCTGCACTGCCTTTGTTATGCTATGTACTACAAACAGAATAAAAGCAATGAGACTAATGACTAATGAATGTACAGAAAGAACTGCTGCAGAACAGGTTTGTTACTGCTGCAGGGAGAATCAATTCCAGACCTGTGTGACATCATGTACAGGATGGAGGTTGTTTATTCCCCCCCTCTGATGAAGTGGTTATTTTTGGGAAGTGGACGTTTCACACACAAGGTGCCCAGGTTCATATTGCACAAAGTTGGGAGCCAAAACAGGATGAAGCCGTTCCCAAGAAACAATGCCAAAAAAGAAACAGATGACTGGGGAAATGTACAGGGTGGAATCTGCCAAAGAGGTGAGGTCCAAATATCAGAGATGGACTCTGAAGCGATGAAACAGTGGGAGGTAAGGGGAAGAAGCCAGGACAAGAATTTCCAGCAGCGTCTGACAAAGTGTTCATTGTAGATGGCTCAATTTCGACACAAATATGTGAAAGAATATTTTTGCATGGTTGTTGGTGGTCTCTGCTGACTACAGTACACTTCTAGAATCAGTTTTGCATGCACAGGGTACTGCAGTCCAGTTGAATGAATAGATGCAACATATGGTTGGATTTCAAGATAAAGCAGTCAAGTAAGTGATAATAAATGAGTGCAATCAATTGAGATTCTTAAAATTTGCCAATTGAAAAATTCGTATTTCATGAGCATTTGCTATTCTAGATTATAACTAGGAGAAGGCATGCCCTATTGCTAACAGAAATGTCTGTTATCTATGTGAGATCAGCTGATCGGTTATTGATATGAAACAAGTACTTTTTTAAGTACATTTTGAAACATTCAGTTATTTTACTTCTACTTAAGTAAGTTTGAAGTCTTCACAGTTGGAGTTATTTGACAGTGTCAATCCTTCAGTGTTAATTCGACTCCGTAATAGATGTAAGATCCACCTACTGTGATTTCCAATATGCGGGGACATGTAGGCCCTCAGGTTAGTCCTGAATCCAGAATCTGGCCCCTACTGTGATTGAGTTTGACACCCCTGCATTAATGTGTAGTTTAATGATGTGTAGTGTGGACCAATACAAACACTTTTTAAGTGTTAAATATAATTCTATATGAGTTTAATTAGAACTGTCAATTTTGCTATAGAGGTGAAATATTCTTTTGTTGTTATTGCCTATAAAGACAGATTATGTTTTACTGTACAACTCATCAGTAGTTACTTAGTACTCCGTTCAGAATATTTTAGCCATCAAGCTTAGTGTTAGTCCAAGCAGGACATAGCCCGTGATCGTCCAGCTGATCCTAATTATCGCCTCCCAGCTCCCACAGCCAATTATGGCTCTTTCTCTCAACACAGCAGTGTATTTAAATATGACTTCTCACTAATCTCTGCTGACATTATTGCTGCCCCCACCTCCACTAACCTCCTCCACCCCAGCCTCCTCCATTGTAGTATAAAGCTAGTTGAGCCCTAATATTGAGAATCATGATACTATGGATTAACTGCTGTTGAACTCAGTTTATTGTATTCAATACTCATTGTCATAAATGTAAATCAATATGGAGGTAAATCCATGCACTCCCCAACAAGTCTAAGAATGCTGCTTGACTAATCCAGTAAATGCAATCAGTCCATTTTTCAAAAAAAAAAAAAAAAAAAAAAAAAAGAAAATGTATACGTATGACAAGCGTGTTCCTGACTGAACTGTACATTAACTTGAGTACAAGAGTCAAGTGCTTTTTCCATCTCTGGACAGGACAGCTGCTTTGAGTCTAACATGATTGTATTTTGTTGTAATTTTAACTGCAATGCTGATATGCCAAGGTCTGGCAAAGATGAACAACTAGAAACACTGATTTTAAATTACTTCTATTTTAAACAATAATGAGACTGTAATGATGGTGTCCAATCAAATGTGACACCCCTAATGAAGACCATTGACTTTTTGAAATAGTCACAGTTAAGTGTTCAGTCGTTTGGGGCCCAGATCATGGTTTGGGTTTGAGTAATTAGGCAACAAAAGTCACGAAGGCTAACTTAAGGCAGGCCAGACACTAGATAATTTAAACCAGACTTTTGAGGCTTGTTGCTGTTGAATACTTATCTCATCCTACAGTATGTCAGTCCACAAAATAGTTTGAAAATGCTGCCATGTTAGAGCAAAGAGCACAGAATTAAAAAGGAGCTTTGAGAGAATAACTGGACGGCATGCATCCATTAGTTTGAGAAAGTCTAAAAAATTTACTGTTTTCCAAAATTTGGGTAGTCAAGGTTAAGAAAAAGTGTATCTGGATATCACTTAACTTTTATTTGGCATTACTGTATCAGATTTCTTATACTATACTGTGCTATAAATACTGGATGATGCTCCCTGAAGCTCACTTTCAGATATTCAATCTGAGGTATGGATTGAACTAACCTTCTACTGTAGAGTTTGCTGCAATGACAAGAATAAAAGCTTAAAGTTCATTTGGTCACCACTGAGTGCACGCATTATGTACACCCACTCCACCCGGCGAGACAGAAAATGAGAAATGATCATTTTACGCTGCATTACCGCGGGGAAAGGGGGCAAAAAGAAGTGGGAGGTTAGAGGGACCGAGCTTCAGGAAAGGCCCGACCACAGCCATGTCCTCCCCCTGATTTATCCCCCTCTCCTGTCTGCAGGGCTATTAAGGGTAAGACAATATTTTCATATTGTTTTATTAAACACTATGTGGCCTTATTTATTGCTGTCTCCCCAGACAGCTATGGCATACCTGCTGCAGTAGTTTGCACAGCCCCTGACCGAACTGAAAAGGACCATTGAAGCTCCATGAGGTGAAATATGGAGCTGTCGGAGAGGGTGGCCCCCATACAGAGGGGACACTACACATAACTGCATCTGAGTGTGTGTTAAACAAATGACCATGTGAGGGTCTCAGTTATGTATCACATTGTCTTTTGTTCTGTGAGTGTGGCGGGTCAGACTGCTTCAATTTGTGCATCATTTACAGTGCCTATTAACACTATTAACCCCCTTAGGCGTTTTACCTTGTATTCAGGGTCCAGAACTAACACTCACCACTCGCCAATTACAGGTAGATTTTGTCTCTGGCTGGTAAATTTTTAAGTTCTTTTTTTACCAGCAAAAAATTCATTTTCATGTTACTGGAGAGCGATGCTGGTATCGGCTGGTTTCCTGTGTGTGTGTAATGTGTGTGTGTAATGTGTAATGTGTATTTCAGGCCGAAATGATCTTTGGTCATGTAAGTGCACCAGTCATGACGTCATGCACAGCGCACCAAGGTGGATAGCTGATTGTTACTGTAGCCGTACCTCCTTGCAGTGTTGCTAACTTAGCGACTCTGTCGCTATATTTAGCGAGTTTTCAGACCCCTCTAGCGACTCTTTCAAAAAAGCGACTAGCAACAAGTCTAGAGACTTTGTCTGGTGTTACTGGAGACTTTTGAAGACTCTGACATGAAAGCACGTATCCTTGTGGCGCCTCTTGAGCAGCGGGCGCTGCTGTGGGCCCCTCCCCGTCCCAAAGCACTGACAGGCAGAACCACTCCTTGTGCAGTAGTCCCTCTCAGCTGCAGTGAGCAGGAGATGCTCATGCCTCCATGTCCAGACTACAGACTACTATTAATCGCATTGTGAAGGTGCCTTGACAGTTTTTTCTATTGTCTCTTTTTGGTCCATTTAGATTGTTAATGAAGATTTATATATATATATATATATATATATATATAATTGATTTGTTGTAGGCTCTTAAGTGGACCACAAGGTTTACAACTAAACCAAACGTAAGAAAACTAAACTTCTAAGAAAAATAGAATAATAAATAAATGATAAACCAAAAATTTAATTTAAAGTAACTCTGCCAGAGTATCTCTTGAGTCATTTTGCCTAGCCCAGATAAAGGAGGGTTGGAATTGTGAAGTTATAAAAATGTGAATTGACAGAAATATTTAATTTGTTATTCTACACATAATAAGGGTCTTTTTACTCACTTTTTGTCTCTTTTAGCATACATTATTGCTAGTATTAGGGCATACTATTAAAATAGTGATTGAGAATCACATACAAGACCAAAATAACATGTTAAATAAGACTGATGGCAACACTTCCAAAGCAATTTTTATTTGGTTAGCTAGTAAAATATCTGCCTTGCTGGTAAAAAAATTTCACTTAACAGCCGGCTGTTAAGTGAAACTGTTAGTTTTGTACCCTGCTTGTATTGATTTTATAAATGAATCATGGTTAATATAATTTGGCTTTCTGACACAAAAAATTACAAAGATGTTTAATGTAAAAGTGAAAACAGATTTCAACAAAGTAATCCAACAAAGACATGTAAATATAAGTGACTTCAGAAATATTCACCCCCTTCAAGTCAGTATTTAGTAGATGCCCTTTTGGCTGAGTCTGACTGGATAGGTCTCAATCGGACGTGCACATCTGGACACTTCAATTTTGCTCCATTCTTTCTTGAAAAACTGCTCAGTCTCTGTCAGGTTGCAGAGGGAACAGGTGTGAACCACCCTTTTCAAGTTCGTCCACAAATTCTCCAGTGGATTGAAGTGTGGGCTTTGACTCTGCCACTCCAGAACTTTCACCTTGTTTTTTTTTAAATCATTTCCTTGTAGCTTTCGCTGGATGCTTCAGGTCATTTTCCTGTTGGAAAGTAAACTTTCTCCCAAGCCGTAGGCCTCTTGCAGACTGAAAAAGATTGTCCTCCAGGATTTTCTTATATTTTGCCGCATTCATTTTACCCTCTTCCTCTACAAGCCTTCCAATGCTTGATGCTGAGAAGCATCCCCGCTGCATGATGCTGCCAGCACCGTGCTTCACAATGGGGGGAGGTGTGTTTGTGGTGATGTGCAGTGTCTGGTGTACACCAGACCAGTGTTTTTTTTTTTTTTCTCAGTCTTAGTCTCTAGATGAAATGTCTTTTAGTTTTAGTCACATTTTAGTCATTTCTACCTTTTTTAGTTTTAGTCTAGTTTTAGTCCATAAAAAGTTCTCACATTTTAGTCTTTACTTTTAGTCCAAGCATTTATTATCTTGCCTAAATCTGGTACCAAACCCGGGTAGTGTGTTCTATGCAACCTGCCAGACCTGGTGTCCCTGCTCTCTTCAGCTGAGAGGCAGAATAGCTACAGATGCATAGTATTTTGACAACTTTACCCACAGTGGAGAAATATCATGGATTTGGATGTCTGACAAAAACTACAGTTTTAGTTGACGAAATTAACACTGCGCCAACAAAGCATCTTGTCTGACAGCTAGCACCATTTTGGTCTCATCAGACAAGAGGACTTTCTTCCACTTTACCGTGGAGTCTCCCACGTATCTTCTGCAAACTCTTGTGAAGACATATCACGAGTGTTCTTCAACAGCGGCTTTCTCTTTGCCACTCTCCCATAAAACTTTGACTGAACCCCGGAGGATGTTAAGTCCCTTTGAAATTCTTTGGATCCATCCCTGACTTACACTTTTCAGTAACATTTTCTCTGAGTTGCTTAATGTGTTCTTTTGTCTTCATGGTGTAATGGTAGCAAGGAATACTTATTAACAGTGACTGCACCTTCCGGACACAGTTGTCTTTATACTATAATCACTTGAGACACATTCACTGCACTCCCCATTTCACTAATTGTGAGTCTACTAGTACCAGTTGGCTTGACCTCTGTTGAGTCGTCACTTAAAACGTGGTGAACATTCATGCAATTATTTATTTAACCTTACATATTTTGATTTAGTTGACAGTAGTTTGTAGAAATCTGTTTTCACTTTGACATTGAAGACAGGGTTTTTGTTTGTCAGAAAAGCCAAACTGTACTGACCATGATTGATTTATAAAATCAATCATTGTATGTTATGAATTCAACACTTGGAACAACTTTTCTCCAGGGTATTCTGTTGATGTTTTGGAGATCAAGTTGCTACAAACCCGAGCAAAGTTCATTCAGAGTCAAATGTGCTGACTTTGGAGTTCATAACATATGATTCCCATCATTTTTCAGGCTTTGGTCTGTCAGTGTGTCTGTATTTAGCAGAAAAGGACGGCTAGCTGAGGCCGGTTGGCGTGATATTTACTGCTGAAAAGTCCTGACAGACACTGAACATTTAAATAACCAAAACCCTCTGCAGCTAACCTGATGAAATCTGTCAATCTTTAGTTGTGAGCAGCAGTTATCCTGCTACTTTGCGTTACAGTGAAATCTTCCCATCATGCCAAGCCTTGTTATAAACCTTTGGCAGACCCTCAGACTCAAATGTCAGCCTCAAGGTCTGGGACTGAATCCCACTAGAGAGACCAAGACGAGGAGAGTGATTGGAGGAAAATTACAGCCCATAAAGATATGGTATATGATATCACATAACTGATGTCTGGTTTGGATTGACATCTGAATGTTTGGAGTAATAAAATAAAAGTGTGGCTCTGCTGAGGCGTAAAATGCCATGAGAGCACACAATGGAAACATGTGTGTGTCCCGGTGGGAATCAAACAGCTCGCTTTGGCAGAGAAAACACCATTCAATCGGTTTCAAAGAGAGAAAAAATCAATTTCACCTACACTAAAAAGCAAATGATGGTACAATAGTTAGAGTGACACTGAGGGAACACAGTCAGCTCAAGGTTTCCTCCTGTGAAAGAAAGTCGACATCAAGCAGCTGAATCAACACCCGTGTTTACTGTTGTTCTGATGAGACCGCTGCAGCAGAGACAGAGAAGTAGAAATGTGAACAAATCTACCACACAGCAGCAGTGAGAGAGGCTTTAAAGAGCTCACATCAGATCAAGGTATAAGGTGTTCATGGGGTTGTAAACAATATATAGATGGAGAGAACGATACAAAAAGTTGGGATAGAGAAAGAGAGGACATGTTTTAGTGCTGATACTGATGCTCTATGTATGAGATCAGTACTGCTGACACTTCCTGTTTTACCACGGCAGCAGAACAGCGGATGCAGAACACAGAAGTCAAAGACTAAGATGCAATCAGCTGACTGCCAGCTGATTGTATTATCTTAATTATTCAAATATGAATTCCCTCTCACTGATCTCTTCTTCACCATCCCTGATCACACTGAACTCCTGCTGCTGGCTTCACCTCCACCACTCCAGCCTCTGCCCCAGCCGCCTCCTTTCTGGTCTAAAGCTTGATGCAACCTTATATTCACTATTAAAGTGGGCTGCTGCCAAATTCAATCTCATTGCATTCGATATGCCTCATTATCTATGTCTATCTAGCTATCTAAACTTAGCACAAAAAGTAAGGAAATTGGCAATAAATCTTATACCCATGGAAAGCCTGTTTGTTCCCCTTTTAAATGGTGCCACATTTGTAAAGAAGATGCATTTCTGGGGTGAGCAGCAGAGCTGAGCAAGTGGGTTGTGCCCATGAAAGTTTAGTATCCCCAGGTGCTGTCAATCAGGCACCTGACTGGCTGTGTGCAAGGGCCCCACTACAGTGGTCAGTAGGAGACTGTTGTAGGAATCAGGCTGCCATTTTTGACTGATCTGGATAGGGCTCTTTGGACAGGGCAACTTCGAGCTGATGTTCCTCAGAACCAAGTTGCGGCATTATTTGAAGTGAGCCCTAGTACCATCTCCAAACTGAAGGCCAAGTTCCATATGATGGGGGATTTTAGAGACAGGCTGTGAAGTAGTGACACCCTGAGAAGAAGAATCCTCAACCTGTCAGCACTTAGAACTGTCGGCTGTCTTCTCCAGATTGCAGTCAAGGTTTGAAGGATGAGTACACAGCACACAGGCTGCAAGGAGGCCTGCCATGACTGCCCTTTACCATCAGGCCCATTTGCGCTGGAGTCTGCAACAAGTGCACTGGAATCTGAACATGTGGTGGAATGTTTCGCTCAGCGATGAGTCCACATTCTGCCTACGGCGGTTGGATTGTAGGGTCAAAGTGTTGAGAAGACTCAGAGAACGCTATGCTGATTGCTGCACTGATAGAGTAACATCTGGGGCAGCATCTCCTTCACTGGAAGACCAAGTCTTGTCATTATGGGAGGCAATCTCAATGCAGAGAGATATCAAGATGAGATTCTGCAACCAGTGGCAATCCCATATCTCCACAGTCTGGGACTGAACACTATCCTCCAAAACAACAACAGCAGTGTGTGACCAGCATGAGGAGGAGGTGCCAGGCTGTTGTGGCTGTGTATTCCTGTTTGATAAATTGCAAGTATGTCTTGTTTCTTCAGACTTCAATCATCCAATCCACTCAGTTTATCATGGGCACAACCCACATCCTCAGCTTTGCTGCTTATCCCACAAATGATTGTTCCTTACAAATATGGCACCATTTAAAAGGGAAATACACAGGCTTTCCACTGGTAAAGATTTATTGCCAAGAATTATCATTTCAACAAAGAAATAATCCACCAAACAAAAATTGCCTTACTTTTTGTGCTAGGTTTATATATATATATATATATATACAAGCCTGGCCCGAGTCACTGCACCCCTGTGACTCTGTGATGTAAACGTCCACAGTGTTTGACATAGCAGCCAGACAAGGTGTGACGTGACGGTACGGAGAGGTGATAGATAAAGCGAGAGAGTGAAAGAGACCAATGAGATGAGGGGGGAATTGAGGGGTTGAAGTGCGGAGCTTGTTTCACTTTGGTCCTGTCTCTACAGATCAGGAGACGCAGACAGCCGAGCAACCAGGGGAGCAATGGCTCTGTCAGAAACACTCACCCTCAGAGGGTCAAAGCAGGAAGAGAGTGGAGGAAAAAACCCTTTGTACCATATAGATTAACTCTGTGACACGAGGTTCATCTTTGAGTTTCACGGGTTCATGTATAAGCCATGTTAACACCTTTAAATGCCATGAGGGGCTGACATGTAAACCAGCTAATGCTACGACACTAAGCTCTCTATGCTAATAGAGGTTCTGGAACAGACAAACAGGAGGATTTCTGGGCATTTAGTGGTGTAAAAAGTCTTCTTTTGGGTGCACACGACCAGTTACAGCAGTTCATTTCAGTCTGATTCCTTTTGAATAATATTTTCAACTAAAAATCATGAATAAGTATTTATATATTCAGGAGTCAAGGACTGCTGAGGCACTGAAAACTGAGAGGGCATCCTGCTGTGCTGAACAGACTCTTGATTTTCTTTTATTTTGAAATTCAGACATGTGGACCTCACAAGCGTTAGACCACAGGAGATGTGATCAAAGTGTAAGAGCACAATTGCTGGCTGACTACTATGGCAATTATCCCATGCCATATAAAGGTAACTACAGCGATAGATTTACTCATATATGTGACAAAGTAATTAAGAGTTAGGGTGGGAGAATTTCACTGCCACAGCATGCTCTAACCTTGATGAGCTCTGCTGCTAATGAACTGTTCTGAGGAGAAGAATAATGACGTCTTACTACCAGTGCTGGGATCGCTCCAAAAACCCACTTTCAAACCACAACGCCTACCCGCGCTCTTGTTTCTAAATCAGGCGAAGCTTGGAGCACGTTTGGCAGCTTGTTGGCTCAAGGTAAAGAGGAGTTTATCACACATCGGAGTGTGGATGATGAGAATCGATGACAGTGAAGTTGCTGCTGGGACAGTCTAAGCGGAGGAGGGATCTATGAGGATTGATGACAGGAAGGTTCAGACGCAGGTCAGACTGAGGTACACCTGGGGGAGAAACTGATAAAAGCAAGTCAGGATACAGCTCCGTGTTATGTGAACACCAGCCTGGTGGAGGTTTTTCATCACTGTGCTTTAAAGAGGAAGCTCAGATAAGCCACTGTGCAGATAGCTCAAAGCATTTCACCGTGGATGTCAGCGGATAGCTTGAGGCGAGCGAGACGGATGCGTCCTGAGAGTTTGGAAACTTAGAGCTTGCAACTTAGACGATGATATCTGCATATTATAACACAGTATGACAGCTGGGCTTACTTTAAGATCTGGTGTATAAGAGGCATCTTTAATTCAAAAATGTTGGCTGAATCTCTCATAACATGATCTATTGCTATTTAAAACTGACCCCATTCATTGTGTTTTAAGCACCCGCTTGACTGCTGAAATCATGCTAGGAAACGCAGTGATGCAAACCAAGCTGGTGGTGCCACTTTTCAACAGCCTTTCCCCCTCATTAGGGCCATACATCTGCATTTAATGAAAATAGTGTGCATTGTTTAATAAATAAACCATAGGGAGTGCTGTTTTAAATGAAAGATTCCTAAATTAGAGACAATAAGCCACCAGCAGACTATTGGTAAATCAAACCCTTGACAAAGCCAGTCAGGGGAAGAGCGACGACACTTATTCAGTATCTTTTAACATCTGGATGAAACAGTAGTTTTAAGGAAAATCTTTGGCTTGATATAAAGAAAGCAATATGTCTCCCTCTATCAGGTCAGGTTAGGTATGGGAGCATATGCCGGTTTTGCACTTCCCCTGTCCCGGTCTGCGCCAAGCCCCATCTCTCTAGATATCCTCCCAGCTGCCCCCTTAACTTCGCATGTGGTCTCCCCTGGCATCTGGACCAGCCAACTAGGTCCTTGGCACCCAGGATGCAGTGAGCTGGAACAGGCCCAGGAAAGCGCACCAGTGCTTTGGAAAATGTTTTTGTATCCATCACAAGTTACACTTTTAAAGCACCTTTTCTCTGAGTTGCTTGGAGTGTTCTTTTGTCTCCATGGTGTAATGGTAGCCAGGAATACTGATTAACCAATGGCTCGACCTACAAGACAGGCGTCTTTATAGTACAATCACTTAAGACACATCACTGCATTCAAGTGATTCCCTTTCACTAATTGTGAGTCAATTAGCACCAATTGGCTGGACCTCTGTAGAAATCTGTTTCTACTTTGACAGTTTTTTCAATGTTTCGTCAAAAAAAAAAATCAAAATTATGTTGACCATGATAAATTTATAAATTCAATAAAAGGGTTCAACATCAACAATAATTATTATATGCTCTGTATATTGCATCCAGTCAACAAGGGGGTTGGAAGAGATGATTTGACCTTACTTTTTGGAAAGCTGTCACTATATTTTTGTAAGTTCTTGGTATTAACTTACAAGAAAAAAAATTCTATACATGTGTTAACTTATCTCTGCGGTCTTCATGGTGTATGTGAATAAATACAACACAGAATGAATTATGGCCGCTGCATTAGCCCCCTCAGTGGGACTGAGTCACTTGGATTGTCTAAGGTATTTAGAGTATGCTTGGGCACACTGCACGGACAACTCTGCACAGAAAACTGATAAATTGATTTAAGAAATTAGACTTTGCATTTCCATGTCCTATTAAAATGCATGAATGCACCAAAGTCTAGATGAGTTAATTGGGTTATGCACATGCTAATTTAAAGCTTAATTAAGTAATTCACTCAGGCTAGTTCTAACATGTCAATATTCATAGGTGGAAAATTAGCTTAATCGAATTACAATCAAATATTAGTGCACATGTAAATGCAAATGAGTGTAAAGACTTCAGTGTTCTGCAGATAAACACATGACAGGATTGGAGGTTTTTTGATTCCAAGGGTTTCAATATAAGTCAGATAACATCAACTGGGGTTCTCCATGCAATGTCAGATGTCAATCAGAAAATAATAAACTGAAATCAACACAGAAAGACAGAGATCGATATCCATTGCTGGGGCTCAAAGCAGGTGCTGTTTGCTTAATTCCTGTGGAAGATATAGCTAGCTACCAGTTGCTTACTGGTGAAAATCTCAGTGAAACTGACTGTAACAAAGAGTTTACCCTTCTAAACCAGACACTAAATAGAGAAAGGTGCAGAGTGTTGTGCTGTTTAATGTTATAGCACAGCTTCCATAGCTCACACAGACCCTCCAGTGGAGGAAAGGACGACATGGAGTGAAGTCCTCAGACACTTTGGCTCAAGCAGCTGTCCCACTGCCTTCCTCTCTATTTAATCCACACATGCAATAGTCCAGTGCATGGCTTTTGAAGATGTTAACTTTGGCAGCTACTGGCCAAGCTTTCAGAGCCATTACTTTCCCAGCATCCCTTGTGGTCATGACAAAAACTCTGAAAAACACATTCACTTATGCCTACGAAGGAATAGATTCTCTTAGTAGTGCCACAAAACGTATCTATCTCACAGCAAGTAAAAAAGGGCATGCAAAATCCAGCTATACAGTGCAAGGCCCAATGGTCTTGACTTTGTAACTCCACGATCTGTTCAGGTCATCCTTGAGTCATAGTGGGCATTTGTGAAAAGATAGAAAATCTATTCTGTTTATCTTTTATGTCGGGTGTACATTCACTTGTTGATCAGCATTCCTGGATACCATTACACCATGAAGACGAAAGAACACTCCAAGCAACTCAGAGAAAAGGTTCTTGAAAAATACAAGTCAGTAGACAGAAAAAAAAATCTAAGGTATCCCAAGAGTTCAGTTCAATCCATCATCAAGAAATGGAGGGAATAAGGCACATGTGTAAATCGGCCTAGATCAGGCCATCCTCCCAAACTGAGTTACAAGATTCAGCAGCTGAGCTGAGAGAGACTCTGCATACAATGACTGATACCGGGGTTCTTCAGCAGTTAGAGCTATATGACCGACTGGCAAAGAGAAAGCCACTGTCGAAGAAAACTCAGATTAAATCTGTAGAGTTCGCCAAATGTCATTTGGAAGACTCCATGGTCAAGTGGAAGAGAGTTCTTTGGCCATAAGACAAGACACTATGATTTGGCAGACACCAAGCAATGCACATCAGCACTCAAACACACCAGTGATGCATAGCGGAGGCAGCATCATGCTGTGGGGATGCGTCTCGGCCACCAATCATAGAAGACTTGTAAGGGTAGATGGTTAAATGAATGTGGCAAAATATAGGAAAATCCTGGAGGACAATGTTTTTCAGTCTGCAAGGGACGTACGTCTTGGGAGATTTATTTATTTAATTATTTAAAATACTTACTTTAAATACTTTTTTAAGACACTGTATCTCCACCTTTTATACCGGTGGTTGCACTGGATAGACTGGATTTTATATCAAATGCTTGTTATGGCCACCCCTGTCCTGTTACAATTTCCTGTTGTGTTGCAGGCATGTCGGCTTATTTCCCAGGTGAGCTCCAGCAAACAGCATGAAGGCTCTCCTGATTACTCACATGGATGATTCTCAGCCTCCAGCAGGCTGCTGTGCTGAACATGACCCCGTCACCTCCCATTCACCGTCAACATGTCTCACCTGCCAGCTAGAAAACTCCCCTCGCGCTGATCTTTCCTGCACGACACGAATGAAATCTCTCGTACTGTTTGCATTTTTATCGTTCAGTAGTCTTAGCGGGAAAGCAGTAAAAGCACCTGAGGATAAACAGCTGAGGCACCATGACCCCTCCCCTACATGTACACCCCCATTCACCATGCCTCCTCTGCCTGCCTCCCCGTCATGAATTTTAATCACTTTACAAGCATGACATTAACCTTTTGGTACAGCGAGCAGCCGTCACATCCTCTCATGTGTGACCTGTGATCTATCCTGCCCGTGGTTAATTTAGGGTGGCAGAGGGTGGTCTAGTGCTGGGGGGTTTGGGGTGAATAACCAGCCGTTAGACAGGTCTCTTGGCGCCCACCTGAGGATTAAATGCTAGAAGGTTAGCCCTGACATGCATGGCAGAACACAACCTCTTCTCCATTCTGGATACCTCGCTGAGATGGATTGACATCCTTGGCTTTCAGGCTTCACTGTGTCATCTGCAATGCCTCAAGAGCATCAAATAAATCCTGCAAATGAGCTTATCTGGTGCGACTTATTTATTGTAAATGCAAGGCGACAGAATAAGCTCTGATTCTAAGATCGCCAGGAGTGCGAGGTTCACATTTTTAATCCTCTCACAACATTCGCACAATAGCGGAAGGATTACGTAACCAAGGAAAGCCTTGAAAACAAAACACAGCACGCATAAGTCAACAAAAAATCTGGGGATGTAATTCAGCAGTAAGAGGATAATCTGAGGTGTGTCTTCAAAGTGTTTAATGAAACATGGGGATGGAAGAACAAGGTTGTTCCCTCCGGGGTTAGGAAATTCAGTCCAAGGAATCTGTTTCATCGCCTTGAATTAAAACTTACTTTAACTTTCTTTACTCTTTGATAGGGGTTAGAACGACCTGCTGCTGAGGAAAACAGACCCTGACTGCTGGGTGATGATGAGCCCAACTGAATGAAAATTACACTAATTGTGCTGCTGGACAAATCACAGTTTCCAAGACTGGAGGTAAAAAGGTGAGTGGTTTGCAGGTCATAATGAGCTTCTGGGAAACCTGCTCTGCCATTTAATCAGAGCAGTAATTAAAATTTCAGCAGGTTTGACGAATGAACCGGCTCGTCTCAGTGACAATGGTGCATGGTTAACAAAAAATACCTCCTTCTCTTTATTCTCAAACAGCCAGATGGGAAAGAACTCTTAACAAAGTCTAAATAGTTCAAAAACTCTGCAAACAGTGACCATCTGTCTTATGACTGCCCTGGGCCTTGAGTGTGGTAGTATGATGGTATTAAAGACCAAGACGGAGATACTGTGCAAATCAAACACTCGCTTTATGTTGCCTCTATTACAGACTTCAAACTTTGGGAGTAGAGAATGCACATTTTACCTTCTTGCTGTGCTTCACATTAATCATACCGTTACAAATAGGTGAAATTTTGTTATCTGGCTGCACTTTAGTGTGTGGACACACACCGAGCTGCTGTCTGTCTATAAATTTGGTATGTTGATGCCAGCGATGGTTATGCCTCGTGTGCACCCCAACACAACACTAGAGTTTAAACTGGTGTTGCAAAAATCTATATCATGGCAGAAATTTCATCGGGGACGGTACTGATACCGGTTTACTGCCCACCAACAGTTGCACCTGTTGTTACTTGAAAGTGCTTTGAACATGCATCCATGCTGCACCTATTTGTGTTGTAACTTTGCAACCATATTTTCTACTAATGCAAAGTGTTTTGAACATGCACTAGTGTGAGACTTTCCTTCCGCTGTACTGTTCGCCATTTCTACAAGTCCCAGTGACTTGCTCTACAGCGGTGAAAACAGGATCTGTCTTACTGAAGTTCAAATCCACGCAGATAAAAGCGAATAACCCAGACTCACAGAAGGACTGTTTCTCCTTAAAGCACGCAATACTCTTACAGATACTGTCATCCTTCAGCTGCTGCTAGAGGACGTGGAGACTTGGCAACCTTGCAGACTTGAATTCATAAAAATTCTGCACCTTTGATCAAGCAGGCAAAGTTTAAGTGTCAAGATTTGTGCTCCCATGCTGAGCAGTGATTTATCAACAGCTATCAAGCCTCTGCAGTGCTTTACAAGGATCATATGAGCTCTTTCATATTGTGCACAAAATACATTTCTTTCATTCTACAAGGTCACCTAACCACAAGGAGCTGAGAGTGTGCCCCTTCCATTATCGTTTGTTGAAAGCAAATCAGTGTGTATTATGTTGCATTATTGAACAAAAGCAGTGTATCAAACCTCACTGGGACCCCTGGGAGACTTTGGACTTGTCCAACATGTAACTGACACACAGGTAGCTGTTTATTAAAGGAGTTAGGCTGTGAAGATTTTCCTTCTCTTTCTGTGTCTCTCTCCTGGGATTAGCAGGGTAGCACTGTGCTTCACAGTAACCGCTGGCAGTATTAGCAGGAGGCATGTGTGATCAAAACACCCGCCACTCAAAGGCACAAGCTGAATCCCAGAGTGACCAGCACCTGCACACACTGGTTGGATTTTAATCTGAAATTCAATTCATGCTCATCTCCCACTAGCTGAATGTGTAATGCATGGAAACCAGCCAAAAAGAGCATTTGGCCTCTTGTAGATTCATGGAAGTGGTGTTTGGAGTGCAGAGCTACAGGTTAGTGTTGGTATTATTAAACATGTTATTTTAGCCTGAAGGGCTGCAGATGCATTAGTATAAGTGGAGGGGAGGGTCTGTTTGTCCCACTTTGCCTTTAAATCCCTGCTACATCAGGAACAGCTCGTCTTGCTTCGGGGTAAGAGAGGAAGTAAGGAGATAAAGGTTTTACCAAAGTCTATATGAACTCCTTCTAACTCTTGTGGCTCATACAGAAAGCCAAAATTAAAACACAACTTTGGGTTCTTCTGGAGGAAAAAATAATCTAAAAAGGCCGAATATAGTTAATTCTCATGCAGTTTAGTTTGAGAAGCAGTGGGGCACAGTTCAGTGAGGACCACTGTGACAAGAAACACATGATTTACAGCTAAACCCCTGAGCAGAGCTGGCATCAATGTCAACAGAATGACAATGATTAAGTCAGAGGCAGAATAAAGGAGGAGCTGGGGTGGAGGAGGGTTGAAAAAAGGCAGATAGCCATCAGCCATATCATCCTGCAAACCTTGACTGCAAATCTGTAGAAGACAGCCTACAGTACCTAAATGCTGACAGGGTGAGAAAACAGTCTTCTTGGGATGTCGTCTTCTTGGGACGCCCACTTCGCGCCTGTTTCTGACATCCCCCGTTACATGGAACTTGGCCTTCAGTTTGGAGATGGTACTAGGGTTCACTCCAAACAATGCTGAAACTTGGTTTTGCGGAACACCAGCTTGAAGTTGCCCAACCGATGCCCTATCCAGATCAGTCAAACGTGGCATGCTGATTCTTGGAGCAGACACCTACTGACCACTGTAACAGGGCCCATGCTCACAGGTGCTGCCAATGAGGTCCCAATCAGGCATCTCATTGGCAGCACCTGGGGGGTACCAGAAGCTCAAAACAAGAGTCAATAGCAACAGCAGAATAAGCTGTTTGGCATTGGCAGAGAAGATCTGGCAAATTTTAATGGGCGCAACCCACATACTCAGCTCTGCTGCCCATCCCACAGATGCATGTTCCTTACAAATGTGGCATCATCATCACCAACGGTATAAGATTTATTGCCAAGAAGCATTGTTACAACAAAGAAATTATCTACCAAACACAAAGTTTGACAAAGTTTTGGACAAACTTTTCGATACCATCTTAGGAAGACAACGTGTGAGCATAATTGTTCCACACAACTTCTATAATTCAGGGGAGGCTGAAGTCGAAACAGAGACAAAATAACACCTAAAGGTTAGAGACAGGAGGAGATAACACAAGCGACACACTGCAGCAAGATCTCATCAGCTGATGCCCTTTGAGAGAAAAACACAGCACACACAGAAATGATCGGTGACTGACTTCATAAAAACTGTTTGACACTTTGGCATTTTAATACCCCGAGGCAATCGCTTCAAATCCTCTATGGAAATAAGAGTGAGGTAAAGATTCATGGCTAAAAATACAATGACAAACTAAGAAAGAGTGGAGAAAAGTTATGATCAAATATCTTTTAACTCTGAGGTGTGGTGCCCTTTAGCAAGGTGGTTCAGTCTACTGCACAGGAAGACTTCACATTTATATTTCCTCATTCTGGTGTGCATGAAGCTCACAGAGCACAAGAATAAAATTTGTAATGCATTAGGAACAAATTAAGAGACATTTAAGTTTGAGTTAACTTTAAATCAGTGGGTGTATGAAACTAATTTCATCTGACCACAGAACAGTTTTCCATTTTGCCTCAGTCCATTTAAATAAACTTTGGTCCAGAGAACATATGGCTTCTTCTTTGCATGATACAGCCCGAAAATCATATGCATGCTATTTTGAACTTTGGCCTTGTCCCTTGCACACAGAGATTTCTCCAGATTCTCTGAATCTTTTAATGATATTGAGGACTATGGATGGCTGGAAATTCAAAGTCTTCCCAATTTTACATTGGGAGCAATTTTCTGAGATAGTTCAGACATTTTCTGGCAGATTTTTGTAGGCTGGTGACCTCTGCTTGTCGTTACTTCTGGGAGACTCTGCCTCTCTAAAACGCCCCTTTTATACCCAGTCAGCTTACTGAACTGTTGCCAATTAACCCAATAAGAGCCTCTTTTGTTAATATCACTCCTGCACACCCCCACTGGATTTCTGGCCATTACCGCCCACATCTGCTGCACCCAAATCAGGTCTGTCCAGCCCTGTCTGGATTCTGACAATCCATGTTAAAGACTAACAGAATAACAGTCAATTAATACTACAATTCTGGATAATTAAGGGAATGGTAATATCCAATATAAGTCTTAAAAAGGTGGAATTGTTTCCTGATCTCTGGAAACTTTGTGCATCATAAACGCTGCAGCAGATTAATCACTACTCTATTTACACATTGCTGTCACCAACTTGTCATTAAGTGCTTAATGCAATAAGTCCAATTTGCATGGAAAGGGGTGTTTTCCCCAAATAACTGCATAATAGCCCAGCATCTCTGCAGGCTATTGCTTATTTGGAGTGACTGGCCTACAGCACAATAAGGGGAGCATTAAAGTTGTACCTTTTGACCTATTTATAAAGTTTTACATAGTGCAATTTATTGATGAGCTTTAGCAAAGCTTCACACCATTTGGCATCAAGGAGACAGGCACATATTCAAACATGTTATTGCAGCAGTGCCAACTGCAACTGACAAATAACAGCAAATAAACCGTGATAGGGGGAAGAGGATAATGCACAACAATTTGGGGCTGTCATAGAAAATCTGTACATATTCATTATTTTGTTATGGCACCAGTTTCTAGCCAGTACACCCATGAAGTCTTTGAGAGCTATCAAGGACAACTGGAGCAACGGTGTGTCATGCAAATCAAGACAGACAGACACACCACCAACTATAGTAGTAAGATTAGTTGCAAACTATTCCTCAATATGTTTTTCATCAGTACCACTTGCTTTTCCAGCCTTTTGTTGCCCTGTCCCTACTTTCTTGAGATGTGTTGCTGCAATCAAATTCCAGATGAGCTAATATTTTTCCTGACATGGTAAAATGTCTCAGTCTCGACAGCTGATATGTTGTCTGTGCTCTGTTGTGGATAAAATATGGGTTCATGGGATTTGCATTCCGTTTTTATTTACATTTAACTCCGTGCCCCAACTTTTTTTTTTAATTGGGCTTGTAGAATCTATACAGAGAGGTCTAGAACTAATTTGATTCCCTCACTTTCACATGACAAATTGTATCATTAAATGGCCCTCTCTGCTCTTCAAGTTATTCATAGGAAGCTCTGATTCATTCTCCAAGAGCATGCTGATTCTTTCAGTTCTTTTATTCAAATCCAACCCACTTTGTTGCTTGTTCTTTGTTTAATCAGATGTGTTCTGATTATAAATCTCCATGCATTCAATATGTTCTGCAGCAAGCAAGTCTGCAATCCATTACAAGTGTGAACGATATCTGCAATGTTGTGTAATAACATTTTTGCACCATAAAGAACAATTTTGGACTACTGGGGCTTTTGATGTTATTGGTGGGGTAATAATTCAATACAAAGAAAACATGAAGCTTTCTAAATTACTAAACAGCAGTCTGATTCCCCGTTTGCACATCCCTATCACTTACTCTATTCTCTGTCTCTGTAATGAGCTTCTGAGTCCTGTAATCGCAGCTACACAGCCCTTTGTCAGGGGCCCTTATCATGCCCGTCAGCCTTGCATTGGAGATCTTTCCTAATTAAATTGAAGCCAGCTTGGCAGGTGTCCGTATAATGAAAGACCAGGAGCTTGCACTTATTTCCACCATGCAAGGGAGGCAGTGACTCATGAGGTTTGACTATTTGCATAATGAGCAGAGGAAAAATGAGAAAGTCCTCTGAGAGAGGGCAGAATAATGCAGCTGGAGTGCCCAGGTGAGAAAAGGGTGCCGAGCGATAAGAGAGAAGTGAGTGGGGCAGCGGTGTACCAGCAAAGAAGACCAGCAGAAGATGATAATTGGACTGAACAAGTGCCAAGCATGATTTTAGTAGCAGAGGAAGACAGGCGAGGTGAAGCTCAACTTTGGAGCTGCAGGACTGTTGTAACAACGTGAGTGACAACCCGTCCACACATCCATTATCCCTGCTGTCAGTCTGTGAATGAGCCACAGAGTCACTACAGCAACTTCGTGACCTACAGGGATCCTGGCCCCATGTCACAGCCAGTCGATTGATAGGCATGTTAGAGCTGCCCTTATTAGAGATGGAACAAGTATGGGGTGAAGAGGGCAGTGAAGAATTTCACATTACTGCTCAAGAAAAGTAAACTATGAAAAGTTTGTAGTCTGTTTAAACCTGTAAAACCACACATGGATCCACTGGAAGAAAACTCAATTAAAAAGGAAAAATGTTTATCTCCTTCCTGTCGTCTATCTCTTCATGAAACATGCCAAAAATTAAGTTACTGCTTTTTATAGAGCGACAATATCTCCCGTCTCGACTGGCTCCTTTCAAGGCAAACTAGCAGCAGCTCTACATCAAGGTGCACTAGTGCAAAAAAGAAAAAAGTTACAGCAATGACTGTTGAATGGTCATCAGTCTAACTCCGTAACTGTTGAGTGGTCATCACAGTAACTCATGAATCAGTGCTTCTCAGTGGAGGATGTCTTTCTTGGATTTAAAACCCAACTGCTGACTCATTACTGACCACCCCTGGCATAGGATTTAGCCTGCTGCCGTCTGAGGCATTACATTCTCATGCTCACTTCAGACTCGGACATGCTGAGTGTTTTCTTCATGGCTACAGTAGACAACATCACATTAGTGACAGCTACATTGATAGTGACATATAAGGAATCCTACAACATTTATTCAGTGTGAAATCTTAATTGCTTGCTTGTTTGAAAATCATTAATGAGAGAGCCACAGAGAGCAAAAACAGCCTCTCAATTTTATACACCCTGATGGTTTTTTTTCATTAATCAATAATGACCGGATAACAAGACGGCTAAAGAATCTTGGGTGTGAAATTAAGCTTTGTTTCCATTCCTGATCTATTACAGATAGAAAACAGAACTAACACATCAAACAGTTGAATCGCTAAGTTTGATTTATTTTCAGCAGAAAAACAAAGTCGCACAAAATGAGAATAACAAGTAAAGAGGTTGATTTATTCTTTCTCTAAATAAAAATACTTGCAGATTGTGTCCAGGTAAAACTCTTACTTGAACTCATGCACACAAAAGCAGGAATATGTAAAGCACACAAGTCCCACCTGTGTTAGTTGCCCTGTGGAAACACATTTTGAAAGTGTCCTAGTGCCACATATGAGCAGTTAATTGTAAAACAGCCTTCTGTGCTACTAGCTGAGGTGTGCTTTTGTTGTTGAGCACCAACCTCGGAGTGAGAACTCAATTATAAAACTACTGCATAGGCATTCTTAGATGTTATTATTTGGCCCTTTACATCCTAAAAAGTCCCAAAAACCATCCAGAAAATTGTCCCCTAAAGGAAACCTTTGTCTGGTAGTGGAATGGTGCAAGTTCATTGCAGGTCCACATGTGAGACATGGGACTGGGTATGAGCTACATGCATGAAAATCAATACACATATGTATCATGGCTAAACAAATAAAAAAGTCTCTGGGACCATCTGTTACAATGTACAGAAGCACAGTACTAACAGTTAAAGGTCATGTTCTATCCATTTTTGGCTGTTTTAGAGCATTATAACTGGTGTCACATCTGAAGGATCTCCACCTACATATTTCATCGGATTGTCTCAAGATTTTGTGTCCTTATTCTAAACATAATGAACATCTGAAGTTGTGCAAACTATAAGTTTTCTCCACAGGGCAAGGCTGTCATCATGGCCCAAACTGGCACCACTGTTTTTCTTTTTTTAAAATGTGCCAACTATTTTATTTCCATATAACTCTGCAGTGCTTATGCCAATCATTACCAAACTTCACAGGCATGATCACACGTCGATCCTGAATACACTCATGAATCAATATCATTACTGTGTCACAACACCTTCTTCTGTTAACTGGTAATTTCCTCGATGATTTCTAATTTTTTTCCCTCCAACACTACTTCAAACATTCAGCCCCCTAAAACCATTCATCCTAAGCTAAGGATTTTTGGTCTGCATATGGACCATCATCAGACCTACAAAAAAGCCTCTGGGACCCATGCCCAAATCTCAACAGGAAGTCCACCAGCTTCATCTTAATTTCAAAATAAGGCATTTTCGAAATGACTTTAACCTGTTGTAACTTTTGAATACATCAGCCTCTGTTCTTATACTCTTTCTGGCAAGACAAAAGAATCACACAGAACACACCCACATGCAAACATCTTATCATGGCGCTCCTTACTGCCAACAGGAAGTGACTCATTCGGGACATTCGTTTATTTCTCTCACTGGGCTGAACCTATCAGAGTTAGATTTTTCGACTGAAATCCACAATAATTGTCTACATCATTTACATGTTTCATTACAGGACACCTCAAAGGAAATGGCAAGCATTTCAATAACTCGCCAATTTCACAGGAAGTTGGCATAAGAAAAATCTGATTTGCTTCAGATTTCACATGTATGATCAAGGTCTGCCCTTCTACACAATAAAAGTGTTTTTGCTTTTTTTGCTATCTTTATTCCTGCTACTGAGTTGATCCTATCAAGCTCAGATATTAATACAATGGCCTGAATATTTATCTTCAATACTGACTTGTCTCATTAAAGGATGCCTCACTTGCAGTAGGCTACTGACCATTTTCAGTATCACCAATTTCACAGGAAGTTGGCATAACTCTATCATAAACTATCTGATTTACTTCAGGTTTTACAAGTACGATCAAGCACTGCCCTTTGACACATTAAAGGTTAATTTTATTGTTTTGCTCACTGCTTTCAATCCAAGCAGGAAGTACAGTAGGATCAGGAAATTCCAAAGTAAAAGCATGGCAAAGGTTCTTGAGAAAAACTCAGTCGAATTTTTAACCCTAACCTGATTACTTGCACAAGGAAAGCAGCTAAAAGAGAACTCCTGAAAATTCATAACATGAGCAAGGAATCAGTGGATGCCAGTGAGTCATTTGTGCATGCATTCCTGCCAATTCCTTAACAGTGTTAAATGGTGTATTTGTATTTGAAGGCCTGCACACTTGTTCGGGGCAACAACTTTAAACAATGAAGTTTTTGTGGCACTGGATAAGTTTGCTGGCATGTTGCCTCTGTTTTCTTGCTTTGTTTTTGAGTTGCCCTACATGGGTCACACATATAAGAAGCACATTTTAGAGAATGAATAGAGACATTGGCATCTTTTCTAACTGAACTCAAACTCTTTCACACTCTTAAAAAAAGGTCGAGATGTATCTTCACTCTTTTCTCTGAATGGTCCGAGGTTTCAGCTCTGATGAAGCACATCTTAAAGGCTCTGTTTCTGCAAGCTGCCAAAGTGACTTTGCGTGTGAATCTTTCTCAGCTTCAGATAAAGTGCCTTCAACATCCCTCCTCACACTTCTCTGGCAAACAGCCTCACAGCAGAGATCAGTAGAAAGACACTGGAGCTCTGTCTCTCTTTTTTCTTTACTTGTCTTTGTCTTTTCCCTCCGGCCCATCTTCTTCTCCTCACTCGATGGGTGGGAGGCAGAGACGCTCAAACCATTAGTCTGTTCTTAGTCACACTGCAAAATTGATTGCAAATGGAGGGGAATTAGGGGAAACTGAAATTACATCATTACAGCATTTATCTGCGAGGCATTTCTGCAGCTGACGAAGCCAAACAGGAAATATTCACTTTGGAAGATCTAAATGATTCAGAACCAGAGCTAAAGCAGAACACACTAAAGCAGTTTTTTCCTTATTATTGGGAATTGTGATATAACAAAGAGAATGATAAATGCAAGGGAACAGTCTTTTAAAGATACTCTGACATCTCAGGCTTGAAGAAGTCAAAAGTCAACATACTTTGTACCAAATAAAAGCATCTAATGGCATGCAGTGGTGTTACCTTTGTGCTTTAAATTGCATAAATCTGCACACACATAAGCTTCTGTCTCCTCATGCAAGAAGAAGACAGAGTATTTTTCTATTCTATTTAATTCCACAGAGCTGATTCTTTTTAAAGATTCATTTTTTGACTCTTGTGATGTAAAGAGAGTTGAGGAATGATGTGATAAAAATATTCAAGTAGAGAAATGTTTCATTGCAAATCTGTGTCTATAGTTAACATGTCACATGGTCTCTTAAATTAAAACACTTTTGTAAACGGTAGGTATGTTTCAATATTTACAATTTGATTAGTTTATAACACTGTCCATTTGTCAGAAGCTGTGCAATTTTTGGGACCTCAGGCACCTCATAAAGCAGAAAGACATACTTGAGAGCTTCATGCTTGTTTATCACAAGTAATATCCATCCATGTTCTTCTGCTTACCTGGGGTCGGATCCAGTGCCAGCAAGCAAAGTAAGCCAACCCTCCCTCCTCTCTCCAGCAATGTTTTTCAGTTCCTCCTGAGGGATTCTGAGGTGTTCCTGGGCAGCGAGTTTTGGGTCGGCCTGGGGTCTCCACCCAGTTGGACGTGCCCAGAAGACCTTCAAAGGAGGCATCCTGATCAAATGCCTGAACCACCTCAATCGGCTCTTTTCAATGCAAAGGAGCAGCGGCTCTGCTTTGAGACCCCCCCGGATGTCTGAGCTCCTCACACAATTTCTAAGGCTGAGCCCAGCCACCCTCCTGAGTCGCAACCTCATTCTTTCGGTCATTACCCAGAGTTCATGAGCATAGGTGTCGACCAGGAAATTGAAAGCTTTGCTTTACGGCTCCACTCCCTCTTCACCACAACAGTATGGTAAAGCACCTGCAAAACTGCTGGTCAACCTGTCAATCAAACCCTTACTCGTGAACAAGACCCTGAGATAATTGAACTCCTTTACTTGGGGCAAAGACTCACTGACCACCTGGAAGGAGCAGTCCACCGTTTTACACTAGAGGACCATGGCCTCAGACTTGGAGGTGCTTATTCACATACCAGCCACTTCGCACTCCCAGTGCCTGCTGGAGGTCCCTAGCCAAGGAAGCCAACAGAACCACATCACCTGCAAACAGCAGAGAAGAAATTCTGAGCATCCCCCCTGCAACTGTGCCTTGAGTACCTGTCTCTGAAAATCACAAACAGAGTCAGAGACAAGGAGCAACCGTGGCGGAGGCCAACATGCACCGGAAATGTGTCCGACTTTGTGCTGAGGATGTAGACACTTTGGTCATACAAGGACCTCACAGCTTGCTGAAGCACCTCAGAGCCTCAAATTCCCGCATTATCCCCTACATGACCACCCAAGGGACATGATCGTGAGCTTTCTCAAAGTCTACCAAACACATGGGAATGGATGGGTAAACTTTCATGCTTCCTTAAGGAGCCTTGCAAGAGTAAAAACTTGGTCCACTGTCCCACAGCCAAGACGCAATCTGCATTGTTCCTCCTGAATCTGAGTTTCAACACTCAGCTGGAGCCTCCTTTCCAGCAACCTAGAGTAAGCCAACACAGTGGGGATGGTGTGTTTGTGGTTATATGCAGTGTTTGGTGTCCGCATGCCTCTGACTTGCTTGGAGTGCTCTGTTCTTCATGTTGCAATGGTAGCCAGGAATACAGATTAACCAGTGACTGGACCTTCCAGACACAGGTGGCCTTATACCACAATCACATGAGGACCATTCACTCATTCACTACACTCAGGTGATTCCCATTTCACTTCTTGTGGGGCTAGCACCAGTGTGCTTTCCTTGGGAAGCTGAGAAGTGATACCCTGATAAGAGGACCCCTTTTTAAAAAAACTGGGAACCACCCAACTTTGTAAAAGTGAACATCAGTGCAAATTGCATTTTCCTTGTATTGCGCAAGCCTAGACTCAGATCTAAAAAGCTTCTCTAATCTGGTACAAAAAACAGGAATATATTTTCATACATGACCATATGTGTGGTACTTCCTTCATTCTTTCACAAATTGCAGTTGGACCTGGTTGTCAGCGATATAGCCAGTTAAAATCAGGTTTCTAAACCTAATATGAGCTCTAAAGTGCTCTTCGTGATCTTAAACCTTTACAACACACACTGTCTTGTGACACTGTAGGGCACCATTCATCCCAGATAATACGACGTGGCATTTAAGGGCCAGTTTGAGGACAGCGGCTGTAGCACTGAACCGTTCCAATCATTCAGCAAACAGCAGAGTAGGAGGGAGGGATGGGGGGGCACAGCTTTTGCTGAACAAATGAGAACAAACTGAAGGACACAGAGCGGATGAAGAACCCCTTGTGGAGTAAACTGGGTGCTCATTAAAGCACAAATCAATGGGAAAGGTCAGGAAGAGTGCAGGGCAAGTATCCGTCTAAAATATGACTTGGCTTCATTCATCCATCTCTGACTGTTTGGAAGTTTGGACAAACATCATCAAACTCAGACAAAGATCACAGTCGTGCAGATGTATTACTGTTTGTTGAAACGCACTGCAGATGAAGGAATAGAGCGGATGAGAGGAAGCAAAGCCGGCAGCTCTAAAGGACTCAGAGCAAAGAGTTTGCAACTATGAACCCTGCTGCCAAGGTGACACCACATCTCTCACCAGCTCTCTTTGTCCTGCTGAGCTTTCTAACCTGCTGACAAGATGCCAAATCCCAGCGTCAGGCTCTCTCCTCACACCGGCTGATGCTGAAGAGCTGCTCGACATGTCAAATCCCCCTTTTTTTATCTGACACTGCCTTGCAATTCCAGTCACACAGCAGAGAAACAGCTACATTTCTAAGAGCAATGCTTGTCATGGAAATAATCCCATTTAGCAAGCAATTCTAAAAGAGGCTTTCCCCTTGAGCAGCTGGAAAGCACTTTTCTTTCTTCTTGCTTAGATAATACCATTCAAATCAGTGCTCCCTATGACTGCAACAATAGCACAGTAAGAGCATGGGTATGTTTGGATTGATTACCCATGAGGTGAAATGTTCCTATGGATACAGACAAAGACTCTGGCAGGAATCTTTGATGATTCCCCATTCAGATACTAACCCAAACACTGCACAAAACAAGTCAAAGGTTGCATCACCAGAGAGGAGAAGGAAACAGAGCAGCAGAGACACAGATGGAAACGTACCGTACAGACTCTTGTTGAAACATTTGTTCTGAGCTACACTCAGGAAAAGTTTGAGAAGAGGCATCAAGTGAAACAAAAGTGAAACTTTCCCAAACTTGTTTAGCGCCTATGCCCCCCGCAATGCTATGAAGTCTTATTTCTGACAGTCGTAGGAGGAGTTTTTGATTCACATCCTGTTAAAAATGTTTGATTTTGTAAGGTATGAGCAGTTGGATATTCCTAAAGAATAAGGCAACAAAAAATGCCCAATGTTCAAAAAATTTAAGCCAAATAACTGCAGGGAAGTGGAATTCTTAGGGAGTATTTCAACACTCAAATAAACACAAATCAGTCAACCAGTCAGGGTTAACATCTGTGCTCCTGCACTGAATATGATGACACATTTATTTGGTTGAATGAGAATGTAACTAAGCAACATACAACTACAATAAGCACAAAAGTTAGGAAATTTGTGTTTGTTTTAGCAATATTTCTTGGCAATAACTCTTGTATCTTTGGAAAGCCTGTTTATTTCTGTTGTAAATGGTGTCACCTTTGTAAGGAAGATGCATCTGTGGGATGAGCAGCTGAGCTGAGCATGTGGGTTGTGCCAATGAAAATTTGCCAAAGTGTCTATGCAAATGCCCAGTAGCTTATGTTTCTGTTCCTATTGACTCTTGCATTGAGCTTCTGGTACCCCAAGTGCTGACAATCAGGTGCCAGATTGGCAACCAATTAGGGCAACTTCAAGATGGTGTTCTACACTAAGTTGCGGCATTATTTGGAGTGAGTCCCAGTACCATCTCCAAACTCAAGCTCCATGTAACAGTGGATGTCAGAGACAGGCCATGAAGTGGGCGTCCCAAGAGGATTGTTTCCTCACCCTGCCAGCATTTTGTAACTGTAAGCTGTCTTCTACAGATTTGTAGTCAAGGTTTGCAGGCAGATAATGTCTGCCCAGACAATCTGGAACAGACTGGACACAGCCACTCTCTGGTCTCTTGGGCTGCTAGGAGCCTGCCATGACTGCCCTTCAACGCCAGTGTTTGCGCTGGAATTTGAACATGTGGAGGAAAATTATGTCCTGATTCTGCCTAACACAGCTGGATTGTAGGGTCAAAATGATGCTTAGAACGGTACACTGATTGTTGCATGGATATAGGAACAGTCAGTGTGACGGTTTAAGGCGGCATCTTCCTCACTGGAAAAACAAGGCCTGTCAGCATTGGAGGCAAATTCAATGCAGAGAGATATCAAGATGAGATTCTGCAGCCAGTAGCAATCCCACATCTCCACAGTCTGGGACTAAACTCTAATCTCCAAGATGAATACTCTTGCCCCCACAGAGCGGGGTTTATCAGGGACTACCTCCAGAATTTGGGAGTGGAGAGGATGGAATGACCTGCCAGCAGTCCTGACCTCAACCCCACTGAACACCTGTGGAATCAGCTTGGGCGTGCTGTTCCTGCCAGAGTGGCCAACACAACCACATTGGCTAACTTGGGACTCCTGTTTGTCAAATGGAAAAACTGTTACATCACCAATATGTCTTGTTTCTTCAATCATCCAATCCACCAAACAATGCCAATCAAGAGTCAACGAACAGGCTTTCCAATGGTGTAAGATTTATTGCCATGAGGCATTGTTACAACAAGAAACTACAAGAAACAATCTACCAAACACAAATTTCCCTTCTTTCTGTGGTAAGTTTACACCCCCATTTTCTTAATCAAAAATAGTGCTTTTCCTATAAAATACAATCAGTGCAATAGGTTCATCATTGCTGACATTTGGATCAAAGAGCACTTTAGCATCATGGCAGTAGCCCTTAAGCAAGAGTGCATGGACAACTAGTACATTGATACTTGTCCCATTCTTAGTATCAATATCAATAAAATCAACAATCCCCTTACATCCTGCAGCGTATGTCACATTGCATGCATCACTATCTTGTATTGCATTCGTTCTGCGGTGTAATCACTTGAAGAGCTGCAGCTATTTGCATACATTAGGTGGGTCGGCACATAAACTGTGATTAGAAATTAATCTGGCGTATGAGGAGACATCCTTGGGATTTTAAATATGAACTAAGACCCAAACCCTATGACCTGGAACACACTCCAAAGTCTGAGCAGTGACACTAAAAGTCAGATGAAACACTGACTGAACTTGAGCATGACCGACTTTGTTTTAATAGTCAGAACACACACACAGTCTGTGCACCTCTGTGGCCCTTTTAAATGTAATTAAACTCCAAATTTATTCATTGACTGAAAGTGTGAAGAAATACAGAGGACATAGAAGGTTGAAAGAGGAAGAAACATGGAGGGAAGAGTGAGAGATAATTCTGAAAAGAACATGAGATATGTGTTATGAGTGATTGAATGAGGAGCGTGCGTGTGGGAGAAGAACAGCCTGGGATACAGAGTGAAGATTAACATCTCCACAGTCAGGGATCAGTATGAAATTACAAAGGTGAGCCTTTGTAATTTTCTCTGCAGAGAAGCCGCCTCCTCTGGGCGGTGAGCTTTCTCCAGAAACCTGATTAAGTTTGTCTGTTTCACTGGCTGGTTGAAGCTCCTCCATCTGGGGTGAACAGACTCACAGACTGTTTGAAGCTGTTCATTGAAACTCTTCATTAAATTGAATTCAAGCCTTAATTAGACTGAGGTGATGGGTAAAAGAGTTCAAACTAAAGCTTAGCTATTTCAGTCAATGTTTCTCGTCCATGTTAATGAAGTGCTTTAATGCACAGTCGGTAAATTCTGCAGTAACAGGGGTTTTCTATTAAAACAAGCTCAGCTCTGCAAAGCTCTGTTGCACCGACCTAAAGCTGGTTACACACCGTCAAACAAAACTCACCGCTAACAGGAAGATGATCTGAATGACTATCGGCATAACCCACCCCTCTCGATTGGAATTAAATGTCTTTCTGAATGAGCCGAATCATCGCATTTTATTCCAAATGAAGTTTCATTGTAAGTTCCTAAATATTGCTGCTTTAAGCCTTTAAAGGAGGCACATAGATTGTTCACAAGATGTTAAAAGGATAGTACAGATAAACTTGACAGTACCAGTGCATGGCGACAGTGATGACTAACACAACTATTGTTTAATAAAGCCAAATAACTCAACAGATGCATTAAGAGCTGTTTCAACATCACCCTTATTTAGAAAATAGCTACAATTTCAACTGAAACCTCCTCAAATAACAGCAGTGAGACCAGCAAATCCCTCTTTTCTGCTTCAGTCTGCTACAAATTGTTTCCAGTGAGAAATCTGAAAATGACAACAGGAAATGATTTATACAAACAAGGCTCCACATGCAGACAGATGTGGATATTTCATACAAAGAAACTACTCATGTTTAGCAAAATGAAACCACGTCTCCACATTCAGCTTTTCATAGAAATTGACAGCCAGCTATTGCAAAGACTGGAGGCAATTTCAACATGTGTCCATCACATGGAGGCACAATCTCTTCAGTCTCATGGAAGTGGTTGGTTTTGTTTACAAGCTGTGCTAAGTGGGCACTCTGACCCTGAGTAAAGAAAGCTGTAAAGATGCACAAAGTAGACTTTTCCTGTCGCTTTGTGTTCCCAACACTGTATGCAAGTGTGAGTGCATCCTCTAAATGAATTCAGCAACAGCAGATCTGATCGAACTTTGCAACCCATCAGCCACTGCATCTGTTTCTTTTCAAGGTTTGTTTACTTCCCCTTCTGTATTTTTCCCTCTCTGCTTTCTTTTCCTTTCTCTTTTTCTGGTTGGCCTTTTTGTGTGTCCTTGTAGTAGTCGAGTGCTTCTCGTGAAAAGAGGTGACACAGCGGACGCCTGCAGGAAAAGGCTAATGAGGCGCCCTGCCAGTCCAAAACCTGGTTGCTCATCTGGCCTCTGCAGCGGGAGACTGCAGAGAGAGGGAGGACTGTCGCACCTGTCCTCAGCTAAAACAAGCAACAGTGGGCTAGTCAGACAAAAGCCCTTTTTGGAGGTTGTTTTTTCTCTGTGAACTGTGGGGTTACAGACTTTTTCCCAACGACATCCCCAAAACAAACAGTCAATGTCTTTTTTTAGCTCTTACAGGCCCACAAAGAGGATACAAAAGCCTCACTTTGGCATGCGTGTAATGGTGAAGTATGAACATCAGACATACAGGCAGACAAGGCTGCTTGAATGACTGAGTTTTCAGGTCATACTTTCCTTCAGCTTCTTTTTTTACTGACTATAAAACTGCTGAGCAATAGATTTGGTGTTTTCAGTACAGGTGCTTCTCTGCAAGTGTCACTCACCACAGTCTGACAGCAGCAGGTGAGTATTACTCACTCTTCTAGCTGACTGCTGGTCTGTCACCCCGCACAGGTAAGCATGCTGGGAAGTGGGTCACCGACAACCCTGTCTGTCTCCCACACATATGCTTCTGCGGCACCTGTCTGCCCCCAAGGAAATTCGTGACACCTCCACAAAGTACTGAGGAGATTGTGTCAAAGAGTGCAACCACGCTGCAAAAATCACTGCGGCTGTTTTGCAGAGTCGAGGTGTATTCCGCTGCATGATAGAAAGCTCCAGCAGTGAGTGGAAACATTTCTGATGATGCGGAGGCCGGTGAGGACGGCAAGCCGGACGGCTGTCCTCCTGCAAAGTCAATATTGGGGTGATGAAGCGAGACTTAGGCACTCTGTAGGAAGCAATCAGGCCAATTTCCAAGATGAAAAACCCACTCTCTGGATCAATGTGTGCTGGTTCAAACACATGGCTGCAGAGACAACCTGCTGGATAAAAGGTGACAGTGTGGGCTTGCTTGCTAAATCAATGCTAATAAGCAACTTGGCAGCATTTTGGAGAACTTCTGTCCAAGGCATGCCACGCTGGTGTTTGACACTTTAACCTTTTGCCCTTAGCAAATAGCATTTAGCTTCTAGATGACTCATGCAGAGCAACATGTGTGAAAGGAGTCAGCATGGATTAGTTATCCTGCCACATGAACACACACAGAAACTATCCCAGAGTTGCATCCCTTGTTTTCTAAGTAAGCAGACGGTTCCCGTTTGCCGCTCTCTGAATGTAAAGAAGCACTGCCGTCTCCTCTGACAGGGGTCATTTCATGGCTTATTGCCTCTCTTTTGTTTCTTCTTGCAGCTGGGAACACGAGCCATTTACCTGGCTGATATAACACAACAACAAACAGCAGTAATGGTGCAGCAAATGAAATGTATTTGAAAACATCCACATGATCAGTCAGGGAGGGGTTTGCTTTCCTCAGAGCCATCTCATTCAGATCTCTATGCTAAACAGGAACTCAAAGAGATATTTTCCATGAGTTGGAGAGATTTATGGAAAGTGGACAAGTGTTTGCAAAGGTAGGCCGCATGGGAATCATTCAGCCGACGTTGTGAATTGGACAATCCGGCATTCATTTTGATCTGAATCTGTTAAATAATGCAGTGCTGTGGTTGCTGAGCTGAGATTGTTCTGTTGTTATTTTCACCACATGTGCTTGGTTTTTGTTGCACTGCCAGCATTGTTACTGAATGCTGCTGAGTCAAAATGGGTCAGGAAAAAACTCCAATGTTTCTTGACAAAACTTAAGGGAACGGATCAAACTAAATCCAGGTATTCTGAGGTAAGAGATATTACTTATATAATGCAGGCTGCATGGTCATTGTTAGGCCTTTTTTGGAAGGGTTGAACCCCCCCTTAAATGTTCCTAAGCCCCACCCCCAACTCATGTCCGACAACGATACAACTTGTTATTTCCATCAAACATTTAATATCCCTTATGGAAGAAACAAATCTCAATCTGTGCTCTCTCTAAATGGTTTTGATTTAAAAAGTTATCAATCAATGTTTAAAAAAAAAAATCATTTTTCTTCTATTTCCAGGAAGGAAAAAATTCATTGGAATTATCTGATAAATCCACTCACCTATTAATAGATTCACCTTGATAACTCTATATTACAGTCTAGTCTACCATACATCGCTTATGTAATATTGTCTGGGCCGGTTGCCCCCATCCAACCTCCATGGACAACACTTAATCCAAAGTGGTTTGTAAGACTCGCAGCCTATTCAAAACCAATACACCCGATGGCACTTCTACTCTCACAACTTAATTCATATACAACATAGGTATTCTACAAATTTGTACATTCATTTTCCAAATAAAGTATCCAGACTACCCTCTCCAAAATCACTTTCAACAACATTTTTGTGATAATTCCTACTTCCATACATACCCAACTACGCCCGTCCTCAACATTGCATCACCTCTAGAGGGCAGTGTTTCATGAAGTACAGAGGTGCAATCTGGAATGAACACCTGCATCTCTTACACAGCTCATCCTTCCTTACAAATTACAAAAAAATGCTTCATTTATAAATTATGTAATATCTCCGGCTAGCAAAGTGAATATACAGTACATACACACTCATCGGCCACTTTATAAGTTACGCCTGTTCAATTGCTTGGTAACACAAATAGTTAAACAGACAATCACATGGCAGAAACTCAGTGCATTTAGGCATGTAGACGTGGACTTGCTGAAGTTCGAACCAAGCATCAGAATTGGGGAGAAAGGGGATTTAAGTGACTTTGAACGTGGCATGGTTTTTGGTGCCAGACAGGCTGGTCTGAATATTTCAGACACTGCTGATCTACTGGGATTTTCACGCACCACCATCTCTGGGGTTTACAGAGAATGGTCTGAAAAAGGGAAAACATCCAGTGAGCAGCGGTTGTGGGGCCTTGTTGATACCAGAGGACAATGGCGGACTGGTTGGAAAGGCAAGAGTAACTCAAATCTCCACTCGTAACAAGCAAGGTATGCAGAATACCATATCTGAACACACAACTCATAGAACCTTGAAGCTGCTACAGTAGCAGAAGACCACACTGGCCACTCTTGTCAGCTAAGAACAGAAAACTCGGGCCACAATTCACATGAATATTAGAAAAACATGGCCAGGTCTGATGAGTCTCCATTTCAGCAGTGACATTCAGATGGTAGGGTCAGAATTTGGTGTAAGCAACATGAAAACATGGATCCATCCTGGCTTGTATCAGTGGTTCAGGCTGATGGTGTAATGGTGTTGGGGACCCTTAGTGCCAGTTGAGCATTGTTTAAATGCTACCTGAGTATTGTTGCTGACTGTGTCCATGCCATTATGACCACAGTGTACCTCTCTTCTGATGGCTACTTCTCAAACTGGTTTCTTGAACATGACAATGAGTTCACCATACTCCGATGGCCTCCAAAGTCACCCAAAGTCACAGTCAATCCAATAGAGCAACTTTGGGATGTGGTGCAATGGGGGATTTACATCATGGACGTGCAGCAGACAAATCCGCAGCAACTGTGTGATGCTATCATGTCAATATGGACCAAAATCTCTGAGGAATGTTTCCAACACCTTGTTGAAATAATGCCACAAAGAATTGAGGCAGGTAAAGGGGGGTCTAACCTGCTACTAGCAAGGTGTACCTAATAAAGTGGTCAGTGAGTGTAAATCCATGCAGTGTATATATAAAACAGTCTATCTGGCATTTCAGGTTAATGGGTTGCCTTTAAAGTTTGGGAGTGCTTTTCAAGGCTGATCTGAGCTGATGAGGTGGATAGCAGCCTTGATAGCAGTGTCAGTAAGTTAGAACTTTATTGATTGATTTATTGGTTTCTGAAAAATGCAGAATGAAGTCCTTACAGTACCCAGTTTACACCACAAAAGTTACATAATGCTGAATGGAGGCTAATGGAGAGCTCGGTTGCTGCTGAGAGTAAAGCCATGTTTCCACCAGGGGGTCCGGTTTGATTCAGTTCGGTTTGGTATGGTTTGGTACGCTAAACCCCAAAATATAGGTCGTTTCCACTGAGCGATCCGGCTCAGTTCGGTGCGGCACGCTTTTTTTGGCGTTTCCATAGAGAAAGGGTCCCAAAAAACCGACTCGTACGTCCCACTTTTCGGCACCCTTCCGTAGGGGTGCCAATCTTATCTAACCATACCAAAAAGGTGGAGCTACACACACAACAATAGGAGCTGTACTGACGTCACGTTAGCACGTGACTCAGCTGCTCGCCTCCGGGCTTCAGACACGGAAGTCTGCGCTGTGAGAATCGGGCGAAAACGGGAGAAAAGCAGACTAATATCTGCCTAAATGGGAAATATTTGGACTCGACGGAGATCCAAACTGTTTCCTAGTCTATGGATATTGGTATCTGGCTGCAAATCAAGTTTCCTGACGTTTATCTGGATGATTTTAAGAACACAAAGCAGAGCCTGAGGGCTCACATCAGCCTGATCCATCCACGATGGATGAGAAACTAAATTAACGCAGAAGTTTTGTGAATACAAAGCCTCTGAACAGTTCATTCTCATCTGTAACTAGTTATTAATCTACTTCTTATGTTAGGTAACCTGTGAAAACATCGCTCTGTGGTTGCTGAACGGGCTCGTAAAACTTCAGGCTGCAGACTATTTTACAACGAGATCAGCGCACCCCGGATTTCTAACTTAATCTAGCTTGATTTTAACACCAGCTGAACTTTTACTTTATTTTTAATATGGCGAATTCTCACAGTACAGCTCTAAACGTTCATATTTTGTCATATAAACTGTTCTAGACTAGATATATTCACATACGACTCGAACCGTCTCTGTACACGTATTCCATCAGCTGAGAATCTGTACTGACCGCGGTTAACATCATTAAGATGTTATTATTTTTTTTTAAAAGCACTTTCAGCTGAAATAAAGCTGTTTACTGCTTATTACTGACTTATTTCTGTCACTCATCCTTTCTATAACTCTGCAGCTGGAACAGCTGACTCGCGCTGTCTGTGACTTTACATGCATGCTTTTACAGCCCCGCCCACCCAAGTGAGAGCACGGGTGTCTGTGAAAACGCAAACTATCTGCTCTTTCAGGTTAACTTTTGAACTACTATTTTAAGGTGGAAAAGTCACATTTTATTGCTTTAATGCTTTATGACTGATTATAGGTTGGCTTCTTTTGCACAGGAAGTTAATTATCTAGTAAAGAGCACATTCATTATGTTAAATGCATTAACATCTTTGCTTCCTTTGGTGTCTCCCACCTCTAAAGGAAACGTTTTTCATCAAAATTCTTTCAAATGAGGCTTTAAAAAATGGAAAGTATTTCCATAATGTCCCTCACAGCTGCCTGTCTGCAGTCTGTGTCTTGTGCAGCTCTGAAGCCACATTTTGAAGCCTCTGTAATGTGCTCTTCCTGCTGGCTTTCCCATTTAGCTGCCTGTCAAGCGTTTCAGTCTGGTATCTGCAGAGAGGTTACTGACCTGGGAAAGAAACAAAGAAAACTGACTGAGGATCTGTTTTCCATGCAACGGCTGCCCGTTGTCACTCCATGAAATGGATACTTTACATCTGTCGTGGAACTCATTTGATACTAAAGTTAGTGTAGCGTATCGCCTCCCTCTCAGTTTTATGGTTTGCCAGAGATCATGACAGTTTATTAAGCTCAGCGCAGAGCAGGGGAAGAGATTTGGGGGCGAGATTTCCAGATCCTGTCACCATTGTCTGTAAAAACTCATTTATGTCTTTTCCAAAACTTTCTTTAACCTTTTGTCCGTAATTGTCGCTACTTTTTCTGGCTTTACAAAGATCGCTCTGCTCCTCTCGTTTGTCAAAACTTTCTCCAAGGAGCCTCCATCTCCAACAAATCTTCACCGCTGCTTCATGAAAAGTCACGACTCTGCTGAACTCTCACTGACACTTAATCACGCTCTCTTATTAATCCCACCCTGTCTGTGTTGTCAGCATAACGCAGCAGTGGTTTTCCCTTTACTCAACTCTTTAAGAAATGGGCGATTACTAAAATGCAGCCAGATGTTGGATGTGTCTGAGGTACCATTCTCACTCTGCTAACGCTCCTCTGCGCCAACTGGCGTGTCGTATCAGAGGGAAGTGGTTCAGTTTAGTCTGAATAAGCAGGCTTTAGTGGTAGATGAGTGGTGCTGAGGCAATCTCCATGGTTGCCAATACACAGAGCAATTACTGTGCACACATCTGTCGGTGTGGGATACCTATCACTTTTTTTTTTTTCTCTAGCGATCAGGCAGGTCTTCATCATGATGCTCGGGCCCTCAGGGCATGGTGCTAGGGTTCAATAGGTTCTACATTAGCAAGTCAGTGTGTCTTTATGTTTCCCTTAGCGAGCCACCGCCTGATGAAATTACCATAGTAAAGGTAGGGAGTGTCTCTGGTTGTAAGAAAAGGGTGAAAGAACACAAAGGCAGTGGTCAAGTAGAGGTGAAATCAAGCAGTGGTCAAAGAGACTCATCAAAACAGTGAACCGCTCTTATTGATTATCAATAAAACCAATGACAATTGATCCAACCACTCTTGGAGACCTCCTATTTTCTTAGCAGTGTTCCTAGACCTATAATTCCCCATCTAACTAAATGCAAAGTAGAATTGTGTTAAGCAAAATAAAGTCAAATTAATACATCCTGTAAACAAACTTCAAACTGAATTGGAAAAAAACATCCAACCATAATAGTGCAAAGCTGGTTTGTAGAATGTGGCTAATGTTAGCAGCGCTAGCACCGCAGACTTTCGATCTCTTTGAATTTGTGTCCATATTTCTAAACTGACTATCATTCTTTGAGGCTTTAGTTATATATCAGTATAATCTTACACAGTCTCTGCACATCTTTAACCTCCTGAGACCTGAGCTTTTGTCTGGAAAGCATTTTTAGTTTCTTGCACCTATTTAGGATGAGTAGGGTCTGATAAATCAAAACATCAGCTCTTTCTACAAACAGGAATTTCTTCAAAATTTTCCTTTCCAAAATTGAAAGAACGTTCCCAAGAATCCAAAGGAATTACCTAAAATTCCTGTGAAAATTCTTAAGCACATATTTAAGAATCCCAAAAAAAGGAGGGCACACACTGATGTTGGATGAGAAGGCCGGGCTCTCGCTCTCCGCTCTAATTCATCCCAAAGGCGTTCTGTCGGGTTGAGGTCAGGACTCTGTGCAGGCCAGTCAAGTTCATCCACACCAAACTCTCTCATCCATGTCTTTATGGACCTTGCTTTGTGCACTGGTTTACAGTCATGTTGGAACAGGAAGGGGCCATCCCCAAACTGTTCCCACAAAGTTGGGAGCATGGAATTGTCCAAAATCTCTTGGTATGCTGAAGCATTCAGAGTTCCTTTCACTGGAACTAAGGGGCAAAGCCCAGCTCCTGAAAAACAACCCCACACCATAATCCCCCCTCCACCAAACGTTACACTTGGTATAATACAGTCAGACAAGTATTGTTCTCCTAGCAACCGCCAAACTCAGACTCGTCCATCAGATTTCCAGATAGAGAAGCGCAATCTGTCGATCCAGAGAACACATCTTCACTGCTCTAGAGTCCAGTGGTGGAGTGCTTTACACCCCTGCATCCGACGCTTTGCATTGCACTTGGTAATGTATGGCTTGGATGCAGCTGCTCGGCCATGGAAACCCATTCCATGAAGCTCTCTACGCACTGTTCTTGAGCTAATCTGAAGGCCACATGAAGTTTGGAGGTCTGTAGCGATTGACTGTGCAGAAAGTTGTCGACCTCTGTGCACTATGCACCTCAGCATCCACTGACCCTGCTCCATCATTTCACGTGGCCTACTGCCTTATGGCTGAGTTGCTGTCATTTCCAATTGCTTCTACTTTGTTATACTACCACTGACAGTTGACTGTGGAATATTTAGGAGCAAGCAAAAAAAAAGGAGTTGATTTGGATTTGAATATAAAACTTTCATTTAATGTAAAACGTAAACAAACACCAAGTAAACTTAGCTTAAAATAAATACTTTTAAATAAAAAATACAATAGCTTACTTAAAGGAAGAAATAAAAATAAATAAATGAGAAATTAAGCTGAATAAATAAAGTAGGTAACTCAAATCAAAAGGAGTAATAATTTTGTTAAATCATGTTTGCACCCTTTCTCAGGGCATTTTATTTTATGGGGCTTCCTAAAAAAATATTCCGAAGCCTTTTCATATGGGAAGTCCTCAGGATCAGGTTCATTAATGGATATTTTCAAGCAGGCAGGTGATCTCCTTGCAGACAATTGTGGAGGTCTGTTTTCACCTAAGGATTAATTCAAAAGATAATAACTTTGTCAAAACTGTACCACTAATCCACAATCCCCATCATTATCACATAAGTATGGGCACTGACGTCTGTTCACTCTTTCATGTGTTTCCTAAATGTCTACAGTGTTTTGTAATACCTCCTGTGGTCCAGACTGTGTTGCCTCCTCTTCAGGATGAGGCCTTTTTAGGTGCTGGAAATATTTTTTAATACTCAACTGTGTGAATGAGTGAACATCCGCGTCAGAGTTAATAACTAACGAGCAGAACTGCTCTATGCACAGCGCCACCCAACCGGCGGCAGCAGCTCAACACGTCTTAAATAGTTAGCCTGTTGGCTAACACTACAAACAGAATGAGTTAATGTCTATGCACATGTTGAGCTTCCAGCTACGTTAATATAGAGACAGGCTAACATAAGATGATAAGTTCGAGCCGTTCAGACTTCTGGACTTGTTTGCCCACGTATTTGTATCAAGACGTCTTTATGATAACGCTACTTACGTTAATGCTGCTACGTCTTCTTCTTCTCTGGCGGACCAAGTGTGTTAAGAAGCATGTCTTCTTCTTTGGTTTTATTGGCAGAGGCAATGCATACCGCCACCTATTGTACCAGAGTTGTAATGACATGCTACATTCACAGAGCAAGGGTGAACAGGTAGACAGGTAAATCTATTTGTGGCGGGTCTGCCACAAATAAATGAATGTATGGGAAACACTGAAAAGGGCACACACTGATCATACATGTGAAATTTGAAGGCAATCAGATCTTTCATATGAGAGTAATGCCAACTTCCTGTGAAAATGGCAAAATGCTCACCATCACTGTTGAAAGATGGATGGGCTATGGAAAAATATCAAGGCCTTTCTATAAAAATCAGAGCTTGACAGGTTAAGCACAGTAAGAGGAATGAAGATATTTGTGTCACTAACCCTCACCATTGCCACTAGGGGTGCTATGAGAAGATCTTGGTATGTAGGCGTGTTCAGTGTCTTTCTGTTGTGTTGCTAGAGAATGTTGAAGATCATAGGACAATGTAGTCAAGAGTTACAATAGACTAAAGTCATTTGTTACCATCAAAAAAGGCCTTATCTTGAAATGGAGATGAAGCCGGTGGACTTCCTGTTGGGATTGGGTCCAAGACGCTTGTTTGTAGGTCTGATGATGGCCCATACGCAGACCAAAAATCATCCCACATAGGATGAAGGGTTTGGGAATTCTGAACGTTAAAATCAAAATTAAAAGGAAGAAATTTCTTGAAGAGGGCGCTGTGAAGGAGTAAGGATATTGATGCATGAATGAAACATACTGATGTTTTCTCTGTTCCTACACAACGTTATAATCTTTCCCTTTAGAAACAGATCCAGCTTGTAAGGGAACATTTGAATTCATACTCTCAGTGGGCCTTGTTTCTCTTAGACCACATTAATCACAATTATTTCTATTAACATTATATATTCACTTGTTGTTTAAACTGCATTGATTTCATCAGTGAAAATCTGCAGTAAGGAAAACAGATGCCAGCCAAACACGGGGTCAGAACAGTTACCCCTGGCATGATTAATTTTTAATCATGTGCAGAAGAATGAAAGTGACAATGGCCCACCTCATTAAGTGATCATGAAGTTGAGGCCACAGGGCCGGTTCACAGGCCATCCACACTCTATGAATGTAATAACGTTGCAGAGAGTCAGCCAACACCATGCAGGAGCTAAATTGGAAAATCACATCCAATTACGGCTTCAGAGGCGACGAATTTCCCAGAAGTGTCACGACAACGAGATCACAATGACAATACCAGAAGGTAAAGAATTCACACAAAACAGAGCAATGGATCTGATCATTCATTATAATAAGAAGAGCTCAGTTCAGTCCCCTTGGGTCAAGCTGACTGACTAATATAGAAAATAAGTTTGCAGTCTGGTTTGAATCAGTACAGTTCGGCACAGTTTGGTAGAACACATCCTGACCTTGCATGTGTTTCCAGAGCCAGTGTGCATCTTGCCTTGCTTGTAGTGATGTGACTTTGTCACTTTTAAGAAACTGCGATCATGTGGCTCAGCCCATAGGAGCCAACCTACAAACATAGTCTTAAAATCATTTCTGCGTAGCTTTTACTATATGCTTTAGGTCATTCTCTTGCTGGAAAAAAAAAAAATCTTAATTTTACCCTCCACTTTCCACAGATGGCTGCTGAGAAGCATCCCCACAGCATGATGCTGCCACAACTGTGCTTCACAGTGGGGATGGTGTGTTTGTGGTGATGGGCAGTATTTGATGCCAGACATAGTGTCTTGTCTGATGGCCAAAAAGCACAATTTTTTTTGCATCAGACAAAACAACTATCTTCAACTTGACCGTAGAGTGTCAAAGCACATTAGCAGTAAAAGACACTCAGGTTGCTTAGAAATTGATTAAAAAGATTGATTCTAGAACTACATCAATGGTAGTGATGAAAATGGTTAAAAAATTACATAACCCTCATAAATGTCTTTCAAAATCTGTCTAAGTAGTAAAGCTAATGTGTAGCTAACACTGACAGCTGTATTTCCACACAGGAAAAGGTTTTGGAACATATCAACACAACAACATTTTTTAAATCCTGCTTCTGACTGAGATGAATCTAAGCAGTACTGTACGGACATACTCGATTAGTATGCTCTGCACATCTATGTTAACTAAATCTCCATATTCATGTGGGACATTAGGATGATTACCATAATCAAACAAGATCATCAAGAAAACTGGCAGCCTCTGGCAGCTTTAATGCTACATCTTTACTGTGAGTTGTCAGGTCAGATACAGCAGGAAACTGTAAATATTTACAGCACATGGATGGAGGTGTGTGTTTTCAAAGACATAATTACTGGTTAGCTTATACTGGAAAGAAATCTCCTCTAGAAATGTTAAGAGCTATGATATCAGCAACATGATATGGTACAAAGTACCAACTTTTTTTCATGAAACTTTGGGAGGATAAAGGGGAGAGCTGTCTGGGGCCCAGCTGAAGTGGGGGACCACGGAGGTCAGAAAAATCATGATCAACTGTAAAGTTAAGCTGTGATAACCATATTTTATATTTAACCTGAATAATAACTCATCAAATAAACACTTTTTAAAAATATTTTGAGCCATATTAAAGCCTTCTAAAAAATGTAAATCCCTTTTCTTAAAAACAGATTTAATGGTTAAAAATGGTTAAAAAAAAAAAATGTTGGAAACGGTGGTGAAGTGGGGTTTTGAAAGTAGCAGGTATGGGTTACATATGGCAAAAATCTGATACAATAGTCAAAAATGGGTGGAATATTTGATAAAATGGGAAGAAAAATTGGTTTAAACTGGCACAAATGGGTTAACTGGGCCAGAAAAATAGGCAAAAAATGGTAAGAAATGGGTTAAACTGGGAAAAATGGGCATAACAAATAGTGAAATGTGGTTAAAATGGGCAAAAATAGGCTTGAAAAGTGGTACAAAAAAGTGGTTAATAGTGGCAATAATGGGTCAACAACAGGTGGAAAGTGGCAAGTGGTTTAAAAGTGACAAAAACAGGCAGAAAAAAAGTGGTGGAAATGGTTCAAATATGACAAAAATGGGTATTAAGAGGCAACATTTGTGGGAAATAGTGATCAAAATAGGAAAAAAACTGCAAAATTGGTGTAAAGTGGCAAATTTGTAATTCAAAAAGTGTTTTTAGTTTTCTTAAGATATCTCAAGACCCCCTTTCAGTGTCTTGCGACCGCCAAGGGGGTCCCCACCCCCAGGTTGAGAATCACTGGACCGAAGCACCAAAATTTTCCAGCTCCGCTAAAAATATAACATGAATGTAAACACGTTAAATTTCACATAAAATGTGAATATCTCGGTAATTAGGATCAAAGTAGAAAATGTTTGTTGTTTTTGCATAGGGAGAGAATGGAGACAGACCAAAAGCTAAAGTTAAAGATGGTTTCACTCTTCTCCTAACCTGCTTCAGCATGGGTTTGTGATTGTTACGGGGGAGGTTGAGTTCTACTGTAAGCCGGTGTTTACATAGCTACTACTGCTAGCTATAAGCCATGCAAAAGCAGAAATTTGATCAGAATGTGCCACATTTCTTTATTAAAACAAGAGCAAAGAGCCACACTGTGAGCTTTTCTTGGCAGAGAAGCATTAGTTTGACAAGTTTTGCTCTTCCCAAATGCTTTCTATGGGAGTTTTCCCAGATGAATGTGAAACATGTTATATTAAACTGTGAATGATGACACTACTGTTCAAATTCATGCAGTTTTCTTGCAGCAATGTCAGGCTTTCTCTAATTCTTTTTAAGATGCAACGGCTGAATGTGACCTCAGTTTGCTGCCGTTGATCCTTAAAGAGAAAGTTTGTGCAAAATATGACAAACCATTATGATTGGGTGATAATTACAGCCTGGAGACGGCCTTAATCCATAGCTTGTGCAGAAAATGATAAACCAGGACCACAGTATTTTACCAAGGATACAACATCTGTTTTAAGTTTTTAGTTGATACTGCCAGCTAACACTTTAGATGTTAGCAGTGATAAAACTCCATTGTAAGAATTAAAAATTTAAGATCAGGGTCAAGCCTAAAAAACAGTCTCTCATGCTTAAAAGTAATTTTTTGTATCTCATTCCTTATCCACAAAGAAGTGTAAGAAGTGGTGTACTCCCTCTGAAGGGCTCAGATCTGGACATGGCTCCAGAAAGTGCCAGTTTTGAAAGATATAGACCAGGACAGAGCTGCTCAAATGTTTTCTGGGAAGCCCATCTTTCCTGGCAGGGCTTCTTGTTCACACGCCACCCTCACTACATCCTGGAGGTAGCCGAAGATTAAATCAAAACCCTGCTCTACTGTACGTCTTTCATGCTCTGTATCCCTCTCAGCTTTATTCATGTCTCGCTAAAACTGAACAAAGAGAGACTAAAGGGGGCTGAGGTATCTGCTTTCTCCTCTCTAATCTCTTTAAATCCATAAAGGAACTCCCAAAGAGCAGCTTAAGCTGACTCAATAAGAATCAGGCTGTAAATCAGTTAGTAAAACTCATGTGTAATGATCTTCATTCAGTCACAGAAATTCTTATTCTTTGCTAAATTAATTATCATAACACAGACTGCTTTGCTTTCCAAAGCAAGAGCATCATCTTGTCAAACTGTCTCGTGTGGAGCCACACGATCCTTCAGCCGAGAGGCCACAAACAACGCTAGAATTAGAGGAGAGAAACGTTGCTTTTGGTCCAGACAGCGTGTTTATCTGAAGGGCCAGAGAGAGCGTTTTCATCCAAGGCCAAGCTCCGTTCTCTGTGATCAGTCGGCCATGTTGCGGAGGAAATGCTCATTATGTGGTTGTGTGCAGGCCTTGTTTGTTGTGACCTTGAGGGTTCTTCCCATGGTGCTATGGGGCTCTGCAGAAAGAAAAGACTGACCACAGGAAACCGCCCGGGGGGAAGGAGAAAAAAGTGGACCAAACACTGTCAAACTGTACATGCTAGACCAGAAGATGGGAGAGAAAATGCACAAACAATTTTGCCGATGTTGTTGGATTTTGACACATATTACACTGTGTCTCCATCTGCCTGTCTATGTCTTAATCTGCTTTCTGTTTACTCCTTTCTGAACGTCTCAATTCTGCTTTTCCTGCCACTAAACCACCATAATTTCTTATTTTTTTCCTTTGGCATGTTAAGACAAAGTGTTACAGTGCCAAGGGTGCTTATGTAAGATGTACAATCAGCAGTTTCATTTTAACATGTGCTGCCTATAATGACCCACACACTTTCTCCTTGCATGTTGGGGAGAAGAGCAGAAGCTTGACTTCAATCTCATGTTTAACCAGATTAGCCCATCATTTGAAAACTTCAGCATTTCCTGCCAACTATTTTGTGTTAAAGTAAACTGGTCAGAGCCAGTTATTATCAGCCAATATTCAAATACATGATCAGTCAATTAGAAACCAATCACCTATTGTAAATATCCTGGTTTCTGCAGCTGAGTGAAGTGTAGTGTAATGTAACTGTATGGGCTATTTGAATCACAACCTAATCTTAGTATTATAATTGGCATCATGTCTGTCTGTTTTGATTTGCATGTCATGTCGTTACTCCAATTGTCCTTATTCCTCTCAGAGGACTTGTTAGGTGTACTGGTTTGAAACTGGTTACATAAACAAATCATAAATATGTACAGATTTTCATTAAAATCCAACATTGTTGTGCCTTTTGCTTCAGTTTTTGCTTCCTTCCCCGATTACGTCACTTAGCCTGTATAACACATATGCTCACTCTGCTATGATGCCGAAGAGAAAGCCTTTGCTCTCAAACTGTGGTGGACTTCACCATTAGGCAAAGGCAGGTGATTGCCTAGGCCCTTAGTTCCCAACCTGGGGTCCAGGAACCCCTTGGGGAGGGGCACCAGAGATTTCGGGGGGCGCAATGGCCTGTCTGCTTCCGAGGTTGTCTAAATTAGGTTCATTCAAACTACCTAAAATCATGATAAAACCTGCATGACTTTAAACTTCCTCCTGCACTGCTCTGTATTCTGGCCGTTTGGAATTTGAGAGGTTAACACTCTCATTAAAGCATTAAATACTGAGTGAACTTGCCACATTACACACTGATAGAAAGAGGAGAATCTCAAGATTTGTACAAAGTCCAGCAGTAATGGCTCAAAGATTCATAGAAACCGTAACTAACCCTTTAGTGTGAGGAAAACACAGGAGAAAATCTGAACAAATCTTAATAATCCTGGTATCAGATGAAGGTAAGGGTCCAACAAACAAAGCTACCACCTTTTGACCTCAATTAGTCCCAAAAGCATGCTAATTCAAAAGGTTAATGCCACATGGCCATCTTCTAGGCCTGTGCCAGGCCCCATCTCTCCCAGCTGCCAACTCCACAATGCACAAAGTTGCCCTAAGCACCAGGACAGGCTCATCGGGTGCTGGGCAGTATGCAGTGAGCTGGATCAGGCCCAGGGCAGGCAATTGCCGTTTCTGCGTCAAGCAGCTAACCCTTCCCAACCCGAGTCTCTTAAGCACGTCAGATGTGGCGAAGAGAAGTTGTCACAGAGCAGTCCAGCTGGCACCTCTGGCCATCATTTAACATCCAGGCCTCACAAAAGTATAGTAAGACTGGAAGGATCTCTGACTTTTGTCCACATGCTCAGATAACAGGGACGAGTCTGCAGTTGATCTCAGCCTTGCAGTTAGCTTGTTGATGGACTACGCTGCCAAGATAGGTGGACTGCTCCACAACTTCCATGCTCTCACGATTCACAGACACGGATTTGATGGCAGCATCCAAGGCATCCCCAAATGCCTGGATGTTTGTTTTGGCCCAGGAGACGTGCATAAACAATGCATCAGCCTCAGAAAGTTAAGAGTCCCTACAAGGACATCTACAGTCTCTGCAAGATCACAGTATCATCAGCAAAGTCCAGATTAGTGATCTGGACTTTAACAAATGACACTCCACAGTTGCTGATGTGGCGCCCTGGTTATTTGTAACAGTAGGATAAAGCCCAGAATTGTTGCTCATCAGTTTCTGTTATCATATTGGTCCCCCCATCTATAATTTTCTGGTTAAATTACATTTATTTAGATGCTTTTTGTCACTTTAAACAGGATAAACTCACCTGCTTGAGTGTAATGTACCTTCAGAGCGATATCCGTTTTTGCCAGTAGGTGTCAGTAGTCGCGCTGTTTTGTTGTCAACTGACGCTGCTCTCCTGGCTTAGCAGGAAGTAAGCTTAGTTGTATTGCATTAGACAGTCTGTAAGGAAGCATTAGACGCTGGTTCTCAAACAAGACTGTCCTTCTGTTATGTTTGCAGGTGAGAGAGAAGTGCACAAAGGCTATGCACATTTATATTAAGTTTATCTATATTTGAGAAGTAAGTCTACATGTTAGAACCGTTCTTTTTGTCATAAAACAAGGATGTAAACTAGCGCTAGCATCCGAAGCTAATGTTAGCATGTGAAGCTCGCTAGCGGTGTTTAGCATTTGTTAACTGACATAGCTGTTAAGGTTGTTAATAGGTACAATGTTTGTAAGATGTCATATGCATTACTGGCTATCAGAAATGTATTTTGTCAAGAATAGCTGTACATTTCATGTCCTTATTTGCACTTTGTTCAGTTTGGATATATTTAGTCAAGGTATATTGTTATCTGAGTTACATGTAACTGTAAACTTAGACTTAGCAGGAAGTAAGCTCAGTTGTATTGCATTAGACAGTCTGTTAGGAAGCATTAGACGCTGGTTCTCAAACAAGACTGTCCTTCTGTTATGTTTGCAGTTACCAAGGCTGTAAATAAAGACCACCTTTTCTTATGGAACCACATTGCCATCATTCAGTGTGCGTAACATAATTTGGCGAGCCATCCAGCCAGGAGAAAGGACATTTATGACTTCAGAGATACAGTCTCACTCCAAGGCACGAACCTAGGAATAAAGAGACAATCGTGAGCCAAAGATGGAGCATCTTCAAGATGAGACAATTGCAGTGCTGTGGACACTTGAGATATCAGAGCTCATCAAGGTATGCAAGCATCTAAAGTGCAGTGAACCAGCAGGGAAGGGATTTGAAGGACAGTCCCGTCGTGCCCTAATTCGGTTAGCAGAGAGCACTCTGGATGAAATAGAGGAGAGTGAGGATTCTCAGGTGTTTCAGCAGTTCATCATTACTCTTGGGTCCTTCATAAAATCATTACAAAGACAAGATGAAGCAGAGAAGTTACCAAGTCAAACTGAAATCAAGAAACTTGAACAAGAGTATGCACAGCTTCAGCAAGCTCAGGCAGAGGCACGTCGTGCTCTTGAGAAAAAGATTGAAGCATTGGAGAGCCAGTTTAGTGGCAGCACAGTGGAAAGGAGAGGGAACCATGTCAGATCCCACCACTCCCAGCACAAGAACTGACATTGAGAAAAGACTTTAGGATCTGGGGTCAGATAGGAGAGGCTGGACAACAGGAAAAGTTGTCATTCACAAGTTTGACTAATCAGATTGAGTCAGGACTTAAGAAAGGCTACTCAGAGACTGAGATTATTGAAGCTGTGATCAAAGCAGTAAGCCCAGGCCTACACCTGAGAGACTTATTGGAAGTTAAGCGAGACCTCACACTTCCCACACTGAAAACCATTCTGAAAGGACATTATAAAGTGGACTCATCATCTGACCTGCTCCACAGACTCATGAACATTTGTCAAGATCCCAAAGAATCATCTCAGGCATTTTTGTTCAGAGCCATAGAGCTTAGAGAGAAGCTCCTCTGGAAGTCAGGTGACGATGAGGAAGGAGAGCAGTTTAGCCCAGATCTCATTCAGCGCAAATTCCTCCGTTCACTTGAGACTGGTTTGCTTAGTGAGGCAGTGAAATTTCAGCTGAAACCTTACCTTAACAATCCTCAAGTCACAGATGAAGTTCTGATAGAAAAGATAAATGAGGCTGCTAGTCTTGAGTCAGAGAGACAAAGCAAGCTAAGAAGGAACACTACGGCTAAGCCACCTCGGGTGAATGAGATTCACACTGAGATACATGTTGATCACAGCCAGTTACATCCAAACAGTGAAACAGACAAAAAACACGAAACACAGACATCAGAGAGCGGAAGAGCCTCTACAAAGAAAAAGCAAAATCAAAGTAAAGAACCAGATACAGAGACTATCAAGCTAATTGAGGGTCTTAAAGCTGATGTTCTTGAAGTGAAAAGGATGTTTAATGAGACACTAGAGGCTACAAAAACCAGGTCCAAAACTGACCCTCAGCCAACACCCACTGCAAGATGGACCAGAGGATGCCCAGCGTGTAAACAAGCTCAGGTCAGTGACACATGTAAACACTGCTATCGCTGTGGGCAGGACGGCCATCTGTCTCGTGGCTGCAGGCAGCGCAGGGCCATGATGGGAAACGAGAAGGGGCTCCTGAGCAGGGACCCTCAGTAGCCCAACCACTCCCCAGGTCCCAAGAAAACAATGTTTCCAGGAAATCTTCAGTTTCACAAGAGCCACAAAATGTTCATGTTGGAAGTTTTTCTGCCACCTCACAGCAAGACAGCTGCAGACCCCCAAGTGAAACATCTACCGGGTACATACCCTCACGACACCAATCAAAGCTCATCAGCCTTATAGGAAGAAGATGTCTTGTTCAGTGCCACCTAGACAAGGTTCCAGTTGAGGCTCTGTGGGATACTGGAGCTCAGGCAAGTCTCATCAACAATGAGTGGCGGAAACAGCATCTTCCACACAGCACTGTCAGGCCACTCTCTGAGCTTTTGGGAGCAGAATCACTGGTAGCCATAGCTGCAAATGGAAGTGAGATACCATATGATGGTTGGATAGAGACAGAGTTTTATTTGGACGGTGACACACAGGCAGAAAAGACTCTCCATGTTCCGATGCTTGTATCCAGTGATCCAAATGTTGCTGAACAGCCCATTATTGGATACAATGTGATAGAGGAAATAGTGGCTAAGTGGGGGAAGCGGAAGCCGAAATCACAAAACATTCAGAAAATAAGCCAAGTTTTCTCAGTGTCAGTGCAAACAGCAAAGTCCATGTTAAAGCTACTACAGATGTCAGACCCAAGGCAAAGCGTGGGGACAGTGCAAACAGGGAAGAGAGGGATCCACCTGGCTGCTGAAAAGATAACCACCTCTTATGTTCGTGCACATGTTGGAGCCAGGTTTGCAGGACAAAGCCTGTTGTTTGTCCCTGATGTTTCATCACAGCTGCCAGAGGGTCTGGTCATCCAAGAAGGACTAGTTACGGTGAGTGAGGAAAGGTCAGTTTACATACCTGTCTCAATAGCCAACACCAGTAGGCTTGATGTCACCTTAACTCCACGTACCATTCTAGGACACCTGGAAGAAATAAAAGCAGTGTATCCTGTCTCATTAGAGTCTGCTGACACCACAACAGCTGAGCAGAACACTTCACAGCAACATATCCAAGTAAATGAAGTAACTAACAAGCCGCAGCACAGTCACAAGCCGTCACAGTGGGATCCCCCTGTCAAACTAGACCATCTTAGTGAAGACCAACAGCAGACTGTTAAACAGCTGTTAAGAGAGGAATGTCATGCTTTTGCTTATGATGATAAGGATGTTGGATGTATCCCCACGTTAAACATGCACATCACACTGCATGACACCACACCTGTTCGAAAAACCTACATATCGGTGCCAAAACCTCTCCATCAGGAAGTGAAAGAATATCTTCAAGATCTGCTGAATCGTGGGTGGATTTCAGAGTCAAGGTCCCACTATTCCTCTCCGATTGTGTGTGTCAGAAAGAAGTCAGGAGAGCTGAGACTGTGCTGTGATTACCGAGAGCTCAACAGAAAGTCCGTCCCAGACAGGCATCCGATTCCCAGGATCCAGGATATGCTAGACTCACTATCTGGCAGCTCTTGGTTTTCAGTCCTTGACCAGGGAAAGCATATCACCAAGGGTTCCTGGACCCTGAAAGTCGCCCTCTGACAGCCTTCATAACACCTTGGGGCTTATATCAGTGGAACCGCATCCCTTTGGTCTTACCTCAGCACCAGCAGAGTTCCAGAGAAGTATGGAGGACTGCCTGAGGGCCTTCGTGATGTAATCTGTCAGCCTTACCTTGACGACAACCTTGTTCACTCCCCTTCTTTTACCAGCCATGTTGAACACATCAGAGCTGTCTTGCAGAGATATCAGAAACATGGTGTCAAACTCAGTCCACACAAATGTGATGTCTTCAAACGCCAAGTCCGTTTCCTGGGGCGGATGGTATCAGAGGAGGGATATACAATGGACCCAGCTGAGATAGCTCCTGTCCAGGCGCTCGGGAACAAACCGCCTTCAACAGTGGGTGAGTTGAGCAGAGTTCTCGGCTTTCTCTCCTACTACCGAACCTACATTCCAAACTTCTCTAAGATTGCAAAGCCACTGTCGAGCTGCTGACCCTCCATCCAGACAGAGCTTCACCACCTGTGACAAGAGCCAAGGCGAGCAAGGTTAGTGCAAAACAAAGAGCCAGACCACCACCCAGCACACCTCTCTCTTGGAACAAGAATCATCAGGAAGCTTTGAATAGGCTGATTGACTGTTTAACAGAACCACCTATTTTAGCCTATCCTGATTTTGAGGAGCCATTCATTCTCCACTGTGATGCGTCGCAAGAGGGCCTGGGGGCTGTGTTATACCAGAAACAAGCAGGTATGATCAAAGTGATTGCATATGGGTCACGAACACTTACACCTCCAGAAAAAAACTACCACATGCATTCAGGAAAGCTTGAATTCCTTGCTTTAAAGTGGGCTATTTGTGAACGCTTCAGAGATTATCTTTATTACGCCCCACATTTTGTTGTATATACGGACAATAACCCCCTAACATATGTCCTTACGACAGCAAAACTGAATGCCACAGGCCATAGGTGGGTGGGTGAATTGGCTGACTTTAACTTCACCATCAGATACAGACCTGGCAAGAGAAATGCAGATGCTGATGGTCTCTCCCGGTTGCCTCTTGATATCAACCAGTACATGGCCCAGTGCACAGCAGAAGTTAAACAGTATGTCATCAGAGCTGCTGTGGAAAGTGTAGTGTTGCAGGGAGACAGCTTCTTCATTGAGACCACGGTTGCTAGTCAGAACGCCATCAGTTTAGTGCAGGACACCACACTACTGTCAGCTGGAAAGTCTTTCACGCAAGAAGAAATCAGACAGAGTCAGGAAAGAGACGCAGTTATAGGCAGATTTCTGTACTTCAGAGCCAACAACTATCTGCCCAATGGTTGCGCTTTGAAAGCAGAATCACCTGATGTCAGAATCCTGTTGAGGCAGTGGAATAAAATGCACTTAAATGATGATGGAGTCCTTTACAGGAAAGCTAATGGTAGAGACCAGCTACTTCTTCCCAAAGAGCACCATGAGACTGTGTTTAAAGAACTACACAAAGAAATGGGGCATTTGGGTACAGAAAGAACTGTGGGTTTAATAAGAGACAGGTTCTATTGGCCCCGGATGCAGAGTGATGTGGAGCATTTTGTGATGCATGTCTGTGAATGTCTGAAAAGGAAACGACCCAATAAAGCAACAAGAGCTCCACTGACCCCTATCACCACTACTTACCCCTTCGAGTTGGTGTCTATTGACTTTTTACATCTTGAGACATGCAAGCATGGCTATGAGTATATTCTAGTGGTAGTGGACCACTTTACATGCTTTGCACAAGCATATGCAACAAAGAACAAGTCAGCAAAAACGGTGGTCGACAAGATCTTCAACCACTTCTCCCTTAACTTTGGTTTTCCAGCAAGGATCCATCACGACATGGGAAGAGAGTTTGAAAATCAGTTGTTTTCACAGCTGCAAAATATCTGTGGTATGCGTGGCTCTCACACTACACCGTACTGGCCACAAGGCAACGGACAGGTGGAGCGTATGAATAGGACACTCCTTTCCATGCTCAGAACCCTGACTGACACTGAAAAGGCAGACTGGAAAAGCTCACTAGCAAAGGTAGTGCATGCTTACAACTGCACTAGGAGTGAAGCTACAGGGTTTTCTCCTTACTACCTGTTGTTTGGTCGAACGCCCAGACTCCTATTGACATCTTGTTTAACTTGCCATCACAGGAAAAACAAGGAAGTTATGAGGAGTATGTGGACAAGTGGCAGTCAAGGATGAAAGAGGCTTATGAGATTGCATCAACCACAGCTCAGAAAGAGGCTCAGAGAGGAAACGACACTATGACCAAAAGATCCATGGAGTTCAACTGAATCCTGGCAACAGAGTTTTGCTCCGCAACCTCTCTGAAAGAGGTGGCCCCGGTAAGCTGCGATCGTACTGGGAGGATACAGTGTATGTGGTGGTGTGTCAAAAGAGCCCTGATGTTCCAGTGTATGTGATCAAATCAGAGAGAGGAGGCAAAACCCGCACAGTGCACAGAAATCTATTGCTCCCCTGTGACTGCCTACCTGTGGAGCAGCCCATAAGGAAACAAGACAAATGGAAAAGTGGCCTGAGACAAAGAAGAAAAAGTCCAGCAACACTCACAACATCAAGACACAGACACTGAGAGTGAGGAGGATGGTGAACTTGTGTGGAGGGTTCCACAGCAGCACAACTATGACCTCAGACACCGTGCTCCTGCGGTGGAGAATTTCAACCAGCAAGATGGTGAGCAGGATGTACAAAACGGTGAGCCAGATCTACAGTATGCTGGAGGAGGTGAGGACTTGGAGCTGCAGGTGACACAAGAGCATCATGATGTACAGGGAGAGCCAGCGGAACAAACACCTGATGGGGATGGAGAATGGGGAGACAGGGACTCAGGACCAGAACAACCATCTCATCTGGCTGTGTACACTCATCCTCGGAGACAAAGAAGACCTCCAAGGCTGCTGACGTACGATGCCTTGGGAAAACCTATGGTGAAACGAGCTGGTATGGACTGTTTTGAGGTGGGTACACCAGCACCCTGTTTAGACAGATTGTGGAGACCTTGGATCTTCACAGGACCAGAGACAATGTGTAAGAGACTAGAATAACTCATTTTGGACAGATTTAAAAAAAAGAAAAAAAAAAAGAAACAAACAGATGGACTGCATTGTGTTGACTGATATTACAGACTAACATTATGAAGCTGAAAAATAATGGTGTCTTAGAAATGTAAACAATGTAGAAGTTGGTAACTGACTAAAGGGAAGTGTTGGCCGATTAAGGAGTCAAGTTACTGAAGGGAATTCATACCAGTTAGGTTACCTTGTTTACAGATCTTTAAATCACATACAAAAAAAATGGTTATCTTTCACAAGTTTGGATATTTTCTTCCAACCAAGTAGTATCGGCTCCCACTGTGATTTTAAAGGTATTTTAATTAACAGTGTAGACAATGCTTTCAGGGAAGGAATTGCCGTTTGTGTGTAACCACGGTAGTTTTATCAGCAAAGATATCATTATGGCTCAACACAGATATGCATACTAAGATAACAAGAAAAAAAAAATGTTCAACATTTTATTTTCTTTTATTTTAAGCAGGGGAGGGTGTGGCGCCCTGGTTATTTGTAACAGTAGGATAAAGCCCAGAATTGTTGCTCATCAGTTTCTGTTATCATATTGGTCCCCCCATCTATAATTTTCTGGTTAAATTACATTTATTTAGATGCTTTTTGTCACTTTAAACAGGATAAACTCACCTGCTTGAGTGTAATGTACCTTCAGAGCGATATCCGTTTTTGCCAGTAGGTGTCAGTAGTCGCGCTGTTTTGTTGTCAACTGACGCTGCTCTCCTGGCTTAGCAGGAAGTAAGCTTAGTTGTATTGCATTAGACAGTCTGTAAGGAAGCATTAGACGCTGGTTCTCAAACAAGACTGTCCTTCTGTTATGTTTGCAGGTGAGAGAGAAGTGCACAAAGGCTATGCACATTTATATTAAGTTTATCTATATTTGAGAAGTAAGTCTACATGTTAGAACCGTTCTTTTTGTCATAAAACAAGGATGTAAACTAGCGCTAGCATCCGAAGCTAATGTTAGCATGTGAAGCTCGCTAGCGGTGTTTAGCATTTGTTAACTGACATAGCTGTTAAGGTTGTTAATAGGTACAATGTTTGTAAGATGTCATATGCATTACTGGCTATCAGAAATGTATTTTGTCAAGAATAGCTGTACATTTCATGTCCTTATTTGCACTTTGTTCAGTTTGGATATATTTAGTCAAGGTATATTGTTATCTGAGTTACATGTAACTGTAAACTTAGACTTAGCAGGAAGTAAGCTCAGTTGTATTGCATTAGACAGTCTGTTAGGAAGCATTAGACGCTGGTTCTCAAACAAGACTGTCCTTCTGTTATGTTTGCAGTTACCAAGGCTGTAAATAAAGACCACCTTTTCTTATGGAACCACATTGCCATCATTCAGTGTGCGTAACACTGACCCTGTTGTCAGTTATTAAGTAAATCAAAATGCAGCACTTGCTACTGTCAGCATAAAACATATTCCATCACCTTGTCTGCTGGGGGTCCATCATCTTCCTTGACTCAAAGAAGCAGGGGTAAGGTCCCCCAAACTTCCTGAAAAGTCTCATTTAGGGATGCATAAATATGTCAAATTAATTTTACATTGGCAAGTTACATAATGTATAGAAGAAGACACAGTTTATTCTTGAAATGAACAAAACTAACTCATTCTGAAAAAAGTTGTAACCTAAAAAGACAAAAAGAGTTTTCCTTTTTTACCACATGGAAAAATGTGTAACCTTCACTTCTCTCAATAAGCCTCTCAAAGACAACATTAGAGTCTGTCTTCAGCTGTCAGCCTGTCAAACAGTACCAAACATTTCTTTACTTTTCCAACCACTTCTCAGACAGCTTTAGTCAACGCGCAGCTTTATTCATGTTTCAATTTATTGCATCATTGGTAACGTCTGTCAATGTGTCATCACAAGACAACACAAAGGTGAAGAGGCTGAGCTCTCCCACTACCTTATGATTTCTTTATTGTACAAAATGCCGACATGGGAAATAACGACTTTCAACTGGGATACTTAAAAGATATATAAGACATTTCAATAGTACTGCCGTTGGCAAGGGTCTATCAGTGGGAAATATACAAGGGGAAGTGGCTGGATGGTATGCAGAGAAGAAGAGGGGCTCTCTCTTAGAGGTAAGTCCCCAGGCTGAGCTTTATAACACAAGGCAGGGACATTTTGTGGAGCCCAAGTTTTGAAGTATGGATTTTTCTAATGTTTATAGAGTTTCTTTGTTATTTGGATTTGGTATCCGATGCAACAAATGTTGAGACAGGCTCAGTCAGTGGCCCTAATGGGCAAAATACAACAATCTGTGCACTGTGATTCTGTCCTCTAAAATATTGTTATGGTTTGTGGTTGGAGTCAAAAATAAATCAAAACAAGAGAGTGTGCATAAGGAGTCCATTTTTGGTTAATGGATGGGTCAGACAGATACTAGACTTTCTTCAGGGAGACAGGTTTTAAATGTGATAAACCCGCAGCCAGTTTAATCTCAATACTGTCAAAGACCAAAGAGGTTCCCAGGCGCCTATTTCACTCGGACAAACACCCATTTAATTTGGAGGCCAACAGACCAGTCTAAAGAGGATAAAATACATAGGAAACAGTCAAATTTATCCCAGGTTCATTGTGTCAGTGGGTACGGTGTGTGCCTGATATACTATGTAGAGCACGGCTAATGTTAGCAGCTAGCTCCACTATCCTTCAATCCTCTTTGCATCGTGCTTTGATATGTGGCCTCTTTTCACTTTGATTGAGAAGTTATCCCATGACAGTGCCAATTTATTTTGCCCCATATCACTGACATTTCATAAACAGTTCTGGAGACTAACTTAACACTGGCTTCATTTCCAGGATGAAACCCTGGATGTTACAGGCTTTATTCATTGTGCTACAGCTTACTCACATAAACACATACGGGTGCTTAGGGAGTGGGAGTGTCATGAGGACCAATCACAACTAAGTATACTGAAGAACCAATAAGAAAGCTTATTGCAAGTACCTCAGTGTTTCCCATACATTCATTTATTTGTGGCGGACCGCCACAAATAAATTAGGCCCGCCACAAATAGATTTTGGCGCTACCTGTTCGCCCTCGCTCTGTGAATGTAGCGTGTTGTTAAAATGACTATATCATGAATATCTGAGTATAAATTATGTGGAAGTTTTGAGCCACCAGGGTGCATTTCTCGCTGGAGTTTTGCTTCTCCCATTGTCCCTGAATGCATCTCTCACAGCAGAGCACTGTCTTTTTATCCTCCGCCCATCCAGAAAACTCCTGCACATGCGGCCAGGTTTTTTTACATCAGCGGCGAGAGAAGCATGGGAGAAGAAGGTAAAAAGAGCAGCGAGAAACAGCGCTGGATCTGCAGCGTTGAGCAGTCGTTCAACTTTGAAAAAGAAGAGGTCTAACTCAGGCGGTATTCGATAAAATATGCCGCAAGGTGACTCTGAGATAACGGCGGCAGTAACACAGCACATCACTTAAGACATGAACCCAGTGTTGTTGAAAAGCCAGGATTTAAAAATCTCATAAAGACATTTAACCCAGTATATGAGATTTGCCTGGGTGCGAACATTTTGCTGAAAACTCCCTGCCAGAGTCGTACAGGTCAGAGAGAAAATGGTCCAGCAGCAGACAAATGTGATCCACTTCTCCACAACAACAGAGACTTATCTCAGCCTTACAGTTCAAAACACTGACAACAAGTAGTTAAAATGTTCCCGCCTCCAGACAAGCTTTTTCTCCTTTTATTGAACAAGGTCTAAAGATGCTCTGGTGTCATGAACTTGTCAGAGACTGCTCCAGCGTTCATCAGCACAGATAACGGACTAATATAATCACAGCTGTGAGCCTGAATGGAGGACTAGACTGCAGGGTTTTGGCCTCTAGCTACATGCAGGATTGGTGAGTTTTGTGTAGGTTTGCTTCACTCATAATGAGGGAGATAATCATTTTATAATCAGCAATAGTAAACATAACACAGAAAACATTTCAGGACTTTCCATACACTGTAAAAGAGTATTTCATGATTTATGTATTTTTGATTTATTAGTAAAAGATTGAGTAAAGTCCTTTTTAAAATAAAACTGCTAAATTTGACTTTATATTGTTTTTCACTTTCTGCATACAATTTTGTTCAAAATTCAACAGAACAGTCTATTTTTATCACCAAACTAGTGTCATTTGGGGCAAAATTAAATACAGCTGCTGAGAGGCCATTTCAGGATATAGCAAAAATATATCTGGATATCAATTTTAGGCCTTTTCTGTTTTTTTGTTAGGAAGCCCTGTAAAATAAAATGCCTCGAGAAAGGGTGCAAACTCTGCAGGACCAAAATTTAACAAAATTGTTACTTCTTTTGATTTAAGTTACCTTCTTTATTTATTCAACCTAATTTCTTGTTTATCTATTTTTATTTATTTATTTAAATAAGCTATTGTATTTTTTATTTAAATGTATTTATGTTAAGTTTATTTGGTGTTTGTTTACATTTTACATTAGATGAAAGTTTAATATTCAAATCCAAATCAAACTCCATTTTTTTTTTTTTTCCAAATCTTAACAGTAGGAAATTTTGGTATGACACTCTATGACAGTCAAAATGTTTTCCTGAACCTCACCAAGTCATTTTGCTGCCTATACTTGAGACATGTGTTTTACAGTGAGATTGAGCTCTGCATGTGCAAAACTGTCTGTCGCAGGATGACAAGAGCAGAATTTTTTGGAGTTGGGCTTCTCCAAACTGCCTTGACAAGCAACAATGACTGGAAAATAAGAATGCACAAATCAAGACAGGTACTTCTGCAGTGTAGTATTCAGGACCTCATGCAGCTTATGTACTTATCACATATGATCCCAAAAAGGAACCACAAAAAAGGAGGTCAGAAACATGCATGATACATCAAAACAACTCCATTAAAAAGTCTGGTAAGGAGTGATTTAAACACCCTCAAACTTCAGAGAAGGTCAGCATCAGCAACTTTCAGTAGGTTCTGTGCACTAAATCAAAGTTAATTAAAGAGCGTAAGGACGTTTGACAGTGTAAGACGTCTTCATCGTCTTTATCTGTCTCATTTTATAGAGTCAGACCGTCCACTCTCCACACTTACAAACAATAAATCTACAGAATGTCTCCTTAAAAGCTCTCCCCGCTAAAGACGACAATCATTTTCTAACACGACCAAGCCTGAGGTACGCAGATCTGCTGCTGTACCTCGGTATCATGAGCTTGTCAGTAAAAGAGCAGAGTGACCTGAGGGCCAAACATGAAATACATAGATGAGCATGTATGGTCAACACAAACTCACTGTGTGAACCGACTAAAGACTCTGCAGCAGTAAACATAATCATACATCTGAAAAATGCTGTTCTGCTGATGTAAAGATTAAGCATCAGAGATAAAACCCTTCACTTTTGTACCTGATTAATGTTGCAGTCATATTGTGTAATCCACTGTTTAATGTGTGAAGTGTTTAGAAGTATTTAAGCCCCCCCAACAAGACTGGAACATATTAATCACTTTGCATAATTTAATTCTGCTGATATGGAAATGAGGCTATAATATCTTCAAACTTGCAGAGCCTGAGGCTCGGAGTGTGTAGTGGAGAAAATGCGTGGGAATGACTAATGTACTATTTCTAAAGATAAATCTGAGATGAGATGAAAATAAGTGTATTCAGCAGAGCAGGGGGGCAGAGGTCAGCTGCCTGTCTCTTGATTCTGTCTCTGGATTTCTGTCAGAGTAATCAGATTTGGAGGAACAAAACACCTCATTTAATCCAGTTTTGAGTTTCCGGGTTAGGAGCCCTATCCCATTCTCATCATATTCAGGATAAATTTGGTTATTCATATCCATGTATACATGAAAAAGTTTTCCAGTTTGTGATCTGATTTTTGCCTATCTCTTCAGAAGCTCAGCATCTGTTGCACTAGAGAAGCCAACATCAGCACATGCCATCTGCCATGGTGGCCAGCAAATCACGCATCTCATCCAAGATTTTGTAAAATTTGAATGTTGCTGGATCAAAGCCACTTCTTTCAGTCTGATGTTTGGCCTTCTAGTTATGCTCCCTCTGTACATGACAAGAGTTGTTCCTCTTACATGTTGGGAATCCGGTGCCCAGTCACCTGTTTACCACAGACTTGAATGTTTCAGCACTTTAAGAACTTCAAATTATTTATAATTCTTCCATTACCCAGAGAGAAAACCAATCATCTTTGTTGCTCCATAAGTAAAACCCTTTAACTGATATGCCACTTAGCAATACATCATATCGCAACTCATACCATATCACCACAGAGCCCTAGTCTTACTGTATTGTGTCATACTGCATCATATTGTACTGTACAATACTGAATTCTACTGACTTATATCAAAGAGTGTCATATCATACTGTAAACCATCATACTTCATCTAATCCTATCGTTCTGTATCTTATAGTATGTAACTGAAGCATATCATACAGTAACATGTCAAACTGTATCTTATCGAATCAACTGTATCTCATTGTGTTGTATCTTATAGTATCATACTCTATCTTATCGTAGTGTACTCTATCTTATAGTATCATAATGTAACTTCTCATACTGTACTCTATCTTATTGTATTGTTCTGTATCGTAGTGTATCATGCTGTATCTTATAGTATCGTACTGTAACTTACCATACTGTACTGTATCTTATCATATTGTTCTGTATTGTACAGTATTATGATGTATCTTATCGTATTGTATTGTGTCTTATAGTATCGCACTGTATCCTGTTGAACTGTACTGTATCCTATAGTATCCTACTGTATCTTATAGTATCATACTATATCTTATAGTACACTACATCATATTGGACTGTACTGTATCTTATAGTACGGTACTGAAACTTATCATACTGTACTGTATCTAATTGTACTGTACTGTAAACACTCATTGTGGGAATTCACTGAATTATACATCGTACAGAGCGTTTATAGAAGACAGTGAGGAAAAAGCTTAATGCAGAGCAGAATACTAAACACTCTGATTCTTCTCCATTACATGTGCAGATTAAACAAGTTAACAGCAGCAGGGATAAATCAGTCTCTGGTTATTTTGCTCTTGAATTCCAGCACTTAAAAAATAGTACCCAGAGGATACAAACCTGTACAACCTGATGCACCAGACACCAGCAGAATAAATGCATCGTTGATCCTGCGTTCCAGCATGCAGCTGGTACAAGCCCTGTGGCCCCTTTTTAAGAACCCAGCTGCTGTGATAATCCTGTTATCTGCCATTAAAGGTGCAGCACAGGGGGGGTGAAGGGCGTCATGCAGCTTGAATGTTGATGCAGACACACTAGAGCACCGGGGTAACACCTCACCTGGCTCCATGCGTGTCAGGTTAGCCCTCGCAACTCCAGACGAGATCTAAGCACTTGGATGGCATCCAGACGCACTCCGACGTACGTAGGTGCACTCGCAGAAGCATTGTTAGCGCTGACAGCTTGCTTCTTCATGAGATCTTACTCCACACTCAAAGGGTACATTATTACATGCCAACATGCTGGGAATTGGGCATGCATAATGTATGAAACTTCGAGCATCAACATATGCGTGTGGAACTCAGGCATGTGCAGAAGCTGAGAACAAAACCAGCTGTACACTAAATCAAACCATCAGTCAAAAGGAGAGACAGAAGCTCACCGCAGACGCAAAACTCACTGATGTGAAGTCTTTCCTTTGAAGATAGAACGCTGAAACTGGTTTATGTTGAGGTACAGATGAGGGATGCATCAAACGTGTTTACTCACTACTGATATGATGATGTTTGAGTGAGATCTACCTATAAACCACCCAAACCGCTCATATTTAGAGTCTACTTTTAGACCTTTTGCTCCAGACATCACTGTCTGTTCCATCCAGCTGACTGGATGCAGCACAGGTTTACTGCATATGACATACTTGCTGTATGTACTTTAACATGAGGCATGCAAATGAGGGAAATCAATCTGAATTCACCATCCAACTGTTACAACAACCTGAAGCAATGATTCAGAGATAATGCTGTCTGATCCGTGCTGCTGCTGCATCCTCTAACCAGGAACAAGACTTTCAGCTTGAACTTTTGCAAGATGGACAAGCATGATGATGGACATGGAATCTGGCCAATCCATCTGCTTTGCAAGGTAAGTAAGGGATGCATAGTACCACTGGTTCATTCTGAGAAAGATTTAGCAGTTTTAATCTCAGTTTTCAAGAAATAAAAATAGTTTCCCATAATTTTGTCCATCTCAGCATGAAGCAACCTTCCAAATTTAGCAAAAGCCATATTTATGATTTGTACTAAGCCTGCCCACAGAATTGTCTGGGCCCCTGAAAAACTCAGAGAATGGACCCTCTCCAGCTGTGATCTATTAAAGATATCAATGCATGTCTGTTAGATCAGTAGCATTGAGCCAAGCATCTTGGCTAACAGTTCCCTCTTTTTGGAGCTGCCAGACCATTATTTGGTTCTGAAGTTTATTCATGCCACTTTTCAACCACTTGTCACCACTGTTTATGCTCATTTTTACCTCCTTTTCCACTTTTTCCATCTTGAACTCATTTTTGTCACTTTTAACCCCTTTTCACTACGTTATCTTGTCATTTGTGCAAATTTTTTGCCACTTTTAACCCATTTTAGAAAAACTTGTTTGCACTTTTTTATCTTTGAACCCATTTCTGCCACTCTTTGCCCATTGTTGCCACGGCTGATAAAATTTGTATCACTTTTTAGCTGTTTTTCACCATTTTCCATGAAACTTGTAACTTCAGAACCCCTTTTTCTTTATCACATTTTAATGTCCTTTTACTACATTACCTGGAAATTTTTCAACTTTTTTGCTACTTTAAATGGATATTTTAATTCATTTTCCCCATTTTTGCCTGTTTAACCATTGTTGCTACATTAAAACCACTTTTTAGCTGCTTTTAACATTTTTTTACCCATCTTTTCATTTTTGTAACCCATTTCTGCTGCTTTTTATACCCCTTTTTATTTTAAATGGCCATTAATATAACTTTTTTGGCAATATAACTTCTATTAATCTATTTTGCCCATTTTTGCAACTTCTAAACATTTCTTTGCCACTTTTTAACCACTTTAAACCATTTCTCACCTCTTTTGCATTTTTTGTAACTATTTTTTTCACTTTTTAACCCTTTTTCTATCTTATCACTTTGTCACCTTTTTTTCTATATTTTTTATGCTACTTTTAACCCATTGTTGCCATAGCATCTCCACTCATTTTTTTCATTTTTGTTACCCTTTTTTTTCTTACTGGGTAACCCCGTTTTAGAACTTTATCACTTTTGAACCCATTTTTTACTTTATCTGGCTGATTTTGCAACTTTTTTGCCACTTTTAATCCCTATATTGCCTATTTTTGACATTTTTAGGAACTTTTTAACTGCTTTTAACTATTTTCCACCTGTTTTGGCATTTCTGTAACCACCATGCCTCTTTTAACCTCTTTTCACCACTTTTTGCCATTTTTCATCATTCTTCCCTGAAAGTTGTATCACTTTCTTCTTCTTTATTTTCTGGCATCGTCATGTGCACGTTATGGCTTAATTATGAAGTTGCTTTCCTAATGGGTTAGTTCAGGTGTGCACATCCACATCGTTAACACTACCAATCAAAGGTAATTCTGTTTAAAGAAAAGGGGTTTACACTCTGTAAAAGGCTATATTGCACTACATTATAAATAGATAACATTCACTGTTTGTTGCTTTGATTAGAGAGGTTATTAAAGCCTTCATCGCCCCTCGTGGGCCGCCTTAATCAGTACCAAGTGATATACAAACCAAATTAAGGAGTGAAGTGGTTGAAATGTCTGTTCATTTGGGGATTCTTTAATTTAAAGCCACAGTATCACAAAGCTAATCTGACTTTATCACAGGTAACTTCTTTTTAAATTGATTTGTGTCTTTGTGCTCCTTCAGGTGAGCACTTATCAGACACTCTGCAGGTATCCCATCAAACAGCTGGCTCTGAGGACAAAGGAGAATGTGTCTTCCCCACCCGGCTGTGATCCTGGCTCCTGATAGCTTCATCTGTGTCGCTACACTGATACAGAGTATTGATAGCACCACTCTGGTTTCCCAGCAGTGTCACAGGGTTCAGTTCTCCCGCTGCCCGGACCCTTATTCTCTTTACCGACAGTTTTTCCACTCTTGCCCATTCTGCTCCTCTCTGTTCCCCTCTTAGTCTTCATTTGGTGTCATCTTGTTCTTCCCTCTCCTTCCAGCTCTCTCTCTCCCTGGTTTCTTCCTTCATTAGTCTCTGTGTGACCTGGACTACTCCACTTCCATCACTTTGCCTCTGAGGCTTTATGCCGTGATGCCACTCTCTTGATGCTCTCCTGTTTGGACATGTTTATCCTCTAACTTTATTCAGCGGTCTCAACCCACTAATTCTAGGTGGAATGATCTGCTGATGTGCCATCTCCAGCCAAATGTGTATGTCTGTGAGAGCTGAGGAAGAGGAGTTCACTGAGGATATCACATTGTTACTGAGAGTACTGACATTTAGAAAAAGCTGTATGAAGAGCTGTCAGTCAAAGAAGAATCACGGCTGTTTAAAATGATGTATAGAGAGATGGTGTGGAACCGTGCCAACATATGAATATTTTTATAAAAGGTCTAAAAGGTTGAAGCTCTGCCAGTAAAAACACAGCAAAAGTGTTGCTACACTGAAGACAAATACTTGCAGCTCTGTTTGATGGTTGTGCCAAGACATCTAGATTTTAGTTATTGATATCAATATAATCACTTTTTAATCGCTTTTCACCAATATTTATGCTCTTTTTGCCACTTTCGGTCCCACTTTTTCCACTTCTAGCTCATTTTTGTCACTTTTTAACCCCTTTTAACAACCTAAACTGGCTATTTTAGCAACTTTCTTGAAGCTTTTCAAACAATTTTTTTTTGCCTAATTTTTGCCACTCTGTGCCCCTTGTCACCACTGTAAAACAATTTTTTGTCACTTTAACATCCTTTTTTAAACATTTTTGACCCTTTTAGCATTTTTGTAACCCATTTTTGCCACTTTTAACCTTGTTTTACTACTTTTATACTTTTTAACCCTGTTTTTTACTTTATCTAGCCATTTTTGCTATTTTTAAGCCCCATTTTCCATTCTTTGCCCAATCTTGCCTTGTTGAGCCGCTTTCAAACATTTTTGTCACTTTTTATACACTTCTGTCATTTTCCACCCATTTTCGTATTTTTGTATTCCACACTTGTGATTTTATAAGTCCTTTTTAGTACTTTATCACTTTTTAATCCCATTTTACAACGTTATCTGGCCATTTTTGACACTTTCTTTCTTTCTTTTTATCTCACTTCCGGCACACTTAAATAATTTTTTGCCATTTTTTAACTGCTTTTCACCAGTTTCCACCCTTTTTTGTCGCTTTAAAAACATTTTTACTTCATACTGCCATTTTCTCTTAGTTCATCACTACTTTTCACCCATATTTTCCTTTCTTTACCCAATTTCACCTGTTTGACCCACTTTTGAATATGAAGAGTTCATTTGCAAAAACAGTTAAACGCCATTCTGGTAAATAATGAAAAAAATAATAAAATTAACACTTTCACTTGAGCTTTCTTCTCATCTAAAATCTTAAAAAAAATTAATTAATTATACTTATTATGATTATACTTAATCAACTTCAGTCTGATTGATATTTCAATGAAAAAATACAGTTTATGACAATTTATAACAACTGAGTTAGCTGATCTTACAAATGAATTCTTCATATTTTTATGGTTCTTTTTTTTACCCCTTTTTGCTCAGTTATCTAGCCATTTTTACATCTTTTGCTTCTTTTCCCCCATTTTTTTCTTTTCCCATTTTTGGGGTGGCAGTTCCTCAGTCTGGAAGGACTTGGGCTGGGAATCGGAGGGTCGCCAGTTCAAGTCCCGTTCAGACCATATCTGGACTTTGGCCTGGTAGCTGTAGAGGTGCCAGGACATTTTCCGAGCACTGCCCAAGTGCCCTTGAGCAAGCACTGAACCCCCAAGAGCTCACAGCAGCGCTACAACGAGGGCAGCAAGGCCATCACTCTGACATCTCTCCATTAGTGCATGTTCTTGGGATCCTGTTTGAGCATGTGTATTTGCATGTAATTCAGCTTATCATTTTCATTTTATTTATTCATTCCAATACAGTGATTGGAAAGGAGCAGGATGAAGCAAACTTATAATACCTGACCCATGTTTGTGTAGCATGTATAACAATAGAGTGTAAACTTTGAATTTCCCTTTAGGGATTATAAAGTATGACTTCACTGAACTGAACTTAACTTTTGGCACACTTTAATAATTTTGGGCACCTTTTTACCACTTTTCACCATTTTCTAACATTTTTTGAATTCTTGTAGCCCATTTTTGCCTCTTTTAACCTCTTTTCACCACAAGTAATGTGCATAATGCATTGTTAAAGGCTTTGTCATTGTCCCACTTTGTATCTCACATACAAAATGCTCACATTCTAGAAATCTTTGATGAGTCTGTCTTGACATGCTCAGTCCCATTTCTAGTGGGAGGGAAAAAATCAGATCAAAATTTTTTATGGCTGGATCATGATCTCCATTTTATTCCTGATTATTTTTATTATTATGATTTTTAAAGGCTAATTTTTAAGTCTGACAAAATAAAATCTTATTTTCTGTATAATTTTTCTAATGCACAAAACTGAGTTTTCAAGAAAACTGTAATTCTAATCTTTTCCTGTGCAACAATGCAGGAAATATTAAAATGTCTGTCACACCTGGTGAATCTGAACTCCCTGGGTACAATGGCCCACCCACACCATCCAAATAGCCCCCAGGAGTGAATTTATCACTCATTCTATAAATCACAGTGAATAATTTAGGCTATCAAGATACACTAATGATCACTCTAGAGTCACTTAGAAACTTAAACACTAAGAAGGCTCTCGGTGCATCACTAGTTGGAGTGGGAATGAGAACATCCTGGTTCTTGTTGCAGCTAATTTCCACCCCAGTAATTCATTATCCAATTGAACATGTAGTGCATGCTGTCATGATGATCCATAGGTTACCAAGCATGGCCTTTTATAGCTCTGCACATTGTGGGACACATCTGCATACCGATCTGCCAGGTAAATTATTTAGACAACATATGCTTCATGTTCTCAACAACTGCCAAAGCACCCTCTGTTCTGCCTCTGGTAAGACTGTATGCATTAAAGCTAGTAATACATACCAATCCAGTATTAAATTATTCACTATCTTTCACCAGCTTGAGAACAGTCCATCACATACAGGGGTCCACAGGGGGGTGAGCCAGTTAATTCTAACAAAACTCATTGACAGCTTTCTCCCAGTAGGCCGGCTTTAATGCATGGGTAAAGCATGAAAAGGATGCATATGCAAAATACCAGCTCAGCGGGGCTGTACTGGTTGAAATGGTGAAGTTAAACTCCATCAGAGGTTTGCAGGGGTACAGAGGAAGCTCTGAGGTGATTGGCTGATGAGAATACTTCCTGGAGATGCCTTAGCAACACAGCTGACACCCCCTGCTCGACCGTCCACAACCAATCACTATGAGCAAATATCCCCCCGGGGTCAGGTGAGCAGGCCGGTGGTAATCACTGCATCCTCTTTCACGCGGATGAACGTGAAAATGAGAAGCCTTGGAAGATGAATTAGAAAGGGGGAGGAAAAAGTGTGGGAAGGAGAGAAGAGGAGAGGAAAAAATAAGGACTCCCAGGGTGATGGAAGGAGGTGTGCTTGCTAAATTATTTTGTCTGCTAAAGTCTGATCATTTTGTATTTCAAGTGTTTGGACAGCTGATATGAAAAACTCTGAGAGAGTCTTCTTCTGGGTAATTAAGAGAGTCTATCTTGCAAAAAAGTGTTTTGTAAAGAGTCTTTTGCAGCTCTTTGACTTGTTCTCCAGGCTCTTGTTTGATTTCTGTTTAATAAAACCCACAGCTAAATCAGCATAAATGAGAGTCTGCATGCAAAAACAGAGAAGCTTTACCAGTACAGCATGCTTCCTCAAGGAGTGTTTGAAGAGAACCATGGTACCATTTTTGTGTTGATCTGTTAAATATGGAGCCACATTCAACAGTTGGTCAGCTTAGCTCAGCAAACAGACTTCAAACACAGAGACATAGCAAGGTTTCCTTGTCTTATAGCAACACAGTCTGTCAGGAATCATTAAAGCTCACTGGTGTGTGTTTTACATTTCTTATTTCTAAAAATGAAAAGGAGTAAATACAATTTAATTGGGTGTTATTCAGAGGTTTTGTCTGGATTTCTTGTCCCATCCCTGACTTTATGTGAATAAACTTAGATAATGGAGGATCAGCCACTTATTTAGCCTTCAGATCAGCCCTCAGTTCTGTCCAGGCCCGCACAAACCCAGTGAACGCCCGCTCCCCAGTTGTGAATTATTGATGCAACAATGCATGTTTGTTGGATCAGTAGCATTGGAGCTAGCATCCTGGCTAACAGTTCTCTCATTTTAGAGCTAAAAGTATGTCAAGCTGTTATTGGGTCTGATGTTGAAGTTATTTGTTTGTGTCATTTTTTAACACATTTTCACCACCATCTCAGCCCATTTTGCAACTTTTATTTGCCACTTTTCAGCAATTTTACACAATTCTTACCTGATTTACCTCTTTTTTTACTTTACCACATTGTAACTGCTCTCATTACTTTATTTCTATCAATTTTTATAAAATTCAAACCAAGTTTTGACACTTTTACCCCTCTTCTCTAATTTTTCTGCCACTTTGACCCATTTTGACACTTTGTTTTTACCTCTGTTAACCTTCTCCCTCTTTTAACCAATTTTTACCCATTCTAAACCCACTTTAACCCATTGTTGCCCCCTTTCGATCCTATTTCAACTCAGTTTCCGCACATATTGCTACACTTAAGCCATTTTGCCATTGTTAAACCATTTTTTTCTACTCTCTACCTTCTGTTACCTTAATTAACCCCTTTTCCCACTTTAAACACCTTTTCACCACTTTATATGCACATTTTTTGTTGGTATAAACCACATTTGCTTTTTGTCAAGCTCATTTTGCCACTTGTAATCCTTTTAAACCACATTTTTCTGCCGTTTATGTCTCTGTTAACCCATTTTTGCCACTTTTTAATCCGTTTTTAACCACTTTTTCTTCACAATTACTCCCTCTATTTACCTATTTTTGCAACTTTGTATTTAATTTTTTTGCCTTTGTTAACACTTTTTCCACCTATAAACCCATTTTTGTGTCTTTTTACTCATATTTGCCCATTTTGATCCTAAGTAGCCACAGTTTCTGTCCATTCTGCTGCATTTAAGCCATTTTGCCTCATTATTAACCCTTTCAACCAAATTTTCTGTGCATTTATCCTCTTTTAACCATTTTTTGCCACTTTCCCCTTCCTTTTGCCTCCGTTAACACTTTTTTTGCTACTTTTAACACCTTTTCTCTACTTTTTCTGCTACTTTTGCCTCTGCTTACCAATTTGACCCCCTTTAAATCCAATGTCACCACAATTTCTGCCCAGTTTGCCACATTAAACCCATGTTTGCCACTCTTCTCGTTTTTTGCCTCCATTAACCCCTTTTTGCCACTATTAATGCCTGTTCACCAGTGTTAATTTTGTCAACTAAAACTATGACTAAAAATGTTTGTACAGCAATTTTTATCCATGACAAAAACTAGACAAAGACTAACAAAATTAGATCTGTGATGACTAAAACTGACAAAAAGTACATTTAGTTTTCATCAACATGACTAAAACTAGACTCAAATGTAATTTAGTTTTCCTCTAACATTCAAAATCTGTGACCTTTCTCCACTGCGGTTAAATCTTTAAAAAAAACAATGTATCTGTATATCCTCTGCCTCTCAGCTGTAGAAAGCAGGGAACCAAGGTTTGGTAAGGTGGATCAAACACACTACCATGACTTGGTACGAGATTATGGCAAGAAAATAAATGCTTGGACTAAAACTAGACTAAAATGTTTTTGAGTTTTCATCGACTAAAACTAGACTTAAACTTAAAAGGGTAGAAATGACAAAAATGTGACTAAAACCGAAATGCATTTCATATAAAGAGTAAAACTAAGACTAAAATTAACAATAGCTGCCAAAATTAACACAGCATTTCACCACTTTCCATGCCAATTTTTTGTTCATTTCAACCTCATTTGCTCATTTTTGCCACTTGTAACCCACTTTCACCACTTTTATCTCCTTGATTTTACAATTTTTTTTTGCCATTTTTGCACCGTCCCACCTAATCTCTGCTTCAGTTAACCCATTTTTGTGAATGTTACACCTGAGTTTTCTACAAGCTCGTCAGAGTAAGTGGCAGAGCCTTTAAACATCTGGACTTCTTTGAAACACACAATGAGGAAATATATTTGGATGAGTTGATACACCTGCTCCACAATAAAAGTACCTCTTTAGCATCCATGCTCATATTCACAAAATAACACAAAATGTGTCACACGAGATGTGCACGGGACAATCATTCACTGAGAAATCCCTGTTTCATTGCTGTTTTGTCAGCAATTTAACTGATTAGCCTACTCTCTGCAGTTTTTATGGTGTACAAACTTTCCAGAGATCAGTAAACAGTTTCACCTCTATATGACTTTAAAATAACTCTTCCATATGCTCATATTTAAGAAGATAATACAGCAGATGTGTCACACATTGCTGTTAAAATCATACACTGAGAAATCACGGTTTAATTGCTGTTTTTTCAGCTGAAGTGCTACATAAACATGTTTGAATATGGGTCTGTCTCTGCATAGCCAGCATCACAGGTGGGTCATGTGATGCTGTGTTAAAACTCCAAAAAAATGTGCATGCACAAAAACTTCATAAATAAGTCAAAAGACACAGTTTTAATGCTCCTCTTATTGTGTTGTCACCACCACACATACATACTGGGGCACAGAGACGTTGAGCCAATATGCCGTTATTATTTAGCTGATGAAAGAGCACTGCAGTTTTTACGATGCACAAACTTTCCAGAGATCAGGGAACATTTCCATTTATGTTTGACTTCAAAATAAATATTCAAATAAGGTTAATAAATACATATTTTTTGACACTACTACTGCATTATTTTGTTTTAATTATTTCCTGTAAAAATGATTGAATCTATTTAACTCCATGATTGGCATTTCTGTAAACAAACCAAAATATTACAGCAGAGGAGGACAGATGAGGGAAAGCCTGATGAAAACTAAAAATATAATCATTAAACTTGCTATGACTGTGAGCATCTTCCTCAAACAGCTGAGCAGGGTACCAACCCAAGGGATCTTTGATGTTTCATCAGTAAATCAAACATAGCTTCTGATGGTGAAGGCTAGCCAGCTTTCTTTGGCATGTCCAGGCTCTAAATTACCCCAACAATGCAGTACTTCAGTGCCAAATGCAGAGGTATTTTAGTTTCACTTGTCTGCATTAACACACTCTCAATATTTAGTACAAATGTTTAAGGTGGCATCTTGTGTCTATTTCAGGAAAAAGCATCTTTCTCTGTATGAAAAACGAGTGTTGTAAATACAGCATCTCTCTTCTGCTGAGTCTAACTATCAAGTCTGACAGAGTGGAGTCAGTATGAGACTTTGGGGACGAGACATAAACCATCAAGTCAGGCAATTACAGCACACATCCCAGTAAACCACAGAGACATGGCCAGGAATGTAAAAACCCTTCCAGGAAGCTGTGAAACATTTGTCTCCTCACTGAAGGCTACAGTGAAGTCGGGGGGAGAGGGAGAGCTTATCTTTTGGCATGACACACATCTCCAAAACCAAAATGGTAGCCAGAGAGAGCCAAATCAATTCCCTTAGCAGATGAATATTTCATGTCACTCTTTGCTCTGTTCCTATCTCAGCTCCAAGAGAGAGAGAGTCCATCCACCTAGAAATCTGCTTCTGTGTTGTAGCCCCAACAAAAATATGGCGCTGAAGACACAGCTTTGTTTTATTTATGTCTGACTGATATTTATGCTGAGCAGCAAGGATCTAAGAGTGCTCCAAAACAACACTGAAAAAAGACACTGATCATAGGTGTAGAAAACAGCTGTTTAAAAACTCCTATGAGGAACTGTTATGGTTGTTTTGATTCTTGCTGATTTTAAATATATATTACTAGGAATCCTTGTCACCTCCCTGCTGGGGTTCAAGATATCACAAATAACAATAAAGAAGAATTCAGTCTATATGCTGATGATCATGTGTTCTCCTGTAGGCCATAAAGTGACACTGAGCTTCTCTCCTCATCAGTTAGTGCTCCCAACTGAAAAACAAACGTCTTTCAGTTGGAAAATTCAAAGATATAACCTGTTAAAACAGATAGCTTGGAACTTCTCTGTATTATACTGCAGAAGTCTTTCTTTTCTTGCCAGGAAGATGGCTCCATAACAACCATTCAGCTACTCTGCTGAGAACTCAACCGGCAAAAAAAGTAAGGGAATTTGAGTTCGGCAGACTTTTGCTTCATTGTTACAATGCTTCTTGACAACAAATTTTATACCTTTGGAAAGCCTGTTTATTACCCTTTTAAATGATGCCACATTTGTAAGGAACATGCTTTTGTGGGATGAGCAGCAGAGCCGAGTATGTGGGTTGTGCCCATTAAAAATTTGCCAAATCTTCTCTGTTTGAGCTTCTGGTACTCCAGGTGTCTGATTGGCACCTATGAGCATGGGCCAGTCGGTGTATGCTCCAAGAATCAGCATGTTATGTTTGACTGATCTGGATAGCGCCCGTGTGACGAGGCAACTTCAAGCTGGTGTTCTGCAAAACCAAGTTTAACCTCAGTAAACCAACCATTTATTGAGGTACAACTCTGAAAACACACACATCTGGTATTAAAGTCCTGAGGACATGAGCCAGAGCTGACACTGTCCACAGCCATCATGCAGCAAACATGCGTGCCTGGTTGTCTGTCTCTATATGTCAGCCTTGCGATTGACTTGCGACCCTTCCAGGATGTCCCCTGCCTCTCGCCCAGTGACAGCTTGGATAGGCTGACCCCCAGCGGGAAAGACAGTAAAGAAAATGGACGGATGGATGGGCACTGATCACAGGTCAATCAGAGTGACAAAACTTGCTGTAGTAAGCTGGCAGTACCACAATACTACACAACACAAGCTGGTATTCGGAGAGAAGAGCAAAACATCTTTACCACCAAGAAAATTTTCCAGTGCAGTTATTAGCTCTTCTTTAAAAGAGTAACTAAATCTCTGGGTTTCAGCTGAGGTGCATCAACCCTGGAATTTTGAAACTTGTCTGTAGGATGTCACGGAAAAGATCTGAAAGAGAGGGGAGATAAGACATGCCCAGTTCCTTCTCCCTGCTGTCCCATTCATAACCTCATCACCATGTCATCACCATTCAAGATAGATTTACCACAGGCTACCTGAGTGTGACATTATATAAGACACAATTTCTAATGTAATGGACCTCATTTTCAGACAAACATTGTTTACTTGTGATCTCGGCTAACAGTACTACGTTGCTAAGTGTCACAGCAGCTTCCCTGATTGGCTGAATGCACCTTTAGGCTGGAAACATTCCTCACAATCCTCTGGTGGCAACGTCTCTGATTGGTGGAACGCAAATGTTGGCAGTGGGCTGCTATAAGAGAAGGCTCTTCAGTTGCAGTAGATGGTTTCAACCTGTAGAGCGCCGTCACAATGCACACTAATGAAGAACTGTTGTCAAGTTCTGGAAGAACTGCCGCTATAACTACATCCATGCTAATGTCTTCATTAGCCACCACTGTTTACAGTCTTGCTGTCCCTCCAACTAAACCACACCTGTAGCTACTGTCTATATCAGTTCATGACTGATTAGTTGTGCCCTTTCTTCTGTTAACACAAAGGCAAAAACATTTGTCCCTATTGTCATCAAATGCTTTATCTGTACCTCGACCTTCAAAATAAAAGCACTACAGATGTGATACAGGTGACAGGGGAAAGTGAAATCATAGAGCAGAGCAGTAAACATTTAATGGATGCAGTGTGGACAGGGAGCATCGATGCTGAGTATCTGCTCGTGTGCTGTTAAGCTACACTACAAGGGTGAATTGTCCTTTGGTCTTAGGAGTGCTGATGTGAAGATTTCTATCCATTAAATTCACAAAGCTTTCAAAGACACCTTCCTTCCTGTTCCTTCACTAAATGGGTACAAAATGTTGTTGCCTGGCAGCACCAGCAGCAACACGTCTCTGTGAAGCTTCCAGAAAAAAAAGAAAAAAAGAAAAAAAAACAGAGAGCACTCCCAGATGGCACTCGGGTCCAAAGGAGAAAAAAAATAATACAGCACAATCATCTTTTTTTATGAGATCTTAATAGTGCTACAAATGTCAGATCTGATGTATTACCGCGCGCTTGCTGCACTCAGATGTTCCCTGCGCTTCGCCTGGACAATCATTACGCTTATCAAAAGCACTTCATTAGAGGAATCAGGTCAGACGCAGAGAGAGGGAGAGGGAAAGAGAGATGGCCTGTGTTTGTGTGGATCCATTATCTCTGTCTCAGTCTGTGTTTGCATTTTAGTAGGTGTGTATGTCTAAGTCTGTGAGCAGGTGGATACACAAGAATAGAAACAGCCTTTAGTCTGCTTGGCTTCTTCTTCTTCTTCTTCTGGGTCATTAAGTGCACATTCCATGCATCTTTAAGTGATTTTTTCACTGAATGCAGGTAAGTACAATAGAGCTGGGCAATAGACCTAACATCATAGCTATGTATTTTTTAGCTGAATGCTGAAAGTTGATCCTGACATTTTTCTTTAATATATTCTAGGAACAATCAAACTAATTTGGTGAGAGCAATCCATACTTTGCCCAAGCAATGCAGGCAACGCCTCTGTCTGGGTGATAACATTGCATCATAATGAATGGTTGTAAATGTCAAAGAGGGAATTACCCTAACACCACAAGGACAAAAAATCACAAGCAGTTTATCTTAACACAGTCTGTTGTTAGCTCATGTCACTGCCTTCATCGAAAACTAACAGCCCCCTAATTACTGCGTTTCTGTTCATTGTGAGGTAAATTTGCCAAATTTGTCAGGCATGGTGGCTTACGGGTCAATAAAAGCATCATAACATAGAGATTTGTGACAGAAAACTGACTTTATCTCAGCTGTGGCACAAGCCAGGCAGCTGCGCTCTGGCCGTAGTTCGCTCTAAGGTCAGGGGTTAGGCTCATTGTTAAAGTACTTGTCTATTTTTCATTTGAACCAGACACACCAGGAACAAACTTCTTACCTGCTGAAGGTGTGCTTTAATCCACATTTCACTTTTCTTAAGTCCTGGATGATTAAAAGAGGTAGCCTGTGGCTTTGTCTCTCTCAAAGCAGCATCCCTCCTATCTATTAGCATTGCTAGACTATAGATTAGTAAGCATTTGATGATAGGCACATTTTATTCCTGCCAATTCTGTCACAATAAAAGCCCCTAATTCTAACAATCATTGAAGACTTTTATTTTAGAGATACTTTAGGAATCCGTTTTTAGCAGTAACTTAAAGGTACAATGTGTAGAATTTGGCTGCATTTCGCCGAACAGAAACGGTGTACATGGGATATAATGTTTATATGTCTATGTGAAGTATGTTAAAATAAGTGCACAATCATCCCCTTTAAACTTTCGTTTTCTTTTTACAAAATTAGAAAAAAGCTTTTTAAATTTACATTACCGCAGGTCGCCCTCACAGAGGCTGACATAACCAACCACCATGTTGTCTACGGCAACGTTTTGGGGACTGAAAGAGCGAAGCGCGATTTTTAAATACGAACCTGCCCGCCGGTCCTGAAAGCTACCTGGAAGGCAGGTGGAGAAGAAGACTGACCTATAATCTATAAAAATTATGGTTACAAAAATGAATGAATAAACCCTCACCTCGTCACTGCTGTAAATGATGTCCGGCTCACGATCCGTTTTGGTCTTCAAAGGCTCTCGTCGCTTAGTGATGTGAAGTTTTGGTAACAGATCGGCTCATTCTAAAATCTGAACGTTAGATGTCGCTAAAATGTCAAATTCTACACATTGTACCTTTTACAAAGACATCTTGTGAATGAGAGAGATGTAACTTCACATAACTCAGAAAAAAAGATATTAAGAATACCTGAGTTGTTTAATTAAGGATGAGAAAATGAAACTGAGACGTTTTAGCTCTTAACTGTCTGTCTGTCACGACGTAAATGTGTTTCTCTGGTGGCTTAAATAAAGAGAGTTCCAACATGGCAGCATAGCAGACGGATGAGTCCTCCAGCATCCTAGAGCAGAAATTACTCCTTAATTTTTTCATGATTTTGAAGATTAACTTTATAAACTTAAAAATGTTTTTCGTGATTGAAATTTGTCCTGCCTTTCACACAAACCAGATTTTTATCACCTTACAGGGACCTTGATATTTAAAACAGTACAGTTTCAGGGTTATCTGGAGTCAGTAAAGTAAACATGAAATGACAACTTCTCTGAGCAGGTATTGGCATCATAACCTGTTACTGAAGTTAGATCCTAACTTTAATATTAGTGATGTATCAATGCACTGGTAGAACATCAGGATTGGCTAATGGTAGCCATCTGATTTGTATTGTGAAACAGAGGCCTGTAGATGGGAGGTATTAGCTGGAAAACTCGGCTGGACCAAAGCATAAAGCCTTAGCTACTGTAGTTTAGGTTCAAAGATGATAACAACAGAAGACAAATGAGGATTTTACACCTGATTTAAGGTGGAAATGCCCATTTTTCAAACTGGGTTGAGGTTGGCAGACATTCTGCTATAGTAGTGTTACTTATTGCCTGGAAAAAAATAAAGATATTACAATAGCTAACACAGGGGACTATTGAGAACAACAACAGCAAGTTTGAAATGACACAAAACCAGTGCATGGATATTCATGGATGTAACACTGTTTTTAGATTAAATATGGACTGGTTTCGATGGATTATTATAATCAGGAGAGTACAGGAGAGCTTCTAAATGTGAGATGTGTTATTGTTTACATATTCAGTACCCCCCACTGTAGTCTCCTAAAATGCCGTGTTTGTGTTGAGGTTGATTTTAGGAAAGAAAGTCAGGATATATTTCAGACTGCAGTTACTTTTTTAAGCATCTTACACTGTAAAACAATTTTATATGAGGGGTTCAACTATGGATTTCTACTGTTAAATTCATACCCTCTAAAGTTAAAAAAAAAAAAAAAGGCTATAATTATAAAAAATAAATTTTGGTCCCTGGCCTGGATAAAAAAGTTAACAATCACAAAAACTGAACAATTAACAATAGTTGAAAAAAAAACAAAAAACAACAGCATCGGCCCTGACTTTCTATCCATCATAATTTTGGCTTCTGTTCTGCTCTGCTGTTTTGACTGACAAGAAAAGACAGACTTGTCCTGCTGTTCTCAACATCATGCAGACAGCTGAACTTAGCCTGACACCTCAGCTCACACAATCCCTCCAGCCACAGAAGAACCTAACCCCACCCAGGTCATCGAAAATCAGCTTCTGCTTTCTCACCATCCCAGCTTTGGCCTTAGCAGAACAGACCAGCAGGCAGTAAGCACATATTACATCCCTTTAAAAAAGAACTATTTATCTCATTTTCACACTGATTTTATTCCCCTCCTATTCCCACAGTGATTCACATAAAAAGCATCTCAAACTGGGAGTAAATATGTAATTCCTATGGGGGTTAGGATGTGGGCGAGGCATGCCCACCGCCACGCCACATGCACCAAGATGAAAGCTCAAAGACGCTGAGGGGGGTGTAAAACTCCACCTTTCCCCCTTGTCATCTTTATAAATAGCTATTAAGAGATATGGAGCAAAGGAGCCACTGGGAATTCAGACATCAGCAGCAATTGGACCAGCATGTTCTCCTTTCTTTTTAAAGAGAACAACAAACCAGGCAATAAACAAACTTTCATCCCTTGGCTTGCACATACACAACTTCACACAACACCAGAGCTGATTGTTTTGTGAAAGCAGGGCGGCAGGAGACGAGAGAACAGCTGAAAAGGTGGCAAATACACCTACCTTTTTCTGGTCCTCCAGCTTTTGACTCGTCGATTTCTTGCCATGTTTGCTGGCTTCCGGTAAATCCATCCCTGGTCCAAATCAAAAATTACTCCACAGTTAAAAAAAAAAAAAAAAAAAAAAAAAAAAAAAAAACACAGGAAAGAAGTTGAAGAAAATCCAGATGGCTACAGTTTGCCGATGAGGGCCTGCGTCCGGCTCACGCCCTCACCCGGACACAGGCGATCCATGGTATCCAATCTAAGGTTTAGAGTCTCTGAACGTTACAGAAGCTGGGGAGTTTAAGGGTTAGTGGACGAAAGCCTACCCAGAGATTGTCATTTTGATGACAGGACCAAAAAGCACAGTGATGAGTATTTCCAGCCTGCAGGTTTTGTAGTTTTACATGAAGATAGCGCTTACAGTAGCTCCTTCCTCAGAGTGCAGCCCCTAGCTCCAGTGCATAGTCTTCCCTCAGCATCTGGGGAGAGAAGATAAGACACGCTATGATTCATAAGCACAAAAAGCTTAAAAAAGGAGATGCACAATTAATGCAGAAGCGCTCTGCCTCTCCAAAAAGTCAATATTCCCCTTGGTGCTGCACTGTACATACGTCGGGGGTATCTGCATATCAAAGTGAATGTTACCATGGTGCTCAGAGAGGGAGAGAGAAGCAGAAGCTTCTACTACATGCTGTTTGTTCTTCACTACGCTGATTGTTTTTGATTGTTGTCTCTTTTCTGCAAACCTTTTTTTTTCCACCAAAATGTAGAAGAAGGGAAGGACTGAGTCACGCTGAGGTTGGGTAAACTCACACCCTGGGAAGAGTCCAGGCATGGAAAGATAACCACAGGACCGGTGGCTGGCCCTGCTGTGGACTTAACTCGGGTTCAACTTGTCTGTTTTGGTTTACTCAGACCCTGTTTGACAAAACATCTGCCATTCAAAAGGGTTTGTACAGTACATTTAAAGCACAACTTGTAAATGAGAACCCAAACATAGAAGTTGTTCTGCCATATCTAACGAGCTCTGTAGAGTATGTAATATAAAATAAGCGATGGCATAAATATTCACTCCCTTCAAGTCAGTACTGAGTAGATGCACCTTTGGCTGCAATCACAGCACTGAGTCTGTGTGGAAAGGTCTCAGTCAGGCTTGCAAATCTGGAATCTGCAAGCTCTGTCACGTTGCACAGGGATCAGGCATGAATAGCGCTTTTCAAGTCCAGCCACAAATTCTCTATTGGATTGGAAGTCTGACCTTGTCACTTGTCTTCAAACCATTTCTGTGTAGCTTTGCTGTATGCTTTAGGTCATTGTCTTGCTGGAAAATAAATCTTCTCCTAAGAGAATACTGGATAGGTTTGTCCTCCAGAATTTTCCTATATTTGGCATATATTTTACCCTCTACCTTTACAAGCCTTCCAGGGCCGGCTGCTGAGAAGCATCCCCACAGCATGATACTGCCACCACCGTGCTTCACAGTAGAGATACTGTGTTTGTGGTGATGTGCAGTGTTCTGGTACCAACACATCCAGCACCTACCCAACCGAAATACAACTCAGATAACGACACTACATTTCAATACCCTGATATCCCAATGCAACCTCCCACCAAACCAAATGAAAGGGACAAAATAGGTTATGAGTAGGGCTTAGCAATTAATCAACAGATTAAATCACAATATGGCCTGCTGCAATTTTTAAATGGCAAAAGGTGCAATATTTCGTTAACTTGAAACTGAGTCAAAATACCAGTTTTAAACTTTTTTGCAGCAGCAGCAGAAATATTTTAGGAATGATATATTCAGGTGCCATTTTTATTAGAACTGTCAGCAAAAAAATCTTCATTTTGTTCTTTTTTATTAAATGTAAGAATGACAAAAACCCTTCAATGCAACAACTCATATCCAATTTGCAATATGACTCAAAATCATCAGAATTTGACACTTTTAAAGAATTGTTCAGCCCTTGTTTAGGAACAAAAGAAAGTTAAGGAATAATCATTTATCAAATCGCAATTGCAGTATTGGGGAAAATAATCAAAACTAGATTATTTTCCAAAATCGTTCAGCCCTAGTTATGAGAGTAGTTTTTTTATGTGCATTTACTATGATGAATGTATGAATGTCTTTAGCACCCCTACTCTGCTTGCATTTTCCTACCAAGCAATTAATCATACTGACTGACACATTTACTTTATTTTTTGTCTTGTATGCTAGTATATGAACTTTGCTTGAGCCTCTTAAGAGTGCTACCCCAGTTGTCTTTTCTTATCTTCTGTTATACTGGCATATGATTAAGATATTTATGTAAATCATTGAAGCTACAAAGAAAGCTTTTATTCTCCTGTCGACTTTCAGTACCCTTTAATACTTTCAAAATCATTTAACCAGGCCCTTTAATCAGACTTAACCTAGAAGCCAAACAATGAATCTGCCAAACAACGAATAAAGTTGTCCTCCAGGATTTTCCTATGTTTTGCCACATTCATTTTACCCTGCCGAGAAGCATCCCCACAGCATGATGCTGGCACCACCATGGGGATGGTGTGTTTGTGGTGATGTGCAGAGTTTGCTCCGCCAAACATAGTGTCTTGTCTGATGGTTAAAAAGCCATGGAGTCTTCCACATGCCTTTGAGTAAACTCTAGTCAAGATTTAGTATGAGTTTTCTTCAACAACGGCTTTCTCTTTGCCACTCTCCCATAAAGCTTTGACTGGTGAAGAACCCCAGCAACAGTTGTTATACTGTATGCTACAGTGTCTCTCATCTCAGCTGCTGAAGCTTGTAACTCCTTCAGAGTAGTCATAGGTGTCTTGGTGGACTCTCTCATTTGTCTCCTTCTTGCACGGTCACTCAGTTCGTGACGACGGCCTGTACTAGGCAGATTTATCCATGTGCCATAGTCCCTCCATTTTTTGATATGGATTTAACTGAACGCTGGGTGATGTTAAGTGCCTTGGAATTTTTTTGTATCCATCCCCTGACTTATACCTTTCATTAACCTTTTCTCTGAGTTGCTTGGAGTGTTCTTTTGTCTTCATGGCGTAATGGTAGCCAGGAATACTGGTTAACCAATGACTGGACCTTCAGGACACAGCTGTCTTGATACAACAATCACCACTGAACAATGAAAACAGCAAGTTACCAAATATTGGATGCCTAGGACCTCTATTTGTATTGTCATGTGTCCATATCACTTGACCTTTACCTGTATCATCTTAAAGTTTCAATTTCATATATGATGGCAGCCCAAAATAGATAAAGGCTTTAGGTCATTTAAAACATGTTTTTTTTTCTTACAAAGGCATGGTGTGGATTTTATTTCTCACATTAAATCTGCAAACTGAGAGTGATACTGTTCTCTGAGACAGAAGTATCACCCAGCACCAGGACAAAAACACACCCTGACTGTATACAGTTTCCCGATACACAATAAAACTAGATTGCACAGTCACTGAAATCAATACTCTCTGCACTGCTATTCAGCCCCCATCCATCCACAGAAGTTGGCCAATCAAACGCTCCAATAATCCCTCAAGGTAATGTACTGTGGGACAAGCCATCATAGAAATCACACTCCCAGGTCATTAGGGAACCTCACTTGTGTATTCTTTCTTAACACCTGCCAGATCTTTGCCACTAAACATGTACCATGTAACCCTGCACCATGTCAGTTACTTAAGGCCAATCATGTCAAGTGTTTCAAACATAGAGGTTATTCTTCAGGGACTTCATGAATCGAGCTCTGGAGCCAAATGAAATTTTCCACAGAAAGTGTTAGCTGCTAGCCATGAGCTGTTAAAAGCACTCCTTTCAAGTACCGCTGGGATGCTTTCATTACAACTATAGTAGCCTCAAACAGCAAGCAATGCACAGGGAATATTTGCAACGTGTGATGGAGGAAATTACACCAATGCACCCCTTAGATGAGAAGAAACATAGCATAGGCAATAACATACTTGCAAAAATGCTAAACTTGCTAAAAGCACAGCTGTGTGGCTCCTAGACTTCCTCATTTCCCTCAGCAGCAGAATTAAACAAGGGGTTTTCTAACTCATGAATACTACATGAGAACTAATTTCTTCTTTTTTTCTTCTTGAATATTACAAAAGAAACAATAGACCCTCCTGAGGAACAACATGGCACACTTTCTGTTTGCTGTAAGGAGGAGGGTAACTGGCACTAGCTGTCATACAGTGAAGAGATGGCCTCCGATGTAGGCCACCAGTGTCGGAGGTCAGTCTCTAACGGCTTAGTCTGACAAGGAGCAGAAGGTAGGAGGACATGTTTCAGGGAAACAAGGACGGGCTGTCCACAGTTGTTGTTTGCAGTGATAAAGGACATCTTACTGAATATCAAGCATTTGTGGACAATATAGCCAAAAATACTTTCTTAGGAAACAAGAAATGGTACATGCATGACAAATGAACAAGAAACACATGGGTTTACAATGGCTGCCGTTATCCAAACAGTGTTTCCTTTATCCAAACAGCGTTTTCCTTTATTCGACCATCATTAAGCTTAGCTTTGGGTCATTCAGGACATGGTAGTCATACACCCAGCTGACGGCCAGCTGATCCTAATTATCACATCCAGCCTCCCACTGCCAATCACAGCTCTTTTGCTCAACATAGCGGTGTATTCAAATATGACATACTTCTCACTACTCCCTGCCTACATTAATGCTAATGCACCACACTGCTGCTGGCAAAGCTTCACCTCCTCCACCCCAGCCTCCTCCATTATAGCATAAAGCTTGTTGCATCCTCCTGCTACTATGGATTAATTGCTTTTGAACTAATTTTATTGTTTTCAGGACAAATTGTCATAAATGTTCCTATCCATATGGGGTTTAAAGCTATGCAATCCCTGGAAAGTCAAAGCATGCTGTTTGACTAACTCAGAGAGCATCTTTTGAGCAGAGCCTCCTCCGCCAAGTAAAGCTGTATATCCACTTTACAATAAAATGGTTTAATGCAGTGGTTCTCAAGTGGTCCAGCCTCAGGACCCACCAGTCTGTCTTTGACAGGTCGCGACCCAAGTTTCCAAAAAAATTTTCAACATCACATCTTTAGTAAACAGAATATGTTGCAGTTTGGAGCATGATTGGACCAAAAGACCTGATATAAAAAAGAAAAGGGACGAAACTGACAAATTTTATACCTTCTTTCCCCATCATTATGTTTCATTTATTGCCAATTTTCCAGAGAAATTGAGGAGATAAACTAGTTGAAATATTGATCAAACATTTAAATTCGCCCAATTTCACAGTAAAACAGGGTATAATAAAAGATATGGATTCATGTCCAACAAGGACTTCAGGACTTCCGCCACCATTTTTTTCTTATACCTAGTCGCAACCCACTGAAACTGCTCTGCAACCCACCAGTTGAGAACTACTGGTTAATGTATGACGAGAGTGTTCCTGACTGAATCTTATTTCTGTGTTGTGATTTCAATTCTAAAAGTTTGGATACACACAAGACAATTTATGGCCAGATTCAGAGCCAGATGTGCCACACCCTCAAACAAATGCAGGGGCAAGGTCTGATTCAAGGCTTGGTGCAACTGATTATTTGTCCAAATACTACTCTAGTGTTCAGTGTCGGTAAAATTACCTTACTACTTCTGATCAAATTGGAGCTTCCTTAAACTCAAATCGTAATTATCAAAAGATTTATACCTGGGGCTCCTTCGACAGATTACCTTCAACAGTAAAAGAGAGTGAGCAGACTGAGAATTGGTGCCAACCAGGTGTTGCCTTTCTTTTACAACATACGCAGCAGCAAACATTAACACAACTGTGACCTGAGCTGAGTAAATAAACGAAAAAGGACACTATAGCTTGTGAAATAATGGAAACAACATGAGCAACTTTATAAAGTTTCATGCACGACATAATGTAAGGTGATGGGTAGCAGGTAATTCAAAATACTTTCATCTGCATACACCCAGTGTGTATGTTTGGAGGATTACAATTTTAAAAATTTGCACAAAAGTCCTTATTTCTGTGGTTTCCCATATATTCAGAATGAATACAATTGTCTTCTGCAACAGGCAGCCTTACATAATGTGATGATATGGGTGTATTAATAATGGGCAGTTAAATTTTTAATTGGTTTGTCCTTAAATATTTTAAGGCAGTTTTTCTCACCAATTTAGTCAATATTTAACACAAAAATTTCACTAAAGATGATAAAACCTGTTATAATGATGACAGGACTTACTTTAAACATTAATTACATTAGTTCTGACTGAGTCTCCCTATAGGCCAATTATCTGTAAAACTTATACCTCTGCCTCTCTTACCAACACGTCTCAAAATGCCTTTAACGAGAGTATCATTATAGTATTGCAAAATACATTTAGCACAGAGCATAATGAGTGGCTAATAACGATTTTATCTGAAAAAAAATGGCATGCTTAGACTGAGTGACCAGATATCTGAAGTGAAAACTGAAGGTCACTTAGAGTTTCATGTATTTTGACAAAAGTTTAGCAGGAGTGCTATATAACTGTTCAGCATAACTCTTCTACTCATCCTTTCTTGTGTCAGTTCACTAAACTCCTGAATTTTTTTCCCAAAAACTCTGGATCCAAGAATTTTATTTAACTTAATTTTACTTTTACTCAAATGTTTTCTATTAAAGAGCTGCCACGGTACTGCAACAAGCTGCTACTACGAACTAAGCATTTCCTGAAGTTGCAGCTTCCCACTTAAAAAGTTTTAACAGGCAAAATGCAAGTAGACTCTAATTTTGAAAGAACGTTAGAATATGGGCCAAAAAAGTAAACATTTTATGATATGTTGACAGCAAATAGTTCGAAATGTGTCAGGGTGAAGTTTCAATCAGTCTGCAATGAAACAGAAAGAAGCTCTTTCTTCAAAATCGGGTACATTTCTGTGGACCGCACAAGCTGGTGACAGATCTTTTAAAACTGGGGACTGTCCCGGATAATAGGAGACATCTGGTCACCCTAGCTAAGACATGTAATAATGAGATCACAGTCTTTATCTGACATTTCAATATAGGCAGCCTATATTCAGTTGAACTAGATTATTACAAATATATTTTAAAGCGTATTTAACTAATATGTGGATTAAAAATAATTCCTGAAAACATTTTAAGCCATCTTTAAGCTGTTCTTGCTGTTACTAGCTCAGTTCTGAGGCTATAAAGCTAATGCTAACTTCAAAGTGCATGCATTCCAGGCTAGTGTTATTGCTAACATTTACTTAAAATGCTAAAGCTAACTGTAGTCTAAAACGTTAAGGAGTTTAAAAACAGATGTCTTCTTTCATAAACAGAGTTAAAAGATAAGAAAATGAACATAATGGACTTAAAATCCAATGAAATTCCAACAAATTTCAACAAGTATCTTCAGGCTATTGGGTTTGCTTGGTAGCTAGCTATCTACATATGGAATTAAGCTAGCAGATTTACTACTGTTTTTAAAAACACTGTTTTACCACTCCTTCGTGCTTTGGAGGGAAAAGGTGATACTTATATAATGAGCTATGAAGAAAATATAATGCCATTTTTCAACATGGGGATCTAAGCCTTTGACTAGTCCAACAAGAAAAGTCCAAATCAACCTTCTGATATGATCATGAATACAATAATAAGGTTTCTGGTACTGTAAATGATCGCTTGTATTTATAGCTTTACAGAATATTAATGTGTGCTTTAATCCCCCTCAGTTGTAAAAGATCTTATTGGAAGCCAAATCTCCATATTTATGAGCAGCAGCCGCTGCAGTTTCATCCCAGCCTGGTGTGAAACACTGCTGATACCACCCTCAATCTCTACAGATGTTCTGACATCCCCCCCGCCCTGTGGCCTTTTCCTCACACTTGGTATGCAACGTGTGTCTGTAACTCTCCAAGTGGTCAATAAAGTTTGATTCACGAGCCATAGGGCTGTAACTACACACTGCTGCTTTAATTTGAGGAGATGTAAATGATGGCCATAGATCCAGCCTGATTTCCTCTGGGAAAGAGACGGAGGGTTGGGCCGGCATGTGCCGTAAATTATCACCTCCTATGGGTCAAAGGTGAAACATAAAGAATGGCCTGCCATCGCATTAAAATACAATAATGCTCTAATGGTATTGCTTCAAGACAAACCTAGTCTTATCAGCCTTGGTAAAAACCACAGCCAATCAAAGGGACCTTTTATGTTTACTGATAATAATGTACACCAAATATTTATTACAACACATTAGTGTTATCATAACGGCACAATTTAAAACTTTAATATGATACTTTATTTAAATCAAATTAAATTATTATTGGTTTTGATCACAAAAAAAGTCTTCGTCAACCAAAGATGGGGCCATTTCTAGTTGTTGATCAGTACTGGTATGTTGCCAACATATTTTCAAGGAACTGTGGCTTGCAAAACACCAGAGGACTTTCAAATTTTATTCTCAAAAAATATGTGATGAAATAAGTGACTGCATAAATATTCACCCCTTTAAAGTGACTGACCCAGTTCAACAGATGTAAAGCCAAATAGTGCTATTAGTCTCACAACTGGTGAAATGGGGGGCGACTGAGTGCAGTGAATGTGTCTCAAGTGATTGTAGTATAAAGACAACTAAGTCTTAAGGGTCCAGTCATTGGTTAACCAGTATTCACGGCAACCATTACACCATAAAGACAAAAGAACACTCCAAACAACTCAGAGAAAAGGTTACTGAAAAGTATGTCAGGGGATGGATACAAACATTTTTTCACATTTTTAAACATCCCCCAAAGGTCAGTTATATCCATCACCAAGAAATGGAAAGAATATCACCCAAAATTGTGTTTTTTGGCTTTCAGACAAGATGTTTTGTTACGCGGCACGCCATCCCACTATAAAACATGGTGGTGGTAGCATCATACTGTGGGAATGCTTCTCAGTGGGGTAAAATGAATGTGGCAACATACTAGGAAAATCCTGGAGGAAAATCTTATTCAGTCAACAAGAGAGCTACTGCTTGGGAGAAGATTTCTTTTCTAGCAAGACAATGACCCAAAGAAAAGGCAACACAGAAATGGTTTGAAGACAACAAGGTGAATGTTCTGGAGTTGCTGAGTCAAAGCCCAGATCTCAAGCCAATCAGAATTTGTATTTGGACTTAAAAAAGGGTGTTCACGCCTAATCCCTGTGCAACCTGACAGACTTTGAGCAGTTTTGCAAAGAAGAACGGAGTAACACTGCAGTGTCTAGATGTGTAATATTGACTTGAAGGGGGTGAATACTTTTTTAAAATTCTTCATCCACATATTGCACAGCAGCACAGAAGCCTAATTCTTATATCATCAGAAATATAAAAGCAAAAAAACTTAATTATGATGCTGCTTTTGCACATATTTGTCATTTGCATAATTTAGAAAAGGAGAAACAATATTCTCCTATCTGCAAGGCAGCCCTGATCCATAGCTCCTGGTATAGCGATAACAGGAGAGAAATAGACGAATGGGAATATTCTAAGCAATTAGGACATTTGTAATAACCTTGCCATACTTCACTTGGCACCCCAATGGACCATTAATAATACTGATAAATCTAATATATGCAACAAGGATCCCTTGCTACATATAATAGTATTAAGAGGATCAGCTTCTCAGTAGTGCCGGTGTTAAAAACCACAGCACAGTTAAAGCACTCTTTCATAAATTATAAAGGCTGGACTCTGCTTTTACTCTCCAATATGCTCATTTATTACTAATGCAATTTTCCACAGTTGTGTAAAATGAATCAAAATAATTGAACATATGCAAACACATAGTATTTAGGTATAAAAGATGCCTTTGTCATTATAGTTTAATGAACTTAATAGCTGAGTTTACAGAATAGGAATACAAAATACACCCACATTTCTACACAAATGCATCATTTAACAACTGCAAATGTTTACGTTGTATTTACAGCACAGCAGGGTAATGAGAACCATATGGGAGTACAAAGAAACCAGATGCTTCAGCTAATATTAATGATGTACAAAATGTTTATTGTCATTTGAACATAAACAAGCCTGCACAAACCATATGTACCTTTATAGAATATATGTGTGGGTGTAAATATAGCTCTAATGCAGGGTAAATGTACAAGTAATGAGTGTTTCTACAGTAACAACCACTGTAAATCTTTTCAGGCACTGGACATTTAGGCTCCAAATGAGAGTGTTTGCATTTCAGTTCATTGCATCAGTCAGAGAGCCTCTAGATACTGAACAAGCAATGGGGGTTGGTCAACAAAATGATTCTTCCTGTAATACTTCTTTCATTCAGAAGGCTGGGAAGAACCATTATTTACCACAAGGTGCAATGATGCATTATTAAGGTCTAGTATCATTCTCTAATATGAGCTCCAGATCATGCTTTTCTTTTTCTTTCAGTTATTTTTTTCAGCAACATATTTTCACTGAAAAATAAACTGAAAGGCAAATAAAAACTAAAGAGATATGTGCAGAAATGCACATATGATGCCGGAATTTAATGTACCATCTCACTTAGTGATGTAAGGATTGTAGAAATCAGAGCTGATGCAAACACTGATGTTCAGATTAATAATTTTGCTGACAAAGATGTTTTTGAATTGTTGCTACTCCTTTGATTTTTGTGATTGTTAAGTCTGAGTGTTACTGTGATTACCACTCAACAGTCACAGAGTTTCAACAGATGTAATTTTGTCCTTTTTTGCATCTTTTTTATACTCAGTGCATTGGCTCCATTGGGCCAATGACTGCTAGGACAACCATCAGCCTAATGACTGTTAGGATGTCCACTGGCCCAATGACTGGCTTATTGGCTGTTAGGATGAACACTGGGCTAATGATCATTAGTGCGACCACGGGGCCAATGCATGTCTGCATGACCACTGGGCCAGTGACCGTAAGGACAACCATCAGCCCAATGACTGTCAGGATGACCACTGGCTAATGACTGTTAGGAAGACCAATGGGCTAATGACTGTTAGAAAGACCAATGGGCCAGTGACCGTAAGGACAACCATCAGCCCAATGACTGTCAGGATGACCACTGGCTAATGACTGTTAGGATGACCACTGGGCCAATGACTGTTAGGGTGACCACTGGGCCAATGACTGCTAGGAAGACCACTGGGCCAATGACTGTTAGGGTGACCACTGGGCCAATGACTGCTAGGATGACCAATGGGCCAATGACTGTTAGGGTGACCACTGGGCCAATGACTGCTAGGATGACCAATGGGCCAATGACTGTTAGGAACACCAATGGGCCAATGACTGTTAGGAAGACCACTGGGCCAATGACTGTTAGGAAGACCACTGGGCCAATGACTGCTAGGAAGACCAATGTGCCAATGACTGTTAGGAAAACCAATGGGCCAATGACTGTGAGGAAGACCACTGGGCCAATGACTACTAGGATGACCATTGTAGAACACAGACCCCTGGACCCTATCGTACAACTAGTGCAACACATTTTTGGGTTTGTGTACCTGACACAGTTGTCACTGCCAGTAGTGTGTGATTTTCATAGACAGCACCTCAAGACATGTCCCTTGAAATCTGACATTAGGGTTTAATACTTGCTTTTATCACATAATCTGATTAGGGTCTAGAGATTTTGGCTTCTTCAGCCGTTGATGTCTAGCAGGCGTGGAGTAGTTTGGAGTAGTTTGCAACTGAATGTGAAGCGGCTGGAATGAGGGCCAGCATCTCCAAGTCTGGCAACATGGTTCTCTGCTGAAAATGGTTCCGCTCTCTCTGTGTGGGGAGCAGGCCTTTGCTCTAAGTACAGGAGTTCAAGTTAGAGGGCTGCATTGGGATTGGGTCCCGCAGGACCCAACGCAAATCTCATGGGAGCGGGCGGTTTGAACTTTGCTGCGGGCGGGAATGGGCGGTTAAAAAAAAAAACACTGCGGGATCGGGATGTAGCCTTGCGACAGGATGAAGAAGTCAACAAATGATGTAGAAAAGAAGCTCAAACAAGGTCTCTACAACAGAAAAAGAAAACAAGGCAAGTTTGACAAGTTTTGTTTCTGCAGACAAGCTCTGATTGAATAACATTAATATCTACCGAATGCTAAATGACGTGACAAGTACAGTTTCAGAAATAATTATTTCAACAGAAAAAGCAGGTTTTTGTGTTGTGAATGTTTAGTAATGTTTATGCTGAGAATGGCTAAATGAGCTGTCCTTGGTGCTGAAACGCGGCAGATTTGACTGACAGCTGCCGCTCAGGGAGAGAGATGCTCTCCATCGATGGGTGATTGTACGTGCTTTTCTGCAGCTGATTATTTTTTTAATCATTTAGCTTAATAGTTTGTTTGCAGTCACATGATCTTCTTGGCCCATTTTTGCACAAGGCACTGTGCCCCTTTACCGCCTGAACAACACCCGGTCTGCATTCCAAGACCTGAAAATTTACAAATTAAGCACTGCTCATAAATCTTTATCAATAGCCTACAAAATAATGTGTTTTCTCCTGCAGGACGGGTGAAGACACAAAACCAATGCATCTCTATTATTGTGCGGGCATGAATTCTCAGGGTTTTGCTGGCGCGGGCGGGACTGTAACACACACGTTACGATTGTGAGTGGTAATGGTCAGAAATTTAGCAGGAGCAGGCAGGAGCAGAATGAAGAAAACAGTCCCACGCAGGGCTCTTGTTCAAGTATCCCAGGGACCTGTTTCACGAGTAAGGGTAGATTGTACCCTGAGATTGACAGGCTGATTGGTGTAGCAACAACAGTTTTTCAGATGTTGTACTGGACAGTCGTGGCAAAGGGGGAGCTGAGCTGGAAACAAAGCTTTCTATTTAAACATCTATCTTCTTTTTAACCCTCAGGATAATGACAGACAGAATCCTGATTTAAAGTCTATTTCTGTGCCTAAGCAAAAGAACAAGTGAACATATATCACACTTTAGCAGGAATGTTCTCATGCACCCATTACGCACAGATCCAAGCATACACATTGTTGATAAATGAAAGCCCTGTTGCCCTCTGATGTTCTTCGGGCTGTAATGATGTGTCTGCAAAGAGTTTTAAGTCACATCACTCCATACAGAACCGATTTGGCAAAGAAAAGTGCTAAAGACCCTGCAGCTACAAAGCATAAGGACAGGTACAGCTAAACATCACACAGGCTCAACATAAGCAACACCTTTGATCCTTCATCTGCCTCGTTTCACTGTTTATAGCGAGACTTGCAGAAGGGAATTCAGATTAGTTTGTGGTAGAGAGTTACAAGGGAGGGAAAATATATAGCTGAAGATGAAGAGCGTAACACAGGCCGAGCAACAAAGAGGCTGGAATTGTATGTAAAAAAGAAAGCATGGTGGGTAGATATTGCTTAAAACTGGACAAAGATTAGATGCCTTTAAACTGCAGGTAGCATCATGTTTAACTTTTTCTGAAGCGACTTTAAACACATCCCTGCTTGTTCTGTTGTCACGGTTACTGCTTAGAGTAGGTGGCAGCATGTGTGCGGTGTTTATGCCTGTGTGGCTGCAGGTATCCATGCTCTCTTTAACAGGGTAATCACTATTGTGAAGGTGAAGACTGACACGCGTGGCAGCAGCTCATTAGCTTGAGGAATGCATGTCGCTGTGTCAATTTTAGGCTGTTTGTTTTGTTCCACGCAGCCGCCCGGGCCTGACATTTTGCTGGCACCTCGCTGTTTATTGTTTCCAGAGACGACACGGTGTTTGGTAGTGACGGCGGAGTGATTCAGGAAGAATATCAGGACCCCGGCAGCTGGAAGAGCACCTGCCCGGCATCCCAGCTTGCTTGGGGTTTGTAAATCTGTTTTTGGCAGCAATATTTTGCAATCAAACAAAAGGAAATATAATACCATTTTAAAAAAATAAATTTACGGACAATGAAAAGGAAGCTATCAGGCTGTTGCAGCTGCAGTGAACATACAAATTGCTACAGATGATAAGCAATGACTACAGCTGGTCAGCAGTGTGAATAAATAAAAGAGACCAAAAAAGAAGTGAGACAATGTTTGTGTTCAAATGAAGATGTATTTGTCAAAGGAGTCTGGCAGTTAAAAAAACAAGAATCTAATTAACCTCTATAACATTTCCTGAAAAAGCCGGGGTTAAATGTTAGACTTATAGTTTCAATCTCTTGGAACACTTTGAATTAGAATCTGTGAATAAAGGGGATTCTTTTACATCTTATGTTACCGCTGCCATGCTAATTACCACATAGTCCATCCACACTGCATCCCGTCTGTGCTGCATTCAGTCCAGCGCATTATTCTGTCTGCACTACATTCCAACAGCACTGCATTCCATCTGCACTGCGCTCTGATGTGCTGCTGTCTGTCTGCACCATGCTTTGTTCCCTGCTTTATTCTATGCATTTCGTTTGCACATTGTTCTGTCTGCACTGCATTCCTGCATCTGTGCTGCTCTCCATCTGCACTGCGTTCCGTCTGCGCTTTTTTTCTGATGTGCTGCCATCCATCTGCACCATTTTTTGTTCTCACCACATTTTGTCCGTGCTGCACGTTCTGGAGCAAATCATTCCCTTTTCAATCAATGTTTGTATTTCCACAGCACACACTGCGGTCCATCTCCAGAGCTTTCCAGAAGCACCACGCCACTCTGTTTCGCTGAAGCTATGTGCCAGCAGAGCCCACTTCCAGCACATGCCAATCTACATAAAACAGATCTACCCAAATAGGAATGAAAATGCACAAAGCATGTTATCAATATCAGAAAACAATACAATGCATGGACAACTGATTGTAAATCTCATCAGAGTATATTTGTATGGGTGCTGCCAGCAAGGAAAAGCAACATTAAGAGGACACAGGCCTGAACATCTCCTTTTACATAAGCCAATCTCTAGTTAACCTTGCCACATTCCTCTGTTGAAATTATTATTTTGAGCAAATAGAGTCCACTGAACCTCAACTAGCCCCCCATGTGTTTAGCACTCTCCGCTTCCCTGCCTCTCTCCTTTCATTAATCACCTGCTCTCACAAATCCACTCCTGCTTCAAGAATTTGACATCAGTTTCGAGATAAATAATCCCTCTCCCTCCCTCTTTTGCCGTCCCCAGGCAATCTGTCGCCCCCACTCTATCAGTGTCCTCCTCTGTCTCACTGAGACACCTCGGGTGTCTCTCTCTCACTAACTCGCTCTCTCTGTTGGCTTTACGACGTCCCCACCCTCCCTCCCCAGGCTCATCTGACAGGCAGGATGAAACGAGGGGGAAAAAAAATGTCCCACTCCTCCATTCATCTACATACAAGCTGCATTACCACCCAATTACACTTAGATTACAGTAATGTGCTTTCATCCAGCCAAGCCTCCTCTGCATGCGCCAAAGCCCTTCTCCATCGTCGACGGTGCCTGTGTGGAGCATTATGGAGGCGCGTAATCTTGTGATATTGTGTTGGGATTAACATCAAATCTCATTATGGCTGTGGTGGATCATGGGAGAAGGATGACGGTGGTGGAGAGGATGGTATGGTGGAGGGGAGGGGCTCAATCTTCCTATTATTTAGGTTTTTAAAAACTAAGTGAGATAAAAAGAGAAACTGAAGAGAGGGATGAGATCAGGACTGTGAAATCTCAATTACACATGATGGCATTTGGGAGGCTGATTTATTGCACACAAGAGTCTTTTGGCTAATTTGCCATGAGGGCTTCTTGAGCACACCCAAGAGCACACAAACGCGTGTCACTGATAACCAGAGTGAGCCAAAGAACAGGGAAAAATCTGAGTGATGTCCCTGAAGTGCATCTTTTTAATTCAATCTGTGGTGGCCACCACTGGAAACGCTGTCTCAAGTTAACTTTCAGTCATTCTAGAAATAGACAAAGAGGAGGGGTGGAGCTGAGGTGGGCCTTAAAGGTGCAACATGTAGAGTTTTGAGATTGAGGTGTCACTCCACGTGTTGTTTCCCCTCTCTGCCAGTGTATACTCATTGACCAGTTTTTGCCGGCCTTCAGCTTCTTCTGAAGCTCTTCAATTTCTTGCTACAGAGAAGTGTTTTTCTGCTCAAGGTATTTCTTTTCTTTTTGAGCAGCCCTACATTTTTCCTCCAGGGTTATTCTGGCTCGGAGCTGAAGGCTCAGGCTCTTCGCCCAGCTTTTGAGAAACGTATTCAAGGTGAAATCTGCTCCTCTGTCCACTTTGAGCAGTCTGTACCCCTCATCTGAGTTTTATCCATTTGTCAGCTTCATGTCGAGCTCCGCTATTTAGGATTTCAAGATGCCCCTTTGGCATAAGGCTTCATTTTCCTCCCTCACAGAACAACACTATCTGACAGACTTCTCTGTGTTTCTGCTGTTCTGGACTAGGCTGGGATGCTCAGTAGAATCGTTCTTCTTAAAGGAAAGCATTTTTCATTAAGTAATAATGAAACAAAACTTTAGGATACAAGGTCATAATTATGAGTTAAAATATTAATGTATGAATTAATCTAAGCTGGAATAAGGCTCAAAGAAAAAAAATAAAACTGATATCACCTCATCAGTATAATGAAACTGTTATAATTTTATGAAACTGACCAAAAGTACTATTTCCCTATATTATGATGAGTTATTGGTCAAGAAAACACCCTAAGTATGGTTGATAGATGACTTGGACATGTGTCTTAATACAGACAACATTTTACACTCCTAAATAGGCGTATGTCCAAATATGGTTCCTCCATGTTTCACACTAAAATTTCAGTAATTGCAAGAAATCCTACACAAGCAAAATCGATCATGACATTTAGGACCAAAGCCGTCCATAAGGAGGGATAAATGGGAGAGCTTTCTGAGGCCCAGCCAAATTGGGGGCCCATGGGGGTCAGGAAAATAATGGTCCACTGTAAAGTTAAGCTATGAAAACTATATTTAATTATGAACCTGAATAAAAGCCTCTCTTATCAAGGCAACATAAATAATGAGATTTATCTATGCTGTGGTACAAAATAGCTTTTGAAAAGTGAAAACCCCTTTTTCTTAAAACAGAATTACCTTTTGTTGGTGATGTTGCCAATACAGATGAGCACAATGAACTAAATGGTTACATAAGCAATGTCAGAATTCAGAGCTAAGCCATGGAGTGCACAATCATCAGGATGCAGGGAAATAAAGTGTAAGAAAAAAAAAGCAAAAGAATGGGTGAAAAGTGGCAGAAATGGATTTCAAGTGGTAAAAAAGGGGAAGAAGTGCCATAAATGGGCAAAAAGCCATAAAAATTGTAAAAAAAAAAAAAAAAAAAAGAGTTTTGAAAAAGTGGCAAAAATGGGTGATAAATGTCAAAAACTGGTTAGAAGTGGGAAAAAAGGGTGGAAAACTAAACAAATGGGAATGAAGGGGAATGAATGTTCAAAGCGCCACAAAGATAGGCAAAAATGTAAGAAAGAAGTTGCAAAAATGGGTAAAAAGTGGCAAAAAAGTGGTGAATATGGGTGAAAAGTGGCAAAAAATGGATTTCAAGTGGCAAAAATCAAATAAATGCGGCATAAATGGGCAAAAAGCCACAAAAATGATTCAAAAGTGTAAAAAGGAAGAGGCAAAAATGGGCGAGAAGTGTCAAAAACCGGTTCAGTTCAGAGTTAAATTAACACTGCACAGATCAGCACTGTCAAATAACTCCTTTTGGAGATTGATTAGTTGACCTATTTTTCCTTGAGTGTGGATGGCAGGAGGGCTACAGTGTGGAGGGATGTTGGAGCCGGGAATCGAACCCCGGTCACCCAGGGGAAAGGCTGGAGTGTGTGGGGCCTGGAAGCTGGCTGCCCAGTTGGTTGCCCTGTGGAGGCTGAGTGCTGGTTTCGCTATAGATTACACCACATGGTCCGCCCATCTCTACAAAACAGGTGTCACATGCTAGTGGTGATTACAATTCACACATTATGTGATCACCTGTGTATGAATTTGTATTAGAAGCTGGATTGAAATGACAGAAGATCAGAAACCTCAGAGAATCAAGGTAAGTTAAATCTACTTATCTTATTTCAGCAAGTGTGACTCTAGCTAAGGACCTTTATGGAGAAAGGTAGACTATTTTAATGGAAAGTCTTTCAACTTTATTTAAATAAATTAATGTGAAAAATTTGTGGGGTTCCCTCAGTTTCACCTGATTGTGCGCCAGTGGAGGCTCTTATTGTAGGAGTTAGAGGACAGGCTTATTCAGTCTGTTCCACTGTCACCATCACTGTGTGCCTATACTCTGACTGCTCTCATTGGACCATGCATTACTTTACTGTTTGTAGATGGCTTAGTGCTTCATCTGGTGTAGTAAGTATGCCTTGTATTGATGCTACTAACTGTCTTTTTTTGTCTTCCCTTTCTATGTCACCATTGCTGGAGATTATATGAATCCACCTGCTGAGGACAGCCTGGTGTGCCTGGCTTGTGTCTGTCATGTTGCTGGTTCCACTGGTCCTTAGCTCATTTCTGTCCTGTTCCCCCTGGGACTTACATAACCTCTCCTGTTCTGTTGGCTTATCCTCAGAGAGTCTGCCCTCCTTATCCATCATTGTTCCAAGTTTTTTAAATTAAAAAATCCTCATAAAAAATAGTTTGAATGTTTTCTCAATGTCAACAATGATGGATGAACACAATATACAGTATATGGTATTCAATAATTTGCCTGATCTGTAGAATACAATGTGGTTCTTCATATAACCATTAGAAGACAAGAGAGTTATTGGTGAAACCCTTATAGAGTGGTCCCTGTGTGGGATCTAGATGAAACCCTTGAAATATAAAAGGGTTCTCAGTGGAACTCCCTGGGTGGGATCCAGATGAAACCCTTAGAGGGTGAAAGGGTTCTGGATTGAACCCTCAGTAAGGGTTATCAGTGAAACCACTACACAATTGCAGGGTTCTTTGTAGAACCTCTCATAGAGGGTTCTGGGTGGAACCATTCACAGATGATTCCAGGTATAACCCTTTATGTTGGGTTCTAGGTAGAACCCTCTGGAAGGGTTCCAGGTGGAACCTTTATAAAGGGTTCTAACAGGAACCAAAAAGGGTTCTCCTATGAGGACAAGCCAAAGAACCTTATATGGTTCTATTCAGCACCTTTACTTCTAAGAGTGTAGTTATGATGTAAGAAGAACCATTTGTTTGGGAGCAAAAGAGTTGTAAAACGGTATTTCGCAAGTTCTGGAGGAAAGAGGAAGTTTGAGACACTCTGGGCCACTGCTGATTGGTCAGATGCTGTGAAGTCATAACGTTGCATGACTGCCACTGAAGGCTGAGAAAAACCGTACTGTATCACAGAGAGTTGGGGGAGGCCATGTAGAAAGTCACCTGAAGTGACCAAATATGGCTCCTTACCTGATAAAGAGTTGATTAAGCCCACTCCTGAATGTTACAAAGAGCTTCTAAAATAAGCTAAGCTTGCTGGGCTAATGAGAGTGTAACAAAGACAAATTAAATCTTTATTTGTGACCCACAGTGTAGCCGTTTAATGTTGAATACGTCCTTATTGCTATTTTTCCTCATTCTCATTGTGTGTCAGTGTTTGTTTACAACCTATGAGTAGTGATAAACAACCTCTGCAGGCTGTTAACCAGAGGCAACTGTCTGGTTTATGTCTGGTTCTATTATTAGCTCCCTGCTGCAGCTTCTTCATGGCTTCAAAGCGCGTGATGGATTTACCAAAAGGAACAATCCCTGCTGCCTCCCAAAGCTGCTGAAATCTGAGGGCATTGGTTTAGCTCATCGATTGGAGCATGTGCCATTTTCAGATGTGAAATCATCTTCCAGACTCTCATGTTTGTGTCTCTATGGCTGTCCTACCAGTTCAGGAAACAGCCCCCAAAAAAATCAAAACAAATACGAGGACTCTTTGGCTTCATATGGAAATGCATAAACGGTGAAGCACCTGCACCTTTGTGTAAACCTTGCCTATATTAAGGAGCTTTAAGACATGTTGGTTATTTGAATATTTGTGTATAATGAATCATTCTTCATTTTTACAGATTGCCTGGTAAACCTGCAGTTTGAAGACCAGGTTTTCCCAAATATCGTCACTGCATTGCTAGCCCAGTCCCTGTTGAAGTCTCCCTCCCCCAACAAACCCCCCACCCTGCTGTGAGTGTAAAAAGATGATGCATTCAGCAATCAATGGTTGTAACGCTGCTGTGCTGTTATCCCTCATTTCTGCTGGGGGCCTGAGTGTGATTTAGTGAGGCTCCTGAGGCTCAATATCCCAACACGGTGCACCACTGTGGGGGGGGGGCGAGGGTGTGTGCATTTGCTTAGTGCATGCTTTTGAATGTGTTTGTTTAGCATGTTTCCAATGGGTAAAGCTAGTGCATCTGCATGAATGAATCCACTTCACTTTGAGAGCACAGTGCCCCATCAGTAATATCTCACATCCACCCCTTTGGGAATTGAATCGTATGTGTCGAAATCTGATTTTGGAGCTGGTTGTTTAGCCTGACAGTCTGTTTTATTTAACAAGAGGCACTTCCCCCTACCCCACTTTGGTGTGGCAGCTTTTTAAACTGAGCAAAATTGAGCCGCTTCCAGCGCTGACTGTATATCACTTAGGCAATTACAACCTTCACAGATCTATTGGTAATAAAAAAAGTGGTTTATGAAGCGCGAGCATGCCGGCTGTGAAGGGAAAAGGCTTACAGAGGAGAGGCGGATCAGTCGGAGGGATGACCGAAAGAGGAGGGTTTTTGCAGGTTGATTTGTGTCATATATCTCGGTGCCATGCTATGACATGTCTCATTTTGACCTCTTAACCCCTGTTGGGTTCATTCCAAGCAGCAACCTTCAATAGTAAGGAATAAAGACAATGGGGAAGTGGAAAAAAAACCTGAAGTTCCTGGGTCCTTTCGAGGCTGGCTGCAGAGGACTCAGAAGCCAGAAACAGTGCCTATGGAAAGTATTCAGCCCCTTGGATGTTTTACCCTTTTATTGATTTTATAAACCAGTCATGGTCAATATAGTTTGGCTTTTTTGACCAAAAAATGACAAAAAAAAACCCTCTTTAATGTCAAAAAGAAAACAGATTTCTATGAAGAAATGTCAACTAAATAAAAATATGTTAGGTAAAATAATTGACTGGATAGATACTCCTCTGACCTAATTTAACAGAGGTCTAGCCTAGTACTCTTACAATTAGTGAAATGGGGATTACCTGAGTGTAGTGAATGTGTCTCTAATGACTGTGGTATAAAGACACCACTATATGGAAGGGCCAGTCCCCAGTTAATCAGCATTCCTGGCTACCATTACACCATGAAGACAAAAGAACACTCCAAACAACTCAGAGAAAAGGCTATCGAAAAATACAAGTCAGAGAATGGATAAAAAAACATTCCTAGTGGAAATCAAAGGAACCTGGCACATGTGTAAATCTGCCTAGATCAGGTCATCCTCACAAACTGAGTGACAGTGCAGGAAGGAGACTAGAGAGAGACCGCCAAGATACCCATGACTACTCCTATAAGAGTTACCAGCTTCAGCAGCTGAGATGGGAGAGACTCTGTAGACAACAACTGCTGCCCAGGTTCTTCACCAATCAAGGCTTGATGCGAGAGTGGCATGTTGAAGAGTTCAGCAAAAGGCATGTGGAAGAAAGTTCATTGGTCCAAATGAGACCCAAATATGCTTTGTGGCCATCAGACCAAATATCTATGTTTGGAGGATACCAAACATTTATATCCTTCAAAGTATAAGTCTAGTTTTACCCACCAAAACTCAAAACCATTTTAGCCCATTTTTAGTAAAAAAAAAAAGGGTCCTTACATTTTAGTGGTCATTTTTAGTCAAAGCATCTATTCCTTCTCCTAAATCTGGTACCAAGTCATGTTAGTTGGTTCTCTGCACCCTGCCAAACCTGGTTTCTCTGCTTTCTACAGCCGAGTGGCAGAATAACTACTGATATGTTGTGCTTTGACAGATTTACCCACAGTGGAGAAGTACCATGGATTTTGAATGTCTGACAAAAACTAAATTTTATTTGAGTATAATTTTACTCATCTTGACGGAAGAGTTTTAGTCGTGAAAGACCTCTTTCTAGCTTGTCTTATTCTAGTCTTTGTCTTGGAAAAAAGGTAGTCGACGTACACTTTTAGTCAGTGTTTTAGTCCATAAAATTAATACTGCTGTGGCAGCATCATGCTGCGGGGATGCTTCTTGGCAGCCAGCCCTGGAAGGCTAGGGTAGAGTGTAAAATGAATGCAGCAAAATATAGGAAAATCCTGGGGGACAGTCTAATTCAGTCTGCAAGACAACTACGGCATGAAAGAAGATTTCTTTTCCAGTAAGGCAATGACCTGAAGCACACAGCGAAAGCTGGACAGAAGTGGCTTAAAGACAACAAGGTGAATGTTCTGGACTGACTGAGTCAAAGCCCAGACCCAGAGAATTTGTGGCTGGACTTGGAAAGGGCGCTTTGAGTCTGATTACCGTGCAACCTGACAGAGCTTGAGCAGTTTTGCAAAGAAGAATGGAGTAAAATGGCAGTGTCCAGTGATTGAGACCTATCCACTCACAATCAGTGCTGTGATTGCAGTCAAAGGTGCAACTACTCAGTACTGATTTTTAGGGGTGAACGGTTATGAAGTCACTTGTTTTACCCTACTTTTTTTTTATCAACAAAAACAAGATCACGGGTTCACGTGATCCAAATGAGATTCCTCAGGAGGGTGGCTGGTCTCAGCCTTAGAGATAGGGTGAGGACCTCAGACATCCAGAAGGATCTCGAAGAAGAGCCACTGCTCCTTTGCATCAAAAGGAGCCAGTTGAGGTGGTTCAGGCATCTGATCAGGATGCCCCGTGGTCGCTTCCATGTGGAGGTCCAGGCACATCTACTGGAAGGAGACCCTGGGGTAGACCCAGAACTCGCTGGAGGGATTATATATCTCATTTAGCCTGGGAATGCCTTGGAATCCCTCAGGAGGAGTTGGAAAATGTTGCCTGGAAGAGAGATGTCTGGGTTGACTTGCTTAGCCTGCTGCCCCGGATAAGCGAAATGGATAGATGGATGGATTTTTATCAAATTGACATTATTTTATAGAAATCTGTTTTCACTCGACATCAAAGGTTTTATATAATGTATTTGTGTCAAAAGAGACAAATTATATTGACCAGAATTGATACGGATTGATATCAATAATAGGGCAAAACATCCAAGGGAGTGAATTCTTTTTATAGGCACTGTTTAAGAGGCTTCATATCATAAGGCTATAGAAAATAGGCAGCTATGTGTCTGGCCATCTCAGCTTTTTTTTTATCTCAGCTATGAATGTACCTCTGCACTGTAGCTCAAGTGTTTGCCTTAACTGAAAACTTCACTTCTACTACAGCCCAGCAGTCTAGGGTTAGGGTTAGGGTTAAATTCTCCATGTAGAATTTAGACTCCGACAGGATGTCAGAATACCACGCTGTCCTCTTCTGCCCACAATCCTGTGTGTAGGGTGGGGCGAGGTGTGGTGATGGAGGAGAAGCAGGAGAAGACCCTTCAAGTCTCCGGTTTTCCATTAGCCGGTCTGTGATGTACTGCTCCACCACATTCAGTCTCTCTCACACAAACACAGATGGGGGAGCAGTTTCCCAGTCTCCTCCCAACACCCTCCCCCATCCCACTGCCTCTCCTCTTCTCCTCCTCCTCCTCCTCCTCCTTCACACACCTCACACCCTCCGTCAGTCACCATCCATCACAGGACCTCCACAGATGGGCCTGCAAAAAAACACGCTCAGCACTGGTACTCGATGCCACAGACGCACACTAAAGCTACAGGCGATCTCACTCACATGGTTGGACACAGACACTTCACACAGTTTCACTCACATGCATCACCCTACAAATGCTTTCATCTGCAGCTCTGAGGCACCACTTCATGACTAAGGGAAACCCCAATTAGAACACAATTAGAGACATCAGATCTACCTGAGACAGCACCACATACTCACACTGCCAAACAAAGCCACATACAAGTGGAGCAATGTGGGAGAATGAAACCACGTTTGTTCAATTCATAATTACTTTAAAGATTGCCACTAATTTTCTCATGTTTCTGAACAAAAAACATCACTAATGAGCGACACTGATTTACAAAACACACCAGAACAACATCCAGGATCAGTCTAATTAGAAAAAAGGGGTCCAAATTAGGGCTGGGCGATATTGAACAATGCTGGAAACCACAGCAATAAAAACAGAAGCCATAGACAGAATATATTGGGCCATTTCATACCAAAAGAGAGGGCACTGGCTATATTGCACGGATATATTTGCAACATTTGTAAAAAAAGTTTTCTTGCTGGTTCCACACACTTCCCAAATACTGGCAGCAAGCTTGTGCTATCTTGACATAAAGGAGCAAGAATTTCCCTTGCTCACCTATCATTTGATTTTTATATGTTGCCAATGTGTTTGTCCAATTTTGACACAAGGAAACAAAAGTTAGCCTTACATCATGCCAGTTCCAACCAATTTACAAATGTTTCCAATACACAGTATGTGCAATTTAAAGATCAAAGAGTGAGGGTTTCCCTTATCAGTTAATCAATCTCCAAATGTTGCCAGTGTATTTTAGCAATTTAGACAATAAAAGCCATTGGTTTCCTTTCTCGTCTCCAGTTCCACCATTTTTGCAAACATTGCCAAGTTAACACAGCAGTGTTAATTTTGTCGACTAAAACAAGATTAAATTGTTTTTGAGTTTTCGTCGACTAAAACCAGATTTAAATTAAAAGGGATAGAAATGATTTAAATGTGACTAAAATTATAAGACATTTCATCCAAAGACTAAAACTAAAACTAAAAATTGCTCCCAAAATTAACACTGGCAGACAGTACACCAACTTTCCTAGTATTGCCAATACATTTGCAAAATGAACACAGCAAGGAGTGAGTGCTTTCCATGCTCCTCACCAGTTCCACACACATTGCACAATTAAGTTGCCGACCTAATTGTGCAATTTTGCCAGCAATGAGTGAGGGTTTCCCTTACCCCTCCACCCAATTTCAAATAGTTGAAAGCATAGCAGTGCAGTTTAGACAGCATGGAGCAAGGGTTTTCCTGCTCCTCACCTGTCCCACTCACTTTTCAAATGCTACAGTGAGACATGAAGGTTTCTTAACTCCTTGTTAGTTCCACCCAATATCTAAACATTGCTGATGCAATTGTGTAATTTAAACAGTGCTACCCTGAGGTTTCCCTTGCTTCTTGCCAGTTCTACCTACTTTTTCCAAATGTTTCCAATATATTTTTTCAATTTAGACAACAGGAGTGAGGTTTTCCTCAGTCCTTGACAGTTCCAACAAATTTCCAAATGTTGCCAAAGTATACAATTTAGTTAGTGTGGAGTAGGTTGCCAATGTGTTTCTGCAGCAAGAAGCCAAAGGCATCCATTGCTCCTCAGCAGTGCCACATATTTCCTCAATTTATAGTGATTCCTAAAGGCATCCCTTGCTCCATGCCAGTTTGATCCTCTTTCCAACTGTTGCCAATGATATTGGTAATATAAGCAGCAGCCAGATCCACTTACTTTTCAAATGTCGCCAACATATTTGTACAGTTTAGAAGGTGTTTAGCTTAGACAGCCTGAAGCAAGGGTTTCTCTTACTTTATTGATGTTACTTACGTTCTAAGTGTTGCTAGCGCAACTGTGAAAATTTTACAGTGAAATGTAGAGGTTTCCATTGCTGCTTGCCAGTTCCACCTAACATCTAAATGTTGCTGATGCAATTGTGCAGTTAAGACAGTTCTATCCAAAGGTTCCTCTTGTTCCTTGCCAGTTTTACCCATTTTTTCCAAATGTTTCCAACATATTTGTGCAATTTAGACAGAGAGAGAGAGGTTTCTTCCATTCCTTACCAGTTCCAACAAATATTCAAATGTTGCCAACGTATTTGTGCAACTTTGCTAGCAATGAGTTAGGGTTTCCCTTGCTCTTTATTAGTTCCACCCGATTTTAAATAGTTTCCGACATCATATTTCAGTTTAGACATAAATAAACAAGGGTTTCCTTTGTTTCTCAGGAGTTACACTCACTTTCCAAATGTTGCCATCACATTCACTCAATTTTTAGAGAGACGTGAAGGTTTCCCCAGCTCTCTGTTACTTCTATAGTCTTTCAAACTGCTATCATTTTTCTGCAATTCAGACAGCAGACAGATCTACTCTCTTTTCAAATCTTGCAAACATATTTGTAGTTCCACCCAGTTTCCTAAAATTGTAGTTGTGCAATTTAGACTGTGGTATTCAATGGTTTCCTTTGCTCTTTACAAGTTCTGCCCATCCTTTCCAATTGTTTCCAATATATTTGTGCAATTTAGACAAGGAGGAGTGAGGTTTCCCTTGTTCCTTACCAGTTGCAATGAATTTCCAAACATTGTCAATGTATTTTTGCAATTTAGTCAGTGAGGGGTGCTTTGCATGGAATTATAATTAAAAACAACAGATTAGATAAAACAGCTGGTCTTCTATCTTTGTTGCTGTTTTTACTCACATCTTTCACAATAATAAAATAAAGAAAATGATGATTTCTCATGTAGTCTTAATTCAAATATATTATTTCTCTTACTGTAAACAATCTTTTTATACAATAATTAGTGCTGGCATTTATTTTTATCCTGAATAAATATCAGAAAAAACTACATTGATATAATTGATATTGTATTACCATTTATCCCATTTGCAAATATGTTGATTTATCTTAAAAAGACCATACATAGTCTTGCCCTGGTCCACATCGGCAAGTCTGAAAGTTGAGTGTAAGGGGTGCACATTAAGCACGTGGTTCCCTTTTCATCCGTGCTCATCAACAAGTTAGCTGCAACAGAATCAGAATCAAAACCATGACTCACCTAAAAAATTCCTGCAAGTTTAAAGGAGAATTCCACCCAAGAAGATAATCCAACAGTCTCCAGCTCTTAAAATCTTGTGAATATGACTCATCTAATGCTCCTGCATCACACATCCAAACGTGCATGCAGCTGGGAGAAAAATCCTCAGTGAGAATCAGACTGCACCTTGCCTGAGGAGAGCCTCCTCCTGTGTGTGAGAGAGAGAGAGGATGCAGCAGCAGCAGCAGTAGTAGTTGTAGTAGTAGTAGTAGAATGAGGTGGGATAGACGGAGGGAGTGGGAGGGGAGAGGAAGAGGCTTCTGGCGGTTCACATCATGAGAGAAGTCGTAATCAGCGCATCGTCGAAGCTCTCAGCAAGGGAATGGAGCCACCAGAGAAGAAAGATGATAAGAAGAAGAGGAGGAGGAGGAGACAGGCATGAAGGCAGGCTGTGGTGAATGAGAGGAGGATGCAAGCTCCCACCCCTCACTCTGCTGAGTCTCTCTCTCCTCTACACTCCCACCCCCCGCCCTGCTACAGATTGCATTGCACTGATGAAATTTTAATGGTTCTTTTAGAAAGAATAATGAACATGCTAGTCCCTGGAGTTGTGTGCATGTGAGTGCATGGGGGGTTTCCACACTATCCACACCTATCGAGGCATGCAGCTAACATGCACATGTGTGGATGCATACAAGTGTGCTTTTCTTTTAAACACAGCATCATCCTCCCACTCACACACTGCAATCCTGCACTGATTCACTCCGCCTTTTTCTCTTCATTTGCACAACACAGACACTCACACAAGACATACACATGCCAGGCGGGCTCACACTCAACATCAAACATTGCTACTGACAGACACTCACACACTTTCGTCAAACAGGGAAGATGGGGTGGGGGGAGTAAACACATAGATCCAACCCATGCTCAAAATGCTCTCTTGGTGCACACGAGCATCCACACTCAGACAGACAGGAGCGCACACATGAGCACACACCCCAATGAAGTGGAACAAAGAGCACCGAGGCACATGTGGAGGCACCAGTAGGAGCACCATGATGAGAGGAGAGGAGTGAAGTGTGCCAGGATACACTCTTCTATCTTCAAAGTACCTCTGCAGTATAGTGGAGTAGAGTGGAGCAGAGCCGGGTTAAAAAAATAAATAAATAAAGGCCATCAAAGTGCATCATCAGTCAATGTGAATTACACTTTAAGCTACTTTTAATGTATTTTAAGTTCATGTTAAGGCAGCCAAATTAAATTAAGCAACATAAAAGGAGTGCCAACTTCTCTCTTAATGGTATAAAAAGTTAAGCAAATGATTCTGAGATCATCCTCCAGAATTGTCCTATATTTTGCCACATTCATTTTACCCTCTACATTTACAGGCCTTCCAGGGCTGGCTGCCAAGAAGCATCCCAACAGCATGATGCTTATATCAGCAAGCTTCACAACGGGGATGTAGTATTTGGTGTCCGCGAAACATGGCGTCTTGTCTGGTAGTCAAAAAAAAGCCCCGATCTTTCTTCCACTTCACCATAGAGTCTCTTGGCAAACTCTCGTCCAGATTTATTATGAGTTTTCTTCAACAGTGGCTTTCTCTTTGACACTCTCTCGTCAAGCTTTGACTGGTGAAGAACCCCAGCAACAAGTGTTGTATGCAGAGTCTCGTCCATCAAGCTTGTAACTCTTCAGAGTAGTCATAGGTGTCTTGGTGGCCTCTTTCACCAAGACACCTATGACTAGGTGTCATTCACTTTGTGAGGATGGCCTGATCTCGGCTGATTTACACGTGTCATATTCCCTCCATTTCTTAATGATGGATGTAACTTAACTCCAGGGAATGTTCAGTGCCTTGTAAATTTTTTTGTATCCATCCCTTATACTTTTCAATAACCTTTTCTCTGAGTAGCTCGGAGAGTTCTTTTGTCTACAAGGTGTAATGGTAGCAAGGAATAGTGATTAATCATCCAAGGGGGGTGATTATCTTTTATAGGCCATTAAAATCAAAACACCAAATATGATTGGTCCAAACCACTTTTTATGTTGAATATATCTGCATATGTTTCTGGTCTGCAGAGCAGGCTTCTGATAGAGGTGGTCTACTGGTCTACAGATGTTGGTTATAAAAGCAGATAAACTCACAAAAAAGAGCAGCTTTACAGCTACAACAATGGGAAGCAACAAAGACGTGGTTTAAGTCGGTAACAGATGACAAAAGATTTCTGTACTTTGTGCTTGCAGGAGTTTTGAAAGACCATGTGGATGAGATGAACAAACACAGAGTGATGCATGCAAATATGATCACGGTAGCAAAAGGTGCAAACAAAATTGACACAATTTTTGTGACATCAACACACGACATTTTTTTTAAGCACAAAGAAAGAAGCATCATTTGTGCTACACAAACACCTGGTGTAGGTACATCACAGAGCTGAACTTTCTGTATGAAATGACTCATCATGTAAGGACGTTACTTTACTGTGTGAAAGGACTAAAGACTGCTTGTGGTTGTTACGAGAAACAAAAAAATAAATCAAATATAGTGTTTATTAAAGAAAAACCATCACTGCCTACATACTCACTCGCGTCAGCTCCATTGAGGTGGACTTTAAAAAGTTTATCCACAAGATGTCCTGTCTAAAACAGACCTCCGTTAGGCTTTTATCAAATGTATTTTTGTGGTTGCATACAACCCACATGGTATTCGGCAACATTTCCTCAACAAGTTCAAATAAAGTTCTGTCATTCTGTCATTTTTCTAATAATTCTTCTTTGTTGTGTTTTACTGCTCTGGCTTGAGCTGTTAGCTACATTGCACTACACTGCCACCATGGTTACTGTTGGTATTACAATATTTGGTCTGCATCCATTTCCTATTAACAAGGGATCTGATGGCATCAAAATCTCACGGTATGATAATAATTCAGTAACATGTCCATAGTATGGTATTTATTGTAGTATCAAAAGAAAAACCCAAATGAAGACTTAAAAAAGTGACATCAGCATTTTATTAAAAACAATTGCACTATGAATATTAGAATATGTGCAAATAAAGTGCCATAGAAGTGTTTTAGGCTTAAAAACACATACTTATAATTTGGCACCAGTGTGTTTACTAACCTTCTTTAAACCTATGTAAGGGTCAATCCTAACCCTAGCACTAACCTTCACCCACAGCTGATAATAGCTGTAAACAGACCTTCCCACAGAATTGGCTGGGCCCCTGAAAAGAAAAAAAACAGAACCTCTTTTTACTCCCTTGCACCATTTTTTTTCACCAATTGTTTCCTCTTTCATCCATTTAGATCAATTTGTGCCAATTTTGCCACTTTTAAACAACTCACTTCTTCTTTCCACCCATTTTGGCATCTATGTATCCCATTTTTGCCTTTTTAACCACTTTTCACCACTTTCAACCAATCTTGGCATTTATTTTTGTCATTGTTGACATGTATTAGTCAAATGTTGTCTGTTGTGGACATGGGTGAGCTGCAAATGAATTGAGCTTTTAGGATCAATAAAGTTGTCTGAATCTGGAAGGATTGGCACGACCCCAGTCATGCTCTGGATGTCCTTGCATATTACCAGGGATAATAATCTGTGTAAAAAACAAAACAAAAAAACAATGTCTTCATCTTTAGGGTGGAGTAAGGGATGGATGTGATGAGTAGGCACAGCCTAGGGTACCATCCATGTACGTAGCAGGGTTGTCACACGCCCCTGGGACATTCTGTAGATGTCCCAGGGGCCTGAAAATTGTGGTGTGGTGAAAAGGTCCGCACAAAAGAAATGCCATCCAGCTTGACCTTGGCTGCCGAGTGACAAACACGTGTGCAGACATATGTTGACCCCCTGGCTGCCCCCTCAAGCTCTAGATTGTGGGACATGGGCATGTTTTAGGGCAGGCTTTATCAACTGTTGGGGTAGCTTTGACAGCCCATTGGGCTGGTTTTGTTATACAGACTTGGCAACCCTGGTGGTTTGATTTGGAATATATTCATACAGTTTCTAATATAAAAAAGCAGGATGGAGGAAGTTCTTTTGAGCTTTGCTTGCATCATGAGGTAAGTTAAGAAAAATAAACATTTTCAGTTTGCAGACGCTAATTTAAATGAATAAACTGATCCTTTGAGAAAATCTCTGTAGCAGAGACCTCCACACAGCCCTTTGCAATTCAACATTCACTAGCACTGCCTGTAAGCATTTATTTTTTAGACTTAGCTCTATATCATAGATTTCATACCCCTTTCATATGCTTCCAGTTAAACATGGGAATACAATGTTCCTCGTCCTACGCCTGGATGGTTTAAATATGATACTGATTTCAAAGCCAAGCAGCACAAGGTCAGGACACGTCTGAATCTCTCCAGCAAAAGAGCTGTACAAGAGATCCTTGGACACATGACAGAACACAGAGCAAAGAGTCAGGGCACAGATTCAAGTCATGCAAGAGAGAATAGATTAGTGGGTTAAAGGGCGTTGAACCTACATCAAACCAGGCTTCCTCTGGCTCTGTCACTGTTCCTCCACTGACCACACATCAGTATTCATCACTGCAGACAGCCCAGCTAAAAAGATCCTGAAAGAGAGGAGACAAAAAGGAGATTTGTTAGGATTTAACCTGCACAGAAGCTTGGTAAAAATTTAGCAATCATGTCAGTTTTGCAACATTCAAATTTCTTTTCTGGGTAGGAATTTTATGGTGGTTTAAATTCCTCCTACTTTGAAAGCTTAAGATGTTTCACACTACAGATCCTGCAAGCGATTTGTTCAGCCACTTCTATCCACTTTTATGCCTCCTGCAGCTCACAGTGGTCCCTAAAATAATCCCACCGGCATTGTAACGCTGTGTGACCGAAAGTTTACCCAGCACAGCAGGACATTAAAGAAACTTTGAGGACGCGAAACGAGCTCCCTGCAAAGTTTCCCCAATCTATAAAAAACCCAATAAACTCTGGTTCAACCCTGTTTTGGCTCTGGAAATTGTTCTCATCGCTCATATTCCCCACCAAGGTGCAGCATTTCCCGGAAAAAATCAATTCCCCCGTGAGGATTGCACACCTTTATCCCGCCAAAACAGCAGTGAAAGGAAGAATCGTAATTTAAATCACTGCTTCTAGAGCCACTTTTATTGAACTCCCATGAGTCCAAGGTTAAGTTTACACACAGTGTCAAGGAGACAAACTGCTCAGAATAAGCGTCTTGGTCGTGCAGACACGTAGAGCCACTTTAAAGTTGTCTTCTCCAGCACAACACTTGAGAACCCAGCAAAACAAGCAGTGGAGTCTTTAAGGAGGCCTGTCAATAATGAGGGAATACCATGGAGGGAAGAAGCTTGAAAGACACTTAAGAGCCAAGCAGGGGGTTGATGGAAACAGTCCCGATGTGCAACATACGAGTCTTCTTCCATCCTGGGATAAAAAACAACAACCAACAAGGTTAAAGCTGTCTAGAGACTAGAGGCGCCTCACTGCAAACATTTACGGTACCCGGAAAAGAAACGACACCATCTCCTGACAATACTGTACAGCTCAATTTTACAAAAAATAAATAAATAAATAACACAAGGCATTAAGGATTGTAGGAGAGTTAAGCAGAGGTGGAACGGGAACATTCATGTCTGTCATGTAAGCACACGTGTTCCTCCTGGGATGCGAGACAAAAATACGTCTTTAAAAGTCGAGGGCTGCCGGGAGAAAAAAATCGTGTCACATTCAGGTTACATACTGATCTCAAACAACAGGTTACACTCTCCTTGGTGGATGCTCTGCTCAGATGTCAAAAACTACTCAGCTCATGAGTAAGTTGTCACAAAATCAGAATGAGAAGACTGTAAAATAAGGAAATTATCATGTGAAACCGGAAAGTCGTGCATGGAAAAAGTCGGCAGCCAAAAGAGACAGCAAACTCAACCTTACCTCACTCATAAATCCAACTTTATATGATTTAAAGTTGTTCCAAATTGAAAATCTGAAGCAATTCCTTACAGGATCTAAGCTTAAGAATCAAATGTAGTAAAACAGATGTATTTTATGATGTTGACTTGAAGATTGATGGCTGCATAGGTACATCATGTGGTCTGAAACCATGGCTGAGGATAGATTAACACAGGAACCCAGGTATAGACTTTGAGTACACTTAACCCCGAAGTCTGATGCCATTTGGTCAGGGTGAACCATACTTAGGAACAAGTTCATGTGGACTCAGGCGTGGTTCAAAAGAACAAACCCATTCCATCCACAGAACAGCAGTGTAAATGTGGAAGTAGGATGAAGATCATTGTTCATGTTTTTAAAACCAATAAAAAATCCACAACAGCATACAGGATGGCAAGATTGTGCTCATGATTATAAATGTCACTGAGTCATTGCCATAGTGGTCTCATCATCTTCTTGCAGATTTGCAAACCAGCTACATGCATACTACCTCCAGCTGTGTTGAACTGTGTACATTAGAGTTCTATTTTTGAATGTTTCTTCATCACTACGGAAATCATTTGATTTTTTTAGCTAATGTAGCTTATGCTATGCACACAAAGCAGCTATTTAAGATAAGTAACTACGCTATCTACATAGCCCAGTTAACTTTAGCAACATTTGCTAAAACTCATGATGCTAAAACTAACAACAAAAGATAATGCTGCCACATAGCTAACTGAGCTACGTAGCTAACATAGCTAAAGCTAAGCTCACAAAGCAGATACATCAGATACATTTCTGTTATCTATGTAACTAAGATAGTGTTAGCTAAATTTGCTAAAGCTCATGATGCCAAACCTAACTTAGCTATATGAAAGCATTACCTACAAAGTGTAGTTACAAAGCTAATGTAGCTAAAGCAAAGCTCACAAAGCAGCTATAGCTACATAGATAATGTAGTTGAAGTGCACTATCTACGCTGTTGGGTAGCTTTCATGGCATTTGCTAAAGCTCATGTGCAAAAGCTAACTGAGCAATAGAAAGTGGAGCAACTTACCGAACTGAGCTACATAGCTTATATAGCTAATGCTAAGCTCACAAGGCAGCTATGTTAGCCACATATCTATGTTATGAGTGTTGCTAATAAAGTTAGCTGTAGCTACAGATTCTAAAGCTAATGTAGCTTTAGAAAACATTAGCTACAAGGCTAACCTAGCTAAAGCAAAGCTCAAAAGCAGCTGTAGCTACATAGATAATCCAGTTAAAATACATTATGCAGCTTTTTTAGTTTAAGCGAAATTTGCTAAAGTTAACTTAGCCACTTAGCTAACTGAGCTACGTAGCTTACATAGCTAAAGCTAATCTCACAAAGCAGCTATGTAAGCTTTGTATCAATGTAGCCACATTAGATTTAGCTACATTAGCTAGAGCTCTAACAGCTAAAGCTTACATAGCTTTTGTAGTAAAGTTAATTACAAAGCTATGCTAGCTTTATTAGCCTAAGCTAAAGTCAGTGAAGCTAAAGCAAGTCACCGTTTGTGTAACTACTTCTAAAATGGTTCTGTATATAATTTTCTCCCATATTAGACCTTTGGCATTTTTGTCTGTTTATTTATGAAATGCTGCTTAGTCTGTAATTTTTGAAATTTAGTTATTTGATGAATGTAACTGCCAGATATTGCATATGAATATAGTTGAATTTCAATAAAATCTAAAACTGAAAATAAGTTCTACAGGCAAATAATGGAACTTTCTTTCTGGAATATATGGTTCTCAGATGAACAGTCTGTGAGAGCTTCAAAGTGCACTGTTTAACACTGTTACACTTTAAGGACTATGCAGGAGTGCATGTACAAAATGACTCACTGTCCAATGACCCCGCTTTATGGACAGTACGCACAACTTTCAGGGATCAAGAAACTGTTTGTTATGCTTCTACTTTGTAATTTTGCCTTAAGCTAAGGGCACTTCCTGTTTTGGGGAAACAAACTACTAAAGTACTTCTGGTAGATGCAAGTGGAATGCGACATTCAAAGAAGAAGCGGTGGTGTCATTATTCTTCATTACTGTGAGAGCAATAAGAAGCTACAGTGAGTATCATCAAGTTGCCGCCCTGCTATGTTAGCTTAATTATGATGCACTTAGAATGACAAAAAAGCATGTGATTAATATAACTAAAAATGTAGCGAGTTAATTTCTAAAACTAAAAGTGATTGGTATATTTTTGGAAATGTCTGCCAGAGCTGCCAAATTTGTAATTTTTAGTAAATGAGCTCTAAAATGCAAAAACATCACTCTGGTTGTTCAATAATTCAATATGTGAAAGCAAACGCTCCCGGGGATCCATTACAACACACAACATCCCTGATGGACGGTGCTTTATTGGTGAAAAAAGAGCCAAATCCAATTAACAGGTTGTTGCTGGAAGTGACCTTTCCCTTCATTATGGCTGTTGGCGTCCTGGTTTAGTGGCCATGATGGAGGACATTTGATGATATGCCAAGTTGAAAGCAGCTATGGGTGAGCTGAAGTGTGTGTTCAGAGATAAGGGTTTCCATGGCTGAGGGAAATACGTGGAGCTGTTTAATGACATTAGCAGCAGAGCCCTTCTCACTCAGTTGGTCCCCTCTGTGTTGATGCCCAGGTGCAGCTGGGTTTTATTCCACCACGTTTATGAGGGATCGTAATGGGTGGGTGCAGCTCAAAACAAACAGGGGGCCAATTAAATGTAAGGGCTTCCCGGGCGAGCCGCCAATAAGAGGGCCAACAGCTCGTTTAATGTACGGGTCTCAGAGGAGGAACTCTGGGTATTTCCTCAATGCAAACAAGCTAAATGTTTTAATCTGTTTCTAAGAGTTGTACTTATTTCGGCATTTGAAAGAGCTGGCCTGTTGATGTTGCAATATGTCAAGGAACAAGATCACAAAAATCTTAACAATCTATTATCTTGGCACGACGGATGCATGCACAATATTTCCACTGGTGGCCAAAACTTGTTGCTTAAACCTGGTGGAAATACCTGAACATGTAGATAAATCAAAATCCTTGGAATGCCAGCTAATAGAAATAGAAATATTTAGGGGCCCTTGGTATAGAAATGACATTCGGCACTGCATAATCGTACTAGTTTTTGGTAAATGTAGTGCAACAAGCAACTCAAGATGGAGAAATGGAGCTGGAATTTAGAAGCAATGCCCCGAGGCACCAGTGGCCTAATGATGTGGCTGCATCTCCCAAGCAGGCAGGTGGCCTTTATTCAAGTTTGACCCTTGGCCCTATTGTCTTCCCCCACTCTCTGCCCCCAGTTTTTTACTATATGCACTGTCCTGTCCAAAAACAGGCTTACAAGTCCCTACACCCCTCCAAAAAGGAAGTAGATATGCTTACATTTACATTATCTCCACTCACATGCAGTGCAAATGTAGCAGATCTATGTATTGATAAATCTAAATCAGGTCTGAGGAGGTTCCTTCAACTGAGCCTATGAGTGGCCTGTAATTTCTGTGGAGCACATGACTGTCGCTCCAGCCCACCTTTGAAAGTGGACTCGAGTCCGGTACCTGTGTGCTCGCACTGATCAAAGATTTTCAACCTGTACTAGGATCCAAATCATTCCAAGCTGCAAAACCTTCACTGAAAGCAAAAACGTACATCATGTTGGCTGCTGGATGTGTAAATATGATGCATGCGTGCACGGCGTTTGTAGAGCAATTGCACAAGGCAAGCAGGGCAGAGTAGATTTCCATCCATACAGTTAATCTGCCTTGAGGTGACAATAGAAATAAAGAAACAGTGTAAAAGTGCATCAACAAGGCAGTTATTTTGGCAGCAAAGTGCTGCACAGAGTCTAAAGGCTGTTCAGTAAAGCTGTGATGAAGATGGCTGAAAAATACAGAGCAAATGTTGATCCTGCAGAGGAGTCTTTGACACTGAAACTGCCTTCTACAAAGAGAGGGGCTGTTAAAAAAATCACCTTGTAACCAAAAAGGTATATCTCTGTTGAAAGGGAAAAAACATGAGCTGTGAAAGGTTTAAATGGAGTTTAACTCAAAATATGACAAGCCGCGACATCTTATGTCATGCCTCTGTGCTGGTGACATCCAGGGCCAGAAGCACTCTGGGTTTTTCATCTGTCCTCTCACACAACTGTTTGTCTGTCGAGACTGTTCTTGTGAATGAGATATCTTCAGAACAATTTACAGGATTTTCTTCAGACTTGTCAGTAATGTCCACTCTGACTTAAGAATGAGCTGCTGAGATTTTGGATGTCAAAAGGAAGGAACACTGTATGATCAGACAAATTCACCATATTTGACTGATATTTGTTTTTATTGAGCAGAACCCCCATGCTGAAGCAGACAGGGGGAGGAGTGAAACATCTTTTCTGTTATGAAAAGCTTTTAAATGTTGTTTTTATTCTTAATTTCATACAGAAAAATGGTCCAGTTCTGGTAAAACTGACACCATACTAAAGCTATATCAACTGGGAGCTATCTGCTTTGAGTACAACTAAACCCCGCCCATAGCTACCGCCTCCTTCACCTCAAATGATGCCCATTGGTCCAAACAATATTCGGTTTGGCAAAAACAATGTAGATTGGAGCTTTTCAAGATGGATTTGCCTGATGACAGAGAGGGAGTCTGACAAATCTGTCTGCTTTACAACGTTTCGGAGGGCAGGAACATGTGCCGTTCCCGTTTAATGCTTCCCTACACAGGCTCATGGAAGGACAGTTTTTAAACTTAAACCACTTTTTCTGCCCATTTTTTCCACTTTTATTGGCAACTTTCCTTCAATTTGAGCATTTCTTACCCAGTTTGCTTCTTTTTACCTCTTTCTGCTACATTTTAACCCCTTTCCATCACTTTCCCCCCAACCAAATTTGACACTTTAAAACATTTTTTCCACTTATAAAACATTTTGCACAACTTTTCTGCCATTTTGACCAGTTGTTTTGCCTTTGATAAGCCATTTTTGGCACTTTCTACCATTTTTTTGACTGTTAACTGTTTCTCCCACTTTTAACCAATTTTTGCCAATTTCAACCCATTTTAACCCCCTTTAATACTAATTATTTCACCAATGTTTCTTGGCATTTCATGACATTTTGAACCCTTTTCTGCCCGTTTTTCCTCTGTTAACCCATTTTTTTGACACTTACTGCCTTCGTTGCCTCTATTAGCCCATTTCTGCAAATATTAAGCCCTTTCCACCACTTTTTATGCCTATTTTTTGCTCATTTTACCTGCATTTCACAATTTATTTTGCTCCATTGTACCACTTTTTCCTGCCTGTTCTTATCATTTTTAAGCCCATTTGCAACTACTACCTATTTTCGCATCTGTTAAACCATTTTTGCCACTTTTAACCCATTTGTGCCTCTTTTAACACATTTTTCCTACTTTTTACCCATTTCTGCCTCATTTAACCCAATCATATTATGATAAACCGAAAAATTTTGAAGAAGGCTGTACTACTGCATTAATCAATGAATTCATTGTTTGTTGCATTGATAAGAGTGGCTGTTATCCAGGTAAAAATAATAATAATGATAATAATATATTGTCCCTTTAGCTTAAATTTACAGTGGATCATGATTTTGCTGACCTCCAATGGCCCCCCATCTGGCTGGCCCTGGAAAGCTCTCTCCTTTATCCCCCTGATGGGTGGCCTTGTTCACAGCACAAAAAAAGAGAAAACTCTTATAGGACATTTGAATGCAAATGATTTTCTTTCCATACATGCCAGAAGGGGATGCAGTGCGCAGTTGCACAGTAAAACACCTTAGAGGTAACAGTGGTACAGGGTCAAGATCACTGGGCCTACTGCTCATCCCTTGCTTGGATGCCAAAAATGCTTTCGGGATTTTGGAGGTCAAGGGTCAGGAACATTTGGGACTCGCAGATAAGAATTTAAAGGTTAAGCTCACTGCAATCTCTAATCTTTAGAGTTATATCTGAAGAATGCATTGAAAGATTTTCCTTAAACTTCAGAGTGACCTCAGTAAAATTAGGATGTGAAAAGTAATTTAGTTGCAGTGACCTTGTACCATATTGTGACTTCTTAAAAGCTATTCCTTCTTGGCCCACTCCACTTTTGCTGCATGGCCATTGTTAACCTTGCACAGACATCTAACTGCCAGATGATAGTGCTACTGTTACTCATGAAATCATAAAAGACCAAAAATTCTAAAAAAGGCTGGATGCTGATGATAATATTTTGATCCCTAAATAAATCTTCACCCAGGGGGAGAGGTGCTGTCGTTATAAAGCCAAGATGCCCCATTTGGCTATTGCATAAAACAGATCATAACCCTGGGCAATTTAACACAGCATCCTAGATAAACAGTACAGTATACTGCCTGGAAAACGATAGGCACCGGCATCCTCACAGCCTCCATTAACAATCATTGGTGTGGAAAAGCTGCTGAGGACAGATTTCATCCTTCAACAATTGCCAGGTTAATGTCAGTATTAGATTCCAGAGATGAAACAGATGCCATGCAGACGTGAATTCGTGTGCCAGTGGGTGTTCTTGTTGTCATTTAGTATTCAAAACACATCAGGCACACACACTTCCACACACCGCTGGCTTGTCACAGAGATCTCTGGAGGATCTATAGAGGACTGAAACCAGAGAAACTACAGAGCTGACAAGAGACTCCTTTGAAAATCAGGCTTTTATCCGTTCAATCTGTCGTGAAAAACACCCATAATTTCATTCAAGGCACAGCTTACTTTTTAAGGAAGACAATAGGCACATTATTTTACATTAATATACACCTAAAACTGTGCTGTTACCTATGTGACGATTTTTAAATCTTGACTGACTTTGAAACCTGGGACACCACAGACATCAGGAAAGTTCGATAAATATCGTAATCCTCCAAATACACACTGGATGATTTGACCAGACCGCGAGACCGCATACCTGATGTGTGGATATACATTGATTTGGACTATATATTTTAACGTGAATGGCTGGCTGTTGGCCCTATCGTAGTGCATTACCTGTAAACAGTATTCACCCCTGTATGTTTTACACTATTATTGATTCTACAATTCATATTTTTCCGCATACATTTGTCCGATAGCTTTACAAGCCTTCCAGGACCAGCTGTCGAGAAGCACCCCAACAGCATGATGCTGACACCACCATGTTTCACATTGGAGATGGTGTGTTTGTGGTGAAGTGCAGTGTTTGGTGTCATGTCTGATGGCCAGACAGCACCATTTTGGTCTCATCAGACCAAAGAACTTTCTTCCACTTGACCATGGCATCTCCCATTTGCCTTTTGGCAAGCTCTAGTCCAGATTTAATCTGAGTTTTTCTTCAACAGAGGCTTTCTATTTACTACTCTCCCATAAAGCTTTGACCCACATTTTTTTGACCTTGATTGATTTATAAAATCAATAAATGGGTAAAACATTCAAGGCGGTGAAGACTTTTTATAGGTACTCGTTTATTTGCCATAAGTTGGTCTTCTTTTTCAATATTCCCCCAGGGCTTAAGGCACGGTTGTATTTATGGTCACTGCCATATTTGTGAGCAGTTGATCTGCTTGCTACCACTGGCTATTCTGTCAAATGCAGTCCGATGTGAAATTAAAAATGAAGAGCTGGGCGGCTCAGACATGGTCATCATAGCACCTTATTAGAGTATGCTTGTTAGGAAGTCTTCACAATATAGATATTTTTCTTACAAAGTTTAAGACCGGCCGGCACAGTAGATAATTTTCATATCTTAACCAGCATTAAAAACATGAGAGACCTCAATTTTTGTGTCAGTTTTTAACATGATAATTCTTGAATACCCAAACATAAGACCAGACATCTGTAGTAACAGATTTCTAGAGGCAAAGCGGATTTCAAAGAAAAATGGAGGACAATCGAGGCCGTCATGTGGCTGTCCTGGGTAGTAGTCTGTTTTGTAGCATAAAAAACAAAAGGTCTGCTTACTCATTGGCTATTACAGCTGGAGAAAACCCAATCTGGATTTGTAAATATCAAACATCCATCTATCCGTTTTACTCCCCTTCATGGGGTCAGGTCGCAATGGCAGTAGACGAGGCAAGTTGACCCAGACACCCCTCTAGTTTGTGACATTTTCCAAATTCTCCTGGGATCCTGAGGCATTCCCAGGCAAGAGGAGATATATAATCCCTCCAGCCAGTTTTGGGTCGACCCAGTTGGATGACCTCCAGTGGGAGACAACCAGGAGGCATCCTTATCAGATGCCCCAACCATCTCAGCGGACTCTTTCAGTGGCGAAGGAGCACTGGCTGTACTCAGAGATCAAAATGCCCTTTCTCTAACAGTGTGGCCTCACTGAATATGCCCAAGATAAAATCTGATGGATACAGTGTCTATAAAAAAATATTCACCCTCTTGATGTTTTACCTTTTAATTGATTTTAATAATCAATTATGGTCAATATAATTTGGCTTTTTGACCATCTTTGAAGCAAAAGATTAATCAAATAAAAATATGTAATGTTTATTAAGTGACTGAATTGAATTAATGTGTCCCAAGTGACTGTAGTACATGAAGACAACTGTGTCTGGAAGTTCCACTCACTGGTTGATCAGTACTCCTGGCTACCATTACACCATGAAGACAAAAGGACACTCCAAGCATCTCAGAGAAAAGGTTATTAAAAGTACAAGACAGGGGATGGATACAAAAAATAGCAAGGCACTAAACGTTCCCTGGAGGTCGGCTGATCTATCACTGTGAAGCACTGCTGTGGCAGCATCATGCTGAAGGGATGCTTCTTCACAGCCAGCCCTGGAAGGTCTGTAAAGTTAGAGGGTAAAGTGAATGTGGAAAAATGTAGCACATTAATCAAAATAACATGGATTCTAGGGCTTTCCTTGTGATCACTATTATCTTCATAATGGAAGCACTGTCACATTGCATGATGATATATCAATTACAAACACAAAAAATGATTAACTCATTTGTTGCTCATCCCTGCTGTGACTTAACAATAGTCTGCATCAAGCTTGATCTGCTCCGTCTTCATCTGACTCATAGTAACAGTAAACGGGGGCGTCTTTGGATGTATCACTGTAGAACGAGCAGCGACAGAGAAAGTCATCACCTGCTGCCACTGTCCATTCATCCTTTTTGAATGAGAACATGGCTGTGACATGACTAACCTCTGCTGTTGTTAATTAACCACCATTAACATGCTACACTGCTGCCCCAGCTGCTTCTGGGCAGGCATGAACATCCAGGAAAGCTCTCTGGGGGAAGTGGAGCCGAGAATGACAGATGTCTCAACATCCTGGCTGGATGAATGGAACGAATCAGTAGCCATAGACAACTCTTTCATTTTTTAAACTGATATTCAGATTTAAATTCATTTGAGTAAAATATGATGTAAACATTTCTTTTATGCTCTCTACTTGCTGTAAATGTGCAAATCAGTGAATTAATTTTCATGACTGTTCCATATGATTCCCCATCAATCTGCTGCTCTAATGAAGACAGGCTGCAGACAGGAGGAATAGCACGATAACCGAGCGCATTAATAATCACATCATGCAGAGATGGCTTTCGTGATGAAGGCCAGTCACCCTGATAATGGGCAGGCAGGAGTGGCAAGCTGAAGGGGGGAGATTGACGACTGAGCTGACACCACCCTGACAACCCCCACATCCAACCTCCTGCCCTCCATCAGCGCTCCCTGCCTCCCCATCGTATTGTTACATCTCATTTTGTACCGATCCATCTCGATGACATTGGTGAGCATACGCTCAGGTCGAGGTCAGGGGCGCATGGATAAATTAGCGCTCAAAGGACAATGGATTACTCTTCTTACCATCAACAGAATGGGGGCAGAGGGTTTGTTAGCTGGTTACTAATTCATATGAAGAGGTCCTATCCAATGAATCAGGAATGGTTTGCTTAATTAGCAATCCAACAGAAAACCAGTGATGTTTGAACACTCTCTGTCTTGCTTTGCCTTCCTTGTGTCGGTTGGCCCATTTAATACTTTGGCATGGATACAACATATCTCTGATGACTTGGTGAGGTCACAGTCTGTCAGGAAAACAGAGGTGTAGTAGGAGTGAACCTTGAGGAAATGCAAATGTAGAGTGGCTCATCTGTGAGACACTTTCAGGACTCCACATTTTGAGCAGCACGTCTTATTTGGAGCTATCAGTAAGCAAGGTTTCAGGTTTTAAGTATAAAGTTAGGTGAAGTTACAGAATACTTAAAAATGTCACGACTAATACTGCTGAGTAAAAAGGCCTTAATGCCCATTCACACCGCTGTTTAGAAGACTTCCACTTGCTGTTCGCTCATAGGTGACAACCAATTGGTACAAGTAGTCTCCAAATAAGTGAAACTTGCACCACCTTAGTGCAGTGTATGTGTCTCAGTTGACTGTAGTTTAAAGACACCTGTGTCTGATAGGTTCAGTCACTGGATAATTTGTATTCCTTGCTACTATTACACCATGAAGACAAAAGAACACTCCAAGCAACTCAGAGAAAAGGTTATCGAAAAGTACAAGACAGATATAAACAATTCCAAGGCACTGAACATTCCCCGGAGTTCACTTGATCTATCATCAAGAAATGGGAGGAATATGTGTAAATCTGGCTGACACTCGGATAGAACAACTGTTGCCCGGGTTCCTCACCAGTCAAAGCTTTATGGTAGAGTGGCAAAGAGAAAGCAACTGCTGAAGACTCATATCAAATCTTGGCTAGAATTTGCCAAAAGGCATGTGGAAGACTCTATGGTTAAGTGGAAGAATGTTCTTTGGATTGATGAGACCTAAATAGTGCTTTCTGACCATCAGACAAGACGCTATATTTTGAGGATACCAAACACTACAAGCACGGTTGTGGCAGCATCATGCTGTGGGGATGCTTCTCAGCAACTGCCCCTGGAAGGCTTGTAAATGTAGAGGGTGAAATGAATGGGGCATGAATGAGCGGAAAATCCTCTGCAACAGAACTACGGCATGACTTAGAAGATTTATTCTCCAGCAAGACAACGACCTGAAGCACGCACTGAAAGCTGCAAACAGTTCAAAGACAACAAGGTGAATGTTCTGGAGTGGCCGAGTCAAAGTACAGACCTTAATCAATGAGACACTTTATGGTTAGACTTGAAAAATGCTGATCACATTCGATCCCCATGCAACCTGACAGAGCTTAAGCAGCTTTACGAAGAAGTGAAGACTCAGTGCTGTGATTTTAGCCAAAGGTGCATCTATTATTACATGTATTGTAAGCTAAAATTCATTGTTTCACAGGCCTTTTTTATTCGAGATATGATATAGGCATGACATTAAAGTCATATCTATTTTAGCACAGTGTCCCAACATACTTATTCACACTGAGTGGAGCTGGATTAAGAGTCACTGGGAGCAACAGAAAGGAGCCCAAGAATCCAAAGCAATTGTGTTCTGACAAATGGCCAATGATGGGATTAAAGGAATAAAGGATACAGAATGAGAATAAAGGGGCGCAATAATGCTAAGAAAGGATTAACATGGCCTTTTCATGAGGTAGAAAGGGGTTATCTCCTATTCTTTTCCAGTATAACAGCATAATAGAGGAAAATATGGCATGGGGGATGGGATTCAGAGGGGCTGGGGGATGTTCAGTAACAGTTGGGAATACAAGAAGGAATGGTTCATGCAATGGTCTGCGACTGGAGGACTAATTCCCAGGGAGACCTGTGTACCATACCTTCCCTCTCCACAGTCATTGATGCCATCATTATGGAGAATATTGGCAAGTATCTGTGTGCATGAATGCCTACACGTGAGCTAAATTGGCTCCCTCGGTGAGCAATTGTTTGATGGAATTCAGGGTTAACATGATGCGACACTGGGGCGCTGGAAATCATCTCATTTGTACTAATTCCTTCAATGCCAGCGTTAAACATTAGCAAAGAGATTAAATTATGAGGCAGATTACGAGCTCCCTTTAGTTAATGAAGAGGAAAATGGAAAACTGTCTGTGCATTAAAGGGAGCGTTTTTACAGTTAACTGGTAATGAAAGCTGGGTTGTGTTTCATACCAGAGATCCTTAGCAGAAAACATCTAATGGGGGAGGGAAAAACAACAAGCAATTTCCCTAAAATGAGACAAGCCTTTAATGACAGGGAGGAATGAAAGTGCTCATTAATGAGTCTGGGGTTGATCATGGAATAAAGCCAGAAAAAGACAAAATGTTAATATGGAAGTCATTACACACCACCTATCATAGACGTAATGCAGAGGGGTCTTCCCGCAGCTTTCCCCAGGAGTCACAGAGAAACAACAATAAGTAAGACGAGCTAATAAAAGCTACATCAAGAGGATTAGTGCCATTATGAATAATTTAAGACACAGCTCAAATACCTTCAAAGGGAGGGGGGCTTACTGGCTTTTCTCCAAGACGTCTCAGCTTTTGTGGCAAAACAAACAAGACCATTGTACCTAAATACTCTAATGTGTATTAGCAAATGATCTTACAGCTTCTAGGGGGGTAGTGTCCATCTTAAGTCCCAATGCACTATGTAGAATTTCAATCAAACTCTGTGCATGCATGCCTTTTTTTCATGCATGTGTAGTTCAGTTAGATACAGTGCTTTTAAGAGTATTCCTGCCATTGGATGGTCAATATCATTTCTGTATGAATGCCTGCACATGAGCTAATCAGGCTTCCTCTGTGAGCAATCAATGGATGGCATTTAGGATACACATTCCCAGCGTGAAGCATGGTGGTGGCAGCATCATGCTGTTGGGATGCTTCTCAGCAGCTGGCACTAGAAGGCATGTAAAGGTACCTACCCACACATATTTTTGTTTAACTTTCATTACTTTGTGGAATTTTCTTTTTTGGATTTTTTTCATTAAAAACGCTAAATTACATTGACAATAAATCCAGCAAGTTCATTTTGTCTTCTTATTCTGAATAATCTACTTGGGTTTCTTTTTTTCAGACTATTGTAGGAGATGTTTTCGACTGTCATCTGCAGTCTTCCTCAGAAACGTCAGCTGCCGCTGTGATGTGTCCTTATATGCTGTTCTTCGGCGTGGTCAGCCGGATGGACCTGACAGGTCTACCGGCTGACCACGCCCCCCTCTGCCCGATGGTCTCTGGAGAAGAGAATCCCAGGTGTGGGAGAGCATGAACGCTCCCTCATCCCGGTTTCTGGTGTTGTTTCCCTGTTTCCTGATTTCAATTGCCTCCTTAATCCAGCGTTTGTGTTTGTTGTTCTCTGACCCGATTATTGTTGTGTTGTCCCAGTCCATGACGTGATTTTTTCTTTTACAGTGGTCTGATATTGCTGATTTGAGATTTTCCTGTTCTGCCTTTTCTTTTTCTGTCCTTGTGAGTCGTCCTGCTGTCTGCTTTTCACACTCCTCCTGATGTTCCTTTTTCCTCGTGTTGAACAATCTCCCTGTTTCTCCTATGTATGTGTGTTGGCATGATTTGCACGGTATTTCGTAGATGACGTTGCATTTTTTGTCCAGTTCTATTTTGTCTTTGGGATGAACTAGCAGCTGTCTGAGTTTGGTGTGTGGTTTTACAGCCGTGTTTATTTTGTGTTTTTTCATTGCTCGTTGTATTGATTCTGTTATGCCCCGGATGTATGGTATTGTCACCACATCTTTGCAGTTATTTTCTGCTTTTTGTGTGTGTTTTGATTTTCTTTCTTTCGGTTTGTTTTCATTGTTTTTCATCTATTGTTTCCCCTTATTTATGGCCCATTTTGTATACTGACAGCACTGTGGTGCTTGTTTGATGTGTTTTTCCCCCTCCTGTCTGTCCTCCTCGTCTGTGATGATGCTGGCCCGTTCATAAAGTGTCCTGACTGCTGACATTTTGTGTGCAGTGGGGTGTTCAGATGTCCAGAGTAAATATTGATCGGTGTGTGTAGGTTTTCTGTAAACTGTTATTTTGATGCTGCCGTCATCTTTGTGGTGGATTTTCATGTCCAGAAAAGCTATTGTCCTTTTTGATTCCTCTTCGTGGGTGAATTTGATGTTTCCAGTGGTGTCCATGCTGTTTAGGTGGTCTGTGAGTTCTTGTGTGTTATGAACGGGCCAGCATCATCACAGACGAGGAGGACAGACAGGAGGAGGAAAAACACATCAAACAAGCACTACAGTGCTGTCAGTATCCAAAATGGGCCATAAATAAGGGGAAACAATAGGTGAAAAACAAAGAAAACAAACCAAAAGAAAGAAAATCAAAACAATCATTTAAATTGTCTGAAAAAAAGAAACCCAAGTAGATTACATTGACAATAATTGAATTATTATAGGGTAAAAATATCCAAGGGACTTGTTACTTTTTTAAGCACTGTATTTATAAGGTTCTTTGTTATTTTCTGGCTTTTACAAAGACGATTTCAAGTCAGTATTTCCTGTGAATATTAAAGCGTATAGGATAAAACAAGTCAAGGATGCCATGTAAGCAACTCTGGCTTTCCTTACTACTCCTACTCTTATGTGTATTCGAAAATAATCCAGTGACTTATAAGGATTGATTTTTAACCTCAAGGCCTTAGAAACATCAATGATCAATATTAATATCAAATCAGCCCAGAGTGATGACCAATGGACACAGCTCAATCCTGCACCCTGTGCCCTCTAAACTGAGTAAATCATGCATATATTAATGTTACACAGCCTTTCTTTTAAAGGTCAGCTAAGAGGCCTGTGTTATATTAGCCTAGCATAGCTACCAGCTACTTAGTTTAAAAAGCACTCTCAGACAAACAAGAAACATTCAAACCTGAATAAAGTACCGCATGGTCAAGTCAAATAACCACACATGAATAATTTTAACTAAGAAACATAATTATTCATTTATTAACATGTCAAAATCGTTTTTTTGTTCACCTGTTGCTTTACGTTCCTTCTTGGACAGGAAACAGGAAATGGCAAACAGAGCCTGCCATTGGCTTATATAGGGGTGAGCTGAGCGGAAGGCGCCAAGTGTGGTAGAGATGGTGGGGTGTTTTGTTCGTTTTAAAGGAATTGTGGGAATTTCACTGACCTTTGATGAAGTTTATGATAATCTGAAATTATCTGGCTACTGTTTATACTGCTTGCAGCCATCCTTTTTGTCTTGGAGAGTTTTTGATTTTTGTCTCATTTCTTTGGCTTTGGTGCCTCCCCCACTCTGAGGAGGCCTTGGGGGGTTGGTTAGTGGTTGGTGTCCAAGCTGTTAATTTGCTAGAGCCTTTTCAAGAGTACAGAACTCAGTCTTCTTTTGGTTTCATGATTTTAACTTTATTTTTCTCCAAGCCTGCACTGTAAATACTGCCGCACATATTCACTGTAAATAAATTCACTTGGACTGCATCTTCACAATTCTGGACTCCTTTTTGAGCCTAAACTCAGTTAAATACTCAAACAGAGAAGTTCATTCTCACAAGGTGGAAAGAATAAGAACAAGGTTTGGTCTGGCCAAGACATTTCACACAAGTGCAGAACTCCTGGGAAGTCCTCATAGGGCCCTTCCTGCAGCACACATCACACACCCACTTCAAATTTCTGACCAATCACAGAACAGTTGTCAGACACCACAAGAGACGAAAGTTCTGCCCAGATGATGTGTCAAGGTGAAACCATTTCTATGCAGCCTAAACCTGTACGCTTCAGGTCATTATCTTACTTGAAAATAAATCTTCTCCCAAGCTGTATTTCTCTTCTGGACTGAATAAGATTGTCCAATATTTTGTCTCATTTATCATTTAAGCCCTTAAAGCCTGATAACTCAAATAAAAGCCAGAAATTTTTTTTTGCAACTGAAATGTTTATTTAATCTTCTACCAAAATCGAAAAAAACGAAAAATTGCCATAAAATCTCAAACATATATTTTTGTATCAAATTTGATATATTAAGCATTTCTGGCTACTGATGATCCACTGGTGATGTTTTCAATGATACAATTGATACCTTTGCAAGCCTTCCAGGGCCATCTTCAGAGAAGCATCCCCACAGCATGGTGCTGCCACTGCTGTGCTTCACAGTGGGGATGCAGCGTTTATTCTAATATGCAGTGTTTGGTGTCTGCCAAACAAAGTGTAATTTTGCTCTCATCAGAACAAAGAACTTTCTTCCACTTGGCCATGGAGTCTCCCTCATGCTTTTTGGTGAATTCTAGTCCAGATTTTCATTTTTATTCAACCATGGCTTTCTCTTTACCACTTTCTCATAAAGTTTTGACTGATGAAGAACTCAAGCAACCTTTGCAGTCTCTCCCATCTCCTATCTGACGCTTTTAACTCCTTCACAGTAGTCATAGGTCAATGAGCTATGAGGGATGTCAAGTGCCTTGGATATTTTTTTGGTTCCATCCCCTTACTTTTACCTTTCATTAACCTTTTCTCTGGGTTTCCTGGAGTGTTCTTTTGTCTTCATGGTGTAATGGTAGCCAGGAATACTGATTATCCAGTGAGTGGACCTTCCAGATACAGGATTTTTTTTAAACTACAATCACTTGAGACACATTCACTGCACTCAATCCAATAGCTGCTTTGGATTGATATTTTAGATAATAGTATTAATAGTATGATAATATTAGATATTAACATTACCAGTGTTAACTTTATGGGAAGCTTCTAAGTTTCTAAAGTCTTGACATCCATCCGTCCCTTAGTCCATCGTTTTCCCCTCTCCAGGGTCAGGTCATGGTGACAGCAGGTTGGACAAGTTGACCCGGATGTTTCTTTTCCTAACAACATTTTCTAGTCCTACCTTGGGAATTCTGATGTGCTCCAAGGCTAGACTGGATATACAATATGATCCCATTCTAGGTCCACCCTGGGGTCTCCTCCTACTTGGAGGTGACAGAAAGATCTCCTAAGGGAGACAGCCGTTTCAATGCTACATTACATGTGTACATTTTTAACAAAGCCTTAATTTGTTTGTAGTTGAGATGACATTCCTTCCAGACTTTAGCATTTGAAGCTTGTCATTTACTTGCTAGAAGCAATTTAAAATCAATATTTGCTGTCAAATATTGAATGACAGGCAGGATAAAGCACAGCGAGGTTGCTGTAATTGCAAAATGAGCTTCTTCAAAGCAATCCATCACTGCGCTGAAGGCTTATTCTACTACAATAACCAGCTTACAGAATCCCTTCATAATCACAAATACAATGAGAGCTTACTGCAGTAGCTTCAGCCCAAATCCCCTTTAATGATTTAAACTGTTTCTATAGTGAAATACAACAGACAAGTATTTCTCCAGTGTTGCACCACATGCATAGGATAGGATCTTGTGCAACACACTTCATGTTATTTGGCCGCGCAGCGCCCCTCGAAGCAACAGCGAGCGGTAACTGCCAGGTCACATCACCGGCATCATCCTGACAAACGCAACACACAGATCCATTTCAATTTGAGGCCCTGAGGCCCTTTGACATCCTTTATCATCAGCACAAAGAGCCACTTGTCTTAGGAGATTGTGCAGCATTACCACATCGGCTGTCGCTCAAGACACAACACCCAATCAATACACGACAGTCAGGCTGTGCGGAGGCTGTATGACGCGTTACATGACAGACAGACAAGCCGAGAGGGAATAAGATGCTGGGAAAAGAAGGTCAGGTTGAGAGAAAGTCTAAATGAAGTGTTATTTTTTCCTGCATGTTTTTAGACTCTGGCTTTTAAAGAAAATTGCTCAGTCTCAGTCAACAGCATGGATTAGAAGGTCAAACAGTCATGCTCAGACTAATACACCTCAACAATAATTTAATGGATTGCCTTGACATTCTTAACAGCTGCTTATTTTACCTGTAAGATTATTCCATGTGAGCGTTATGATCCTCTGACTTTACATCTTGCACTACATGAAAGCCTTTCACAATGTCTCCTAGATGGATCAGTTTGAAGGTTGCTAATTGAAAAATTACTACTCTCATGTTATATAAATATTAAGCTGAGTTCTTACATTAACTTTCCAAGTATTTTCAGTAGTTTTAAAGCAAGAGAGTGTCTTGAATTTTTAATCATTGTAACAGGATGTTTCCTGCTGCAGTGGCTGTCATGACTTGTACTCCCAACATCAGAATAGCCTCACTAGGCATTCCCTCACTGTGCCAACCCCCTGCGGCTTATGTTTTGTTTTTAAATGAGGACTCTCTTCATTAAAAGGACACGCCATACAGTGTATTTACTAAACAGTAAACCGACATTTTATTTCCAAGGATCAACTCCACATAATGATGGAGAAAAGTGGTTAAAAACCTTCCTGGTTCGTTCTGCAAGTAATACCAGAATGCTCTGCAAGTAGCTTGTAGCATGAAGAAGGCTGCTGTTTAAAGGTGTGTATTAAGTGATAACTTGCTTTATTTATGACTGTCATGATTCAAAGAAGCTGGCTGTAGCATTAAACAAGGTCAAAGAGGCAGCGTAGCTCCAGACACTCACAGGAAACTTTGCTAAAAAGCAAGTTCAATCAATAATAAATGATTAATTTCAATTTCAATAAATTTTTAAGTTCTTCACTTTAATAATCCGTAGTTATTTTCTTTAAATGCTTTCATTGTGAAAACTCACATCAGAAAATTTGGCATTTTCAATGACAGGTTGACACAACTAAGCAGGACAGAAATCAAACTTATAAGTAAGGTAAAATAAGTGACTGCATGAGGATCCTCCACCTTTAAAGTGATCTCCTTTAAAAGGGATCTCTTGGGTGCTATGAATGTGTCTAAAGTGATTGTGGTATAAAGCCACCTGTGTCTGGGGGGTCCAACACTGGTTGATCAGTATTCCTGGCTACCATTGCTCCATGAAGACAAGTCAATGACCCGAAGCATACAGTGAAAGCTACACAGAAATGGACCTGTCTGATGTCTGGATAAAAACTGTGTTTACTTTAACATACATGTTTCATTTGCAAAAGCAGATTTTAATTACTCAGCTCCCAAATGTCTAAATTAAATGGCATTAACTGGGTCCTTTATTAATAAAACATTACACATTGGGTTTTTTTAATCAATTCATCATTGTGTTCTAAGCATGGGAAATAGCCACAGAGTCAATTTAGCAGTGATTTTCAGAGGGAATTTATGGCCAACATGAGGCAAGACAGATTCTGATTTTTTCCATATGGCATCATCCCGCCCCCCATAATAAAGCAGCAGGAGCTGTTGTCTGACCTGCTGGAGAGAAATCAATATTCCAGAGCAAAACATTTGGCTCCCATGGGAGTCCCCTGTCAATGAGCCAAAAATATCTGTAGGTGAGACTAAAAAGGCAGCTGCTGTGTTCAAAGCCTACTTAAGCACTGTTTAATATCACAAATTCTGTCTAGGAATAAACAGAATGAACAACAGCTTGTGACTGAAATTATTGGGGATAGTAAACACAAGAAAGCAGGACTTGCAGCGCTGAAGAAATGGGAATTTAATGCTTGCATAAAAGAAGCAGCTCTGCAGGAGTGTGGCAGTAAATTAAATCAGGATGCCGCTGCAGAAATGGGTAATGCCAGACGTGTATCTCTGCATTACACAGAGCTGCATCTAATGTGTGCCAGTCTGCCTGTCATGCTGAATGAACAGCCCAGGGGTTGTTTGGTGCAAATTAAATTCCAACGAGGGGTGAATTCACGCACAAAAAAAAGGCTATCTAATTAAATTGCCATGCACGGTCATGTATCTTAAATTACATGCCAGCACCATGCAAATGCAAAACCAACAGATGCAGACTTCAAGCACATGGCTCCTGGTGTGTTTGACTAGGACGCCCCGTGAACATGTTTATAAATGTGGGATAAGATTAAAGCAAAATCCAGGAAAGTAATTTCATTTTTACGGCTTTGCCTTTGATTGAAACAGGTCTATCATGTTCTGTGAATGCCATTGTGTAACCCCCCACCCAACCTGCGCACATCATACAACGCAAAATCTAATTTCTACAGCAATTTCCGCATCAAACATCTGAGTTCTTTTCAACACAAAGAAAGAGATCAAATTCCCTTTAACCCGAAGGAGAAAGGGGCAGAGGGAGGAGGCGTTTTAAGAGTTGAACTGGTGACATTAAGAAGCTGTGAACTTGTTGATGTGCAGGATCAGGCCTGATGTTGGATTGAATTATGAGAGGCCGCCTTGTGCACACGGCTGTGATGCTGGGGGAGGAGGGTCAGCGTCGGGGTGAAGGTGAGGAGGGACGAAGAGGGGGGGGGGTATTATGTCAGGTCTGAGGGGGAGGAGAAGATGCAGCCGCTGAGCCTTTCAAATCTGACAGGGAGAGGAGATGGAAAAGACAACAAAGGCGTGTGGACAAACCAAGAGTGGAAGGAGGGTGGCACGGACAGAAAGGCAGGATGATGAGAGTGTAGAGAAGCAAAAGGCATGAAGAACAGAAATCTCATCTGGAGGTTTGTTTTTATTCAGCTCAGAGCATCTATAGAGATGAAACCGTTTGTTTCCTTTTGAGGTTTTGACAAAATCTCAACCATCAAAATTCAGCTGTCTCATATGAAAAAGGCGATCAACGTTTAAAACCAACTTGAAAGCAGTAAACTCTAAGCAAAGACAATGGATAACAAAAATAGTCCAGTGATGTCAGATTAACACAGCTGGTGTTACATGGCAATGATAATAAACTGTCAAGTCATTAATATTTATCACAGATTAAAAAGAGGCCTTTTTAAAATACTGTGGTTTGGTTAAATACTGAAGTTATTTCAGTGAACGTTTCATAAAGAGAACGTATCCAACACTTTAACAGTTTATATGACAAAATATGAATGTTGACAGATCTATATTTAGAACCAGGCTAGTGTGTGCGATCTGGCTCTGCTTTGTATACTTTATATCAGGCCCATATAATGTGAGGAAACTTGATTGTGTTGGCTGCCGAGAAGCATCCCCACAGCATGATGCTGCCACCACTATGCTTCACAGTAGGGATGGTGTGTTTGTAGTGATGTGAAGTGTTTGCCATTCCCCAAACATGGCATCTTGTCTTGCCCAAAGCACCAATTTTGGTCTCATCGGACCAAAGATCTTTCTTCCACTTGACCATGGAGTCTCCCACGTGACTTCTGGTGAACTCAAGTGAAGATTTAATGAGTTTTCTCCCACATTTGCTTTCTTTTTGCCACTTTCCCATAAAGCTTTGACTGGTGAAGAACCCAGGCAATAGTTATTGCATGCAGAGTCTCTCACTCTCATTCAGCTGCTGAAGCTTGTAACTCCTTCAGAGCAGTCATAGGTGTGTTCTTTTGCCTTCATTGTGTAATAGTAGCCAGGAATACTAACTAACCAGTCACAGAATTGACTATGACATGAAAAAAGATATGATTTCTCTAAGAATTTCCTTGTTATCTTGGGTAAACCAGCTATATTTCCCAACAAAAGGGAATTAAATAGGTAGAAATCTTGAGAAAAGTAATTTACTTGTAATAATAGGGAAAACCAAAGTATGAAATTGTTGTATGTCCACTCAGGGCTTCTGTAGATACAGTTTTTGTCACATTTTTTGTTTTCCCTGGCACACATTCGCAACCCCCTAGAAAGAGCTTTGCAACCCGCTTTTGAGTCCCGACCCAACAGTTGAGAACCACTGGTTTTAAAGTGACTTTCTTGGTTAACACCTATCACAGAATGCCTTTTTGTTTGCTTGCAGCGTGAATCAGGAAGGGCACCTTTGACAGCTTTTCTCCTTCATAATGGCACTTTTCCTACAAAGAGAGTAGTATAACTTCCTTTTTGTGCCCCAAATTTTGTTCAAAGTCATATCGAGTATTTGGCTTTAAATAAAATGTATTTATCACTGTATTGATTTAAACTGGACCATAATTTCTCAACCTTCCTAGTCCATAAAGGCAGCTAAGTCCCAGAAAGCTCTCCTTTTTATAACCCCATATGTTTGGCCTAACTTTCCAGAAACAGATCCCAGTAACTCCCTCAGACTATCTGTGAGATGTGCCAGTCTTAAGCTCACCTGGTAACCAGCTGTGTCGGGGCCATTAGTCTGGTGAGAGAAAGGAACAGGTCACTGAGAGTGAATTAAAGAGCTCCGGCTGGAGACGGAGGTGTGAGGCCTGGTGTCGTGCGTGCTCGGTGCCAAGGTTCACTCGTAAAGCCAGCCAGCCTCCCAGGACATCATTATAAGCTCCTACACACCTGAAACACAGACAAGCATCAGCTATAAGAAGGTGTTTGTGTCAACTTGAGGAATTTCATGACTTCTCTTTGGGTTGATTAAATCATTTCTTGGTTTAATGCCTGTAAATAAAGGAAATTGCTTCTTCAGGGGAGTTTCTAGTTATTTCTTTGCTGGAAATACCTTTTCTAGTTCACACAGGCAGTTTAATAACAGAATTTTAAAGCAACACCAGATCTCCTGAGGCGCTGAGACCATATGAATTAAGTGACAACAAAAACAGGCAGTCACTGTAAGATGAGAAACTTCTACGACAGCAGGAAAAACATGAAACAGCTGCTTTAAAACCAACAAATATAGCTTTTATTATGACTGGAAGCATTCCATTTTATAATAAAGCCCAGATTATGCAACTTCAGAAGGCGCAGAGTTAAAAAAAAAAAAAGGTTTGGCTGTATCACAAAGTTCATTTCTTGGGTTCATAACATTTCTCAACAATGACAGGCTAGCAGAATTCAGAGCCAAACTCAAAGTTTTAGCACCTCATTTTTGCAACCAATCATTATCAGTAAATTTAGATCTAAAAATTATTTACAAGTTGATTGAGGTTAAAGCTTTTAGTTGTGTCTCATCAAACATGTGAACAACCATAACTGATTATCTGTTACTACTCTGGCACAACCCTTCTGCAATTTCCCAGTTTGGGATTAATAAAATCACATTTGTGATACAAAGAGCTCAGTGACTTCTAGCATGGTACTGTGATGGATGCCACCTTTGCAATAAGGGGAACTGGAGAAATTTCATCCCTGCTGGATGAAGGTGAAGTGGAAGCGTTGAGGAACAACAGCAACTCCACCACAAAGCAGTAAGCGGGTCCTGAGTTGCTCAGGCACATGGTGCGTAAAAGTTGCTAATGCTCTGCTGATTTCATAGCTGAAGAGTTCTGAACGTCCACTGACATTAATGTAAGCAACACAATTGTGTGGCTGGAGCTTCATGGAATGGGTTTCCATGGCCAAGCGGCTGCGTGCAAGCCTCACATCACCAGGTGTAGATGAGGTACTGACGGCTTCATGCGCTGTTGTGCTATCATGGCTGACACCCCTTTTCAGTGTTGAGTGGAAGTCTGGGACAGTGCCTGTGTCCCAGAAGTGAGTCTCCGTCCCTGGTGAAGGAATTCAAGTACCTCAGGGTCTTGTTCGCGAGTGAGTGTAAAAGGGAGTGTGACATTAACAGGCAGATTGGTGCAGCATCAGCAGCAGTACTTGGAGTATTGTGCTGGAACGTTGTGGCAAAGAGGGAGCTGAGCCAGTCGAACTACCTCCGAACCCTCACCTATAGTCATGAACTCTGTGCAACGACTGAAAGAATGAGATTCTGGACAAGAGTTTTCTCAGGACGGTGGCTGGGCTCACCCTTAGAGACAGGGTAAGGAGTTCAGACATCTGAGGGGAGCTTAGAGTAAAGCCACTTCTCCTTCATCGAAAGGAGCCAGTTGAGGTGGTTTAGGCACTTGATCCGACTGTCTTCAGGGCGTCCCCCTTTGAAGACCTTGGGGAAGACCCAGAATGCTCTGGTCTGGGAATGCCTCAGATCCCACAGAAAGAGTTGGAAAGTGTCACTGGGGAGAAGGCTGTCTGGGTTGACTTCCTCAGCCTGCTACTACCACTACCAGGTCCTGGACATGCAGAAGAAGACAGATGGATGGATGACTTTGTCCAATCTTTTTGTCTTCGCGATTTCTCATTAAGGAGGAGGTGGTGGGTCCTAATGATGGTCCAGCTAAGGACCACTGATCTAGAGGACAAACCAATGGAATCTGTTTCCACCATCAGTGTAAGTAGCTTTCTTGTTTATTGTTTCTCATCCAGATGGAGCTTTTAAGACTTGAAGGGAGACGAGGATGATGAATGCAACAATCAAATAAGGCCCACATCTGTTGAGCCTGACAAAACAATATTCCTTTTTACTTGCCACATTTCTCTAGTGAATTTTGTTGTTTGGATAGCAGCTGGTCTTCATTTATAATCTTGAGAAACACACCCAAATCATTGCATTAGCTGCCCTCTGTGCATTCATCCTGCAAATTAGGGAGGCACATTACCATTTGTTATCGTGCCATTTCTTTTTGCTTTCAGCAGCTGACAAAAGAGGTGATTTCAGAATAATTTCTTGTACAGATTTAGAAAATATTAAGAAATAACTGAGGCTGTATATGAATATATTGAAATCAGATTGGAAGCGGGGGCAAAGTTACACCAGGAAATCTTCATTTGTACAATTTCATCATTCACAGAGACAGCCTACTGTCACTTCCTGGATGCACAGACACATCCAACGTGTCAACACCTGAAGGTGACTCCTATGCAAGTCCTTTCCATCCACTTTTCTATAACATTCACAGCTCCTTATAGATTTTGCAGTTGAAACAGCAGCAGGTGCATGTTTTTGTGTTAACTGCGTTACCTGCACAACAGAGGAGACATCTTTCCACACTTAAAATCTCAACACTAACCCAGCAACGCGCACGCTGCATGCTAAAAAGCCTTTTCAATATTCATGCAGAGTTGGTTTTTCCAATGCCAGCAGAGTCAGACTCCCCGCTGACTTTCACAGGGTGGGGCTGGGATTCACAGCGGCTGCGGCTGAGGAGGGGGGGCGTAGCGTGCACGAGCGATCCCGATGACGGCATGTTTTAAAAATAGTGACATGCCGTCATGCATAGCGAGTCTCTCGGGGGAGGTAGGAGGGGGTGAATCGAGCAGTGTGTGGCAAACACCCTGCTCTATCTCTCCCTTTCTTTCTCTCTCTCATGTTGTGGATCAAGGTGCCAGTACTCCCAGTATGGAATGAGATCACTCAGACTGGAGGCAGGCTGTCAGAGCTCCTCAACGTCTGTTGGGTCTTCACTGTGTTGGTGGGCCGTCTAAACGAAGGCCGCGGGTGTTTTCATGCTGGAGATTTGTGTTTCTGACCAGTAATTCTGATGGAAAGTGTTTTATATGGATGGAGAGGATTATATATTCCAATTATCATAATTATAATCGGCAAAACACACAGTCATGTGTTTTCTAAAATCTGGGGAAACTGCAGTATTGTTGAACTGAAGTTTAAATGTGCAACAAACTGGAGTATGTAAGCGTCGAAGTACAATTAAGGTTACGTTTGGGCTTTAATAATTCACAGTGGATTTTAATTTATTCCAATTTACTCACCTCATCCCAGAAATTTTACAGCAAGTCATTGCACTTTCTAGTCAGTCTGTGAAAAAATACCAAAAATATCACAAAATATGTCTGTTGTTTCTTAAATAATATTTCAAGAAAGAGCTATATTACAGTGGGTCCTTATACGGGATGCTGGCCCATATCAAAGTACACTTAACCGCATGCCAGATCCACAGTGTCACAATGACCAAGTATGCTTCAACAGGTGGACTCATTCATGTGAACTCAGGCACCTTACACAAGGATGTGAGGGCAACCGTGCTTGACTATGGGGTACATATAAACATCTCTTGTCTCTACAAACACCCTTATACTGGGGTGCAGATTGGTTATGGGTGGGGTTGTGCCCCATGTAATTGGAGACCCAGAATGTCAGGCCTGTGGCTCTTTTCCCACATGTCATTACCAGCTCTGTCTTCCCTGTTTCCAACTCTGTCAACTGTCCTTCTGTATAAAGAAAGGCATGAAAAGCTGGAAGGCACAGTCACTGGTTAATAAGAATTCCTGGCTACCATTACACCGTAAAGACAAAAGAACACTCCGAGCAACTCAGAGAAACTGTTATTGAAAAGTATAAGTCACGGGATGGATACAAAATAAATTCCAAGTCACTGAACATCACCTGGAGTTCAGTTGAATCCATCATCAAGAAATGGAAGGTATACAGCACGTGTGTAAATCTGCAAAGATCAGGCCGTCCTCCCAGAATGAGTGACCATGCAAGAGGGAGACTAGGAGGGAGGCCATCAAGACACCTATGACTACTCTGAAGGAGTTCAGCAGCAGAGAGACTCTGCATGCAATAACCGTTGCCCAGGTTCTTCGCCAGTCAGAGCTTTATGGGAGAGCGGCGAAGAGAAAGCAATGATTACAGAAAACTAATGTAAAAACTCGACCAGAGTTCACCAAAAGGCCTGTGGGAGACTCCATGGCCAAGTGGAATAAAGTCATTTGGTCTGATGAGACCAAAATGGTGCTTTTTGGCCATCAGACAAGATGCTACACACCATTCCCACAGTGAAGCATGGTGATGGCAGCATCTTGCTGTGGGGATGCTTCTCAGCAGCTGGCCCTGAAAGGCTTGTAAAGATAGAGGGTACAATTAATGTGGAAAAATATAGGAAAATCTTGGATAACAATCTTATTCATTCTGCAAGAGAGAGGGTAGAGTTGAATGGCATAGCAATTACATCCCAAGACAATACAAACAATTATGAACAATTATGATGAATTATCATATGTAAATGCCTTACTTGGATTTCCTTAACCAAAGTGAAATAATGCAACATAAATAATATGGTATTTCTTTTTAACTTTTAGACTGAACTACCAAGAAATAGGTAGCTTTACCTCACAAACTCTTACAGTAGAGACTGCACAAGTCTCTAAAACTGGAACTTTCTTCAAATTTATTCAAGTATTTATGTTGTAAATAGGTTTTTATGAATGGTCTAGTTAGTGCTGCTCTAAAGTTCAGTCCAGTAAAAACAGGACGACTCTTTGCTCAAACTGAAGCTTGTACAAAATAGGAAACAGCTGCTTGTTTCCTATTCCATCATCAGCAGTCATTGGTCGTATTCGTCCTTAAACCTTAACCAAGTGTTTGTTATTGTAACCATGACAACAACTGTCCCCTGGCCTTAACTGTGCTCAAACTTTTAATTGCAGCCGATACCACAACCCCTTACCCTAACCAAAGTGGTTCTGTGCAAAAACAACCCAACCTCAACCATGACGATGTGTCACTGAGAAAAATAATAATTACAGAGCGCATTTGTTGTTGTTCCTTGCATTCAATTGGGATTACATTTGCAAAACCTCAGAATGCTACAAAAGCTCTTTGTGTCATATAATGTAGCCAGCAGGGTCGTTGTTAGGACCCCAAGAAAAAGATATCCCATTGAGCTTCTGCACCACTGCCTCATTCAACCCAGCAAAATGGGTGTAACTATGCCTACATTACTCAAAAGACCCAACACAAGAATCAGTCATGTCCAAATATTCCTCTAAAACATCAATACCATGCACTTTAAAAGGATGCAAGATTTTTAGTCTTGATAATTGACACTGCCGAGAAAAGCCAAAGCTTGAACTAAATTGCAAGCAAAAATCCTGAACAAAAACTTTAAGGACATTTAAATCCCAGAGTTTTCAAGTTTTTTTCAATTTTTCAATTTTGTAATGTTGCAGCCTGATGCTACCGTCATCTGCCATCTACATTCACTACCCCATCATGATAAAGTAAAAACACAATTATCAAATTTTTTGCAAATTACAAAAAAACACTTCAAATATCACATTGACGAGTCTTCAGACCCTTTATTCAGAACTTAATCAAAGTATCTTTTTGAATGGGATGCAACAAGCATTGCACACTTGGATTGGGGAATTTTCTGCCGCTCTTCTTTGCAAATCCACTCAAGCTCAGATAGGCTAGATGGGAACCATCAGTGGACAGCCATTTTCAGGTCTCTCCTGAGATATTTGATAGGGTTGAAGCCAGAGCTCTGGCTGGGCCACTCTAGGACATTCACAGAGTTCTGTGTTGTCTTGGCTGTGTGCCTAGGTGAACCTTTGGCCCAGTCTGAGGCCATGAGCACTACAGAACAGGTTTTCATTAAGGATATCTCTGTATTTTTCTCTGTTCAGCTTTCCCTCAACCCCGACCAGTTTTCCAGTCCCTGCTGCTAAGAAACATCCCCACAGCATGATGCTGCCACCAACATGCCTCACTGTTGGGATGGTGTTAGGCAGGTGGTGAACAGTGCTTGGTTTCATTCAGACAAAACGATTAGAATTGAGGCCAAACAGCTGAATCTTGGTTTCATCAGACCAGAGAATCTTGTTTCTCACAGTCTGAGAATCCTTCAGGTGCTCTTTTGCCAACTTCAAGTGGGCCTTCATGTGTTTCACACTGAGAGGCTTCCGTTAAGCCACTAGATTGGTGGTGGATCTCTGGAGCTCAGTCAGACTGACAATCAGGTTATTGGTCACCTCTCTTAAAACACGCTTCTCCCCCAAATGCTCAGTTCGGCTGGGCAACTCGCTGTTAGAGGAGTCCTGGTTGTGCAAAACTTCTTCCATTTGAGAATTTGAGGAGGCCACTGTGCTCGTAGGAACCTTCATTGCAGCAGAGCTTTCTTTGTAGCCTTAAGTGCTTTGCAACAATCCTGTCTCTAAGCTCTACTTTGACCTCATGGTTGGTTTTTGCTCTGATATGCTTTGCCAGCTGTGAGGCCTTTTATAGAGAGGTGTGTGCCTTTTTAAATCATGTCCAATCAATTTTATTTTACCACAGGTGGATTCCATTCGAGGTGTAGAAACATCTCAGCAAAGATCAATACAAATGGAGGAACCTGAGCTAAATTTCAAGTGTTTAACAAAGGGTCTGAATACTTATGTCATTGTGATAATTCAGGGTTTTGTTTTTTTTTCATAAATTTACAAAAAAATCTATAATTCTGTTTCATCCTGGGCACAATGTGGTACTGAGTATAGATTTATAAGAACAAAAATGAATTTAAATACATTTAACATCAGGCTACAACTTAACAAAATTGATATGGACTAATAAAATCCTGTTTTTATTCTTTTCTCCAGTTTCATAATTAGACCACAATACCATCTTGCAGCAAAGGCAGAGGATTTTTTTCCTCTGCCTTTGAAAATGGCTTTTTTGGGATCCTTTTTTCTGCAAATAACAACGGTCCTTCTTTTCTGTGCCTGTTGCTACACAAAGAATCTCACAAGGCCAACACACGCTCCAAACACGCGTGCTGAGAACATGCCACTACTTTGAACCTCAAAACCAGGCAACCATTTCGATTTGTCGAAATAAAATCCAACAACACCCAGCTCTGTCGAGCTCTGGTGACATTTATATCATGCCAGGACACACTGGCTGCCATCGCTTGGCAAATACAGATCCTCATGTGCCATCTCTGTTAAGAACAATAGTCTCCACGAGGGCTGTCAAAACATTAAGGTCTTGAATCACCATAAAATACTGCTTTTTGGTTCCAATTGGGCTAAGAGATTTTCTCAAGAAACTTTTGCTTCGCTTTGCTCTTAATTTGGAATTTGTATCGTATTGAAAGGACTGCCTACTATAAAACTGTGGTCAGCTGAACACTTCATTTAGAGAGAATTAGGCTCATTCTTAAGAACAACTGAAGAAATTTAAGAAACAAATTGTTTTACTTTTTGCAGAACTGAAATGAAAAATTTGCAAATGCAATGTCTCCTTGAGACTTTAGAGCCTCCCAGTAAAGACTGAGTAATCCACTGATCTGGACGCTGCATTTTCCTCCATTCTTCTTTGCAAAACTGCTCAAGCTCTGTCAGGTTGCACTTCGATTGGGCCTTCTAAGTCCACCCACAAAATCTCTGCCACCACCATGCTTCACAGAGGGGATGGTGTTTGCAATGTGCCTTGTTGTAGCATCTTGTCTGATGGCTTAAAAGCCCCATTTTGGTCTCATCAGCCAAAGAACTTTCTTCCACTATGCCATGGAGTCTCCAACATGCTTTTAGGTTGCTTGGAGTGTTCTTTGTCTCCATCATGTAATGGTAGCCAGGAATAATTATTAACCAATGACTTGACCTTCCAGACGCAGGTGTCTTTATGCTGCAATCAATTGAGACATATTCACTACACTCAGATGATCTCCATGTCACTAATTGTGAGACAACTAGCATCGACTGACTGGACCTCTGTTGAATCAGGATATGTAGCGACATGGACAGAGTTGGCGGCGCTGCTTTCTGTCACCTTTTTTCTCTCAATATATTTCCATAATGAATGATCTACAGGGCACCAAAAAAGGACAAAACAGCATGCAAAAAGTGTGACAAAAAGGGTTTAATGCATTCATTATAGGCCATTATCTCATTCATTTGGATGCAAACATAAAATAATCCTGGAAAATGAAGAGTTATTATTGAAAATGCACATAATCTCATGTGGAAAATGATGAGTGATTATGAAAAGATAAAAGTATCTCTGTGTTGGAAGCCTGCTTTAATATTTCTTACAGAAAAGAACAAAAGGCTGTCTTTCTAAAGCACAGATTCATCCAAAAAGCCTTGAAGACTCACTGCCTGGAAACATACTAATCAATATTTTACATCTCTCTGTGTTTAAAAAATGTGACCATTCAAAGAGAAAATGATTCCTGGCTTTAATATCATTGTAGTTATCTGGTATCATCAACCCGCTCCTCTAGAAAAAGAAAATATTTCAAAGCACGGTGTTTTTCTTTGACTTCTTAAGAAAAGAAAACTCTCTTTTTCCAACAGGGATACATAACATTTTGGAAAGAAAGCCTCCATTTGTCAATACTTTTCTGGAATAAAAGAGCAGCGGAGCGTGGAATTGAGAACAGTGCCAGTGGGAGCGGGCGGCCAGCGCTGACCAGAAATGTAAATTGGTGGTCTGACGGCACGGGCCAGGAGCCCTGTCAGCTGCACTCCTGCAAACAGTAATAACTCTCTACAATCACACCATAATGATATGCTTGGGGTCCTGTTAACTCTGCATGTAATAATGGGCTGACTTTTCCACGTCTGTTAACAGAAAGGATGGGAGCAGGATCAGTGAGGGGCGTTGATGTGATGTGGGGGTCACTGTGGATCATTATCCTCTCCATTAACGTCCCAATTACACACCTGCACTCACATTAAGAGCGACCAGATATGTGCTGTGACCTTTGTTGGAGGCATTACTCTAACCGCCCAACAGCCCCTCCGCTTTAACTCAGAGCCACAACCTTGAACCTAAACACTCGTATACCGCTGACCACCTCCACCCCTCCACCATCACTCATTCTCTCTGTGATGTTAACAGCAGATGAAGTCTAAATTACAGCCAGGCGTCTTTAGAGATAAACAGTGGGGAGTAAAACTTCACAGCTATCATACAGCTCTAAGTACTGCGGTAGATCATCTCCTATGCAGAGAACAGGGGCGTTAAACTGTACTTTCCATAGATGGCTTACTGTAACAATAAAAGATAATCTTTGAATTACTATCTAAGGGCAACAAGAAGCAGTTACTCATTTTTTGTCATCTGCAAGCAGACGTGGGTGTTGAAGTGGGAAAAAATAGGACAGACTCCTAGGGCTGGATAATATATCCTTTCTCTAAATAATTTATTTATCTTATTGTGTGCATTTATTTGTCTATGCAAGGACTGTCAGGTTGCAGGGAAACACCTGCTGACTCAACAGTCACAGAGTCACTCTGATGACCACTCAACAGTCACAGAGTCCCGCTGATGATCACTCAATAGTCACAGCGTCACTCTGATGAACACTCAACAGTCAAAGAGTCACTCTGATGACCACTCAACAGTCACAGAGTCACTCTGATGAACACTCAACAGTCACAGAGTTACTCTGATGACCACTCAACAGTCACAGAGTCACTCTGATGAACACTCAACAGTCACAGAGTCCCTTTTGATGACTACTCAACAGTCACAGAGTCACTCTGATGATTACTCAACAGTCACAGAGTCACTCTGATGAACACTCAACAGTCACAGAGTTACTCTGATGACCACTCAACAGTCACAGAGTCACTCTGATGATCACTCAACAGTCACAGAGTCACTCTGATGAACACTCAACAGCCAGAGTCCCTTTTGATGATCACGCAACAGTCACAGAGTCACTCTGATGATCACTCAACAGTCACAGAGTAACTTTGAGGATCACTCAACAGTCACAGTCAATCTGATGAACACTCAACAGTCACAGAGTCACTCTGATGAACACTCAACAGTCACAGAGTCCCTTTTGATGACTACTCAACAGTCCCAGAGTCACTCTGATGATTACTCAACAGTCACAGAGTCACTCTGATGACCACTCAACAGTCACAGTCACTCTGATGACCACTCAACAGTCAGAGTCCCTTTTGATGATCACGCAACAGTCACAGAGTCACTCTGATGATCACTCAACAGTCACAGAGTAAATCTGATGATCACTCAACAGTCACAGTCAATCTGATGAACACTCAACAGTCACAGAGTCACTCTGATGACCACTCAACAGTCACAGAGTCACTCTGATGAACACTCAACAGTCACAGAGTAACTCTGATGACCACTCAACAGTCACAGAGTCACTCTGATGATTACTCAACAGTCACAGAGTCACTCTGATGACCACTCAACAGTCACAGAGTCACTCTGATGACCACTCAACAGTCACAGAGTCACTCTGATGATCACTCAACAGTCACAGAGTCACTCTGATGAACACTCAACAGCCAGAGTCCCTTTTGATGATCACGCAACAGTCACAGAGTTACTCTGATGACCACTCAACAGTCACAGAGTCATTTTGATGAACACTCAACAGTCACAGAGTAAATCTGATGACCACTCAACAGTCACAGTCAATCTGATGAACACTCAACAGTCACAGAGTCACTCTGATGAACACTCAACAGTCACAGAGTAAATCTGATGACCACTCAACAGTCACAGTCAATCTGATGAACACTCAACAGTCACAGAGTCACTCTGATGACCACTCAACAGTCACAGAGTCACTCTGATGAACACTCAACAGTCACAGAGTAACTCTGATGACCACTCAACAGTCACAGAGTCACTCTGATTATTACTCAACAGTCACAGAGTCACTCTGATGACCACTCAACAGTCACAGAGTCACTCTGATGACCACTCAACAGTCACAGAGTCACTCTGATGATCACTCAACAGTCACAGAGTCACTCTGATGAACACTCAACAGCCAGAGTCCCTTTTGATGATCACGCAACAGTCACAGAGTTACTCTGATGACCACTCAACAGTCACAGAGTCACTCTGATGAACACTCAACAGTCACAGAGTAAATCTGATGACCACTCAACAGTCACAGTCAATCTGATGAACACTCAACAGTCACAGAGTCACTCTGATGAACACTCAACAGTCACAGAGTAAATCTGATGATCACGCAACAGTCACAGAGTCACTGTGACGATCACTCAACAGTCACAGAGTCACGCTGATGACCAATCAACGGTCACAGAGTTCAGTTTTTGTCAATTAGACTAAAACAATATGAATGTTGGAGCTGGACTGTTGGACATTCCAGTTCATTACTGCTCCATTTTGCATAAAAGGTCCACTATATGGACAAAAGTATTTGGCCACAACCATTAATTATTGAATTCATGTTAATCACAGCACACGGTAGACTACAACTAAAGCACTTGGTTCTTTCTCTTGTTCTTCTTTTGATTAAAATATGACTGAAGATAATTACATTTCTGTACTCTTTCAGGACAGAAATAATAAAGATGCAAAGCGTTATTGTTACAGTTTGTGGAAGTTGGTTTAAATATTTTTTCAGTTGAAAATAAAAAGGCCAGTCTTTATTAGGGAATATCCCCATGGTATCAGATAGGCATATAAATCATAAAAAAGTTCATCAATCATTCTGGTCTCATGACAACCATTGATTTTGTTACAGAAAAAAATATTGCATATGGCCATTCAGTTTAAAAAAATGTACAATTAAATTTTGACACATGTTGTCGGTTCCATCTTGCCCAGTCCTACTGACTGCCCATGCAGGGCTAAATAGAGAAATGGGTTGACTCAAACTAACTGGGGGATCTGGACTGGATCTGGTCCACAAGCTGCTTCATGACATAAACATAACTTGAAAATCTGGACACAGGAAGTGGATAATAAACCACTTACAGCCTTAATTACTGTTGTCAAGGTGCCCCTGTGCAAAACACTTAACCTCAAATCGCTCTGTGGACAAACAGTAAATAAAAAAAAGCACAGGTCCAAGGTGTAAATGTTTGCAGGCGTGAATACAAAACAGGTTGTAGCGGAGAAAAGAACATGTGTGCTCTGTCACCGTTCTCTGAATACATAAAGATTAATGAAAACAATCTTTCCGTTTCACTGCCCTCTTCTACATCTTCCCTGATGACACCCTTTTTCCTCCTCACCCTGCTCTCCATCAAAAAGCTGCTTTACATGTATGAGGTGGAGCTGTGATGAAAGAGGCAGAAATATACAGTGGAGCGGAGGGACACTGAGCCTTGAGCACACCTTTGGTAGCACCGGATCATTCCCATAATTCAACACCACCTCATCCCATTCCCCAGGAACGACCCCCATTCACCCACCTGCACCCTGCAACACGGTGCTACAGCTTTAATGCAGCAACAATAGCAGGAGATGGTTTATTTCATGTGCCGTTTCCGATGGCAGAGCAGTAATGAGGAACAACATTAACATTTTGCTGACATGTGTTTCTTCCCTCCCTCCCTTGTTGAGCATTAGATTCCAGTTTGCTGCGTTCGGCTGTTGGTGCGCTGTATTTCACTGTAGGAGTCAAGCTTTACATGGCCACTGTACTTGATTTTCTACTGCTGAGAAAAGGGCCTATAATAATAACATTAGGAGGGAATATGCTGAAATATACAGCTTATAAAATTTTCATTCATGGCTGAAACTAACGGTCTACTTATGGATATTTGCACTGTCATAAAGAGACACAGAAAAGCTGGGGAAAAATCCCAACACAGTTTCCAGTGCTTGCACAGCTTGTTTTACCCTACAATCTTAAACCCCCAAAAATATCCAGTGCCTATAAAAAGGTCCCTTTATTCATATTCTAAAACAATCATGTTCAATAAAAACAAACAAAATTACAAAAAAAATTCTTTAATGTCAAAGTGAAAACAGATTTCTACAAAGTAATGTAAATCAAACAAAAATATGTAAGTTAACATACGTGACTGCATAAATATTAACCCCTTTAAAGTGACTGACCTAATTCAACAGAGGTCCAGTCAGTTGGTGCTAGAAGTCTCTCAATTTGTGAAATGGGGATCACCTGAGTGCAGTGAATGTGTCTCAACTGATTGTATTACAAAAGCACCTGTGAATGGAAGGTCAAGTCACTGGTTAATCTCTACTCCTGGCAACCATTACACCATGAAGACAAAAGAACACTCCAAGCAACTCAGAGAAAAAGTTATTGGATAAGGTTATTTTAATTTTTGTGAGCCTTATCCTTCTCCGACCTGACATTTAGGTGTGCAAAGGCCTCTTCATAAAGATGAAAAGGGCAATCCCAATTGTTACAAAAAAACAGAATCTATAATGTGTGGGTTTATTAGTGCCCATGACACTTGCACATCTGTGAAAGCACCATCAATACTGAGAGGTTTTAAAGCAGCACATGCTTCCACCCAGACATCCTTTTCAGGGATGTCTCTGCCAAGACACATTCTGCACATTACAACAGACAGTGAAAGAGGGCGGGGCCTAGACTGGCCTGCATACAATGTGAACAGTGAATTATCACTAATCTTCACTCTTTAATTTTTACTCGTGAGTGTTTTTGCAATCACATGATTCTGAATGTCCGGGGTCAGGAATTGGGGGACAGTCATTAGGAATGAATGGGGAAGGAAGAAAGTTACTTCTAAATTGATCTTTATGCAGAAACTATTATCAGAAAATTTCTAAATACATTGAATACGATCCCTACACGTTTCCAAAAAGTTATCATTTTACCACAGTCTAACAGATTAACCTAGTGTGAAGACAATCAGTATCAAAAATATTCAGTCCTGCAGACCCCATGTAGTGTAGTCTAACCAGAAAAAGGGAGACAAGAGCCCCTTTAACCCTTAGAGGTCCACTGACTAGTTTGGCATTTTGCCACTTTTCCTTTGACAATATAAACCAACCATAAATGTATACCATGCTCATGTTTGGTATCATTTCATTTTTTTTTCCGCATAACCTCAACTTCAAATAAAACTAAAAATTATTTTTATTTGAAGTTTAACTTACTGTGTTAGATTTGGGCCTCCAAAAAACACAAAGTCCCAAAAAGGAAATTTAAAAAATGTTATTTAAACAATATATTTTCATTTTTAAAAAGAAATTACATAATGCTGAACTTATGAAAAAAAAAAAACAGTGCCAGTCTTGTATAGTATGGTACACTGTCCTCTTTGTGTAAAATTAATTTTTATATCAAATTCAAATGATCATATTTCCTTTTTTATTTGGCCAACTGACATCAACCAAAAATGGAGAGAAAGCTTAAAAATCACTTTCCACACTAAGCAACTGCAATGCAAAATGTGGATTTGTTTTCATGCTATCATGTGACAGACAGAATCACGCTGGCATGATTGTGGACCCCAAAGGGTTAAAATATATGAAAATTCCTCATTTTCTTCACAAGCATGCTTTTGATTGAAACACCTGTATACTGTCAACCAGTAAACCTTATGGGGTTAGCAGTCAGGTAATGTTGTGCCATTCACCAAAGGAGACTGTGCTACAAAACGGCTCTTTAACGTGAGCTACAGTAGCTAGCAACCATTTCAGTGCCAGCTACCTGTCTTCTGTCTTTTCATTATTTAATCTGCATCCAAAAAGCCAAACTAGCACCAAATAAAGAGCCGTTCGAGAGCAAAACAACATCTACTGAACTGAGCCAAATGATCTGGATCTCTTTAAAGAGACGGATTTCCCGTCACAACAAGCGAGGCTGGAGGTTGATTAGACGGACATTAGCTGAGGAAACATGGGTAAGATCCGAGTTTAATGTGCTAAACCAGTGATACTCAACGTGTGGCTCTTTTGTGATGATTTGTGGCTCTTTTATGTCTTAATTTGAAATATTCTTTCCCCAGAAAACCTCGGAAAGGGGAAACTTTGACCTGAGAAATTAATCACATTAATCAGTTTGTTTCCCAGACTTACACAGAAGGCTTTAACTGTCAAACTTAACTGTCCCATTTATCCCATTGTTGTGACATTTATCCCATTTTTGCCCTTTTTCACCATTTTTTGCCACTTTTCACCCAATTACACTATCTTTGCCATTAAACACCACTTGTTTCCTCTTTTGTTGCCCATTTTTGCAACTTCTTATAGCCACATTTATCCCATTTTTGCCCTTTTTCACCATTTATTGCCCATTTAAGCTTCTTTTGCCATTAAATAGCACTTTTTTCCTACTTTTTGCCCATTTTTGCCACTTTTTTCATCATTTTTTTGCCAGTTTTCACCAATTCAAGCTGCCCTTTTGCCATTACGAACCCCTTTTATTACTTTTTTGCCCATTTTTGCCACTTTTTTCCATTTCCCCCTTTTCACCATTTTTCCCACTTTTCACCCATTATAGTTACCTTTTGCTATTAAATATCACTTGTTTTCTCATTTTTGTGCCCTATTTTGCCACTCTTGACTGCTTTTTGCCCGTTTTAGTCACTTTTCTCTATTTTTTTTGCCATGCTTTGGCCACTTTTGGACCTTTTTGCCACCTTGAACTTATTTCTATTGCTACTTCAAGCCATTTTTACCACTTTTCACCATTTTTTTTTTTGCCACTTTTCACCCATCTAAGCTACCTTTTGCCATTAAACACCACTCATTTCCTCTTTTGTTGCCAATTTTTGCAATTTTGTTCAGCCACATTTATCATATTTTGCCCTTTTTCACCATTTTTTGCCCATTTAAGCTATCTTTTGCCATTAAATACCACTTATTTCATAATTTTTGTGTCCTATTTTGCCTCTCTTGACTGCTTTTGACCATTTAAGTCAATTTTCTCTCATATTTTTGCCACGTTTTGGCCACTTTTGGACCTTTTAGCCACCTTGAACTTATTTTTATTGCTACTTCAAGCCACTTTTCACTACTTAGATTGTGGCTCTTGCAAAGGTATTTTTCTACAGTTTGGCTCTTTGGTTGAGCAGGGTTGAGTAACACTGTGCTAAAACATAGTAAATCTGTACTGAACCAACTTTGGAATTTTGTCTTTGAAATCGCTCAAAAAATCATTAGGTGTAAGGCCGGCATTAGAAGGAAAATTTTAAATTAGACTTTTTATCAGGACATGAAGACTGGGTATTTTAACAAAAGGTTGTTTTATATGCTTAAATGATTCATGTTTTCAACAAGCATTAATGGAAATGAATGACCCGTCTTATTATTGCTTCCTTTCACCATAAAAGGGGCTAGAGGTTAGTGCTTTTTCCATTTAAAGCACATAACAAGGGGATTTTCATTTGCTTCTTTCAAAGCAGTTTTAAGAGCAACAGAAATGGAAGGTTAGGTAGCTCGACAGCCAGCATTAAGCTTATTAAAACCTGCCTTATAATAAACACAGAGAGCAGAACAGCAGAAGATAAAAGGAGAAGGAGGTGTCCAATCAATCCCTGACTTTTGCAATCTCCTTACCATGCTCTGCAGGTCACACTGCTGTGATACCACCAGTCTGATGAAAGTGGCATTCCTGATACTGAGCATGTCTGCCTCTGAATGGAAGGTCTGGGGAGATCGACAGAGGGGGGCTCGAGCCCCTCCATGCCGTACCTCCCATAAAAAATAGATGAAACCAGGCAATCTTTGAAAGAGTAATTGGTTCCCTGGTGACGGCCTTGTACCGCTTCAAATTCCACCAAAAAATAAAGCCGAGCCGACGCCGCAGAAAGCTTGTAGGACAAAGAAAGAGAGAGAAGTGGACGTGAGCACGCTGAAGTGTTTGCAAAATGAATCCGAGCAGCAGGCACAGCCATGAGATTGCTTTGGTTAGTGGGACAGCTTTTTCATTTTCCTATGCTTTTAGATATTTGAGCAGATTTTCATGTCTTTGCCTGAGATCCCAACAATCCATCAGCGTAAGGGCCGCTAATGGCTCCACAGAGCGACAGCCCCATGACCAGGCTAAGAGCAGCTGTGTTATATATGTGCTTTATTGTGTTTACTGCCCATATGCACGCTTTTACCGATGCCATTGTGAATTCCATTTGCGCCCTTTTCCACACAACAGAGGTTAAAGAAATCAATCGGGTGCTCCACCTCTGGTTGTGGTTTAATTACTCTGACAGACAGCAGCGCAAATCAGCAGCGCTCACTGGAATGCAAACAGCGGCGTTCTGACAAATGGCATCAGCTGTAATTGCCTCCAAATGGGCAAATTAATGGACATGAGCATCGATATGAGCACTGGAGAAATGTCAAGGCTCGCAGAAAGATATGAAAGGAGTGTTTGCTCTGATTTTAGGCTGTTTATGAGGATGAATATCTGAAGGAGATCAAAGGTTCTTGAGCAGAAACGCAGCAGTCTTTCATCAGATGGTGACTTATAGAGAGCATTTGTAGCATGATCCTTTTTGCCATTCCTGTTTCTTTTAACAGTCTGAAAACACATCAAGCTCTTAAGATGCTTCTCATTCCTACAAGGCCACACTGAAATCCACTGGTGCTGCTCTTCCGCATTTCATTTAAGCTGTAGGAATTTAATTTTTAAACATCACATTTCATGGACAAAAAAAAAAAAAAATTTTCCCACTATTTCTGCACTTGTATTTGTGTATCCGGAGTATCAACCAACCTACAAGTTTCAAATTAAACAACAAAGTCCACCTACATCAGAAACAAGCAATCTTAAAGCCAATCCAGAATCTCTTCTCCTTCTGACATCAAAAATTATTCCCACCCTTTTCCTATATCCACCCATTGCTTCTGAGCTAGCCCTTGTCAAGTTCAGCCCCAAATTCTCTGTTTGATTGAGGTCTGGGCTTTGAATCAGCCACTCCAGAACATTCACCTTGTTGTCTTTAACCCACTTCTGTGAGGCTGTAGTTCCCCTGTAGACTGAATAAGATTGTCCTCCAGGATTCTCTCATACTTTACCTTATTCATTTTACCTCTGCCTTTACAAGCCTTGCTGCCCAGAAGCATCCCCACAGCATGATGCTGCCACCACTGTGCCTCACAGTGTGGATAGTATATTTGTGGTGATGTGCAGTGTTTGGTTCAATGTGCCAATGTGCAGATGTGAAGGAATTGGCCCAGGTCGAATTGGAATTGAGCCTTTCATTTGCTTTTGATGATCATGTGGTACTTAAAAATATAAACTACTAGCCAGTTTCACAAAGTTGACATAAAGCTTTGACCTTATTTTTGTCATTTAATATTTATCATTTTACTCAGTACTGATGCTTTTTCAAATATAGTGAAGTACAATACTTCTCTAAAAATATACTGTACATGAGTAAAAGAACATTACTGATTTTTTTTCATAGTGTAATGGTAGCCAGGAATACTGATTAACCAGTGATTGGACCTTCCAGATATAAAGTTCTTTATACTACAGTCACATGCACTGCACTCAGGTGATCCCCATTTCACTAAGTGTGAATCTACTAGGACCAACTGGCTGAATTAGGGGGGAAAATGTATGCAGTCACTTTTTACATTACATAATTTTTTTTAATTGACATTTGCTTGTTTAAATCTGTTTTCACTTTGACATTAAGGAGGTTTTATTTCTGTTCAAAAATAGTCAAATTATTTTGACCATGACTGATTTATAGTATCAATAAAAAGGAGAAACATCAAAGGAGTTGACTACTTTTTATAGGCACTGTATAAACAGGGTGCTTAATCTACATACTGACAAACCAGCGGCCAGAGTTCAGGGTCCTTTCCCCGCCACCGCTGTACTTTAAATCTGCTGTGATGCTCTCTGCTGATTCTTGAGGGAAGGACAGAAACTGCTTCATTCGTTGAAATCGTTTGCTCCCCTGCTGAGGGAACAGACATCATCTCGTCCAGACTGACAGACATTGATCTAAAGGGCTAGTTTGGAGGTGGCTGTGAGGAGGGGTCTCCACTGTAAGCTTCCCCGTGTCCTTGAGAAGACTCCGAGGGTACTGGTGGAAATTGGAGTGAAGCGTAAAGTGCTGTGTAATGACTCTGTCCACTCCCATTTCCATCCAGACCAACTACCAGTCCTGCACTACAAAGAGACCCCAGACTCTCCTCCGCAGGATGCAGCACCCAGTGTGAGCCCTGTCCAAAGGCGTGAGCAGGTCTGCAGATTTTCAGAGGTTAATATGACCATCATGCAGAGGTCAGTGGTGTGAGCTCAGAATAAACTGGGATGAATGGAGACAGCGGAGCGGATTCAGCAGCAGACTGTGCAGTGTAAGCTAGAGCAGGACAGCTGTGTTACATTGTGCTGACAAACATGTCAGGTCATTAGGGCAGATTCATGCTTAATCAGGAGGAACAGCAGAAATACACCAGCACTAATGCGTCACAACATATCTGTGGAAACTGGAGCATCTGCTGCACACATTTTCCTCTTTTGTACACTCCAGCTTTAAACTACAATAAACACCAGCTACATTCCTCCATAAAGTTTCCAACAGCAAACAGTCAAAGCTTCTTTAAAGTGCAGAGCAGGAGTGGTAAATTAATGCATTGCTTCCCTGACCCTGTAAAGTGAAAATGAACCTGTATTCAGTTTTGTTGCATGACAGGTCACTGTGTTATGAACCCCCAGGTCAAATTTCAGGCAAATAAAACATCTCTAAGTTTGAGCTTCAAAATCATGAAATATTAGGCCATAAACTCTGCTCCAGGATGGTGTGGGCGTGTTGAGTGAGCTAAAGCCACGCCCACTCAGGAGAAATATCAGCCTCTCAAATTTAGAAAATGCTACAATCTGAATAGAGGAAAGCACTCGCGCCATTGGCCTGCCTCTTCACCTTCTGTTGACCTGATGATGCTTTAAATCAGTGAAACACAACGCGTGGCTCTTGAGCCACATGTGGCTTTTTTGTGATGATTTTTGGCTCTTTTATGTCTTAATTCAAAACATTATCCCCCCAGAAAACCTTATCCACTGCAAGTCACAATAATCAGTTTGTTTCCTTACACATACGCAGTTGGCTTCATATGTCAACCTTATTTTTTTGTCTGTATTTTTCCATTGCCCTTATTGGCAATTTTTCCCCCTTTTTCCATTTTTTTTTACCACTTTTAATCAATTTTTGCTGTTTTAAACAAATTTTGCTACTTTTTTGCCAATTTTTGCTACTTTTATCCCATTTTTGCCCCTTTTAACCTGCCTTTTGCTATTAACAATTTTTGTATCCCTTTTGTGCCATGTTTTCCACCTTTTGCCATTGAACACCACTTTTTTTAATTCACATTTTTTCCACTCTTTTGTGCTTTTTGCCCATTTTTGTCACTTCTTACTTAATTTTTGAAACTTTTTCTCCCCATTTTTGTCACTTCTCACCCATTTTTGCCATTTTATGCCTACTTAGTCCCTTTTCACCCATTTTTGCCACTTTTTGACCCTTTTGCCACCTTTAACTTATTTTTATTGCCACTTTAACCTGTTTTTGCTGCTTTTAACCACTTAGATTGTGGCTCTTGCAAAGGTATTTTTCAACAGTTTGGCTCTTTGGTTGAGAGGGGTTGAGTAACACTGCTTTAAATGATCCATCGGCCACTGTGACAGATAGATAGTCATTTACTGTCATTGCATTGTAAAAATGCAACAAAATCATGTTTGGCAGTCTATTCTGTAGCAGCAAACACAGTGGTCCAAGCGGTGGTTAGAAATCCGCAGCCACACATCATCCGTCCTGCTGGCGAGGGAGCGGGATTTACCTCACGATTAAGAGAAAACAGCATTTAACTGACTGTTAATATTCAATAAAGGCAGTGACATCAGCAGCGACTGTACTGAGATGAACTGCTCTGTGATTTTATATTGTAGTGTCAGAGGGGCGGGGCCATTCCCCACTGTGGGCTCGTGACATCATGAGCCCACATATTGGCCATGCCCAAATTAAACCAAGCCAGGAAAGAGGTAAAAAACTTTCTAAAGGTCTTGGCCCAAAATTCAGTCACATGCAAATCTCAGTGTTTTCACACGTTCACAGCAACCATATTCCAACAATCTAGTGTGTTAAGACACTAATTATGGATTTCACTTTACAGGGTCTTCAAGATGGTTGACTGATGCCTACAATCAAGTAAGCAGCTAGCCTTGGAAGAAGTCCTGCTTTTCTAGATCCAGACTTTTCTTCAGCTGGACTTTTTGTTGTTTTCAATCTTTGCTAAGTCTTTACTGGACTTGTGATGTGCTTAATTGCTCCGCTTGAGTTAAGATGTTCTGGAATCTTCACAGAGAGAAAATGGATTAACGTGTCGTTCCACTGAGCTGGACACTGATTCTCTGACCTCTGTGCTGTGAACCCAGAAACAGCTAATTGTTCTGTGCTGTGCTGTGAGCACGCTGGATGGTTTTTAACTATGGGCAGAGGGAAATTAGCATTTCCACTCATCGCGTGTGTAATGAGAAGATCATTTAGTGTGGTGATGCCATGTTGTGTCTGCTGCATGCGTTTTAACAGCACACATGAGGTCTGCAAGGACACTGGCAGCTGTATTGATAAGCTTTTGCCTTTAAAAACATAATTAAAATAATTTGTGTCTTATTTTGTAGGCTTTCTCACTGCTGTTTCCATCCGTGAGCTCTACACAATCATCTGTCCCTCATAGTTCCACACTAGTGAAGACGCTGCCCCAGTCCCACCCACACATTTTGACTGACAGCTAAAATCACTACAGCCATGAGGATGGGAGACAAGATTTTTCTGACTGGAACATCTGTTCAAAATTTAAAAAAAAAAATAATAAAAAAAGGACTCCTAGAGATTTACATGTTCATCTTATGATCTCATGCTGAATCCAAAAAGCGATGCATATATGCATGATCTCCCAAACTGATGATTCGTAATTCTGTGAGTTAAATTTAATGATATTCTGAGGGGAAGATGATCCTCTAGATTGGGCTTTTATGTTTGAGGTTCGCCTCTGGCAGCATCTCTTTATGAAAGCAAACTACTGGTGGCTACCATATCATGTCCACATCAATACGACGGCTATCTGGGATTGTTTTGGGGAGGCGGGACATTGCATAAAAAAGCTGAAATATAAACCCTTCATTTATGTTTGTGAATCAGAAGAGAATTTTGGACTTATTCTGATGGTTAATCCATTCTGACTCGACTTGGCTGTGCAGAGGCAAAGATCAATACGCAGAGCAAAATGGGAAAATAATTGTCCGGCTCGGCAACGGTTATGATCAATTCACCTTGACAGAACATGAATGGCTGGGGGTGGGGGGGCTGGCTGGCTGAGAGGAAATAATGCACTGAGGACTGGACGTCACATCAGTCGTCAACAAAGGTGCTCTCTGAGGAGAGACAGACAAAGCAGAGACAAACAAACGAGCATCTGAGTCACAACATCTGACTCCTTAAAGGAGCAATGTGAAGAGTTTTTGCACTGAAATGTCTGCACGAAAACACATAAAACATGGAGATACAGCAACAGAGCAGCAGCTTCCTGAGGTAGTTCATACTCCCTTGTTATAGTTTGATAATGTCCTTGTCCCATATTACTCAGAGCACCCAAGCACATTTGAGCCCCAAAGTTTGGTAATGGTGTTCCACAGTGCTACAGAACGGTTCACTCCCTTGGCTCTGGCATGGATGGAAAAGGTGACACCTGCATAATGAGATTGCTCACGCACACATAAGCAGATGCAACAATCCCTCCTTTCCTACAAGAACCAGGACTCCCTGCCAGGTCAGGATTGGCTGAGCCCCTGAAAAACCCAGATAATGAGCCCCCTCCAGTTGTGATTTATTGATACTATGAATGCAGGTTGTTTTACATGTAGCATTGGTGCTAGTGTCTGGGCTAACAGTTTTTTGCACATTTCTTGAACTTTTAACCAGTTTTTGTCTCTTTTAACTTTTTTTGCTAATTTTTAATTGCTTTTCAAGTTTTTCTGCCTTTTTTGCAATCCTGAACCCATTTTTGCAGTTCCTTGCTCATCCTGTTTTTACCCATTGTTGCAACTCTGTATCCATTTTTCAACATATTCCCATGAATTTTTGCCCCTATTAACAAGCTTGTTGCCACTTTTAACTGATTTTCACCTTTTTTCCACTGTTGTTGCCTTCCTGAACCTATTTTTGCAGCCTCATCATATTTATGCTTATCTTTACCCATTGTTGCCACTCTGTAACCACTTTTCACCATTTCCCACACCAATTTTGTCCCTTTTAACCAATTTTTGACATTTTTTAATGTCTCCTCACTATTTTCTGCTATTACCTGTTTTACCCATTATTGCCTCTTTCCTCTATTCTTTGGCACCTAGATCATGGCTTTGCTACGGAGTCTTAGATTACTTTCCAATGGTTCAGTCGATATGCCGACCTACAACGGTAACATAAGCAAAAAAAAAAAAACAAAAGAGTGGTTATCATTCAGGTTAAATGCAAATATAGTTATGACAGATTAACTTTACAATGGACCATCATTTTCCTGACCTCAGTGGGTCCCCCATTTGGCTGGGCCCCTGAAAGCTTTCCCCTTTATCCCCCCCAACGCGAGACCATAGTCCCTACCCCTAGATGTGAGTGTGCAGAACATAGAAAAAGGGTGGAAGAGGCAATGACTGTTGAAATGGAATTGAGCCTTTCATTTACTTTTAATGTTCATGTGGTACCCAAAAATACAAACTACTGGCCAGTTTCAAGAAACTGATGGTAAGCTTCTCTTTTAGTCATTTGGTCATTGTTTTATTAACTCAGTACCCGATGCTTTTGAAAATAAAGTACAATACTTCCCGAAAAGTGTACTTAATTGAAGACAGAATTACTGATTTCTAGGGCTGAAACGATTCCTCAAATTATCCGGTAATTCGGACAGTTTTACAGAACACCGTCAGGCTTCATGATTCAAGTCCTGTTTTGGTGCTTCCCCCCTCTCTCTCTTCCTCGCTCTTTTTCCGCTTGTGCACACATCATACATTGAATTATAAATTATCTAAAATTCAACACACTGACGTCTTGATTGCAGCGTATTTTTTTAAATGTTTAGCATCCCGAATGATTTGGTAATGAATTGACACCAATTAAACAGAAACACCTTATTGCCACAGACAGTGACAGAGACTAAGTAGGTCAAAGTTCATCATCATACAGTCAGGAATCAACGGGTCATAGAAGCAGCTTTATCCCTTAAAATGTTCTCCATGTCAGTGGATGGTCTTAAAAGGTTGTATTTTTATTTTATGGTGGATGAACTCACAAAAAATGTACAAAAATTGAAAGTGAACACTCTTTTGAAAAAAAAAACATATTCCTGTAATCTAAAGGTTCACCTTTCAGACATCATCAGACCGCTGTGTGAATGATGGAGCTTTATTCTGGCTATAATGTGAAATATTACAGTCATGCATAAAATAGAGGATTTTAAAATGATTAAGTGTCCCTTTATTTAAATGATAACTTGTAGAATAGAAATAAACTACAGTGAAAGAAATAAAGTGTTGGTACCAAATAATTCCTGGTGAAGGATCCCTAAAACCCTAAAAATGGCATAATCTAATGTCATTATTTAACTTCCTTTCCTTGTAACTTTAAAAAATGTAAACTGTCATCAGAACTTCACTGCACTTTGTTAAAACATATTTTCTTAGAGAACCTGTTAATACCAAATCTTAACACAGAATTAGTTCATTTAAGGGACCCAGCTTCTTTTCTCATTTGTCTAGTACTACTTCTCATAAAAAAGCAAAAGTGACTGATTAAAAAAATGCAATATTTCTTATTAGAGTACTCGATTAATTGCCAGAAGAATCGATAGAGTAGTCGACTACAAAAAGAATCTATTACTGCAGCCCTACTGATTTTACAACATCCTTTACTCTATTTTCCTATATTTTGCCACATTCATTTTACCCTCTACCTTTACAAGCCTTCCAGGGCTGTCTGCCGAGAAGCATACCCACACATGATGCTGGCACTACTTGCTTCACAGTGGGGGTGGTGTGTTTGTGGTGATGTGCAGGGTTTGGTGTCCGCCAAAATTACCGTCTTGTCTGATGGCCAAAAAAGCACAATTTTGGTCTTATTAGACCAAAGAACTTTCTTCCACTGGACCATGGAGTCTCCCACATGACTTTCAATGAACTACTGTCCAGATTTAATTTGAGTTTTCTTCAAAAATGTCTTTATCACTCTCCTTATAAAGTTTTGACTGGTGAAGAGCCCAGACCATCAGATTCAGCATTTTTACTCTACTCACAAAATGAAACTTTTCCTTTTTGATAACAGCACAGTGATAGTATGTCTCACAGAGTCTAAAGGTATTATTGCAGGAAAATCATCTGAATGTAATCCATCTGTACTTAAGTGACTAAGTCAATAAATATACTCTTTTAAAAATGTCATGAATCCTTGTGAAAGATATCTTGATTTTGTCAATAGTCTTTTATTGCAACTCTAATCCAAACAGAGCAGCGACTGAATGTAATTTTCTTTTGGACTGCCATCTTTGGTAATAAAAGTAAACATCATCTGGTGAATGCCGAGCTGCTGAAAAGACTCACAATAGCTTTTTCTTTCACACATCATCTTGTCAGGAAACAAAACCAGAATTTTCTGCAGAAGAACAAAGCTGACTACAATCTGTGCTTCAATATGACGAGGGAAATCGCTTTCAGAACAGCAGCATGGAGAATTGTAATGGGATAGATTCTGCTGTTTACACGGATGTGGAGTAATAATGAGGCTTCAAATGCATGCTGGTACAACAATGAGGGCACTATAGAAGGTAAATGGAGAAATGTGGATAATAAACATGTAATATGAGCATTGATCCAAGCAGCAGCAGTTACATTGGCAGTCCTTATGCACTGCTTCTAAGGTGAGAATTAACTAGCACGTCTGCTGAACATGCTCCAATAATGATGTGTTACTGTCTCACACTTATAATATCACAAATCCATCAAACCTACCCTGTTAATTTATCATTAAAGCCTTCTACCTATTAATAAAGTCATCATATTAGCCCCCCTCATCACAATATCACCCCACAGTTCTCTGTTGTCCAATCAGATTAAGCCTCTTCCTGCTTGTAACTGTGAGAATGAAAGGAGCAGTGGTGCCTAATTGCTTTCTCACAGCCTTCTTCATGTTTCATAGCTGCATTGATCGTATTTCTTATTTAATCACCAACAACAGCTAATGTCATCACCTATGCAAGCTTGAAATGACTGACGGCAGCTGGCATTGCTGTTGCCTGGAGACAGAGCAGGGATGCATCTCTTGTGCGTGCATGCTCTGCAAACAGTGAGAAATGTTTGAGGTGTTAGCAGACCAACAAACCAAAACCTCTGAGATTAAGACCTTAAACAGACACAGGAGGACAAAGTTAGAGGTTATATGGCTGGAAACATCAGGATAATGGTGTTAACGCTTTTAAAACACCATCTTTGTTTATAATGTCCATTTAAAATCAATACCTTATAGAATTGTTACACTTGGGACTTTGTCCCTGTTAATTTTGTTGAACCTTTGTTGATGACGTTATCATGCTATCTGGGTTGGAAAACATATTGACGCAATATGGGCTGGTTTCATTTTGCTATGGGATCTTCTTGTTGATTAAGTAAAACTGCACCCTTTTGTCTGTGTGTCTGTGTTTAGTACCTTTTATATTGTTTTTAGATGAGCTCATATATAGAGAGCATTAAGAATTCCAATTTACCGGAAGAGGCCCTGTATTCCTAGCACAGCATGTTGGAATATTCCACATATCCATAGAATGGGATATACATTGCCTTAACATTTTTTAACTCTGACTGTTGAGTGCACATCAGAGTTACTTTGATGACCACTCAACACTCACAGAGTTACTCTGATAACCACTCAACAGTCACAGAGTCACTCTGATGACCACTCAACAGTCACAGAGTTACTCTGATAACCACTCAACAGTCACAGAGTCACTCTGATGACCACTCAACAGTCACAGAGTTACTCTGATAACCACTCAACAGTCACAGAGTCACTCTGATAACCACTCAACAGTCACAGAGTCCCTTTTGATGACCACTCAACAGTCACAGAGTCCCTTTTGATGACCACTCAACAGTCAGAGTTTATCTGACGTTCGCTTCGAAACTTTCTCAGGATTTAAATTCAAGAAAAAAGTATTAAGATAATTGTGACTGAGGCCCATTTAAAGTTGCATAAGCATGTGTGTCTGCTCAAAAAAATGTAATAATTTGTTCTTCTTTGGACTGTACCAACCTTTGGGATCTTAAAGGTTTAAACAAACTTCACTGCTTGTGGTTCCCTATCAAGCAAAATAGAAATTCAAGCACTGCAGGAGTATAAATGTCATAACACTCGGCACATGGATTCTAAAGCAGCGCTAAGCAGCTCCCTGATATAAATATATATGTGTCAAAGCAACAAAAAGCCCCACTTAAGAGTGAAAAATGCATACTCATACCCCGTTCACTTTCACCATCCTTTTATTCAGGTAATTCAGAGACGATTAGTTCAATGTGTTGCCATGAAGCCAAGGTCACTGTGTGTGGCTGTGACATGAATGAGAATCCTACAGCAGAACAGCATAAAAGAAAAGAGGTAGGTAGACAGGTTCAGAGAGCAGGTAGAGAGGCTGTTACAGTCTGTCAGAATGGGTGGGAAAGGTCAAAGCGAAGTGAGAGAGAGCAACTGTGACAGCCAAAAGAAGACGACACGAAAACACTTCAGTTTGTGAGGGTTTCTTTTCAGCAGCTGAGGGTGCTACACCTTTAAGTTTCAATAAACAAAAAGAAGCCTTTCATTCCTCGAGGGACCTTCATGCCTTTGCTTTTTTTCTCTCATGTATGAAAAGTTTCAATGTGAGATGGTCACATAAATATAACCAAAGCTTTGAACAAGAAAGTACGCTTCTATAAAACGACTTTTCTGAGGCTTTAAAAGCTGAGTCTTCTGACCATTTTGGATGTTTTCATACAGACACTAGCTGAGCTGACAACTAGTCCTCAGATTTCTGATGCAGAATGATCCAAAGCACCTGCTTAGTCAGTCAAGAAAGGTTTCCTACGTCTGCTCAGACTTTTCATGAGCAGAGGTTCAGTTTTCAAGTAAAGCTGTGATACCAGTAATAGTATGATAAAAATTCATCAGTTTTTCTGACGCTATAGAAAAAATAAATCTGATCAAAGTTGCAACAGGCAGAAATACTGTCCTGCTTAAGAGAAAGAACTGAAATGGCTTAATCTGGATTTGGGTAACAATGGTCAACTAGGACTGCAATTCAACATAAATAAGTAACTTGTTTGAATCATGAAGCCTTTTCACAAAAACTCCACACAAAGGAAAGTTAGAGGTCCTGTTTTCCTCTGATATAACAGCAAAACAAACTTGTTACTCAAGGTCCATTTTGATGTTTTCTTTCACAAGCTTTCATCCACATTTCAATGTCTTCCAACGTCACAAACCACAATCTCAGTGGCGACATTACTGAGGAAATAAAGAACATCGCCGCTTCAACAAGGAGGGGACCTTCAGTTGTGATTATCTGAAAGAAACAAGCCTACACACTGAAAGTAAGCCAGGATGGTTATAAAACTATTAATTATAACAAGTAAAACAGCAGCACTTTGATGCAAACACACGGGAGCTCATTCTCCATTTTCCTCAGCTCTTCCGTGCCCCCCTCAAACAAACTCGCTCTCACAAACTGAAGGACATAAGCATGATTACTTCCCCCTCCGCCCTCCCTTTGGTCTGCTCCTCTCTTGCTCTCCTCTCCTCAGCTAATCAGCTCTGAGCTCATAAACATTCATCCATCCGCAGCCGCGCACCTGCTGCAATCTGTTGACGGAGAGCGGGATCTTTCACCTGTCGCTCTTGGCTAAAAGACAAAGGCGTTTGGGAACCCGACTGTTCTGCCTGGTTAGGTTTCATCGTGTGCTTAAATATGATCCGTCAGGACGGACTGACAGCTTTGAGAGCCAGAATGCTCGGATAGAGCAGCGGTTTGGGCAGCAATTTCTTAACAATCATTGAACAATCATTTCTGTTGAACCTTCAGTCAAGTATTAGAGAAAAGTATCGAACTTTTTGATCTGGGAGGATTATAACAGTCAAATCCAAACAAACAAGTGATGTAAATTGCAAGCATACTTGCAGACATTGTCTTAATTTTCACTTTGGTGTCATTTTAAACAAACTTTACAGGAAATTACAACACTGTTTGACATTTTATTAAAGGAGCTTAATGCATAGAGCATTAGGGTAGTAGTCAAATGATGGACATGGCTTGAGATTTAAGCTAATTCAGCACAAATCTGTGAGCCATTATGTGGATCCTGGACTTGTGATGTGGGTGATTATTGTTTTTTCATGTATTCAGTGTTCAGGTCAGGATTAGGATATCAAAAGTCAAGTCAAAAACCTGACCTGTAAAACCTTTAATAAAGCAGAGTTAACAGTCTGCTAACAGGAAAAAACATACCCCCCCCATTAAAACATTCTTATAGCTAACAGCACTACATAGCTAACATAGCTACATAAATAACTTAACTTTAGGTTGGCTCAAAAATCAGCTACATGAGCTATGTATCTACAATATCTACATAACCAAGTTAGCTTAAGATACATTTTCTAGTGCTCACATTGCTAAAGCTAACTTAGCTATACATAATGTAGCTAACATAGCTACATTATCTACGTAGCTAGCATATTTACATAGATGAATATGAGTTTTCTTCAACTGTGGCTTTCTCTTTGCCAGTCTCCAATAAAGCTTCGACTGGTGATGAAGAGGAAGACCTTCCAATAACCTTTTTTCCAAGTTGATGGTGTGTCCTTTTGTCTTCATGGTGTAATGGTAGCCAGGAATACTGATAAACCAGTGACTGGACCCTCCGGACACAGGAGTCTCTATACTACAATCACTTGAGACACAATCACTGCACTCAGTAGATCCCCATTTCACTAATTGTGAGACTACTAGCACCAGTTGGCTGGACCTCTGTTGAATTAGGTCAGTCACTTTGAAGGGGGTGAATATTAATGAAGTCACTCATTTTACATTACATATTTGTATTTAATTGGCATTACTTTACCATGACCCTGGCCTGCCACTCCACAGGCCACGTCCCAGACCTCCATGTGACATTGAAGAGTCATGCTGGTGGACCCCTTTTTTTAAAACTTAAAACATAAAACTGGGAACAAAAGCTTGGTATACTCCACAGAGAACAACAAATCACCCTCCATCAATACCCTCATTTCTTTTTGAACACATTATCCAAACACAGTTGCAGCCGGGATGCTGAAATCAGCAGCAATCTGCACATAATGCTGTCATTTTCCTGCATAATTGGCCATTACAGCAAACAGAGACAATCCTGTGGACAAACAGCATCAGACGGCAGCGATCAGATTTAAACCTGCAACAGTGCAGCGCTTCATTGGTAATCAATGCAGGCTTAGAGGCATCGACCGATCACCATGCAGATGTCCTCATCACGTGGTTACAATAATCTAAAACACTACAGTGTTCAATGGTCCTGATCTGCCGCACAGAGGTGACCCATGCTGATCGATGGCGTGTTTACAGCACCTCAGCTCAGATGGGAATTGGTTTGAGGTGAATTAAGAGGCTTTGGATACAATTACTTTAATAACACCACAAACCACATTTCCTAACCAGCTTCCTTAGACAAATAATGTATGTTTCCCTGAAAATCACTACCCTTTAGATCTGAAATAGCAGCATTCAGAGAAGATAAGAAAGCTACAGGGCTATACATTTATAAACAAACCTGAAATGTCAGACCACCTGTTTCCCTCTAATTAATCCTCTTCATCTAAAACCATCTCCATCCGAACTCCAGGCGAGCACAAAAGGCAAAACACTCCAGCCACAAATAAAGTCTTAAGCTCTCTGGTTGTTCTCAGCTGTCACCATCTACCCAGAATCCTCTGTGGATGGCTGAAGGAGCTGTGATGGACGAGACAGGAGCTGAGGACCCTTCAGGAGCGTGCTGTTCCATTAGCTGGGCTGTGATGTACTGCTGCTGCTGCTCAATGCACTCTCACACTCCTTCTGAAAACACTACTGGAGCCTGTAGAGGAGCACGCTGTACCTCTTCATTCACTCAGTGAGAAAATGAACTAACCAAACTGGAACTGGTTTGATTTGAATCATAACTTCTCATTTGTAAATAATCAAAATGATTACTAGATTTTTAAAATCAATTTCATGGACGGTTTGTTCCCTTTAACCACTGATCTTTCATTGTTTTATTTTGGCTGTTAGGCGAGTTGAATTTGTAGCTAACTCTTTTGTCTATTTCAGGGGTAGGATTTGATTCAAATTAAACCAAAATGCAGACTGTGGCAACAGAGTCTGTCTGTTCATCTCTGATGGTCACTTTCACAGTCCAGTCATCTGAGTTGCCATAGAGAAAGAAATGAAACACATGCTTAAACTTTCCATATAAAATCAGATTAAACTTTGATTTCGGGTTAAGACAAGGATTAAGGGAATGTTGGGATACTAAAAGTTCCAATTTAAAAGCCCGACCTGCAAAACCTCATTGAAAAATTTAATAAAGCAGAGACCGGGAAAAAAACGTCCTCAATGAAAACATTCAAATATATAACGTAGCTCATGTATCTATGTAGCTTACATAGCTTTGCAGCTAAAGCAAATATAACAAAGCAGCTACATATCTTCATTATCTATGTAATTATGTTAGCTTAAGCTATGTTTGCTACAGCTCACATTGATAAAGCTGACTAAGCTATAAATAATGGTGCTACATAGCTAACAAAGCTAAAGCTAAGCTAACAAAGAAGCTATGTTAGCTGGTTGTTTGCTTAAACTCAGGCTACTAGAGCTTACTAAGCTATAGGTAACGGAGCAATGTAACTGATGTAGCAACATTAATAATGTAGCTATAGCTGAGCTCACAGAGCAGCTATGTAAGCTACTATCTTCATAGCTAGGTTAGCTTAAGTTACATTTGCTACAGCTCATATTGCTACAGCTAACTTAGCTATAGATAAAAGAGTTCCGTAGCTTACACAGCTAAAACAAAGCAGCTGTATCTTCGTTATCCTTGTGGGTAAGTCAGCTTAAGCTATATTTCCTTAAGCTCAGGTTGCTGAAGCTAACTTAGCTAAAGGGAACAAAGGAATGTAGCAAATGTAGCTAGGTAAATAACGTAGCTATAGCTAAGCTTACAATGCAGCTTTGTAAGCTATGTATCTATGTGATAAATGTAGCTATGTAACTTTAGCTATGTTTGCTAAAGCTCATGTTGCTAAGCTAATCAAGCTACATTTGCTTATGTAGTAACATTATCATGTGGCTAGCGAAGCTATGTAAGCCTTAGCTACAGCTTAAAAAGCTAAAGCAAGCCACCAATCATGTGACTACTTCAGAAAGGTCTTTACATAATACTGTGTCAAAATACTTGTGGACAGTTTTTACTGCCCAACAGCCCTGCTCTGAAAATTTAGTCGTCTTTTCTCTGTAACAAAAACTTTACTTACTTTCCATCAGATTTTCAGAGATCTAGTTTTAACGTGTCATTGTCTCATTGTCCTTGTGGAAAAATGTTATCTTGATCATATTTTTTTGTTAATAAAGCTAGCTCTGTAAGGTACATGAACTGTTGCATTATATAGCATTTTATGTTATATGACAGTGTTTACAGTCCACTGAGCGTCACGCAGCTGGAGTCTAAAGTCGTCCTTGAGCATGCCTGACTTCATACATCTTCATTCTTCACAGGCAGCAAATCACCGCTTCAACCGTCCTCAATAGAAGAGGTGGAGAAAAAAAAATCTCCCAGGCTAAAATATAAGCGTCAACCCTTCTAGTCTCCAAGGACAGCCGTAGAAGGCTACCATAAGCTGCGTTGGTGCGTTCTATGGCTGTATGGCTTCAGTTGGAGATGCAGCTTTTGTCTTCATGCACACAGCGTGCAACACGGTTTCCGGGCCTGAGGGAGCGAGTCAGAGAATGAAGAAGAGCGGAGGAGAAAAGTGAGTGTCGGAGGCAGAAACACAGAGAGAGGGTGAAAGATGATGAAAGTGTGACAGGAGGGATGGATGCTTACTCAGAGGCATGGAGAGAAGAAGTGAAGGAGGCTGAAAAACAATGAGACGGAGGAGAAGGAAGTAAGGAGAAAAAGCTTTGATGCCATCTTTGTTATCACTTCTCACAACCTGCGATGACAGATGAAACTGATCTCAGAGAAATTGTCTTCCACTCAGAGGAGCAACACTTTGGAGAATCCACAGTTACACTCACTAAATAAAAGAAAAAATCTGCAGCTTTGGCTAGCATCTGAGCGTGGCTAAAGAAGAACAGCACTGAGGTTTTGTTTACTATTCACCATCACGAACAACCGCCTCAATTAATCAGGAACCGTCTGCTGGACCCAGATCAGATCTGTGTGTTTGGTCTGAGCTCAGTCGGCCAATCATGGCCTCAGCACGTATGCTCTCTTCCACCAGTCTGTTTTGTATTCACACAGTTACTCACATTTACAGCTGCTGCCTGACCACATTTAGCTCTATTCATGTGTTTGGAGTGTTTGCTGCCTTGCTTACAGGCAACTCAATTTAATCTGCAGAGGAATAAAAGCCTTGGTATTTTTACACTAACTTCCAATCTTGAGGCAAGCTCCCTAAGTATTCACTTGTCAAGCTGAAATAAATCAGGCTGAGACGGGGCATCCTTGAACAGAAGCAGGGACTGTTTTAACCTTTTCTTCATATGCAGTTTAACACTTGGGTAAACTAAACCTTGACCAAATGCATTTACAGAAATCAGTCAAAGTCATGCAGTCTCCACTGGCAAACATCTGTGATACGAAATGGGTACTGGTATTAAGCACACCAACACTGGGTGGGGGGCTGGAGGGCTGGACGATGGCTATCAGGAGGCCAGAGAAGTACAGGACCAGGTTTGACAAAGTGCACATGCTCCAAAACACTGGCATCCATTTCTACAAGGCTATTCTTGGTCTTCTTCCTTCCTACCTTCTGACCTTCATCAGTCAGATGAGCTCAGGAACTTATAATCTTCATTCCCAGGATCTATTCTTGCTCTTTTTCCCAAAGGTCAGAACTGAACCAGGAAAAGGCAGAGAAAGTTGCTGCTCCCTCTGCCTGGAATGATTTAGAAAAGAGCTGAAATCTCATTGGACACTTTTTAAGGGAAGCTGAAAGACTTGGAGGCAGACTCATCTAGCTGCAGATGCTTGGACTGATTTAAAACTGGGGTTTGATTTTTTGAAGGTAAGAAAAAATGCCAGACCTGACTTGATAATGGTATGGGGCTGTTTGTCAGGTGTTGGGTTAGGCCTCTATCTATCCTCTTACTATATTACGTCTGTTGGATCCGTAGCATTGGTGCTAGCATCCTGCCAAACACATCCTCATTTTGGAGCTAAAATGTGTGTCAAACATTATTGGGTCCTCATATTTGAAATACTAATCTATACCACTTTTTAACCCCTCTTCATCACTGTTTATGCCCATTTTGCCCCATTTTTGCTACTTTTTAACTTTACACACCACTGTTTTTACGTTATGCTGATTTTTCCTTCTATATCTCTATGTTGCTTTTTGCCCAATTGCAACACCTTTAACCCATTTTTGCCACTTTTCAACCGCTTCTTGCCATTTTTCTTCCCTTTTTTGCCTCTCAACCAATTTTGCCACTTCTATCCCATTTTAGTTTCTTTTAACCAATTTTCAACACTTTTTACTCATTTTTTCACTCTATAACTACTTTTTTTCTGCCTTTCTCTCCTACTTTTAACTTCTTTGCACCACTTTATAACTGCTTTTTGCCAATTTTCTACCACCTCTGGTCCTTTTGTTGCCTTTTTTAACCCATTTTTGCCACTTTTGTCCCAATTTGCGATCCCGTAACAACCTTTCAGGAGGTTTTCTTGCCAATGTTTGCCTCTTTTAACCCTTTTTTTTGCCTAATGTTACATTTTTGTGTCCTTCCAGAATATTTATTAACTTTCCCCTCAAAGTTATTTCATTTTTTTAGTACTTTAATAATGATTTAATTCAGTTTTTCCATGCGCATTGTTAGGATTTCCAACACAAAGGTAATTCTGTTTAAAGAAAAAGGGTTTTACATTTTTAAAAAGGCTATACTGAACAACAGCATAAATAAACAAAATTCACTTTTAGTTGCTTTGATAAGGGTGACTATTTTTTAGGTAAAAAAGAATAACAATACATGGTTATCACAGCTCATGTTTTTGCTTTTGTTTCCACTCAAACCACTTTCCACCACGTTTTTCCTGCCAGTTTTTTTTTTTTACCACTTTTAGCCATTTCTTCCCCCTTTATTCACATTTGCCATTTTCTCACCCACTTTTAACCATTTTTTGCCTTTCTTTAGCCATTTTTGCCAATTTTATCCCACTTTTGTTTCTTTAAACCGATTTTATCACTTTTTACCCAGTTTTTCCTCCTTATAACGACTTTTCCCCAATATATTTCTGTTTTTTTTTTTACCACTTTTTACCCACTTGCGCCCATTTTTAACTGCTTCTCATCAATTAGCAGTCATTTTTGCCATTTTTTACCCTTTTGTTGCCTTTCTTAACCCATTTTGCCACTTTAATCCCATTTTTGTCTCTTTGAACACATTTTGTCACTTTGTTCCCATTTTTTCCACACTGTAACCACCTTTCACCATTTGTCTCTAAAATTATTTTAACTATTTTTCACTCATTTGTACTACTTTTCAATCACTTCCCAATTTTCTCTGCCATTTTTAATCCCTTTTGCCTTTCTGAACCCATGTTGCTACTCTTATTCCACTTTTGCTGTTCCGAAACCACTTTTTAAACATTTTTAACCATTTTCAACCCATTTGTGACCATTTTTATTGTTATGGTGTCTTTTCTGAATATTTAATTATTTAAATTTTCTTCCACTTTATATTCTGGCATCTTGAAGTCTAACTTTATTTCTCTTGTGATTTAGTTCAGTGTGCCCATCTGCGTTTTTAACATTACCAATAAAAAGGTAATTCTGTTTTCAGAAAAGGGGTTTATATTTTGAAAAAGGCCGTATTGACAGCATAAACAAATAAAATTCATTTTATGTTTCTTTGATAAGAGTGTTTATTATTCAGGTTAAAATAAAATGCTCAGCTTGACCTTACAGTGGACCATGATTTTACTGACCTCTATGGGCCCCCACTTTACGGGTGGTCTTGGTTGTGACTGTTAAATCTTTCATTTCTTGACATGTTACACATAGGCCTATTTTGTATGCATGCATTTGTAATATAACAAACCAAACAACTATTGAAAATTGTCTGAAATTTCTCATCTTCCTGGGTTTAACATCTTTGGTAAAATGCCACGAGAGATATGCAACATGATTTCAGAAGGATATGGTATAAACTGAGAGGGCTGACCTCGTCTGCCAGCCTTGCATAGACAAAAGGGAGGACAATAGAGAAGAAAACCCAGACAGAGCCAGACAGATGAAGAATAAAAAACAGAAACAAGGCCAATTATGACGGAAGGTTTTGGAGGCAAAAAAGGGTTGGGGGAGAGATGAGAAGGTTACAGAGGCTGACAGAGACAGAGGGAGGAAGAGAGCACCAGGAACAGCCGGGCAGACGGAGAGAAAATGAGACAGGAAGAAGAGAAAACAAGACGGACAGATGCAAGAAAGAAAAAAGAGGAAAAAATGACAAAACAACAGAGACAGCAAGCAAAAGTGAGATTTAACATTCAGACATAAAGAGCCAAATCACAAAGAGGTGAAAGAATCAAACAGACGTGTGAAGGGTGACAGTGGTTTAAGGCTGTGATGCTCCAACTGGTTTGTACAGGGCAGCTTCCAGTGGGCAGCAGGGAGAGAGCATGATTATACTGGGCAGCTCCCAGTGTAGATGTGTAATAGAATGTGAAGCAGGGCATCACTGCATAAAAAAGCAATAGTGCTCGGTGGAATTTTTAAAGCTCAATAACTCAAGCCAACGAGAAAATTGGAAAAAGGGGCATTTGCATAGAAGTTGGTGCAAACTGAAGGAGGGGTGAGGCTTTGAAGAAGAAGAGTGGATGCTGAAGAAAGGCGCCAGATGCAGCCAAAGAGGTGACAGATGACGATGCGTTCAGACAAACCAAAGGCAGCTCCAGATTGGAGGAGATCCAGGAGGAAGCTGTGGTGATAATGAGACCGTCCTTCTTTCCTCCATCAAGACTGACCAGGGGATGATGTGAGGAGGAAGGAGGGCTGCGGGGTCAGAAGCGTCCAGCCAATATTCAAATAAGCAGAAGGGGAAGCATCTCACTGACCAGCTGTGATGGAGAACGCCTGCAGCAAGGACACAGAGAGGAACGGCGACATATTGTGTGATCTACATTGTAATGTCCGTTCAGACTTTCCTCGACAGCAAGAGGCAGATCCAGCCTGTGGCTGCTTTATGATGTTCATTACATTCATCTACAGACAGACAGCTCTGCTTAATTAGCAGCCGCCATTGAAGGTGTTGTCTTAGATTAGCATGCTGCTATCAGAGCCTCTCACATTAATGTTACTGTCGCACTCTCAGCCAACATTATCTCAAAGAACACTGCAGAGCCAAAGCTGCATAAACCAAGCTTTACAAATTTAAATGGGACATTGAAATTGGCTATGAAGTGGTTGAAAGAAAAGTTTTCAGTGTAATTTTGCATAAATGGCTTTACTTTTATAAATTGTCTATTTGGAGGTTTTGTGGGTGAAAGTTTGTAGAAAGCAGAATGTAGAAATATCTTACTTGTCTCTAAGTTTCAGTTTTTTTTGTGCCAAATTTCACACTTGTAAGACAATCAGTGTGCAATTACCAAAAAAGTTGGGACATTCTATATAAAAAAATCATGCAAACTGATGCCTTAAAAACTACTACTTAAAAAAACTTTTTGACCTCAGTATTCCAGGGCCAGCTGCCAAGAAACATCCCCACAGCATGATGCTGCCACCATCATGCTTTACAGTGGACCAAAGGAACATTCTTTCACTTGACCATGGAGTCTCCCACAATGCCCTTTGGTGATCTCTAGTCAAGATTTAACATGAGTTTTCTTCAACAGTGGCTTTCTCTTTTCCAATCTCCCATAAAACTTTGACTGGTGAAGAACAGTTGTATGCAGAGTCTCTCTCATCTCAGCTGCTGAAGCTTGTACCTCTTTCAGAGTAGTCATAGGTGGTTTGGTTGCTTCTCTCACTAGTCTCCATCTTGAATGGCCACTCAGTTTGTGAGGCAGATTTACAGGTGCCATACTCTTTCCATTTCTTAGTGATGGATTTAACTTATGTTCAGTGACTTGGAATTTCTTTTGTATCCATCCTCTGAATTATACTTTTATGCTAACTACACTAACCTTTTAGTTGCTTGGGGTGTTCCTTTTTCTTCATGGTGTAATGGTAGCCAGGAATACTGATTAACCAGTGATTGGACCTTCCAGACATACGTGTCTTGGTACTCATTTACTTGAGACACATTCACTGCTTGCCTGCAACACATTCCAAAAAAGTTGGGAAAGGCAAGAAAAGACTGGGAAAGTTGTGGAATATCAAAAAACACCTTAAACATTCCACAGGTAGGTTACTTGGTAACAGGCAATAGTACCATGACTGGGTGTAAAGGTCCAATTGTCCCAAGTCAGTGGCAGTTCTGGTACTGATGACGGCTGGTACTGTTTTCATGCATCTTATAGCCATTTCCCGCTCTCAACACCGCCCATGATCTTGCAAGGGAATTAAATCACAGAAGTCGATGTATTTACAAGTAATATGATGAATATAAAAGACATTATACCAGCTATTAAGTTATTAAATATATAACACATGTTTTAACCCCAACTATAAACTGTTTTAAAGAATAATAAAGTTATATTGGTTCTAAAACCACACCAGCTAACCCAAAAGTGCAAACTTGATGCTTTGTGTTCCTGGAAAGTCATATGCGAACGTCAAAATGCACTCAAATAAGGCACTTTTAGTGCACTGGATCTGTTTTGACCAACTGACTGCCATTGAGAAACAAGACAGGTAAAATTAAACAAGCCTATCAACAGTTATTAATAGCAAATGAAGGAAAGTCTCTCCAAACCCAACAGATGTCTGATTTACCTGACACTGAGTACAACACAGATGGTTGATACAGCAATTAATGAGTGATTTTGGAAGACTTCCATTAATTTAAACAGAAGATTTGAACAAATTACTAAAAAAATAAGTGCACAAATAAGACACATCTGTTACCTTAGATAAATAATGTCCAATTATCTTCAAACAGAAGACATTCACTGATGTGCAGTTATTGTAAAGTAGCAGACGCTAGTATAAGACAAAGTTTAAGGTACTGGAGAGAAACTGGGTTGGATTTTTTCTTTCATACTGGTTTTGATCACTCACTGTTGTGTTGCAGAGGAGGAGTTAAAGAAGAGGGGATGAGGAGGGGTCTCGGCTGGTGCACTGCATCTGCAGGCAAGCAGTGTTCATGCTCGAGTGGAGAAGCAGGATGACTTCACCGTTTCCTCACGTTCACTCCACTAGATCACACACACACAAGATCGCACCTAAACACGGGCGCCTGCAGCTCCTGCCCGTCTTCTATGAGGGGAAGATGACTTCACTTTTATACTGGGAAGGATGACTTCATTCCTGTCTCTCTAGCTCTGGTACTTTGCTCTGAAATTTTCTGTCATAAAATTTGACTTCTTCAAACAAAGCAGAAAGTAAAAACATTTATGTCAATTAACTAAAGGACTTGTTCAGATCTTTTATAATATTTTTAAACAGAACTGACAATCCTCTATGAGCAATGCACTGAAGGGGCTGTTTGTTTCTGTAACTGCTCCATGTCTCTGCACTGTAAAACCCAATAAGTAAACCTTACTTTAAAAAATAATGCAACCCAGGTGCCTCTAATAAAACTATGTAAAAAGAACTTTGGGACCTTGGTAAACAAGATATTGTGTGCTGCATTTACAAAAGCTTTTCTTAGTTTTGCACTTGTGTTTATATTTTCCCACAATCATTTTACCCTCTACCTTTACAAGCCTGCCAGGACCAGCTGCCAAGAAGCATCCCCACAGCATGATGTTGCCACCACTGTGCTTCACAGTGGGGATGGTGTGTTTGTGATGGTGTGCAGTGTTTGGTGTCAACTAAACAGAGTGCCTTCTCTGATGATTACCATTTTCTTAGTAATCTCACACTTGACCATGGAGTCTCCCACATGCTTTTTGGCAAACTCTCGTCAACATTTATTATAAGTCTTTTTTCAACAGTGGCTCTCTCTCTGCCATTGCCTTCAATCTCGTCTTTAGCAGGTTAAATGCCTACGCTATAGGGTCCAAGTCTGAAGATTGACTTGGCCGGTCTAAAACCTTCCACTTCTTGCCCCTGATGAACTCCTTTGTTGTTTTGCCAGTGTGTTTTGGGTCATTATCTTGCTGCATGATGAAGCTTGACTGCATCTACCCTTAAATTGAAGACAAAATACTCCTGTAGACTTATGAGTTCATTTTGCTGCTACCATCATGTGTTACATCATCAATGAAGATTAATCAGCTAGTCTCAGAGAAGCCATGCATGACCAAGCTATGACATTACCTCGACTGTGATTCACAGATGAGCTTGTATGTTTGGGATCATGAGCAGATCCTTTTTCTTTCTCCAAACTTTTTCCTTTTCATCACTTTGGTAAAGGTTCATCTTTGCTCGTCAGTCCATAAAACTTTGTTCAGAAGGTTTGAGGGTGATCTCAGTACTTTTTGGCAAATTCCAGCCTGGCCTTCCTGTTCTTCTTGCTAATGAGTAGTCTGCATCTTCTGGTGCAGCCTCTGTACTTTTGTTCATGAAGTCTTCTGTGAACAGTAGATGGTGATGCCTTCACTCCTGCCCTCTGGAGGTTGTTGCTGATGTCACTAACAGGAAATGGTGATACCTTCACTCCTGCCCTCTGGAGGTTGTTGCTGATGTCACTGACAGTTGTTTCAGGGTCTTTCTTTCCAGCTCTATCAATGTTTCTGTCATCAACTGCTGCTTTTTTCCCTGGTCTACTTGTTTGACGTCTGTTGCTAAGTACACCAAGGGTTTCTTTCTTCTTCAGGACATTCCAAATGGTTGTACTGGATATGGCCAACTTTTGTGCAATGGCTCTGATTGATTTCACATCTTCTCTCAGTTTCACTGCTTTTTATGTTGGTTAAACCTTTTACTATAAATGCAGTCTGCACAAACAAAACCCTGATCTGAAACTGAGTGTAGACAGTGTTATTTCACGTTTGAATAATCAATGTAATAGGACACACCTGGGCAACAAAACAAACCTGCTGTATACCACTGTGTCATCATTAATGTGTTTCTGCTCCTTTGTCTAACTCCAGAGTTGCCGTTATGTGTTCATATGTTTATGTAGGTCGTGATGTGAAACAAATAAAGAGTTGATGAATCATGCTGAGGATTAAGACAATAGTGGACGGAGCAGAGAGCGACTAGGTGGCTGAGTTATTAACTCAGCATTCAGATAAGCAGAGATCACTGCAGCTGCCAGCCGCACCGAAAGGAAACAACAGGAACACCTTGGCCCTGAGATAAGGGAATTAGAGAGGACAAAGGCGACAGTTTCTTTCACTGAATACTGCAGCTGTGTGCGTCCCATTCAGACTGTACCGTCTCCCTTTCTGCACCACCAGCAGGCATAACTCACAGAGACAATAAGGCTTGAATCCAGGAGGCAGAGAGAGAAAACAACAGGCACAACATGGAGCTCCACAATAACACTCATTTATTTCACTGAGGTTCTGACATTTCAGCCAAAGCCCTGCACAGCAGTTCTGCATCGACAGAGCTGGATTTCATGATCCCCTCACTGTGTGGGAGTAAACGCGGGAGGATGGGCGCACTTAATAAGAGGCAGGATTAGAAAGTCTCAGTAGTGTTGACTCACAGACACAGAGATATGATCTAAACTCTGTCTTGTGCTCTGTACATAAACTTTGGAAAGTTTTGCCACCCACTTCAAAGAACTTTCTGAACTTTTCGAGCATTTTCCAAGCTTTTCATTCACAGAGAGGACAGAAAAGCTTACATTTTCAGAATTCAGGCTGCATTCATACAAAGAAAATGGGATTTTAGCAAACAAAATCAACCTCAAATGAAATCTCTTCCATTTTCTTTTCTTGGTAATTGTTAAATTTGCATAACTGGCTTTAAAATGCTTCATTACATCTTCTTTGCTCATCCCACTCTTTATGCCTTTGGAGCAGGATGGCTGAGTTTTCCCTCTGGGATCAATAAAGTTCACCTTATCTCATCGTGAGAATTTCTCATCTTACTCTTCAACGGCATGTAGCCCGGAGGCATCTCAGCAGACATTATCACATCTCTGGCGCTTTTAAAGTGTCACTGTGCCAGTCCCTCCAGCCTGCTCATAAAAACCACGAGGCTCTGCATTGTTTGACCTCCGCACTCGCCTGTGAGACGGGGCGCCTGCTTGATTTGTTGTGGGGGTGGGTCAGCTGAGATTTCCCTGAAGCAGACAAAGCAATAAATCGAACGGGTGACGACTGTGGCGGGGATAGTGATGGTGATATGAGGGTTGAGTGGGAGGAAAAAGGGAGGCAGCCCCTTAAGGTCGAAGACTCATCAAAGTGATACGGCTCTGCATGAATGGAAATCCAGACGCCGCCCACTAAGAGGACTCACACAGACACAGGAATCTGTCCATCAGTGGTCTTGGTTCTGGGTCATGTCTCCTTGCTGGGAGTTGGTCCATTCCCAGTCACCCCAGAGGCTGGATGTCCGATTAGATCTCTCAGTGAAGCAGGAAGGAAGCTGCTGCTATGGAGAGGATGCTAACAAAAAAATCTCAGTCCTCTATGAAGACTGCTGAGGGCCAAGGAAAAACTGACACAATGAAAATCTGCATCTTATGTACCAAATAATCTATACTGCAAGAATTCAGACCTGTAGAACTAGGCTTGTTAATTTCAGCACAATTGAAACACATCCGTAGCACAGTGCATTGCTATATTATGAAGTTTTTCCATCAAGTAGCAGCTCAACTCTTCTTGACTCCATTCAAGCTTAGCCATTTAAAAATTAGTGAAATGGGGAGCATCTGAGTGCAGTGAATGTGTCTCAAGTGATTGCAGTATAAAGACACCTGTGTCTGGAAGGTTCAGTCACTGGCTGATCAGTATTCCTTGCTACCATTACACCATGGAGCCAAAAGAACACTCCAAGCAAGTGGAAGAAAGTTCTTTGGTCTCCTGAAACATGATGGTGTGTTTGGTGGACACCAAACACACCGTCCCCACTGTGAAGCACTGTGGTGGCAGCATCATGCCTTGGGGATGCTTCTCGGCATCTGGTCCTAGAATGATTGTAAAGATAGAGGGTAAAATAAATGCTGCAAAACAGAGAAAAATTCAAGAGGAAAATCTTAACCAGTCTGTAGGGGAACTACAGCTTGGGGCAAGATTTTTTTTCCAAAAGACAATGACCATACAGCCTACAGTGAAAGCTACACAGGGTGGTTTAAAGACAACAAGGTGAATGAGGAATTGAGTAAAACTATCCTGTTGCAAACAAGATAAAATGCGCAATTAGAGGCTTCTTCTGCTCTTCTTAGTGGTCTTTTTAGACCCACTACTCATAGTTTAATGATGATTAAAGGCACAAAACTCCTTTAATTTATAAGAGGTGTTTATGTTACCTTGATTAAATATTATCAGCAATATTCATACGCATTCAAACTTGCACCCCTGTAGCTTTGATCCACTCTATTAGCACTGCTGGAGTCACTGAAAGCATCATTTAGAGCAATCATCTGGTCAACAGGAAACACCTCCAGTAGCCTCAGGTGGTCTGCTAAGTGCTCTACATCCAGCTGATACTCTCCCTAAGCATTTGTATTCACAATGCACTACACATGTTCACTTCCTCCTGCATTGTCCGACAGCTTCATGCATATTACATGTGCCGGCGTCAGCCCTTTGCCGCACCGGCGCTCGTCTTCTGCCAACAACAAAAGGACCATAAGAAGCATCAGGAGAGAAACAGCCACGTAAAGGACATCAGACCAAAGTGAATACGGAACCTGATGTTCTGTCAGTCAGGCGGTAAGGCTTATTGATTCCAACACAGACATGAAGGGAGGAGAGAACATCTCAATTTGTGACCCCAAGGGGAGATGGAAGGCCGTCTGTTTGGACAGGGATTATCTGTGAAATGAGAGGATGATGGAAGAAAGGTGGAACATAATCATCCTCACCTTGTTTAGGGAAGAGGCCACTCACAATTTGCACAGGATGATCTGAGAATAATCAGACCAAATAAAGCAGAGAACAAAGATTGTGTAGGATCAAAAGAGGCACGGTTTTACAGATGCTGTTGAAAGCTGAAGATCATCAAGAAGAGGGAATTTTCTGAAACACAGTCATCGTGAATGATCTCATACGGCGGTTGTATGCAAAAATAAAATAAAATGTAGACTTACTTGGCAAACTAAGGGGAGAGACCCATCCTGCAGTAGTGTCTGTCTGAAATATGTCCACCCAGCCGAGAGAGGAGAGGATATCCTCTTTCCCTCAGCCCCAAAACTTTGAGTTACTGCTGTTAGTTAGATGGCTTGCAGCTAGCTTGTAGAGGACACTGCCTGGGGCGGAAACTGTCAACAGGCATGTGCGGAGAAATTCAAAACAAAAGCGTAGCTGGAAGCATCGATTTAGATCTATGTTTTGACTTTACATCAATCTGATTGATCATTTATCAACCAATCAATGTATTGATATACGTTGATGAATTGTTACACCTCTAGTGGCAGGGGTGGCATTAGCATGGTAAGGTACAGAAAAGAGGGACTAAACCCTGCATTTTGATTTGGCTCAGAAGGTATTGGACATGTTGGCATTGGTGCCGGACTGGGACTGAACTTCAATACTCATCCCTACCTGGGGCAAATTCGTGTTAGAAAAGAAAAGGGCCAAACTGTTGCCACAAAGTTGGAAACATAGCATTGTCCAAAATGCCTTGGTATTCTGAGACATTAAGATTGACCCTCTATAGAGAGGAATAACCACATCCAATCAATTTAATTTACCAAAGGTAGACTCTGATAAATGTATAGAAACATCTCAGCAAATATCAAGAGAAATTGTGTTTTTTTGCAAAGGGTCTGAATGCTTATGTCAATGTGATATTTCAGTTTTTATTTTCCATGCATTTTCAAAAATTTCATAAATTCTGTTTTCTCTGTGCCATGATGGGGAACTCAGTGTAGATGAATGAGAATAAAAATGGTTCACTAGCATCAGGCTGCAACATAATTTATTATTTTTTTATTTAAGTGAAGAGTGTGTTAAAACTTTCTGAATTCATTGTACATGGCAGGAAGAAAGAATACTGCTGTGCTGGTTCATCACAGTATCCTTCAGCCCTAGCAAACATTATTAAAGGTATAGATGGTGAAGAAAACATTCACTTTTTATTGTACTGTTTCTGTTTAGGTCATGAAACAGTTTTTTTCAGCTATGCAGAGACCATGAATGAATGCAGAAATTATCAAACAAGAACATAGAATGTTTAGTCAAGCTGAGGACAGGTTTTTGCTGCAGGAAAGCAGTTAAAATTGGATGATATAACTGCAGACAGGGATTATAATAGTGCACAATGAGCAGACCCACATTCAGCAACAAAAAGATGAAATGAAAGTTAACTTCTACATTAATTGTTCCTTCATAATTTTGCATGAGCAGTAACTTAACTTTGTGCTCATCAGCTTGTATTTGCAGGATTCTCCAAACTGTTAACGTAATTTCTCAGTAAAGTTTTAGTGGGACTGCACCAGGAAGTCAGCCATATTAACTGATGGGGATGTGATAGTGCAGTAAGACAAGAGCTAATGGGTGTAACGTGAACAGATTTAACAGATCTATAAGGACCAATCGTAAGATAACATACAGGTCCATGCATACATTAGCAGCCATACTACTGCAAACATGCATGCATCCACAAAAACTAAACAAAACCACACATAATGAAGTAGTTAAGCTGCTTACTAAGGTCCATGCATAATGACTAAAGCTGTTTGTCATTCTCCAGTAAATCAACGTAGAGATTCATATCTTTCTAAAGCTGCCAAAGCATCAGAGTTTTACAAGCTGATTACTGCGATAAGCACAGCTGCTCCAATAAAGCCAAGCGCCGCAGTTAAAGAGACCACAAACAGAGCTTTCACTGGACGTAAATCCAAACAGAAGCCGTCCACATCCAAACTTCCACTTTTTATTAGTGACAATAAAGCTGGCGGAGAAGTGAAACAATCCAAACGATTCCTTCTTGATGATCCCGGCCTCGAGTCAACAGTGTTTATAATGGGAGGAAACATTAATGCCCAGCTTCTTCTCTGAAGCGTTTGTTCGGGGGGTTTAAGCAACAGGAACAAAAACAGGACCTGCTGAACTTTTAGACAAAGCGAATCAAAAGTGGGAAGGGCTGCAATGAGCGATCAAACAGTACAGAGCAAAGGCAATGACTCAAGCAGAAATCCTGCTTCAGTTTGTCCTGAAAAAACCTGAGCTTACTCCGAGTCAGTCTCAGTGCAGAAAGAGGGAACATCAGCTCAAATCATGACAATGTTCAATATTGAGCAATTAGCCAGCGGGATGATCAATTGTATGTTTTTTCTTTAAAAAATGGGATGAGGAGTTACTTGCTATCAACCAATTAACTACTGGTAAAGTAGCAGTTAGGTCTTCTCTGGAATGTTACAACATTTTGAGCACTTTATCTAACACCCATTACCTATCACATTACCACTGAGTACTCAGTACATTTGAAAACGACTTAAGCCCCTTGCACTCTGGGTCTGTTATTTTGGGTCCACAGAGTATATTACAAAATAAATATTACCTTATATTGTGTCAAACACGTTTGCACCTTCTGCTCTCCACTTTAATTTTCAGTGTTTTTTGCATCTTCCCCAGCTATCAGAGGGATGTTTGACTTGTGTTTGAAAGTAAATCAGTGAAAACTCACTGAAACAAGTTTTACAAATCCTTATCTTGATGTTGTCCTAGCAAACCCTGTCATCGTGACACACACATTCACATTAAAGTTTAACTTATGGCTCATATCATGAATATATCATGAGCACGTGTACAGCATGGTAACTGTAACTAATAACTCATCAGATATGTTGCGTCTTCGAGGATATGTAGACAAAGAAATAACAATCTGAAAAACGAAATCTTGCTTCAGAATTATTCAGCAATACCACTTGCTTCACAGGAACTACTGGAAATGCACATCTTTTTTATAAAGGCATGTAGCATCTATCAGGCTGATGACTGGCAAAAGCGTCTGAGACTGCAGGAATAGTCAGGATAATCAGAGTTTCCCAGAGCTAGTCATGTTAATCTGACCTCTTCAGCAGACTTGTGTTATGGTGGTCCTCATTTATCAAAGAAAAAAGAAAGTGCAAGAAGTTTGCTGCAATCATCACAACACATCAATACTTTATGCTGGGTCACACATCAGATCTAACAGACCCCAGACATGCCAGGCTACATGACCATTGGTTCAGTAAGTCATTCCAGGCCACCAATCAGGTCTAACAGACCCAAGACATGCTAGGCCACATGATCATACGTTCAATAAGTCATTCTGGGCCATTTATTAGATCAGGGGGAGAACGAAAATGTCATGCCACGTGACTGTAACGTCAGCGATTCCTGCTGAGCTACACATAGAGGTGAATCAGACCCACAGTCACGTTGCCATCAGTGAATTAATGAAAATTTAATTATTAGAAATTTCAGGTATTTGGTTTATAATGGAGAAAATCTCAAACTGTTTTGATAAGTGTCCAATTCTGTTATTCTTAACCCTTTAAAGCCTGATACCTCAAATGATAGCCAGAAAATTCTATTTTTTTGGAAATGTGGAAATGAGACGTTTATTTAACTGAAATCCAGAAAAAGAAATAAGGCCATCCAATTTCACATATACATTTTTTGTACCACATTTGATACATTAGGAATTGTTTGAAGCTGATAATCCACTGGAGGGCATTTTTATCATTTATATGATTGTATACAAAAGGTTTTTTTAGGAAATTGCTAATCATTTTGATTATATAGAGGTATCAAAAAAGTGCATATCAAATATGATACAGTTGGCTTTAAAGGGTTAATAAAATTCTGTAGCTGTTCAGGAAGTTAAGGACTGCTTTGCTTATTTCAGATGTTGCTCCCTTTTACTTTACAATTTTTTTGGGGGTACCCTACCCTGCTGTCAGCCTCACTACCTCTTCAAGTTCATAAAGACATCATAGTGGAGTCAAAGACATTTTACAATGTAAGACATTTCCAAAGTTGTACAATAAATAATTAATAAACTGGTATTAAGTCTCTTCTGATTTTAAAACTTACTATGTCAGTTTTATTGTAGATTAACTACCTGTGATTACTTCACAGGCTTATTGAACTAGCACTTTCTTGTTCATTCTTGCCTAGTCTAAGCTATACTTTAACCAGTTCTGTGTATTACAGAGAAAGAATGGCTTGGATATTTCTAAATTTAAAGTCTTGAACCAGACTTTCCCTCACTCAGAACATAAAAAGGCCTGTTTTGTTTCTGTTATACAACAAGTTAGCTTTTGAAAATTAAAGGTGCTGACAGTCACAACACCCTTGGATAAATCACAAGCTTTCTGCTTTAAAATGGTACCAAAAAGTACATTTTCATCTTTCACCATTGGGAAAAATGACAAGAAAAATGTAAAGAACTACAGATCAAAGTCTCAGAGATGCAGTCGGTTAAGGACCAGACCACAAGTGGAATAAGAGAACTCATATCACACGATCCAAGTGATGAAGTCAGCCGTTCTGGGTTGTTGGCAGGAAAAGGACCAATTAGAAGGCACAGGGCCGTCATCGCTGTGCTCCACAGTGTATCACAGAGAGGAAGTTAGTGGTTCTGATAGTCAGGTGACGAGTGATTGTTGCCTTAACTGGTCAGGACATGAAACTGGTCGAGGCAGGTTGAACCCAGAGTGAACTCTTGACTTCACACACTGGAAACCGCCGTAGTCCCTGGTGGAAACACAACTCCTCAGAAGAATTTTTAAAGGAGCTGTTCTGTGAAAAGAGCAAGTCGGATTCTTCTTCCCTCAAAGAATCCCTTTCTGAAGACTGATCTATCATTTTTTGCCTCCTAGGTATCAAGGCTGTATCCTTACTCTCCTCTAATTCATGCTGGGATGAGCTCCAGGCACCGCAGAACCCTGAAGGAGAGGTTTTCATTCAGTTCTTTTTACTGGTCGAAATTCGGTCCAAAGCGGCATCTTCTACAGATCTGTGTGAACATGCGAAACATAATGGATCCAAGGCTAAGCAGTCTTGGGAAAGACTATCTGGTTTGACATAATCCCCTCAGGAGAAAAAAAGTGTTTGCTGAGGTGAGAGAGAAAGTACCAACTGCACAAAACACAAAAATCACAAGTAGTGCTGCACTTTCAGCTGATGACATGAACTACTGGTTATTGTTTATGTAGTGGATCATAAAGGTTTGTTTTAGGGCTTTGTGCCTCACTTTTGCAAAGACCAGTGAATGCAGGATGAGCATTTTGTCATTTCATTTAAAAAAAATAGCTAATTTTGAATTTAATGGCAGCAGCACACCTCAAAAAAGTAAAAACAGCCATGTTTTACATCGTGTAGCATCCTCTCTTTTTTTAACAACAGTCTGCAAGCATCTGGAAAGTGAAGAGAAAAGTTGCTGGGGAGGAATGTTGTCCCATTCTTGTCTGATGTAGGATTTTAGCCACTCAACAGTCCTGGGTCTTCTCACCAGAATTTTTATTTTATTTTGTGCCAGATATCTTCTATTGGTGAAAGGTAGGCCAGTTCAGCACCTGGACTCTTCTAATATGAAGCCATGCTGTTGTGATGGATGTGTAGCATTGTCTTTTTGAAATATGCACCTATCCTAAGAGAGACATTACCTGGATGAGAGCATATGTTGCTCTGAAACCTCTTTAAACTTTTCAGCATTGATATTGTCTTTCCAGATGTGTAAGCTACCCAGGCAGTAGTCACGAATGCAACCCTGTATCATCAGAGATGCAGGCTTTTCAACTGTGCACTGATAACAAGCTGGAGCGTCCATCTCTGCTTTAGTCCAAAAAAGAATTTCCAATTTTGATTCAACTGACCACAGAACAGTTTTCCATTTTACCAAAGCTCCATTATAACAGAGCTTTGGTCCAGAAAAGATGGCGTTTCTGGTTCATGTTCCCACACAGCTTCTGCTTTGTATGATACAGCTTGAGCTTAAATTTCTGAATGGCATCGTAAAGACTGTTGACCTACAGTAATTTCTAGAAGGGTTTCTGAGCCCATGCAGTGATTTCCTGTGCAGAAAAAACCTGTTGTTAATGCAGGGCCACCCGAGGGCCTGAAGATCATGAGCATCCAATATTGACCTTTAGCCTTGTCCCTTGGGCACAGAAATTTTTCCATATTCACTGAATTCTTGATGATATTACAGAATGTATATGGTTGGATATTTAAAGTCTTTGTAATTTTAAGTTGCGAAACATTTTTCTGAAATTGTTCCACAATATTTAGGCACAGTTTCTCACAGATCTGTGAATGTCTGCCCATCTTTGCTTCTGAAAAACACTGCGTGTCTAAAATGCTCCTTTTATACCCAGTACTATACTGACCTGTTCGCAATTAACCTAATTAGTCACAAAATGCCCCTCCACTTGTTTTTTAATGTTACCACTTACTTTTCCAGCCTTTTGTGCCCTGTCCCTTTTTAGGTGTGTTGCTGCCATCAAATTCCAAATGAGCTGATTTTTTTTTTAATGAAATAGTAAAATGTGTGAGGTTCAATATCTGATATGTTGTTTAGTTTCTAATGTGAAAAAAAAAACAAATTTACAAGCTTTTTAAAATTGGGGTTGTAATAATTGTCTTAATGCATCCTTGACTTCCAGATAAATTAAGCATAAAAAAGAGGACAGTCCATGAATCATGAGGAGATCTGGTCTACTTTAAAGAGCCTGATATAGTCATCATAGTCCACTCTTCCTCTGTGCCATCACCCCTAAGTAAAGAATCAAACTGTACAACGACACAGGCCTCTTGTCGCTAAACAGATTACCCAGACAGAGAAAAGAAGGCCATGATGAATGAGCCTGTGGCGTAGAGAGAGAGTGGGCAGCAGAGTTTCCTCATCCAGGATGTACAGTAGAGAGCTTTAATAAACAGGCAGTGACAGACATGGCACAAATGATGAATGGATATCCATACTGAGATCTCTTAGTGTTTCCTAAAGGCATCACATGAACTTTAAATACATTTCCTGGCAGTCGTGCTGGCAGTAACATAGGGGTACAGATGTAGTCGCTGTATGAGTCCTACTTTATGTGTGTCTAACTGAAAAAGAAACTAATGGACTTCATCCTCATGAGGGATAGTTGTGAAACATCTAATTTAGCTCTCAGCTGTCTGACGGTGTAAGGGATGGACTACAAAGCAGCCAGTGGAGGGAAACTCCACGCTTTGATTCACAGCGTCTATTAATAGAGTTTGACTGTGTGCTGTCTGCAGGAGTAATGTTGAACAGACTCTAAATAGTCAAAAGAGACAATTTAATCTGCCTCAGAAGACAAGTGAGTATCTCAAATGTGACGGTATTTTATGCCGATTGGGCCATGGAAGACAAAGAAATAGAAACATCATCACACGGTATTGAAGGGGTGTTGATATGAAGGGTTTTTGGCTCCAGATTCCAGTTAAGTTCCATTCATTGTCACTTTAACGATGCAAAGACAGATAAAGTAAAAACAGGAGCCTACATAAGAAACTAAAGGATTAACAGGTAGAAACATCAGGTGAACATAGTAAAAGACAAACAGTGGCAGAGCTAGTATAACAGGGTTACTGGTGCAAGAATGAGTCTGCACACTTGAGGAAAAAAGTTGCAAATTGCTCTCTCAGCCTCCTAAGTCCCTGCATGGACATATGCTGGTATCACATTTTGGCTTTCCTACAACATTATTATAATTTCAGCTCTTCAAATATTTGAGATGACTGACCAGAATGTCCAATGAAGTTTACATAACATGCTTGAAATGTTGGGAGAATTTGCTATGAAAGTTTCAGGACTTGTTGTGGAAATTTCAGGGAATTCATTTGGATATTTTGGGGAATTTGCTTGAGTTTTTCAAGTTTTTGGGATATGTTTGCATATTTGGGTGTTCCTTGGAGGGGAGGAATTTATTTTGAATTTTTTGTCATTTTCATGGGAATTTGGCAACTATGCTATATTATTAAGATGGAAATGTACTCCAAATTTTATGGTCATTTTGATTTGAATTTTCAGGGGCAATTAACTTTGAAATTGTAGGTATATTCATGGATAATTGGGAAATGTATTTATGAGTTACACTGACAAATTGAGCAGAGCTGCCCTTTAAATTTTTTAAGAATTTTCATGGAAATTATAATGAATTTGTTTGGTTTTTCAGGGGGGAATTAGCTTTGGTATTTGTAGAGATGTATTTGTAAATAACATTGCCAATCTGGGGGTACATATCCTTGAAGACGTCAAGAATTTTTATGGAAATTTCAGGGAATTTGTTTGTTTCATTTTTACTGAAATTTGGGGGGATTCATTTGTACACTTTTCAGGAATTTACATGAAACTTTTGGGGGATTTTTGAGGATGTAAAGCCTTTGGAATAAAGTTTTATTTAAACATTGAGAGCATTTGGCGCGCCGGTAGTCGAGTGGTTAAGGCGCATGCCATATACGCAGGCGACCCGGGTTCGAATCCGGCCCGTGGCACTATTTCCTGCATGTCTCTCCCCTGTTTCCGACTCTATCCACTGTCCTATACTATCGAATAAAGGCAAAAAGGCCAAAAATAAATCTTTAAAAAAAAAAACATTGAGAGTATTTAAGGAAATTGGGGTACCTTTAAGGGATACTTTAAAAATATGTTGAAGAATTTCAACTAAAATCTTGGGGAATTTTGAGGGAAATTTTGAGGAATTTTTCTTAGAGATTGTCAGGTATGTTTGCATATTTGGGAGAGTTTCATTAAAAATATTGGAAAAATTTGTTTTTGGAAATTTCTTGGAATATTTGGGGGAATTTGGAAATTTTCATGCATTTGAGATACAAAAGTACTCAACATTTTGGTCAAACGGGGGGGGGGGGGGGATTTGTATGAGTTTTAGTCATTTTGGGGAATATATTTATACATTTTGGAGAATTTGCCTTTATTTTTCAGCATTGTTGGCTTGAAAAATTTGGAACTTACATGAAACTTTATGGGGAATTTTGGGGGATGTTCAGGCTTTAGGTTAAAGTTTCACTTAAACAATAAGGTAAATTTAAGGAAATTTAGGGTACTTTTAAGGAATCCTTAAAAATAGTATGTTTAAGAATTTTCACCAAAATTTTAGGTAATTACTTTAAAATTTTAGACAACTTGTTTGGATTTTGGGAAAGAAATTTTCCAATAAATCAAGAATTTTTATTGGACATTTTGTTGACAGCTGACCTTAACAAGCCCTTGTGGTCCATCATCAAAATAACAAAAAATGACTCCCCCATCCCCTTGACAGCATCTCAGACTGACTTTGGACCCCAAACAACCGACACAGCTTAAACAGATGCACAGAAACGTATCCAGGTCTGTATTTTCTGCAAAAGCAGGACCTTCAGGAGATTAAAAATGCATGCCAAACAAAATCTCAGGTCTGAGGAGGTAAAGGAAGAAAGTTGCATAAATGTATTTGCCTGACAGCTGACAAGCAACTGCATTAAAAGAATTGCCTTAAAGGTACAATACGTAGAAAAAGTCAGAAGTTGAATATTTCAACATTGTATATTTTTCATCTTTAGCTTGCAGGGCTTCTGTTTTCAACGACTGATGTTGTCAAACTGACCTGAAATGAAAAGAGCATGTAAATCTGGGGATAAACAAAACTTCTACTGCCTTTACTGTTGTTTAAGTTGAGCAGTGTTTTGCCACAGGCAAGGCTCAAGGCCAGCTCTTACAAAAACCGAGCTTATAGCAGAGGAAAGAAGCGAGAGATGGAGGACCAGACAGAAAAAGAAATACAACAACCCTGCAATATGCAATACACTTTGACTTTTGTTATACTGGAGATCAGCTTTTACCAGTGTCAGTGTCACTAGGAACATTTCCTCCAAATATGAATCAACATATGTAGTTCCTCGTATTAAGTTGATAAAATCTCAAAAATACAAGAAAATAATTTTGCTTTGGTTTGCTTGATTTACATTTTCTGAGGCTTGTATTTTTTTCTCTTCCAGATCAGACATGCTGTATTTACAACAATATATTTATATCTGGAGAAAAGCGGCCTGACTAAGTGAAAATCAGTAGCCTCTAGGTCTTATTTATCCCTGAAAGGTAGTTGTTTATTTGTCTCTGGACTAAACCCAAGCGTCCAGGAGGAAGTTGGACATTTTTCCCTCCTGCTGGCAGTCGGACCAGTCTGCAATCAGAGCCTCGGCCAATCTACTACGCTGTTTACCAAGAACCAGAGCCAATCACTCTGCTGCTGGTGACTGCCATTGGCAGCCCGATATCGGCACAGTGTGTGGGTACTTCAGGTGTTTAGCACCCCCTCCAATCAGGGCTCAAAAGTACTTGTTTGTGGGTGATTCATCTTCTGAGGCTTGGAGCTTAAATGTATAATGAAGCAAATAATCCATGGACATGCTTCTTTACACAATCAGGTCGATGAAAACAAGGGAGGCGTCCTCGGGGTTTAAGGAAAAGCAAAGCCCACCATCAGCATTTATTAGTGCTCTCTAAACGGTCTCTGATCACACAGTTTGATTGATTCCAAACTAAAAGTCTTTAAATGTTATGATTAAGCTGGAACTGTATCTGAATTTAAAACAACTCTGTAAAGTCTCTATAAGCTGTAACTTTTGAATCTAAGCCTTGTCTTTTATCTCGAAGCCCTTTAATGTCTCTATACCATAATTTTATTTACTCAATAATCATCTTGTCTGTTCCTAAATCTGCATGTAAATGAGCGTTGCTAATCCTCACTGGACTGTGCCGAGCACAAAGAAAGGTTAATAAAAGAGTGAATGACAACACAAAACCTCACCACCCCATCCAAACCCCTCCACCACAGGTAGGCTACGGCCGGGTGGACCACCACAGAATAATTACCTGCAGAGAGGGGGAAATCACTGTTGCCATGGAAACACCATTTAGGAGTCCCACAGTACCCCAGTGCACACACTGCCTTCAGTCTAATTTTCCCAAATTCTCTGTGCTAAACGTGGAGGTTTGGTTGAGTGCTGGAAAAACATTAACAGTAATTAACACTCAGTGTGCTGCTTTTTCAATGAGCAGGATTATTACACTGAATCATGTACACAATTATTCACGTTGATTATTCAGAGAATGAAAGAAAATGAAAATAACAGCCCACAAAATGAGAATATGCATTATTAACAATCAGCACTTAATGATCTAATAAATAAACCCCTGACTAAAATTTTGAACATCGACTCAGAGCAGTTTTATTCTGCAGAAATATTATCAAACAAAGCAGTGGGATCAGTGTTTATCGAAATGAAGCTCTTTGCCCTCCAGAGCTGCAGTTTTCCTTGAAATCAGCATTGGACTAAATTTGTTCTGATTCGGATATCAGATTTCGGAATTATGTTCGATACTGCTGGAAAGCCTGGGTACTGGTGTGCATATGTACCGATCCACAACATTTTTGTTTAACTTTATATTTAGTCATATATTTAGCAATTTTAGTACCCCAGGCAAAATTCAGATTTGATGCCCCTCCAACACCAATCTCCAGGGGAAAGGGGTTAAATATTTACTGTTTGTATAGAAGTTTTTTTATTCATATTTTTTTCATATGTTGCATATTAAAACATAAACAGCAGAATCCTGATTTCATGATTTTAATTTTCTACAATGTGCAACATAAGAGGAGGTAATAATTTAAAAAATCTCCAATAAAGACTGCCACAGAAATATTATCTAACAATACATTTTTTTTCCATGGATACTACAATAAACTTCAGTCCTCACCATACATAGCAAATATTCAATGTGTTTCTAAAATTTAACACCTTAAATACCAATTTTGGTGATCAGGTTTTGATTTCAAAATAAAACAAAAAACATAAAAGTTTACTTATAAATTAATTAATTAATTAATTAATTAATTTTCCATTTTATGCATGCAAAATATTTTTGGTGGGATGATCAGAGGCTTAGAGTGTCAAAAATTGGCATCAACATTAATTTTGTTTTATTTTTATTTTTTGTGTAGTGTCCGCTTATGTTATAAATATCGCACATATTGCCCGAATATGCAAAAGGAAGGCTCCAGTAAAGACTGCCGCAGAAATATAGTATATAATTCTATTTTTTTTTTTGTCATGGATGCTATTAGCTTCAGTCCTTACTATACATACAAATATTCATTGTGTTTCTGACAACCCCTTAAATGCCAGTTTTTGTGATTAAAACTTTATTTCAAAATGAAACCAAAAAGAAAAATCTATAATTTTCCATCCAATACATGCAAATTGATTTTTTGAGTGGGATTATCAGAGCCTGGGAGTGTCAAAAAGTGGCATCAACACTGATTTTGTTTTATCTTTTCTTTTTGTGTAGTGTGAGATAATATAAAAAATATCACACCTTTTACCCTAACCTGCAGGAAAAATGCTACAAGGCTAGCCCACTCCCTCCTCCCCCTTCTCCTCCTCCTGTCCCCAGCACATACTAGTAGGTTATATCCTCCACCTCATCATCATCATCATCCGATGATGATCCATCCACAGATGAAGCAGGAGCATCCTCATCCTCCTTCAGCAAGTCAAGCAGTTTCATAGCAACTTGTGTGTCTCAGCTCGGCAGTCTGGGATGAAATGAACCCCAATGTAAGTGACAGATAAGGTGTCTCCCAGCACAAACACCTGTGTAAACAGCCAGACTAGCAGGCTTTTGTTTTGGGATAACCATGTTGCTAAGTCTTTGATTTCTTGCAATCATACTTGATGTTTGTATATGCATGATGAGGCTTTGATGTAGGTGCTTTGAACTCTGTGCACAGTATCTATTGAACTTGTTGACAACAGTAAATTTGAAGCCAGTATGTAGTCCAGTCCAGAAACAGTGAAAGTCCAGTCACAGAGATAAAAAGAAACCAGTCCAGAGCCACAGGGGAAAACAGGGTTGGTTGTCACACTTTTTACTGAAGTGTGGACTGCTCATCATCAAAACATCCATCAATAGTCATTCCTACATTAAATTAAAGCTTGAGGTGCTGGCTTGAAATGTGTATCCTTTTGATTTTTTAACTTATTGTTATAAAGAGGAAATTAACGACCAAAGACACTCTGACACATTGTGACAACCAACCCCATCACAGGGATGGTTGTCACACACTGTGGGGTTGTTTGTTTAAATGGGAAAAATCTTTAAAGAAGCCAAGAGGGCAGGACTAAGTTTGAAACTTTAATTGCATTGACAAGTTGACAAATAACATAACTTAATGCATCTTAACAAAAAATGAGCAAGGAACATGAACAGGAACATCTTTAGACCAGCATATAGGCTTATAACAACATAAAGAACAGAACAAATAGGCCTAACAATAAAAGTACTCAACTCGGCTACACACATTCACTATCATGTGACAACCAACCCCAAAGTGAATGTGACGACCAACCCCAACTGGAATTTCTTGTTAGCATTAATGCTAACAACCATCTAATAACTAGCTAGCTAGCTAACAACAATCAAAACTCTCAACCTTATTCCTGGGGCATCTACTGTAGTTATGAATGTGGATGGTACATTAACGATAACAACAATAAAAACTTGATTCTACCAGTGGCTTACTAAAGTCATTTAGCATAAATGGAGGGTACTTCTTTTTTTGTAAAATCAAACATCTAGCCAAATGTTATTAAAAAACTGAAAGTTATAAATTATATTTCTGTAACGCCCAGTACCTACTGCTCTGCCTGTGCTACTTATGACGTGGCAAAGGTATATATGCCTTCAACAACAGTGTTTTAAACTTGCTGTTCACTGTCTGAATGCTTCATGGATGTGATTCCTTCAATATTAATTTATTATCAATTCTTAATACAGAATTTTAGATTTACCAAACTGAAGAGCTGACAACTCAAGTCATTGATAAGTAATACCAATATAATTCCCACATTTTAAGAGGGACTAGCTGGTGAAATAAGACTTTTCAGCAACCCCACAAACTAAATAGAGATATTAACACTCTGAATGGGCTCTGGATCTTATCTGAAGGTGGTGTCCAAACTCATTTAAAGGTCACATATTGTGCAAAATACACTTTTTCAGTCTTTTCTAACAAATATGTGCCCCTGGCCTGTCCACAATCTCTCCAAGAATCAGAAAAATCCTCACCTTCTCCACCTTTCAGAAACTGTGTGCTGCAACAAGCCGTTCTCAGATTTTCCCCCCATGATGTCATGTGGGGAGTTAGCCCCGCCCCCAGGTTTGGTTGGCCCTCCCCGCTTGGAAGAAATTTCCACCCTCCTCTTGACCCTGAATATCAGGAGAGCCACATCCATTTCCTGAGAGGGGCGGAGTCAGACAGCTCCTTAACATTTAAAGCCACAGACACAGAAACAGCTCATTCTGAGCAGGGCTGAAACAGAGGGGTTTATAGACATGCAAAAATCCATTTCTGTAGTGTTTTTTTTAACGATATACTTCCCAGGCATGTCTTGGGAATCTCTGAGACCAATATAAAGTTGTCTTAAAGGGGTCAATTATGTTACCTTTAACAAAACATGATCATCTTTTACTATTCAAATACTGATAGGAAGCTAATAGAGTTAGCTAAATACGCTTGTCTAGGTTATCTGAGGTAATTTTTTTCATTTTGTCCTCCCTAGTAGAAGGCAGTGAAATAAAATATTATAGGTGTAACAGATAAAGTTCACATATTTTAATTTCCAAATCGCTCTTACAATCCAGTTGAGCATCTTGGTTCTATGCAAAATCCCTTTTAGACGGAAACGTCCTTGAGATGAGCCTCAATACGAGCTTCGCAAAATGCTCCCTGGATTACTCGGCGCCCACTCCAGAGTTCGGGTGTGACAAATCCCATCACTATTCTGATCCCAGCTCAGAAAATTTCCATACCAAATTTTGGGAGACAGCGCCCTCTAGTGGCGAGATATAATGAGTGTGACAACCAACCCTGCTCTCCCCTATCTGATATCCCCACCCAGTCTCACAGAGTCTTAATGAGTTTCTGGTGATCAAAAGCAGAACTAGGGTCAAGGAGGACCAACACTGAGCAGTCACATCCATCAGCAGACATTAACATATCCCTGGAGACACTTAACGGAGCTGTCTCAATGGAGTGCTGCTTCTTTTACTGAAACTTGTCATAGATATTGTAACTCTTTAACACAGCAGTTAGTTGACTGGCAACAGCATACTCTGCATCAAATCAGCAAAAGGGCTGGAGTTAATCTTAACCACACCAAAGAGGTTAGGAGTGAAAGCCCCCCTCAAAGCTTGTAAACAGTCCAGATAATTCCATCTGTAAAATTGAGGCCATTCAAAATCACATCTTCATTCTGTTAGCACAATCTAGGACTTAAAAAGTGAAGCCAACAAAGTCAGGAAACATACCCATCAGGCAAAATGCTCACTCCCATCCCATCTAGCATCCAAAGCTTTTAGAAACACAACAGTTATGACAAAGCCAAACTAGACAGCATCATACCAGCGAGCCAATTTATTCAGAGAGCAAACTCTTCAACTTTCCTCTGTTGTGTTGAGCATTACATAAAGCCCAGGCTCACAGAGTGATGCAGGGAAGAAATGGCATGCAACTGTCATTAATGAATCAATCTGTCATCTATTCAATAAACTGGGTAGCCCTGTAAACTCTCTGCTTCTCTGCGAGGTCGCCCGAGGACCTGGCCTCCACAAGAAAATGACTTTGTCCTCTGTGACACAAGCTGGAAGCTGTGCTCTATTGTCAGTTCATGTCCTGCAGTATGTAAACAATTATCTGGGTCTACAATTATTGTGGCGCTCGCAGTGTCATGGAAATGTGGATTACAGAGTGGGGAAAAGCAACAAAGGAAGACTTAATGAACAACTGGAACTGCTGAGTGCTGCAGTCACAGAAGCACACGGTTAAACAATTAGCTAATTAGCCCACTGGATAAACAATGCGGTCGTGTATGTTTATTCAGGAGGATGATCGGAGGCCTTTTAAAGCCGTGTGATACTGGTGCTTTGCTGAGTCAGTGTTAAGGGATGCTAAACAAGTGCAGCAGCTGGAAAACAGCCCTTCCGTAAGTGTCAAAACAGCCGAGGAGATTGTTTTCAGAAATAAAACAATGGCTCATACTCCAGGCAAAATGGAAATACTGCAACTAAACACAAAGCCCTGTTGTAAGAAGCGCAGCGTGACAGTTCCCATGAGTCTGCAGGGAAGAAAAATTACATCTGCTCCCAAAAGAATCATGACGGTGTAGGAAAGTTAGGCCTTGGCACATCGGGAGAGGAGGCAGAGCGGTGCGTAAGGGGCTGGAGCAAATTCGTTTACATACAAACTCATGCAATATGGAAGAGGTAATCATAGCTACAGCAGTTTCAAAGAGGGTGCATTTTTAGAGCAGCAGGAGAGGAGAGCATTAGCTGTTCATTAGTCAGCCGGCAGGGAGCCACGAGCGCATTGATTAGGTCTGTGTGCAGAGCCAGGACTCATGTCTGCAGCATGTGGACATTAAAGACTGGCTGTCTATCAGCAGAGAGCCAATGCCGCATGTTCACCTGATCAACGTCATCAATGAGGATGTATGAGACATGTAATCAGATATCAATGTACAAAACACAACTACAGCAAGAACCAAGAGACTATCAACTCTTTTTTATTTAGTACAAAAAAGACACAAGATCATTGTTATAATGTTACAACTTAATGTAGCAGATGCTTCAGTACAAAGATCTAAAGGGGCTATATGTAAGTTTTCTGCTTTCACACTTACCATTTTTGAGTATATATTGGCACTTTATCCCGATGTGAAGAACGAGGCTCTTTATTTCTTCCTTGTTTGCCTGTATAAGCCTGTTGAGTCATTTATCTGTAAAGAACTCAGGCCGAATTTTCCACTAAATCTCAACAGATGTGACGTTGGGTGCTACGTAGTGTGCGCACCCCCCTGCTCTGTTTATACCTGGCTACGGTGTGTAGAATGGAAAGAAACAGCAATGGAGAAGGCCGCTTCCGCGAGTTAACGACCAGCTGCGCAACCCAAACATTCACACAAACTCAGCGTAAACATAAAAAAAAAAAAAAACACCAAGATAATTTTATCTGCTGAAGCCCATCAAGCTAAACGAGAGCTTGACCAACGCAGGGGGAAATTGAGGGTAAATATCGGTGGAGCATTTGAAAAACGGAGGGCACTTCGCTCTGTGCTTGGGATAAATACCAATCCAGAGATGGCCGTCTTTCTGTAGAAAAGGTAGGGCATTATTTCAGACCATGAAATACAATGTAGTGTTTTATGTTCTATAAAACATATGCTAAATTACGTTAGCTTGCTTATGAAGATGATATCCAAACAACACTAATGTCACGTTGCTCATTTATTGTTTTATTTTGTTACTTCACTTACCCATCTGTATACATGGTGCCAGTAAATCACCTTGGTCTGCCTGTGTATCAGCTGATAAACCAGACGCTAATTCATGTGCAAGGAGTGTGCCATCATGGACAAGCAACAGAAAAACTGCTGTAGTTTGCCTAACAGCCAGTGGTGTCGCTACACTGATTTTTTTCTAAAAGTTACATATAGCTAGCTGAATTTGTTTCACACATCCATCTGGAAAACCACTCATACACAGTGTCTGGGAAAGGGCAGAGCCTTTGAAAAAAAAAAAAACTCTGAGGGTGATTGGATGAACGTTCTGTCTGTCACATCTTTACGGGCCAATCAGAGCAACAAAACACGTGATGTAGCCGCTAACGAGCTGTGCGCCTGCACCCCTACCGAAGGAATAGACTCCAAAAAGAACTGCATAATGCCACGAACAATGGCGACTGTAGACATGTCAGTACACGACTTTTGTTGTTTCTGAAAAGAAAATATCTCACTGCTGTTCTTTGTTTTTCTTTTAACAAAGAAATGTCATCAAGTTCTGATAAAACTGGCACTTTAGCAGCATCTATGCTAATTTCTTCCAATACAGTTGCATCGGCCTCTTGTTGCTGCTTGCTTACGACTCCGCCGTGCCCGAAAGTACCGCCCCTAGCCGCTGATTGGTCCTGTCACTTTCTAACCAGGCCCAAACGGTTCAGATGGGAGCTTTGCAAGATGAATTCGCCAGTGAGAAACACAGAAACGGGCGTATCCATCCATCCATCCAAGGTTAACATATAGCCTCTTTAAGTACAACACAAGTAAGCATCCAGACAGCAAAGAACCACAGTGCTAAATGCCACAAACTGGTTAAACTAAGGCACAGGTGTAGAGGCAATGCAAGTACCGACCACTCAACAGTCTCAGAGTCACTCTAATGACCACTCAACAGTTATGCACACATCACACAGTAGCCACATCACCATCATGGTCATTAAAAGACATATGTTATCTCTCTGGAGTAAATAAATGGACCATTCATCGCCTACCTTGGAATGTTGCCTACGTAAAGTCTGTGTGTGGGTAATGCCGGATGTTCGTTACCTTTAGACAGCAGCCTGAGAAGAGAAAGAAAGAAAATGCATTCAATTGCATAATTGTCTCTTTCAGGAAACAGAAGAGGATGAGGAGATGTTTCACTCCCAGTCAAACTGAAAACAAGCAAAAGACAAATGAGTCAAACACCGTGGCTGTAAGGAAATCAAGCTGGCTTTAGATGCCGTGGTTTCAGTGACAGTACAACAGCATCATTCAGCCTTTTTACACGAAGAAATAGAAACAGGAAGACTTATTTTGTGTGTGATGGTGAAAACTGTAGCGGCAGAGGCTGTCACTGTTGCTGCTGCTGTCCTGAAAAGTTGCCATTTTTTGAACACCTTTCGCAGTTATACCTTCATAAAATTAGGATGATTCTACTCGAAAAAAGGACACATCTAACTGACCATTAGAGAGAGGCTAGTCGTCATATCAGATTAATTTTTATGCCGCTCATCATCCTGATGCAAAGCTATTCCAGTGCAACTCGAGAATTTAGAATATCATGTAAAAGTTTTTTTTTTGGTCATGATTTACTTCAGAAAGTTAAATGTACATATATTCTAGATCCATCTGGTACGAAGTGAAATATTTCAATACTTTTTTGGTTTTAATCTTTTTTATTTACCCATATTTGCAGCCAGACTGAGGCATTTTCTAACAAAGCAGCCAAGTTTTTCATTCTTCTTATGTAAGTGGAAAAATCTTCACACTCTTAAACATCCACTATAGAAGCGAAAGGTCAGGGATTAAATAAGATTCTGACACTGACAATGACTCCTAAGAGCAGTCACTATTTCACTCAAGCACACTTCAGCTTGGTAGATCGTTCCTGCACCCAACAGTGTTCCTCCTCAGTGATGTGATCTAATCTTTGCCTATCTGCACCTGAAGGCATCATGTTCCTGTCTGATAACAGCTGCGTGAATGAAATAGGTATAACCCCCCCACTCCAGACCATGTAATCACTCCATTCTCACCAAGCTCCCATGAAGCTGCTCTGACAGTCACAGGTCTGGGGTCTCTGATAAAACAGTGCAAAGAATACATACTAAAATACTAAAATACTAAAAAACTTAAATTTATAAAATGTTGCACTCACACATCTTCACACCGAGTTCTCCTTAAAAATCACAAGCCATCTGAAAATGTGCGTACGTAGATCTGCTCCTTTTACACGCCTACAGACACCGTGTCTCTATTCATCTGTGCATCTCACAGCACAAGGGAACAAAAAAATCACACTCTGTGATAATGAGGAAAATGTTATACATTAATACAAAAATGGCATAATGGTCTGCACTGTTTCAAGCCTTTATGGTGTTTTGATTTCTACTTCAAACGGTGAAGTTGAGGTTTTGCCACCCACGCTCAGGGCAAATGAAGGTGAGACTTTGATAATGAAAAGTATTGAAGGTTTTAAAGATAGACTTTAGCTTAACACATTTTTATATTATAAAGTAAAATATGGCTCACCAGCCATTTGTAAAAATAAAACTATCTGCTTTGATAACATGAGTCGTGTCGCCAATTTCCTTCTGTCTTAAAAACGTTTGTATGCATGGATCAGAGTTTGCTTACAGGTGCACATAATTTAGCATCTGATCTGTTTTTTATAGATCACAGACTTTGCGTGGGAAGTAGCGTACGCCAACTTCAAGACCTGCTTTGTGCATACGCAACATTAATTAGCCAGATCTTCAACAGACTCCTGCTACGAGAACTGGATGGGATTCACATCGGCTCTCTCCCATGTTCCTCCTGCTTCACTCCCACCTGCAGAGCTGCTGCTAGGGGGTAAAGTGTGACGACCCCCAGAGAGTTTAAGGCAGTGGTCTTGTCTCAGGGCCCACCAACAATCCCTTAATGAGCAACTGCAAACCTAATTTCTGATATTTCATTTTCTAATCAGATATATTCAGTAGTTATGGGAATTTCAGCTCTTTTCAGTGACCCTTCTCATTTGGCTCAGCTCAGCACAAAGAGCCGGCTCTTTCGGCTCCCTAATGACTCTTCAATCAGGTACCAGTTTGGCTTCATTTGACCTGCGTGTTTTAGCAGTATTATTACATTTGATTGATATTTGGGCAGGTATTTTACTCCAACTGAGCTCAATTCTTAAAATTGATGAAAATATCATGTAATTATTTTTCAAAATGTACTGTCTCCCCAAAACACCTTGTGGGCCGGATAAAATCTGCTCACTGGCTGGGATGTATGACACACCTGACAAAACATTAATGTTACACCATCAAACACGAGCCCTAATGCATGGTGTGCCTGTGGTAGAGGATAAAAATCATCACTACTGATTAATCAAATAACATACAGACACACACAATCTATATAAAAATAATAATAATAGTTGTAAAAATATTAAACAGCTCTCAAACGAGGTCTGGCGCTTATCGTTCACGTAAAAGAGCTGGCTCTTTGAACTGGCTCGTTCACGAACGACCCATCAATAATATTCAGGGAAATACGGTGCTGTGTGGAGTTCAGACAGGACAGAATGTGACAAAACAAAAACTGAGGAAATACAGCAAAGTTTCCGGGGAAAGTATCAAAGATTCCCAAAATTTTCTGGGACACATTCCTAATAAAATTCCAAAATGTTTCCTGGAAGGTTCTCCAAAATTCTATTGTTTCTAGTGAAAATTCCCAACATTTCCTGGAAACCACCTGAGGGGAAAAAATGCAAAAAGGTTGTAAGAAAAAGTCAGAATAATTCATGCTAATGTTCCAAACAGTTTCTTGTTCTTTGTGAAATTTCTTTGATTTTCAGGAAAAGTTTCAGAGTATTACCTACAGTTTCTGGGAAAATGTGTCCACTGAAAACTGAAAACCAAACTTGATGAAAAATCCTGCTACTTTTTTAGGGAGAAATTACTAAGTTTGCAGGGAAAATTCTTTAGAGATTTCGGATAAGCTGACACTGAAAATTCCTGAACAAATCTGAAATTATTCTCTTAAGCACTTTTATGATTTCCTGTCTGCGGCCAAAAACTTGAATTTAAAAAAAAGCACTTCATAGAAGCACTTCATAGATTCTTTGAACATTTTTGTTCCAGGCACACATTCGCGACCACTGCAGACAGCTCTGCAACCCAATTTTTGGGTCTGGACCCACCACTTGAGAACCCCTGGTTTAAGGTACAAAATGTGGGGAGGATCCTCTTGGGAGGCTCAATGTAGCCTCAAAGATGGTCTTCACATGCTCTACATGTTGCTCACCATCGTCTTACTCAACTTGGTGTTCTATTCAGACATTAAAGGTGCATCTCTGCGTGCCGATTATTATTTTGTGGATTTGTGTCATTTATTACGAATCATATTCAGCTAGACAAACCTGGAAAATGTGATTATACAAGTAATGCTAAATGAGTGCAAATAATGTAGCCTAAAAAAATGAAACTTTGCTTGGATTATGATGGCCACATTGAGTATTCTCCCTCTTGCTGCATCAGCCACCAGCTCAACTCGGACCATTAGCTCTTTGTTCCAGGTCACCCTTCTCTTATTTCCATATTTAATGTCTTTCTTCAGCTGCTCGATTGAAAGCAAAGGTTGAAAAATTCTCAAACTTAGACTTTCTGAGTTGAGTCTCCTTTTAAAAAGAACATTTTTTAAGCATATGTGTCTGATTCAGTCCATTATGGTAAAAACTAAAGCAGAAAAGCAACAACTCAATCTGTGCAGCCACTGTCATCCTCCCTCTGCCCTCCTTCTGTCCCTTTAGCATCTCCACCAGTACTGGCCCGTGTCCCAGAGGACTCCCATGTTTGTTATCACGGCAGCCCCCCTCCCTCTGTTCCTCGCTCTAGCTTTGCTGACCTGACCTTCCACTGTCCATTTGTCTGTGTATGTGGGAGAGGAGGGCGGGGTGCAGAGCTTATATGGCCCTCCAGGCAGTGGTAAAGATGACTTATGGCACCACGGTGCTCAAGATGCAACAGTAGCTCCTCCGGCTGGCGGAGAGTGGAGGGGGCTTCGGTGAGAGGATGAGGGAGTGAATTGATCTGCGAGGAACTGAAGGGAGGAAGAAAACCAAAGGAGAAAGAGACGCTTTCTTTTCATGTACTGCAGAAGAGATTAAGGCTTAAGCTCCGGCTGGTCGCATGGAAAAAAAATCTCAGTGGGCATAGACAGGGATTGAGGAGGAGAGAAAAGGGGAGTCAAACAAGGCCACTATGTGAAGCCCTTTTCTTGCTTGCTTGTATTCCCATGAGTGAAAATATGAAAATCCAATTAGTGATCCATTTCAGGTGATCCGTGGCTGTTCACCGACTGTCAAACCTGAGAGGAAATAGAAGCAGAGCCTTGACATTTCCCTTTCTCAGCGTATATGACTGGCATCAGCTGTAGCTGACAATTTAAATGCATGTTGAAGATAAATCACAGTTATAGGGCCAATCAAGTTGCTCCTTGTGTGTGCTGTTAAGAAAAGAGCAGAAGGAGCTGACAAAAATCGATTCTTGACTGTCAGATATTGTGAGATTGCAGGTAATCGTTGCAGGTGAGAAAACTGTTCAGCAAACACTATTCTGTCAACACTTAGGGTGGACTAATACAGCCTCATTTCTTTTAAAGGGCTAAATTTGATATGGCACCAAAGTGTGCCACTGCTGTTTGTTCAGTAAATCACCTGAGGGCTTTTATGAATAAGAGCAAAATGATCAAGAGAAAACACTGCAGGAATTTAGATCAATCCAAGGTACATGGTTTTTGAATTGCAGATTTCTACAGTTCATTCAAAAGAACGTTTAAGTCTTGTTAAAGTTAAAGTGCCTAAAAAAGTATTCATCGCCTTGGATGTTTTACTCTTCAGTGGTTTTATCAATCAGGCATGGTAAATATATTTTGACCAAAAAAAACAACTCTATTGTCAAAGTGAAAATACTGGTCACTGGTTAATCGGTATTCCTGGCTACCATTACACCATGAAGAAAAAAGAACACTCCAAGCAACTCAGACCAAAGCTTATTGAAAAGTGGCAGTCGGAGGATGGATACAAACATTTTTTCAAAGCACTGAACATCCCACAGAGTTCAATTAAATTCAACATCAAGAAATGAAAGGAATATGGCACGTGTAAATCTGGAAAATTGGAATAGTCGGAGATTCGACGATACGATTCGGAGGAGTCTGATTAGACTATGAACCTCATAGTCGAATGTTGTTATGTAACCAAGATTGTACCATTCTGACTACCAGGGGGTGCCCACGGCTGCTAAGCCTGAGTTTTCGTTAGCCGGCATTTGCTGGTCATTGGGCGGTAAAAAGGGCGGAAGTCCGGCAGATAAAAAAATAACCGGTCAAAATGTTCGGCAGAAAACATGCAAATGACCAGATAAGTAAATACTGAATACTTGAATATCATACTTTGTGTAACCTAGAAGATATGTTGCAAGAATGCATTAATATAAACTAAAAGTTGCCTAATTTTACTACATCTACTGTCCTGCAGTGCTGGGGTTGTTTATCTCCTCAGACAGCAAGCCCATGGCTAATTATGTATGCACAATGACATCAAAGCAAGTCTATCTCTCTGTGCATGCTCAGTATTGCTCGGGGCTATGCAGGGAAAGTGGGAAAGTTTGACCAGAGTTTTCTCGTAAAGCAGAATTTTAATCAAAGTGAGGTTTTCCTGGTTAACCAAAGGCTTAATATCATCAGCAGTATGGAGGGATTTTGTGTCATCGCTGTGAGTAATGAAGAGGCTGAAACAAAGGGAACTGTATAGCTGAGCATCGTAAACATCGATGCAGCAGGCGGTCCTGGAAGGCTTGTAAAGGTAGAGGGTAAAATGAATGTGGCAAAATGTAGAAAAATCCATGAGGACAGTCTTATTTAGTCTCCGAGAACAATGTCCAGACCTCTATCCAACAGAGAATTTGTGGATGGAAAAGGGCTGTTCATGTCTAGATGTGCAAGCCTGATTGAGACCAACAGTATCTCAGTTGAGAGAGTCAGTGCTGTGATTGCAGCAAAAAAGGCCTCTACTAAATACTGACTTGACGGGGATGAATATTTATGCAATCACTTATTTTAGAGATCTGTTTTCACTTATACATTAAAGAGATTTTTAAAATGTTTTTGTCAAAAAAGCCAAATTATAGTGACTGTGACTGATTTATAAAATCAATAAAAGGGTAAACAATGAAGGGGGTGAATCCTTTTTAAAGGTACTGTATGCAGCTGTTATGGTTGGCTATATCTTCTTGAAAACAGCACTACATCAGTAGCAAACTTCCTCCTCTGGCAGCGTTTACTATCACTAGACATACATTTAGAGATGTCAACTGTAAACACTGTTGTTCCCAAACAGTAGTGTCCCCTCATTATTCAGAAAAGCACTGCGAGTAAAAGCTACAACTTCATGAATAAAATGTGAAAGTAATCTTCCAAAAATCTGTGCTTATCCAAAAACACTTTGTCTCGCCGTGGGCTGCAGCATAATCTGTTTAAGCAAACATGCACACACAGAGAAAAGAGGAAGAATAAGCAGGTCTCTTTGACAGCTTTTACCCCTTTTGCTGCTGCTCCCATTATTCCTACATCCTGACTTATCTGTGCACAGAGGCAGTGCTGTGACTGCTGTGAAGAGACTGTAATCAACAGTTTTCCAGAGAGTTCCAGTGCAATGAGACCAATCTATGAGCCTCTAGTGTAGTATCGACGTGTCTTGGCAGGACTCCAGCCCCGCTCACAGTGATCTGAAAGGGACTCTGACCAAAATATTATCAGGGACCGAGCCAAGCTTTGACAGCACATGTTGTACTGAACAAGCCAAGAAGGATTGTGGGACTTTATCGAACAATCAACTGTTCAGAATACATTTAATCACAAGAAAACGAAGGGAGTTTGTCAAACAGCCAACAGTTTTGTTGTGCGTAGAGGAGCTTTTCTGGGTGACAATGAATTCTGCTCAGCTTATACTGTGAGCCTGATAAGGAGATGTCACTCAGTTATTAATGTGTCCTAATAATTAAATGTGTCATTATAAAATGTGCTGAAACGAGCTCGAGCATTATTCCAAATTTCTTAAACCAAAAACAAACCTTGTCATCCTGTTAAATGAACATCAGGGCTTGTTTCTGATCAGAGCTGTTTGTTTGGCGAAGGATTTAATCTGGATCGAGGCTAGCAGGACATCAGGCTCTACCAGGCCGACTTTACAGGAAGCAGACACAAAGGCAGATAAAATCCTCAAGCACAGATCAGTCATTTATGGAATAAGCAATGAAAGAAAACCTTGAATATGCCCGAAACTCATATTCCTTGTTCACTTCATCATTTTAACTTGCAGCTTTACTAAGATATTGAAAGGCTGAAACGACCTGTTGACAGCACAAACAGGCCTGACAGAGAAAGGCAGTCAAGCCAGCCCTATGAGACCACAGATTGGCTGTGTGTAGTCTGTTTTAGATTGTCTGGGCAGAGAGTCGTCGGATATATCGTCCTGCAAACCTTGACTGCAAATCTGTAAAAGACAGCCCAGGTTTCCTAAGTGCTGATACAATGAATCAGCAGGTTAAAGTTGCCCTATCACACAGACCCAGTCCAGATCAGTCCTTGGAGAAGACACATACTGAGCGCTGCAGCAGGCCCATGCCCACAAGTGCACCAGGGGGTACCCGAAGCTCTAAATGAGAGTCAATAGCAACAGCAGAATAAGCAGTTTGGCATCTGCAGAGAAGATTTTGTTCGTTCAAATGTGGCACCATTTAAAAGGGAAATAAACAGGTTTTCCAACATGATGAGATTTATGGCCAAGAAACATGGTACAACAAAGAAATACTCTACTAAACACAAATTTCCTGACTTTTATGCTCAGGCTTCCACTGTTCTTGACAATAAGATGATCAAAGTCATAATCACATGATGATCAAGACTTCCTAGCTACAAATACATCTTTGATGCCCAAACATTGACAAAAAGTGTAGTTTTTATCAAAAAGACTAAAACATTACTCAAATGTAAGTGTTGAACTGTTGGATGTAAAAAATCAATATTTCTCTACTTTGCTTTTAATCAGTTAAAACAAAAGTAGAAATAAGGTGGAGAGCATTCAAGGTATGTAAGTATTTTCACCGGTATATTTTCAAGAAATTAAAATATTATAGTGTATTGATATTATGACTAATAAACTCAGCTAAAAGGAAATACATTTTCACTAAAAGGGAAGACTAAAATGTAAGGACTTTGATCAACTAACCTGGACTAAAACTATAAAGAGTGACTAAAAAGTGACAAACTGAAAGGAATTTTATTTTAAAGTCGAAAAACCAAGGCTAAATTCACAATAACTGCCAAAATTGACACTGTGTTGCATCCATTATTGTGGCTAAAGAACTTTTCACATGTTACAATGTCATTTAGCAGACGCTTTTCTCCAAAGCGACGTACATTTGAGAGCAAGAACAACACAAGCAATGATCTAGACAAGAAGAAACAACATCAGTAAGCGCCATCAAGTGCTTCAGGTTCAATTGGACGCAAGTGCTGCCGTGTAGAGTTTAAGGCAGAGTACCTAAAATATACGTTGTTTATGTAGTTTTTTTTTTTGTTTTTTTTTTTTTGTTTTTTTTTTGTTTTTTTTTTGTTTTTATGTTTTTATTTTTTTTTTTTGTTTGTTTTTAGACATCAACAATGAATCAAGGAAAATGTGGGATCACTAATCGCCATTCATTAGGCTTCACAACAACTATTACCAAGTACCAAGTGCTGGATCATTCCCAAAGAGCTGGGCAAAGAAATCCCAGAAGTAGAGCAGGACAGTGCGAGCTAACTATAGTTGGGAAACTCATTCAACCACTGGGGACAGCAGTGGAGAATAGTCTGGCTGAGACTCAGTCTACTACTGGGGACAACAGTAGAGAATTGCCTAGCTAAGTGCAAAGTGTTCTCTGAAGAGCTGGGTCTTTAGCCTTCTCTTGAAAGTAGACAGGGAGTCTGTAGATCGAATGGAGTTGGGTAATTCATTCCACCATTTAGGGACAACAGAGGAGAAGAGTCGAGCTAGTGATTTAGGAGCATGATGTGCTGGAAGTACCAGGCGCCTTTCGCTGGCTGAGCGTAGTGGGCGAGAAGGGGTGTAGACCTGGATGAGGGACTCCAGGTAAACAGGAGCAGTTTTAGTTACTGCTTTGTAAGCAAGGATTAGAGTTTTGAATTTAATGCGAGCTGCAACTGGAAGCCAGTGTAGAGAGATTAATAGAGGCGTGACATGAGCTCTCTTGGGTTGGTTGAAGACCAGACGTGCTGCTGCGTTCTGGATCAACTGCAGAGGTATAACTGTGCATGCAGGTAGGCCTGCCAGTAATGAGTTACAGTAGTCAATACGTGATATTATAAGAGCCTGTACTAGGAGTTGTGTAGCATGCTCTGTCAAGTAGGGTCTGATCCTCTTGATGTTGTAGAGGGCGAAACGGCAGGACCGAGCAATCGAGGCCACATGGAGCTTGAAGGTTAGCTGGTCATCAATCATGACACCCAGATTCCGGGCTGTCTTAGTGGGCAAGAGATTATTTGATCCAAGCTGGATATTGATCTGCGGTTCCATAGTGGGACTGGCTGGGATGATAATGAGCTCAGTTTTGGGCAGGTTGAGCTGAAGGTGACGTTCCCTCATCCATTTAGAAATATCAGCAAGGCAGGATGAGATCCGAGCTGAGACAGTTGTGTCATCAGGTGGAAAGGACAGGAATAGCTGTGTGTCGTCTGCATAGCAGTGATAAGAAAAGCCATGGGAGCGGATGATTGCACCAAGTGAGGTGGTGTATATTGAGAAAAGTAGGGGACCAAGCACAGACCCTTGAGGCACCCCTGTTGATAAGCCATGCAGTTTAGACACTCCTCCCTTCCATGATACTCTAAAAGATCTCCTGTGAGGTAGGACAAAAACCACTGTAGGGCAGATCCTGAGATACCAATTGAAGAGAGTGTGGAGAGCAGGATTTGGGGGATTACTGTGTCAAAGGCAGCGGACAGATCCAGCAGTAAGAGAACTGAGGACTGACAAGCTGCTCTGGACAAGAAGTGATTCCGTTACCGACAAAAGTGCAGTTTCAGTAGAGTGGCCCCGCCTAAAGCCAGACTGATTCTGATCAAGTAGATCATTGTTCTGCAAGTGTTCTGAGAGCTGGTTGAAGACTGTGCGCTCCAGTATTTTTGATAGGACTGGGAGAAGTGAGACCGGCCTGTAATTTTCAACCAGGGCTGGGTTGAGAGTGGGTTTTTGAGCAGTGGTGTAACCTGCGCTTGCTTGAAAGCAGCTGGGAAAACACCTGTGGACAGAGAGGAGTTAATGATACAACTCACAGCAGGGCTGATTGTGGGCTCAATCGCCTGCAAGAGATGTGATGGTATCGGATCGAGGGGACAGGTTGTGGGCTTAGAGTCAAGCAGAAGCCTGGTGACCTCGCTCTCACTTAGTGGAGAGAATGAGCTAAGTGATGCATCACTAGCTGGTGGCAGAAAACTGAGTTGGACAGGCTCAGAGAATTGGTTGCTGATGGCACAAACCTTGTCAGTGAAGTAGGAGGCGAACATGTCTGGAGTCAACATACTGGAGGGTTGTGGGTTTGAAGGAGAGAGGAGCGAGTTAAAAGCAGAGAAGAGTTTGCGTGCATCAGTGGCAGCACAGATCTTTGATTGATAGAACGCCTTCTTAGCAGATTTTAGAGCAGAGGTAAAACAGGACAGTTTTTGCTGATAAGCACTCAAGTCAGTGGGACCATGGGACCAGTATTAGTGGGACCATGGGACCAGTATTACCTGTGGACCTCTGATAATTTGTAAATTACCCTCTGACATCAGTGTTTGTTATGGTGCATTCATACGGGATAAGTGAAGTCTGTAATATACTCAGAATTACGAAACCGTTTTTAAAAAATTAGCTGAAAATAGATAAAAATTGCAATTTCAGCTGAAATTGTGTGGGGATGCTGAGAGCTGAATTGTGGAAGAACTGCTGAAAATAGCCAAAAGCATAAAAATGGCATAAAATAGCATAAAATGGCAGAAACATAACTGAAAATGGCATTCAATAGCTCAAAAAAGGATAAAAATAGCTCAAAGTAGCCAAAAAAAGCTGAAAATAGCCAAAAAAAAAGCTAAAAGTAGCCTTAAAATAGCTAAAACTAGCATGAAAATAGCTTATTTTGGCCTAAAAGTAGCTGAAAATTGCATTCAATGGCTGAAAAAGCATATAAATAGCTGAAAATAGCATCAAAATAGCTATATTTTAAAATTTATAAAAGTTAGAAATGAGAAAAGTCATAGTAGTAGAAGGAACTGCCCTGTTCCTTTGATTTAGCTTGTGTTCAATAATTCATTTTGTTATAGATTTATAATGTTCTTATTTTCGTAAATAAATCCTTATTCAACATTGTCCATCCTTACTCCTCTTGTTTTTATCACTGCCAGGGTGTGACAAATTGGGGCTCGTCTGGGAGCCTAGTTATCATCAATAATATGAACATGTTTTATCATAGTACCACTAGAGTGCTACTCTGTACTGTCTGTATGAAGAAAAAGATGGTATCAGACGATCTTAAGGAAAGTTGAATGAACTAAAGATGAAAGTTTTGAACCATACGTTTAACATGATAGTTTGTAAACTCTCCCAGTTCATGATTTTCAGCCCCAAAGTCCTCATCCTTGCTCTCTGCCTGCCTTTAACTTCGATCAGTGTCAGTGTAAGATAAGACTAATACGAACCACTCTTGTGTTGCCAGTGAGCACACGCGAGAGTCAGATCAATGCTAATTCCAGCCTCAATCTCAGCAGGAGTCCGTTTCATGATCCTGCACCGAGGGAGGGTGCGATCTTTGCCCTCACATATCAGATTAATGACCTATGAGTCAAATATGAGCATCCAGAGTGATAGGAGGCGTGTTTTCATGAGTCTGAGGTTGAAACTGCGTCCAGACGAGCTGTTTGGAAGCATCCTGAGATCTGAAACAAGAGTAGCAGTGTGGCACGGCAGTTACAGTTAGTGTCCATAATGAACGTCATCTCTGCCAACAATCTCAATGAGCATAAAAAACTTCCCTGCCTGTTTGCTTCTCCGTAGCTTAACTCAGTGTCTAATTCCTGCATATCAGAGTCACTGAAGTGAGTGAATAAAGGAGCAGATTTCAGCACTCCTTATTTGCATTTGAGTTATTCGGTTTAATGACCTTCTTGGGATAAACACTGACAAATTAGCATAGTGTTGTGATCCTGTGCAGGAGCCTGGTTCTAATTCAGTTTGCCAAGATTGTGGCTGGGATTTAATTCCCCAAATTCAAACGGGAAATCGACTCGCACTGGCTTTTTGAGGCAGTATTACAGAAGGCAAAAATCCTGAACTTAATGCTCTAATTAGACGTTGCAAGCATGGATTTCAGGTGGTGGAGAACTTTTCTCTCCACAGATGGATGATTGTGCACATTAAGAAGGCTGTCCTCGGGGCGTTCCTAATGATGCTAACTTCATGTGACAAGAAGAGGGTTAAAGCCACCATCTAAGCAGGTTTCTTCAACATGCTCTGATGACTGCATCATCAACAGATTCTGCTTGCCTGCCTGCCGTGCGGCATTTCCCCTGCTGCTTTCAAATCTAATCACTGATATTAAAAAGCCCGACCAGTGCTGAACTGGGAGTACGCTGTGGAGGAGATGACGGTCTTTAGTTCTAAATTTAGCCTTTGTGTTTTTGACAACACAGCCTCCAACCCGTGCATCCACTCTGAAAGACAACTCCCCGCCCCCCCCGCTGCACCAAACCCTCTTCAGCAACTGCCACCATCGCCGTTCATCTTGCATGACACGTCTGGCAGTAATGCGGCTATCCGTCAGTAGCAGCGTGTCGTGGCGTAAATCATTGGCAACGCTCGATGAGCCGCAGACATCACACCCTCCAAAGATGTGAGGGAGAGACAAACAAGAAGAGAGAGAAAGACGAGTGGAAGATGGAGAAACAACAGAGATTAGCAGTAACCATGGTGAATTTGCCTCCATCTCTACAGTCCAAACTCCCAGACTGGCCTTCTCTGAAGAACAGGCCAATTGAGACCTTGTTTGAGATAGAAAATACAGACTCAGTCTCAGCAAAGGCACACTTTCAACACTTTAGCCTTCAGAATTTGACAGAGGGGTCACAAGGTGCAAAAATCTATACATCAGTACAAGCTAAGACACATAAAAAACAGGTTAAAGCTGCAGTGCCTTTAAAAGTAATCACCCCATTGGATGTTTTATCCTTTTACTGATTTTATAAATCAATCATGACTGATAAAATTTGGCTTTTTTTTTACAATAAAAATACAAAACACTCCTCTTTATTGTAAAAGTGAAAACAGATTTCTGCAAAGTAATGTACAATACCAGTTGATCAGTATTCCTGGCTACCATTACACCATAAAGACAAAAGAACATGTCAAATAACTCAGAGAAAAGGTTACTGCACACCATCCCCACTGTGAAGCACGGTGGTGGCAGCATCATGCTGTGGGCATGCTTCTCAAAGCACAATGAAATAAAATTGCAGTGTCCAGATGTGCAAGCCTGTGAAACCTATCCACACAGACTCAGTGCTGTGATAGCAGACGAAGGTGCGTCTAATCAATACTGACTTGAAGAGGGTGAATATTTATGCAGCTACTTATTTTGCATTGCAAGTTTAATTGACATTCCTTTGTAGAAATCTGTTTTACTCTAACATACAAGAGTTTTTTATTTTATTTATAAACTCAATAAAAGGGTAAAACATCCAAGGGGTTGAATACTTTTTAGAGGCACTGTTGACGATATTGTCTTGCTCTGTTTTTCATTTAAAATACTTTGATTTACCTTAAAAAGCCCTACATTTAAATACAACTCTGCTGCTCCTTAAATCCATCTAAAGCCGTTGTTTTGTCTTTGTTTTCAGACTAATTTATTGTACTTGGTTTCTTTTCCTCCAGTAAGGATTAGATTAAAGCACGCAGTCTGGATTAAAGGACATGTTTTTGGAGCAGGGAGTACCTCGGTTTTAAGCCATTAAATCAAGCCAGTCAAGCATGGACAGTGAATCGAAGACGGGAAGCAGAGATGTGACAGACCCTTTCAACATCCCAGTGTCCTTCTCTAGGAAAGCAATTGGTTTATTCCTGTGTCTGTCGGCTTGGAAGACTTACAGGAAAGCAACGATTATTAAATCCGCCGGCTGAGGCTCGGAGAACATTTTCTGATCCCGTTTTCCTCTGGAGATTGATTTGTTCAGACCAAGAGCTCCCTCACCAAACTGGCCAAGACATTTTTTTTCCTGTTGAACAGAAGTAAAAAACATCTTCAGCATAGTGTTGCCCTTTATTATGCACTGTTCAGAAGCAAAGACAGAAACTGTAGGTTGCAGTAATTAATGTCAGAGCTTCAGGTGAGGGTTCAGACAGGCTTCTGTGCTGTACGATGAGACTCATTTAAAAAACGTTGCTTATTAAAGACCACGTATGCTCTCGCTACTTTTTAAAATTAAATGACTATATTTACACAAATTCTTATCCACCATGTATAGTCCTATAAGATGTATTCATCAGGGGGAAAATCAGTTTTGAATGTTTTTAGTACTTTTCTTAAAAAATGTTTGGGTCTTTGCACCAGCAATAATTAAGTTTTTGGTCATCCATCTGTCTGTCCATCTGGAACTGGCAAGAAACAAATAAATCTCTGGGGAGCACTAATAAATTGCACAATTACAATGGCAACATATGCAACAATGGATGGAAGTCGCAAAGAGCAAGGGAAACCTTCTCTTCTTATCGGTCTTAATTGCAAAAATATGTTGGCAAGATTTGGAAAAGTGGTGGAACTGGCAAGGAGCAAGAATAAACTGCACTTCTCACTTGCCTAAATTGCACAAATATGTTGGGAACATTTGGAAAACTGGTGGACCTGCTGGGGATTGAAAGAAACCTTGAGGGAGCACTAACAAATTGCACAATTAAATCGGCAACATTTGGAAAACTGTGAAATAAGAAGGGCAGGGGAAACTTTAACTTCTCATCAGTATAATTTGCACAAACATGTTGGGAACATTTGGAGAAGTAGTGGAGCTGGGGAGGAGCAAGAATGAACAGTGCTTTTCACCTGTCAAAGTTGCACAAACATGTTGGGAACATTTGGAAAAGCAGTGGAGCTGGTGAGAAACAAGAACAAGCTGCACTTCTCAATTTCCTATTTGCAGACATACAGTATGTTGACAACATTTGGTAAAGGAGTTGAACATGCATGGAGCAAGAATGACCTATGCTTCTCAGATGTCTAAATTGCAAAAATATGTTTGCAACATTTGGAAAAGTAGTGGAACTGGTAAGAAGCAAGAACAACTGCTCTTCTTATCTGTCTAATTGCACAAATATATTGACAACATTTGGTAGAGTAGATGAACTGGCAAGGATTAAAAAAATTTAGAGACTTGCAAATTGCGCAAATTCCTTAACATTTGTAGGAAGGTGGAATTTGTAAGAAGCAAAAAAAAACTGCACTTCTCATCCATCTAATTGCACAAATATGTTGACATTTGGTAAAGTAGTGGAACTGGCGAGGAGCTGGAACAAACTGTGCTTCTCACTTGTCTAAATTGCACGAATTCATTGGCAACGTTTGTTAAAATGGGCGGAGTTTGCAAGAAGCAAGGGAAGCCTTCACTTCTCACCCCTCTTAACTCACACATATGTTGACAACGTTGGTAAAGTTGATGGAACTGGCGAGAGGCAAGAATTACCTTTGCCTTCTCCTGTGTGATTTGCACAAATATGTTGGCAATTTTAGTAAAAGTGGATGGATATGTAAACATTCAGGTAAGTGGGTGAAACTCGGAGGGAAACCCTTGCTCTTTGCCAGTTCCACCCACTTTTTTAAATGTTAGCAACATAGTTGTGCAATTTCAACATACATCCTTTCCTTTGGTTAAAATATGACTGAAGATCATTACTTTTTATTTGCTTTTGATAAAATCATGGAAATACAGGAGATTTGATTATTTTAAAACACGTGGTGTTTCGGAGTACAGAAAAGTTAGTCAACCTCAATATATAGAAAGTTGCCAAAGTTTTAAAGTTGACACTTTTTTGTATTTAAAACAATACATTTGTTGATAATAGGTGTCTAGGACTTCTATTTGTTTCAGTACAGTCTGATTTTTACTACATTTATATCAAAATGAAAGAGAAAATATGTAATTATATAGTTTGAGTACTGCCATTAAGATAAAAAAGACTTGATTGTTTTGTCCATGATTCCCAGCCCTACTTGCCTCTAAACTCAGTGATACGTCTGTCAGCGTTTGAGAGAAATGCCTGGCCTAATTCTCCAGCCGATTGTTCTTGTGTTGGTGGATAAATGTGTGTCATTTTAAGGACAGCTCTCCAGCGGGGGGCCTGTAGCTCTGGGACAATATGTATAACTGCACATGTCAGCTCCACAAATAGGCAGAGCGATTCACTGCAGGCATGACGTGTCTGCTTCTTGCACTTGTCTGTCTGATTCTCCGTCTATCTGCCTGCCTGTCTCTCTGCCTCTCTGCTGTAGTACCACACACGTTATGATGAATGAACTTCCTAGGACAGCAGGGGAGGCGCCCTTGTTCAAAGTCACAGCCCTGAGCGAGTTGTCACACTTTCGGGAGCTGCACTTTCATACCTGCAGGAGGACAGGTCACACCTGTGCATGCACTTTGTACAAATAGTCACATTTAAACACATGCACTTGCATGTAGTCTTGGATCTCATACATCCATTCATACTGACTGGAACATTTACATTCACAGGCAGCAAATGGGCTCATGTGCACAACAGACTGGCGTGATTAGCAGGCGGTGGCAGCCTTCAGGGCTCTTGGCAGGCAGAAAATGAAGCCGCATGTGTGTCTATGGATGCATTGTTGCTCCAGGCTCCCATGGTTACAAAGCCTGTATGGATTTTCAGTGAGAACGAGAGTTAAAAGATAAATTAGATTATCTCTTTAACTTTAGTAGGATACTTGAATGATAAATATCTGCTTCAATACCACAACCACCGAAATAAAAGTCATAGGTATTAAATAATGGAGAACTAATTACTATCACCTAAACTTGCACAAATTACAAAATCTAAATCTTGCACAGTGTCTAAACTGCCTTATAAAATGTCTTTGGTTGTCCTCAAATACATGGTATAGAGCTATTTTCAAGTTTTGCGTCTCAAATATCACTCTAGTTGAACCAATCTGTGTCAACTCTGCTCATGGCAGCTTTGGGTAAAAAACAAGACTTCATAGACTTTTAAAAGCTTTGATACTTTTTAACAGATGTGGAAAAGTGGGTGAACATTACGGGCCTGGGACCAACAACTTGTTCATAATAGTTGGGAGACTTTTCTTGCTTGTACCTTTATTGATTCATATTTGGTAGTTAAAGGTTAATTAAAAATGAAAATACAGTATCCCTTTTAAAGCTGTAAAGACATTATGACACAGAGCCTGTGTTAAAAAAAAATGGAGATGGTAATACGTGGTCACAAAGTGGCTGTGACGGCAGTTATCAAATATGTATCCCTATGGTGCAGTTAAGAAAATCGCTAATAGATGGCAGCAGATACTAAACTGCATGATGCAGTGCACGCTTCAGATCAAAACAAAGTATTAGTGATATGGATGAGAAAGTCTATTGGCTATCAGAAAGACTGAAAGCAAAGATACTGGATTATTTTGAGTTTCTTCAGACTCCAGAAGGTCTTGAATTAAACATGAGTTAGAGGAGGAGGAATTTCAAAATAAAAGCATAGCTTAACCCTTTATGTGGCAAGGAACCATATATGGTTACTTCAGTAGACCCGCAAATCTCTGGGATACAGGAGAACCAGAAGGATTTTTCTCAGTCAATCAATGGAGATCAGTCAATGTCAAGGAAAGTGACAACACACCATCCGACCAATCAACAGTGGCCAAGAGTATCTCAAACTTCCTGTTTCCTCCAGAACTCGCAAAATGCAGTTTTACGTCTCTTTTGGTCCCAAAAAAACGGCCCTAACATCATAACTAACCATGATAGGTTGCTGAAACTCACACATTTTAAAGGTGAATGGTAGCGCTAAATGGAATGCTAGGTTTCATTTGCATATAGTTTCTAACAGACAATGTTTCGGGGTGTAAAAAAGTGTCCATGTTAAAAAAATATGACCAGTTTATCTAGCAACCATACTAAGAATGTTTCCTGACAAACAACTCATCATGATGTAGGGTAATAGTACTCTTTAGTGTAGTTGGATGTTGCCAAAGGTTTTTTAAAAAATTCAAGGGTGATCCAGTGGTAAATTTCACTCATTAATGGACATTTTCAAGCAATAAAAAGAAAAAAAGGTGTGATTTTTGGTCAGTTTTATAGCCTTATAACAATTTTATTACACTTATGTGATTTATATCAGTTTTTTTTTAATTGTGAGCTTTGTTTCTGGGTAAATTAATTTAGATCATTAATATTAGTGTTTTTTTTAGGTTTTCTGATAAAATTGTGAGAAAAATAAATGGTATGGGTAGTGAAATATATAGGGTTTTAGTCATTTTTACAGTAATATACCAGTTTTATCATACTTTAATTACAAAAATTCCTTTTACATTTTTATGCTGAGCCTCATTGCTGCTAAATTCACTTAGTAATTTAATACCTTTGATTTCTTGTAGGTTCCCTGTTAATTTGGAGATTAAAGTGGTGGTACCATTATTACCTATACAGGATTCTGAAGCTAGTTATGTCTTGTCTCCAAAACTCTGAAATGTCTGACCCTGTCAGGAGACACTGAAGCCATCTCAGATGAAACTTTTTTTTTAACCATAAAAGGAACCATATATGGTCACTTCCCTCACCTCAGTTTTCATCATAATGATAAAAAAACATACAGAAAAGTGACAAAAGTAAAAACGTAATGGGATGTCCACCAAGTCTGAGTTTTTAGGGCTTAAATTTTAAATTTTAAATTCCAAAGTATTTCATGAGTGCCCTATAAAGGGTTAAAGGTGACAGTAAAGATCCCTAACCCTTTCTTTTAGATTTTTTTTTAATCTTTTGCCTTTATTTCATAGAGGTGGGTAGCGTCTTAGACCGCTAGGCTATCAGTGCGCCCTGAGGATCAATGTTTTGATGTTCTATCAATCTGATTGGATAATTAATTAACCCATCAATGTATCGATATACATCCATGGATCGTTACACCCCTAGCCAGTATGCCCTGCATCCATGCAACCAGTGTAGGCCTCCCAGATCACCACAGTGCACACTGAGGTGCAACCACAGAAAACATGAAGGACTACTACTTGGTATCAAAATGTCTAAAACTGCTATAAATCCCCTTCACTTGATGACTAGATTCATCGTACTTCATGAGCGTTCATTAGGACATCAAAGAATACTTTAAGGGGAAAAGGCTTTAAAAATTCTGTTAATCTGTGAATCATGGGCGGGTATAACAGCTGCATTAAGGAGACTTAAAAAGCAGCTTAGAAGAAAGGAAAATCTGTTGTCTTTTAAGATTAAGAGGCAGGTCTTGTACTGATTAGCACAACCACTAAATATCTGACACAAATGATGGATGTTAACGTGTGTAATTTTGTTTCATCCACCTAATAATTCATCAGTGACATGGCTTGGGATATAATTCCCAATGGAGGCAGAAACACATTACATGATTGCTGTGGCAAATGAAAATGCCTTAACAAGTGATTACTGTTATTAAAATGCTGTATAAAAACAAATAAATGGAAATTTAATCCATTCTGTCCTTTTTTGTTGTGCAGATCACTCTTAATGCAATTACAGGGTATTAATTCTCGCTGCTGCAGCCTTGGCACATGCTATCACTGCTAAGTGAGTCCCATTACTCATGATCCAATGACACGAAGCATGACGGCGTAGAAAGCTCTGCTGTGATGTCATCATGTAGTCTGCAGGCCGTGATAGCAGCAGGCTGTGCCGCTCTTGTTCACCCATCTAACGTCTTTAGTTTCATCAGGAGGATGTGTAGAAGCTGATCAATTATAGTTAAGATGATAATGAGAATCATAATTATACCACTTGAAAATGTACAGCAGTTATTCATCACTATGATTTATCTTAATGCTCTGAGGAAACTCATTCACCACACAACACACTGAGTATTCAATAACAGTGTAACTTAATGAAATGTTTAAGTTATACCATAATGTTTTAATGCAGGGATGATTAAAAGTGAAAATCTCATTATTATACATTAAGCTCTGGTTTCCTGAAGGAAAACTGACAGAGTGATTTACCTCAGTGAGAGAGAAGCACAAATGGAGCTCTGATGCTTTTATTGGCCTTTAAAAATTAAGTAAGAATCTGTGAACGCAGCAGGAAAACTCACCATGAATGAATGAGTCAAGTTTTTGATATTTGTCTGAAACTGTGGCCTCTTTAAGAACTTTTTTCATTCATACAGTTTCTGTTATTCCAACAAATAGAGGTGTAAGGGTTCACAATGGCCCCCATTTGGTAAGCTTGGGGTCACAGTTCAGTATGGATCCAGATCTAGTCTTGCAAAATTTGGTTGTAATGTGCATTTGTGATTAAACTCAATAATATTGAGATTTGCATTTATAACGTAAGAGTGGCTCCAACACTTTGGTGGGGGGACTCCAGAGTTAAATGCATCAGTTTTGTGCAATTTGAGAGCAAAATTATGAGGCTAAATCTATGAAAACTTTATCTTTTAAAAATGCTGTATAATCAGAGGTATTCTGATCCCAATTCGATTGGCCAGTTCCTATTTCATTTTTTTCCCACTATGACCTACAGATAAAGTTTTCAATGATTTTCTTTCCTTACACATCTATTATTGGCATCAAAAATATTCTTACATTGTCTTTAATGGTTTGTCCATCAATGTTTAATTACAAAAATCTTAAATATTGCAATGTGCAGTGACAACATAATACATAAATGGTATCACGAGGCTACTTATTTGTTTATGAAGGAAATGCAGACAATAATGATAGTTTGGAAGTGTGTATTTATCAGCTTAAAACATACAATTATTAAGTAGCATAAAAAAATACAGAACTTTAAGTTTTTTTCAGATTATTTCGTTGTTGTAACAATGCTTCCATTGGCTCTTGTTTGGTATTGTTTTGTGGATTGCATGACTGAAGTCTGAAGAAACAAGACATAATGGCAATTTAACAATCTGTTCATTTAATAAACAGAAGCCTCAGTAGCATGTGGAAGAACCAGCCTGGCACCTCCTCCTCATGCTGGTCACCAGCCTGGTCACAAACTGCTGTGAAATGGCTTCCCATTCTTCAACCAGCATTTGTCACAAGCCAGCTAATGTGGTTGTGTTGGTCACATTGGTACAACCAGCATGCACAAGCTGATCCCACAAGTGTTCAATTGAGGTCAGGACTGCCGGCAGGCCATTCCATCCTCTCCACTCCCAGATTCTGGAGGTAGTCTCTGATAAACCCCGCCCTGTGGGGGGCGAGAGTTGTCATCTTGGAGGGAAGAGTTTGGTCTGTGGAGATATGGGATTGCCACTGGTTGTGGAATATCATCTCAATATCTCTGCATTTTGATTGCCACCAATGATGACAAACCTCATTTTCCCAGTGAGGGAGATGCTACCCCACACCATCCCACTGCCTGGTAGCCACAGTTCCAGTTTGTTCCTTCTTGTTTTATCTAAAACTACCTGTGATAGTTGGATGGTCTGTTATTTAACCATTAACAAAAAATGACCAAAACAAAACTATGCAAAATAAAAAATGGTAACCTCCAATACTGAAAATCACAACCCCACATTCAATTTATTGTACAGATTCTACATTTTTAAGTAGAATCTGCAAGTGGAGTATAGCAGAGACCATACAACCAAATCCAGAAGATAAAAGTAGCACCCTCATTGTGTGATTCATGTTTCTCTACAAAAAGGCAGCATGAGTAAATTCAACATTCACAGCCAAAGACACTCAGTGTTTTTCTCTCTGTGCCACCAGAGGTAACAGCCAACTCCACCAAACCAATCCTCACTGCTGGAGATGAAGTCATGGACTGAAAATTACTCACTGTTAGAGATTACATCACTGGGTTTCATAGCAACATTCAGACTTTCAAAAAGCTCACCTTCAGGCTATGAAGAACCATGCTCTCTTTTCCACTTACAAACAAACACTATGAAGTCTTTCCTCTTCTCATGACTCAGGTAATCCACACACACCTTCCTCTCTGCTGGGGAGGACATCTGCTTTGAAGCAGAACCTGTGCAAGTGCACATACAAGTTCATAGATACCCATTGTCGATGAGATATTAAATCCAGGGAGGTGATAGAAGATGAGGTTTTGCCATGTGGGTTTCTTCATCTCTGTCAGCAGTTTTTTCTTAATGAGCTGCACAAAAACAAGTCCTGCAGCAGTGATTCTGATCACAGAACGACCACATACAGCTCCCATGTGCCATGAGAAGACGCCTTCATCCAAAGCACCTCGCTGTGATTTGATTGCATGTTTTCCACCATGGAAGAAAGCAAAGACAATTACACAGTGCTGAGCAGACACATGAACACAAACAGTGCCCATAAAAGTAGACACTTCCTTGAATGTTTCACCCTTTAATTGATATTGTAATCCAACCATGGTCAACATAATTTGGCTTTTTTTTTTTCTTTTTTTTTCCAAAAATGTGCAAAAAAAACATTTAATGTCAAAGTGAAAACAGGTTTCTACAAAGCGATGGCAAAAAAAAAATGTCCAGTCACTAGTTAATCAGTATTCCTGGCAGCCATTACACCATAAAGACAACGGAACACTCCAAGCAACTCAGAGAAAGGTGAAGTAAATTTATAAGTCAGGATGCATACAGAAAAGTCCAGGGTACTGAACATCCCACAAACACATCATCCCTACTGTGAAGCATGGTGGCGGCAGCATCATGCTCTGGGGATGCTTCTCAGAAGCTAGCCCTGGAAGGCTTGGCAGCAAAAGAATGCATAATTTGTGGCTTTCATTTTTCTGTCTACCTTTACATGCCTTACAGGGCCGGCTGCTAAGAAGCACCCCACAGCATGGTGCTGCCACCACTTTGCTTCACAGTTTTTTATGCATCCCCTGACTTATACTTTTCAATAACAGTTGCTCTGAGTTGCTTAGAGTGCTACTTTGTCTTCACGGTGTAATGGTAGCCAGGAATACTTATTAACCAGTGACTGAACCTTCCAGACACAGGTGTCTTTATGTTACAATCACTTGAATTAAAGAGGATCAAAAGATCCAAATCATAATGCCCATGATTTATTTATAAAATCAATAAAAGTTAAAACATCCAAGGGGATGAAAACTTTTTATAGGCACTGAAAATACCTGATCCTTTTGTGCAAAATGTGTGGGGATATTTATGTTATTTTTCATTTTTTATACTTCTTAAGTACAAAAATCTTGCTGCACACCTGGGCTTTCAGGAACAGAACACTTACATGTTTTTTTGTTGTTCCCAAGTTACACAATATAAAGTTCTGCAAACATACCACCACAAAGCACGTGTTTCTGATGCGTTTTTAATACCTTGTTGGCCAACTTTTACAGCAACAGCTCACAAATTGTCGGGGAAAATAAACCTTTTGATGTGGCAGCTGTTTCCAGCTGCTAAAGAGTGAAAAGTTCAATCATGTGAAAATATAGCGAGCTGTGAAAACCACAGCGTGAACCACAGAACGGTTACTGCGGCTGACAGGTGATAATGTCATCATTGCTAACATTTGAGTGGAAAACCAGTGCACATTAGGCTTTATGAAGTTTCCTACAGCTTTGATGTATTAGCAGGGAGAGAGCATGAGGTCTGATTCAAGAGGGGCCACTTTAAAAAACATGAAGTCAAAACTGTCCAGGGTAGCTGGCTATATTAAAGCTACAAAGACTCATTTGGTGGAACAGCACCTGTTTGCTGTTTAACAATGCCACAAGAGAGGACTAGACTTGGAAAAGTTAGTACGAAGCGAGACCTTCAGTTGGACAGGCTAGTCAAATTTCCCAAAGTAAAAAAAAAATATTCCATGAGTGACTGAATAAACAATCTGCCTTCAACTCTGCCACCCAGGATGCCAACCATCCCTTCTGCACATCCAAAATACAGGATTATCTCATAAATAGTGCTCAGAGATTGCTGACGAGAGCTCTGTGACCATCATTGCAGACATCCTGTCACATATGGCGCCCAGGCTAAAAATGCCAGCACACACTGAAAACCTGGGGTCAGGACAAATTGCCTCACTTCGTGTCTTTGCCGGATAAGGGTCATGGCTAATCAGCACAAATGAACAATGATGTAGGTGAGAAAGGTGGGGGATATTAGTGCTGAATCTGCTGCTTTAGAAAAGATAGAAAGATGTAAAGATAGAAGTCATTACTGCAGGGAAGAGATTTTATGACAAGTGGTCTCTGTGTGTTTGCCTGTGCAGAAGGCAAAAAAAGATAATTTTCCTCTTAGTCTATATAAAGCACTTAAATGTGGTCTTATGATATCAGCTTTTGTATAAACATATAATGGAGTATAAGGGAGATTTGGAGAATAAAGTCATAAACTAACAAGAATACTCAGGCTGCCTATTATACCAAGTTACTTTGAAAATATCCCTCCATGCTCAAGACCAAAACGGTGCTTTTTGGCCATCAGACAAGATGCTATGTGTGGCCAACATGAACTCTGAACATCACCATAAACCCACCATCCTCCCTGTGAAGAGCAGTGGTGGCAGCATCATGCTGTGGGGATGCTTCTCAGCAGCCAGCCCTGGAAGGCTTATAAAGCCAGAGGGTAAAATGAATGTGGCAGAATATAGGAAAATCCTGGAGCACATTCACAGTCAGTCTGCAAGAGAACTACAGCTTGGGAGAAGATTAATTTTCCAGAAAGACAATAATCTGAAGCATACAAGGAAAATATTTTATAAGTCTCTTTGAATCTAGATCTTTGTAACCGCAGCTGAAGTTTTAAGTTTCATTTCTCTCCTGCTGAGGTGTTTTAGGCTGCTCTTGACAACATCATATTTCCTGATTTGGGCATTCATATTACAAGCACTCAAACATCACAGATCTGGGAAGGCTACAAAAATCTGTTTCACTGAGGTTTCCCAAGAGCGCAATGGCCTCAATAATTCTCTTGAGAAATTTCATTAACACTCATAAGAAGTCTGGCTCAACCAGGGCTCTTCCAAGACCCAGTCAAACTGAGCGATCAGAGGGGCCTTAGTAAGAGAGGTGACCAAGAGCCTGATGGTCACTCTGACTGAGCTCCAGATATTATGCAAAACATATGAAAGCTTGGAGATTGCAAAAAAAAACCTGCAATTGAAAGTCAACTGGAAAGCCAAAATGGAAAAGGGGAAGGGGGTCTGAATACTTTCTGAGCTAACTAACTTGCTACATAGCTATGTAACTAACATAGCTAAGATAGCTTTAGCAAAGTGAGCTTTACTAAAGGTAGCTAAAGCTAATGCAGCTACACAGATAAATCACCTGTGTGGCTTACATAGCTACTTTGTGAGCTTAGCTTTAGCTATGTAGCTATGTTACCTATGTAGCTCCTTTATCCATAGCTAAGTTAGCTTTAGCAATGTGAGCTTAAGCAAAGATAGCTAAAGCTGAAATAGCTTCATAGATAGCATCTACATAGCTCACATAGATGCTTTGGGAACTTAGCTGAAGCTACATTAGCTACATAGTTTAATTACCTTCTTAGCTCTGTTATCCATAGCTAAGTTAGCTTTAGCAAAGGTAACTAAAGCTTATGTAGCTATGTAGATAGCTTACACAGATGCTTTGTGAACCTAGCTTTAGCTATGTTAGCTACATAGCTATGTTAGCTATTGCTGAGTTTGCTTAAGCAACATGAGCTTTTGGGTTGCTAAAGTTAACATAGCTACACAGATAACATAAACATGTAGCTTATGTAGCCGCTTCGTGAGCTAAGACTTAGAGTGTGTACTTATAAAGACATGAACTTTTCCAACCAAAATACCTTTTGAACCAGGCTGTAGAAATGTTTTATCCTAGAGGTTAAATACATTTAACCTCTAGGATAAAGCTTAGGCAGCTTGCCTAAAGTGGACACTTGAGGATTGGTGGTCTTTGTACTTCCAGAGTGGTTTTATTTTTCAAATGGTAGCACTTTTAACTTAAGCTACACTTGGCAAACTAATTGGACACTGTTTATCCACTTAAAGTTTTACATGAAGTGTGCTCAGTCTGAATGTTTTCTTACAAGTAGACCAGCCTTTGGATTTCTGTCCAATCAACTGAGAAACTGTACATCAAGTGGCATCAGTGCCAATATAAAAAAGCTCACGTTTTGTTTGTAGAGGATCAGTGAAATGAGATTTCTTTCGAAACCCACTCATTACAGAAATAGCTCTTTACGTTGAAGCTCACTTGCTCTAATTCCCTACAGAATGAGCATCAGGATATCATAAAGGCTACAGACATCATCTGACATCTAAAGGTCACAGATGTGATCGCTGCAGCCGCTTGTATCCATGAAGAAGCTAATTAATTAACTGAACCACACTGGCTCGCTCTCTGCAGATTAGAGCCGTCATTAAATGCCATTAATTAAATATTAAAACATACATGAAAGGTGGACAAGTAGGCTTCTGCTAACCTGAATGACAGTCACTCTGACTCTAATGAATTATGCATCAAAGAGAGGCTGATTCCCTGTTGTTCTCCAGCTTTATTCAACAGGAGGTTAAAGGAAAAGCAGCGGCACTACAAGGCCTGCAGGGTCACTGATCAAAATCGTTACGATGTTCAAAACAGCAGCTCAACCTACAAGCTTTACTTGCGGCACAATACCCCCACTTCACAATACTAAAGGTAAATATAGGATTTAAGACTGGAACATTGTAGACTAGATAGAGCATCAAACACATGTGATGATTCAGAAAGAGTAGGAACAAATAGGACAAACTGAAGTCAGATTTTCTACACCTCTGTCCAAGCCTGAAATCACTAAACTGCATAAACACAGCAATCACACGGTTCATGCAAATACTGTTTTCAAGGACAACGAGTAATCCTCCTTTTCTAAATGAGGGGTTTCCTTTTGGATGATCTACTTATGGGTTTATTTTCCACCAACGAGGGCGCTAATTCTAAAAGGATTCTAGGAAACTAACAAGTACTTTCCAAGGATGGGACAAGCCTTTACTGTGTATCCCCAGGCGGTAGGAAAGACTCTGCTCTGGTTTCTGAGGTGTCTTTTTTGGCTTCAAGAAAAAGAATTAAATATAGAAGTCTCAGAGGCTTGACTTCCTAACTGAACTTGTGGAGTTAATAACTTGGAGTGCCTTTTACCGAGCAATCCAGTACAGTTTTGCACGGTTTGGTGCACCAAATGCTGATCTTGCCAGTCTTTCCACAGTCAGTGTCCATCCAACCTTAATTGTAGTGACGGGATATCCGGCCCTTTAAGAGATCCAGATCATTTGGCTCAGCTAAGGCAAAAAGAGATGACTTTCTGCTTCCTTAAGGCTTTTCATTTGGTACCATTTTGGCTGTTTTGTGTGGTTTCACCTCAATAAATGTTCCTACAAGTGACCTGATCAAATATTCTGACCAAACAAGGTGAGTTTCTCCACAAAAATCCAAAACTGTGGCCAACATCTTCTAAAATATGGTTATATGGTTCCATTTGCATAATTTTCCTGTCTATTTTGGCCAAAAGATGCCATAACTGAAGCTTACAATGCTTTGAAAGCTGAAGGACGGCTCTCTATGGACCCAGTGTAGGCAGGCTGTCAGTATAGCACTCCCTTGTTGGCCATTTGTCAGCCTGTAGGAAAACATGAGAGTTTAATAGGATGCATTCATTGAGGATTAATTCATCAATCAGAGACTCCTTGATCTCTTGTTGTACCATATTAGTACATGCACATTCTGGGACTGCTTTCAGCAAATGGGGAAGTGCCATTCTACATGCAGTGTTCCTTCATTATGAGAAATTTATGAATCAAAACAATGGTTTTCTGTTAAGTAAATATGCATTACAAGGTGCCGTTTCAAGGAGCCCTCAATTCAGAAACAAGAAGTAAACGGTGAGGATGGGCAGAGCTGGGCAGCGCTGGTCTCTACCAAGCGGCAACCTCCAGTCCTAAAAAATGAAGCCAATGCGGAATTGACACATCTCATCTGATTGACAGATAGCTTCACAGGCAGATGCTACCTTTCTGTTAACCAGAATGCTAGCTAGCTAGCTAGCTGACAGGAAGTCCAGTTAGTGGGCGGGCTGTTGGGTTGATCCAAAGTTCGGTTGAGGCCGCGATTTCAACATGGAAGCCTCAGCGGATTGGCTTCAAAAGCAGTTTGAGTCCGCCTATTGTAAGCAGATGGCTGATGTCACACAGGCTTTGTCCAATTCTTTTTACAGTCTATGGTCACACTCATCCTACGGTGTTATTCTTTTGGTTGACAGCACCTTGGTGGTGGGATTTTGTGTGTTAAAGGCACTGGTACATTAGCAGAATAGGATGTTAATGGGTTTTTTTTATCAAACAAATTAAACTTTCACCAAGGAAAAAGTATTGGAACATGTGACTGACAGTAGAGATGTAATACTTATACATTCTGGTGTCAGATTTTTAGTCTGAGAAATAATTTTGGTTTCTTAGTTATCACAATTATTTCACATTAATTTATTCAATTTCATGAATAGAACCACATCAATATTCTTTAAAAATTTGAACATTCTTTATTGCTTCCTTTTTTAAATGGAAATAATAGAATCCACTGCAAATAATAAAGTGCAAAATAGTTAAAGTAATTAAAGTAGAACATCTGTCTCTTCTTTTGAATTGGAGAATTTGTATCTTGAACTTAACTGCCTTTTGAAAAATGAATAATACAGGATTTAGAGGCTGCAGGACCTGTCTTCATTAAGTCACCTTCACAAATTCCTTACAGTGATTTAAATGCCACTATGTGGGGAATAACTGAAAGGTCCTAGAAGGTTTTAAGGCTTCAAACTAGACGTACTTAAGTTTTGGAAAAGCTGCTCTAGGCCATCTGTGCCCCAGTGCTGGAAAGATTTCTCAGCCAAAATTCTATAAAAGAAAATATACAACAATTGAGTGCAATTTTCCAGAAAATCATTGAAATTTGGCTTCCACAGTAGTCGGCACCACACTTACACAGATGTTTAGCGGATATTTTCAGCTAGAAAATGGTTAAGATGTACATTCACTGGTCACTTTATTAGGTACACATGTTTAATTGCTAGCTAATCAGCCAATCACATGGCAGCAACCCAATGTACAGTATCTAGGCATGTAGACGTGGTGAAAATGACTTAGTGAAGTTCAAACTGAGCATCAGAACAGGGAAGAAAAGGGATTTAAGTGACTTTGAAAGTGGCATAGTTGTTGGTATTTGAGAAACCGTTGATCTGCTAGGATTTTCACACAAAACCATCTCTAGGGTTTACAGAGAATGGTCAAAAAGAGAAAATATCCAGTGAGTGGCGGGCATGTGGACAAAAACACCTTGTTGAGAGTCAGAGGAGAATGTGCAGACTGGTTAGAGATGATAGGAAGGCAACAGTAACTCAAATCACCACTCGTTACAACCAAGGTAAAGACAGTAGTAAATTGGGAAAGCGTTCCCTAGTCTGATGAGTCTCGATTTCAGCTGCGACATTCAGATGTTAGGGAGAGAACTTGGCATAGATAACATGAAAGCATGGACCCATACTGCCTAAATTAAACGATTCAGTTCAATAGAGCACCTTTGAGGCCTGGTGGAAGGGGAGATTTGCATCATGGGTGTGGAGCCAACAAATCTGCAGTAACTGTCAATACAGGCCAAAATCTCTGAGGAATGTTTCCAACACCTTGTTGAAACTATGCCATGAAGAATTAAGACAGTCCTGAAGGCAAAAGGGGGCAAGGTGTACCTAACAAAGTGGACGGACAGTGTTTATGACGCTCAATATTGACTATTTTCTAGGTGTTTTCTTAGACCAGTCAACCAAATGCAATTAACACTGAACCACGTTGCATAGATCACCATCATGTGCATCAACATGCACTAATTTACCTCCACCAACAAGCTGATTTGACGATCAGACATAATACATGTAAAAGAGATGCAGAAAAGAAGCATGATCACACCCCTACATTGTCCATCTTTAATGGTGTCTGTTTAGTTCGCACTGCTCTATCCTTGCATGTATTATAGCAAGAGAAAAAAATCTGTCTGGCATCAAACCATGCTGTGTGTGGTGACAAATTCAGTAATGGAAAGTGTCTTGCTCAAACCACCCGACCTCCACAGGACAAAATAAATAATAATAAAGACACAGCACTGAGAGGCAGTGAGTGAGTCATCCCCAAAATCCACAGAAGCCTGCAGGGACAAAAAGAGCTGCATGGCATCAGAAACCAACAGCAGCTTTCCAATGTTACATTAACATTTTTATGTTTACACTGTCTGCACAGCTTCAGTGGTCACCTGATTGTCAGTCGCATACCTCACAGCTGCCTGCACAAAATGTCATCAGTGATTTAGCTAATATCAGGCTGCAGCTACCCTGTCTAACCAGTGGATTGATCCGTGCATTCACTGACTCAAACCATCCATGAAACTGTGTTTTGTCATGCACAAAAGATGGAGAAAGAAAAGAAGAGAAACATTCATGGGAGTAGGTGGTTTATATTAGGGAAGTTTGGGTTTTTATTCATGCATGAACAGTAAAGCAAACCTTTCAAACTTTAAAATAACACAGAAAAGTGTGTTACATAATCAACAAGAGTTGCCACAGTTTCAACAAGAGTTGTTTAAGTCCGAGGAGCTGAAACTTGTTACCACAGATCTATTTAAGCATGGGCAACAGGATGAAATAACAAAGTGGTCAAAATAAAGCTTTTTATTTATCTTTTCTCTCCAAGGCAGGAGATATACTTGTTTTTGAATTGCTTGCATGTGAAAATGCTTAGGCTTTAGGCTTTATATCTCAGTGCCATCACATAATTTGATCTTTACGTCTCTTATGAGTCATCTTGTAATCATACTGTTTATCTTCCCTGTGACATATTTAACCAATGTGGAAACAAAAAGCTCCAGGAAGAGCTGATAACACCTTTATTAGACAGACATGTTTCAGCTTGCAGTCTTCCTCAGGGTCATTGAGGAATGCATCGTTAACATATTCTACATATGTAGATTTAATAACGGCTAAAACAAGACAAATATGACTCTCTATTAGTTACTTCCTGTCTATTCCAATGTGTGAAAAAGTGTTTACAGGAAAGCTGACTACAGCTCCTGTTGTTCCAGAGCGGTCGCCAGCTTCCAGTCATTAGAAACACAGTCACGGTCCGACAAAAACAAAGCCTGGCAGTTACATTCATGAAAAAACAACATTGCAAACATTACAGACTAAACAACATTTCTCAAATATAACGGAGAAAAAATTCAGAAGTCTAGTCCGGGATTTAATCCTGTATAACCTGTTTCAGTAGTAGTTACAGTAGTAGTTACAAGAACAGTAGCTGGCTTTAGCTTCATTAGCTTTAGCTTACGCTATGCTAGCTATGCTAGCTATGCAATTAATGTTACTACACAAGCCAGTGTTGCTAAGTTAAATGTGGCAGCACAAGCTTTGGCAAACTATTTAAAGCTTACAAAGTTACACATATAATGTAGCTATGTAGCTTACATACATGGCTTCTTTGTGAGCCTAGCTTTAGCTATGTTCGCTACATACCTAGCTGCTAACTGAGCTACATAGGCTGCATTAGAATGATGTCATGGAGGAGAGGGTTTTTTTCTGTAACCAGAGTGTCTAGTCAGCTGTATTAAGTTTTTTGTAAACAGGTTTTGGAGGTCTGGCTTTTAGCCTTTAAGCTTTTAATATCCTATGTTTAAGTAATTTATTTGTGCCATTATTTAACCTCTTTTAACCCTGCTTTCAGACCATTTTTGCCACTAATTTGCTAACACTTTTTACCTAATTTACCTCTTTCAACCTATCTGCCCCATTTTAACCCCTTCTCATCACTTTATTCCGATCTATTTTCCCACTTTTTAAACCCTTATCACCTCTTTTTCTGTCATTTTTGCCACTGTTTCCTCATTTTTGCCTCTGTTAGCCCATTTGCACCATTTAATCTTATTTCACCACCTTTTCTGCCCATTTTGCAGCATTTAAGCAATTTGGCACTTTTGTTTGCCACTTCTCGTGCAGTTTTTTTCCCCAATTTGCCTCTTTTTACCAATTTCTGCCATCATTTTTTCACCACCTTTTCTGCCCATTTTCCCATTTTTGAACCCATTCCACCACTTTTTCTGCCCATTTTGCCTCTGTAACATATATTTTTTGGCACTTTCTGCCTGATGTTACCACTATTAACCTATATTTGCCACTTAAAACTCTTTCACACCCATTTTAAGCCAATTTTTGCCTATTTTAACCCATTTGTGCCACCTTAAACCCATTTTTGCCACTTTTATCCTATTTTTCTTTGTCTTAAGAAAAGAGGCTGACATTTTGAGGAAAGCTTTTTATTACAGCATAAATAAATGAATAAATCATGTGTTGCTTTGATAAGATCGGTTGTTATTCAGGGAAAAAAATTGAAGATCATAGTTACCACATCTTAAATTTACAATGGGCCATGATTTTGCTGACTTCCATGAGCCCCCAACTTGGCTGGGCCCCAGAAAGCTCTCCTTTTTTCCCCTTTTATGGGTCATCTTGGTTATGACAGTGTGGATAATAATCAATGGAGAAATTTAATGGGATTTTTACTCCTAAAATCACATTTTGCCCAAGTCCTCCAGAAGGAGCCAGTCAGAAACTGTCCTTATAATCAATGCAGAAGAATGGGAGTCTAACAGCAATGAGTAACTTTTGACGTTCACAGTGTCTGAGGAAATAATTGATGCTGAATCAGTAATTGGACGAGCCGCTCTGCTGTGTGATATTTGTGCCAGTGAATGTGTGTATCAGACAGTGATTAAAAGGTTTGCAGTGTCATGCAGACCCAGAGGACATTAGCAGCACTAACTCTGAAATAAGAAGGGAAATGATAAACAAACTAGGGCTCATTCTGTATGCATGAGTGGCTCATAGAAATGCTGTTTTTGAGCAAATACAGCCACAGCACCCAAGTGGACGGTTATTTATAGCTTTTGACAGGCACAACAGTAAAACTTGTTCCAACAAAAATGTCCCCCAAATATGTCCCTGTGCATTTGTTGCTGTCAATGAATGATAAAGTTGTCATGATAATTTAGACCCATGTGTTTGCTTAAAAGAAAAAAAAGAGATACATTCATCATAATTTAACTCTAAATCATCCTTTTTTTCTCTCCCTGTACTGATGTTAAAAACCCATAAAGGAATAAAAAATTTACTTTGATTCCAGCCAGATGTCTTCTGCCTTCATTACTTTAAAAATGTACCAATTAAATGCTATAAATCCATCCATCCAATATGCATAGGGTTGAAGCAAATCCCAGCTACCATTGGACAAGAAGTGGGGTTAACCCTAGACTTGTTTCCAGTCAACCACAGTCCTGACATGTGGAAAAACAACAAGGCAAATTCACACCTACTGAAAGTTAAGAGTCACCAATTATCCTAATGAGCATGCCTTTGGACTGTGGGAGGATGTAGGAGAGCTGAACATGCACAGGGAGAGCATGCAAAGAGGCCCTGCCCAACTGACCATTATGCAAACCAGGATGTTTCTTACCATGAGGCATCAGCACAAGTCACTGCTCCACAACGCAGTCTTTAAATCCCAGTGAGTACGTAACATTCGATGAGAACCCTGTAGAATCAACTCTGCTCCTCCTCCCTTCTTGTTCTTCTCTGTGTTTGAACTCCATAGCTCCGCCCCTCTTCTCACATACCTCCTTGCGAATGTGCATGTCCACTGAATTGAATACTGTTGGTGGACAATCCTATCAGTGAACTCTAGTCCAGATTTAACGAGAGTTGTCCTCAACAGTGGCTTTCTGTTTGCCACTCTCCCATAAAGCTTTGATTGTTGTAGAACCAGGGCAACTGTTGTGTCCAGAGTCTCTAGCATCTCAACGAATTAAGCCCGTAACTCCTTCTGAGTAGTCACTGGTGTCTTGGTGGCCTCTCTCAAGTCTCCTTCTTGCACAGTCTTTCCTTTTGTGAGGACGGCCTGATCTAGGCCATGTCTTAACTGTATCTTGGAAGATGTTCAGACCCTTGGAAATGTATTTGTACCCATCCCCTGACCTTTTTCTGTGAGATGCTTGGAGTGTTCTTTTGTCTTCATGGTGTAATGGTAGCCAGTCACTGTCTAACCAGTGACTGGACCTTCCAGACACAGCTGTCTTTATACTACAGTGACTTGAGTCACATTCACTGCAGTCAGGTGATACCCATCTCACTAATTGTGAGACTACTAGCACCAACTGTTGAATTAGATCAGTCAGAAAGGCGGTGACCAACCAGGATCAGGAACCTGTTGCTGTTAGGCGATACTACTCACCACGGCACCATCGACTAACAGCTTTTAGAATAGATAACCATCATCCCAATCTTTCAGAATATACTAAATTACAAACGGTTAATTTTAAGCTTTCTAATTTTCCCAAACACACAGCCTTTGAAGCAAAATTTAAGAATCACCAGGACTTAATAATCACAGCCTCTCTTTTAAAATGTCACCTTTCCTGCAAGGTAGCACCACTACTGCAGTGTTCCCTGAAGCTAGTAAAGTGTAATTTCATCATTAATAAAAAGTATAATTTTGAGGCACCAAAAAGTCTTCTATCTCACTTGGTAGAGCGGCAGCCCTACAGTGCTCATCACACTGGTCACCAGTTCAGCTCCCAATCCTGGTGTTCAGCAGTGAATGTCATCCCCTACTCCCTCTCCCTGTATTCCCTGTCTGTCTGTTCCCTGACTTAATAAGGCCCAAAAAGTAATTTCCTCTCACATTAGTGGAAGAGTTTTTAATTTCAGATGGAAGCTGTGTCCCTTAACTGTAAAAGTTTGAACAAACCCTGAAGTAGTTGACTTTAAAAGAGCACTTTTCTGAATCTGTCTCATGTTGCCAATATAAAAATGCAGCCTCACTAAAATAAGGCCAACCTCCCATTAGTGCTCGTCCCATGGGTGACAGTCTACATTTCATCTACCTCCATTTACTCTTCATTAAAAATGGCCCTCTTTGACACTATAACAACAGAAGCTAAACACGCACATGAATCAGTTATTTTCCACCGAGCAGTTAAAGAGGTCTGCATCCTCCAACACCCACAGCTCACTCTTTGATACGTCCAAACTCCAACATGTGGACTTTCTGACCTAAAGTGAACTCCGTAACCCCTCAAAACCTCATGATTCATGCGAACCCCATTCGGTTCACCCGCGGCTAACCCCAAGTGCTAACCCAGCACCACTTTGATGGTACGATTGATGCCATGATGATTGTTGTACGAGGAGAAGAAGCGGTTTCCTTCCCTTTGTGTCAGCAGCTTTTACTGGCTGGGGCTGCGGCCAAATCTGCCCCAAGACACGCATGCACACGTACGGCACCGCAAGATATTCAAGAAGAATCACACGCACGGACTTGTACACAGCTTGATGCCTGAACAGATGCATATCTTAACCCTAACTTCATATACAAAGATACTCGTAAAACAATAAAAACTTGAGCTGAAGCTCTGAGGAGTCCTGAGAGGATTTCATTCTTCAATAATTACATGCTGCACAGCACAACAAACAAATGAAACAAGAGTAGATAAGTGATTCCAGAAGTCTTTGGGCTTTTAGTTTTTAATATTAGAGATGTCACAATACCAGAGTTTTAAACGTTGATATGATTCTAGTAAAAATCAAACAGCATTAGCGTCTCTTTTTATGCCACGGAAACAAAAATGAGTTCTGACCTTTCAGTATTGGCTAACGGTGCGTCTAAATTGCACTTATATAACGGCAATTCAACATACAGTGCAATCAGACCCCCATCACTGTTTTAAATTTTATTATGTTGCAGCCTGATGCTACAGTCAAAAATATTCATTTTTATTCTAATTACTCTACAGTCAGTACCCCATCATGACAAAGTGAAAACAGAACTTATAAAAAATAAAAAACTGAAAAATCCCATTTACACAGGTGTTCTGACTTTTTGCAAAAACACTTGAAATGTAGCTCAGCTTCCTCCCATTCCTCTGGATCTTTGCTGAGATGTTCCGACACCTTGATTGGAGTCCACCTGTGGTAAATTATATTGACTGGATATGTTTTGGAAAGGCACACACCACTATAGAAGGCCTCACAGCTGACAATGCATATTAGAGCGAAAAACCAGCCATGAGGTCAAAGGAACTGACTCCAGGGCTCAGAGACTGGATTTTTGCAAAGCACAGATCTAGAGAAGGCTAAAAATAAATCAGCTGCACTGAGGATTCCCAAAAGCACAGTGGCCTCGATATTTCTCAAATAGAAGATGTTTGGCACAACCAGGACTCTTCCAAAAGGCTGGTAGCCCGGCCAAACTTGGCAATCAGGTTGCATGGGGATCCGGTGTGAACAGCCCTTTTCAAGCCCAGTCATAAGTTCTTTATGGGATTGAGGTCTTGGCTTTGACTCAGACACTATAATTTGCTGTATTAATTTTACCCTCTAGATTTACAAGACTACCAGGTTCAGCTGCTGAGAAGCATCCCCACAGCATGATGCTGCCACCACCATGCTTCAATGTGGGGATGGTGTGCAGTCTTTGGTGTCTGCCGAACATAGCATCTTGTCTGACAGCCCAAAAACCTTCATTTTGGTCTCATCAGACCAAAGAACTTTCTTCCACTTGACCATGAAGTCTCCAACAAGCGTTTTGGTGAACTCTAGTCCAGATTTAATGCGTTGTTTTCAACAGTAACCCGTAAAGCTTTGACTTGTGAAAAACTCAGTTTGTGATGATGACCCGATCTAGGCAGATTTATACATGTGCCCTATTTTTATACTTTTCAAAAACCGTTTCTCTAAATTGCTTTGGGTGTTCTTTTGCCTTCATGGCGTAATGGTAGTCAAGAACAACCAGTGACTGGACCTTCCAGACACAGGTGTCTTTACACTAAAGTCACTTGAGACACATTCATGTCAAAAAAGCCAAATTATATTGACCATGAGTTAAGTATAGGAGCAGTCAAATTCCCTTATCACTGCAATTTTCTTTTCCTGTTCTCTTTCTCTCACCTTCTCTAGACCCCTTGACATTTTTCGGCGAGGTCAAGGAGAAGATGAGTGGTTCAGTAACCCAAAGGCTTCAGCTTAATTCGCGACAAATTTGAGGGATTTCCAATGAGTTTCAATTAGTAACTGTGCTTGAAACACCGATCCCTAAAAAATAGGTGGTGCAAAGTGTTAACTAGGTTAATGAAATGTGTTTCATAGACCTTAAAAACACCACCAACAACAAGATCCACATGGAGATGTTGTTCTAATTGGGGCTGACGCTTTAGGCTGACATGACAAGGGGCTGTGATGTGGAGTCGTTGTGCCAGGAGAGAAGACATGCAGAAACAAAAGGAGCACCTTAAAATGTAAATTAGTGCCCTTAATTTACCAGAAAAGGTGCATGGATGTGCATATGTTTTAGAGAGACAAACCCTGAGGGAATCACAGTGACGAGAAGTCTGCTGGTGGCACACATTCATAATAAAAGTGAAAGAAGATGTAGTCACAAGGGAAAGTAGGGATTTGTATGTGGGTGTGGAGGTGATCCCAGCAGTATGGCATCTCCTTCATCAGTCCCCCCTGACTCCACACATCACTCCTTTAATTGAGGTGGGGGCTTTTCATGAGAGTGCTGCAAGGCTTCTTACAAAAGTCTATCTCCATCTCCCTGCAGTTACCATGTAATATGCCTGCTTCAGCACTTGCCTTCCCACTACAAGATCATTAAACCGCCACGCCATTCATCATCTGAGATCTGCTGCTAAGAGCGATACACACCCAAGTCTCCTTTCTCCGTGTTTAATACACTCTCGTCTCAATGTCAAACTCGGCTTAAAATGAGAGAGGAGACGAATGAGGCTGATGTAAATAAGAACTAAGAGAGGATATTTCTCCTAAGCCTGCCACATTCACGCTGATGGCTTATCAGTCTTGCAGCAAATGACATAAAAATGCAGATTCATGCCCATTTGTGTGGTGCAGAGCAGTGATGTTTCATATTAACACATTAGCGGGAGTCAGGGCTGGAAAAGGGTCCATTTAGCCCACTGAACTACACATGAGAGGGAGTGGGTCCAGCCTCTGTTATCTGTTTAATGCAGCTTCAAGCTTCGTCTTCTCTTGTAACTGTTAGACTGGAGCTTGTTCCTGCCGTGTTTAGGTATTTTGGGCCTCAAAGTCAAGACTCTGTTGCTCTGTTGTCAGTGCTGCCAGTCACAGTGAATGTAAAGCTTTCATTAGGCAGAACACCTTAACAGCTCCAGTGTCAAACATCTGATTGTAACAGGGATCAGCTGGTTTAATGAAATGACAGATTCACCCAAGAATGATGGAAGAGTTGATGGCATTAAGTAGTATCAATGACTCTTTAATACAGCTGACAAGACAGTGCTTAGGCATCCAGGAAGAGTGCCAACAATTTATTCACATGGTTGGATAAACTGTGGCTCTGATCTGTGCAGGGGTGGCATATTTACACATGATATGGGCGAATATTTACACCTAATACAGGCCAATATTTACAGTCAATACAGTCAATATTTAAAGCCAATACAGGCCAATATTTACAGCCAATAAAGTCAATATTTACAGCCAATACAGGCCAATATTTACAACCAATATAGGTGAGTATTCACAGCCAATACAGTCAATATTGACAGCCAATACAGTCAATATTTACAGCCAATAAAGGCCAGTATTTAAAGCAAGTAGAGTCAGTATTTACAGCCAATTCAGTCAATATTTACAGCCAATACAGTCAATATTTACAGCCAATACAGGTCAGGATTTACAGCCAATACAGTCAATATTTACAGCCAATACAGTCAATATTTACAGCCAATACAGTCAATATTTACAGCCAATACAGTCAATATTTACAGCCAATACAGTCAATATTTACAGCCAATACAGTCAATATTTACAGCCAATACAGGTCAGGATTTACAGCCAATACAGTCAATATTTACAGCCAATAAAGGCCAATTTTTACAGCCAATAAAGGCCAATATTTACAGCCAATACAGTCAATTTTTACAACCAATACAGTTAATATTTACAACCAATATAGGCCAGTATTTAAAGCCAAAACAGTCAGTATTTACAGCCAATACAGTCAATATTTACAGCCATTACAGTCAATATTTACAGCCAATACAGGTCAGTATTTACAACCAATACAGTCAATATTTAAAGCCAATACATTCAATATTTACAGCCAATAAAGGCCAATATTTACAGCCAATACAGTCAATATTTACAGCCAATAAAGGCCAATATTTACAGCCAATACAGTCAATATTTACAGCCAATACAGGTCAGTATTTACAACCAATACAGTCAATATTTAAAGCCAATACATTCAATATTTACAGCCAATAAAGGCCAATATTTACAGCCAATACAGTCAATATTTACAGCCAATAAAGGCCAATATTTACAGCCAATACAGTCAATATTTACAAAAAATACAGGCCAAGGTTTACAGCCAATACAGTCAATATTTACAGCCAATACAGTCAATATTTACAAAAAATACAGGCCAAGGTTTACAGCCAATACAGTCAATTTTTACAGCCAATACAGTCAATATTTGCAGCCAATATAGGCCAATATTTACAGCCAATACAGCCAATATATTACAGCTGATATAGGCCAATATTTACAGCCAATACAGGTTAATATTCACAGCCAATACAGGTCCATATTTACAGCCAATACAGTCAATATTTACAGCTGGGCCAATACACCGCGTTTCACATTATTATGCAAACAATGTTTTTCTCTGATTTTCTAAATATCAGTGTAAATGACAGTCATAATATATTTCAAGTCATCAACAGTTCAAGTATATTTCAAATGTTTTTGAACAAACTTCATAATGATAACTATTATTTTTTTTAAAATAAAAACCTCAAAATGCACTTTTCCACATGTTCCACATTATTAAGAAGGCCACAGGTTTCAGCAATATGGGAAAGAAAAAGGATCTCTCTGCTGCTGAAAAGTGTCAAATAGTGTAATGCCTTGGACAAGGAATGAAAACATTAGATATTTCAGGAAAAATTAAGCATGATCATCGTACTGTGAAGAAATTTGTGGCTGATTCAGAGCACAGACAGGTTCATGCAGATAAAGACATAATGAGGAAGGTTTCTGACGGGCAAATACATCAGATTAAGAGAGCAGATGCTAAAATGCCATTACAAAGCAGCAAACAAGTATTTGAAGCTGCTGGTGCCTCTGGAGTCCCACCAACCTCAAGGTGTAGGATCCTCCAGAGGCTTGCAGTCGTGTATAAACCTACTATTCAGCCACCCCTAACCAATGCTCACAAGCAGAAATGGTTGCAGTGGGCCCAGAAATACATGAAGACTCATTTTCAAACAGTCTTGTTTACTGATGAGTGCCGTGCAACCCTGGATGGTTCAGATGGAGGAGTAGTGGATGGTTGGTGGATGGCCACCATGTCCCAATGAGGCCGGGGGGGCGGAGTCATGTTTGGGCCGGAATCATGAGGAGAGAGCTGATAGGACCCTTTAGGGTTCCTGAAGGTGTGAAAATGACCTCGGCAAAGTATATGGAGTTTCTGACTGACCACTTTCTTCCATGGTACAAAAAGAAAATCGTGCCTTCTGTAGCAAAATTTTCTTCAAGCATGACAATGCTCCATCTCATGCTGCAAAGAATACCTCTGTGTCATTGGCTGCTATGGGCATAAAAGGAGAGAAACTCATGGTGTGGCCCCCATCCTCCCCTGACCTCAACCCTACTGAGAACCTTTGAGGCATCCTCAAGCGTGGGAGGCAGTTCACATCAAAACAGCAGCAGGGTATTCTGACATCCTGCAAAAAAAATTCTAGCAGAAACTCTCCAAAAACTCACAAGTTCAATGGATGCAAGAGTAGAGAAGGTGATATCAAAGGAGGGCTCCTATGTTAACATGGAACTTGTCCTGTTAAGACGTTTTTGATCGAAATAGCTTTGATTTCAGTAAATATGACCCCCTGATGCTGCAATTTCTACAAATGACCATTTACAGTTCTTTACAACCTATAAAATGTTTTAAAAAGCTGTTGTGCTTAATAATGCGGAACAGTGCATTTTGAGGTTTTTATTTAAAAAAAAATTGTCATTATGAAGTTTGTTCAAAAACATTTGAATTATGCTCTAATGGCTGATGACTTGAAAAATTTTCTGACTGTCATTTGCATTAATATTTAGGAAAATCAGAGAAAAATATCATTTGCATAATAATGTGGAATGCGGTGTATTTAAAGCAGATATGGGCCAATATTTCCAGTCAATATAGGCTTATATTAACAATCAATATAGGCTAGTATTTATCGCTGATACAAGTTTATATTTTACAAGCTATGCAAGCTCATTTCCCTTCTCATATATCAGTCATAAATATTGGCAGAAAAATCCTGTCAGCCAATACCACTGTGTAACTTTTAAAGCTAGTATCTACCCATTCTAATATTATGCTGATAACATTGTGCATCCTGAAGCAAAGACGACCTCAAAGAGGAGCCAGGAAGGCCAAATATTGCAGTTTTTCTATTTTGCTCCCCCATTTGCTATTATGTGCGATTATTTGTTACACTGTTATTGAAAGGCACCTCTGAATACACTTTTAAAAAGTCTAAGTACGGGTATGAGAGGAAAACGAGTTATATAAGAATACATCTAGCAACGAAGCAGAATTGCCACAAAGACAGATGGCATTAAGATAACTGATGATAGATATTTTAGTCAAGACTTTGTCTCGTTCTGGTGGCTTTTAAGTGCAGCTAGTAACAGCTAAATCTGCATGATTTTTATCAGTTTGCTTATTTGATTGAGACTTCTAAAAGCCTATTTGTCTTCCAATGAAAGTGCTTCAAGGATTTCCGCCAATTCATTTTGATTCTTTGGCTCTCCATAAGGATTGTTTTTCTACTTACAACCAAAGCCAGCTAAAACATGATTGGTCAGTGATACTCCCACTACAAATGGATCCCAGAATGCTTTGGAAACCAAAATCTTGTCCTTCGCCTACATATCCCACATTAATATTCAGCTATCTGTTCATGGGAACACTGGAGGACCAAAATCTTACACCACTTCTATTTAAATTGGATCTACCAAGTTGAAGCTAACATATCTGGAGAAAAAAACTCTCTCTTCCCGTGCCAGGGCTGACCAACAGTCTAAGAACATGCCTTCATATTCAGGCTCCATATTCAGCAGACTGTCAGTGTGTGGGTTTGTGTGAATCTGAAGTGGGATGAAGCTGGCGGTGAGAGCTTTCACTCAGTTTGCTCAGTAAAGGTTGGAGGCTCTGTCCGAAAAGAGGCGAAGTCACGTTACATGAAGTGTCAACAAGGAATGGAGGAAATGTGGGTTGCTGGAGCAGCTGTTAAAGTCTGAGTATCATCAAACAAGCAGAGTGGAATACTCAATGCTAATCTCAGCCTGGTGCCCTTTAATATCAGACATCTACTCCAAATTTACCTTCAAATTAAAGCCAGGTAATTATGACAGATAGTCAGAGGCCCTATTAACATTTAAAGTCACCATCATCAGTGCCTCTGAGCATATATTAGCACCTAGATAAAAATCAGGTGGGTCAAGGATATTTAAAATGTGACAGCCACTGTCCACAATCATACACCATTAAATTTCCCAAAGGGTTGTCTTGATGCCAGAATTTTAAACTTTGAGATGACATTAGAAAAAAAAACAACAGTATCTACCCATTTTTGTATTCTTCAGTAGAATCAATGAGGTTATTTTAAATAGCTCAATGCAATTAATATTTTGATATATTAAATGAAAAATCACTAGGAAAACAACACCTGGAAACTACATCCTTGAACCCCTGACCAGTCAGACCAGTATCCCTGATATTGTTAGAAGATCTGCCTCCTCTTGTTTCTAATTGGTCATTAAAGGAGAAGCGATATTGATTAGTGAAGGGCTACTCCAAAAGCTGAATTATTTCAAGTGGGAGTGCTGTGAGCACAGCAACAAAACTCAACTCACGCCAAGGGTATTGTTTACATTCAAGACGCTAAGCGCTTAAAACACTAGACTATACTGGCTTTGTATTGATGAGTGCAGAAGGTACACAAAATGATGGCTGTGAACACAGGCCCTTAATCAGAATAACAGCTATACCCACAAATTCCACATACTTCTTATTTGAAGTCTTGCTGCGGTTTTACTCCAAGTGATGGCATGTACCCTCACCCAACTGGAAAGTCTGTTTATGTCCCTTTTAAATGGTGCCACATTTGTGAGGAACATGCATTTGAGGGATGAGCAGCAGAGCTGAGTATGTGGGTTGCACCCATGAAAAATTCGCCAAATCTTCTCTGCCAAACAGCTTTTTCTGCCATTACTATTGAATCTTATTTTGCAATTCCAGTACCCCAAAGGGCTCAAAGTCAGGTGCCTGATAGGCATCAAGTTCCATATAATGGGGATGGCATGTGGAGAAGGTGCAGAGAACGCTATGCTGATTGCTGCACCGATAGTGTAACATCTTTTGGTGGAGGCAGTGTGATGGTGTGGGGCGGCATCTCCCTCACTGGAAAACAGCTTGTCATCATTGGAGACAATCTCAATGCAGAGAGATATCGACATGAGATTCTGCAACCAGTGGCAATCCCATATCCCCACAGTCAGGTATTGTGGGATCAGCTTAGGTGTGCCAGAGTGACCAACGCAACCATGTTGGCTGACCTGCAACAAATGATGGTTGAAGAATGGGATGCCTTTCCACAGCAGTGTGCGACCAGGCTGGTGACCAGCATGAGGAGGAGGTGCCAGGCTGCTGTGGCTGTATATGGTTCTTGTCAAATGAACAGATTGTTAAATTAACAGTATGTCTTGTTTCTTCAGACTTCAATCATGCAATCCACCGAATAAAATGGCAAAATAAGCTGTTTGGCAGAGAAGATTTGGCAAATTTTTCATGGGCACAACTCACATACTCAGCTCTGCTGCTCATCCCACAAATGCATGTTCCTTACAAATGTGGCACTATTTAAAAGGGGAACAAACAGGCTTTCTAATGGTAGAAGATTTACTGCCAAGAAAGAAATCATCTACCAAACACAGATGTCCTTACTTTCTGTGCAAATTTTGATTTTAACGTTGGGGTTAGCATGGACTTCTCACCAGACAGTCAGAACCTTTTGCCTCACGACTCTACTTAAGTCTTTCCATTCTGACAAGACTTTTATTCCACTTATTTATGTCACTGTCGTCTAACCTGAGGAGGGATTTTGCCCCAATGTGAAGAGTCTAAACCCTCACCCTCTACACTTTCTTTACACTCTCCCATCGTGTTGGAGAATTTATCCACTGCTCCTGGCTGCTCAGGGACGCAGCGCTCTATCTGTCATGGCAGGTTCATTCAGCATCCTCAAAGAGCAGCTTCACAGGCCATCAGTGTCATGAAGCTCTCTGCCCTGCACACTCACGGGTGACAAATAACCCCCACCCCCTCGCTGTGTCTCTGATTATTCCCTATTCTCTCAGTCTGGAGATACAAGCCAGCCTTCTCCTGCAGAAAACACAAGACACAGTTGCTTTTTTGTCTTTTTGCATTAATTTCACACGGAGCTTTTGTCATTCATTTTCTTCTTTTGTTGCAGCTTCTGACTCTGCTTGGTGTCAAAAACTCTTTGAGCATACAAATGTAGTCTGCAAACAGAGCAGCCTGTCATGGGTTAACCCAGATTCTCTGCAAGCCAGAGAAGAATGTGTGACATGGCAGAAAAATGTTTAACTATTGATCAGGTTGAGAAAAATAATTATCAATCGAGAGCATTACATGGCGTCCCTCCAGGTACTTCTTACAGTCTGATTAATCAGATGAGATGACAATGGAGCTAATCGATGCTGATGTGAGAGCATGTCGCTGCTCTATCAAGGCCCTTAAAGCCTCGTCTGTGCAGATTTTGCATTAATTTAATCTGACACTCTAAATGAAATATCTTCAGCCGTCATTGATCTCAGAGAAACGCTACCATCATGATCTAACACAGAAGCCAGCCAAGGGCAGGGAAAGAAGTAGTAAAATGAAAGCTGTGACATGAAAGAGGAGGAAGGATGGTAAATGAGGTGAATGGAGAGGAGAAAGGGAAGTTGTTACATCTTACATGAGGAACTGCAGAGAAGTAAGGACAATTACAGACATGGGGACGGATTTTAGAAGAAGAAAAGGGGGAAAAAGAGAGAGCAACAAGGCCGGAGATTGAACTGAAGTATAATCAAAGTGGGACAGAAGAAAGGAAGGAGCAGACTAAATGATAATGGAGAGCTGGATGTAGAGAGCAAAGCTATGAGATGGGGGTCAAGTCCCTCAGGATTCACAGAATCCATCCCAGTCTGATACAGCAGACAGATCACAATCAACCTGGAGGAACTGCACAAGAGAGGTGATGAGGTGTACCTGCATCACTTCAATGCAATTTCGTCACTCTAGATTTGTTGTATAAAGTTTCCGTAAACTGAGAAGTGTGTGACTGAGTTATGAATTGAGATCTTCAGAAAGTTTTTCATCCCTTTTATACTCACCAAATGCCATGTTTTTGTTCAGTGTCGAATGGTTTCGCCCGACTTCCCAGCCATGGTGGTGGACGGGTGGGTATAATCCCAGGCTTCTGCCTCCTGCTCTGATGCAGAGGCAGAGGCATGTACTGACCACAGTGCTCTGTCATGTCAGGGTGCAGACTATGTCCTGGAGTGGTTGTCGTAGTGTCATTTGACTAGTAAAGCAGAAACTATTAAATTCCACATACTCTGTCTGCCTAGTAATTTGTATACAAATCAATCCCTTTCTAGTCAAGTTTGCATTTCCACAATATGCGCTCTAGTCTGTCTCCAGCTCGTGCCAGAATCTCCACTCCACTTGAGATGTGTCCTGACACACTAGCTAGATTGTTTCATATACCCACTGCACTGGATGTATTTCAGAGTCATCTGTAAAATCTCCCATAGAAAACATTCGGGAAGGGCAGGACTTTCAAAAAATTCACAGAATTATCACTGGACCAACTTTCTTTCTGTCAGATTCATTAAAGGCCAATCAGAGCATTGAGAAAAATTAGGCAGCATGTGCAGCTCCAGTGGTAACCTGAGTAAGTTGCTGTTGTAGTTTTTGAATGGGGGAGTGTGTTGGTGGATGAAACTCATGCGCCAAGAAAGGCTTTCAGTGTGGTTCTTCGCTCCTTTATCAATAAAAGAAATGCTGCACACATTCGATTAAAAACTGTGGCTAAAGCTACATCTGAGTTAAAAGCTTCAACGGGAGCGGCCCTTGCAATCGGCTTGCAACACAACCGAACCCCACACATAACTATTGCTTACTCACACTGAAGCAAGTCAGGAGGATAGGACATGTAGCTAACGGAACTAAAGCTAAACTCACAACGCAGCTATGTGCGCTATATGGTAGATATATTATCTACATAGCTCAGTTAGCTTTAGCTACACTTGCTAAAGCTCATGTTGCAGAAATTAGCTATAGATCATGGCACTATGTAGCTAACGGAGCTTGGTAGCTAATGTAGCAAAAGCTAACCTCTCAAAGTAGCTATGTAAGCCACATATTGGTGTTATCTGCGTAACTAAGTTTAGACAAGGTAGCTACATAGCCAACGTACCTATGTAACAAGTGTAGCTAATTTGAAGCCCTAAAAGTAGCTATGTAAAAAAAGTAGGTCATCTAGATATTTATGTTGGCTTTAGCTGTGTTCGCTAAAGTTCACATTGCTGAAATTAGCTATAGATCATGGGGCTATGTAGCTAGCGGAGCTCAGTAGCTAATGTAGCAAACTATAACCTCTCAAAGTAGTTACATAAGCCACGTATCTACATTATTTGCATAACTAAGTTAGTGGCAGCTACGTTTGCCAAAGCTAATTTAGCTAAGGCTTACTTGGCTATAGATACCGTAGCTACATAGCCAACATAGCTATGTTGCAAGTGTAGCTAAATCTAAGCCCAAAAAGCACCTATGTAAACTAAGTAGGCATGCCATCTAGGTATTTATTTTAGCTTTAGCTATGTTTGCTAAAGCTCACATTGCTAAAGCTATCTTAGCTGCATAGGCTCATTTTGTAACATTGATCACATAGCTAGTGTAGCTATGTTAGCTTAAGCTAAAGCTAACAAAACTAAAGCGATTTAGCGAGACATAATTTACTCCCAGATTAGACCTCTGACCTCTGACCTTTACATCTGTTTCTTATGTTTCTTATTCTGTAGCCTTATGTTTGCTATGTGGTTATTTCATGAATGTAACTTTCAGACTTATGAAAGAAGTAGAATTTAAACATTTTATATAAAACTGGAAATAACTAATACCAACAAATTACGGCACTACCTTTCTGAGATCTACAGTGTCTCAGAAATGTGTGTTCTGCAGCCAGACCCATCTAAATTTTTGCTGGAGTGGAGTTAGAAATGTTACAGATATGCATCAATAAATGTGCTAAAAATGTCTGACTGGACCAGTACAACCAGGATGAAACCACCTAACTTGACAACCTAAGAACCTTTACAGGAGCAATTTTAACTCCTGATGTAATTTTCTGTTTCAATGTAAATATATCTGCTGCATGCCTTCAGTTTTCAGGGAATCTGCTCTCTCAGTTATGTGCTATTGATCTATTTCAGGAGTTTCACTAATGGGATACGTCTAGTGCACTCCAACTGAAGTGCTGCCCCAAATTTTAGCTTCCTTTTTCTTTTGCATCTGAGAAGTGAAATGTTTAAATTGCAAGCTTGTATCTTCATTCCTTTACCTTACAAACACATTCTTCTACAAAAGCATTTTTGATCCGACAAAAGAGGCAAAGTTTTAAAACGTCAAAAGCTGCCTAAACACACACTTTAGCTGCGTTTCTGCTGCAGAGACTTTCCCTAGGGAGTGGAGACACTTTGGGATTTTCTGTGCATTTCTGCAGCATGGACCAGAGTAGATCAAGAATCTCTTAGACTTAAAATTAAATCAACTAAAAAATATCCCTGCAAAGTGGAACATACACAGATTTCAGGGTGGGGGGTTAGGGTTAGGGAAGATTTTATTTCAGAAGTGGTTCTTATTTTTTCAGGTATAGTAGAAGAGATCCTGGTACATGAACTTTGTGGACCTTGGGTGGAAACATTCCCATTTTATAAACTTGCAAATGTTGGTCCATCCCACGACTTTTACTTTTCAATAACCTATTCTCTGAGTTGCTTGGAGTGTTCTTTTGTCTTCATGGTGTAATGGTAGCCAGGAATACTGATCAACCACTGAATGGACCTTCCAGATACAGGTGTCTTTATACTACAATCAATTGAGAGACATTCACTGCACTCAGGTGATCTCCATTTCACTAACTGTCAGACTGCTAGCACCTGGAGTCACTTTAAAGGGGTGAATATTTATCCAATCACTTTTTTTACTTTACATATTTTTATCTTATTAACATAACTGTGGAAATCTTTTTTTTAGTTTGACATTAAAGAGATTTTTTTGTAGTTTTCTTTGTCAAAAAGCCTTATTATATTGAGCAGGATTGATTTATAAAATCAATAGAAGGGTAAAACATCCAAGGAGGTGAATACTTTTTATATGCACTGTGTCTGCAGAAACACTGAAGTCAGTGCCAGAAAAGTGTTGAGGTTCAACACTCAGCCTAAATGCTGTGATGGCAATTTCAGAAAGTAACTGTCTGAAAGCTGAATCATTACTACCAGAACTCAGAAAACAGGAAAACAAAATAACAGATGAAAAGCCCAAAAAGCCAGAGAAATATAGAAGATGATCAAAGCCAAAACCACATCCAAACAGATCTGAGGCAAAGTGGAGACAGAAACCAGAGCTCGTAATGTGACATGAAACCCAAAAAAGCCAATAAAGAAGGACTATTCAGCTCCAAGCTGAGGACTCGGATTTATAATGTTACAAATGGTTGTGTTTAAGCCAGATCATTGAGCAAAACCAAATTAATTAAAAACCAATCAGCTTTAAAGAGAACAATTATGGGGAAAATGCTCAACTGTGGGAAAGAATGAGTCCAAGTGTAGTCATACGTGTTTGTGCTCTGCCATGAAAAACAGCGTAAACATCTTCAATGCTGCACCCATTTGACTATTCTTTTTTACAGAGAAATGGAGGCTACCGCTAACTGCAAGCATGAGAAAACTTGAGCTGAACAGATAAATGCAAAAAAGCAGTGCTAGATTTTCATGTCAGAGTGGTGGTGACTTTTCAGGGTCTTTAAAGATTAAATCCACTGTGTTAAATCTGATAATAAGCATCTTTCTGCCTATTTTTTATCTATTTCCAATCATGTGCTTTGGCTTTCTTCACTTGGTAGCGCCATATTTGTTGAAGGCAATGTTTACATGCAAATGCATTGTGGGAGGGGCAGTCCTCCGATTGCAAGATGTTGCGTCTCTACTGCTTAAAGGAATGGCACAAATGAATCTAACTGCAAAAAACCGCATGGACTTTGTTGTGTATGTAGACATTTTGAAAACCGTTAGTCACAGAATATTTATTTTTTCACTGTTTTGTCCCCAAGAGATGGAAGAACAAGTCTGTGCAAAGAAAATGCATAGTCACTATTGTTTACTGTGTGTTATCAATAAAATCTTTGAGTGCCATAGCTTTGAGTCCTATAACTTTTCAAAATTCGAGTGAAATTATTGTAGTAGATATATTCTTAAAGCCCAGGTTGTCCTGAAAAAAAGGATGTTTAGAGCTTAAAAAAATAGCTGTGAGCTCTAAGGGTGAAAGTCAACTCATCAAACTATTCATATATACAGTATTCCTCTAAATCTCAAGCTGCTCATAGAACACAGACTTGATTCATCTGAACGTGGCAGAGCTCAAAGGAAGCGCTAACACACTGGACACAAAAACAAAACACCACCGCCCCGCTTACAGCCCGGCCTGACTTGGCAGTCACACAGCCTACCTGCTGGTCTTCAGTGCGAGCCTCACCGGAGCTAATGACTTCTCTTGGGTTCAACAAAGTGCTTACTAAGGCTACTTCATTCATCCGGCCAGACTACATCCACCCCCAACACGGCTGCAGAGCTCTGGCACGCCACCACGCCTGCACGCTGGGTCTGATAGTGAGCTCGGCTTAGACAAATCTCTCTGGTGAGGTTATTAGTCTCCTCCCTGGGGATGAAATTCAATTCTGCTGCTTCTGGTTGACTGAGTGAGTGAGTGAGTAAGTGAGTGAGAGGGTTAACACTATGAATGGGCCCACGGCCAGATCCAACCTCAGACTGGTCCTGTGGGAGGAGACACAGATGCCGCAGCATCTCACTTGTTACACCGTCAAGGAAATAATTGGTGTGCCTGACTTGGGCGTGTAATTCAATTAGGGCAATAAAGAAGCCGTTATTATTCTCTGGAAGAACTACAAAGAGAGCTGGAGCTTCTTCAGCCAGTAAAATCAATAGAAGAAATGAGAAAATTCACTATTTCCCAAGAGTCTTCCTTAATCTAATGATGCTTCATTCACCTTCTAAGGGAATTTCAAACCAAATTTACACACAATGTATTAAAGAAGTTTACTATCTGATTACCATGGATACTTCTATGAGAGGTTTCTTATCACATCCTTGAGATAAAAATCGATGCTGTGAGCAGGTGAATCTATTATTGAAAACGTTCCTGGCGTTCATAGGAGCAGCCTGTGAGTGATACTAAATAGATCAGGATGAGTCTTAATCCAAGTCTGAGTCTCATAAAGAGCAGACCTCAGACAACGGTGCCCCCACCCTCGAGGTAATATTTCAATAATATAAATGATAAAACCACGGGTGCGTTGTCCGCCTGGAGCTGGAGGTATCATCCAGGCGCTGTAAAGGGAGCAGAGGGCGATGTGATGGATGGAAGCGGCCATGCTGTCTGGAGGTCTGCGGCCTCACATAAAGTTTGTCATTGTAGAGGAAATACATAGAAGAGATACAGCTGGATAGTAGCAGTGTAGCACAGGAGAGAGTAAAATCCTCTTTGAATCATGCTGCAGCAGCTTTACAGCAGATCTTAATACAAGTAGGGCTGGGAGATATATCCAGTTTTTAAGATGAATCGATCTATCTTCACACAAGATGATGGGAAACTATCATTTTATTGATTTTATTCAATTAATAGCGTTTTCAAAAATAAAGAAGCACCAATGTGTGTTTGATATAACAAAAATAAAAGCCTTAGACACCAAGTATTGGGATTTTTCCAGATTTTAATCACTTAAATTGCCAAGAAACTACTGAATTGCGTAAATAGAATGGCAGCATTTTGAAAGACGCGTGCAACCAGCAAAGACCAAGGAAAAAAACTTTTCTTCTCACTGTCTGAGTTGCATAAACATGTTGTCAACATTTCGGAGAAAGAAGCAAAGAAAACGTTTGCTTTTTTCTATCTTAATTGCACAAACATGCTGGAAAAATTTGAAAGTATTGGTAAGGCAAACCCTTCACTTGTCACTTGTCTAAATTGCACAAATGTGTTGGCAACATTTAGAAAAGTGGCAAGGAGTAAGGGATGCTTATTGTCATCAAAATAGCAACAAAATCTGGCATTTTTTTTAATTTAACTGATAAAGAAACAGAAACCTCTGCTTCTTGATATCATAATTGCACAAATATGTTGGCAACATTTGGAAAATTTGATAGAAGTGGCATAAAGCAGGTAGAATTTTTGCTGCTTCTTGCCAAAAGTGCTCAGATATGTTGGCAACATTTTGAAAGGGGAGTAGCCACTGACAGGGAGCAAGAGAGAACTTTGCTTCTTGCTGTCCAAACAGCACCAATTTGTGTTGGCAACAATTGGAAAATGTGACACAAAACGAAGGAAATTTTTGATGCTTGCTGTCAAAATTGCTCAAATATGTTGGCAGTATTTGGAATGTAGGTGGAACTACAAGTTGCCAGAAAGACTTTTTATTCTTACTGTTAAAATTGCACAAATATGTTGGCAACATTTGGAAAAGTGGGTGTGACTCTCAAGGACCAAGGGACTGTTTTGCTCTCTGCCATCAAAACTGCAAAAAACATGTTGGCAATATTTTGAGAAATGGTACATGTGAGAAGAAACTGAAACCTCTGCTTCTTGCAATCAAAATTGCAAAAATAAATTGACAAAATATGAAAAGAGGAGTTGGCACTGACAAGGAGTGGAGAGACCTTTAGTTCTTGCCACCCATTGCATAAATATGTTGGCCACATTTGGAAAATTTGATAGAAGTGGCATGAAGCTGGTAAAATTTTTGCTGTTTCCTGCCAAAATTGCTCTAACATGTTGGCAACATTTGGAAAAGTGGGTTGAACAGGTCATTTCCCAGCGAGACCTTTGATTCTCCTTGTTTAAATCGCTCATGTTGGCAAAAATTGGAAAAGTGGATGGAAATGGAAAGGACCAAGAGATGCATCTTGCCATCAAAGTTTCAAAAAACATGTTGGAAATATTTAGAGAAGTGGAACTGGTAAAAAGAATCAAAATATCAAAATTGCACAAATGTGTAGGCAACATTTGAAAAGATGGCTGGGCACTGACAAAAAGCAAGAGAGACTTTTGTCTTGTGCCATCCAAATTGCTCAAATATGTTGGCAGTATTTAGAAAGTAGGTGGAACTACAAGTTAGCAGAAAGACTTTTTATTCTTACTGTTAAAATTGCACAAATATGTTGGCAACGTTTGGAAAATCTGATAAAACTGGCATAAAATGGGGAAATTTTCACTGCTTGCCATTATAATTGCTCAGATATGTTCACAGTATTTGGAATAGTAGGTGGAGTTGCGAGAAAGATCTTTGATTCTCACTGTTTAAATTGCAGAAATATGTTGGCAACATTTTGAAAACAGGATGGAACTAGCAAGGACCATGGGAAACTTTTAAGAAGACCATCAGAAATGCACAAATATGATGGCAACTTTTGGAAAAGGGGGCTGAACCAGTGTAGAGCAGGGGAAATATTCTCTCGTTTCTATTTAAATTGCATAAAAACGTTGACAGCATTTGAAAACTTGGATGAAATTGATGAGGAGCATTAGAGACCTTCCCTTCTCACTTGGGCAATTATACTGGCAATATTGGGAAAAGTGTTGCCCCCTTTCCTTGTCAGTTTCACCCACTTTTCAAAAGTTGTCAACATATTTGTGCAATATAGAAATTGCTCTGTCTCTTTCTTGGTAAAATATACAACTAAAGATCATGTTAAACTGTACTTTTAAAACCACTGACCAAAGAAATATTTGGATTGTATCATGTTGAAACACAAGGTATTCAATAATATAAAATGTCATTTAAAATACAGAGCTGTGATTTTGTCCCATATTGCCCAGCCCTAACCAACAGGATGGTAGCTTTTGAGAGAGTCAAATCTTATTTGAATCAGTTTACTGCAGCTCATAGTGCAAGTAGTTGTAACACCAGTTTGCAGCTCAGATTGCAGGTTCAAACTTAAAAGTTTGATGTAAATTAGGCTTTTGGAGGGAGTCATAATTTAACAACTTACAACATGCATAGAAGAGTACATTTCACTCACTTTTCCATGCATCACTTATCTACCTTGCAAATCTGTCTGCACCTTGCAGAAGTGCTCTCTACATTTACAACCTAAGAACCAAACAGAAACGCTCTTTTCAAGCTGGTGCTTCTCATCTACAACTGCCTATGCTATCTTTTGTAGCATCTCTGAGCTCTTTACGACCCAGCAACACAACACCAAGTGACAAAATCCCACGTTTCTCGCAGCAAATTGAAGCTAAATTGTCCTACCTGGTGTGTAGCAGCTGAAGAGGGGAGGCTCTCCTATCTCTCGTTTTCACGGCAGATCTTTATTCACACAAGGCGAGATTTTACAGGAAGCACCGCACCGGAAAAAGCAGTTGTATGTCCTTTTAGAGGTGTTCCTCGAAGGTGGTGAGAGGACGGATGTCAACCCGGGTGCGTAGAGGAGAAGCAGCCCCGCTCAGGCTGAGAGAAAGCGGAGGAGAGCTGCAGACCAGCCCGTGTGAGCGCTCAGCGGGAGAGTGCAGCTGCTCCGGCGGGCACCAGGGGGCAGTGTAGCTCACTAAATCTATGATAGAGGTGGAGAGCTGTGGGGAGGATGCTCCTGGTGGTGTTTGTAATGCCTGGAAACAAGAAAACAAACTCACTGGGGGTCCCTGAGAGATACCATTTTATCTCAAAGAAAAAGTCACTGAACCTGCCTTCTATCATTTCTTCTCAGGGTGAGTCTGTATCTTTCATAAGCTGGATTCTGCATTGATGCCTCAGTGCCTTTTAAGCCTCATATCCAACAATTTCTTTGAAAAACTTTAAGTTTCATGTGGTATTTTATGTCAGAAATAAGCCCTCTCTTTGCTGTAAAAGATGCATTGCAGCCGCTTTTATCCCTCCATGACCAAGGCTGCGCATAAGGGGGGATAAAGGGGAGAGCTTTCTGGGGCGGTCAGCAAAATCATGGTCCATTGTAAAGTTTATCTGGGATAATAACCACTTTTATCAAAGTAATAAAATGATTTTCTTTTTTGTTTATGTTTTATTTTATTTATCTAACTCTGAGGGGAAAAATGCGAAATAATTGCAAAAAGACAAAAATGGCAAAAAGGATAAAACGTGGCAAAAGTGGTGGAAAAAAAGTGGTGGAAAGTGGTAACAGAGTGGCCAAAATGGGATAGAAGCTGCACAAAGAGGATAAGAAAGACAGAACAGGGGCAAAATTGGGTGGAAAAATGTTGAAAAGCGGTTAAAAAGTGGCAAAATGGGTTAAAAGTGGCATAAGATGTGGCATAAACTGGCAGAAAGAGTACTGAAAAGGGGTTAAAATGTGGTACAAATAAATCATTTGAATATCCCAGTGGTGGCAGCTCTAACATGGAATCTAGCACCAATGCTCCTGATCCAACACACATTATCAATAAATCACAACTGGGGAGGGCCTGTTCTCTGAGTTGTATTCAATGGAGCATTGAGGTGCAGAGAACATTTGAAGTCCCTCATTAATCATTGTTTTTATTTTAATCCAACTGTGATTTAATCAGGAAAATATTTTTTTAGGTGTGCTGGTTGAGACAGGCAGCAGCACAGTTAAAGTTTCCAGTGTATGCCACATTTTTGCGGTGGGAAAATGAGGCAAAGATATATCATTAAAGAACTTTTCCCACTTTTAATGTGACCCATAACATGTACAACTCAATTGAAAAAACAACCAGTATCTTTTAATAAGACACAAAATGCAAAAAACTAGTTGCATAAATGCACACACCGTGTGTCTAATACTTTATATAAGCATTTTCAGTGCAAAAGTGCTGAAAATCTGTCAGATTATGAGATCTCTACACAACCCTCTTCAGGTCACTTTGCATTTTTTTTAGCAGGATCCATGTCTGGACTCTGGTAAGCTAGTCCAAAAAGTAAATCTTCTTGATGAAACCATTATCTGTAGACTCAGAGGAATGCTTTGGGTAATTGTCATGCTGAAAGATGAAAACTGTCCCTTCAACCTCAACTTTTAGCAGATACTTGATGGTTTTGTGCCAAAATTGATTTATTCACTCCATCTTAATTAAGACTCAGGCTCAAGCTTCAGAATAAAGATCTTATCCGCAGAGGGATCAGCAAATTTAAACACCCTTTTCCCCAGTCCAAATCTGACCTTTGGAAAAGATGAGGTAAAGATCCTAAGAGTTTAAGTTCTAAGCCAGAAGAGGAAGTAGACTGAGATTAGCTGTGTGACAATGAAAATGTCGGTTTTTAAGTCTATGTGCTGACAAAGAAGACCATCTGACACCTTCAACCAACAAAAAGTGATGAGTAAGAGCTCTAAAAATTTGCAAAGAAGCATCCCCACGGCATGATGCTGCCACACCCATGCTCCACAGTGAGGATGGTGTGTTTGTGGTGATGTGCAGTGTTTGCTGATGATTGTCTGATGGCCAAAAGGCACAAAATTTAATTAAAAAAAGATTTTCAAACAGAATCAGAAAGCTTCCACATAAAGTTTGAGGATTTTTACAATCATCACACAAAGGAAATTGTAAATTGTAAGATCTGGTTGACAGACAGTGAGCTCCCTCTCTCTCCTCCTCTAACACCTGTCTCTCTCGCCCTCTGGTCTCTGTTGTCCTGACTAAATCAAACCACTCGAGTTAGCAGTCAGAGTGGTCACTGATGATTCCTGCCTCACTAAACACTCTGATGACTGAGGGTGCTAATGGGTGCTCTGAGAGTGTGGAGGTAATTAGCGCTCTATCATAATCATGCATGTGTGTGATTTCTTTAGTTCTGTTAATGGAAAGTTTCCTGATTGCCTGGCAACTGTCGCTGTCATGTTTTCGTCTACAAATCAGCAACCTTCTTTTGTTTCCATAAACCAATCAGTTTGGACCATTGTTTCTCAAAGATTATGAATGAATAAAGCAGGAAATATCTGTTTGTCTATACAGTACCAGTACCTTAGAAATGTTTTTGTATCCATCCCCTGACTTATACTTTTCAGTAGCCTTTTCACTGAGTTGCTTGGAGTGTTCTTTTGTCTTCATTGTGTAATGGTAGCGAGGAATACTGCTCAGCCAGTGACTGGATCTTCCACACATGGGTGTCTTCATACTACAAACACTATGTTATCATGTCAGCGCAAGAATCCCACGTATTGTATCTTTAAGTGCAAAACTAGACATGTGTGGTACGTCCTTGAGGAAAACCAGCGTTATATTTGTGGCACAGATGCATGCAGCAAATGAACCAAACCCCCACCACATGACAGATGACATATTTACACATTTAACATATTTAGGAAAAAACAACAGTATAAAATGACGACCTTATCTGTCACAGATGAGCTGTTGTACCATCTGCCAACAATAAAGCTTCACAAAGAGGAACTGAAGGTCAGGGTAATAGACTGAGACGAATCCAACATACATACATCAATAAAAACATGCAACTAGGACAGAAATCCTGTAGAAGCACTTACACACTGTTTGAGTGTCATTATTTGAATTACTGCCTTTAAGGAGGGGGAAATGAAGATTATGGCATTTAAATGTTTAATGATGGACTGATTTGTGTTCCTGTTCCTTCTGTGTCCCTGAGTTTGATTGGTAGTATTATAAAAATGTACAATTATGAAATATTAATGAGGGAATTAAGTTTTATTCTTTCACTTTCCACCCAAAGATGCAGGTATTTTGAGTTCATTAGCAATGCAGTTGATGCCTTTCATGTCTGTCTCCCCATATTTTTAATGAACGTTCATTAACTGACATTTAAATAACATCAGTAGGTTGAAGACAGCCGTGTTCCCCAGCTTGGCAGCGACGTGCGAGTTGATACAGCTTGTGCTATACTTGTGCTGGCTGTTTAATCATGTAGGCGCTCACTGGCTCAGCAGATAGAGAGGCATGCCAAGTCCTTCACCTTCTCGTCCTCCTCTTCTTCCTCCTACACCACCTCTCTTGGCGCTCCCACTGCATGGAGCATCAGGAAGATTTAAACCACATCATACTATCTTAGGAAAACTGGAGCATTTCAGTGGGCCAACAAGATTTGTTTAACTTGATCTCTAGTGATAATGTCAGATGACCATAACCTCTGCATTATCCCTGGGGTATGTTATATTGAGTTTAGCACTCAGCAACATGGAAACAATTAAAATGGCAAGTCAATAATCATCACTGATGTGAGGTGAACATGCAAATCCTTTAGAGCACATGAGGACAAGATGGAGGGAGCCGAAAAGTCCACTTGTTATGGTGGTTAGGGTGAATGGTCACAACAACACAGGACTTAATGTGGCACATACAGGAATGAACCTAACCTCCATAGTTTTATTTATTATAACCTTAAATTTGGCCTTTTAAAGCTTTATTAGATGCAAAACCAAAACCACATACTTTTTATGTCCATAACATAATATGATCAAACATTATTACATAACATGACATAACATGACATCAGAAAAATCTAAACTGACCTAACCTAACATAAAAAATCTAAATAGCATAACATTTTAAAAAACACAACATAATATCGCTTAAATATAACAGTATTTATATATACCATTATAATGAAGGACAACATAATATAGCACCGTGAGCATGGCATGTTTTAGCATGACATGTTTCAGCATGGAATGTCATAGGTTGGCATAAATTAGCATGACATGTTGAAGTGTGGCATGGTTTAGCATTGGTATGTTTTAGCATGACATGGTTTGGGGTGGTATTTTTAGGCATGGCATGTTTTAGCATGACATTTTTCAGCATGGCATGGTTTAGCATCGCATGGCTTAGCATGGCATTTTTCAGCATGGCATTCCTCAGCATGGCATGCTTTTGCACGGCATGGTTTAGCAGGGCAAGTTTTAGCATGGTATGGTTTAGCATGGCATGTTTTAGCACAGCATGGTTTAGCTTGGCATGTTAGCATGGCGTGTTTCAGCATGGCATATTTTAGCATTGCATGTTTTAGCATGACATGCTAAAACAGACACTGAAGCAAGGCCCATGCCCACAGGTGCTGACAGTCAGGTGCCAATCATGCTCTGTTTGGACTTTAACATCACACAGTCCTTCGTCATGTACAAATCCTTGACTTTGAGTTATTTCTTTTTGATTTATTGTCTATAAATTCTTTAATGTTGTTTCCCTCTCTTCCTAAGCAGCATGTGGCAGAGTAACACCCTGTTTATTGGTTAACTGCGTCACTTTTACAGACTGCTGAGCAGGTATGAGGCTCAGATTTAAACCCATAAATCCTGCAGCATGTTGTCCTGCATTTTAATGAAGCCTAATGTAGGTTGAATGCTTCTGCCCTTGCTTCCTGTGTTGTTTTTTGGTCTTTTGTCTTTTGTTTTCCAGTTTCATGTATACAAGGACTTTCATATTGATCAGAGAACAGAGAACCCTGAGGAGCAATCAAAAGACAAGGAAAACATTGGCACATTTGTAAGCTTTGGAGGCCTTCCAAGGCATTAAAGCAACATTTTAAAGATATAAAACATAACACTAGTGGTAAAGATTAAACAACACTTTTTCTCTTTGATAGCTGAAGACTGAAGGTCGTAGGTTGCAGGCAGCTCCGGTGCCTCTTACTCCCAGAGGGTTTTACTGTCCTTGGGGATAAATGCTAAAGGAGGTCTCTACCATAAGTAACCTGACGCTCCCAAAAAGCCTCTGGGACTCACTCCATGATTCATCCACAGCCCTGAGAGCCATGGCACTGATGATTTGATCTGCCTTTTATCATTAGAGGTCATGTATAACAGGATCTAGGTCTGGCTGTGTTAAGTATGCCCATTGTGTGACCTTTATTTGCTGCCTCTATCCATGGTTACGTACGAAATAACACTCTCATTCCCTACTCCCTATTTCTTTAATAATGAACTATCACGGCTGACTAATTTGTGTTAAAGGAGCTCCAACTAATAACTGAGAGCATAAATGAGCGTAAGGTCAACATATCTGTTTTATTAATCCTTTTTTTATGACTGATGTTTTGTAGTATTTTAAGATTCTGGATTTTTGTGAGCTTAAAGCTGTAAACATCAACAAAAAAAAAGAAAAAAATCACAAAATATTTCGCTTTGTAACGCTTCTGAATCTTGAATATATGGAAGTAGCAGGTTGCGGTTAAGCTCAGTGGTTAGAGCTGGTGCCAAATACAGAGGCTATAGTCTTCCACACACTGGTCATGGGATTGATTCTTGGTCTTAGCAATGTTTGATGCATGTCTTTACCGCTCTCCCAGTTTTTCCTGTCTCTCTTCAGCTGTCCTTTCAGAATAAGGGCAAAAGAGCTTTCATGGTCTTTTACAATATTCTTTATTTTAAATTCCTATCACGTTTATGTATCTGGACTTTGAACCTTTGTGTGAGGCTCTTGGCCACTAGATGGACCTGAAATGAATACTGTTGATGCCATGAGCTTCTTTGTTCATTAAAGCTCTCTTTTGCATAGCACACACTTTTTTGGAGTGATGTATTTTTGGACATTTTTTTGCATGTACTACACACAACACTGTTAGACTGCAATGTAGCTCTGTATGTTAAAACTAGCTACGAAGTTAATGTTACTAAATAAGGCAATGTAGCTAAGTTAGCTTTAGCAACATGAGCTTTAGCAGACATAGCTAAGGCTAATGTAGTTATATAGGTAATGTACCTATGTAAAGCTGCTTTGTGAGCTTAGCTTAAGCGACATTAGTTGTTATCTTTGGCTAAATTAGCTTCAGCAACATAAGTTATAGCAATAGCTAACTTAGCAGCACAAATAAAGATCTGAGCTTACGTAGCTGCCTAGTGAGCTTTGCTTTAGCTCCATTAGCCTCGTAGCTACATTAACTAAGAGCTATGTTGTTAAGTTAAAATGTTTTGTTAAAGAGGGGGCTTTTTACCTGTAAAAGGACTGTTAACTGTTTATGAAACATTTTGCAATCAGGATTTACAGGTCAAGTTTTAATTTGTTTTTTTAACTGTTAGCTTAAATGTAACCAGATCCTTAAATAGAAGTTTAATCTGATTTTATTTTGAAAGTTCTGTATGCATTTCCATTTAAACAACAGTGTCTTGGATGAACGGTCTCAGAACAGAAATACATGGTTTAACTTTTGAAATTAGATCAGATTGAATTTCCATTTAAGACTAGTGTTAAGCTAACAGTGCAGATATCCAAAGTTAAAGGTCAAAAACCTGATCTGCAAAACCTGACTACAAAATGTTTCATTAAGCCGAGTAAACAGTCTGCTTACAGAAGAAGTATTTTCTTGTTGTTATCATTCTAACCCAGCTCCGTTAGCTGCTTAAGCTACATAGATAACGGAGCTACGTAGCAACATAGCTAATGAAGCTAAAGTGAAGCTCACAAAGCAGCTATGTAAGCTATGTATCTATTATCTGTGTAGCTAAGCTAGCTTCAGCTACATTTGCTAAAGCTTATGTTGCTAAAGCTAACTGATCCATAGTAAACAGAGCTACATAGCTAAATCTCATGTATGTAAGGTACGTAGGTACATTATCTATATACATTATCTACATTCTTTTTAGCTACATCTGCAAAAGCTCATCTTGCTAAAACGAACTTAGCTACACTGGCTTACTATGTCGTTAACTAGTTTGTGTTACTGCTTCTAAAATGGGTTTATACGTACTTTTATCCCAGAGTAGACCTCTGATTTGTTTCTGTGTTTTATTTAGGACATTTTTTCAAGTCTGTAATGTTTGCAATGTGGTTATTTCACATATATAACGGCCAGACTTTGTTCATGAATAAAGTTCAATAAGAATAAATTAAAAAATAAACTATGGTGGTTCCTTTCTGAGACATATTGTGTCTCAGATGACGGTCTTTGAGAGTGGCCATCAGAAATATATGGTCTGTGGCCAGATCTCACTCATCCATCACTGAACTGACGTGTGAACTCAAAGTGCAAGCCAAATTTTAAACTGAATAAACAATTATCAATCGTATTCAAGTAGCTTAAAATAAAATGTTCTTTTTTCCTCTAGAGGCAAGAATAGAATTTTATTATGTAGCTTCATATTTAATATGCAATATACATGTTTTTCTTCAGTGGAGTTGTCAATTCAGTGTGATCTCTTGATTTCTTTAGCTGCTGGCCAGAGTAATTCAGGGAATTTCATGTTTCTTCTGAACATTTAAATGCAGCGGACAGACTGGAGTAATCGCTGTTAGGCTCCCAAATCTACTTTCCCTACTCTAACCCATTATCATTTAATAGACTGCTCCCAAACTGCTTCTTCAAGGCGTTATCTCCTCAGCTCTCCCTGAGATAAATCACTGAGTCTCGTATGCTTTAGAGCACCTATGGAGTACGCACAGGTCACCTGGAAACTCACAGCTCATGCAAATGAAGTCATAGGAATACTGAGGTGATATCTGCGGGATGGAAATGAGAGAGGACGCATTCCTGTGGCACAATGTTAGTCTATATGTGTCTGGGCATTCAATAATCAAATCAGTGTTAAGTTGTAGATGTGTGGATTGTAATTACACCATTGCCATGCCATTATTGTCACCAGTGGACGTGGGGCCTGTAAAAAGACTGCACTTTGGCTGCAAACTGAGCTGTGAAGGACTGATAAGTCAACTCTGTATGCAACAGTAAGCTGTGTACAAAGTTATCAAACTTCTCAGAAATTGCAAGCAGTTGTCAGCTGTTATTGTGCTGAATAACAAGAAGAAATGTCTACATTTCTAAAGCTTGGAGCACTTTCAGGACTTACAATCACAGTAAAAAACACAACATTTCTCCTGTGTGGCTTAATTTATTTCTAGTTGGTTTCTTGCCTTAATGAATTTGTGTTGACCTTTACATAGTTCTCATCTGTTCCCACACAAAAATAAACCCTAACCAGCACTTTTTTAATCAAAATTCTGAGAGTAATTTCATCACATCCTCTCCTCTCTCCATCCTCCTGTTGGTGCTCAGTGTCAGTATCAATACAGCCGGAGGACAGACGATAGGAAGATGTAAAAATCTCCTGATACTGTCACACTTCTCTCCTTCTCTACATGCAAACACAAACCCATCTGCCTTACTGCTCCTGCTTTGTTTCTGTGCCCTCAGGTTGCAACGTGTGACAGCTGCCACAAGCTTCAAAATTAAAGTGGTCCTTTTATATTGTAATTACTGATCAGAGAAGTTACAAAATCATTGTACAAAGCAGTTTTATCCATACTATGTGTACTTTTAGTGCTAAATTCAGGTTGAAATAAGCATAAAACATTACGCCATACAGTTTGCAACAGAGCAATGAAATGAGTTACATTTGAAAGTAATATCCAAAACTGCTCATCATCTTTAACCTGAAGCTTTTGGTCATCATTTATATTTATTCATCATCTTAGTTAGGTTTAGTAGTTAGGGTTTATAATGCCTGTTATTACTTTAATGGTTTTGTTTGGTAAGCTACTTGAATCTTCTCACTCAACATTTCAGTTTGGTCTAAATTAGATAACTATGCTGCTCGACAGTGCCTATAAAAATTACTCAGCCCCTTGGATGTTTTACCCTTTTACAAATGCTGTAAATCAATCATGGTCCATATAATTTGGCTGTTCTGACAAAAACAAATACAAAAAAATACTCTTTAATGTCAGAGTGAAAATCGATTCTGTTCAGAGCTGTAGTTCATGGTTTTGGAAAACCTTGAAAAAGTGCAGCTGTGACTGCTTTGTCATGATTTATCTCTGTGTTTCCTTTTGGGAGTAGGATGCTGCTAAGATTAATAAAGCGGTCCATATTTTCCACATGGATCTTGCTGACTGCAATTAAGGCTGGACTGTAAAATTTTAATATCAAGAGCCAGATCAAGCTGCTTGAATGTCTTTGTAAAAGTATCACAAGTGCACTGCAGATCCCCTCTGAATGGGAGACAAATGTGGTGTAGTCAGCATTATGTACCTCAGTAATGGAAACAGTATGCCAACCCTAAATCTGTTAATGTTCCCCAGTGTTGTTGACTTCAACAACAATGTTGAAGCAGCAATGACACAACCCTGCTTGACTCCAGTGTCAATCCAAGAGGGTTCTGTTACCTCTCCAACATTGCTGGGGATGAGATGTTGTCATGCAGCAGTCTCAGTATTTAGATATACACTTAAATCTGGTTTCATAGCCACATTGTCTGTTTTGCCATCGCACAGAGGGAAAAAGTCTTTGTAAAGTTCATAACCATGCCAACTAGAGATGCAATAGTTCAGCTCTCAGCTTATGCTATCGTCTATGGTTGTGAATTATAGACACAGCCCCTGACTCCTCACGCTCACCAACAAGGGTTGGGTTTTTCCACAGCCTCACATTCAGATTAATATCACAATACTAGTCATTTAGGTTAGTCAACATCTATCCAGCCTTATCTGGGGTTGGGTCGTAGTAGCAGTAGGAAAAGTTAATCAACCGAGACATCCCTCTCCCCAGCAAAGTTTTCCAGTTCCTCCTGAGGAATTCCAAGGCAATCCTAGGCCAGATGGGATATATAACCCCTCAAGTGAGTCCTGGGTCTACCCCAGGGTCTCCTCCCAGTTGGACAGCCCTGGAAGACCTCCACAAGGAGTCGACCAGGCATCATCCTGATCAGGTGCCCAGACCACCTCAGCTGGAACCTTTGGATGTGAAGGAGCAGCAGCTCCACTTCCAGATACATCCGGATGTCTGAGCTCCTCACCCCATCTCTAAGGCTGAGCACAGAAACCCTCCTGAGGAGTCTCATTTCGACCACTTGAACCCGCAATCGCAGTCTTATGGTCACTACTCAGTATCACAGGGTATTCAAGCCATTTATCACAAGATACCCTCCCACCACAGGTTGATCAATCCTGGGTGTGTCCAGTCGTTAGTTGCCTTGGTAGCCCAGGCAATGTCCTTCTTTTTTTATGTACAGCTAGTGACTTGCAGTTTCAGCTGTGTCTGCCACCTCTTTAGGGTTTTCATGCAGCTGTGCAAGCTTTCAGATGCGCCTAATAATCCAGTGTACAAGTTGCTTGATATGTAAAGTTGGCCACACACTTCGCGAGTTCTGACTCTTGAACAGTTTTTAAAACATGGGAGACCGCAGATGTAACGACAGTTTTAAATGATTTTTCATCTTTTAATCCACTGAACGCACATACTGGACAACTCATCAGGACCATGTGACCACACACATGCCATATACTAGGGGTCTAAAAGTTCACAGAGGTCACAGTTCGGTTCATAATTTAGTTTAGGGGTCCCAGTTAAGTACATGATTTATGCAGTGTGCTATGTCCCAGTCACATAGTATGTAACATCTGGTTGGTAAAGCTACATAGTTGGTTTGTTTGCTCTCATTAGTTGTTGTGGATATCGCGTTGCATGTCGTCTGATCCAGAATCAAGGTTGGGGAGGGAGCAGACCAGTTGTGAAAATCAGGGCTGATGGCAATAATACTGACGTTTAGAGCAACAATTTAACCGATGGCTAATTCCAGTGCCCATGTTTTATCAAGACCCTTTTAGGTATGAAATTCTCACGTTTACATTTTTTCTCTTGTTTGACCGCGAAAACATGTTAATCTGCAAATATGACCAACAATAAGGCTTAAAATCGTTTAATGTACGACCAGGTTAAAGACATGCTCTGTTTTGGGTTCTCCCAGGTAGAAACATTGAAGCTGACCTCCTGTGTAATGATTTCTGTTGCATTCAGCAAAGTCCACAACATGCATTATAAGTCAGTGAAGCTCTGTAGCTCTTCTCGTACCCACCATGTGTAGTTGGTAGTTGTAGTTGGCTGTTTTCTACATATGCAGCATCCTAACTCAATGAGGGAGAAAAGCTGCCAAACAATATACTTATAGACTGGTTGTATCTGGCCATAGCAGCTGATTTTTACCAGAACCAGTCAGAGCTGGTTCACAGACTCAAAGGCTGTAAAAACGTTCAGTTGTGGGGGTTGACTTTCTTCTTGGCAGAAAATATCGCTTTCTAGCAATCAAGTTTTTGCAACGGGTCAACTCTCTGTCAATCACAAATGCAAAAGGGGAGGGAACGTTGAGCGGCGGCGCTTATATAGGGGCACCTTGGTTGATGTCATTACGTTCCAACGCTATACATGCATGTGCGTGCAGCTGGAGAAAGCATGCTATCTAATAGAACCATGTGAATTTAATCTCAAATTATCCTAAATAACAAAAACTGTTTTTTTTTTTCAGATTAATAAAGAGTCAAAATTATAAGCATTACCGTTTGCAGGAAGCCTGTAACCTACGAACCACATTTTTTAAAAAAGGCATCAGTATGTTCTTCAAATGTCTATTTACAATATGTAACTATACTGTAGCACACATTTTATAAAAGTAAAATTTAATAAAATCCCCTCTTAATATTAAAACAACTCATAGAAGCTTATGAGCTGATGAAGGCCTTTTCATTAACATTACATAAGTTTACTTCTGTAAAGTCTTACTTTGTACATCAGTTTAAACTTCTGTGAATTGTTTTGGTTGCTAAAATTAAACCCTTCATGCTGCATGGAGCTTTCTTAAGATAACATTTTGTGCCTCAGCAGCTGCTGATGTGAAGCTGACTAAACCTCCGATAAATATTAGAAGCTAATTTTATAAATAGGACTTTTAATCAAACCTTGAAGGGAGAATCCTCTAATCTGTTCAAACATCCAAAAAATCTTTAGATGATTTTTTGAGAGATTCTGTTTCTGCATTTGCTCCAACATCAACCGTGGTACAATTTCTGCTTCAGTGACACACATCTGCTGGGATTAAAGAACTGACGATCTTATTGAAGCCAGCCTTAGATTTTATGTATGATACCTGCAGACCTGATGAGGAGTCAGCACTGAGTCAGGCCGATGGCGGTCACAGGTAGAACCATGCAAACATGAAAGAGAAAGCCACTCAGCTACAAAGCTTATTCACACCTTTATTTGATTCTGAAATCATGTCATTTCACAATTAACCTCAGCTGAATGTTTTATTTCTCTGCAGCGCTCATGACAATACGTGTTCCTCTACAGCAGCAACAACATGAGATGAAAGAATTATCATATTAGCCTGAGGTGAAGAAGTCTGGATGAATATTTCTGCTCAGTGGTGCATAAAAATATGATCATAGTATGTGTCTCTGTTCACACTTTGATATTTGAGCCCTCCATAATTCAACCTTTACGTGAACCTGCACAAAAAGGGAGTTCCTAGATTGTAAAGATGATTAAAGCTTGGGCACCAAAAAGAAGATCTGATTGAAATGATTTGGTAATGTTTAGAATATTTTCCGCAGCAAGTGTAATCTAGTAAAATTACCTAGACACAGGACAAGCTTGATGAAAACTGGTAATGCATGCCACCCCCCCCCCCCCCTTTTAATTCTGATAGGCCATCCCAAAACCCTAAATGTCTTATCCCTTCATCCAAGGTGGGAGCAGAGCTGGACTGGTACTCTGGCATACGGGGCATTTTGCCGGTGGGCTGCCAGGTTGCACTGGGATCAGGTGTGAAAAGCCCTTTTCAAGTTCAACCACAAATTCTCTATCAGATTGAGATCTGGGCTTTGACTCAGCCACTCCAGAACATTCACCTTTTTGTCTTTAAACTATTTCTGTGCAGATTTCAGTGTATGCTTAGGGTCATTGTCTTGCTGGAAAATAAATCTCCCATGCTGTAGTTCTCTTGCAGACTGAATAAGATTGTCCTCGAGGGTTTTCCAACATCTTGCTACGTTCAATGTAGCATCCCTCCTGAATGAATGATGGTTGACTCTCGAGCTGATGATTTTTGTGGTTTGTTTTAACTGGAGAAATAAAACAAACTGTAGTTGCAGAAGTCACAAATCACAAAAAAATCACTGTAAGACCTTAATGCCTGCACAGGGTGTGCTAGGTTTTCACTTTCTACTGTTGTTCTCTTTGTTTTCATTGCTCCATTAACTTTTCTTCCTTTCTGGCGCTTTCAAAGTAAAAGTCTGCTATGACTGTTAGACATGAAGTAAAGTCACCTCAGCTTAAATCAATACAAAACTCACAAAATAGATTATTACAAAAGGCTATATCTGTAGAAATGCTTAAGACTCAACATTTACACTAAATTTGGTTACTTACACTCGATTTACCCTCTACCATAACGAGTCATCCAGGGCTGGCTGCTGAGAAGCCTCCCCACAGCATGATGCTTCCACCACCGTGCTTCACAATGAGGATGTTGTGTTTGCCCAACACAGCATCTTGTCTGATGGCCAGAAAGTACCATTTTGGTCTCATCAGTTTGCAGTAAAATAATCACTGTGTTCCAGGAACCTCTTCGGGATTTGTACAACATCAACAATTTGAGCTTCTTCCATCAGGTTCCCTTCTGAGACTTCCACCAATCAAAACCAACAGATACAAACACTCCTATAGCCATCTTTCTTCTTAACTCCAGTTGCTAGACATAGTTTTTTCCTTTTTTTTTTTTTTTTTTTGCGCTTTGTGACAGCCAGTGTGATAAATTAATTGATTAATTTCCCTGTTGGATTTTAAATTTGTCTCTTGTTTTACATACTTTGTACTTAAATAAGTCAAATTGTGCTGTTGCATGATTTTATGTACTCTTATGCGTTTTATATGGCTTGTATGTTTCTTATGCTCTCCATCACACACTGAATCACCCCTGTAGGGGACAAATAAGGTTCTTGATTGATTGATTGATTGATTGATTGATTGATTGATTGATTGATTGATTGATCACACCAAAGAACTATCTTCCGCTTGACCATGGAGTCTCCCACATGCCTTCAGCTGAACTCTAGTTTAGATTTGAAATGAGTTGTCTTCAACAGGTGCCTGGGGTGTTCTTTTGTCTTCATGGTATAATGGTAGCCAGGTATATGGATAAAGAAGTGACTGGACCTTCCAGACACAGGTGTCTTTATACTATAACCACTTGAGACACATTCACTCCAGTCAAGTGATCCCCATTTCACTAATTGTGAGACAACTAGCACCACCTGGCTTGACCTCTGCTGAATTAGGTCAGTCAGTTTAAACAGGGTGAATATTTATGAGGTCACTTATTTTACATTACGTATTTGACATTATTTTGTAGAAATCTGTTTTCACTTTGACAATAAAGAAGTGTTTTTCTCAAAAAGTCATGTTATAGTCATGATAGATTTATAAAATCATTTAAAGGGTAAAACCTTCAGGGAGGTGATGAAAATGTTTTACTATTTTCAAACACCAAAAAGGAAAATGAACGATGGAAATTCCACCCAGAAGCAACAGCAAAGGTCATAGAATGACAGAAAGCTTTTTCCTACAGACACCAAAACATTTCTAAACAAATTTTTATGACAATCCATGTCTGTACTAAAGCCTCAGTGCCTAGGAGCTAGTAAACAGTCTTAAGATGTACTGCCACCTTAAACCTCAGGATTCAACAGGCCTAAAGCTCATCCACAACACGTTTACTGTAGGCACATATATAAAACCCATCCGTGCAGAGACAGCCCACACCATGTCTGCTGTTTGGTATTCAGCGTAGAGACCCTGTTGAGTAAATGTATTGAGGAATGGGACCCCGGGCTGATGATCCATTTCACTGCAGCGTGGGGCTGAACTCACTGAGCTCGGCATCCTGCAGGCTTTCAGCTCTCTCCATTATCCATACATCACACATGGGAAGCTTAACAAGCAGCTGGACCGCCGACTCAGCGTTATATCACACCGAAATGTTTTTTTTTTCCTTTTGTCGCTAGAAACAAATCACATCAAACCAAAGATTAAAATATGAAGCCGTATCATTCTTATACAAACTGGAGGGAAACGATAGAGAACACCTCTCAGATATAAACAGGGTTATTCTATAGCCACACTATTTGCGTGATGACTCATTCTTTGTAATGTATCATCTATGTGCAACCCAGCCTCTGCCCTCCTGATGTTTTTATTTTTAACAGGGAAAAATGGATTTCTGAATGCATCAGATTCCTAAGCAGTAATAACGGTCACATTTGTGGCTTCAGGTGATTTGTATTGTGAGCAGTTTTTGCAGTAAAGTTTGCTGAGAGTGCAGCAAGATGAATTGTGCAAGCAAGGCCATGAAATTTGTTACGCTAGAATAAAACAAGACAGCAGCATCCGACAAAAAGGGTGAGGTTTATGAGCTAATACAAAGAGAATAAAATCACTGTTAAACCAACAGAACTTTTCTTAAAGTTTTGGAAGAGTAGAGGATAGTACCACACTCAGGCAACCTAGGAGTGTGTGTCTCACTCAAACTAGGGCTGTCAAATAATCAACTCTTTTAGTCAAGATTTATCTCAGGATTTCTATAGTTAACTACTAATGCGTAGGCCAAAAAGCATGTCATGAGGTCAAAGGAACTGCCTGCAGAGCTAAGACAGGATTGTTGCTGCTGCTAGCAAAGCTTAACCTCCTCCACCCCAGCCTCCTCCTTTATAGCATAAAGCTTGTTGCACCCTCATATTTAGATTCATGCTACTATTCATTTCTTTTGAACTAATTTCACTGTATTCAGTATGCATTGTCATAAATTTATGACAATGCATAGATAAATTTATGTTTCTATATATGGGGGTTTCTAGCCATATGTTTCCTGAAAAGACAAAGCATGATGCTTGACCAACCCAGGGAGCATTTTGAGCACAGTGGCCTCCAAAATTCTCAAATAAAAGAAGTCTGGCACAAGTCTGGCTCCTCCGAGAGCATGTGGGAGTCTCTCCTCAGTGCAAAACACATTAAAGTCTGCTTCAAGTTTGCAAAAAACTCCAAAAGAAACCCCAGTAGTTTTAGATACTTAAAGTTCACATTAAAGCAAAAAATAAAGGTTAATGCATTAGTTTTAATATCTAATGATTAAAAAACGTTCATCTATATGCAGAAGGAGAGTCAGTCCTAAGAGAATCTAATGTGATCTCAGATCTAGTCTGAAATAAAGCATGAAGTGTGATAGCTGTGCCACTTTCAGGAAATGTAGCTTTCAACTGAACACTCTGTCAGATACATGACGCACATTCTGCAGGAGATTTTCATACTCAGTTTATTTGATGTTTTAAAGTATTTATTGAAGTTTCCATACCTCAACATGTAGGATATCCCAACTCTGCATTTTAATGAAATTAAGAAAATCAAACCCATTTAAAATAATTAAACAGGGCTTTAACTGGCCTTCAGTTCTTCTTAATGCTGCAAACCTCAGTGCAATAATAGAATAATGCCTACATACTCTTTGATAGACTTTTTTCATATCCACACATTTGTTAATATAAATCAAAATGATATATTTTGTAAAATTTTTCTGAGCTAAGCCAACCCAAATGTTTTAATATGAGAGCTTTTATGGCCAAAATAACTAGAGAAAAACTCAGCTCACACAGCTCAGCTCAATGAGTTGCAATAACACTGCTGGACACAAGGGGGTGGTGTTGCACCCATGATCACAAACTGTCTTGGCTTTTCCATAGTGAAGGTTTTGATGATGATGACAGCTTGCCAGGCAAAATTTGTTACAGAGAATACAGTTTTTAAATGCAAATTATTCACCACTATGATTATTTATTAAGAATGTAGAGTCATTTTTTCCAGGAGTTTGACATAGATGTTTCACAAGCCTGCAGATCTGGGAAATATTTTCTCACTAGTGTGTGGTCTAATTTGGTGTTTGAAAAAACAACGTCTGCTTATGTATGTTGCTTACTTCTACTGCATGTTATCGGCCTGCCAACCAGGATGATCTTTAAAGTCCCCACCCTCTTTTGAAATTATGGGCTGTGTCTTAAATCCAACTCTCTTATGCCATTTTGTAGTGCTGTCCAAATTCTCATCTGACATTGCACACCCTGTAGCCTTGTTTCTAAACCGGTGGGTTAGGACCCAAATGTTGGTAGTAGAGCTGCTTCAGTATGCCTGGTTCCTGGTTCTAACCAGGACCCTTCAGTGTTTTTGTCTCCTGCTCCTTCCTTGTTCTCTAACTGTGTAACAGTCTGTTCTCCTGTTTCTCCAGCATAACTAGAAATGGCACAAGGCAGGGTTACATCCTGTTTGGTAAACAGCCACATATTTTACAGACTGCTCGGCAGGTATGAAGCATCAGGTGCAGACTCGTAAATCCTCTAAAGATGTTGCTCTGCATTTTAATGGCATCATAAGTTACTGGAGGGTTTGTCTGTGACTTTATAGAGAGGCACAAGCTCCCCAAACATGCATATGAGTTTTTTCTTCTCTCCCCTAAGCTAGAAATCATATCACTTTGACAGCGACTGATGGGCGAAGGACGCAGGCACCTCCAGCACCATCAGGCCCCAGAGGAAGTCCTAGCCATGGGGGAGAGAAACTGATGGAGGTGCCAACATGATAGGAGGCTCTACAAAGCCTTGGAGACCAATGTGGACCTGTATGCTGCAAAGGGATTTTATACATAAGACTGATGAATCCACTCGCCCTCTGATGTCATATATCTCAGGAAATGAGGCCTCACTGTGCTTAGTATGAAATAATTACCACACATATGCTCCATTTATTTAAGTGTGTGGTCTCTATTTGCCAGCATCTTTATAAACTAGCCACCTCAACTCACCATGCACCCACATACACAAAACATTAAAACCAAGTGATGGCTATTCAGGTAAGAAGGACAAAAATAACCCTGCCTTTATACAGCAGACAGCATGTCTAAGGCTTGAAGGCAAAAATCCTTTTATATGGTAAAAACTGTCATTTGATTGGCCTAAAGATGGATTTTAGGTCAAAAAATTATGCAAATGAAGATAATTATACATTTTTGTTATAACTATGATTTATTATTTATTTTCATGTCATAATAAAACTGAAATATTATCAAAGCTTTTTTTAAAATAAAATTGGTTTCATTTGGTGTCGTACCTTCGTCTGCATCGCCAACTCACATCTGGTTTTTGTTCATTTTGTCTGTTTTTAAAGCAAACTAAATAAATATGAATGTTTCTTCTTTTCCACTCAGTTGGCTCTCTCCATGATGCAGACGACCTCCTTGGACGTGTTGAAGATCTCCTGCAGTGGAGCAATGCCTAGATGAGGCAGGTAACAACAACTCCGTGTTCCTCCCGGGGGACGAGGAGAACCAAGTAAGTGAAGGTGAGGTCATCTTCCCATTCCTCTCAGACAGCGAAGATAAGGTTGAGGAAAGTGAGGTGAGTGAGGGTGGGAACATCTTCCCGGTCCTTTCAGACAGCGAGGATGAGGACAGCGATGACGACGAGGGTAGTGAATGTGAGATTATGTTTTCAGTCATTTCAGGCAGTGACAACGATGAAGGTGAGCTGAGTGAGGGTGAGATCTTCGCATTTCTCTCTGACAGCGAAGATGATGATGAGGTGAGTGGGGGTGAGGCTGTCTTCTCACAATCTTCAGATGACACAGACAAGAATGAGGAGGTGAGTGAAGGTGAGATCATCGTCCCTCCTCAATGTGAAGATGAGGATGATGACTTGGACCAGAGTCTTCACTTCTCCTGCTGGAATGTCATCACTGATGACTCTGCCTATGACAGACCGTCTAGCGCAGAATTCTGAAGATGAAGATTTCAGACACACCTCTCCTCTTATCCAGCAGTTCCAGCCCATCTAATCCCTTTTGGTCCCAGCTGGAGCTCCAGCCATCACTCCTTTTAGGATACAGTTGCTGTTCCTCAGAGACTGATTATAAGGTTCCTGTAGGTTCCTGTTAACATAAGCAGCCTTTGGAGCAGCACCAGGAGCATCATCGGTGTCTGCATCTCCCTCTGTGTTTTAGAAGAGGGGAAATTAACAATTAATATGATTTTAGGAGCAGGAGAGAAAAAAGAGGATGCGGTGGCTATTGGACAAAGATGTGAAAGAGGATGCTATGGAGGGAAATGTCCTTTAGCTCCTCTGCAGTAAACCTGAAAAAACTTCCACTGACAGACAGAGGAAGCCTTGCTGTTGCGTTTTAAAACTTTTCTTCCAAATTCATGCCAATTTTGATATCAGTGACTTTTATTCCTGCCTTATGTAACTTTTTTTGTCCCAGAAATCTATAGGAATTTGCAGCTGGAAGATTTAAGGTTAAAATAACACTAACAAAAGTCTTTGTGAGTCTTTTTGTCTTTCATTTAGGGAAGTTTATTTCAGAGAGATGTCCATAGTTTGGCAGCAGAGGAAGAAACCCACCGGAGGACCATGACCCAGAGAAGTTTTGCTTAATATTCAACAACAAAAACACAAGTAGGAATAGGAGTCCAAAAAATCTTTCTACTGAACAACAATCTAACTTTGACTAAAAGTAGAGCTCTTAAAGTGTCTGCTGATGATGCATTTATTCATTATTTTTATTAACCAACCTGCCCTATCAGATCTCCCCTCTGCTAAGTGAGTTAATCCAGCACTCATTGCGCATAAGCCACAGCCACCTGGATGCTTCCTCCGCTTGCCTGGGGATGTTAGCCACAAGCTTTCTTTTGATAGAACCTCTGATATCGAGTCTGGATAGGGCGCTCCACAGTGACTGCCCAGGGAATCCTCGACAGCAGTGGGAAGTTCCATACCCGCCATCCCACCTGTTGGCATTCATGGACAAGAGCCTGGTACTTCCCAAGCTTCCTCTCATGAGCCTTCTCCATCCTCTCTTCCCATGGCACAGTCAGCTCGAGAAGCGTCACTTGTTTTGTGGCTCTGGACGAAAGAACTATATCTGGTCTGAAAATTGAGACGTTTGGAGAGTGGTCAGCCTTACAATAATGGAACTTACAAACCAGATCTTACCTCTTTACATCTGGCACAGCTGCACGACAACATATAGGCTTTTCAGACTGGCAGGGCTCCGTGCCGGTTCCGGTTCCTGAACCGGATTTTGAACTAGCTGGTATGTTCAAACTGGGAAAAAAATTGTTCTGAACCTGAAAAGTTGGTTCTCAGCTGGAACCAAAAATAACTGGTTCTTTCTTGGGAACCAGGAGATCATCAGTGGGCGTATCACATTCTAGGTTGAGAATACCGGGACAGCAGGAAAAACGGGCAAAAGTGGAGCTGGACATGGTGATACATTCGCATCATGTCCTCACACTTTGGTTCTGCTTAAGCTGGTGTGAACACGAGCTGGTTTGCCAGAAAGCACCAAGGTTCTGAGACTCTAGAGCAGAACCAGAGCCAGAACCAAGACCGTGTCTGTATGAAAGCACCGATAAAGAGCTGGCCAACGCAGCTGAAAGGGCCAATCATTAGCTGTGGATAAAAAGGAGGAACATCATGTGGGCTGCAAAGACAACTAACTAGCCACTGGACACACCCAGGCTTGATCAACCTGGGGTGGGCCTGCCTCAGCAGAGGGTGTCTTGTGATAAATGGTTGTGATGCACAACTGATTATGTGAGGCGGCCTTTAATCTGTGAAGTCATCCGGGGTCTTCTAAAGATTCGCTGCGATATTCTGCCCAGGAAGCTGCTCTAAAATCATCTGTGATTAAATTAATACCAGTAACAGCAGCACTGAGGATAAAAGTTCAGCTGTGTTTACTCTGATCATTTGTAGTTGAGCAGAATAATGCCCTCAGAGACACACACCTTTGTGACTGACAGGTGGAGCCATGCAGACATGAAGGAGAAAAGCACTCACCTCCTTTTAGTGCTTTTTTTCAATTCTCAATAACAGAAGTTCAAAACGGCATTTTTTTCAATTAACCCCAGCAGGAGATCCTCCATTGTAGCTGTTCATACATGTACTTCATCTGAGAGGGAAGCGTTTATGCTGCTGCCAGAGGTGAAGGATTCATGAGTTCAGCTCTGTGCTGCATGAAAAAGTCTCTTAATCCTGAGCCTTTCATAAACACCACAGAAGAAATAAAAAGATTACACTTAATATTTACATTCTAGGCACAAAGCCAAGACTCTTTTTGAAGTGAATTACACAGAGGGTAAAAGGCTTAACGTCTTTGATCTGAACATTTAATATGACAGTAACATTTACAGTCTGAAAGGAGCTTTAGGGTTACAGTTCACTGGAGAGCTGTTGAAAACCTGCTGGATCTTAAAGCAAGAAAAACTGAAGTAGAGGATTTATTATTGGTAAATCTACTTGTGCTTGGATATGCTTATCAAAACCCTTAAAAATAAGGATGTTAACAGCAGTTGTGGGAGATTTAGAGAACCAAAAAAATAAAAGAAAGTGGATGGAAAATGGAAAGTCAAAATTATGATAAGGTCATATTTATAGGACAAAAAAAATCATGAGGTAGACAGCTGAAATTATGATACAACTGTTAAAAACTCTGACAATTATGAAATTTGACACTGAAAATATATCATAATCATGAGATAAAATGTTCAAATTTTAAGATAAAAAGATAAAATATGAGAGAACATCAAAATTGTTTACTCTATCACGTTAAGATTAACGGCTAATTTACAAGATAGAAAGTCAAAGTTAACTCAGTCATCAAAAATTATGTCAGATGCTGTAAGAATTATGAGAAAAAGTTTAGTATTATGGGATGTGGAGTTAAAGTTAATAGAACTAGGGGATTAATATGAGACAAGTCAAAATTACTAGATAGTCAAAATCATGAGAGTCACATTTCTGAGCCAAACAGTCACAATTATGAAGAAGAAAGTTAAAATCAAAACATACAAAGTTGTGGTTTTGATACTGTCAACATAGTGAGATTTAAAAAATGAAATTATGAGACAAAAAGTTAAAATTTTGAAGAACTAAGGCATGAGCTCAAAAGGTAAAAATTTCACAAATACTTATCTCACAAAAAGTCTTGATAATGGGATGCAAATTATTATGATAAAAGGTTGTAATTATGAGATAAAAACTTTAAAAACTCAATAATAATTGTGGTTAAAATCTCAAGATTACGGGACAACATCAAAATTCTGAGTCAATTATCAGATAAAAAGTTACAATTTTGACAGATAAATAAGGATGAACTAAGGCATCATTATGAGATAAAAAGCCGTAGTTATATGTATGTCCCTTTAAGAAAGCAGTGCTCTGACTGACCCTGGATCCTGACTTCATGACATATTGTCCACACTTCACACCTTTAGTTGTTTTTCGGGTTACAAAATTAATTTTTTGAAGAGCAAGTGCGACCCTGTTAATGCACACTTGAGCACACTGACTTACCCTTTAAAGTAACCCCATCTTGAAATCACAGTGACACATGAATTCACAGATCAGCAAACTTTACACCACTTATAAACAAATTAAAATTACACTTACAAGGATGGAAAAACCTTCCTCTTTTCTTGATTGGCAAGATTAATGCTGTTAAGATGAATGTTCTTCCAAAGTTTCTGTTCCTTTTTCTATCACCTCCGTTATTCTTACCTAGCCATTTTTTTGAGTCCTTAAACAAATTAACTACTTTTTTCATTTGGGGTGCAAGGCCCCCTAGAGTCTGCAGATCATTAATCCAAAGATGCAAATTTAGTGGTGGCCTTGCACTACCAAATTTTCAATTTTATTACTGGGCAACCAATATTCGTAAAATACGTTATTGGCTTCATTTCCCTTCTTTAACACGGTGCAGGCTAGAAAGTAGCTCCTGTTCTTCCCCCTCATTATCTGCCCTCGTATATTCCTCCCTGCCAACTAAGATTTCAGAGTACACCAAAAACCCAATTGTTCTAAATCCTGTCAAAATGTGGTACCAGTTCAGGAAACGGTTTAAATTTACAACTGCATCTGTGCTGGGCCCAATATGTAATAACCATCTTCTCCCTCCCTCATCCTTGGATTATAGTTTTGTATCCTGGAAATGGCGTCTTCAACAGCTTTGATAATCTGGTGTCACAATATAAACTACCTACCTACTTATTTTTGGTATTTCCAGGTCAGGCATTTTGTTTCTCAGTGATTCCATCTTTCGTATTTCTGCTTCCTCAACATTTATGGGAGACCTTGCTAACTTTCAGTGCGTTCCATGGAAAGATAGTTTCAGCAATTTACAATCAAATCCTTGATCGATGTGATAAGCCAGACTTCAAGTCAAGACTTGCTTGGGAGGAGGAGCTGGGAATCCAACTTACTGAGAGGTGGTGGGATGGCGTTAAAGGGTTACCTACAGCAACATCATGTGCTCGTCTTGCACTTATTCACTTTAAGGTTGTGTAGGGTCCATTTCTCCAAATCAAGGTTATCCAAAATGTACGAAGGAATGAGGGATTTCAAACTGAATTCACCCGAATTTGAGCCGGCTCACTGGGCTTCTCTGAGAAGTCAGAAATGAATCAATCATTTTTCTGTTCAGGAATGCAAGTAAATAACTATAATTTGACATATTAATCAAGAAATATTAATGTGCTTTACTGTTTTTTCAGTTTTTTTGTGAATCAGTAAATTGGAAAATTCATGGATAACAATAATGACTATATTTTAGCATTAAAAATATCATTTTGGTTAAAGAGCTTCAACATATTGGTGAATTACCATTGCAGAAACATAAAAAAATATTTTGCTAATTACCAATGCTGTTAATTTAGAGCAGCTGTGGCATAAACCTTACTTTGGTTAGGGTTAGGGTGGTCTAATAAATTTGTTAAGCACTGTATATTTGGTGGTCGTCTCAGAAGCTTCAAACATACAACAACAGACATCATTATTATTATACAGTGGGTCTATTTAGTTTTGTATGTTGCACTTTGTTGTGGTGGTTTTGTATTAAATACCAATGTATACATTAGATCTCTCTCTTTGTCAATTAATATCATTTTTGGATTGCTGGTTTGCATCCCCTTTTTTTTTGTTTGTTTGTTTTATTTATTTTTTTTATTTTATTATTTTTACAATTTTATTGGTTGTTATTATTGTCACTGCATTTATTAAAAACCTTATCTGTTCTGCAATTGTATAATTATCATGGTATATATTGAATAAACACAATTTGCCAAAAAATTAGATTATGTGAACTCAGCAGAGAATTAAATATACTTTCAACCAAATTATTAAAAGCTTCAGACGCCACACGTCACCGTCTGCAGCCTTATGGATGTGAAGCAAGAGAATCAGAGTTACATCACAGTGGAGAGGAATGATCTTCATGACTAAAACTCAGAATTAGGCAAGTAGTTTTGAATCATCTCAGTTACTCAAACAAAAGAGCATGATTCCCTTTCCAGCTGTCTGCTTTGGCTCCTAAATTTACACATACTTCTCTTTTCTACTTCCTTTGACGCGTCCTTTTAAAAAAGAAAACCACTAAGCACTGTGTGGAGCCAGCCTATGAGTATGCTGTCAGCGCAGAGGTTAACCACAAAGAGCTCTGTGTGACGTGCTGACAGTCCCGCCAGTGACACTTCACTTTTTCCACTTTGTGTGTTACTGTCATACAGAAGAAATTAGACATGAATGTACAGTGAAGTAAATAAAATGTAATTGTGTTGCAAAAAAATAAAGAAAAAAAAGAAAGCAGAGCTGGGAAAACTTGGAGACATGATAGAAAAGCCCCTAGCAGTTACCCCTCAGCTGTGTCTTTAAGAGATTAATCAGTTTTACCACAGGGTGTCACAAAAGTACAGTTTGGGTTACTGTTAAATGGCTTTATTATTGCACCAAGACTAGGGTGAAAAAAACTTGAAAAATGCAAAATCTTCCACTGCTCGCTGAATGGGTTAAGGTTATGACAGAAATGGCCTCCTTTGAAAATTTATTGGCTTGAATAAATGACAAAAAAGGGAAGTTTGATGAAGTTTGGAACAAATTTCTTCTATCATAAAGGGCTCAGCACATTAAATATGGAGCGCTGGGATGGTAAACTGTGTTGGGTGGGGTTACTGACTATCTTTCTTTTTTGTTTTCTTTTCTTTTTAATGCTTTTTCCTTCATTTTTTTTGTCCTTAATTGCTATTTTGATTGTGATTTAGAAAATACTCAAGGTATATAAACTGAGTGATACAAAGTTAACAAAAACTTAGCACATAGATGTAGGCTACAACTGCATCTACAAAAATTTTAATGTAATGAAAAAGTTCATTTTTTGCTTATTAATTCAAAAAGTTAAACTCATATTGTAGATTTATCTCATACAAAGTGAAAGACTTTAAGACTTTTTTGTTTTAATCTTGACGATTACAGCTTACAGCTCACAAAAATCTACAATCTCATGATGTTATAATAATGTTTAAAAGTTCCATTTTCAAAGGTTTCCTGAGGCTTCATACTCTCACTCTGGTTCAGTTCACACATCTGCAATCATGGGGAAGATTGCTGACTTGACAGTCATCCAGAAGGTCATTGTTGAAAGTGCCGTTGTCTGAGTGCTGTATGAATATTCACGGAAAGTTGACTGGAAGAAAGGAGTGTGGTAAGAGTAGGACAAGCAACAGGGATGAGCTCAGCCTTCACAGCATTGTCAAACAAAGCAGATTCAAGAAAAATAGGGAGCTTCACAAAGAGCGGACTAAAGCTGGAGTCAGTGGATTAAGAGCCCCCACGCACAGACAGGTCCAGAACATGGACTACAAATGTGGTGTTGCTAGTGTCAAGCCAATCCTGAACCACAGATGTCAGGCTTCTTACTGGGGATGGGCAATAATATTTTTTAAATAACAAAATATCTACAATATAAGATGTCACCTTTTTTAATTCTGATTGTAGAGATAGATTAGCCACTTAAAGCCACTCGTTTCAAGAAAGGATTTAAGAAATGCAAGTCATCACGATTTTTATAGAAATATTTATATGTTTGGCATGTGGCCACTGAGTACTGTTTGTTGTTTTCTTACAATTTCAGAATGACTTGGGAATCACACTGAATGAGAAGGACGGTTTCATATGCACATGAGTGGACCTGCTGAGATCTGTTAGTCATGTTGGTCCTTAAAGCTTTACGGAGATTCTGATTTCTTCTTCCAGCAGGATGTGTCACCTGCCCACACTGAAGCCAAAACTACCATAAACTGGTTGGCTGACCATGGAATTACTGTTATTGACTGACCAGTGAATTCCTCCTCCACCAAACTTCACAGTTGGTCAGGCAGGTAATGTTCTCACGGCAACTGCCAAACCCAGACATGCCCACCTGACTACCAAACACCGAGGTGTGATTGGTCACTTCACAAAACACATTTCCACAGTCCAGTGTCGATGTTCTTTGCACGTGGTCTTCTGCCTCGTGGCTGAGTTGCTGTGTTCCTAAATGCTTCCAGTGTTGGGCAAGTCACTGAAAAATAATAACTAGTTACAGTTACTAGTTACTGCTTGCAAAAAGTAACTGAGTTAGTAACTGAGTGTAGTTATGACAGTGTGAGAGGAAATAACTCAAATTTTATATAACATTGTAGCCATTATCATTATGTTGGAAAGTGGTGAAACAAAAGAACTCAGTAGAAATGTTTCTCAAGTTTTGACAGTGTTAAAGCATTTTTAACACTGTTTAAGCAGTCTCAAATAGATATAGGCTACTGTACTGACAGAGTAAAGATTAAGTCCCGGCTGCTCTCTGACTATCTGTTTACATGGCGGTCCTATCCCTCATCTTGTCTTTTTCTCTCTTTATTTTTCTGAAGACAGCGGACTACACAGCTTATATCAGAAACGTGTCTTTAACAGCGTACCTTGCTATCAGTCTGTTTAGTGCTTCCTTAGTGACACACTCTGCAGCTGGCGGTGAATTAAATCCAGTCTTGGGTTGTTTACATGGGGCGGTTCCTCCCTGCTTGATCTGCCCAGCTAACGTGAGCTGTACCTGGGTTAGCGGTGTCTTTAGCTCTCCGGAAATTAGTTTAGCTGAAGCGTGTTGTTTAACTCAGTATTTCGTGAAGTTAAAATTGCTGTTCGTGGAGGTGGAAAGGTTTACTTCCCTGTTCTTTGTCGTCCTTTATCCCAAGGAGGTAAAAGTAATTCTGATGTTTCCAAGACAGAGAACTCACACTCAAGTGCTTAGCCATGACGTGTGTGTGCGCGCTTCAGTACCTGTGTTTGTTTGTTTCTGCAGAGGCTGTTCTCTCTCCCAGGATGCTGATGTGCTTACCACTCTGTCATGTCGTCTGCCGAACCGGATGTTTACTAACCTTCATCTACGAGTTGTCAGCTGTAAAAGTAACGAGTAACGTGTGATCTAAATTCCCAGTAACGGTAACGGCGTTATTAATTTTGAAAAGAAACGCATTACACTAGTTACCAATAAAAGTAACGGAGTTACTGTAACGCGTTATGCCCAAAACTGAATGCTTTCCCTTTCCAATAACATCACATACAGGTGACAGTGGAATATCCAGCAGGAATGAATTTTCACTAACCATCTTATTACAACCCATTTTTTCATTTGTCGGGTCTGATTGACATACCTGAATTCAATAATTAACAGGTGTGGCCAAATACTTTTGTCCATATGGTGTATATTCACCAATTTCTACTGGTTATTGACCCGTGCAGTTCTGTCATGAAGAAGAAGTGGTGTTGCCTCTACTGTTCCCTCTAAAAACTCCACCATCGTGAGCAGCTGACCAGTAACTTCGTGACATGACCTGCTGACTTCCTCTCAGGGCTCTGAAGCACTGATTGGCTGTTGAAATGGTTCAAAGCATGCTTCCATCTTAAACCCAGGTGACTTAACAAACTGAACTGTAGGCAACACCATCAGCTGATTCAAGCTGCAGCAGCTTACTCCATGCAGCTGCAACGCTCCAGAACAGTCATTCTTGACCAATTTGAGTTGTACATCAAGCAAGAATGGGAAAGAACTACACTTTCAATAATCCGATAATTATTGTTTTCAGCTAACAGTGTTTTCTCCTACATTCTACGCCATGTCCCATCCTTTTTGGATTCAGGGCATTGACATAGTATGTTGATAGAGCTGATAAATGTGTTAAGCACATTATCATTTCAGCCTGGTACAGACAGAACAACATAAAACGATCTCCGGCCCCTCCGCAGCAGCGATTCACGTTTGGTATTCAGTGTAGAGACCCTGTTGAGTAAACGTGTTGAGGAATGGGACCCCAGGCTGATGATCCATTTCACTGCAGCGTGGGGCTGGCATCACTGAGCTCGGCCTCCTGCAGGCTTTCAGCTCTCTCCATTATCCATACATCACACATGGGAAGCTTAACAAGCAGTTGGACGGCCGACTCAGCTTTAAATTACACCAAAGTGTTATTTTCTCCTATTGTTGGAGGAAATAAATCACATCAAACCAAAGATGGAAATATAAAGCTGTGTGATTTTATGCAAACTATGGATGGGATTTGATAGAGAATATTTCACAGATATAAAAAGGGTTATTTTCTATCCTCTCTCTTTGTGTGGTGATTCATGCTGAGTATTTTCAGCTATTAGTAATGCAGCCTCTGCCCTCTTTATGTTTCCATCTTTATATAGAAAATTACACGTGTAAGGACGTCCAGCTCCCACGTTAAAATGACATTGGAACATTTATTGCCCTCAATGATTTTTAAATAACATTCAAAATGCCAGCAAGTAGGAGAAACTTTAATCAAGCCAGCATGTTGTGTACAACAATAGGCTTCTGCTGACCAGCAAGGTCAATAGCCATAAAACAGCCACAGTGATATAAAATAAATACACAACTGCACCTTAATGACTCGTTTCAATATACCTTTTAAAAACACTGAATTCTTTAAAACCCTTATTCAGCTTACTTGAAACTAAATGAGGATATCTATTGTCACATTTAATAGTTTTTGGAATATTATTTAGTCATTAAACAACTCCCAATTCATTAAAATATTTTAGGCCTTTGCTACTGATGCTAAACTACGATATTTGCTTCACACAAAACTATACAATTATAGTTTTCAGGGAGAATTAGAATTTGAATACTGATTCAAAATAATAACCACCTTCATACAGAGGCCTTCTGTAATTATCTAAAAAAAAAGTCCAGGACTTTATTTAAGGATTTAGTCATTGGAGGAGCTAGGAGCTGGCTTCATGGCCTAAAGCCACGGATGTTTTCATTAAAGACCAGAACCTGTTTGGTCTCTGGGTGACCTGGAAGTTTGCATTGCATGGGTTCCCTCGGCGTCGAGCCTTTGGGATTTTTCAATGGGTTTTTGGATTATTGCTGAAAATAAGATCTGTGTCCAATAAAAGTTTATGAAACTTCCACGTTTTGTTCATAAAGATAATCTTCACAAACTGATAATATGAGAATCATATCTGGTTCGTTAATCTAACTGACGAAAGTAAAAAGCTAACATCATGCTATATTGAACAACAACACGGTCACCTGAATTTAACGTCATCACCCGCAGATACATGTGAACGGTTGGCTCAGTTGCCGCGCTTCAGATAGTGACGTATGGTCTTCCCGAGAAACGCTGTAGTCCTTGTTAGCTGTCTTTTAGCAGCTGCCTCTATTAAGATTCATTTTCCAGGACCGGAGGTTGCCGCTTAAGATGAGGTGGATGCTCTTGTCGTCAATATGCAATCTTTGGTTAATGAAGAGGCCACATTAGTTAAACCAAAGTTGAAAGAAACATTCAGCAAAGAGGAGAGCAGATTCCTAAAATACAGGTAACGTTTCTAATGTATGATTTCAGCAGACAGACAACATACAGCACGTGAATCAGCCTGAGCCCACTGCTCGTTATTGTCGAGTGTTACTCGTTAATATCTAGTTTTAAGTCAGGGACTCACCGCTCTGATGACAGGCATCAATCAGTTGGATGACTGAGCTTTAGCTGAGTAAATCAATGTGCATGACCCGTCGTTACAGACAACACTCCCTTACTTAAGTTTTTCTCTAGTTCTAAACATGTTTGATAGTGATCCTGTCAGCCGTGGGTCTTCTCAGAGATGCTGCTGACCCTGGGTCAGTCCGTCACACACGCGCCATACAGAGCAGAGATCTTAAATACAAACAGAGTTTCACTCCTTACTCAGAAAAAGATAACTTGTTTGTCATTTTGAACAAACTCTTGTATACTTTAAGATTTGGTAATGGCTGTGTTTTAAAGTCAGACATGAATCACGTAGAATAAAAGATAATCTAAAGGGGAGGAGATTAAACTTCTACTCATAATGTAGCTGCTCTTTATGTTTCTGTTGAATGCGAGCTAACTAGACTGGAGTGGTTAATGATTTCTTCATCTCTTTTCAGATAGAGAACACTACATTTAGTACTCTTTAAATTCTGGCAATTATGAAAGTCTCTCATGATTTTCTTTTTAATTTATCTGAGATCTTATACATGTAAAATACTTTGTGGCTTACAAGTAGACTCTACACCGCTTTCCACATTATTAAGCAAATAACATTTTTCTCATATTTTCCGAAATATTTATGCAAATGACAGAGTATTTTTCAAGTCATCGGCTGTTAGAGCATAATTCAAATGTTTTTGAACAAACTTCATAATGATAACCATGTTTTTTTTTTTAATAAAAACCCCCAAATGCACTTTTCCACATTATTAAGCATGACAGAGTTTTAAAACATTTTATTGGCTGTAAAGAACTGAAACATTTGTTGAATTTGCAGCATTAGGAGGTCGTATTTACTGAAATCAAAAGCTATTTCAATCAAAAACATCTTAACAGGCCAAGTCCCATGTTAACATAGGAGCCCTTCTTTGATATCACCGTCACGATTCTTGCATCCATTGAACTTGTGAGTTTTTGGAGAGTTTCTGCATGAATTTCTTTGCAAGCTGTCATAATATCCTCCCAGAACAGCAGTTTTGATGTGAACTGCCTCCCACCCCCATAGATCTTTAGCTTGAGGATGCTCCAAAGGTTCTCAGTAGGGTTGAGGTCAGGGGAGGATGAGTTTCTCTCTTTTTATAGCCATAGTAGCCAATGACACAGAGGTATTCTTTGCAGTATGAGATGGTGCATTGTCATGCATGAAGACAGTTATACTACTGAAGGTACTGCTCTTCTTTCTGTAACATGGAAGAAAGTGGTCAGTCAGAATCTCTATATACTTTGCTGAGGTCATTTTCACACCTTCAGGGACCCTAAAGGGGCCTACCAGCTCTCTCCTCATTAATCCGGCCCAAAACATGACTCCACCACCTCCTTGCTGACATCACAGCCTTGTTGGGACATGGTGGCCACCCACCAACCATCCACTACTCCTCCATCTGGACCATCCAGGGTTGCACGGCACTCATCAGTAAACAAGACTGTTTGAAAATGAGTCTTCATGTATTTCTGGGCCCACTGCAACCGTTTCTGCTTGTGAGCATTGGTTAGGGGTGGCTGAATAGTAGGTTTATGCACGACTGCAAGCCTCTGGAGGATCCTACACCTTGAGGTTGGTGGGACTCCAGAGGCACCAGCAGCTTCAAATACCCGTTTGCTGCTTTGTAATGACATTTTAGCAGCTGTTGTCTTAAACTGATGGATTTGTCTGTCAGAAACCTTTCTCATTATGCCTTTATCTGCACGAACCCATCTGTGCTCTGAATCAGCCTCAAATTTCTTCACAGTACGTTGATCATGATTAATTTTTCGTGAAATATCTAATGTTTTCATTCCTAGTCCAAAGCTTTACACTATTTGACACTTTTCAGCAGCAGAGAGATCCTTTTTCTTTCCCATATTGCTTGAAACCTGTGACCTGCTTAATAATGTGGAAAAGTGCATTTTGAGGTTTTTATTAAAAAAAAAAAAAAAAAAAACGGTTATCATTATGAAGTTTGTTCAGAAACATTTGAATTATGCTCCAATGGCTGATGACTTGAAAATACTCTGTCATTTGCATATATATTTTGGAAAATAAAAGAAAAGTGTCATTTGCTTAATAATGTGGAAAGCAGTGTAGAAGACAGTTTGTTTTTGTTTAAGGGGGATTTATTCTGACCTTATTGACTCCAGTCATATGGAAACTGTTAACTTGAGACTTCCTCCAACACTCAATGTTAATTTAGCCACTTAATTTTGAGTGAAAAAGAGTGCAAAACAATATAGAAAATTAAGATTAAGGTCTCAAATATTTCTTGGAGAGGACCCCCCCCCCCACACACATGTCTGAAGTAAATCCTACATGTAAATCTTATATGCCTGGCACATACTGGTACAAAGTGGTTTGCTTTTTTAAAAGTTATAAGTTAATGGATGGATAAAATAAAAACATGCCAAGTGAGGGACAGTTGTAAAGAAAAGATAAGGAAAGGACAGTAAAGCCCCTCCCCCCTCACAGCTGAAGAAAATACCCCTGAAGAGTAGAGAAACCTTGCTCGGCCACTGCCTTACACACATTTGATAGTCAAAGGTCAAGGTCAAAAGGTGTGGCCATGGTGATTTCCTGTTGGAGATACAAATATGGTCCCACTTGGTTTTTTGTAGACCTCCCCAAGGACTCCCTTTTGACAGTGTTCGCTAGCACTAGGCGCTATTGAGGCAATTCCTGGGGGCCATTTTTGAAACCTATATCAACCTCTCATTTTTTCAGAGTTCTAGTTGTATGCCATATTCATGCAAATTGGTGCATGTCTAATGCTCCAAAAACGAAAAAGAAACGCCTATGATTACAATAGGGCCCTAAAAAATGACAGACCACTCAGAAGTCATCTGCACCTTATGATATCAAACACTTGTGCTGCACTGAAAGCACTGTTTAAACAGCTGATGGAACTAATCAACAAAAATAGATCAAACCTGTTGACTGGTTGGTATCTTAGGTTACAGCTTTGGCTTTTCAATCAGAGTCGAGCTTTAACAAAGCTGTGAGGTGCCATTATTCAAATGTTGGAGACGTGTTAGCAGCAGCAGCAGGAGGAGGAGGAGGGGAGCCACTTTGGCTGTTGTGACCCAAACGGCTTCATCTGACTCCCTGACGACCTAATCAGGACAAGTCTGGACCTGCCTGGCTTTAAGAACAACATAAAGCACCTCCAGCTGATTGAATGGCTTGATCGGTCAATCCAAACAAATGTGACCTAAACTTTTTAAAGTGCAAGTTTCTGCTGTGTTTAAAACTTGTATGGCAGTGCTGGACCATTAGAGTCAGGGAAGCTGTGATGGGGAAGTTTAATGAGAAAGATCTTGAATATTTGGCACTAACATTAGAAGTGTTGTACATATTGATTTGCTTTTTTTGCTTTAGCTTAAGCTATGTTAGTAATGTAGCTACACGACCAACGTAGCTATAGATGCTTTGTTAACTGAAAGCTATGTAGCTAACATAGCTTTTTTAGAGCTAGATTCAGCTACATTTGTTAGCTACAGTATCTATGTAGCTTACATAGCTAACGTAGCTTCATATTCTTCATATTTAGCAATGTAAGCTAAATAGCTATGTTGCTTATTCAGATTGTGTAGCTTTGTTAGCTTTAGCTTTAGTCACATTAGCTACATAGCTACATTACCTATATAGCTATCATGGCCTTATCAAACGTTTTGTAATCAGGTTTTGCTGGTCAAGTTTTTGTTTTTCAACTTTTGGTAGCCCCAGCTCTTACCTTGACCCTTACCCTTACTGGAAGTTTAATCTGATTTTACATTGAAAGTTTTAGAGTGTGTGTCCGTCCTGACAGAGGTGGTCCCACCGTAGTGGTCTGAGATCTGCGGTCTGCAGCCAGACTGTTGCTCACCACAGGATTCAGGTGGACTTAATTGCATTAAAAGTGTCCTTTAAATTCACAGTCAATACATTTTAGTACATTCTACTCCTGTCACACTTACTTGAGGTGCATTTAAAATACATATTTTTACTTCTAAATTCTAAAAATTTAAGGCTATGTGAAACATTGTAAGGCAGGACATGAACACAGTATCTTGAGGATGCTTTGACGGTTTTTCTGCAAACATTGCGTTAGTGTCCACTTAGACTCAAGGTCATAGATCGGGGTAAAGGATTTTTGGCCTCATGTCCAACATCTGCTTGCGAACATATTATCTCCCGAATGTTTGGTGAGATTTCTGTCAAACTCTGAGCAAATGTCCACTCTGACTCAATGATGAATTGGTTAGATTTTGGAGTTTTTAGTCAAAGGTCAAGGTGATTGGGCCTCATGCTCATCCCTCGCTTTCAAGGCAATTTTTGTAAAGAAAATAACTCATTTTGAGACTCTAGTTTGCCTTTGAATCACCAGTACCTGCCATGTTCACACAACAGCCTGCCCACCTCAGCTAAAATTAAACATTTTAGCAGGGGCTGGTACAAAAAATCCTGGTAAAGGCTGGTTGAAAAGAAAGACAATTTACATTAACTCATCAAGCTTGCTCTGATCATGTTTTGAAGTATCTGGGATTTTTGTGTACGTGTGAAAGCACCAAATGTGTTACTGAACTCCAACTGGCTGCAGCTTAAAGGATAGACAAACATGAAGTACAAAAACAACTAATCAGCCAAAACTGATGCCAAACAGACAGAGTCAGACAGAGCTGTAAAGGCAATTAGCACTTTTAATGGGTCAGAAAAAGTTTAAGAGTAATGCTGTTTGAAATGCAAAACAGGGCCCTGCTAAAAGGGAGCGTCCGTGCTGAGTGCATTTCTCTGGACAACAAACAGATCTGTTAACACTTCATCCAGTCATTAAGAGGTCTCTTTTGGTTGCGGCCACTTGATGTGGTTAATTTGGAGCTCCAGCTGGATTCAAACCCAAACAAAAGAGCGTCATTTGAGTGGCTAATGGGGAGTGTAATGACATAATGAGCCTTTTGAGTGAAATGCACAAAATCAAAGACTAAAATAAACATTCCCTGAAACAAAAAGGGTTTAAATGGACCTTTGCTACATTTTAAACTCGCATCTCAATCTGTCCATTATAATAATACTTTCAAAAGTAATTTCAATGCTTCAGATACAGCTGTGGGGATGCCATCACCACATCTGCCTCATGCATGTTTCCAAATCTCTCCACAGTTTCATTTGACTAGATGATGCAATAACTATTAGAATTTAAGAGTTCTTCCAAAGCATGCTCTTTGTTAGCAACAAAACTGTGCAATTTGGAACAATTCTGCAAACATTTTTCTTAAGAGAGTGATTCCAGCATAATTTCTATCATGATTCCAGCATGAATATGATGCAATAAAAATATGCAGCACATTTTTTTCTGGGACACAACTTGGACTCAAGTACTAAATGCTGAGAAGTTTTGCCAGGACAGTGCAGTTTGCACAAAAAGCCAAAGAAACCCCATTAAAACCAATATTAAAAACACAATTCTTAGTCAAAACCACTGTTGACAGCTTACTAGAAAAAACCCTCTTACTCTGAACAACTTATTTTTTACCGCATAGGCTGAGTGGAAAGGGGTTGTTTTAAATATACAGTAACATTAAGGCCAGGGGTTTTGCAAAAAAAATGCATTAAAAGGGTCAAAGCAGAGTTGATTGACTGGTAGGTGCATTATAACTGTTAGCCAGGAGGCCATAAAAACATGCACATAGTCTCAACAGGGGCATCACTCAATGGATTCTGAAGTGAAATTCTAAGCCCAGTGATGATCACCATATTACAAATTCTGTGTTAAAAAAATCCTCCAGACAACCAGAAAATTGGAGCTTGGACAGGCCTTAAGTCTCCTGGCAAACAGCACGTTAAGCCATTCATTATACATAAAGCATAGCATTAATACCACCAAAAAGGATGAGTTATGAAAAAATTATCCCCTTGATGTGAGCCAATAAAAGCATAAAAAACATAGACTAATTAAAAACAGTACATTTCTTAACCAGGCTGTAAACATGTTTACTTGTTCTGTCAAATTTGGTATTAGTATGTGTATTGATGGGACAGTTGGGACATGGGCCATGTTGCTTCCATTGATGATGGATTTAACTGAGCACCAGATTATTTTTTTTTCGTAACTAGTTCCTGACTTATACTTTACAATTGTGTTTCTCTGAGTTACTTTGAGTGTTCTTTTGTCTTAATTGTGTAATGGTAGCCAGGGAAACTGGTTAACCAGTGACTGGGCCTTCCAGACTAAGGTGTCTTTATACTACAGTCACTTGAGACACATTCACTGCACTCAGGTGATCCCATTTCACTAATTTTGAGACTCCAGTTGTCTGGAGCTCTGTTGAATTAGGTCAGTCACTTTAAATGTGGTGAATATTTATGCAATCACTTTTTTTAACTTAAGTATCTTTTTTGACATGACCTTGCAGAAACCTCCTTTCACTCTTGGACTAAAGAGGGTTTTGTAATGCATTCATGTCAGAAAAGCCATATTATATTGACCATGACTAATTTATAAATGCAATAAAAGGGTAAACATCCAAGGGAGTGAATACTTTTTATAGGCACAATATTTCATGTCAATCCAGGCAACACCCCCATAGACGATGTTAAGTCATTGACGGACTTGTAACAAGCATTTCGGCTTAAATCTCTGCAAGATGGATCCCCCTGATGACAGACGTGGAATCTGGCCAATCTGTCTGCTTTGCAATGTAATTAATTAAAAAATTATAAAAGCAAAGGAGTGATAATCTACTCTGCTTCAGCACAATACCACTTAGGTGTGCAAATGATAATAAGGGAAAATGTTATGGTTTCAACCTTTTTTGTTTGTGATCTCATCAGCCAACTTTTGTTTTAACTTTGATAGCTTCCAAAAGACTTTCATTCATGTCAGGTGGTAAAATCAGCCAACAAAAGTGAGGAATTTGTCTGATTAAAGTTTTCTAGAGGCTTCTTCAGCAGTTAGGACAATTTCTTCTACATTATTTCAAACAGGCTGTTAATTCTAGCTGAGAAAGGTTGCATAAATGCTTCATATAGCCTATTGCTTTGTTGTGAAAGTTTGGTGTCATACTATAGGATCCATAACTTGTTCATTGTTGTATAATCACTGCCCCCTCCTCTCCACATACCCAGATTTGAACCGCATTTGGCGGCAGATTTTGTGTATTGAAAACTATTATGCAATGGGCTCGTCCTCAGACACCCTGTTTGCATTCAGGGCGGGCTTTGGTTCCCACCCACAACTTTTCGCGCTGTCTCCCAGGTGATATTAGCGCCACTCCTGACGCACCCCACCCCCTACCCACGACTCCCATCTGTCTGTTTCAGCCGCAGAGCTAATAATTACTGCCCCCAGCAGAGACAAAAGCCTATAGGTGATTAGGTGAGCGATATTAATAGTGGGTTTCTAGGTGCAAGACTTCAGTAGTTTGTCACTGTGGGAGAAGAAGCGGGGACAAGCCAGACTGCTCAGCTGAAAGTCAAAGATCGTTTATAAAGATGAAGCGTCACTCAGCGGATTTTTCCTGAGTTTGTGAGGTGTTCTTGCAAGTATGCTAGTTAAAACGAAATGTTGCTTTCAGTGGTGAATGCCTATAGTTCAACGTGAACACGATAAGGAAGTACGAACAGTGTTTTAGTTAAAGTTAACGAAGTTATGTTGAAAGCGTTTCATATAAATCCAATATGGTTTTGTGCGACATTCCTTTCTTCTCCCGTGTTACTGAACACCAAATGAGACACCACTGCATGTTTAGAATTAATATATATTGTTCTGGAAATAGGCTGAATATGACCGAAAAAAATTTAGACTAACTGACTTACTGTAGATACCCAAACAATACTTTACGAAGTGGTTAAATCAGGTTTTCTCACGTATATTTCAAATTTTAAGTTTAAGAGTGTTGCATTATCAAGTATGAGCTCTTCTTTGTAGAGTTATGGATGTTTCTATATTTTATAAAGCAAAATTCCACCTTATTTCGAAGCTCTTTCCGTTTACTTTTCGTGTTCTGTGGTCGGAAAAGATAACAGAGTGATGCATCCTATTTTTAAAACTCCCCATTAGCCTCAGAGAGAGCGCGCCGGTTGCCCCGCCAACACAACTCAAGGAGGCGTAGTCATTACACACGCCCATTGGTAGAAGCAAAAGCGCGCACCCGAGCTCTCTTACGCTGATTGGCTGGAGTAGAATGACGCAGTCAACCAAGTGCGTTCTGATTGGCTGGAATCATCCAGATGCCTGAGAGCGCCAGAAAACAAGCTTGAGCGGGTGATACTGAAGTCTCCCCGGGACAGTGCGAGAATTTCCGCTAAACCGGGCAGGAGACTGAGCAGAGAGGTGTGTGGAGGTAAAGGCTAAGGAGGGATTTTGAAGAGGGAAACTAGCCGCTATGTTTATGTGAAGAGACAACGCGCTGACAAGTCTGTAAAGCTGGACGTGGTGCCTCATTGGAAGATTTAATTTATTTAATTATTCAACTGCAGAAAAAGGTAAATATTGTTGTTTTCTCTCTGGTGTTTCCTATTAGCTGATATACTGGTCAGCTGAGCTAGTAGCTGAGTAGCTTATTAAAGCAAAATCAACCATTATTACTTAAACAGCTATAAGGTCTTACCTCTCAACAGGCTGTCCTACACATTGTGTTAATGCATTATGTAATCAGTGTAATGGGTCATTTTCTAACTTGATAATTACGAAGCTACCACCATAGACTGTATGCTATCCACTTGGCTGTAACATGATGTATGTAATAATACTTTAGCGTTGGTTATCTGTGATAAATATATAAAGTATGTTTCTATGGAGGGACATTAACCCTTAATATTGTAGGCGTTAGCTCGCTAGGGGCTAGTTAGCTGATGGTCTTTGCGCCAAATTCAGCTGACCACTCACCAAAGTTTCTCTACCGTAACCACCCACAAATATCCTCAACTTCTCCTTTAAACTCACACAAACACATGCCATGTTAGTAGTTTATGATATTACATATCTGTCTTTGCTATTTGGACTCTAGTTTTCCCACATGGAGGTTGAATGTCTGGCACTGAAAGATCTCACAAGCCCCAGGAAAAAAAGTTTCCCCCCGAGGGAAGAGGAGGAGGATGGTGGTCAAAGCGAGCAAAAGGTAAGGTGGTTTAATGTCTGATTTAAGGTGTGCCAGGTCTGATGTATTATAATTAAAAGAATAAGGGTAACCAGAGAGAGGTGATTGGAGTAGGGTTGTCTTGATACAACAATTTAAAATGTCTAGGCTATATTACACTTGAATCAGATAATACCAGTATCGATACCAAAGCACAGGGTCACTGCAGATCTTTGAACAGTCTTAAATTAGACTTTTTAAATTGAAGGCCATGAAAGTCTTATTTTTTTTCCGTTACAGGTCTTAAATCTTAGATAGCACTCTGACTTAGATATGTCTTTATATAATCTTTTTATTTTTTAGCCAACTTCATACAATCCCAATCCATCTTTTTTGCATATATGTTGGTGTTTTCTGACAGGTCTTACCGGATAAAAAAAGTTTAATTTTCCTTTTTAAAAATGAACAGTGTAGTATCAGGTTAGCCCACCTGAAAATATGTTATGATAAATCTCACCACTCATCCCTTAAGGGGTTGCAGGGTATATTGGTATAATAGAGGCATCAAATGTGTCAGAAATCATGAAATTTGGGCATTAATGACCCAAGAATATCTTTGCCCTATACTGCTTGAAGTTCTGTTCACAATACATTAAATCAGAAAAATCAGTGCTGGTACAGTGTACTGAGAAATCTCTTTAAAAGTCTTAAATTTGATGTTGAAAAACCTGAAGAATCTTAATATTAGGACTATTTCAGTGAAATCTATATCATATATATATATTGAACTTTGACAATCCCAACATTCATAACACTTATGGAAACTGAGTGAGAGGACCACCCAGTCCAGGTAATGTTGGCTAGCAGCTATATAGGAAAAATTATAGACAATGTACAAAGTTCCTGGGTAAAATTTCAGCTGATAAAGAGTATTAATGGTGTGTTGATACTAAAATATTACTAAAGTATTTGTGACATCTAGAGTGCTAAATTTTGCTTTCAGTTTTTGATGGATGCATCCCTCTTCTATGCATATGTCTTCAAAAAAGGTCATCTTTGGTACCCTGTGGTAAACTCTTTGGTTGAATTTAAGTATTGGACAAGATAACATGGCATTAATGTTTCTTAAAATGTCCAAAACCTTTACCAAACATGAAATACATCTGTCTCTGTCACAGGAAAACATTTGCACAGAGAGGAGAAGATCCACGCCCCTGAAATCTTCAGAGTCCCCCGCCCCTACTTTCCTGATCATCAGAAAAGGAGCAACGCCTGACCTGACCCACATCACCCCCATCAAACACAGCGTGCTGAACGAGCCGTGGACACCCACAGCCAACCTGAAGATGCTGATCAGTGCAGCGAGCCCAGACATCCGGGACAGAGAGATGAAGAAGGTGCTGTTCAGACCCATCGAGAACGAGGAGAAGCCTGCGAGTCCAGAAGTGGTGGAGGACCCAGAGGTGGACGACTCTTGTCAGGTGTGTGAGATTTTTAGCAACTGGCTAAGAGGCCGAGGGCTAAATGAGACCATTTAAAGAAGTCAGATGTAATCAAAGAGGCATGTACGGTGGCCCTGAGGGTCAACAACAAAAATGCTTAAAGACAAAAACATTTCATGAAACAGACATTGTGAAACACATTCCTTTTGCAGTTTATGAAATATTTATTCTGTTTCTTCATTTTTTTTTTTCAAACTAGACTGCAAAAATATTTTAGTTATTTTGGCATCTTTCAGAGAAGCACTGTGGCTTCACTCATTACGGCTCAGCACTCAACACTTGCCATCATTTTAGTCACATTAACATCTTAACCTCTAAGATATTGAGCTTTCTAAAATACAAATACAAAAAAAAATTAGTGATGCTTAATAAATGAGTTCCCATTTAATGATAAATGTTGGTGGAAGCCAAAGGAGCCTGTGCTTTTGAGATATGATTATTTGGTTAATCTAACAATTTAAGGTTTTCTCACCCATATCAAATAATTTCTTTTAAAGGCATAAAAATCTTTTCCCTAAAAGACATGTAACAGAAAAGCCATTTGAAGCGCTGACTTGATGTGTGTGCTAATTTGAATGCTAAGCAACACCAGTAGAGACATTTTCTGTATCTCTTGATCCTGATTTAGCAAGGGAGCACCAGAATCCTTGTTTACTCCTTAAGAATGCCTGAAAGTTGTCGTGAAACAAAGCAAACTAATCATTTATCTGCTGCCATCCTTCCAGTTTGAGGCTGCAGAGGAGGAAGACGACACTGACAAGAAGCCAAGTAGAAAGCAGAAAAGTCTGGGTCTGCTCTGTCAGAAGTTCCTTGCTCTGTATCCTGATTATCCTCCTGCACATAGTCCCATCTGGATCTCACTGGATGAGGTGGCGAATAGTCTTGGTAAGAACCACACAATAGCTGTTGTTAACCAGATATAAACTGGAGAAAATGATAGAGGCTGCTTTTGTCTGTTTCATGTGCATTTAAAGTTTTTATGGTACTGACATTTGGTGATTGCAGTGGTGTCAGCTTTTTCTTAAAAAGTACTTTGGTGTTTATGGCAGCTGCAATTTAGAGCTAGTCTAGTTAGTTAACTTGTCATACTCATTCAAACCATCAGGAGTGGAGCGGCGACGGATCTACGACATTGTCAACGTGCTGGAGTCTCTCATGATTGTGGGACGGATCGCTAAGAACAGCTACACCTGGTACGGTCGTCAGCGGCTCGAGGCCACGCTGGAGGACCTGCAGCGGAGGGGTCGGCAGCAGGGCTACCACCTTCAAATGGAGCTGGCCACTGAAGCACGGGGGGCTGGGCCAGGGCCAGGATATGAGGACGATGGAGTAGAGGGAGACCCTGGAAACGGTAATAGATCCTACAAAACCAGAAAACTAGCGCTTACAAGCACTTTTCCACCCTTTTACTGTTGCTTGCCATAATGATAAAGAAGCTGGAGTTTATTATTGCACCTTTAGGACAGGGTCTTAAGTTTAATGCTGCACATATAAAATTTAATGTAGCTGCCACCAAATTAAAACTCAGCCAAATAATCCCTCCCTTCAGACTTTAGATCAGAGGAATAAACAAAGCCTTTTTCTCCACAGTTATTTTACCTCACATGTGCAGCACAGCTTCATTTACAGGTTGTTTCATGTCAGCGTGGCAGGATAAAAACAGCACTCATGACAATGCAAACAATCTTTTTTGTTCATTTCTATAAGTCACCCTTTTGGTAAGAGGAAGGGTATTTTGTCCAGATGTCTATAGGGATGGTGGACCAAACAAAGTGGCAATATGATTCAGGAAAATGCTGATATGTCAAGGTCAACCCAGAACCAATATTTAATGTGTAAAATACAAAGAAAATGGAATGCATTTTAAAGGAGTTGCTGCTGGTGTCGACTTCTGGCGTCTTACAGTAGGCTGCGCTATGGCAAACCATAAAATTATTAATTGAACGTGTAGAGTGGCAGACCCTGACCATACAAGTGAAATTTGAAGCAAATCAGATTTTTCAGTCCGACTTCCTGTGAAATTAGCTAGATTTAAAAATGCTCACCATGGGCAGTGTGGCGTCCTTTAACCAGATATGTCAGTGTCATGGGTGAATATTAAGGCCTTTTTTTTTAAATCAAAATCTGAGCTTGATTGGTCCTTGGACCAATAAAGAAGAATAAAGAAATAGCCTGATTGTGTCACTTCCTGCCAATGAAGTGTCCCTTAATAAAACATTTGTGTTGTGGACAGATGTCAAGGACTTCAGTTAAAAATCTGACTTTGACAAGTTCAGTAGGGTACGAGGAATGAATAAATGGCTGGTTTGTGTCACTTCCTGCTGGCAGTAGGGGGCGCTATGATGAAAGATTGCATGTGGCATGTTCAGTGGTAAACTGTTGTCTTGCCAGAAACTGCAGAAGAGCACGGAATAATGTAAGCAAAAGTTACAAGAGGTTAAAGTCATTTGGCAGCATCAAAAATGCTTTATTTTAAAATCAAGATAAACTGGTGGACTTCCTGATGGGATTTTGGTCCAAGAGGACTGATAAAGATCCATACACTAACATAAAATCATGAGCCTATATTTAAAGCAAATGGTATAAAAAAAATCATCAAGGTACTAAATGTTTTGACAACTTCAGTTGCTATACAGATTTCTTGCTGCCAAGATCTGTAACAAATTATTTTTTTGATTGCATTAGAGTGACATACTGGTGTGTCTCATTTGTAGCAGGTGGAAACAGGAAGGACAAATCCCTGCGCATTATGAGCCAGAAGTTCGTCATGCTATTCCTCGTATCTAAAACTCAAACTGTGACTTTGGACACGGCAGCTAAGATCCTCATCGAGGAGAGCCAGGACTCATCAAGTCACAGCAAGTATAAAAGTAAGAAAGCACCAACAAGAATGCTTATTAAGATCTTTATTCTTCTTGCGTTATCAAAGCTAAACTTTGTCTTTTTCTTCAGCTAAAGTGCGACGACTTTATGACATTGCAAATGTGCTGACCAGCCTGGGTCTCATAAAGAAGGTTCATGTACGAGACGAGAGGGGCAGGAAGCCGGCCTTCAAGTGGCTCGGACCTGTGGAGTTTAAAAACTCTGACAATGGTGAGGAACAAAGACAGGCTCTGACAATCATACTGATGTAGTTCTAATGCTGCTTAATCTTTTTACTGACCTCTGGTGGTAAATGATTAATGCTGACATTTAAGTATTTATGATACAGAGTTAAACAAATAACTCGATGGCATTGCGCTAATCTAATTATCATACTCTACTGTTCATATTCTAAACACAGCAGCTGTAACACTGCCTGGGCTCACACAACCAGCAACAAAGGAGGACATCAGGACTTTAAAGATGTCACGCCATGCTTCTTTTAACATCACGCCAACCTCTGTGGCCGTCCAGCGGCAGGTCAGCTCAGCGCCCAGCAGTCCACGGCGAGACACTACAGGTAAGACCGCCTGAATGATCAGTTTTTATAAAGTCAAAGACAAACCAAGTAGTTTTAATAGAGTATGAGGAATAAACACGGATCAGTTTGTGTCACTTCCATTCTTTTACATCTACTGAAACACTTTTCTTCCAACAGAGATAATTTGTGATGGTTTGTCACTGTGAGATGCATGTGCTAACAAGCTACTTCAGAACATCTCAGGGGCAGGCTGCCCTGAAATTCTCTTGAAATTTACAGGGGTGCATATGAGATAAAGGCTCCAGATCAGCTTTTTACAGCTGAATATCTTTAAATTCTTTCTTTTCTGTCCTCACTCTGCAGGTCTATCAAATCAGCCTGTGGATTATTCCATAAAAACTACAACCAACAACACAGTGCATAGATGGAAGGGTGTTGAAAACAAAGAGTAAGTACACCCCATAAGCACACTCTGTAGGTTCTTTGCAGATGACTTTATACTGCAGAACTCCCGTTGGGGGGCAAGAAGTGATTTCTGCATCGAAAGACGCTACCAAAAAGGCCATGTTTTTGGAGCAGTTTGTGACTAAACCAAGTGTTCAAAGTGCAAAAATATAAACATTCTTAATTCTTGAGCTACTTTTGTGTCCCAAAAGTAGTGAAAAGAATTCATGGAGAAATGGATTAAAAAACTCTCTTTTAAGAGATCCAGATCATTTGTCTCAGCTCAGTATAGCCGGTTGTTTAGCCCATTAACAGTTCTTCATTTGGTATCAGTTTGGCTTTTTAAAGGTGGATTAAATAATGAAGAATAGAAGAAAGTAAACTGGTACTCAAATGGGAGCTAGCTACTGTGGCTCACATTAAAAAGCTGATTCTCACTCAATCCCTCATTTTGGGAACCACTGACCTTGGACACATGCTAAAGCAGTATTTAGTGCGTCCGTTCCCTTCATGACTTAAATTTCTCGCTTTTTTCCTCATTTCCCCGTAGGATCCGTCCCAGCCCAGCTCAGGAGACCCCCACCTGCACCAGCAGTCCATTACTTCCGTCCACCTCCCACCCCACCATGCTGGCACCTTCTCTCCACCCAGAGCACCTCTTCACGAACTCCCCCTCCCCTCACTGTTTGGCCTACCTGCCCAGCCTGTCGCAGCCCTCTGTGGTCATGCTATATAGAGCGTCTGACCAGACTGAAACTCAGAGGTCACCGGGGTCGGAGTCTGAGGAGGGAAGGAAAAGACGGAGGAATGAAAGGGAAGAGGAGGAGGAGGAAGTGGTGGTGAAAAAGAAGGGAGTGTCTGTGTCAGAGGATTGTGACAAGGTAAGCTGGTATCTGATTTGCTTTCTGTTTATAACATAATCACAATTAAGAACATTGTTATTCTGGTTCAGTACGCAGTTGATTATAATATGTCTTATATGCTGCTAAATAACAAGATCTTGTTAATAATTCTGTGTAGAGCAGACCATTAAATTGAAAGTATGAAACACTACACACTGGCTGGTTTAGTAACCCACTCCTGCTGTAATTAGAGACTTATTTTAGTATTTTATTAGATCTTTGTCAAATTAAAACACCTTCGCAATTAGTCAGGCCACACAACCGCTGTAATGGTAAAAGTCCCACTTTCATGGTCTGTAAGAAAGGAAGATTAAGAGACAGAGGCATTAGACCTTCAAATCAAGATAATAACTTGGCCGAAGTTTGGTCCAGTGTTAATAGAAGGGGAGTTAATAAGTGCAGATATATCAGCTAAAATAGTGCTGAGTATTTTTCTCGCATAAATAAACCAGGGGTTTTTGTATGATCTTAGGTGTAAGTTTTTCTTTGTGTTGGTTTCCTTTCAGATGAGAGCAGAAGCTCACAGAGAACCAGCAGACAGCAGCACCAGGACTTCTCCTAATCATCCTGCATGTCTCTCCAGAGAGCAGCCAGCCAATGAGAGTGCTGCTAGCAGCAGGAATGAGCCGGCCCAGCCGTCACACTACCTCTATGTACCCAACAATGCAGGTATGTTCACACTTAGACATGCAACTAATGATTATTCCAAATGTCCATTAATGTTAGGATTACTTTCTTGAATAATTGCTGTTAAAGGTGCAGGGTGGGATTATCTGCTTCCTTAATTGCTGTAAAAATGTTTTCCATTAAAAAAAACTAAATTTCTAGTTTCTTTCCCCATGTTTTCCAGGTCTAAACAGCTTCAACTTTCTCCTCTCTGCTGGTCAGACACCAGCTGGTCTTGCACTTCCTCCCAGCAGCGTTCCCGCCCTACCTGTCCCGTACATCCTGGTGCCCTCTGCAGCCCTCCCTCATTACCCCCTGGTGACTGGTGGTCTACAACAGCAAGGCACCGATGCCCACAACAAACTGAGCTTTAGCCTCCCTGCTATGATGTCACCTGCTCACTTCATGGTGGGAGCGGCTCCATTCGGCCTCACAGCAGCTTCAGAAGTCGGCAGGTCACCGGTTCCGTCACCGTCCACCCCAGAGCAGAGCAGGGTGTACAGGTCAGCTACAGGAGCTCCACACTCGCCTTCGGGACCACGACAGAGCGTCAGCATCAACACGCCTGAACCACTGGTGAGAATTTTCTCTGTTCACAAATCTTTATTGACAACATAATCTACTGTGATAATTAAAAACGACCTTTCTGCTATCACGCACTCACAAAATGCCACACAGTTTGATACAAGAACAAGGGCAGCGTCTAGTTTACCAAAGGTCTCTCCCCATTTACTCAATAAGACACTTTTGTTTGTCAAAGCGGTTCAAGTTGATTAATCTCTAAGTTGTTAAATAGGGATTAATGTTCCTTTCTGCAAAGCCAAACAAAGTCTGCCAGCGTCACTGTTCTCAAACTCAGAGCCGTTTCCAGACAACCTGCTTAGGCGATGGATGGTAAATTAATGCTGCATTATAAAACGATGTGAACAGACTGACTGTGTTACTATGGTAGCTAAGGAGGTCTTCATTGTCATGCGGTTGAAAGCTGACATCTTCCAAACTCGAAAAGAGAAACCAGATTCCTACAAAGCATTGTTAATTAAATAAAAGTATGTAATGTAAAATAAATGACTTTCTAAATATTCAACCCATTTAAAGTGACTGACCTAACTCAACAGAGGTCAAGCCAATAGGTGCTAGGAGTCTTACAAATAGTGAAATAGGGATTAGGTGAGTGCAGTGAATGTGTCTTCAGTGATTGTAGTACAAGGACACACCTGTGTGTGGAGGTCCAGTTACTGGTTAATCAGTATTCCTGGCTACCATTACACTGTGAGGTGAGAAGAACACTCAAGGCAACTCAGAGAAAAGGTTCTTGAAAAGTGTAAGTCAGGGCATAGACACAAAAACTGAACTGGAACTGAATGTCCCCAGGAATTGAGTTAAATCCATCATCAAGAAATGGAAGGACTAATGAACATGTGTAAATCTGCCTAGACCAGGCCGCTGTTGAAGAAAACTAATATTAAATCTTGGCCAGAGTCTGCAAAAAGGCATATGGGAAACTCCATGGTCAAGTGGAAGAAAGTTCCAAGGCACTTTGTTTGGCACCCACCATACACTGGACATCACTACATCACCACAATCACACCATCTCCACTGTGAAGCACAGTGGTGGCAGCATCATGCTGTGGGGACGCTTCTCGGCAGCCAGCCCCTGAAGGCTGATGTAAATGGCAATGCAGGACAGTCAACAAGAGAACTACAGCTTGGGAAAAAATATTTTCAAACAAGACAATCACCAAAGCTTACAGCAAAATCTACAAATGGTTTAAAGACAACAAGGTGAATGTTCTGGAACGGCTCCGTCCAAGCCCAGCCCTCAATCCAGTAGAATTCAGGCTTAAAAGGGCTGTTAGCTCTTGATTTTCATGCAACTGGACAAATCTAGAGCAATTTTGCAAAGAAGAATGGAGTAAAATTTTAGTTACCAGATGTGCATGCCTGATTGAGACCTATCCACACAGACTCGGTGCTGTGATTGCAGCCAAGGGTGCATCTACTAAATACTGACTTGAAGGGGGTGAATATTTATGCAGTCACTTATTTGACATTTAGAAATCTGTTTTCATGTTGACATTCAAGAGGTTTTTTCTTTTCTTTTTTTTTTCCTTTTTGTGTCAAAAAAAGCCAAATCATATTGACCATGATTGATTTATAAAATCAATAAAAGGGTAAAACATCCAAGGGGGTGAATTCTTTTATTGGCACTGTAAATGCTCTAACCTCCCTCTTTCTTTACAGACTCCTCATACTCCTAAGGAAACCACACCGTCTGCTTCCAAGGCCTTCTTCCAGACCCCGGGAACTCTGGGAAATGTTGCCAGCACTGTTCCAGCTGCTAGAAAACGAGGCTCAGCTCAGAGGAGATTGGACGTCGGTCACCCTCCTCCAACCTGTTAGACACGATGAGTGGAGGTGCATTAGCTGTTTTAACACTCAGGTCTTCATCCTAAAAGTGAAAAGCGTGGTTTTAAACCACTGGTGCTCTGTTGGCTCGTTAATTAATGAATTGGGGATTTATTCTAAAATTTAAAGATAGTTTACCGAGACTAAAATAATCTTTCCTGAGATAAAAGACCGTTTTGAACAAAGACTTCTTTTATTTTGGGTTTCTTCATACTTGTTGTGTTAGCGGTTGTCGTTAGAACCGTTCAAAGTGCCTCATGGTTCAATTATGGGACATGAGATTTCACAGTGAATGACTGAAGCAGTATTGCCAATGTGACAGTGCCCTCCTGTGGTGGGAGTCGGTCACTGCTGTATTTTGTACATCAGCCTTAAATTTCCCTCTTGAACTTGATCACGCTACCTGATCCCCCATCACTTGTGTATTATAGCCCAACTGCTATTTATATTTAGATAATATATGTCGATTACAGGTACTGCAATGGAACATTTTAGCACTAAGTATTTGACAAAGATGTGTCTCATATTGAAGTGACTGTGTTAAATTTGCCCCTTGTTTTTTTGTTGCTTTGTCAGGGTATAATAGAAGATCTATTAGCTGCTGATCACTGATTTTATGAAGAGGATAGCAGAGCATCTCCTCGACTTGATCCAGACATTACTGAAAGGAAAAAAATCACTAAAGCCTTAAATGTTTACAGCCAATATGGCATCTCAATGAACAGTTCTTGGACTTCTTAATGCACAGTGCTGCATTAATCCACTCAGATGTTACTTATGCAGCTTGTTTTTGTGCTAAATGGTTGAACACCAAACCCTTCAGTGCCATTACAGACTAAGAGGTGATGTGATGATGCTCTCAGGTACTTGAATATTTGTTGACTAGATGTTGATTTTGTGGAGATATCACAGTACTGTAAAAACATTTTTATCCCTTTAAAGATAAGGCTATATTTTTAGCCCAGGCATTATCTTATTTGTACAAATTTGGGGTTTAAAATTACCTTTTCTGACAAAAAAGGTTTGAATTGTTCTGCTTGAAGTTGTAAAAAGGGGCTGGAAAAGCTTCAACATAATCTTTTTGAACAAATGTACCAGATTACAACTGACGTTTTAAGTAAAAGTGTTTTTCTATCACTGTCAGGCTCAGGATATTGGTTTAACCTAAGGAAAAAGACCTTTTTTTTGCCTTTGTAAAGGGCTTGCAACCCTTAGTGTCTCTTATTAAAGCCACCATACTTAAATGATAAAACAGCAATCTTTCTAATGTTGCTGTGATTAATTTTTTTTATTTTTTTTAATTGTAGGAATATTGTTTGGATCCCTAACCAACAATTTATTAACAGTGCAAAGTCATGAAGTTTAGGGTTAAATTTGGTGCATCTCTGACATTTTGAGTAACAATCTTGGCCTGTCAGTGGGAAATAATCAGCATACTTGAATAAGGTATAATTATTTTTAATTATTTATGTGCAGCCATTCTAGCCCATTTCCCTTGGCATCTGAATGAATAGCAGCAATTCCAAATCTTTTCATTTTAAGTCATTTACAACTCAAAATGAATGGTTCACGATCAAAAATACTACATATAGTTCCCTTTTAATTTGTCACAGAAGTATAAGTTGAGTTTATAAGCTTCTGGCTGGTGCAGTCTGAGGTGAAATGCCTTATGTAAAGGCACTTTGTTAAGAGAAGAGTGCAGATTTTCTCAGGATATCTACGGATTTCTTTCAACAGCCCAGCCATGAGCCTTTTTGTTTTTCTCCAGACAAAATATTGGTGCTTTTTACAGTAATCATTCAGCAGCTACGTCACACCAAAGGGTGCACAGATAATCCGCTCTGATCAGTGGACTTGTAATGTACAGTTTCATGTCTGTAATTGTTTTTGTACATTGTATTCATAGTGTCATTTATACTTTTCACATGCTGAATGTTGCTGTTTTTTAATAATGATTCTTCAAGTTTTAGTGTCTAACTTTGACCAAACTTGGAGCCGTTCCGTCACTGTAACTCTGTCTATTCTGTAGTTATAGTCTAAACTGGTTCTCTTTTGTACAATTTTCACAAACTTTTATTAAAGATGTTTCATGCTCATAAACTTTGTCTTGTATGGGCTTCAATTTTTGGGGGGCATTTTAAACCAACACGTATAAATATTTTTGTCATCCATCCATTATCCATACCACAGAAAAATAGCACTTAGTAGCATTAGCCTACTTTTTTTTTTTTTTTTTTTTTTTACAATAAAACTGTAGTATACAGTGCCTATAAATAGTGTTCACCCACTTGGATGTTTTTCTCTTTATTGATTTTATAAATCAATCAAGGTCAATATAATTTGGCTTTTTTTTTCCACAAAAGGGGCCCGCCAGTTGGTGACAGCAGTCTTACAATTAGTGAAATGGGATCACCTGAGTGCAGTGAATGTGTCTCACGTGATTGTAGTATTAAGACCTCTGTGTCTGGAAGTTCCAGTCACTAGTTAATCAGTATTCCTGGCTATCATTACACCATGAAGACAAAAGAACACTCCAAGCAGCTCAGAGAAAAGGTTACTGATAATTTTAAGTCAGGGGATGAACAAAGAAAAATCCAAAGCACTGAATATCCTCGAGTTAAGTAAAAAAAAAGGAAAAAGAATATGGGTATAATATATGGCAAATTGATTATTAAATGTTTACCAAGGCATGTGGGAGACTCCATGGTCAGGTGGAAGAAAGTTCTTTGATCTGATGAGACCAAATTGGTGCTTTCTGGCCATCAGACAAGAAACTTTGGCAGACACCAAACACTGAACATCACCACAACTCTCAATCCTTGCAAGGTTTGTAAAGGTAAAGGGTAAAATGAATCCACCAAAACACAGGAAAATTGCAGAGGAAAATCGTATTCAATTAGCAATAGAATTATGGTTCAGGAGAAGATTTATTTTCCAGCAAGACAATGACCCCAAGCATACAGTGAAAGACACACAGAAATGGTTAAAGACAACAAGGTTAATGTTCTGGAGTGGTAGAGTCAAAGCCCAGACCTCATTCACATAGATAATTTGTCAAATATGCACCTGAAAAAATGGAATCCAACAGTAAAGGCCTTTACTTGTTCTCGCACGGAAGAACATAAAATCAAATGCATGGATGTGCTGTATGTCTGCTTAAGGCTTCCATACATTTTACCTATTGCCACAAATTTTTTTCAGGTACACGTTCAACTTTATCAACTTTTGCATCCTGACCCATGAGATAAGAGCCATCACTTCAGTCCATGTGATTTTATTCTACCATTGAACATGCTTAAAGGTCTACATAACTGTTGACAGATTTACAGATGGCTTTCATTTCCTGGTTTACAAATTTACAGATGCCACCAATAATTCAGAGTCCAATTTAAAACAGACTAACAGATGGAGGCGAGCCATGCAAATGTGATCAGATAACACTTCATCTGCAACACAATTACTGTTGCTGCAAACTGAGCGACATAAAACTAATTAAACGCTCAAACATAAGATGGATCTGTACTACATTATGCTACTTATTTGCTGCTCAAATGTCTAAGTGTTGAATTAGAAGGTGACTAAAATTCAAACGACTCCCTCAGTAAACACAGAGGTCAGGCCAATAATTACAATGAATAAAAATCCATTACAGAGAAACACATTGAAGGCATCAATTGTGATCTCAGGGTCAGATCGGGCTGATTGAGTCGCACTTAAAAACACACACACACCATCTGTCCGAGCACATCAAAGCTTTAATATCGGTACTAAACTGAGCCGAGAGAGATGCCAATAGATGTGTTTGGCCCCTGCGAGGCATTTAGCATACTAAACCTCAGCAGATGGGACAATTAACTTTATATAGACAGATAGTTTAGCCAAGTGTCTGCTGCCGCCAAAAACCATTCAATAAAACGACACTGTTCAGAACAACTAAGCAATTAGCACCCAAATACACACAACTCCTCTGGTATGTCTAATATGCTGCCACTGCTTCAAAGATTTGGGTTTCCTATCCCTTATAGGATGTTACTTGCTGGAGTGTTTTTTTGTTGTTGTTTTTCTCCTTCTTGGTCCCTATTGTCTACTTTTCAGGTGTTACTCTCTCCATGCTGCAGATGATTGATCCATACATTCCCTTTTACTTCTTTCTTCTGCACTCGCAAAGATGTTTTAGATCATTTCTTTGAAACTTTTCATTATCATGAGATAGGCCTGCCCCCGGAGCAGCCTCTGAAAGAGTGTGATTTCACCCTATCACTCCCTGTTGAATGGCTACAATTTATTTGTTAACTTGAGTGAAAAGACTTAAAGCAGTGTATGATGACTGATCGCCTAAGGACCTTTTTGTCTTTACAGTAATTTTGTCCTCACAATATCCTTAAAAAGAACTGCAAGCCATCCCAGTCCTATATAATCTAAGGAACCAAATCTGTTTCTCCTAAAAATTCCCAACATTTTACCTTAATGCAGCACACTTTTCATTTCCGTTCATTAAGTGCAGCTCCTCTTTGGGATATCCTAACCTCAAGCCTCTGTGTCCTTAAAAGGGAAAAGGGAAATGCAGCTCTACCTGCTTCAATCTATTTTATTCCCTTTATTACTGCTATGTTTCCGCTCCAAGAAATTCTTTCCGGATTACTCTATGAGGCTTATTAAACCCAGGTGTGGTTCCAGATTTGTAAGGCTTTGCCTTTCAACACAGGGCTCTTACTGAATTGGAGAGACTTTATCTTTGGGCTCTCTATTAATGCTTCCTATGCATTCAAATCGATCCATCATGTCACTTTGCCCATCCATGCACATTCACACACCGATGATGCAGCAGTGGAAGCAATTTGGGGTTCAGCGTCTTGCCCATTTTGCCAATAATGGTTGAACCTTGACCTTCTGGTTAAGAGTCAACCAGTTCTACCACTAATGCACAGCCTCAGTATATTACAAGATCCACCCTGGCCTCTATTTTTGTACTGGAGTCATCTTTAAATCCTTCTCAACTACTGAAAAAGGCATCTGCATTTGTTAGGCTTGTGATATTTAATGTACCGGTAATTACTTTTTAAAAATCTTAAAGGAAGTCAAATGGTGGAAGCAAGATGTCTACGTCCCTCGACCCAATCAATGAAAAAGTTGTATTTCTGACTCATTTGCCCAGGGTCTTTACCTGCATACTAAAACTTTTTGGAAATATATCACAAGTCAGCCAAATTAACCATAGAAAGGGGATTTCTTGGGTATCAGTCTGATTAGTCTGGATCTATTTGAGTTGCACTCTTACCCTCAGGGGAATCCTTCAAAAAAAATCACTACAACTTTAACTTTTAGGCCTACCATTTTACAAGATATTGGTCATACTGCTTGTGATTTTTGTCCTGTCTCTGGGATTGAAAATCATTTCAATATCTCTGTCCGGATGGATATAAAACAATCTTTTCCATTTCTTGGATCCTCTGGTAGAAGAAAAATGTGATCTTTGGATCTTTGTGGTGGCTGTCACTGTGGGGCAAAAGTTCAGAAACTGAGTGAGGTTTTAGATTTAGAACAGCTGGCTGTAATCAAGGGTGGCTGTATTCAATCATCTGGTTTTAATTAACAATCAGTTGGTTTAACTGTCTAATGGAAAAAAGAAACAAAACCATTTTCACATCAGTGATGTTACTCAAAGAAACAAAGCAGTTATTCTAAATCTTTGATGTGTAACTGATCCCTTTTGTTTCATATGAGTTCTGTTCATAAATGTGCAGAACTGCATCATTAAATGAAGAAAAGCTCTGTGAACAATTGTGGCTTAAAAAGACTTCTTAATATCCCGTATGTGTTTCAGTAATCTCCATAGTAGTCTGATCTGTTACCCACAACTGGCTTTGGCATATTCAGGTAAAAGCTTTTAATTTACAGTTCCTATAAAAAGTATTCACCCCCTTGGATGCAATACCCTCTGATTGATTTTATAAATCAATCATGAGGAATATAATTGGGTTTTTTTGTTTTTTTGGGTGTTTTTTGTCTAAAAAAAACGTACAACAAAAACCTCTTGAATGCCAAAGTGAATACAGATTTCTACAAATTAATGTCAACGAAACTTTCCTATGTGATGTAAAATAAGTGACTGCATAAATATTCACCCCCTTCAAGTCAGTATTTAGTAGATGTAGCTACCTTTGGCTGCAAGCACAGCACTGAGTCTGTTTGGATAGGTCTCAATCAGGCTTGCACATCTGGGCACAGCACTTTCACTCCATTCTTCTTTGCTAAAATGCTCAAGCTCTGTCCGTTTGCACAGGGATCAAGCCTGAACAGCCCTTTTCAAGTTCAGACACAAATTCTCTATTGGATGGAGGTCTGGGCTTTCTCTCAGCCACTCCAGAACCTTCACCTTGTTGTCTTTAAAACATTCCTGTGAGGCTTTTGCTGTATGGTTCAGACCATTGTCTTGTTGGAAAGTACATTTTCTCCCAAGCCACAGTTCTCTCGCAAAATGAATACAATTTTCTTCAATTTATCAATTTACCTTCTGGCTTTACAAACCTTCCAGTGAGGGCTGCTGAAAAGCATCCTCACAGCATGATGCTGCCACCACCATGCTTCACAGAAGGGATGGTGTATTTGTGGTGATGTTAAATAGTTTGGTGTCTGCCAAACACAGCGTCTTGTCTTGTGTGTCTTGTGCCTAAAAGCACCATTGTGGTCTCATCAGACCAAAGACCTTTCTTCCACTTGACCGTGGAGTCTGGAGTCTGGCAAACTCTAGTTCAGACTTGATATGACTTTTCTTCAACAGTGGCTTTCTCTTTGCCACTCTCCCATAAAGCTTTGACTGGTGAAGAACCTGGGCAACAGTTGTTGTATGCAGAGTCTCTCACATCTCAGCTGCTGGAGCTTGTAACTCCCTCAGAGTAGTCATAGGTGTCTTGGTGGCCTCTCTCACTAGTCTTCTTCTTGCACAGTCATGTAGGCAGATTTACACATGTGCCAAACTCCTTCCATTTTTTGATGATGGATTTAATTGAATTCTAGAAGATGTTCACTCCATCCCCTGACTTATACTTTTCACTAACATTATCTCTGAGTTGCTTGGAATGTTCTTTTGTCTTAATGTTGTAATAGTAGCCAGGAATACTGATTTTATAAAATCAACAAAAGGATACCAGGGGGTGAATACTTAATAAAAGCACTCTAAGCATGTCTTACAGAGGCATTCCTCTGACTCTACTTCTACATCCTCCACCCTCAAAACCCTTCATTTTTAACTTCTCTGTCTAAATACGGGGACCACTGGGGGCTCCATGAGATTGACAATGAGACGGTTCCCTCAGAGCCCTTAACCCTTTGGTTTCCTCTGCATACCAACAACTCAGACACCAGCTGATCATCAGGCTCAAAATCTGAATCAACCTCATCCGGCTCCATTCCCTTGACTCTCATGATCCCCAGGTTTCCTCACATTGTTCCAGCTCAGGACAGCCCAGCAGCCCTGATCACAAGGTTGTCTCCACAACCTTTGACCCCTACCCTCATTCCTGCATGTTCTTGGTCCAAACTCCTCTCATCATCAATGACAATAAACTATTTTTTAATCAATTTCTGTATCTGTGTGGTCTTTGTTCAGGAGACAGCATTAAGGTTTCTGTCAGTTATCATGCTATTAGGATTACAAGCTAATTCAGCAAGCAAGAACACTTAATCAATTAAAAAGACAAAGCAATAGAAATCAAAGGACATTGCGAACGAAGGGGCTGGAAATGAAGGTCCGAAAGGAATGAATCATGCTTTTCTGCACCCATGATTCTCCACTGCAGTGAGACTTCTAGAGATGGTGGACAAAAGTTCATGAAAGTACAAGAGTTTGTGGTTAGTTATACAGAATCAACCTTGTTTTGTAGTCTGTATTCTTTGTAGTTTTAGCTACTTGAGGAAAGGAAATGGATGCAATATTGTGCAAAAACGGGGCAAAATGGCAAATGTATCTGGTTAAATAATGCTGTTTCATCACGTTTCACTGAACATGTGGAAAACTGTCTTCATGTACTGCAGCACTAAAGCTTTAGGCTTTCTTTCTTTGTGATGTGAGTAACAGATGTTAGACATGTTCGGAACTGTTATCAGGATGTGGTCTGTGGTTTCCTTGAACAGATTTGCACTCATGGCGTAAAGTGAAAATAGTTCAGACAGTTGTGGTTGAAATGCACTTCAACTCCAACTCTACACGCTGGAGGTTTCTCCCCGGTACAAATTTGAATGACCCCATGCCTCTATGACAAACCATTCTTGGCTTTCTGTGTCCAGCAGGGGGCAGCATTGCTGCGAGTTTCAAAATGTATTTCTGAAGTAAAACAACATTAATAAACATATGATGCATACATGCATAGGTATGGTCACTGCTGCCCCTGAAGAGGAAATTATAAACCAAGCTGGAGAAGTGAAGTGGGCCTCCTGTCTCCAGCTCACTTCCTTTTATCATAACAGGAAACACAACTTAGATTTTCCTGCAAAAATCCACAAGTCTTACAGTTTAAAAACAGGAAAGGCAAAAATGATGGTCTCATCATCGGCTCCTGCAGTGATATATGAAACCACAGAGTCCATCAGGAACCATGCCCTTCAGTGTCCTTGAGTCTAGAGCAGAGTCATTTAAGGAGGCCTGCCAAAACTCTAAAGTGCTTTCAGAAATCCACTTAAAGACTTCCATTATATCTGGGTCCGAGCCAGTGGTTCTAGTCGTTTAAAGAAAGAGGGCAAGACCTTTTGAGGCAGGAGAAATTCACTTCACTTTATCTTTACAACAGGTTAATGCAGTTACATAAAAAACAGTCAAAAACTCTCACCTGACCCTAAAACTGGACCATAGAGGGGTAAATCTTATGACTATGCCACATATGACTTTTACTTCTGTTAGAAAGCGGACACATACAATTATAAACTAAAATTAAGAACTTATTGTAAAATAAAATTTTGCTGTTTTGGTTGTACCATCTGACGGGAAAAGTGTACCCAGGCCTGCTACAGATGTGTGTGGGCTCCTGACAACCCCAGAGAACTGTCCCTACCCAGGTGTGGTTTATTGATCATATCAATGTACGTGTGTTGGATCAGTAGCACTGGTGCTAACATCCTGGCTAAAGGTTTTGGGGCTGCAAAGTGTGTGGTGCTAGTGTTGGATTCTGATTTAAACAATATATAAGACACCCCTCTTAACCATCTTCTCTGCCCAGTTTTGCACCTTTTATTTACCACTTTTTGTCAATTTTGTGCAAATTTTACTCATTTTGACTTCTTTCTTAGCCTATTTTTGCCATCTTAAACCAAAGCCACGTTTTAACCCATTTACACCACATTATTTCTGCTCATTTTCCTCTTTAAACACATTTTTGTTTGCCACTTTTAACCTATTTTGCCACTTTTGAATTCCATTTCACCACCCTTTCCACTCATTTATGCCACTTTTAACTCATTTTGCCAATTTAAACCAATCTTTAACTCTTGAAACCAATTTTTTTTACCAAGTTTTGCACCTTTTAAATCTCAATTCACCACTTTTTCCACACATTTATACATTTTTCAACCAGTTTTTGCCACTTTTAACCCATTTCTGCCTCTCAAAACCCATCCCTGCCTATATCTTCACCAATTTCAACCTATTTATACCACTTTAGACCCATTTTTGACACTTTCAATCCCTTTATTTACCACTTTAACCCATTTCTGCCACTTGTAAACACTTTCACCATTTTCTCTGTCTGTATTTCTGTATTTTGCAGTTTAAACCATTTTTTTTACCAGTCATTATGTCAATTTTTACCACTTGTAACCCCTTTTAACATTTTCTCAATCTTTTTTTGTGACTTTTAACCAATTTTCTACTTATTACATGCAACTGTATCCACTTTTCTGCTCATATTTGCAACTTTAATCCCATTTCACCACCTTTTCATCCCATTTATACCACTTTAAACCCATTTTGCCACTTTAACCCACCACTTTAAGCCCATTTCTCTTTAGTTTTAAGAAAAGGGATTTTACATTTTAAGTCTTATACTTCAGTATAGATAAACAAAAAAGGTAGATGTTGCTTTGATAAGAGTGGTTATTAGTGAGGTTAAAAAAAATCATATACATGGTTATTATTTTTGGAAGATCTTGATAAATTTTAATAACATTTTGTTTTTTCAAAGACTCCCATCATAAAATCATGCCAGAGCATTCTAATCTAAGTTTCTAACAATTAAAATACCATTCTTAACGGTGTAAACTTCACTTACTCGGACAGCCGTGCCACCTGACATTTTTAGGGTTTGAGATGCTAAAACATTAAACTGATAATATAATTCAAATATACTGAAAACTTGTTTTAACAAAGTAGGTTTCGTAGAACAACTCATGCTGTCTGAGCGCACCTGAATGCAACGTGTTCACTTCACGCCCCCTTGAATCCCCTCCTCCTTCCACTGAAACAGTAAATATGTGCAGTATGTGGCATTTCAGTGTCAGTGTAGTAAAGGCTGCTGCTGCTGAGGCACAGAGGAGCTCTCTGGATACTTACTTTTACACATTCACAGCATTTTCATACGCTTTTGAAAACTACACTTAAGGTAACTGCTTTTATTTTACGGCATTGTATGGAGGCACTGTAGTTCCACCTCAGTCGGGTTTACAGTTAAGGAAAGTTATTTTAATAGCTGAAAATAGTGCTTCTATCGTGTGGTGTCTGTTCAAGAAGAGATAATTCAGTGTTTCTCACAATTGCACTAACTCTAGAGAAACCTGAATCAACTTATGCTAACATTTACTACTAGACGGACTACTTGTTATATTTGGATATGACCGGGAGAAAAAAAAGGTTTTAAATGAGAGCAGCTTACCTGGAGACAGTTTCCCTTACAATTCTATATTAACTTGGTCGAATTAAAACACCAAACATTTCATGTTTAGGCTTCAAAGTAAAATATTAACGTCGAATTTACGTTAACGGTTAAGGTCAGCATGCAAATATGCTAGCCAAAATTAGTAACGGTCTGGCGCTACTTTGTATTTTATTTATAACGGCTAATTAGCAGGTTGGTGAAACTTTATTGACATGGCACATTTTTAACAAAGGTCAGAAAGTGCGTTACAACAACTTTGAGAAGAGGAAGACTGAAAATCACGCAAAATTGAAGAAAAGAAATACAGTTATTGAAAAATAAAATATGCTACAAATAATCTTCACTGTCAGCTAAAAACATCAGCGAATTAAACATTCATCAAATTGAGGTTATTTTGTATTAAATTTTACTGACCAAATACAATGCTTTTAGAGAAAAACTGTCTTTTAGATGTAGCCTATCATATAATAAACAAGTTGTTCACTACATGATTTCTGGTGGATTGTTTCTGTTGTAAGATGTCAGACATTTGGACCATGATTGAAGTTGTCTGCTGAGTTAGGGCTTCTGCTTGTGACTTTAGTTACTCCTTAAGGATAAAGCATTATTTTCATCAGTGTGTTTTCCTTGCTATGAGGTTGACTCTCTGCTTTGTTGTTGCCAGAAAAGACCCACCTTGAGTTACTGCAGAACTGTCGTATTGTCAAATATGTAAAACTTTCAAAAATAAAGTTTAACAATACACAGTGTGGACCAATAAACACTTATTAAGTGTTCAATTTAACTATGTGAGTTTAATTTATACTGTCAATTTTGCTGTGTATTTAACTAAGCCAGAGAAGTCAGCTGTATACCCCTTTTCAGACAAGTCTATCCTGTACTTAAATGATACTCTTACGTGCATGCAGCTTAAATTGTGGCTCAAGCGCGGTTAAGGCTTTCATGATGTGTAATTGTGCACATATAACATTTCATTGAAAAGTTGTGTAAGTCATACTGGGAAAAACACAAGACTGTTCAAATATGACTTACTCCATTACTTAATTTAATAGAATAATCAATTCCAGACTCACCAACATAAAAAGTTCAGTGAATCACCCTCAATTCAAGAGAGTCACAACACTAAAAATATCAATATTTATTCAGTGGAATAGTTAGTGATCTCAAAGCTGTTTCAGATTTATTTGCAGAACTAAAGTCATTGAATTACAGCACAAGGCAGTCTTCATTACCACTTAAATCTAATAAACAATAGAAATAGATTTGCGAAACAGGGCTGGGATTATGGACCAAAAATCATATCCTTACATTTTTTAGCTTAATAGTGATAGTGTTTCCAACAGAGTGACACTTGGGTGGTAGTAGCAGAGAAAGTCCAGCCTCATGTTGTAGGTAATTTTTTTGTTTCTGCTCTTTTGACAGTACTGATCAGCAAATGTTTAAGTCAGTCTTTCACAATCATGGTTAGGGAGCTTTGTGTGTGAAGTTGATGTGGTAGGATTTTGCAGCTATTATCCTAGAGTGCAAGAGTACAGGATGCTGCAAGAAGCTGCAGAAAAATCTTTGAATTGTGGCGTAAGAAGTAGGGCTGTGCAATTAATTGAGATTTAGATTAAATCACAGAAGGTGCACTAATTGTTTAAGCTGAAATGTGTGACGAAATGCCAGTTTAACACATTTTTTTGCCACAAAGATGTTTTGGCAAGCATTCAAGTTTCAATTTCGTAGGATAGTTTGCAAAAACTTCTACTTTCCTTATTTTTTTTATCTTAATCAAAATGAGAATGGCATGAAAATGATCATTCCCTTTGATACAGCAACCTCCACTGACTGGTGGGCAACTTGCAGGACAGCCTGTTGTGGGAAGCAAGTTGGGAAATTTTCTAAATAAAGTTAAAAGGCACTTCATAAATGGCCTAAGAGTGGCAAAACATTGGCAAAAGAGTGACATAAGTGAGAAAAAATGGGTTCATAGTGGCAAAATTGTGGCACAAGTGGCAATTAAAATGTCAAAAACAGCCAAAAGGGGTTTAAATTGGCAAAAAGCAGTAGCAAAAATAGGTGGAAAAAGTGTTGTTAAGGGTTTTTTATGGTAGCATGAATAAATAACTCCAACATCAGAACCTGGTAATAGTTAAACACACTTTTAAGGTCCAAAATGATGTAATTGCTAGCCAGGACGCTAGCACCAATTCAACACATCCAACAAACATACATTAATATGATCAATAAATCACAACTGGGGAGGGCCCATTCACTGGGTTTCCCAGGGGCCCAGCCAATTCTGTGGGAAGCCCTGAAACAGGCGATCTTTTAAGAGATCTCTATTACCAGCACAGCAGACTTGTTGGTCCACACACTTCAACACCAATCCTCTGATCACACCCAAACCCCTGAGGGAAAATGTAAGGGTAATCTTTGCGGTCTTTTGATCCCCTCTCATGCTCGGGCTTGCTCTGCAGCCTGTAATCCAGCAGGGAGGAGATCTTACACACTGACAAGATTAATAGTTTCTTTTTTGTGTGTGTTTACCTTTCAATTAATTCAGAATAACACTGCCTTTTAGTCCTAGTCTCAAAAGTATGCTCGATCACATTCTTAAAGTTAAATTAGTCTCTTTTGGAACTTCATCGACGCCTCCTTGACATAAATTTTAATTCGAGAGTGAGTCTATAATTACAGACAGATGCACATTTGAGTCAGGGAGTGGACTGAGCATCATGTGAGCTCTGTGTGGTAACAACAGTGTTTACGACACTCGTTTGCCTGCTTTGCTGCTTGTTTTTGTGTATCCTGCAGCCAGGGCCAGTCAGACAACAAAAGCCTTAAGGCATGGCGCCCTGAAACATTCCTCTGGGTATTAGTGTGCCCTGTTGTTTATAATGACCTATTTTGCATTGTACTCTCCTTTTTTTGGGTTGCAGTCATTGCCTGGAGCGTAATTTTAAATTATGTAAGCTATAATAGTTCAACTAGTGATGCTACATCATACATTCTCAAATATGGATGTTGAATGCATCAACTTTTCACTGAAGGGTATTATATAAAAATTAGATGTGTGTTGCTGAATTCCCTCTGTATTCTTTCTAAATTTTATGGGGTCCTTCTTAGGACTCAAAAAGTGCTTTGTTTTAAAATGACACAAAGGTAGGAAGTCTGATAGAGCATTACTAACTCACTTTCTTTATCCTCTCATATCACCTCTCCATCTCTTCTCAGACTCACAAACGATGCCAAACTGGGGAGGAGGTAACAAGTGTACAGCGTGCCGGGGGATGGTTTACCACGCCGAGGAAGTTCAATGTGATGGGAAGTTTTTCCACAAATGCTGTTTTCTCTGCAGTAAGTACAGCTCTTTCTCAACACAGCGGTGTATTTAAATATGAGATACTTCTCAGTAATCCCTGCTTGCATTAATGCTGAAGCACCATGCTGCTGCTAATGCTAGCAAAGCTTAACCTCCTCCACCCCAGCCTCCTCCGTTATAGCATAAATCTTGTTGCACCCTTGTTTTCAGATTCATGCTACTATGAATTAATTGCTTTTGAACTATTTTATTGTATTGTCATAAATATATCTATCCATATGGGGTTTCTAACTATGCGCTCCCTGGAAAGTCAAAGCATGCTGCTTGACTAACCCCAGGAGAACTTTTAAGCAGAGCTTTCTCCTCCAAGTAAAACTGTATGTCCATTTTGTAATAAAATCATCAAATATATGATGAGTGTTCCTGACTGAAATATAATTCTGCAAGAATTCTCTCCCTCTGGCAGCAACAGAAATATTAGTTTTATTATAGTATAAATCAACCATAAGAAGATCAGATCAAGTATCTTTTAGCTTTTTTCCATCTGGAGCAGTATTGCAGACATCAACTGAGTTTTATCGGAGATGAAATTTGAAAAAGAGACACTCAAGCTGCATTATGGGAAGTGTAGTAGCTTGTTCCTTGTTACTGACTCAAAGTAAGGATATTCCTGCTTTTCCTTTTTTGTTTTGACAACTTCTTTATTTATGCTTGTTTTAGTGACCCAACTTTATAAAACTGGTCACTATATTACTACATATGTCTGCATGAGCGAAGACATTACTGTAGGATAATATGTATTTACATGAGAATAATTAATTTCTCAGATTCTGAATTGATTCAAAATGGATAAAAATTGGGGTGCTGGTTTTGCTCATTTGGTAAGTAGTCACTCAGAAGCTACAGTCGTTTATGCTCTGGTCGTAGGATCGATCTCAGTGCTGTTTAGTGCATGTCCTCCCCTGTCAAATAAAGGCAAGAAACACTCACACACAAAATACTTTTTAAAAGTGCAAAAATCTGTGTTTCCTGATGTTTTTCTTTTCAGAAAATGTAAACTGCAGCTAGTCTGAACTTGACAAACCTGCTGCATGTTCTTCCTTGCATCTTCTTTACCTTTCTTTGTTCATGATGCTTCACGGAGCATGACAGTTGTAGCTCATCAGCCATGCAGAGAAGATCCAATCTATTCAAGCCATGCCCCCTACTCTCTAACCCCACTGATCAGTGGGAGAGAGAACTGGGCCTAAAAATGTCCCACAGTCTCATCATACGATATTCAGGGTTGGAAAATAAATCATTACGTTTACTCAAATTACTGCAGTTGAGTAGTTTTTGTGTACTTGTACTATTTCTTTACATTTTAAAGTTAGTACTTTCAACTTTTACTTCAGTAAGGTTTAATCAGAGGAATTGTACTTCTAATTAAGTACAACATTCTTGTACTTTTCCAACTCTGTTGACTAAACTGTAGCACATAGGGAGAGAATGATTCAACATCACGTCCTAAAAACAGCTGATGACAGCTGGGGTTCTTTTGCATTTTCACCATGGGTGAAGTTATCCACTGAGTTAGCGATCCCACTTGTGACTTTAGGTGATCCTTTTGTCAAATATTACTTTCAAAAATGTAGGTTGACTTTGTGTAGTGTGGCCTAATATAAACACTTTAAAGGTGTAAAATTTTACCTTATACGAGTTTGATTAACATTGTCAATTTTGCTGTGTATTTAACTTTAATATAGAGTTGTGACTCTTCTCTTGTTGTTCTTACCAATGAGAAATCAGATTTTACAGTACAACTCCTCAGTAGCTACTTAGTACTTGGTACTTAAAGTAAACTCTAAATGAAATACTTTTTACTTAAGTAGACTTATAGACCAGTACTTTTACTTTTACTAAAGTAAATTTGAACCTAAGTACTGTACTTTTACTTGAGTACAGTCATCTTGTACTTTACCCACCTCTGGCGATATGTCTTGCATTACATGTTGATTTTAAGAAAATATACATGTCATGCACAGAATTCACAACAGAAGCTGTTCTTTATTATGAAGAATAACAACAAAGGCATAGTTTTAAGGACACAACATAAAACAACAGAAATAAATTACTATTATATTCACACTTGAAATGGCCCTCTTTGATGTCTTTCTTGCTGTTGTTTTTGATACACTTATAATAATCTTCTTTTACTTGACTTCAAGTCCACCTTTATTTACAAGTCTGTCTTTTTGCTTAACATCTGTGTAAAACATAGGTGCTAAAGTTCACTATCTATAACCTTTGTTATCAGCTACACTGTACGGCTCAAGTCTTTACAAATAAAGCACAAATGCTGCTTAGGATCTTCTGATTCTGTTTGAAAGTTTATGGAAATGTTGACTGAAAGCGTCATTCAGTGCTGGTTTGGGTGGCACACACTGGCAACCTAGCTAAACTGCTAATTAGCCTGGTATATTGATGAAGATTGGCTGTGTTGCTGCAGTGTTTTACCTTGTTTTTGTTGCTTGCATTACTTTGACTCCTGAAGAAAGCTGAAAAATCTCCACTTTCAGTCTTGCTTGCAGTGGACAGACGTTCTCATTCATATTGTTGGTAGTTTGTTTTGATTTGAAGTTAGCACTTCATCATGTAGTTTAGTATCTACTGCCACGTATTGGCTTTTTTTGTAAACTGCACCAAAAAGAATGTTGCATTCAATTTGATTCTGTAACATCTGTATTGATGCAAGTATCAGCAAGGGGTTGATATATTGCCATATTGATTTTTTTTAATACAGGCCTGGTGTGTAGCCAGTATAACTGTTCCAAAAGACTGAAACACAGAAATATTAACAAGAAGCCCACTTAGAGCAGATATTGCATTAAACTGCTCATGTTTTGGGTATTTATACTCTAATAAAATCCTGTTTTGCTGTAATGTCCTTGGTACAAGAGATGAGTCACGAGAGAAACTGGTGGGCTCAGATTAAACTTTTCCACAGCTCATCAAAAGCAGCTCACGCTGACATTTCTCTCTCTGCTGCGTTATTGTTAGTTCTTGAATGGAGTGGGCTGCTTGTCCTGCTCTTGAACCATCCTTCAAATGTCAGGGAAGAAGATGTTCCAGGATTATACAGAAACTCTCATTTAGCCGCTATCAAGGGAAAACTGAAGCAATCTGAGCCCGACCGATGAGTTTAGACTTTCCAGCAGTTTCTAATTCAAAGGCAGCTTTGTCTCAAACTCCTACTGAGGAGATGTGGCGCACAGGGGGTTCATGTCCTTGTCTCTTTTCTGCCCTTTCTTCCAATTTCACAGTCCGACATTCATCACGTTTTATCTCTGTGAATAAAGGCAGCTATATATAATAATGAATACCATACAGTTACAAAGTGAACTCCAAAAAGACCTTTTATACACTTACTTTTCCATCATAATCATGGTTCTCCTTCCATTATAAGTGCATGATTCAGCTGCTAAGGAAGGGAGGAAATAAGAAAACTTGGAGAAACTCTTAACACTTTAACAAAGAAGATTAAAGGAAAAGTACAAAGGAATTAGAGCAACTTAAATCACCAGAATAGAAATCCTCCAACAAGCACGCAAGGCTTCACTTTGAAGGTGTGGTTTGGAGGATCAGTGAGACATGAGTGGAGACGTTTTTCCAGCCAGTGTGTGAAATCTTAAACCGGTATCACACAGTGACGGTGTGGGTCAGCGTGCAGAAGAATTCAGCTAATCTCAGCGACCAGTGTGCAGCAAATCCACGGTAGTGCTTTTTTTTAATGTTATAATAAAGATTTTTTTTTATGTACAGTGCTTAACAAATTTATTAGACCACCTGTTATATTTGTCTCAAAGACCATCCAGCATCATGAAGTGCTTTAATGTGAACTCTTTCATTTTCAGTGAGCTCTCCACATTTGACCATTTTGGACAGGAATGAGGGATTTCAAACTGAATTCACCCAAATTTGAGCCCTCTCACTGGGCTTCTCTGAGAAGTCAGAAATTACTCAAGCATAACATTCAATCATTAAAACTAATTTTTCTGTTCAGGAATGCAAGTAAATAACTATAATTTGACATATAAATCAAGAAATAATAATGTGCTTTACTATTTTTTTCAGGGTTTTTTTGTAAATCAGTAAATTTGAAAATTCATGGATAACAATAATAATTATATTTTAGCATTAAAAATATCATTTTGGTTAAAGAGCTTCTACATATTGTATTATTGGTGTATTAACCATTGCAGAAACATAAAAAATGATTTTGGTATTTACCAATGCTGTTAATTTAGGGCAGCTGTGGCATAAACCTTACTTTGGTTAGGGTTAGGGTGGTCTAATAAATTTGTTAAGCACTGTATATATTCATTTATTAGAGAAACAGAACAGTGGATTTTTTGTGAAGAAATAACCTCTTTAAAGTCACCTTGAACCATTTCTGTAAAATTTCGCTGTATGCTTTGGGTCATTATCTTGCTGGAAAATAAATCTTCGTTGCAGTTGTCTTGCACACTGACTAAGATTGTCCTCCAGGATTTCCCTATATTTACCACATTCATTTTACCCTCTGCTTTTGCAAGCCTTTCAGGGCAAGCTGCCGAGAAGCATCCCTACAGCATGATGCTGCCACCACCATGCTTAACTGTAGGGAGGGTGTGTTTGTGTTTGGTGTCAGCCAAACAAAGCGTCTTCTCTGCTGGCCAAAATAAACCCATTTTGGTCTCACCAGACCAAAGAACTTTCTTCAACTTGACTATGGAGTTGCTTGAAGTGTTCTTTTGTCTTCATGGTGTAATGGTAGAGAGGAATACTGATTAACCAGTGACTACTAGGACCAGTTCACTGGATCCTGTTGAATTAGGTCAGTTACTTTAAAGTGGGGGAATATTTAAGCAGTCACTCATTTTACATTACATATTTTTATTTAATTGATGTTATATTAGAGGAATCTGTTTTCACTTTGACATTAAAGGTTTTTTTTAAGGCAATTATATTGACCATGATTGATTGATAAACCCAATAAAAGAGTAAAACAAGTTGGTGAATACTTTTAATAGGCACTGTAAGCAACAGAGGTTGCTGGAGGTGAACAGCGAGCTGTTGTGTCCAGTTGATGTGCAAGTAGTAAGAGCAGCAGTAGTCAGTGAAGATGCTTGTAAAAGCACTTGAAATGTCATTGGCATACCAGACATGCCACAACAACAACAAAGAACCAGCACAAACAAAGTCAGGCTGTTAATTGCCTTTTGTTGCTCGTGCCTGGGCAAAGAGGCTGCACTTTTTCAACTCAGGCAGGGAATGGCTATTTTGTCGTTCAAAAAGAAAAACATGCAGACCACAATGCTTTTCCAAGTAGACCATTATTATATAATAGTCTTTAAACAGTTAAAAGGACATTTTAAACCACTGAAACAGTCAACTGTTACTCTACTTTGATGAAAAATTGCACCATGGAAGTTTTTTATTTGTTAAACCTTTCAGCACCATCTTAATCACAGAAAGCTGCTCTGCATTTCTTTATCCGCTGCATGATACAGACCTTCATCTAGCTTTACTCTCTCTGTGTCTTCAGTGGTCTGCAGGAAGGGATTAGACAGCACCACGCTGGCGATTCATGACCAGGAGATCTACTGTAAGTCATGCTATGGAAAGAAATATGGCCCAAAAGGATACGGGTACGGTCAGGGGGCAGGGACGCTCAACATGGACCGAGGAGAACGGCTGGGAATCAAACACGAAGAGTAAGTAGTTTCATCATTTAATTCTCTGCTTCAAGATGATGGCATGATTGTTTAACATGCTCATGCTGAGTCACTGTGAGTAAGACTGATTATATTGATTTTAGAGATTATTTCAGCCATTATGCAAAATTGTTTGGAAAGTAATTCGGATTTGTCATTGTTTTGAGGAAGTCATACGCTCCTAGTAACCACAGAATTGTTTTTGCATGACTCTTTCTACAAAAAACAAGCAATGTATTGAGATATCTGCTAATTGATAAAGAGGTTTCCATGAGGTTGAAAAGGTCAGCATGTGCAGGAGCTCATGAGTATAAGGATGTTTATCAGACATGGCTGCAGACTCTGACTGTGCTATTGTCTCCAAACAGCATGCATTCATTGTATTGAAGTGAAACAGATCCAAAAAACTTGAAAAAACAGGCTTAATATAGGGTTATGAAAGCTTATCTCAAACACAGATGTGCTCAAATTACCTGGAAAAAAAGGATTTCTTTTCCCAGAAGTATATGCTGTTGGATTTTAACATGAGGCAAAAGGAAATAAACCACAACGAGAATATTGGTAAATAGTCCGCCCTCTTTATCAAATACAGCTGGGCTGGTTTTCTTGAACAGCATGCAGAAAAGTCCAATAGGAAATCTTAATATGAGAGTGATTATCTGAGAGAGTAGTACACTTATAGAAAAGGATTATTGCCCTCCAAATCCATTCTAAAACTTCATTTAAGTATATAAGCCCTGTGCAATTCATTTAAGAACATTAAAGCCCATTGACTGATCTTGCTTTCTTTCCTTTTTTCCACTCCCTCTGTTTTTTGTATTTCTTCTCTTTTTGCTTTTTTATGCTTTAGTTCAGATTTCTTTGCAGTCCAGTCTCTCATCCTGGATCTTTATGTTTTGTAGACTTGTTTTTCTTCTACTTTTGTCATATTTTCTCACATACGGTAAACAAAAAAAAAAGATCATTGCCCTCCAAAACTAGCAGAACAGTGAATTTACAAAGTACTCAGACCCCCTTTACTTTTTTCATTTTTTTGCATGTTGTGGCCTGATGCTACAGTAAAAAAAAAACATTTTTGTTCTTGTTAATCCAAGATAAAAACAACTTTAATTACATTTTTTGTTCTGATCCCTAAATACCATCTAATTGTTTGACCCATTTACTCCAATAATTAAATAATTAAAATTTAGAGCATTTTTTTTCTTCTTTCCTTTTTTTTTGTGTCTTCTAATTTTCTCCTGCTTTGTCTTTAATATGTAAAAAAAAGTGTATAAATATGGCAGGATAAAAGAAATGACTGATGAAACTTAATAACATGTATGGTAAAGCCTGCAATAAAATATTAAAAAAAGATAAACTGAAATATCATTGAAATAAGTATTCAGACCCTTTGCAACACCCCTTTAAATGTAGCTCAGGTTCTTCCCATTTCTCTCAATATTTGCTGTTTCTACACCTTGACTGTAATCCACCTGTGATAAATGAAATTGATTGGACATGATTTAAAAAGGCTTACACCTCTATATAGAAGGCCTCACAGCTGACAATGCATAAGAGAAAAAAAACAAACCATCAGGTCAAAGCAGAGCTCAGAGGCAGGATTGTTGCAAGGCACTGATCTGGGGAAGGCTTAAAAAAAACTTTTGCTGCCCTGAAGGTTCCCAAGAGTACGGAGGCATCCATAGTTCTCAAACGGAAGAAGTTTGGCACAGCCAGGGCTCTTCCAATTGTTGGTTGCCTGGTCAAACTGAGCAATCAGGGGAAAATAAACTTAGTAAGAGAGGTGACCAAAAACCTGACGGTCACTTTAAATGAGCTCCAGAGATCCTGTGTGGAGATGGGACACAGTTCTAGAAGGACAACCATCACTGCAGCCCTGCAGTGTAAAACACATTTAATCCCATTCGGAGTTTGCAAAAAAGCACCTGAAGGACTCTTGGACTGTGAGAAACAAGACTCTCTGGTCTGATGACACCAAGATTTAATTGTTTGGCCTCAATTCTTAATGTTATTTGTGGAAGAAGCCAGACACCCCTACTCACCTGCCCAATACCATCCCAGCATGATGCTGGTGGTGGCAGCATCATGCTGTGGGGGTGTTTTCCAGCTGCAGAGACTGGGAGACTGGTTAGGGTTGATGGAAAGCTTAATGGAGCTAAGTACAGAGATATCTTCAATGAAAACCTGTTCTGCAGCGCTCAGGACCTTAGACCAGGGTGAAGGTTCACCTTCTGATATTACAATAATCCCAAACACACAGCCAAGACAACACAGGAGTGGCTAGGGGTCTGCAGAAGAAACTCCAATGACAGCTAAATTGACTTTTTGCACTGAGGGGATGCTTGAGAAGGAAGGACAAAGGACTCAAAAAGGCTGTGAGCTAAGCTGCTGGAGAGTTTGAATAAAGCTGAATTCAAGCTTGAGTCCTTCATTTTTTATTATATAGTTAGAAACTGAGGTAATGCAACTTAAACATTTAGATGGATGTTTTAAATCTCCCACCAACAGTTGGCATAAAAGACTTCTACTAAGTGTGCATCTAAGAATGGAAGGTTTGTACGGACTGATGTTGGGAAAAATAAAGATATAGAAATCTCCAGCAACACTTGTAGTTAAAAGAACAACTTTACTAGACCGACGCGTTTCGGCATTGAGCCTTCATCAGGGTGATGACCCTGATGAAGGCTTGGCATGGGTGCAGGCATGGAGCCTTCATCAGGGTCATCACCCTGATGAAGGCTCAATGCCGAAACGTGTCGGTCTAATAAAGTTGTTCTTTTAACTACAAGTGTTGCTGGAGATTTCTGTTCTCTTCAAGACCCTCCTCATCCTCCATGCACCTTGGGAGTTGGTGAAGTTGTGCCAGATTTACCCACTTCAAAAATAAAGATATAGTCAGAGCTTTTTATTTTAAAGCAGAGACCATTGGTTCACAGAATTTCCAGTGCTAATTAAGACATTAACATCTGGGGCCCTATAACACACTAAGACTTTACATGGTGTGTTCAGTATACCCTTCATAAAGAGGATGTAAAAGCACCACAAACAAACAGAAAAACACTGAGCCTCACACCCTTCACTGTTTACTCCAGACGTCAGGTGATGACTGTTATGAAAGAGTTTATTATGTAACCAGCAGGAGCCCTCTTACCCTCCTCTCTGTCCTCCACCACAAAGAGCTTCATTCAGGGGCCACCGGGGCTGGCAGTCACCCTCCGATAAGCACGGTTCCAGGGCCCCAGGGTGCCCGGTTCACTTTCCCACCACTGGCTGTGGACAGGAGGAGAGATGGTAGAGGAGGCAGTCCTGCCAGGTTTATTTCTGCTCTCTTTAAAAATGGTGTTGCAATCATTTTGTCATCAATGTTCAACTAAAGTACAACTGAGGTAATTATTACTGCAGAGGTCAGTGTTTTGGGTCATTTTTGGTTTACTCAGTAAATGTTTTCACAAAGACAGAGGAGGTTTTGGTGCAGAAAGAACAACCTAGAGAAAAACCATTGACTTTGTCTTGTTTCACTTAAAAGTGAATATGAAACACTTTTTTTTTACCATATTTATTACTTTTCAAAACCAGTTTAGTTGATGAAATACTTAATAATGCTGGTATGTTTTCTCCTTTTAGGACACACACTCACAAACCGACCACCAACCCAAACCCCTCCAAATATGCTCAGAAGTTTGGTGGTTCGGAGAAATGTGCTCGATGTGGAGACTCAGTCTACGCAGCTGAGAAGATAATGGGCGCAGGCAAGGTGAGAATTTCATCTGATACTTCTTCTACTCTTAAATCAGGGATGTCTAAACTACAGCCTGGGGACCGACTTCAGACTGAGGTCCATTTTTCTGTTCTGAAGGTTGCTATAATCTTAGCTTTGCACTGATGTGAATCTTTCCTTGTGAATGTTATCTCAAGGGTTAAGTAAACGTAGCAGAAACTAAAGATTTGTTTGCAGAAAAGAAAACTCTTTAGGCACATTCTGCTCTTCACGGCTTTAAATTAAGAAATCTGTCAAGGCTTTGGCCAAATGGACCATTCAGCTTTCACCGTTTGAGCCAAGTTTCAAAAATTACGACTCCTGGCTGGAGTGAGAACTAATTTGTTGTCATGACAACGCTAACAAAGAGTGTACAAATAGGCTGTGTTTGGGAATCTGTGCTTATACAAAAGACTTAAAGAATGTGCTTCTGCAGATCTTTTCTGCTGTTTCTTGCTCACGAAATTGTTGACAAAATAATGTCTGTATTTCACAGAATCGAAGCAGGAGAACGACAGTAACTGTCCTAGTGGGCCAGTCCTTGGTGATAGTATGTTTACATCAGCCATGTACAGATACCAGTATAGGTTGTTGGTGATACCAGACCTTAGTACTTGCACTCACTGGACATTGCAGACACTACTTTAATCATTTTACAGATTGATGTTTGAGCAGTGAGGTGAAGTTGGAACAATGCAGTTCAGTGATATTTTGATATAAATAAGGATGCTAAAAGTGGAGCTTGTTGCAAAATTTGCACTGTTTAATGAAGAAAAGGAGGGGTGAGGGTAATGTGAGAAACTAATTGAAGACTTGTAAATGTCTCAGTAAGTGCCATACTTGTTCTCAGCATTGAAATGTTGCCAAATGTAAGTGCTTGTACATGGCTGGTTAAGTCCAGCTACAGTCAGGATATTTAGCAGGACTGCTGTCCTTGTCCCAGGATAGAAGCACTAGGGGAAAATTAATTTATTAATTGAAGTTGCGTAAAGACATACAAGCTGATGTGCCACGAAATATAAAAGCTTTGAGTACATTTACTCTATATTGATTTATTTTTCCCCTTTTCTTTTAGAAATCCTAAAGGAGCATTTTAATTCATTACAACAAATGGGAAAAATCCTCATCTTCAGATTGCAGGACCATATATTTTATAATAAACTCTATATTTTTTTATCTACTAGTATATACTATACATATAATTTTAATACATTTTATCAATAGCTTCTGTTATATTCCATATCAACTTAAATTTCATAATTGTTATTTAAATATATACATATGAAGCCACTGAAGCTCAATATGAAGCCACGTTGTTTTAAATAAAGAGGGAGCTGTCCCCCTGCATGGATGGAGCTAAGGGAGCTTAGCTGTATCCAGAAGGTTTTGATACCAAAATGATCAATTTTAACAAACAAATTAAGGACAGCAATGCTTCCTCTAGATGGAGAGGGAGTTGTAAACCATTTTAGACCTTTAACCACAATCTACATCACCAACCACAGCAGTGAAACATGTCTAAGCAGATTGAACACACATGCTTTTAACAGTGCTCAACCACATGCAGGAGGTTTGGTGTGGTCTCTCCTAATGAGAGAACCTAAATCCTGATTTTTTCTGATTGGACCTGGTCTGTACAGTTTGAACGCTGGCTTCCTAACAGCTGCCTCTAATCGTGCGAGGCCGTCTGGACGCTGCGGTCTCTGGCAGATGTTGTTGACACGCAGATTTACAGCAGATGAAGTCATGAGGCTTTCGCTCCAGAGGAAAAAAGCAGCAGGATGTTTAGAGGGGAGGGAAAAACTCAATGATAGTCAGAGTCACATGAAAATATGTCCACAGAGGAGCTAAGATTTGTGTTCCTGTGGAAGTGGGAGTGGGAGTGGATGATTTCAGAGGATTCATGCATGAGCTGATTTATAGCAGCTGATGTCATCTGCAGTTAATGTGTTTTAAAATAAGAGCATAACCTGCAATTTTCCTTAATGGTGGTTTGCTGAGCTGCTTTGATTAGATTAAATGAAGGAAATCATGATACAGGTTTCATGAACAACCTCTAATTATTAGTGTTAAGTATCCACATCTATTTTTAGCCTGACTTGAGTTTTATTATTCTACGTACTTAGACTGATTGATTTAGATCAATTTAGATTAGATTTAAAATTTAACAAAACTGATTCTAAGAGTACTTTTTGCACTTGCAACCTGAGATCTTTCTTATTTTATTAATACATGTTTTATGCATTGTTGGCTCTGTTAACAAACATGATGTTTATCTGGTGTGCCAGATTTATTTAATGCTGACATCAAGTTCACCCAACTGCTGAACCAAAGAGATTTTTATTGAGCAGAAGTCCTGTGACAGAATTTGATCTGCTTTCTTAGACAAACACAAAAGAAAGTGTTATTATAGAGGGAGTCTTACACCAAATAAGAAATGAAAAACACGCTGATATCGGTAATCAGCTACATAATAATGTTAACATTGGTACACTGCCTATAAAAGTTATTCACCTCCTTGGATGTTTTACCCTTTTATTTATTTTATAAATCAATTTTGGTCAATATAATTTGACTTTCTTTACGAAAAAGAATAAGATTGAGGTCTGGTTTTCAACTCACCCACTCCAGAACATTCACCTTGTTGTTTATAAACCATTTCTATGTAGCTTTCCCTGTATGTTTTGGGTCACTGTCTTGCTTCTCCCAAGCCATAGTTCTCTGACAAACTGAATCAGATTGTAGTCCAGGATTTTCCTATATTTTCCACATTCATTCTACTCACTAACTTTATAAGCCTTCCAGGGCTGGCTGCTGAGAAGCAGACCCACAGCATGATGCTGCCACCACTGTGCTTCACTGTGGGGATGGTGTGTTTGTGGTGATGTGCAGAATTTGGTGTCCGCCAAATGGCCAAAAAGCACAATTTTGGTCTCTCTGGACCAAAGGACTTTTTTTACTTGGCCATGGAGTCTCCCATGAGCCTTTTGGCCAACTCTAGTTGAGATTAAATCTGAGTTTTCTTCAACAGACACGTTCAGTGCCTTGGAAATATTTTTGGTATCCATCCCCTGACCTATACTTCTCAATAACATTTACCATGAGTTGCTTGGAGTGTTCTTTTGTCTTCATGGTGTAATGGTAGCCAGGAATACTGATTCATCAGTGACTACTAATGAATACTTTTTTATAGGCACTGTCAGAGTTTCCCCACAGGTGAAAGATACCACATCTATGCTTGTATTTAACTGAAATGATCTTTCTTTCTCCTCCTAGCCGTGGCATAAGAACTGCTTTCGTTGTGCAAAATGTGGGAAGAGTCTGGAGTCGACCACTCAGACCGAGAAAGACGGAGAAATCTACTGCAAAGGTGAGATGTTACAGTGATGTTACTCCTTGAACGAATACTTTGATCTTATTTTCATTAATATTTCAGGTATTTAAACATTGGCTTCTATAACAGTCTTTTGCTGTGAATAATTGTGGACTTTGTTTATCAGTTTCTTTGAAAGTTTCTGTCGTTGTTCTGCTTCTGTGTTTACTTAGACATCCCTTGTCTGTATACTGCCCCTTAAATATGCAAAAATAAACCTTTTCAAAGCAAAAGGCAGTAGAGGGGGAAATTTCTGTAGCAGAAACAAAAGTTACTTCGACTACAAAACACTTCATAATGTATTTTCTGTTTGTTTAACTGTCTCATGATCTGGTGTTGTCTGACAGCTGTTAGGGGACTCTTAGTAACACTGCCATCACTGATGACGCCTCCTAGTAAAATGATTAACCAGCTATTCACAAGTATTAAATCATGACTCCTTAAGCTTTGTAAAGAGAGCAGCTGTCTGTGTGAGGTCACAACCGTCAGCTGATATGATCATATCAGAACAAACAGAGCTGGTTTGACTTGCTCTTATGTAACAGCACTTTGAGACTGAACACCGTTGTTCTCACTGTTGTACCAGATGATGGGAATCTTAGAGCTGGTCAACGGTGGCCTGGTTGAGCTAACAGAGCTGCTGACTGTAGAAACATCATCAAGGCTGTGAGAAGTGAAGGTTTAGTTGAACACAGATGGATGAACACTGAGGGAGTTTTACATCTCAGCTCTAAATCCAAACACATGGCTCTTCTGCTGCCATTTATCAGAGGATTTTGCATTTGTCAGCATGTTTAAACACTTGTAAAAGAGCTAAATCCACTCCCAAACTTGTCTGGACAAAATCCAGGAACCATTTGTAGATAAAAAAGTCAGAAATTTTGCACCTGGTTGTTCGACCTGAGCTGTGGCCTTTTTTTTATCTTAACATGCTAATGTGAGATGAACAGCCTGAGAGCAGGAGTGTTGGGAAATGGCCCACACATTAAATGCACTCAGGTGACTTCTATTCAGGCTGATTAGTCAGGCAAAGGTGGTTGAAGCTGTGAGGAGTAACATAGAACAAGAAAACAATGAAAGGTGTCATCAAATATTTATATTTAAAGACAAATCTACAGGAAAAGTATGTTTAACCCTTTATGGGGAAAGTAACCATATATGGTCACGTTGGTTGACTTCCTTTGTGACCTCCTCTGAATTCTATATATGGCAGAACCAGAATGACTTTTGTCACAGAAAGTGACATCACACCATCCAACCAATCAGCAGTGGCCCAGAACATCTCTTACTTCCTGTTCCCTCCAGAACTTGCTCAATACAGTTTTACCTCTTTTTTTGGTCTCAGACAAGTGACCCTAACATCATAACTAACCATAACAAGTTTATGAAACTCACACATAATAAAGGTGAATTGTAGTGCTCAATGCCATGATTGGTTTTGTTCGCATATGGTTTAAAGCAGTTTCAGCAATTTTAGCTCGAAAAATGGAGGAACCATGTTTGGACGTATGCCCATTTAGGGGTGTAAAACTGTCCCTATATTAAAGCATAAGGCTGTTTCATCCAGCAACCATACTCAAGGTCTTTTCTTGACAACTCAAAACAATGTAGAATATCAGTGCTCTTCTGTGAAGTTATCCAGGCCAAGGCATAGAAAGGAAAATAGGTGTGATTTTTGTTCAGTTTTATAACCTAATATTAGTTTTATTATACTAATGTGGTTTAAAATAGTTTTTTTTTTACTGTAAGCCTTATTACTGTTAAAAATATTTTTGACATTCAATTATATTCACCCCCTTCAAGTCAGTATTTAGTAGATGGACCTTTGGCAATCACAGCACTGAGTCTGTGACTGAGCTCACGCTCTGTCCGGTTGCACTGGGATCAGGTGTGAACAGCCCTTTCAAGATCAGCCACAAATTCTCTATTTGATCAAGATCTTGGCTTTGACTTGGCCACTGCAGAACATTCGCCTTGTTGTCTTTCAACCATTTCTGTGTAGCTTTACAAGCCTTCCAGGGCGGGCTGCCAAGAAGTGTCCCCACAGCATGATGCTGCCACCACTGTGCTTAACGGTGGGGGTGCCAGCCAAACACCATTTTCTCATCAGACCAAAGAACTTTTACTATGGAGTCTCTTACATGCCTTTAGGCAAACTCTGATAGTGATTAAGTCTGAGTTTTCTTCAACAGTGGTTTTCTCTTTGCCACTCTCAGCTTTGACTGGTGAAGAACCAGTGCAACAGTTATTGTATGGAGAGTCTCTCCCATCTCAGCTGCTGTAGCTTGTAACTCCTGTATGCATTCAAGGCTATCCACTATCTTGCCCCCCCTTATCTCTCCGATCTCCTCCACATAGCCACCTCCTCCCGCTCCCTCAGATCCTCCTCCTCCATCCACCTCGCTGTGCCCCCTGCCCGCCTCTTCACCATAGGGAACAAAGCTTTCAGCCGCTATGCTCCCCAACTCCAGAACTCACTCCCACCAGACATCCAGAACATTGACTCTCTCCCACTCTTCAAATCCAGACTCAAAACTCACCTGTTCAGGATAGCCTATTCTCTGTAATTACTTTGTCCCATTTTATACTAATGTTGGCTTTTATCTGTTGTTTTCATTGTACTTGTTTTTATCTGTAAAGTGACCTTGAGTATATAGAAAGGCGCTTATAAATAAATGTATTATTATTATTATTATTATTATAGAGTAGTCATAGGTGTCTTGGTTGCCTCTCTCACTAGTCTCTTCCTTGCACAGTCACTCAGATTGAGGACGGCCTGATCTAGGCAGATTTACAAGTGTGCCATAATCATTCAATTTCTTGATGATTGATTCAACTGAACTCCGGGGGATGTTCAGGGCCATGGAATTTTTTTTTGTATCTGTCCCCTTGCTTATACTTTTCAGTAACATTCTCTCTTAATAACTTGAAGTGTTCTTTTGTCTTCATGGTGTAATGGTATTTAGGAATACTAATAAGCCAGTGACTGGACCTTCCAAACACAGGTGTCTTTATACTACAATCACTTGAGACAAAAAAACAAATTATACTGACCATGTTTGATTCATAAAATCAATAAAAGGGTAAAACATCCATGTAGGTGAATACTTTTTTCCAGGCACTGTATGCAAGGATGCAGTTTTAAGAACACTTTAATGATTTTTTCTTTTCTCTCTTTCTCCACAGCGTGCTATGCCAAGAACTTTGGGCCTAAAGGCTTCGGTTACGGCCAAGGAGCCGGCGCTCTGGTTCACGCTCAGTGATGGATACTAAACTGGATTTTTTAAACAGACAGTCACATCTTTATACATTTTCTCTCTCTTCTACATGAACAGTAACCTTTCATTTTGTCTTTAAATGCTTTTTTTGTTTTAACAGGTGCTTTTGAAGCAAATAAATCCATGAAAACACAAGTTCACATTTGACTGTATTTTATTATTAAAGCCATTAAAACTGAACCATGCCCATATGTTTACATCTGAAGCGGAGTTACAGTGATGTCTGGAGGTGGGCGGAGAGGCACTGGAAATGATTATGTGCTTTTTGTCTTTTTTATTTGATTTTATTATGAGACAAGGAGACAGAACAGGGCAGCTGGAAGAACTAGTGAGGACTGAGAATGGCTTCGAGTTCATGTCCTGGTTGAGCTTGGAGTGCTGAAATCCGCCCTAAAAATGCAAAAACGCTCGGCTAAGTTCACCTCCTGTCACCTAAAGGCATTATTACAACACAAGTGGTCAGTTGACGGGTACTGATATGACATCTACAGCCGAGTCGTGATCTCTGCATCCAAACAGTAGCTGCTGTTTTTGTGTTTTCAGGGCAGAAATGACATCAGTGGTTGGCTTGTGAGATTTAGGGGATGAAATGTTGAATGATGACATAACCGTCCTCTTCTGATGATGCAAACATGAGGCCCAAAAAGTATCAGGAGGCCTTAAAATGTAATATACCTCCGTCTATCCTTAAAACTATTGCATGATCACATTTCAGCTTTTAGAAAACAAAAAAAAGTCGGCGTCTGCCTTAGTTCTCTAGTGTCTTTGCTTTACAATTTGTACATCCAGTGGTATAACAAACCCAGCGGTATATGACATAGAAATAAAAAAAAAACCTTTAGGATGACTACAGAGTCCACAAGCATGAAACATTCAGATATATTACACACTTGCACAAGGGCCCGACTGCAAAATCAGGCACCCTGAAAGAAAAACTTCCACTAAACACACTGGATTTGAGAAAAGAACTTATTAAAAAAAAACAGACAAATGAACCGAAAAGTACTTGCAAATACTTAACATTCACTATATACAGACACGTGGCTTGCCGGGCTGTCACCATGTTGATGAAAACGGGTTTTGAGGGGGATATACAGCGAGAGCCCAGCTGTCCAAGCATCGTACATGCAGTGGAGTTTCCTGGCGGGGGGGAGGGAGGTTTAAGGGTTAAAATGCCTATAGACAGCAGTGTCGGACATCACTAGAAGCTACAGTCATACACTTGGAGTATATTAACTTGGTTTTCCTCTTGAAGAAAACCCCCAAACTTAAAAAAACAAACAAAAATAACGTTTTTTTCAAGGAGGGAGCACCTCGGACTAACACTGACGAAAAGAAAAAGTACAGAGAAATATATCATTTATGTACAGATGCACATTCTTTACACTTCAGTCCATCCTGCTGCTAATGCTAATGTAGAGCCGACTGCACATGGGGGATGTCCACAGATGTGTAGATGTAGATGCTGCATGGGCCGCTACTGAACGCCATATTGGAGAGGTATAACTGCAGCTCAAAATGACAAAGTCAACAACAGCAGGAGGTTTATCCTTGAGTAAAATATTCCCTATTAGCTGAAAGACGCCCCATTTCTGAAATGTTTGTCACTTAAAAAAAAATGCAGGTTTCATCCTAAAATGCTTCATCTTTGATTAGTTTGGGGATTCTCAATAGAGTAAATAGTAATATTTTTATTTCATAAGGTTATTACAAAGGCTAACCAAATACTGTTCTGTTTTGCTATTTATTATCTTAAAATTACAAGAAAATACCCTACAGTTCTTTACTCCCTTCTTTAACCAAAGCTTATGCACACTGACTTAATTGCACAAAAATATTCGCAAAATTTCTGTATGGTTAAAGTTATGTTAATGTCTCTACAAAACAGATAAGATAGAGGAAGAATCCACATCTAAATTGATAAGGAGTTGGGCCTGATCGTTTGAGGCATGTCGTAACCCACTTTTGTCCAAATAATCCTTGCTTGTGCGGTTTCAATTAGATTATACTTACTGAGGACAGCCTAGCCATAGCCAATCAAGAAGCAAACTGACTGAAGGAGGAAGCAAAACAAACACAGCCATGATAAGCATAAAGTTAGATAATGTAAGAAATGGAGGAGCAACTTCTTGATTTGTGATGCAACATGAGTGATTATGCAACATGTACTATGACAACACAACTGACAAGAGATGGTTTACTCAAAACTGCCGTTGGATTGCACAAGTTTTGAAGTTTGAATGTGAAGAGTCTGGTTGTTGGTGACTCAATCTGCCAATGTTCGGTATTCTGTGTTGGCCATCTCATTGCACACCACATACTATGAGAACAAATTTTTTGTTTTTCCCTTGACTGTCTCCACATTTGTTTTATCCCCTAGCGTTTGATCATGCCAGGTGTTTAGAATTTGCATAATAAATTTGCTCCGACAAGTAGCAAGTGTAGCGTGGCGGTCGGAATAGTCTAGTGTGGTGCTTGTCAACTGGTAGGTAGAGATTTAAAAGGGACCCAAGCACTATTCGCACAAGATTAGTATTACCTGTGGACTTCTAAAAATTAGTGAATTACCCCCTAAGTTTTTTTTAAGTTTGGAGCTACACATTTGCACAGAATAAGTGTAGTCTGGAACCTAAAAGAACTGACATTTCTCAGGGAAAACATGAAGGTGCAGCATGGCTGCAGCAATGAAAACAGTGGCTTTTTATTTTTTAAAGTTCATACAAAAAAAGGCAAATTCGTGCATATCATGTTCTGCAGGGGAGGTCTTCATGTGTTCTATACATGGCCTTCTGTTATATATGTATGTATATATTTTAAGCATTTTTAGATCTGCAGCAAGCTGTCCATCAAAAATAAACTAGAGCAAAATCTTCCCTTGAAATTTGCACATGCCTCCTGTTAATGTTTGAGAGAAGCGAAACATCTTGTGGTGAACATTAACCTCTCCTGTCTTTTGTTTTGTTTTTTTCAGTTGATTCTGTGGATATGATTTTGTACTCCTTTAATTTGGGATCACTACCAACGACCTTCCTTGCAAAGATCAGCTGTTGTAGTCTGATCACTGACACATTACCAAACGTAAATGGTGTTAGATACGAACTGTACGGCTAAATACGACCGACATAAGATCAAGCACTTGTAAAGAGAAGCTGTAGGAGGAAGAGCACAAGGGCTGTGCAAGTTGAGAGAGCAGAGGTGTGCACTTTTGAGATTTGAACAGTGGAGTTTTAAGTAAGTATTGTGAATTCATTTCTGAACGTAAGATGAAACTGGTGGAAAAGCACTATCAATAAGCTATATGTCAAAACTTTAAAAAAGTTTTTTACAGCCTCTGTTGTTCCTCCTTGATCATAAAAAGCCACACAGACCATACAAACACAAATACCAGCCTAAATTACAGAAATGCCAATTTGCACGGTATTAGTATTACCTATGGAGATATGTGTGAGCTGAAACATGGTTCAAAATTTTTCCTGGAATTTTAACTCCCCAAGCTATAGACATGGCTGATTCACATGGGATAAAAACAAACAAACAAAAAAGACGTGATTACCAGCCATTCCCAAAGGTCCCTAGGTAATACTAATCCCATGCGAATAGGGCTTTAGTGCTATCTGAGTGGGTTGCAAATGTGCGACTACAAAAAATCCATAAGGCGCTTTTTAAACATGTTTGATTTGCTCTGTTTTGTAGTTCTGTCATGTTTTGTCCCATCTGAGGTGCAAACATCAGATAAATCTGGCTGGTTGAAAAATGCCAGTAATCTAGTCATGGTTTCTCAGGTGATGAGTCCTGAGACTAAGCCAGTTTAGAACCATTGGTGTAGTGTGTGAACTATAATGTTAAAAAAAATTGGTTGAAACTGTCTTAACATTTGTGAGCTTTTCAAATTAGTTAAAGGCTACACACTAGACAATACTTCAAGTTTCTAAAACTGTCACATAAATGTTTGCATTTTTTGGACAAGTGATCAAGCTGGCAAGGAGTGAGGGTTTTGCAAAACAGATTCATACTTTCTCAAGTGATTCTGTGACACTGGTGACCAAACAACAGCTTAAAAATTAACGCATGCTTGAGAGTGATATGAATGTTTAATCATGGATAAACCTCCTGTCATCATAGACTTGGATTCATTATGACCTATGGTTGAACCTCTTCAATATGACGCCTGTGTAGACACGTGTCAGAAACCTGAAAGTGTCATCTACATGTACAGATCTCTATGGAAACATCCATCCAGCCAGGGAGTGATGGGAGTCGGCCATGTCTGATAGGCCTCTCTTCCTCTTCTTCCTCTCAGTAAACAACAGAGTTGGTGTGCCGGGCCCGTGTGTTCAGAAACGGCCAAAAAAAAACAACAAAAATCAGTGCAATGTAGGCAGACGACAACAAACAAATAAGACTTTACAGCTTTTAGAGAGAAACACACATGGAATGAAACGTTCTTGTAAACTCGTCCGGCTTTCTTCTTCTTAAACTCTGCTGTTAATAAATACACTCGCTGTACCTGTACCATGGGAACGTTTCTGGGCTTCCACGTCAAAGAGCTACAGGTACTCGTTTTATAGTTTTATCATAAAAACCTACTCAGCTAAAATGGTGTGAAATGTAAAAATGATGGCGCTAGCACATAGTTATTTGTCTATAAATAGTTTTAAAATAAATATACCTGTATCACATTGTCTGTAGGATATTTTCTGTCACATCTACGCTGGCCGCCGCTGGAGGAGTCTCCTGCGTTTACACTGCATTACAACTGCTTCTTGTACTTGTTTCTTTCCAAAAAATCACTTATCTTCTGTGGTTACAGCTTCTCTTCAGCAGGTGAGAAGTCGGACTCCTCCAGCAGCTCCAATGTTTTCCTCTCTGATAAGTTCAACTAATGTTGGCAAATCCTCATCAGCTCGACTCAAAACTCAACACGGTGCAAAATCAAGACCTTAAAAAGACATTCCCTTATCTCGATCAAACAAATTCTTGATTAAAAAAAACTTCCTTCAGCTTTCCAGGAGCTGCAGAGCTCCTGAACCAATCAGAAACAAAAATACATACAGGGCACATCAACGGGGACACCATAAATAAGGGTTATATAAGGAAACGGGGAGGATGATACTGCCACTCTTAAGGCGCTGCTCGCCCCGCAGCGTCAACTCCTCTCGTCCTCTCTCCTCTCCGCTCGTGCCTGGCAGCATCGCACCGTCCAAAGGGCTCGGGAGAAGAGATGAGGTGGAGGGGGCAGAAAGCAGTGGAGGAGGTACAGTAATGAAGTCTGAACTTGTAGAGTAGTAGTAGTAGTAATAGTAGTAAAGTTGGTGGTTAGGGGGCAGAGTCAGAGGCGGGGTGAAGGTGTGGTGTCGCCCCGTAACAGCATGCGAGTCCCGGCTGATTTTTTTTCAGTCTTTTTGATCGGTGAAGGAGAGATGGTCCAAAAAAGCAAGCGCTCCCGAGAACAGCATCGCTCTGATATGAACGCCATGTGAGAGGGGGGGCGGGGGGAGGGGGATCCTTTAAAACTTCCTTCCACACAGCTACTCCCCTCCCGCTCCTCTGCCCCCTCCGTCCTCCTCTTCTTTTTCCTCTACACCAGCTGGTAGCCCGAGCCAGATGTCTGGTCGTACTCTATTGTGTACTGCGTGGTCCAGTCCACCGTCACGGGCCGCATCAGACCGCAGCAGCGGATCTCGAAGAAATCTATGAGGTTCCTGAAGCAACCATGGCTGAAAGAAACACAAAGACCAATAAGACCTGGGCAAAACCGTGGTGATACCTTAAAGATACCCTTTCATCTTTACTTTTTAGAGTTTTACAGACAAGGTTACAAAAGAATAAATAGCGACATGCCCCTCCAGAGACTGGCTGTGTCTGAAATCACCTCTATACTGCACTAAAAAGGGATACAACATGTATTGCCCCCCACAGTAAAGTGAGAATGACTGTACCCTATTAAGGTTGTGCAGTGTCCATAAAAGGTATTCACTCTCTTGGATGTTTTACGCTTTAATTGATTTTATAAATCAATCATGGTCAATAAAACGGGGCTTTACTCCGCACATTTTTTTTTTTTTTTTTACAAAACTTCATCTTAAAAGTCAAACTGAAAACAGATTTCCCTGCATGTCAATTGAATAAAAATATGTAATATAAAATAAGTGACTACAAGCCTTGCAGGGCCGGCCACTGAGAAGCATCCCCACAGCATGATGCTGCCACCACCGTGCTTCACAGTGGGGATGGTGTGTTTGTGGTGATGTGCAGTGTTTGGTATCCACCAAACAGAGCGTCTTGTCTGATGGCCAAAAAGCACCACTCTGGTCTTGTCAGGTAAAAGAACTTTCTTCCACTTGACCATGGAGTCTCCCACATGCCTTTTGGCAAACTCTTGTCGAGATTCAATAGGAGTTTTCTACAACAGAGGCTTTCTCTTTGCCAATCTCCCATAAAGCTTTGACTGGTGAAGATCCCGGGCAACAGTCGTTGTATGCAATAAGTTTGTGAGGATGGCCTAATCGAGGCAGATTTAAAACATGTGCCTTAGTACTTCCATGTCTTGATGATGGATTTAACTGAACTCTGTGGGGTATCAATACCTTGGAAAATTGTTTTGCATCCATCCTCTGACTTTTACTTTTCAATAACATTTTCTCCAGAAATACTGATTAACCAGTGACTGAACCTTCCAGATACAGGTTTCTTTATACTACAATCACTTGTGACACATTCACTCCACTCAGGTGATCCCGGTTTCACTAATAGTGAGACTACTTGCAACAAAAGGCTGGAACTCTGTTGAATTAGGTCAGTCACTTTAAACGTGGTGAATATTTATGCAGTCACTTATTTCACTTATCTATTAAGTTGATATTACTTTGTAGAAATCTGTTTTGACATGGACATTATAGGGTTTTATTTTTTGTAATATCTTTAGTTAAAATGACAACTTAAATTGACCATGATAGATGTATAAAATCAGTTGTTAGTTAGATGTTATTTCATATCAACATAATGAGGTTAAAAGAAGATAACTGTGTTCTTTTTAAGTTCAAAATACTGTCACAGATTAGGTTGATGGAGGGAGATGCAAGATACAACCAATTGCCTGGTTGGTGCAGAGGTTTAATTTTTGTTGACCAGAATTTTGATTTGGTTAAACAATAAACCTGGTATTTTCTTGAAAGGAAATACCATTAATCATAATCCAATTACTACTATAAACAAGTACATTCTTCAGCAGTGCCTTGGAGACTTCTCAGAACAATTATTAAACCTGAGCAACAAAAAGAACAACACTATAGGTAAAAAAAAACAGATTATGTTTTTTTTTGTTTAATTAGTGAACCAATCCTTTAAATTTCTCCAAGACCAGCCAATAGTTAGAGACTTGGATCTGTGTGGTAAACAAACCACAGGAGAAAACTCACTTGAAGGGGCTTTCGATGGATGTGGCTGTGACTTTAAAGTGCTTGTATCTCCGGGCATTCATCCTCTCGTTGGTGGTGATTCCAAGAGCCGCGATCTGAGAGACATGATAACAAAGTGTTTGAAATACTAATTACAATCCGAGCAATGCAGCGATCAACAAGTTCAATTGCAGATCAAAGCTTGCAACTAAATGTCACACTGTGACTTTAAAACTGGATTACAGACCTGGTAGAGCTGACACATGATGAGCACAGCCACCCACATGAAGTGGAAAACGCTGTTTAGAAACATCCAGAACATCCAAGGAGAGCAGGAGGCGATCTGGGTCAGATAGAGCCAGAAACCGTCCTTAGCGTAACTGGTGGCACAGTGGATCCTCCAGTCTGAGGGGGACAGAGAAAAACGAAGGTAATAAACTGAATAAACAGGATTAATTAAGTCAAAAACAAGGAAAAAAGGTGTGTACTCACAGGAGATGCAGCCGTACATCATCCAGCAGATCATGCAGAGCAGGAAGAATAGATAGCCCATGAAGTAACGGTGATTTCCACTTCCTGTGCAGGAGAAACAAACGACCAGGTCCCATTGTGATCATCTTAGTTAGTCACTTAACAAACTTAGTTAAGTTGTTACTTAGTTATCACAGAACAATCGAGGGAAGGAAAGATCAAATGACGGTGTGCTAACATCTTCAAATCATATCAGACTCAAATGGACATATAATTCTTAATGGATGAATTAAAACTTTTAATCAGCACTTTTTAAAAATACATCCTACAAAAGGAATATCTGCAACAAACTGGTGTTAAGCTGAAGTCATGCTGGATGGAAAAACACAAGCATCTGCAGAGCAACATGACTCACAAGCATCAAACACCTGTGCAACAGAGCTACTGTTTAATATACTAATACATCTAGATGACTGCAAATTAAGTAGCTTAACATCAGTAGAGATAAGGGAGTAACTGCTGGTAGCATAGACATGTAGTTGGATGTGATGCAAGTCTTCAAAGATTCTACTTGGACTAGCTGTGTAGAAAAAAGGTGACTCTCATTCCTTATGAGCTATCTAGGCTGGTTTCAGACCTTTTCCTCAAGTTACCAAGTGTTTACACATGCGCTGTTTGTCAAAACATGCGACAAAGGAACAGCCTGCCATTGGTTGTCACAGTCCATGTGATATCCATTTTGGGAAAATATTATGGTGGCTAATGCTAAGCTAGCAGCAGAGACAATCAAAAATGCATTAAAAATGGATAAAGAAGATGCTCAAAATTGGAGTAACTGATGTGGATTTGATCTTTAAAGACCCTGGAAAGTCACCCAAGTTCTAGGCTTGGCTAGAAAAGCTACCATAAGGGCTATGAAGGCATGGAGAGTGTCATTAGAAAGGCAAAACAGAGGGCTTCCAGTGGAAAAAGGCAAGATGGCGACAATTCGTTGTTTGAAAGTTTAACTTTTTATAACCTGTGTACCTTCCAGTTGTATACGAAAACGTCACCTAGAGAGAGGTAAACTGAGTGACCATGAGAGTCAGTGCTATGGAAATGATGCATCCTCTCTGCAGCAGTGTGAACTGGTAGACATTCAGAATATTGCAAAGCAGCCTGTAGCAAGCAGCTGCAAGTTATAACTCTGCAAATCCTAGGTCTTAACAAAAGATTCTAATCTAGTCTAGTAAAAACTGCTAGAAAATCTCAGAAAGTCAGGAGGCTGGGTTAATGGCCATTTATAACAGAGGTCATGAGGAAGGCTAATGCCAATCAGAGCAAGCTTTTGCCCTCAGGCTGTTGTTTCAGGGCTCCTGTGAGGAAGACAAAAAGATCCCAGGTCTCATTTATTCACAGTGCATTTCATCTTACTACTATAATTGGCAGCGTGTCTGTGGTCTGTCTCAATTTGCACGCCACATCATCGCTCCAATTGACCTTGATATCTCTCGGACTTCTTGGGTGTACTGGTGCCATAACAAAATCAAAAAAATGTACAGATTTTCTACAAAATCCAAACTGTTGTGCCCTTTGCTTCAGTTTGCCGTCCTTGCCAACCCCATTCCCCATTATGTCACTTCCCCAGTATAACACATACACTCTCTTCGCCACAATGCTGAAGAGGAGACAGTCTTCACTCTCAAACACACACTTACAGATAGAAACTACTGCACATTGGGCTCATGACTCTGGTTTTTCTTTATAATTAAGAGACAAAGTGACAGAGATGGAAAACAAGTGGACTTTGTTGAAACACATGTACATGGAAACTTCTTTGGCATGCCTGGATGTGATATTAGAGTGTCTCCATGAACCCTGATTAAAGTAAGCTCTCTTTAAAGCACTTCTCCATGTTCATGATGAACAAGATAATACAGGATATGTATGAACTGTTGGTCTTAGAACTCGCAGCTTATTTGCTGCTATTAGTCGGTTGTAGTTGGTGATGGTGTTGTGCTGCATTACCATGTTTGAACTGACTTTTTACAACAAACCTTTGACTGAATCTTGAAATGTGTTGCTTAAGATTTTAAAAACTCTAGAGGGACTCTATAAGTCTTCTCCTGGCCTCTGGATTTAGTGGTAAAGAAGCTTGTTGTTTTTTTTGTCCAGAGGGTTTCCACACTTGTAAAGGTTCTTCCTGACCAGATGAACCCCTCTGCATTTCTTCCTTCCCCCTGACTATCTCTGGTCTGCTTCACACATCCAATCAGACACAACAGTGAACAGATACAAACACATACACACTCATTTCCTTCACAACTTCTTTTTTCAGCTGCTTCCTGCATCGTCCATTTCTGCTATCTAAGGAAACAGCTCTAACCCTGTTGTAATTCTGTTTCATTTTTAACAGCACAACCTGAGAGAGTGTTCATCAATCACAGGAACTAGAATATTTTGAGGAGAAGCCCTCAGACAGGAACGGAAAGTTGATCCGAGCACCAGCTTCATCATTTATCATCATTTTTTTAGGTCTGCGTGTGTTTGACATACCGACACAGTTCCCCACCCAGGGACAGTGGTGGTCGAATTTTGCGATGCAGCGGTTGCAAACTGCACAGTGTTTGGACCTGATGGGCTTCCGTATCTGCAGGAAAAGTTGCATTATTATTACCTTTATCTTCAGTATCCACTATCAGATTCTTGAATGAAATAGAGATGTCTGAATTTACCAAGCAGGTGCTGCAGAATATGCTCAGATCCAGGCTGCCTGTCTCTGCCAGCTCCACAATCGTCTGCAGGGAGGAAACAAGAAACAAAAAGAGGATTTAAAAAAAAGAGCAGACATAGACATGGCATAAAAATGAACCAACAACAGATAAACTCATCTTGCCAAGGTCTATTTGGCACGGACACAATAGACCTACTGACAGTGCACAGGCTGAGGCTGGTGCTTCCAGCTGAGTGAACATACTGCCTGATTTACAATCACTGAATCCAAAGAGATTACATTATTCTGAATTTACTGCAAACTACTTTTATTTTATGTTTGGCTTTTATCCAATGAGCACAAATAACATTTTCACTCTTTGTGTCTTCGTCATTCTTCCTCGACTGCTAATCTGTTTGCAAACAAACTTAACGGAAAACAATCCTAAACAAACCATTCAGAGGAAAACAAGAGGTTGGAGAGGAGAGGAAAGCTTTGAAGCCTTTGATCAGCTGTGGCAGCCCAGCTTTAACAGTAGTGAGTGCTGCACTGTGCTAACAATGCAGGTTAAATTTAGCTCCCCATCAATCAGAGAGGCTGGTTAAGAAGGACAGCCTCTTTTGTGCTCCATTTAAGTGTGATAATGAGGGACTGAGAGGAGAGAGGGACAGCGACAGCAGGCAGCGGGCCAGAGAAACAACCAGAAACGATCTCTGTAGTGAATTCTGAGCAGCTTTTTCATCGTAAACTGGAAGTTTGTGCATGTATGCTGTCAGGATACAAAGAGGGAAAGGGTTCATATTAGAAGAAAATATGTCCCACAAACACCTGTTTGGGCAGTAAATCTTTACCTTTTTCTTCTGCTCTTCTGATGCTTTGATAATTCCCGGGTCAGACTTCCAGGATTTTCCAAAGTTGTAGAACAAAGCCAACGTGTTTATCAGGAAGGGAACATGGACGGTGGCAAAGGGAAGATGTGCAGTGTTGTTAAGGAAAACGTAAACAACTAGATTTCAGTCAAACCCCTCTGAACCACACTACTGGTAACAAGAAGGCTGAAGACAAACGTGCTGTTTCACCTAATGTGTTTGAAGAGGACAGAGAGCTCAAACTGATGCGTGAGATGTAAACTGAAAACATGGACACAGTGATGATGCTGACAATTCTGAGATTTAAAAAGGACATAATAAACATGAATAACTGATGGTTAAAACAGATGTGGCCAGGTGACTCATGACCAATGACAAGTCATGAACACAGTGTCTGTGCCCAATTTCATCAACATTTTCCTCCGTACACAAATATAATAGCCCTGGTGTTTCACTTTGATTAGTATCTGTATTAATTAGTGACTTTCAGCCAAATGCTTTGCAGATGTTGTCATTACAGCAGCTGTTGAAAACAGCTAGACCCCTCTACCACACATGTGCCACCTGAATCACATGTCCATATTGCATGGATTTTTAAACGGATCCCTGCACATTAACAGATATTAACCTTATTGGAGTAAATTTCTAAATTGTGTATCCCGGTTGAGGTATTTGAAAGATTTGTCTGTAATCAACTGAAGGAGTTTTAAGATACAAATAACATTTCATCTTTATTTCAGTCTGGTTTAGGAAAATGGCACAGCACTATCATAGCAGCTCTTAAGGTTTCAGACAACTTAATCCAAGCTTTAGACTGTTGGAAATACTGTGCTGCTCTTTTAATTGACTTGTCAAAGGCATCTGACACCATAGACCATGGCTTGTTGATAAATGTCCTCCAGCATATTGGAATATAAAACAAAGCAGCATTTGGGTTTGCCTGATAATAAACAATGTGTCCATGTGGTCTAATGTCAGCATTCACTGTGCGACTTTAACATTTATGACACAAGACCAAAACTGCGGCCCGACAGTTGTGTATGGCTCGAGTTCTCTCACTGATGAGTAAAATCAGGACGGACCAGGCTCAGACCTGGGATTACAACTTTTTCTGCATCTACTAAAAAAAAAGAAAAAGTGTGACTCTTTCCCCTTCTGACACACGAATAAACTCTAGACTTTTTAAAAAGAAAATGCAGGAGATGTTAGAAACATTTAGCCCACGACAGAGTCAGTCTTTAATTTATTAACGAGCGCTAGTAAAGCATGCCATTCTTATCGCCTAATCCAAATATATGATTGTTTTCATTTTCTGCGATCTAGAAATCCATGAATCAATAATAAACAAATCAATCAATCATAAATCAAAGATCAGACAGTGTAGAGAGATCAAGGAGGGCTCAAAACACTGAGACATCAGCTCTAGACATGCCCTCAAATGGGTAGCTCGGTTGTGGTTGAAAAGCAAATTCCCTGCCGTGCTGGGCTACCGTGCTGAGTCCATCCAAGTCAAGCCAAGCTGCGCCATGTAATGAAAAAGCCCCAATGGAGGCCTCTAAAGACGTACCTCAAGGTTCGGTCTTGGGACTTATTTTACATTTACATTGATAATCTATGTCATTTCCTGACAAATGCCTCATATCACTTTTTTTTGCAGATGACACCGTTATTTATTGTTTGTTTGACATCAATTAAACAGGCTTTTGTGTTTTTAGTCTGCTTTGAGTGTTATCCAATCTCATCTTCAGAAACTTAAATTGGTTTTAAATGCTGATAAAACCACACTCATGATATTTTCTAACACAAGTGAGTTAGAGGATACATCCCATCAATTTGAACTACCCAAGGTAGACCCTACAGAGCTACTTTCAAACTAAACTTAGCAAAAACGAAAGGAAATTTGTGTTTTCTTACTTTTTTTTTGCTAAATTTATCTCCAGCCTAATGCAACTTAAAGTTTAAGGGCCTGTTTCACACCTGCCCTTTTGTGTGCTGGCAGCACTCATTTTAAATATAAAACCACTGCAGCCCACCATTGTGGCACTTACAATCTTTAGCTGAAAAAAAGTTGGAACAGTCGACAGCTGCCGAGCCAGCAAGGACATAAAACATAGCTGTAGAAGACGTGGGCTATCATAAACAAGTCAAACAACTACATACTTATGGGGAAATACACTTATTTGGCTGGGTTAATATGAACTGTGTTCATTTCATTGCATGTTCCATATGCTGTAAGCTATAATAATGTAAATCACCATAAGTACTGCTGCTCCTACGTCATATATATAACTATAGACGTCTGCTTCACAGTGAATGTTCTACAAGGCAATTCTGTAAATTTAAAAGGCCATGTTTTCCAGGTTCTCATTCTGACATCAAAATAAGACATTATTCCCTCTATACCAGGGATCTAGTCTGCTTCTTTGTGCTTCTCTCCAATTGTATCCACTGCTTTCCTGCCACCACTTTTCTCCAACAACTGCTGTGATGTAACCATGACGTCTACTTCAAATTGGTCTGTTGTTACCAAGGATTCATGAAGCATGCTGAACTCCTGGTTGTCTGAATCAATTTGTGAGGCTTTCTTCTACTAAATCCAATTTGCCAAAATTTTAGGAAAAACAGACTCTTGAAAACACTTCAGAGACTAAAAAACACAAAAACTTTAATCCAGGGAGGCTCTGTCCCAGTCTAACGAATGTTTGTTAGATCTTTCAGGAAGGAGTTACTCATGTCTGCCGCCTCAACCAACGAAAGTGGATTAACTGCTTTATCAACTGCTGTACACTAAACATGTAAAAGCACTTCAATTACATCACTCAGTCAGACTTTCTCATGATAGTAATGTGACTAACAGGCAGACTGTGACGCAAACCGCAGCAGAGCATCCCAGACTGACACGGCCAAAGAGGGATCATTCACAATAGCTCATCATGACTTCCTTTCATGAATAAACACAACACACATACAGCTGTGAGCGGCCCTGTGAAGACTGATGATTAGCGTTTCAGTCACGCAGGTGTGCATGAGTCACATGAAACAGACAGAACGCCAGCCAAATGACAATGAGACACCCAGTTGGTTTAACTCTCCTCACTGATGTGTGGCTGAAAATATGAAGAGAGAATCATCGCTGTGGCTCAGAATCACGGTAATACAGAGAAACAAGCTACAACATTTAAGCTCTACAGAAGCTGGAAACATGCCAACAACTCTGCATAATCGTGAACGAAGCTTAAAGATTTTGTTGATCAATGTAGAAGATGAGCTTATCATTTCTTATTTTTGACTTGTGTCTGTGGTGACCACTATGTGGAGCTTCAGCACCAGCACTGAATTTAAACAGAAACAGAGATATTGATTTAAACTGTTGGTTTAAGTCTTATTAGTCTTAACAGCATAGGGAAACTATTCAAATAACCAAAATCGGACAAGTTTGCGCTAAACTTCACTTTTGAGATGTTTAAATATTGATACATCTGCTTTAATTGAGAATCCTTCCCCTTACATTCCTGATAAGAAGGAAGTCTACAAAAGTACGGACAGTTTCATGTATTTTTGATGTGTTTCTGTCAATAATGGTATAATTTGGGATGCGAAGGGCAAGAAACTCATTATGTCAGTGTTAGGAGAAGTCTGTTCAGCACTGCTGTCTGGTAACCGACAGCAGTGGTTCTCAACTGGTCCGGCCTCAGGACCCACCAGTCACCCACCATATGATCGATCGACACCCAAGTTTCCAAAATATTTTTTATCAACACATGTTTAATTAATTGATTATGTTGTAGTTTGGAGCATGATTGGACCAAAACACCTGATATATGGACGAACTGACAAATTTTATACCCTCTTTCCCCATCATTATGTGTACATTTTTTTTCTGGAGATCTTGAGAAATTACTTCATTATGCCATTTATTGCAAGACAAGGAGATAAATTAGTTGAAATATAAATCAAACATTCAAGTTTAAACAATTTCACAGTATAATAGGGTATAATAAAAGGTACTGATGCATGTCCAATAAGGACTTCAGGACTATTGCCACCTTTTTGTTTTTCCAGACACCTAGTCGCGGCCTACTGGAAACTGCTCCGCACCCTTTCTTTGGGTCCCAACCCACCAGTAGAGAGTCACAGACCTACAGAGACAGAGGAGCGTCTAACAGCCTTAGTCTGCTATTTACTCCTCTCTTGGGTTTTTGTCTCTGATGGATCGTGCAGAAGTATAATGCAGAACCGTCTCCTCATCGGTTCGTGCATCAAAAATAACTTTCTTTCTTTCACTTAAAAAATAAAACTACTTCAGACATATAGGTAGTGAGTGAGGCTGTCAATTTTTCCTAAGTATGCAGCAGGAAAAAGAAAAGTTTTCATGATTGCTCTGAAAGTGTTTAATGCTTCAAATACACAACAAGAGTAAAAATAAACTAGCCCTGACTTATTCAAATTATCCAGCTTCATTTTTTTTTGAGACATTCACCAGCTGGAAAGGCATTTAGGAGCCGAAACTACAGAGGTGCAAAATGATCCAAGTCTGGAGGAGACAAAAGGTGCCGTCACAGCTCCACTCTTTGTCATTTGATCTGATTTGAACCGCAGGCCTGAGGAGGAGAATGAGCTCACAAAGACAGAAAGTGGGTCAGAACTGGTGGATGAAATGTTTTCACCTGGAAGGCAAAATGCTGCACCGCAAAGACGTACTGACAACTGTGATCTCGCATATCTCCCTCAACACTCCTGAAGAATTTTGTTTATGTTATTCAATAAAAAAGGTCAACAAAAAGGGAAAAGAGTCTCTTTTCATTTTGACCAGACAATCGGCTCAGGACTCTTCAAACCAGATGTTTGAATCTTTGACAGAAATGAAAGGTTTTAACTTCTCATCCTCAAATCCAACTTCAATAAATGTTCTCTCTCACTGCTGGCCTCGTACAAAGTGTGGACCTCGGCAGCAACCCATGCAGGGCCTCAGTCCATGGTTTATGTAACCGTGTGCTGAAGGGTCAGACAGAGAAGTCTGAAACTAAAGATTACAAAGCAGAACATTAGATAAAGTCAAAATAATTCTCAACTTCTGCATCTCTCCTCACAGCTTTAAATCATTGGAATCTAAATTAATGCAACTTTTTAAGACATATCCAGAAGATCAGGTAAAGAAAATGCAGATATACATGTGTTTCTAATCACTACTGTCAATATCAGAACCAGGTACATTAAGATCAACAAGAGGTAGAACTTATTTCTCGGCCTCTGCCATTACAAAGAAGAAATGGAAGCATGTGATGCCGTTATTTAATAAGTTTAAGTAACATTTCAAAGAAGAGGCTTAAAATTTAATCAAATTTGCCTCTTATGTTTGTCTCAATAACTGTGGAGGGACGGTGAAATGTACTACTGTAAACAGATCTGACTGCTTTGTTTTCAACTCTTATCTTGGTCACAGTTTAGAAAGGGTAAAATTAATAGATAAAATGACCGAGTAACAGTTTTAAATGTATAGTACTGGAATTACAACAAAAAGAGGAGATTAATTGTGATTAATTATAGAAAATCTGAGATGAAAGGAATTAAGACATCACCTTTATAATATGTTTAATCTAATTTCATTCCTCTATAAGTCTGATCATCCTACTTTCTAACAATTATACATTTTTAAAGAACCTCACACTATGGAAAAAAAGGTTTCAAATCTCAAACAGGATTAACACTATTGCATAGTCTCAATGCTGAGGCTACACTACAGTGGCTAGGCCATCATAAGCTCTACACACTTGTGCAATGGTCTGTCTGCATCGCTCTGCAATACTCCACGCTAAATACTAATGGCAGTGTGATTTCTTTGCTGGTTACAATGTTATTTGGCAGAGGCCTTTGTCCAAAGTGATGCACATTCAAGAGTAAGTACAACACAAGCAAAGATCTAGACAAGAAGAAACAACATCAGTGCATCCATATGGACGCAGGTGCTGCAATGCAGTGTTAAAGGCAATGCACGGTGTATAAACTTTTTTTTTTTTTTTTTTTAAATAAACATCAATGAAATGACCAACAATAAATAGCTACTTTCACACTGCCTCTCTTTTCCGCCTTTGTTCCGCAACACCGCTTTGTATAAAAGCGACCGTTCCGAAATGGGGGGGTCGATCTTGCCCCACCTCTGATCCGGATCGAGAGGTAGTATCAGCGCTGTAACAGACTTTTCCACAACGAGTGTGAAAGGAAGTCACGGCATTCTGCAGCAGCGAGTGTGTGCTGCTGTCTCCATAAACGGGAGATTTAAAAACCAGCGCGGTTTAATCGAGCGGCATTTCATCGGAGAAAACAACAGGGGGATAAAACAAAGAATAATGTGGATTAACTGGAGAGACTGCGAGGTTAGCGAGCTGATCACACTCTGTACAGGAGAGAAGAGAGCAGACACATCTCTGCTCACAGCAGCGTCTGAAAAGTTCCATGATGTGTTCAAGTGAGCTCGGTACTCTGAAGTTTCCGACCTCTGACGTAAATATGTGCGCTGTGACACTGCTTAAAGTCGGACCTCCAACTCAGAAACATGGAATAAAAAAAGTCTTTTGGATCAAATCGATCAAAATGAATGTTCATGTTATTTTCCCCGTATTTCATTTAGAAAATACAAAGTTTTGAAACAAGAAATCCAGAGGTTTGAGTTTTATTGAAAGCAGCAGCTCGGGCAGCAGCTGCTATCTGATTACGGGACCTCAGGCAAAGAAAAGAGTCAACCTCATAGCAAGACAATTCATACTGATGAAGAATATGCACTATGCAACCTCAAAGAGCACCTAAAGCCATAGATGGGAACTCTAACTCAGTGGACAACTTCACTCATGGTGAAACTGTGTCTCACATCAAAACATCAGTCCCCCAGTAACATGAGCACAGGCAGCATCCAAATATAACTAAAAGAATATAAAGCACATCTAAACACTCTGCCCAAGAGCATGATGGGGATCTTCACCCATACATCCCCCCAGATTTGAAACTGCAGTGGGCAGAGCTTGCATCAACTGACTCTTTTCAGAGTTGAACTAACAGTGGCGGATGAACTTCTGTCAAATAACTCCAACACTGACAGCCATTTCACACAGAATGGAGTTAAAATTATACTTTTGGGAGTTGAAATCACTGGCAATATAACTTACATCACCAATTTCTGGTTCTTCCAAATTCTGTGCTTGTTTGTTTACAGAAAACCATGGCACCTGAAACCGAGGTACAGTATTACGTTGGAGTTGGAGATGATAAGTATTGAGCAGCAGTAACATTTTTGAAGAAGTGCAGGTCAGACTACATGTAGGGCTTCAACATAAAGGCATAAATCCAGCTTAAGAGTAAGAGAAAACACTTTTTTTCTTGCAGTAAATAGATGAATTATGACTGTGTGAAATGCTCATGAACTTCAGTATATTGGATTTCTATATAGCCTTATTTTTGTTTATTGTGTCCTGTAACAATCAATGTTTTGATTATTAATGTGGATTTTACTCTCTCTTCACCTCTTTAACTGGTTGGAAAAATAAATGTGTACATTAAAAAACTGGCTTGTTTCATTTGGACATATTGTGATCCTGACTTGGGTGGTAATTCTGCCTGTGGTCAGCAGCATTAACAGTCTCCCTTGTTAAGTTAGAAGTAAATATATTATGAACTTCCACTTAAAACAAGCCCACAGAGCTCCTGATGTTGAAATCGCTTCATTTGCATAAATAAATTCAAATCATTTTTATGCCACGAGGCAGCTGGACAAGAACAACTGTCATTCTGAGTGAGTTTACATCAGATAGCATGAGTCTGCATGTCTACAGGAGAGAAACTCTCTCTGTGCTGTCAGCAGCATGAAACATCATGTCTCTCAAAGAAACACAGACAGGAAAGGCTGGAAAGAGATCTACAGCAGACATCCAGGCTTTATGACTGACTTGATAGCTGCAGGTCAAAAAGTTAGCCTGAAAGGACTTGTTTTTCAGTAGCAAATGAGGCAGCTTTCAAAGGATGAAAACATCTACCACAAAAGAGGATTTAATTTTAACTTGGCTTATAAAAGGTCTAGAGCAGTTGCATCATTTTAGGATAATCCTTCTGTAACTTTTATGTTGCCTGGACACAAAAAAACTCTAATAAACAAGCTCAAAACAAACCTCCAGCTTGGCAATATGAACCACAAATCATATCTAGATGATTTGGCCGAATTGCAACATATGATACTCATCTCAATATTTTTTTTTGTGCAGAAATAACAAACGGTTGTCACAGTACTGGAAATATAAACTTTTGAAACCAGTTTGATACCACAGTAAGAAAAATAGAAGTCCTAAACACCTAATACTGGACAAATTTTCATTTTTTATCATAAAAAATTGAAGGAAAAGTCTTGAACACTGTCTAAATTGTAAAAAAATAAACATTGGCATCTTTTCCATATATTGACAATGTCAACATTTTCAAGGAATGGAGATTGTTTGGCAGAAATACAAAAGGATGAGATATTTTTAATAGAAGTAGCATAAGGGGTGTAGTGCTTGAGTTATAAAGTTGAAAGGTCATTAATTCATCTATTGTATCAGTCTTACAGTGCTTTATAAACAGATTTCTAGTCCTCACAGCTGTAACTATCATAATACAGTTTAACCATGTTTACACTTCTTAAGCAAGCTAATTAACTTTATCCTGATTTCAACATGGAGTTCAACACTGGAATAATAATGCTTCAAAGTTTGGGACACTTTATAAGGTCGATCTGAACAGATAAGGAGGATAACTGTTCTGCAGCAGAAGAGACCAGTGTACGGAGCTGCCTGGCCATTCCAAAGTCAAGGCTAAAAACCACTGGGGCTTTTCCATTGCATTGAGCGGCTTGGCTCTACTTGGTTTGACTTGACACGGCAGTCAGCACAACAGGGGACTCCACCCCAACCAAGCTACCCGTTTGGGTCACAGTTAGAGCTGTTGATGTAGCATTTGGGTTGACAACTTTAATAGCCGAGCTTCAATAAGCATTGTTTTGTTCCACAAGAAGAAGAAACACTGTTTGGTTTGGCTGTCCTGCCTGTCCATGCTGTTGTCCTTAGGTATTTGAAAGTCTGGTGCAGCATTAACAACTTAAACATGTCTGTGAGGCTTCTCGAATTATGATGAACCGCTATGACATCACCATGGTGCGCTTGGAGGTGGGACGGGCCTCCAGTATGGGACCATTCTGGTCGTTGCTTGGCACAGCCTGGTGCAGCCAAAATAATGAGGGAGAAGTAAATCAGCACAGCTTGGTTAGGTTAGGCACAGCCAAAAGCCATTGTAGAAAAGCCTCAAAGTTGACCAAGCATTGTCCATTTCAACCTCTCAACTTTGGAACGGCCTGTCTGAGGATATAAGGCGTGCAGAACCACTGGCTTTAACTTGATATGATAGAATAATGTTACAGAACCAAGAAAAGTCAACATTTAAAATATCATTACTTTAATGGGTTTTGAATAATGCCGAACTTGGTATCAATCTCCGTTCCCTTGCTTAGAGACCACGTGTTTTACAATGTTACAATGTTACAATGTCATTTAGCAGACGCTTTTCTCCAAAGCGACGTACATTTGAGAGCAAGAACAACACAAGCAATGATCTAGACAAGAAGAAACAACATCAGTAAGTGCCATCAAGTGCTTCAGGTCCAATTGGACGCAAGTGCTGCCGTGTAGAGTTTAAGGCAGAGTACCTAAAATATACGTTGTTTATGTAGTTGTTTTAAACTGAGAAAACCTGTTTTAAACTGAGAAAACCTCCATTATTTTATTGATTTGCTTTATCAAAGTTCAGAAACTCAGCTCTCATGTCATATATATATTTTTTTTTAAAGGGAGGGGAGAACTATCTAAGGTGTACAGTGGGTGGAACTGATGAGAAGCAGTTCCAAATGTTACTAGCATAAAATATTTGTGCAATTAAAACAACAAGCAGATGTTTGTCTGCAATTTTTGATCATTAAGAACAATTAATTGCCCATTATCATGTGTTGAGGACTTCTATTTTTGTTGCTGTGTTATCAAAGAGGCATCAGTATCAATGAATTAACTCCAGGGCACTCTCCTCAAATAAATAAAATGCCTTTATTTTCACTGCATTGCCATAAAGCCCTTACCTTACCTGAAGGTCTAGGAGACCATATAGTGAAAATTAAAGCATCCTAATTGTTTGAAGAGAGCACCTTAGAGTTTTACGTTTCTGGTCAATTCAACAACTTCATGAAACCCATGCCAAAAGCCCTTCAAACACGTCAGTTGAGTCCAGGAGTTTTTGCGTTATTATTTGCTTTTTACAACTAATAAAAAGCTTTAATGAAATAAAATGGTAAGTCCCCATGTAGTGTAAACATTTAGTTTATCTTGTGGGCTATAAGCAATCCTTTTACTGAGCTATAGGCCTGCCATCTACTTTTTATCAACATCAACTAAAATTAAACCAATGTAAATAATACTCTTGCGCATGTATTTAATCTGAAAGTATATTGATATATCTTAAAAACTCGATATACTGCCAAGCCCTACTTCTGTATCTTATCTACATGACTGACAAGTGCCCAGTTTTCTTCTTCAATACACTCAGGTCAAAGACATCTTTTCTCTCCCTCTCCCATTAAAGGAGCAATGAGGCACAAAATTAAATGCCCTCCACAAACAAGACCCCCCCCTCACCTCCTGCAATTAGCAGCAGAGGAGAAACAGTAAAGCAATTCTTCCATGAACAAAAACACATAAGGGGAGCCCCGCTGAGGCCAACAGAACCTCTTCAGAGTCCTCTGGATGCATTTAACCCCTGCAGCTGTTACACACTAAACTCCCTGTGCACCATTCATAATCATAAAGAGGAAAAACCTTCCCACCTTTTTGCTTTTACATCAATCTATACAAGATCCTGGGATGTTTGGAAACTCAGCCTTGAGTTGGTCTACCTTAATTTCAACAAACTTTTCTGCTTTTTACATCAACTTTTTCCAGTGTATCAAATTTAATCCACAATGACTGGCCTGTAACGCAATCTCACTGATGTTTAGACCTGCCAACACAAGTGCTTTCCCGGGTGATCCGTCTTCTCAAAGAAAAAAGCATCAGCTGTCAGAACCTATTATACAAGCCAACATTACACAGACATCCTCTCTGCTTGAAGACCAGACTTTGACAAATCTACAAACAGGCTGAGGAGATCCATAAAAGCTCTTGGCTGATGATGTATGACTCTCCTTATGCCAAGACTAAATTGTCGATTTCAAACAGCATTTGACACAACTGCAAAGCTTTGAATTGATGTCTCTTTCTTCCAGTAGACAGTGACTGCCAGCTCTTGAAGCTCTGGCATACTTCACGTACAAGTGGATTATGAGAGGATTAGAAAAGAGGAGGTGGACAGAAGAGCCCGTCTATCACTGAGAGGTTGGAAAACCTCGGAGGGCTCGACTAAACTCAGGGCTAAATGTTGCATGCAACAAAAGAGCATAGGTCCGCATTCTTGTGCAGTGAAATCCTCACTTCTTTTTTTAAAGTGTGCATCTGCAACAGTGCAGTAACGAAGCTCTGCCATCACTACACCTTAATATGTTGTTGACATGTTGTAACATGTTAATTCCATAATGGAATATTATATGTGTTATTTCACAGGGTGTCATGGTGCTGCAGAAGCATGAGAGAGCATGGTACAGCAGGAGTCGTATACCTTAGCAGAGCCTGGCTAGCTTTTAATCTAAAAGCTCTGGCAATCTGTTGCTACCTGGGTGGTCATGTGTCCTGCAGAGACACGAGTACCAGACATGTACATTTTAAGGCTGGCTACATGTTTACTAGAAAAGCACTCAGAGAGCACAGACCTCTGCCATTAGCCCTATCTCCCAATAGTGAAGAATCCTTTAAAAAATTCCTGGATCTGTCCCCATGTGCCCCCCACCACAGCATTCGCCGATTATTCCCTCCCCCAGTGGGGTGGAAACATGGTGAGGCAAAGCACTGGCTTTGCTACGGGTGGACTGTCATGGTGGAAGCATTGCCTGCCAGTGCCAACAGATGCACTGACAGTCTCACCCATAGTCTCACCGGACGACTGGAAGCAGAGGGTGAATATTCCTCTATTCCTCCCATCATTGTGAGTATTCTCGCTACAATTAGCTGTCTTTCTCTCTGTTATGCTCCGACTCGTCTCCTCGACCGGGCGTGCATCTTTCAAACTCTATAAACTCCAAAACTTTGAATAGAAACATACCCAAAAACTGCTGCTGGGATTAAAGTTACTCATGTCCGCCATCTCCTGGTGTAAAGTAGTAACAGTGCAGACCTCCGCCATTAGCCCTATCTCCCAATAGTTAAGAATCGTTTAAAAATTTCTTGGATCCAGACAGTGATTCGGATCAGTCCCAAAATCGAATCAGTTCTTCTTTGTACCATTTCTGACATTTCCTGAAAATTTCATCAAAACCCGTCCACAACTTTTAGAGTTATGTTGCTAACAAACAAACAAAAAAAAAAACAAATAACTAGCCATCCTCTCTGTTTACCTCACAACCAATCCAGGCATCCCAGACCACCCTAGGCAATCTGACCTATTGGGTATCAAGCTGTTTTCAGTAAGCACTAAGATGCATCTATATAAAGCATAATGATTACCACTTAGAAACAAAATGCAAAGAACTGATATGAATCCCTGTGAATCCATGCTTAAGTGCGTGGTGTCAGTATCAGTATTTATCTTCTCCTGATTGAGAATATGTCTGATATTTAAAACTTGTTAAAGATTTGAAAATCGACTAATATGCTGCCAGCCAAAATCCCAGTGAGTAAAACAGATCGTCACCTCAGAAAATAAAGTGTAAATGCACCAGTCTGAGTCAGAAAAGGATATCGTTCCAGAACCAGTAAAACCAGGTGGTGTACATCCAGAACTTAGTGGCCAGGTAGATCCCCAGAGGGAGAGCACTGTGCATGGAGTGGTCGAAGAAAGCCCTGAAAAGAGAGAAAGAAAGAAGGGTTTGAGTTACAGCAGCAATTCTTTAAACAGTCATCTGTCAAGTCTTCTGTCTTGTCCCATTTCTCATTAGCTTCAACCTTGGGTGCTGTAAAAGGTATTAATTACCATCAACACACCAAAAGTTGCAGCACCTAAGAGGGTTTCTTGATGCTGAAAATGTCCAGTTTTACAGTGGGAATACATGTTTATAAACTGAAGAAACCATATTTTATGACCCTAACCAGCCATTTAAACTCAACAAGGCTAACATCTTTACTTCTGTAATAAAATAGTGCAACTCTTTTGGCTCTTATTTTTGCTGTTTTGTGGAACTAGAATCACTTTAAATTTTTCTTTAGCTGGCATAACTTCTACTACAGAGACTGCTCTGCTCAGGTCCTCTGTGTTTACTACACTGACATTATTCTTGCAGATGTAAAACCAGTTCACTGTGGCACATACGGACAATTCTGAGTGTTTGATCTGAATCTTAGAGTCTAGCAGCAGGAAAATAAACCAACAGTTGGAGCCTTTAAATCTACTATTGTTATGCTAACTAGCAGGTATGTAAAGAATGCAACACTAAATATGAAGGTAACACACTGGGTAATGTGTGTTATTGTAGTCTGGAGCTGACAGATAGTGAGGGGTAAAACAAACTACAGCAGCAAGACCAGATGGCTGTAGTAACACTGTGTACAGTCTCTGTGTGTGTGTGTAGGTATTTGTCAATGCCATGTCATTGTGTGGAATGTAAGAAATTGCACGTGTTTGCACACAAGAATAAGTGCATATATTGTTTGTTCGTTACTATTTCTCATCAAGTCTTTTTGTACTTTAGGGCTCCATCACACTAGTCCCAGTTGCCCCATACTGAGCCAAAGCACAATTGTCCCCCTTTGCTCCCGATCCAAGCAGGCTTAAGCACCATCACTCTTGTCCATACATCATCATGCTGTAATAAGAGTAATGTGTGGTCTTGTTTACAAGAAGTGCAGTCTTAGAGTCAGCACAACACAGAAAGCAAAGCTCAGAAAGCATGACTGCAACTTCACTGACTTTGTGGCTCAGCTTTGAGTTGTTTTAGTCAGATACAGCCCAGAAAAAGGAACAATGATTCATTTCAACGATACGTCATGTTCATGTTGTGCATCTGTGCTTTGTCTAAATGCTTGAGCAACTGTACCATCCTGAAGTTTGCATCTTCCATCTAGGCAAAGGTCAAGCGGTGTACCATGCTTGAGTATGGTACGGAGCAATGTTAATGGCATGGCATGGCAAAATGTGTGTTTTGCTCACAGATAAGTCATTTTTAGTGGGCAGCTTTCTTTCCTTCATGGAATAAACTGGACTTTGGATGGTAGGATTGCCTAGTGTAAGCGTACCATAAGATATCTAAATTAGACTTTTAGACCCTATAAATAAGTAATGTAAAACCATGTCAACCCTAATACTTTAAGATATGACCCCATTATACACTAAAGTCCATAGATATTTAGACCCAGACATTCTATCATTTTGCTTCTATTTACCTCCACAATTGATCTGTGATAAAAAAAAAAAAATCAACATGTGACTTAAGTGCAGACTTTTAGCTTTAATCTGAGGATTTTTGCAAAATACAGCATTTACCATTCAGGAATTACAACCAATTTATTCAGGCAAGCTGGGATGGGATTGGGATTGACACTAAAATGGTATCCTTTTGGTCACTACCAGAGCAAGACTACTTTAAGACCTTTGTCAATTAAATTGAAGACTTTTTACAAATAATTTAGACTATAAAGGCTTTTAAGTCTTAATTAAATAACACCAAAAGATTGGGTGCCATTTACAGAGCTTTCAGAAAGCATTTTGTTATGTTGCAGCCTGATGCTTGTCATTTTAATTCTTTTTTTCTCTCATTGATCTACAATCAGTACCCCATAATGAGAGAAAAAAAGATATCTCTGCTTCATTCAGCTTTCCCTCAACCCTGACCAGTCTCCCAGTCTCTGCTGCTGAAAAAGACACCCCCAGCATGATGCTGCCACCCCCATGTGTTGGGATGGTACAGGGTGCCTGGTTTCCTCCAGACATAACGTTTAGAACTGAGGTCAAACAGTTCGATCTTGGTGTCAACTATCCCATCTCTGAGCTCTGCAGGCAGTTCCTTTGACCTCATGGCTTGGTCTTTGTCAGGCCTTCAACAAAGAGGTGTGTGCTTTCCAAATAAAGTCCAGTCAATTTAGTTTACCATGGCTGGACTTCAATCAAGGTGTAGAAACACCTCAGCAACGACTAAGAGAATTGGAAGGCACCTGAGCTTAGTTTCAATTGTTGTTACAAAGGGTCTGAACACTTATGTCAGTTTGATATTTCAGTTTTTTATTCATAATTCATTCGTAAAAAAAAAAAAAGACGTACTTGGAGAGGAACTGCACGGCCACCCAGACGCCGGCATACATGATGCCCTTGATAAGCCAGGAGTCAATGTCCAGGTCTGCAATGAAACCGACGAGCCAGATGACCACAAAAGGCGTTCCAAGCATCACTTTCTGTCTGAACTCCTGCAGGAGGAGGGGAAATAGAAAGAAGGAAATCAGCAGGAGCTTACAAGAATCAGCAAGAAGAGGAAAGAAGTGTAAAACAAAGGAAAACCTAGGAGAAAGACTTAAGAGAGGTAAAAGAGGGGAGGTGGGCATGAACATAAGATGGATGGAGATAATGAAGAGAATTTTTAAGAGACAGGTCTAAGTTTGAGAACAGATGACACAAGTTAGAAGAGAATTCTGTATCATTAAAGGATCTGAAATCTACTGAAGGAATAAAATTGTAAGCTATAAAGTGACAGAAGTCTATTATATTACAGTGTTTAACATCTACCTAACAGTTTAGAACTAACAGTATTAAATATATCCAACTGAATCTAGGGTTTATTGCAGTAAATATGACAGGTATGCAGATAGATTTGTTAGTGCCGTTAGGCCTAAATTCCTGGGTATCAAGAGCGATGTTTTCCTACAGCTGGCTAAAGGCATTTGTAATTTACCAATTTTTAAAAAATGTCTATCAATTTTATGCATTAGGCCAGGGATGTCCAAACTTGTTCCACTGAGGGCCACATACAGAAATTTATAAGGATGTTGGGGCCATTTTAATACCCACAAGGCGAGGTACATGACATTCATTAAATCAAAAACGGAATTAAGGAGGAGCTGGGGTGGAGGGGGGCTGAAAGAGTAGCTTGCAGAGAGAGCTGCAGAGCTTGGCATGAGCAGTTTAAATAAGGCAGCATTAGAGTGATAAGCCAATAGCAGGCTCAGAGCAAATCAGCTGGCTGTCAGCTGATAAGGGCTGGCATTAGATCGGCTGATCGGGGCAGAGCCTGACTCTGTGGTCTGCCTGAGCTAATGCTAAATGCTGGATTTAACAGCTGAAAAGGCAACTAGACAGTCATTTCCAGGTTTTTGGGGATTCTGATCAGATTTCAGGGGGCCCTATTTGGCTCTAGCTGCCAGCCCCTCAGCCCCTGTCATTGGTACTGCTACTTGCTGCTGAAACCCATCAGGAAGTTAAAAAACAAGATATTATTTTGATTGACAGTATTTGTACCAAGTACAGTGTTGTCTCAGTTTAGTCACAAAAAAATCAATAAATTCTTCTTTTTGAGATGTTTGTTTACAGAATGAGTTTGGTAGCACCATATTGTGCTGAAACTATAAAGCACAAGCTCCGTGTTCAAATGCGGGCCATATTTCAGTTTATTTCTAGAATTTGCTGTGGGCCAATTAAATTGGACTTTGGGCCACATTCAGGCCATAGTTTGGACACCCCTGCATTAGGCTGACAAAAATATGGATTCATGCATAAAATAAAATAAATTTCACAGTAGTTTAACCAAAAAGGTGCCAAATCTACAACTGGCCTATGAGGATCTACCTCCTATAGCATTATACTGACACTAGGGAACTTTACTAACTTTGAAACCAGCCTCAGATCAAGATATGATGTTATTAATGGTCTATAAACCTCTTTTTATTTACATAAACATTTAAATCTCTAAAGAGTGGATGAGCTAGATTTTTTTTAGGCTAAGACTATTTCAATTCTGTCTAGTTCAACACTTTACCTTCTTTAACTTCTTTAGCAGACACGTGGAAAGAGCCAAACATTGAAGCACAGTTAAATCAAATGCATGGATTTAAAAAAACAATACTTACATAAACACACTACAGAATTAATCTAGTCTTAAGTTAAGAAAACGCTCAGAAAACAGTCAAAGTTTAGCAGAGTTCAACACGAGGTACAAGTGTAGGCAGGTGAATAATGTTGGGTCCCGTGTATGTTTACTTAGAATTAAGACTCACAGATACATTTCAAAGTCTAAAGAAGAGCATGTTGGCTCAAAACAGTGCGTGTTCTTAACAAATCTGAACAATTGCTTCCTGGTGTGCAGAACTTTTGTGCCTGCTTTGGATCCAGCACCCATATAGGGATGTGCATGTCTTACTTTGATTCTCAGCTGTGGACCCAGGCGCTTAAATCACCAGAGGTATGCTTGCTTAAAGGGAAATTCTAAAGAAGGACCTCCATCTTTAGGCAAGTTTGTAGCTTGTGTAGAAGAAGTGATTTATTATGTTTTGTGGTCAGACTGGACTGGGCAAAAGTGACTTTTTCCAGTATTTGCCAGTGTCTGTTAAATTAAACTTGACCCACTGTTTATTAGTTGTCTCCTTCCTGTCAGACTGTCTGATTGAAGACTTGAGGAGTAGTAAACAGCTGCCAAAGTGACATGTTTAGACTGAGAGGTAATCACAACCCTGGACATGCTTTGACATGGTACCAGTGCAAAAGTTCAGCCTGGACAGGCTTGTGTGAGCATGTCTGTTTGAACTGAGACAGAGGTGCTAAACCGAGAGCTACAGAGGTGTTTTTATCAGAAATATTAGACTGTTACACTTGATTCTACCTTAAGAAATTTCTTTAATCCATCAAAAATAAGCTGTAGTTGATATTTCACATAGCTTTACTTATTTACTTTATAAAAACACGTGTTTACCTTGTCCATCTTCAGTCTTTTCAGGTAGGACGGGCTGTCGTAACCTTTGGCCTGCCGTGCTTCTTGTAAGTGATTGATCATCCAAACATTCTTCCTCTGCTTTGCAAGATCTAATGGGGTTTCACCCTAAGGAAGTAAAGAACACAAGTCTTTACTCATCAAACACCAAAAGAGTCTCAGAATGATTAATGAAAGCCTTGTTTCTCTCATCAGCTGTGCTATGCAAAACAACAACAGTACGATATGCAAAGGGTAAAATTACCTTGATGTTCTGTGCATCGACGTTAGCGTTAGCATCCAGTAGCAAGCTGATGACAGTGGTGTTACCGGCCAGCACCGCCCAGTGCAGCGCTGTGTTCTTGTGATATTTGTCACCCAGATTGACAGAAACGTTGAAGGTCAGTAGCAGCCGAGTGGGATCCACACTGTCACACAGAGGGAAAAACATTGATCATGATATATGTGGTATTTTTTATTTCCCATAGACACTGTTGTGGATAAAAAATGACTGATATAGCACATGCAAATGCCACAAAAAGCAGTTCATTGATTCTAATAATGTAATCTCTTCTCTCATGGATCAATTAATCACATCACAAAAATGTAAACACAAATATTCCAGCTGTAAACTGGTGTATCAGAGCATATTTAGATGAATTTCGGCAGCACTGGGATTATTCCCACTGTGTCTGCAGTCTCTCTGATGAATGACTGCTCATTTACACATGACAAGGTTGTGTCCATGTGGCTGCAGTCAGCAGAAACAGGCTCTGACTTGTATGAGGGTTCAGGTGCTCTTGTACATGGTAATACAGTCAGACTTTTTCCAGGCATCAGTTTCTCTATTCAAACTGAAATTTTTTAAAATTCTGTTCAACTATGACCTTTTTTTATCAAGGCAGAGTTTCCAGAGAAACTGCTCATCTCAGCCTGGAGTACAAACTGATAAACTACAGAAATGATGAAACTACACACCTGTGCGTCCTGTAAGCCGCCCACATTAGAGGAGTCATGCCGTTCTGGTCCATCATGTCCACATCCTAAGAGAAAGAAGAGATTCATTGAAGGAGGTAGAGAAGAAAAGAAGGGTTGAAAGAGAAGGTTTGTGTCTCCCCCTGGTGGGAAGAACCGGTGTTTTTAGTGGTGTTGTTAGGTTTACAATGTACCGAGTCTCCAGGGCCCACAAGCCATGATTTGAGTTGGTCCTATTTTTTGGACTTAAGAAATTAAAATTCTACGTGCATAATTATGTACTCTAAACCCTCCTTTCTGTCTGCCTCAGTCAAAGCTTGTGGCAATAACAAGTTCTTACTTAGTTTTCATTTATTCATTGCCGATATATTTTCCTTCATTAACCTTGACATGTTGAAGCCTTCAAATTATTCACTTTAACAAAGACATCATGGTGCTGAATATTTAATAAATAATACTCAAAAGTTTGGATGCTAACAGTGAGGGGACATGAAAGAGAGATAAAGAGTTAGGGCTAAATGATACTGGAAATAATGGACATTGCCATATTTTTTCCTTTCTTTGATAGAAATATAATGGGGGTTTTTTTCAATTAAAAAAGAATTACAACGGATACATGCAATGTTTTTATGCACATTAATCTAAGTTTGAATCAAATGATTATAATTTGTCCTATTTGGGTCTTTGCACTACAACGTAATCACTTACAGTACTGCACACCTGTGTAGCTGCTCCATTGCACCTTTGTACATCCTATATACTGCTATTAGATTTTTATATTTACTGATTTAAGCTTCCTGTCAGCAGAAGTGCTGCTCTTTTTCAAAGAATCTACCTATTTCTATTCTTCTTACATGCTGTTTCGAACCAAAACACCAAGTCAAATTCTTTACAGGTCAAAGGACAGAGCTTGGATCAATTGGCTGAGTTGAGGTAGCACTTGTGGATCAACACTGTCAAACAACCCCAATATTGAGAGCCATTTCACTCAGAGTGCAGTTGAAATTACACTTTGGGAGTAAAAGTTGAATCAGAAATGTTTAATCCTGAACCATCAACACTACACATGTGATGTAAAATCTTTCTCGACTATGGTACTCAAGTTAAAGTAAAGGTACTCTACTTAAAACTTAAGTAGAAATAAAAGTACTGATTTCAAAATATACTCAAAAAAATTACAAGTACCCCCCAAAAAGTACTCAGTTACAGTAATCTGAGTAGATGTAATTAGTTATTTTTCACCCCTTTACTGAAAGCAGGAATCTCATTTAAGATTTGCCTAGAGTAATTGAAGCGTCTGCCTCAAGCATCATGCCGGTGTATCTATGACAGCAGCAGAGTCAAAGTGTTTGGTTCTCTGACTACTGATGATGTTATCAGATGGACTTTGATTGTACAAAAAAATCCAAATCATGATAAATAATAGAAGTGAACACAAAACATATATGTGGTAGCATGATGTGTTTCAGATCATGTGACTGACATTGCATGTCCTGCACAAGTGCACATTGCAATTACAATTGAAAAACAAAATATCGTTTACCTTGACAGAAGGCATGTTTGTTAGAGACAGAGGTGCAGATGCAAAACAAATATGGGACTGCTCTGTATAAACCAAAGGTGTATCAGTGAGGTTTTTGAAATACTCAGCAGTCTGAAGACTCTGTAAACAAATGCAAACTGGACGCTTTCTCTTATAAACAAGTCCTGCTTGCTGAATGTACATCGGCACATCTACTAATTAACTTCAACTTTAAAACAATGATTAGCCCTTCGGTAGAGATACCCTTTGCATGCAGCCTTTCTTCTCTTGTAAAAAACACTTCATTTTTTTATTACAACAGTGCTGCCACCAGATTGGAGTAAAAGTAGTTGTGGGGTATGACTAACTCACTGAGTCACAAGAAAACTGCTTTCTTCAAGAAAACACCCATCAGGGGTTGAATAGAGCTGGGGGTGTCATAAAATCTGAAGGCAATATGCTTTTTTTACACGAGTTTGTTGTTCACAATGGATCACTCTGTATGGGAGAGATGCTGTGCCTTGAAGAGATGTTTTAAAAGCCAGACTAATACTTCTTTTTTAGATTTCTAAGATGTGTAAGCAGCAACACTACTGCCCTTTAAAAACATACTCCCCTTGTATTTGCTGATGAAACCTGAATGACAGATTTTGACAGAAAATAAGATATTATTATGGATTAGATTAATATGTACCCAAGATCTCTGGTCAGATGAGTAAATGTGCTGCTGAGATAAGTAGTGAATATTTGAAAAGGATGCTCCCTTCGTGATGTAGAAACTGCAGCTGATTTTTTTTCCTACCTGTCCTTTGGCAATAAGATAAGCCACGATGGAGGTGTGGCCAAACTGGGCGGCAAGATGAACGCAGCTGCATCCCTCGCCATCAATCAAAGATGGGTCTGCACCGTATTTCATAAGCTGCACCACCATGGATAGATGGCCTTGTCTGCAAGGAGAAACAAACAAGCATTCATTTTAAACACAAACTTACAACATTTATTACAACTTAGGCACCAAGGCTCAATCAAATCTTTTAAACTGATCAGTGATCTGCCTCTAATTTTTATGGTTTTATTCTGCTGAATCATTTGCAGTTTACAAAAAAAAAACAAGCCAGAAACATAAAGGAACGAATAACTCCAGTCTCTAAGAGGATTAGGGTCAAGAAGGCAGACAGTACTCTCACTTGATCACCCACTTTGATGCAGAGTGGGTGACTGGGTGAAGCTTAACAGTTCAAAGACGAGGGTGTCATTTACTCCCACGTCTGCTGAACTGTGCTGCCTGCACAACAAATGAAGTCTCTGCTGGTGTGATACTGAGTAATTCCCATCTTTTCTTAACATCTAATACTTGTCTCAGAGGGGATGAAGGTGATTCGTCACAAGCTTTTATTGCATGCAGTTTACTGAGCTTTAAATGTTTTATTACCAATGCAAACTTTCACCCACAGGGTGATAAAGATTTGAAACAAACATGTTTCAAAAAGAACATAAAATTCAAATTCATTTATCTTTATTTCCCTGCCTGAGGGAGAGCTGTGCGGTGACTTTCACTGCACAAAAACAGTCACTTTCTGTGGAAGAAGGTGGGCAGACAAAGCCGACTGCCTGTTTTAAGCTCCTGCAGGTGTCCAAATGACCAGGATTCAGAGAGACAGAGGAGGCTGGGGGCTTTTAAAGTTTATTGGTCATAGGCTGGGGGAGGTGGAGATGTGACATAGGACTCCAGAGCGTCTGCAGATGCCTGTTGTCAAGCTTATCAATAATTCAGGATGAGTGTTTCATGCCCCCCTGTCTGCTTGGTATGATGGTGGATCTCATGTGACCTGTGTCTCTTCACCAGCTACAGCATGACCGGATGAATGTTACAAAAAAGGGACAAGGGCATAAAGACATGCAATCAAGATAAAATTGAGGATCGAGTAAAAACCTTGCCATTCATAAATATTTGTTTGTAGAAATGCAGAATTTTTTTAACAGGATAGGCAATTTGGCCCAGGAAGGTGTACAACGAAGTGAGATTCGAGGGTTATCCTGGTACACTGAGTTCAAAAACAGATTTTTTAATGTCACAAAGCTCTCTTTTGCTTTAACCACATTACTATGGTAATTGACCTGTAACTCCTAACCTGGTTGGGGTCAGGTTATGGTTGGACAGCGACAATTTGGTTATAGAGCAGTGCTGCACAAGTATTCTTACTAGTATAACCTAAAACTCTTACTATGTTCTAATCAATCACTGCAAATATGCACCAGGTTAGAAATGCATAAAAAGAGTGAGATGGCAGAATCGTCTAAATCCTTGATTCTCAGCTGGTGGGTTGGGACCCAAAAGTAGGTTGCAAAGCCATTTTCAATGTGTGCGTGGAAAAAAATAAGGGTCAAATAGACAAAAAATATATATCTTCTGAAGGATATATCTCTGTCTCTTTGTTTCTTTACATATTTTGCTCCATCTCATGTTCAAATGCTCCATTTTTCATTAAAAACATGTGGTTATGATTAAAAAGTTAGCAGTCATTTTCAGCAGCCAATCCTTCAGAGCAGCAATAGCATCATTTTTACTGCAGTAACTTTTACAGAATTATCTCTTATTATTTCAATCAGACACCTTTATCATGAGGTGAAAAAGAAACATTAAATATTACATTTAACATCCACTTCTCTGTCGGTGAAACCTGAGGCAGAAACCCTGAGTTAACAGAGAATATTTATAATCAGCTACATGGTAACAAATATCTTAAACTGGACCATGAAGCTTTACAGAGCCCACTTTCACAAATAAAGACAGGGTATGTTCAGCTTGCTTTGTGTTTTCCCCTAATATTTACTGGCAGACAGAACAGAGAGGCTAACACACGTCTCTTTAATTCAGTTGCTTTCTTTCTTAAGCGAGATTGTGCCATGGATGACTGCCTCTATGTTTGCTGCATCCTATTTGGCCTTTTTCTATTTGTGGATTCAATGGTTTCCCTCAAAATATTAAAGTCAAAAACCTAAAAACATCTCTCTCTGCTTGTTATACTGTGAACTTTACCTCATACTCCTTGCACATTACTGCACAAAAGGTTTTTGTATTGTTTTATCTTATTGGTGATCTAGACATTAGAAGGACTGATGTCAAATGTTTAAAATGTTTTTCTATCTTTACGTTAAAAGGCCATTAAATCCAAAGCTGCATCCTTGTGTGTGCAGACCTACTTTGAAATAAACCAGAGTAATGCAACAGAAGTAAATGATAACTTTCATCTAGAGGGCATGGATCATACTCCACATTTAATTCAAAAAGGTGCTGCAGATAAAATAAGCCAACAAACTGACAGATGTAATATCAGCGTGTTACCTGGTGGCCCAGTGTAAAGGTGTGGAGTTCAGGTCTCCCCCCAGCTGGTCCACTATGGCTCCCTTTGATATGTAGTACCTAAAAAAAACAAACAGTCAGATGAATCTCCATACAGCATCAAGTTAACCTTGTTTTAGAGATATGATTTAACTGTAGGCTGTAAAACTGGCTGCGATAACAATAAATAGATGGCTGACTGTTCTTTTGATACAAAAACAAGCAGAAGGACAATACTCATGCCAAGAGCTGGCACTCAGGCTAACTTTACACTTAGCGTAAAATCAAGCCCAAAAAAATAAATTACCCATGTTTTCCTACAGTTCTTATAACAAAAGCCAAATATACAAAAAACACACGTGCAGTAGAAAATAATCAGCATCTAATTATGAAAAATCTTTTCAGTTAGGTTGGTTTCTCCTCTCAAATATTTGTCTGTTCTTATATATTGAAAACTTAAAAAGCTGTGGCCGGCTGTGGAGATCAGTGGAAATAAGAAATATCACAACATTTTTGACCGTATGATGAACATTACTTCACGACTGTTTCTATTCTACACAAGAAGATGGAAACTGACTTTTAGCACCCAATCAATGTTAGATTTTAGATACAGAATGTATGAAAAGATACAACTGTCTGCCTGATAATTAGCCGTTTTCACATATCCACTCCTCAAAATATCTAGAGATATTCAGGCACCTAGAATCTATCGGATATGCACCTCACAAAACATGGCATAAAAGAACAAACTCGACTGGACTCACTTGACTAAGTCTATCCTGTTGTTGATGGCGGCCCAGTGGAGGAGCGTTACGTTTTCTTTGTCTGGCTGCCGAACATCGAAGCCCGCCTCCACCAACTCCCTACAGCGCTCGAAGATACCGTACCTAAAGAGGGAAAACGGTGAAGAGGAATTAAACACACATACAGGCATGGAACTGAAACACAATTAAATTGATATTGAACACACATGCAAATAGATTCTAACAAGACTCCCACAATGTGGTATGGCTTTAAACTAGTGCTGTCAAACAATTAAAATTTTTTATCAGATTAATCACAGGGTTGCTATGGATTAATTTTGATTAATCATGATTAAATATCATTTATTTTTAATCTATATAAATCGCGTTTCATTTTGCAAGATTGGCGACACGTTAGCCAAAGTGCTAGCAGAATGCCCAACGAATGTATACTTCGCATTAATGTGGTATTTTAAGCTGGAAGTGCTTTCAGTGAAAAGAAAACTCCTTCCTGCAGAATGTGCATAATACTTTATGTCGGCCGACTGTTCCATCTTGGGTTTTTTTTTTTTGTACTCAAATTTCCCGTCAAGAGGGCCAACGTGCTGTTTAGCGTCTTCTATATCGAGTTGGTTGGTCACTACCGGATCAACAGCCCATTTGCTCATGCGCGTCGGCATGCTCGACGGTAACCCTACTTGGACAAACTGCCGGAAATGCATTGCCAGAGACGTTTCAGGGATTTTGAGTCAATCTGTGCTGTAGTTGGGTTAATTGCGTTCAATTTTTTTATCAGATTAATCATGACAATGGATTAATCCACATTAAAGCGTTAATTTTGACAGCCCTACTTTAAACCAAAGATCCTGACCTCAAATCAAAACAACATAAAGCTGTTGTCTAATTTCAAAATATCCCAGAGAAAAAAATGCTGTCTTATCACAAAGATATGTCAACATTTCTCTTCTATTTCCTAAACATGAAAACATTACGCCCTACACTGTCCTAGCACTCTGACGTTAGATACCACATCATGTTGCATAATGCAGCATTGCACATAAGCTGTCTCCACTGCATCTGTTAAATATTTAATTACCTGACCTCTTCATTTCAATTTTCCCCTTAAACGGTGTGATGTCCAGCACTTTAACTATCAATGTGAACAAATCGAAGTGGGTTGCTTTCTTCTGACAAGCCTTTGACGGCAGTGAGTCAAATACATTTTCCCTCTGTGTTGACAGAAGTCAGAGAGTAATATTTCAACTACAGATATGAATATCAAACCGCTGTCTGTACAGTGTAAAAAAAGCTCTGTTGAGAAACTGAAGTTAAAGAAAATGAGGGATCACCTGCAGAATGTGAAGTGTATAATGCATTTTTTTTAATTAACTCCAGAAACAAAATTCACTGTATTTCCTTTCTGCAGCCATGCTGCACCTCCATGTTTTCATTCTGAAATGTTAGTAAATTCGAGTGTATTAAAGATTTCACTTATCCAGAGTGAATACACTGCAACAAACATTGACGTCAGGGGGCAATTCACAAATTATCAGAGGGCCACAGATTATACTAATCCTGTGCAAACAGTGCTAAAGACAATAAAAGAAGACGGTAAAAAAGTTGAATGAAAATTGAAAACCCTAGTGCTAGCCTTCCTAGTACTAAACAGTGTGAGGTTTTTGCAAATTACATAACAGTCATGAACTGCTTCTTAAGGAAACATCAAATCTTGACAGAGAAAAGCAGGAATAAACACATCTCATAACACATGTATTATCTACTCACTGTGTGGCTTTGACAATGTCCCAGGTGCTGTAGTCGTCCACGTGGTTCTTGCGGCTGACATTCTCGCTGTAGCCATGGTTGTAATGACTCTGAGGTTTGATCTCCTGAAAAGTAAACGACAAAAACGCAAATGAAGGTTTTCTTTGACAAGACTGTATTTAAAGGTTTAAATCACAGTAATTAAAGGATGACAACACAGAGATGCTGCTAAAATGCATCTTCCAGGGAATTCCAAAAAATGCCTTTAAAACAAACATATCAACATGGATAAGACAAGTTATATACATTTTTTAAAATATATTTATAATATACTTTAGACAAAAAGAAGACTCTATGAAGGTAAAGGTGGATTGGTTAAAAAAAAAATCAAAATATTGCAGGACTAAACAATTAAAAAAAAAACAACTTAGAGTACCTATAGAACATTGCATATGAAAATAAAGTATTGAATGACAGTCTGTGCAATGACACATTTCTATCCTTCCCTGCAATCTTCCAGTTATTAAATATACAATATCATAAATGTCAGCACTGAATCAACCAGAAAACCTTTGAAGGCCTACATGCAGAGCAAAAAAAAAACATGTTTGCAGATTTTTGAAGGAAATTTCTGCTGTTTCTTTTTTCAATAGCTGGGCTTTTCAGGGATAAAGCTCTGCTAACCCACACAGATGTTTTCTAATAATCCAGCCAGGCTGAGGAGGATAGACGGAGCAACAGTGGGAGTTACATGCTGCTCTATGAGCCAAGACCAAATAACCAGGAAATTGTTGTGACAAGTGCAACAAAACCATGAAGAAGAAAAAAAGGCTTGCAGTCAGGCAAGATGTGTAAACACCCACAGAGTTTCACACAAGAGGTCAGATCAGGAAACATAAAACTCTCATGTTGACTTGTCAAACACGGCTGTTATACCTTTATCAACGCTGGATTGCACTGCAAGGATTGCTGAAATCTAGATGTTTTATTAGTCCTACTTGAGCATTTTCTGCTATGACATGTAAATTATGTGTGAAAAATGTCTGAATCATATTGAATTAATAAAAAAAATTACAAGAGTGTTCTAAGTTCAGAGAGTAAAGTACGGCTGGCTACACACTGGATGACTTTAGGTCTGACTGTAGGCCTGATTTGGTCCACAAAAATCCGAATTCAAGGCCCAAAGTTGGTGCTTGTGGCTAGTGTTTATTTGTCCAAATAATCCTCAAGTGTCAACATTTGTTTTGCCACGCCCGATTGGGTCAGCTCCTCCCCGATGTTTGATACTTGTGATTCCAGGTTGGCATCAAACCTGGAGCATCACCACCTTTATGCTGTATACTTTCACAGCTCAGAAACATGACAGTGGACATTAACATTAAGCAACACCTAAACAAAGCACAGATCTTATATTCAAAGCCACCCACATATACTTGCTGATCATTTTTTCCCCTTTTTAAAAATTGGCATATAATTAGCATGCACAGAAGAGAGACATCCACTTGTGTATCCTTCCCAAAAAAGTACCAACTGAGATGTGATTTCTAGTAAAAAAAAAAAAAACAACAACAACAAAAAACAACCTTCATAACTGTTCATTCCAGCTTAATCTGCAGTTTCTAGCTGCCAATATAATCTTGTACTTCCTCACTCTGGGATCTTTGCAATCCATCATCTAACCAACAATAAGCCTACACACATGCAGCCCACCTGCTTTGATTACAGGATACAGTGTTTCCCCCATGTTGATGATACTTGGGTGGTCCATCCAAGTATATTCAAAGCCGCCCAAGTATATTTACTGACCATTTTTTCTTTCTTTCTTTTTTTAAAAATTCTTATAGCCACCAATGCAGAAGAGACATCCACTTGTGCATCCCTCACATAAATCTCCATCTCCAGAACTTAGTACAGCGTCATACTGTGGAAAACACTGGAATATTAACTGAAGCATTTCAGAAAGTGAGTGATGTTATTTACAAGTCTTTATACAATGTACTGTAGATCAAAACTGTCAAACGAGCAGGCACACACAAAATAAACAGAATGAGGCAGGGCAGGATGGCATCCCTGCCCTAGTATAGTTTCATTCTAGGGGAAATGCTGTCTGTATGAGCCAGGCCTTCCTTACAGTTTTGGTCTTGTTTTTACACAGTCGAATAGAAGGCACGCCAGCTGACAACAGTGATCATCCTCCATATTCGCTTTTATTCTAAAGTCACATTTGATCACAAGTTTCTGCAAGATCTCATCTCTGTGGAATCTCCACCATGAAATCTACAAATGGCAGTTGTGTGGTCATGCAGTCAGAGGATAGCGTTAAAGATTGGTTAAAATTGTCCTTACATCTGGGGTCTTGAAAATCATCTACATTGTATGGCAGCCTAACATGGCGACTACATGATGGATAGGCATCATACAGGAGCCTCTGGTAAATGCACTGTCACACAGAGAGCCTCTCTTTAAACATGTAGCACTTATTTCTATATCTGATACCATTAAAAGACGGACAAAGGACAAAGACAGGCCTGTAAAGTCAAGTTTAATCTGTCACATGTGTTGGGAGTGAGCTGCTAGTATTCAATTAGCCACCATGGAAACACCAGGGAAATCACAATTAGACTCAATTACCCAGAAACAAGGGATGCATCTTGTAAACACAAAGCAACCTCCCGGCTTTTTGCTGCTATGACTCCTGACTTTGTGAATGAGAGCTTTAGCTAACCCTATTAGCTTGCTTTAATCTATTTTCACTGAGACACACACTAGCTTTAATGAATGAAATTACATCCTCTTGACATTTAAAATGTTGAAATTTATTTAGTTCCACTTTCAGGCAGACATTCACACTTTTTTGGTTCAAATATAACAGTAAGAATATTAACAAATCCTCAAGGGGGTTAAAGATAAAGGACATGCATGGTGCTGCTGGATAGCCCGGGGCAAAAGGGGCCACAGAGACTTCAGGCTTTGCCATCTAACCTCTGAGTTGAGCCCGGGCTTCCCTACACAGCCAGGAGGATGTGCTGAGCCAGCATTTCTGCCTACATCTGGGACCGCGGGAAGAGCAGCAAAGATGCAGAGGGTGCATGACAAAGTCTAATACGGACTGATCCGTTTTCACACATGGATGGAGAATGACTCACAAGGGCTGCTGAACTATTTTAGGGCATTATCCAATTAGTGGTTAATGGTGTGACTGTCAACTTTAATAGGGTTTCTGCACAAGAAATTAAAGCGCAGATCTTAATCTGTGTTTACAAAAATCTGAATAAGATATGATTGCATGCAATGTGATTATAAACCTGTAGACTTGTTATTTAGTGTTAAGAAAATACAAAAACTGATGATGTGACAGCTGTTTGTGTGTTATTTTATTGTATTTCAGGGGACTTCAAAATCTGGTCAAGCAGGATATCTTTTACCTGTTGCAAAATCAGAGGCAATTTCAGCCAATAACCTAGACCGATGCTGACATTTTTTCTCCAGTTTGACAACAAAAAACAGATCAGAGTTGATCAAAAAACAGGTTGCTTCTTTTGCCTGATAAACAAACTCCTCTGAACCAGCAGTTAGATGTACAACAGGGCTGCATTTAATTGATACTAAACAGCACTTTGTAAGTAATCATAAGGCATAGCTTCCATGCTACCCTGACTGTGTAGTTAGCCAATCACCACCATATGCAATGGCGCCTGGAGATGCTGAGCCATTATGCAGTTATTTGGGGAAAAACACACCTTTCCATGCAAATTGGCTTTATTGCATTATGCATCTAATAATGAATGATGCAAATCCCTGATCATAAGTATAAAAATATGTGTCTGACATACCACCGTGATAATATAAATACAGGGACAAATGAAAAAGTGAGGCAAGGATCAGCCAGGGAGGGGTTTTATTTCTGGAGATGAACACAGACTGAAGAGGAGTTAGATGTGTTAGAGTGGATGTGTTAGTGACGGTCCAATTCTTTATTTCTGTACTTTTATATTGGCAATGTTGCCAGGAGGCATTTGTACTTTTCTCTGCCAAGTTTAGTCATTTACAAATCTAAATGCAGTCTGTTTTTACCACCCCATGTGGTATTCAGACCAGGTAAGCTGCCAGAGAGAAGACTGGGTTTATAAGAATCACTCTATGATTGTGACACACTCATGCACGGATGAGTTAAGCTACAGTTTTAGCTCAAGTTAGATATTTCTCTGCACTGCTGCCCTTGGCTTAGCACATAAGCACCAATTCATAGATGCTTTTTGCTTTACTTTTGGTACGAATGCTTTGCATGCTATCCCTCTAGCTTATGATAATGTTTAAAGGAAGACAAACATGCAACTTCTGTTATGCTTAGCTCAGGACGGAAGTTCTTCCTTCACCTGGGAATTTAATTGATGAAAAATGTGCACAAACACAGGACAACTGCTTTCCTGTCACTCAAGAAACATGGGGCCCAGAGCCTGTCTTTAAACCCTGTGACACCAGATGTGAATCACTTTCCCATCTCAAACTACCGTGGAGATAACCTCTGACTTTATGCCAGTCACTGCAGCTCCACCTCTCTTCTCTCCCTCCTGCCATGTCAAAAAAAGCTGATGATGGCATTTGTAACAGGAGTGATAATTGCAGCCTGTGCATTTTTCTGCCTTTTAATTATGTTCCTGCATACATGTGAAGCATACAATAACCAAGCAGACAGAAGGACTGGTAAAACTGTCAATTAAAGCTCCAATCCTTGTCACGTTAGCCATTGATTTTTAGGTTGGAACATCATCAGAGCCGGGAGGCAGCAGGCTTGGCTTTTGTCAATGGAGCTGGTCAGTGGGACAGATGGTCACCTCTCCTCAGGGGGGTGGAGGTCTCTTGGTTTGAGCTACAAAATGCTAGACAGCATCCAGCTCTGGAAATGCATGTTAATTCATGTATGGCGGGTGCAGAAAAAGCCTGAGCAAGTGATCAAAAAAGGCAAGAAAATCTCCATTCAAGATCAACAATTATGGATAAAATATAGATTATTTTTGAAACGTTGGGGCTACTGTAGTCATCTCCCATTTTGATTATACTGAATCAAAACAGATTCAGTACAGAGACAAAGCATGTAGACTAATTTATCAGCCTTTAGGAGTCTTTTGTTCTGCCTCCAAGATCAAGGTTGATCTAAAATCACTTTGCTACAGGACATACGTTTACAGCAGCACACTTTCAAAGTGTTAAAAGTCACTTTGCTGTGGTTTCAAATCCATACAACTAATTCAAAGATTTTATTTTGCAAGCAAGAAGCTGAAGATAGCATCAGCTTCCCTCACAACTTCAAGAACTAGTTCAACATTTGAAAGAGAAGAAACTGCTTTATCCACTTGTTTTACTGGTTTTAGATACTGGTTTTGCTTGTTTTGTAGGTGATATTTCTCGGAGTGAGATTGATAGACTTTTTTATTGTAGAAACAGTGTCCAGGATTGTGGCATTTTAGGAACTTCAGTATGGAGGATCGTGATAGTTTTATTCTCTGCTCTATTTCCGTCACAAGGCAACACAGTAGAACGCTCTTCAGGCTGGTCTCTTTTTTCAAAGCATGCAGGCTGCAGTGTTGATTGGCTGGAACTCGTGACATCTTAGCCAACTGGGTAAAGTTGTGGGCGGGACGTTAGATGAGTATGAGTGAAGGAGGCCTGAGCTACAGGGGAAGACTGTGAATTAATCATATTGGTGATTGGTAGAATAAAATGCTGATAATGCTGATAATGGGTATAGTCTATGTGTGGGAAAGCCTGAATGTAATTCAGTAAAAGGTGGCCAGATCAACAAAAAAACAACCAATTAAAAACAGGCATTTTCAAAAGTGTGTCTCTCCTTTCACACATCAGCAGTGCCTGTTTTTTTAAAAGCACAAACATTTATGTATTCAATACCACTTGTGATTATTGACAGGATCACACAGCTGGTGTCTTCTTTGTGGTGAAGAAGTGTCAAATAATGTGTTCAACAGACTTGTTGATGTGAGCATGCACTCAGCTTGAAGTAGAAATCCTGAGTTAAAAGAGAAAGTTCATAACCAGTTTGATGACACTTGATATCTTTAACTGGAGCTCTAAGCTTTGTTAAGGAAACTTAATCAAAAAAAAAGCCTGGGTATGTTGAGCTCAGTTTGATGCTCAACACACAGGAAGCCCGACTGAAAACCAAAAGACAAAATTAAAATTAAACAGTGTATTTTGTATTTATGGAGGGTTTTATCATTAGGTCTGTTTGTTGTGCAGAGAAGTACGCCCCACTGCCAGTAAAAAAACAGTGAATGACAAAGAGTGATTCTGAGAGTCATTTTATTGTGCTATTCATTTTGTTTGTTTTGCGGTTGCTCCTGCATTCCTCTGAGAACAAACTGTACAGAGCAGGAAAAATGCAAATGTGCAGAGATCAATTGTCATCATCTGTAACGTCAACTAAAGCCTTCTTGATTCATGTTTACAATCAGCTTTAAGAGGGTAGAAAGCAAATAAACACATACATTTTAGCTGCATGTGCAATCACAGCCTCACTCTGACTGTTAGACTGCTCTGCTATCGTTCTCTCTCTTTCTCTCTCAGGCAGCCACAATCAGATGTGATCTAATATGAGAGCCATTCCATGATTTAATATTCAAGGCACATTTTGTTTCCACATATCAGGAGGAAGCTGGGGGAAACACTATTTTTATGAGGAAATTAACGCGAATGCTCAGAGGAAACAAAATGTCTTTCCAATTTGCACAATAAGTGAACTATTTATAATAAACAGCTGAGGTGATTTAACTTCATGTGCCTTTGATACAAGTGCACTAATTTACGTTTTCAAATGAGATTTGAAGTCAAGGATGTTTATCGTCATTTCTCAAGAGAGTAAATGTTTGAACTTGACATGTAAACGAGTGCAAAAAAATAATAATTCCCTGCTTTGTGAAAGTTTCTGCTGCTCTAATTCAGGTGCCTCATACATTCAGACACAGCCAACTACAAGATGACCCAGATTCAAAGCTGCACCCTGCTGAAAGGAGGAACAACTTTAAACAAAGTCAGTGCACAAATAAGAGGTAAATGAATTACCTCATAAAAAGGCTGTCTTTAGGCATAATCCTTCAATATGACAGGTAGATTTGCAGCCAAAAGGAAACACTATGAGGGCAGCTGTTTAATGATTTACGGAAGCTGGACGCTTTTACACCCCTCATACAACACAACACTATTGGAGAAAAAGAAACAATGAAATCAATATCTACAGCTGATAAATCGGATATAAATATCGGCAGTATATAGGGCCCTATGATTTTTGCGTTAACGGAATCGTGGAATTGGCCAATAAAAAAAGGAATTTACAACTTAACACGGAAATCGCGGAAATTGAATGAATTTGATTGAAATGCTGTGTTTTTTGGAAAGAGGAACATATATCTAGGAATATGTTCCCGGGGGAACACTAAAGTGGGGCACAACTCACTTCACAAACACTCACCCCGCCCCGTCCTAAACAATAACAGGATATCAAAGCAGCTGCACGAAACACCGGCAAACATCACATAGCTCAACACGGGGCATGAGCACCGTGCAACATAATGTTGCACCTTCAAGAAAAGTCATCCATGCTACGAGTCATTTTGCCTCACCACACCTGAGAGTCACGGAGAGAGGGAGGAGTGTCTGTATGCAAGGCACACCGCTCACCCTCGGAGGCTTTAAAATCGAGTCGGACAGACTCGAAATTTTATGAAGTCCCACAGTCTAAATGATGTTAAATTCGAGTAGCAGTTAGCTAAATAATTCCTCCCGTAGATACTATAGTTCCCTTTGGTTGCTTAACGAGCAAATACGTAGTGCTCTGATATGAAGCAGACGGACAGACAGCGAGGATGGAGAGAGATGATGAGAGAACGGTTAGCTACAGTCAGGAGTAGAACAATGCAGCATCAAACTGCATGCACTGTTACATGTTGAGAGAGTAAAGAAAAGTTTAGGTAACAGGTTTACTTTTAACCATTTACATTTAATGTGACCTTCTTCAGTTACTATGACTCTGTGTTTGAGAGAACAGAAGGATTTCTTTATTTACATTATAAACATCAGTTAGGACCCAGTGTGATTTTAAAGGCGGATGTGTCTTAAAATGTTGGAAATATATCTGACAGTTACACTGGTTTTATTTATTTTATATCAGGGTAATTCAAACAACGGCTCCTGGGCCAACTGTGGCCCTTTATCAATAAATTTAAGGTTATTTCTATTTAATTAGTGAACGTTTGATTTATTTACATAAGCAACACACTCTTTTTATGGTAAAATTACTGGAAAGGTTAAAAAACGGAATTCCAAAAAAACTAAAATGGAATTTGGCAAAAATTAAACTGATTTTATAGAGTCCTATAAAACCTCAGACAGCATGACAGTAGCATGAATGTAAGGAACATCATCTGACCATAACCAGTCTTCTCAGACTCCTGTGGCTTTTTATATGCAAACTCAAGAACTTACTCAGCCTCGAACTCAGAAACCAGACTCACAAGACTAGACAATTAAGTTTTTCTGACATTTCTCATGCTTCCTTTCAGGTCAAGAAGAGACATCCTGACAAACAAACTCAGGAAGGAAGGAATCAACAATTCATTGTGTCAAGGGAGCAAAGAGCACTTGGTTAATTAGATTTCCATTAATTAAGAGGAACCCCCACCTTCTTGTAAATACAGTGAGTGGTGTAAAATGCCACAGACAGGAACTATTTTAGCTATAATACAGAGGGGAAGAATGCTGTTTAAATGCAAATGTGCAGACAACTTAGTGGACAAAAGGAGTAAGATAGAAAAAGCAATTACTCTGTGTAGACAGATCAATATATCCTCTCAGAGCTTCTTTATCCCATGAAGAAAAGCTGCATCCTCAAATGGCTTTAGTGCATTGTTTATATACCCAATGATGTTCAAAACAGCAAACTGAGTATGACTAGAGTCTGAAGAGTCATGAGGAAGGTGTCACAGCTCAAGTACATTCCTGTAAACATAACTGTCAAACCACAAAATTCCTGGACTTACGTAACAAATATATTTTCAGTTCCCTTAAAACACCATCACTACTATCTCTACTAAACTGGACCTCTTACCATCATCAAAACTGTGAGGCAGAAGGTTGAATATATTAATAACACAAACAATGAATCAGAGTTTTCTCAGCTAGGGAGTCCCGATCAGGTGTTCCTTTGTTTTTGCTGTCAATACTGATAATCTATGAGCCACAATAGCAGTTACCAATCATGTATGTGTTTTGATAAAGCAGCTTGTCTCAAGTCATTTGACAACTAACAAGATGCATTACAAAGTTTGTGTGAATCTAAACATGTCTGCTTTTAGTGTAGGGAGTTCACTGACCTGCAGTAGCAGCAGACAAGTTGGAAACAGGTAGGCCTGTACTTTGATTGATCTGAAAACATTCACACTCTGTATTAATTTAAAATAAATGATTGCAAATATCAAAAATAATGCTGGGGGTCAATCTGATCACTTGGTTAGCACTTTCATGTCTGCAGCTTCTGCTGCTGTTACTGCATCTCAGTCCTTCACTTAAAGCATCCGTGTTAAAATCTCCAAAAACTTTGATTTCAGTCCCTTTAGTTAAAAAAAATCCTCTATGTTGAAACAGCAGATTAAAATCGGTTCACTTACTTAGAGTAGCTGTTAATTTAATGTAAATTTTGGTGCTTTTAAGATCCAGTTGGTAAAATGAATTTTAGGTGAACGGAAAGTCAGTTGTCTTTTTTGCAGGATACTTGTTGCGTTGCTCCTTTGAAGGTTTTTGCTCTGCTCTGTTGAACAAAGGAAGTGAAAGCATGTTGTTGACTGAATAAGGATGGCTTATGTGGTCCTTTAATCAGGTTACGCTGCCACCTGTAGGAGGTCCAAGCATACAACAAAGCTAAGTAGACTGACCAACCAATAAACCTGCTGCTATATCAAAACACTAACTTTAATCGGAACCATATTGGTGATCGGCTGATCTCACTCATAGGTAATCCTCTGCTAGAAACCTGATTGAGGCAACCCGAGTTAGAAGAGCTTTTTCAAGCGAACAGGTGCTGCATTTTAGTTTGAGTAGAGTATTAACCCCAGATGATCAGTTTGGGTGATCACAGACGAAGCATTAATTAGAGTCTACCAGTCCTTTTTTTTTTTTTTTTTTTTAAGTCCAAAACCCGCATTTGTAGCAGTTTCCCCCATATAGTCCACAGCCTCCCAAGGATTTTTTGTCTTCTTTTTTAGGAAAAAGTCAATATCCCGAACCGTGCACGAGAGAGGCCTTCACTACTATGTTTCATCAGTAAATGCACCATTTGAGGAGCCATGTCTTGTGCCAACACAATGTTTTGTTTACGTTTTGCTGTTGCTCTTGCTGCTGATTTTATCCTGTACTCCTGCACTTACGGATGATGGTTGTGATACTTCATCCCATTGACAATCTGACTCCACACATGCAGTTCACTTGTAATTTTCACCCCTTATTGAGTAAAACCTTTCAAGATTGTTGTGATGTTATTGGAGCATCTTAATGAATACTAGGGCTGGGCAATTAATCGGAAATTAGATTAACTCGCAATATGGCCTGCTGCAATTTTCAAATCACAGAAGTTGCAATATTTCTTTAACTTGAAATGTGTTAAAATACCAGTTTAATAAATCTTCTTTTTTTGCAGCCGTAGAGATTTTATGCACATCATGCAAACATTCACGTATCAATTCTTTTTATAACAGTTTACAAAAATCCTCCTTTTCATGTTTTATGTATGTTTTTTCTTAATCAAAATGAGTGAAACAAAAATGATAATACCCCTAAACAAAGAAAATGACTTCACATTTGTAATACGAGCAAAAATAGTTCTAGCACATTCTATCTTAAACTGATGAATCCTAGCGTTACTTCACGAAAGCCATACCCCTGCTGCGATCAGCTGGTAGCCAGCCTCACCTGCCCCACCCCAGCCTCCTCCTTTATAGCTTAAAGCTTGTTGCACCCTCATATTCAGATTCATGCTACTATGGATTAATTGATTTAGAAATCATTTCATTGCTTTCAGTACACAAGGTCTTACTTATGGACTTATTTATTGCTTGAATTTGTCAAAAAATACACAAGATTAACCCAAAAATAATAGCATATTTAAATTGCGACCCCTGTGCCACTCCTACCACCCATGTCAAGCGTCATTCTGTGGGAAACATTATAATGACTAGCTGCTGATCATTTGGGGCATCTCTATTCTTAACAAAAATATTGGTCCGCAGATTCTGTGTCAACTTTGACCTGCATTCAAACTCCACACAAGACCAATTTAGATCCATGTACGTGCAGATAACCCAACACTTCTGTTTGTAAAGTCTTATCATATAACACAGCAGTTTCTCAGAACCTCAAAATGACACAAGGCTTAGCGTCAAAGGATGAAGGTTAAGATTACCAAGAACTCTATCTCTTTGTCTGGTTTTCCTCCTTTTGTGCAATCTAGAAGAAATCTGAGCAATCCAAGTTACAGGCGTAACATATGGTCCTCCACAGATGCAGCTGTTACAGCTAATTAGACCATGTTTTTTCCATTTTAGAGCCATGAATGTAACTACAGTCAATATCAATATGTTGGCAAATCCATGTGTGGTAATTTGACTGCTCACTGTGTAGCGATATTAGCATTGGAGATTCAAAGGGGCACAATATATGAGAGAACACTTGGGTCACTCTTCAACAATTATGGAATACTACAAATGGGAAATTCCTAAGAGTAGAACAACATGTACTGACTTCAGTTTCAAAAAGTATTGCTACAGTGGGTAAAAGACAGGCTAATAGCTATTATAAATCCAATCCAATATGAGAATCTGCAACAGGAAGTAAAAAACGTGTTTACAATGTCTTTGTAAATCATTTTATAACCATTAACTTCTCTGTGGGCCAAACCTAAGGTAACTTAGCTCACCTGACATGCCGTCTATAAACCAGAGGACCAAACCCTACAGGAAAGGGTGCAGGAACTTAGAAAGACAACTATCATGTCGTATCTGTGTTTCAAAGCAGGGCTCTTCCTGATGACTAGATAAGCTGTCAGACAAAGATAAGATATGCTGGTTGTGTTCAACATGTCGAACAAAACACAACCTACAAATATCCAATGGCATGTAATTACCTTGAGTATAAAAGCTGCGCAGTTAAATAAAAATGTTAGTGAATACTGGAATTTAACTTATTAACAATTATTGATACCACTCAAACCAAAGTGCTCCATATAACATAAGTCATTTGACTCCTTTAACCAACAGCTGCCTTTCTGTCTACTTTTACAGCTCTCCTGCTTTTCAAACTAAAGGAGCACTCACACTAGCCAATCCATACTGTGCCCAAGCACTTTGTAGTCCACTTTGTTTGACCCGAGTGAATGCACCTAGACCAGGTGAGATGCGGATGGAAGAAATGGGCTTTGGCATGGTGCAATTGCTCATACATGCACACAAGCACAGGTGCAACATGCACATGATATCCAATATTCCTTTTGACAATGGCAGAGTGTTTAGTATACCATCAGAGATGCAGGCGTTCGAACTGTGAGCTGAAAACATGCTGGACTGTCCCGTACTTCTTTAGTCTGCAGGTCACGGTGTCCATGGTTTCCAAAAAGAATTTCGAATTTTGAGTCATCTGACCACAGAACAGTTTTCCATTTTGCCTCAGTCCATTTTGAATGAGCTTTAGCCTTGAGAAGAAAGTGCCATTTATGTTTACATATGGCTTCTTCTTTGCATGATACAGCTTTAACTTGCATTTGGGGATGGCACAGAAAACTGTGTCTACAGACAATGAGTCCCCGAGCCCATGCAGTAACTTCCAGTACAGAATAATGCCTGTTTTTCAAGCAGTGCTACCTGAGGAACCACAGACCATTAGCATTTAATACTGACCTTTGGCCTTGCCCCTTGTACACAGAGATTTCTCCTGATTCTCCGAATCTTTTGATTATATTATGTACTGTAGATAATGCGATATTCAAAGTCTTTCCAAATTTAAATTGAGCCAGAACTACAAAGAGGAAAAGCACAAAAACAACAATAAGTATGTCCCACCGCTCTGTCTGCTCATCACTTAAATTAAGGTGAGAGCTGTTCTAGTTGGAGGGGAAGAGCATGTGCTGTGCTGTAAGGAAAGGGTGGGTGTTCTTCTTTTACCACACAGGACAAAACGTATGAATAAAACAAGCTCAACGCCATTTGTAGCAGTTTAATCTTGCTTGTTTTGATGATCATGGGAAGCCAAAATTGTAATCAAATTGTATACTGATGAATTACTTAGCAATACAAAAATAAAGTAGATTGGTATTTTCTTTTTCATGGAATCAGAACGTTTAGTATGACTATGATGAATAATAATTTAAATAAAATACCTGAACCCCATTACAGGTGCTAGATTTGACTTTTTTTCGCTAAAGCAAAAATGGCATCACATAAAAAGCTGAAACAAACTATTCTGATCACTGAGAAAGAGACTGAATTTCCACTGCTACTATTAAGGTGATTCATAGTATTTTAAATCCGTAAATTAAGACATATTTCGGCGATGTAAACGACGGTTACTGAACGACAAACTGACCATTACTATCAATCCCATCCAAGTGGAACGACATGATAACGTTAGCTACCAGATGCTGATAAAACTATGCCCTTAAGATAACAATATATGGTTTTTAGTATGTGTAAAGGACATTTTACAATAGCCACTCTCAACATGTATGTATTATAAACCCTAAATGAACACCACAGCGTAGTAAAGCGATGTACACTTGACCCCAATTCACATCATCGCAGCTAACGTTTCAACAACCAGCACTTCCAGTGTAGCTTCAAAGCTAACGCCGTATGTCTGCAAGGATTAAGCATTAATGTGACTCTATCCATTACAGCCTTAAACATATAGCTCACAAACTTGTTTACCAGTTATACAGCATCACTGGCACGGAAAGACTACCCAGCTTAACGCTAACATTAACATGAACATCTGCCCAGCGTTTGCTTGCTATGCAGCAGGAGGAAGGGGCTAGCGTTAGCACCTTTAGCACCGTTAGCTACCTGCCACCCCCCACCGGTGGTTTTCGCAGGGGGCATCGCAGTTTCCAAAACAGCGAGGCTAATTCACTCAGCCAGCCAAACACAGGCTGGCGTGACGTGTTTTATGTCTGTTCGTGTCTCCGTGCGATTGAGAGAACTCCGAGCAGCATACCTCGGGATGGAGAATAGGGACGCAGCCAGCTTCTTTCTCATATTCCTCCATAGCGTCGGCCATCTTGGTGGTGATGTTCGCTGAGCATTGTGGGAAACAAGAGGCTGTGTAAGGGGGGAACAGAAGAGGAGGAGGAGGAGAGGAGCTGTCAAAAACACAGATGAAGGGCAGGCCATTCAACACAGAAGGTCATGTAATCAAACCAGGGACCATTAGTGCCCTCCTGCTATAGCAAAGCACACACTATAATATACATGTAAATTGGATTTTTATACCAAATATAGCTCTAAATGATTACTTTTGTAATAATAACATGATCAATTGTTTTTTTATGTTACTGCTGAGAAACAAATAGAGTTTCCCCTTAGCTAGGGATGCACCAGTACCACCTCGTAAGACCAGATATAGAGACTCAGGTTTGAGCAATCATTGGTTAAAATATGAATATGTACCACAGTTCTCAGTAATGGAAAGTAACTAAAAATGATTTACACAAATTTCTGTAATTGAGTAGCTTTTTTTAGTTCTTGTATTTTTTTAATGCACTCTGAAATCAGTTGTTTTACATTTCTGTGTATTATCAGGAATAGGCCTGTCCACAGAATCAGTTGAGCCCCTGGCAAAATCAGTGAATGGGCTCTCCCAGTTGCGATTTATTGATGATAATGAAGTAAGTGTGTCGGATCAGTAGCATCCCTGCTAGGGCCCAGGCTAACAGTACCTAGTATTGGAGATGAAGGGTGTATCAAACTATTATTAGGTTCTGATGTTGAAATTAATTGTTTGTGCCATTTTTCAACTACATTCTCTGCCCATTTTTGTCACTTTTCTTCACTTTTTGGCACATTTAACCCATTTATGCTATTTCAGAACCCAATCTGACCGCTGTTTCTGCCCATTTAAGTAACTTTCACCGATACTTGCCACTTTTTGACCCCTTTTGCCCAATTTTTCTGCCCGTTCTGCCACTTTGCGCCTATTTTTTGCCTCTTTTATCCCATTTTTGACCCAATTTTTGAGCTTTATAATCTTATTTAACCACATATCCCACCAATTTGTGTCATTTGCACTGTTTTTGGCTCTTCTAACAACTTTTTGCCACTTTTAAACATATTCAAAACCTGTTGCCACTTGTAAATTTGCCAATTCCTTTCACCTTTTCTACTGACGATTTTTGCCACTTTCTCTTTACTTATCCCATATTTGCTGCTTATACCTCTATAACCTCTTTTAACAATTTTTTTTGCCAGTCTTTAACCACTTTTTACCCCTTATGTCCCCCAATCTTTGCCAGTTTTTGCCAATGTTTTAAGCCAAATTTTGCCACTTGAGACCCATTTTTTCCTCTCTTTTACCACTTATTTAAGCAAATTTTTGCCACTTTCACCAAGGTTTGCCTATTTTCTTCTTTACTCTGAAATTATTCAATGATTTCAATTCCCTCTACATTATTCTCTGGTATTCTGATGTTTAAGCACATCTTGGCTAAGCTATGAAGTCAAACATTACCTCCCAAGTGGTTTACTTCAGTGTGGCTGTCAACATGGCTAGACAGCATTAATAATTGAAATTCCTTGTTTGTTGCTTTGATAGAAATAGTTATTATTCAGGTTATGTATCAAATCTGGTTATCGCAGATCAACTTTACAATGAACCATGGTGTTCCTGATGTCCATTGGCTCCCAAGAAAGCTTTCCCCTTTATTTTCCCTTATTGACGGCCTTGCGTTTCTCTTTGTTAGTGTATTTTCAGATGTGTAGGCTGCCCACGTCATAGGCACTAATGCAACCCTATGCCATCAGAGATGCAGGCTGTTGAGCTGTGCGCTGTTAACAAACCGGATGGTCCTTCTCCTCTTTAGTCTACAGGACACAATGTCCATGGTTTCCAAAAAGAATTTAAATTTTGATCATCTGACCACAGAACAGTTTTCCATTTTGCCCCTGTCCATTTTAAATGAGCTGTGGCCCAGAGTAGACAGCAGCATTTCTGGATCGTGTTCACACATGGATTCTTCTTTGCATAATACAACTTTAGCTTGCACTTGTGGATGGCACAATCAACTGTGTTGACTGCCAGTGATTACTGGAAGTGTTCCTGAGCCCATGCAGTTATTTACAGTACAGAATCATGCCTGTTTTTCATGAAGACTTGAAGACCCAAAGATCACAAGCATAAAAAATTGAACTCTGACTTTGTCCCATGCACACAGATTTCTCCAGATTCTCTGAATCTTTCAATACTATGTACTGTAGATTATGGGAAATTCAAAGTCTTTGCAATTTTCTGTTGAACATTTTTCACTATTGTTTCACAATTTTTAGATGCAGTTTTTCAGAGATTGGTGAACCTCTGCCCATCTTTACTTCTGAAAGACTCTGCTGCTCTAAATGCTCCCTAGTCATGTTACTGACCTGTTACCAGTTAATCTAATTAGTTGCAAAATGTTCCTCCAACTGTTTTTCATTAATGTTATTTACTTTTCCAACCATTTATTGCCCTGTTCCCACTTTTTTGAGATGTGTTGCTACCACCAAATTTAAAACGAGCTGATATTTTTCATTAAATGGTAAATTGTCTCAGTTTTAACATCTAATATATTGTTAATACTCTCCCCAGCCTTTTTCGAAATGAGGTTGTAAATTATTGAGGTACAAGGCAAAGGTCTAAGGTTCCATTTGGTGAACCAATATATTTCCACTGTCCAGCAATTACTTGCTTTTTGTAGGCATATATAACTGCAGCAGTTGTAGTTTTCTTCCTTTAACCATGACTCAGATGTGCTCAATTGTTTCACCATATTTTAAATGACAACATAAACTGAGTTTTAAAAAAATGACAAAAAGTGGAGGTCTTAGTCGGAGCACTGAGAAATGGTCAATTGAGAAGTGTAATCCTCATTTGTGTTGAAATATTACTAAATAACAGACAAAGGTTTAACTTTGCCTTACTGCTGAAATAGTGAGAGAATAAAGTGATGTCAACATACACTGGGTATATATTGAGTACATTACTGTTAATGTTTTATGAGTACTAATGTTTGGTATCAACTCATGAATCAGTGCATTCCTACCTTCAACCAAGCATCTGTCATGCCTCAGTTACCCACAAGTCAAATACGGACAGTGCACGTTCAGATAAGTGCCCAAGAGCTGTAATTACTGTCTGTGGTCTGCACATTGCACTGATTGTGAAGAGACAGTCTGTTTGCATGGCTTAAGAGGGTCAAAGAATCCCATGGTGTTGCATTGCCCCAGGTTAAGCTGTCTTACAGCAGGTTAAACCAGACCGGCTCCAAAGTAAACAGCACAACTTTTGTCAGTTGATCTTTGTTTTTAGAGTATAGTGCATGAAGTACATCAATGCTCTTAATATTACAATGCCACATTATCATTTGAGAGCCTTGTTGAGCCAATCTCACCTGACATGGAGAATGTTGCCTTTTTGAATGTTGTTTTTTGAACTATAAAATTAAGAAAAGATATATGATGGTATGTGTTGAAAGGAAGTTAGAGTATGAGAAACAATAAATGTACTAATAAACCTACCAGTTTGTCCTTATTCTTAGCTAGGCAAGGGAACAGGCTACATTTCAATCTTAAAAGAGACACTGGCTTTTCTTGAGAAAAGTAGCATGTACTCCAATATTTGACTGACCTAATTCAGCAGAGTGATACTACAAGTGATTGTAGTATAAAGACACCTGTGTCTGGAAGGTCCAGTCACTGGATAATCAGTATTCCTGGCTACCATTACACTATGAAGATAAAAGAACTCTCCAAGCAACTCAGAGAAAAGGTTATTAAAGAGTAATTTCAGGGGACGAATAAAAAAACTTCAAGGTACTGAACATCCCCTGGAGTTTGATTAAATTCATCATCAAGGAATGGAAGGGATATGGCCCATGTGTAAATCTGCTTAGATCAGGCCGTCCTCACAAACTGAGAGACTGTGCAAGACTGAGACTAGTGAGAGAGGCCACCAAGACACCTTTGACTGAGACCAAAATGATGCTTTTTGGCCATCAGACAAGACGCCTTGCCAGGCAGACACCAAACTCTGCTCATAATCACTGTGGTAGCAGCATCAAGCTGTAGGGATGCTTCTTGGAAGTCAGCCCTGGAAGGCTTGTAAAAGCAGTGGGTAAAATGAATTCAACAAAATATTGGAAAATCTAGGAGGAAAATCTTATTTAGTCTGCAAGAGAACTATGGCTTGGGAGAAAAATGTTCTTCCAGAGAGACAATGACTCAAAGCATACAGTGAAAGCTGTACAGAAATAGTTTAAAAACAGCTAGATGAATGTTCTGGAGTGGCTAAGTCAAAGCAGAAAATTTGGGCTTGACTTGTAAAAGGCTGTTCATGCCTGATCCCTGTGCAACCTGACAGAGCTTGAGCAGTTTTGCAAAGAAGAATGGAGTAAAACTGCAGTGTTTAGATGTGCAAGCCTAATAGAGACCTGAAGAGGTTTCTGTTTTAATATTTTTTGTCAACAAAGCCAAACTTTATTGACCATAATAGCAGGAACAATTTACCTGAAAGATAAGAGCATAAGGAGACATTGTTCTGTTTGATAAATAATTTTCAAACCAACAGACAGACAGTTCTGACAAACCGACACTTGTCATTTAAAACAACATTCTTATTTTATCTCATTAATGTTAAACTATTGTAGGTTATGATCTTTGTCTCTCTGATGTATTGCTTCAATGCCTGTATTATGACTCACTGTCATTAATCTTATCGTAACAGAAATCTTTTATATGATTAGGAACATTTATTGTCCCTCTGAATTAAAGATGGGCAGAGGTACACCAAAAAATTGGGGCACAATATCAGAAAAATGTTTCTTGGGTCCTTTAGATGGCACTGCATTAGAAACAGGCATTACTCTATACTGTAAATCACTGCATTGGCACAGGAACACTTCCAGAAATCATTGTCTGTCTGGATGAATAGGTTAAAAATTCAGGCTCTCCTATGTCAGCAGTAGAGAAACTGCAGACATGAGAGGGTTTTGACAGGATGAAAATGAACATTTTAAGGTCCTAAACAGTCAGTTGACATCATAGACACATTACAGTTAGTCATTTGTGCCTGAGGATTTTCCCCAAGTCAAATCACACAAACATCTAAAGCTGAGGAACCTCCATCTGCCACTAGATGTCACTCTTTACCTAAGCATACATGGATGATGCCCCATGATAGAAACAATTCTGATAGTACTGATATAAACCTTTAGATTTTCATTGTGTGCTTCCAGTAGGATCAAAGGGTTTAAATGAATATACCAGGCTTATTAGTGAGTGCATTATCCCACATTTCCATTCAGTTACTTTAAGATAATAACTGTTGCTCCCTGAATCATGACTGAGATTTAATCTGTTACATAATCATGTGCAATATAATTCTAATCCACTTACAAGTATATCGTTTTAATGAATTTGTATTTTATAGAACTTTATATTGAGTATAAGCATAAGCAGTGTTGTGGATCAAAATCTACTTCCTTTAAATACATCATGATTAATCATTTCTGAAATGGTTATGATCTTGTTGGGTGGATTGCATCCTGTTTGAATGTAGAACGAGTAATTACATGATTTCATTCCCTGTCCAGCCAGTCTAATCAAATGATTACAGAGCACAAGAAGGAAGAAGTGTGTTACTGAGTCAAGTTACCATGATATACAGTAGAAACTGGATACTGACTGCTGTACCTTCAAAATAAAGTTAGACCAGGCATAACTTTAGCACGTGGCTCTATTTTTTTTTCCAGCAATGCAGAAAATGATCACCTGTTACTAATAATTTTACTAGAGTGCTGTAGCCTATATCTTCCTTATTTAAAATTAGAAATCGGTGTTTATGTGTATGTTTGTACACATGCGTACATCTAAACTGACATATACCTGTATGAATGCAAACTTTTTGTGTCCATGATTATTCTAGTTCCAGTTTTGAAATATGTGACTTCTATTAACAATAATAATTATAAATTAACAATAACACAACAAACAACAATAAATTGTAGACAAGAGAATATAAGCACTTTAAGCAAGAAAACACAATTTAAATCTCGACTAGAGTTCGCTAAAAGGCATGTGGGAAACTCCATGGTCAAGTGGAAGAAAGTTCTTGGTCTGATGTGACCAAAATGGAGCTGTTTGGCCATTAGACAAGTTATCACCACAAACACACCATCCCCACTGTGAAGCACGGTGGTGGAAGCATCATGCTGTAGGGATGCTTTTTAACACATGGCCCTAGAAGGCTAATTGGCATTGCTTTGTAGACATTTGCTTTCACTTAGACAATAAGGAGTTTTTTGTTATGTTTTTTGTAAAAGAAAAAAATCCATATGACCATGATTGATTTCAATAATAGTTCATCACCTTTGTGATGTGATGGAAATGAGGATTCTTTGTGTTTCTTTGAATGAAATGACATTTTTTCCCCTTAAATCTAAGTCAGGGCAACCAGTACCAGGAAGGGTTTCTAAACAGAATGAAGAAGAAAAACATTTCAATATATACCTCCAATTCTGAACTGAAAATTTTCTGATCCCAATTGTAGCAGATGTAATTGCCCAGACACCAGTAGGCCTTACTACTTACTTTACCACCCACATATATTTCAATTTATCAAGCACCTTAAAGCATTTTTCACTTTTTATTTGATTTTAAATTGTTTCTTTTGGTTTAGTACAAGAACTTGTGTAATAAAATCTGTTAAAGCAACCCATACATTTAATACATTCTATAGAAACTCGAAGTCATGTAATGCAACATGTATAACTATGTATCTTGTACACAGAATAACCCTGGTATTAATGTTTTGTTTGTATTTTCGATCCGTAAATAAGCTTATAAAAAATACAGTCTAAAATAAAGTCCTGCTTTCTTCGTATTTTGCTTTGTATGGCTTTTACTTTGAAAGGCGTAACCGGAAGCTATATTAACTTCGGTTGAAATAACGTATCTCTACTCAAACCTATGACAGAACCAAGCAGGCGGGCTACTGGCTAACAAGTTGATTCAATATCGGTGGTTTCTAGTCTTTAGAAACATTGCCAGTAATGTTAAGTTAATTTTTAACCAATTTAACTTCAATATCGGATTAAGATGACGTCGCTGGGCTGAGGAAGAGTCGAGGCATCACCAACGGTCGCAGTAATACACAGATATAAACATTATAACGTCGTCAGCTAACAGTTAGCAGACAAACTGAATATTTACAGGCAGACATCCTCCAGGAGACCCCCGGCGAAACAAAGGTAAGCGCCACGAAAACAAAGCAACTAAATACATAAATTTACTTAAGACTCCCACCAGCCGCTCATGTTGTTATAAACGCAGCTAGCTTAATTGCTAATTCTCTGAGTGTCTGTTGAGAGTTGACAGCCGTGACTCTGCAGTCAGGCAGTGCGTACTATTATGTAATAAAGCAGGGCTAGCGTTAGCTTGAGTCTAGCAGCTTCTCCATCACCATATGCCCCCGTCACGTCCTTGTAGCTGTCCCATCTCCGGTGTGAACATTTCGAGGAATAGTCTTTATTTATTTACGACTGTGTAACGTTAGCTTGTTTGCAGTCGTGTATTTAGGACGCTCTGTGCTTTGAAGGAAAGTGGTGAGTAGCAAATGTTGAATCTAAATGTCCTGCATCCCTCCTATTTGTCATTTGAAATCTGTTGAGCTGGAATATTTCTATTATTGACAGAGCTATAAATGATGCTCCCAACCTAACATGACCTCCCCTGCTGTTATTGTTTTCTTTTATCCACTAGTTGGGCTTCAGCATTCAGTGTAGTGTAGTCCAAACAGTGATGTAGCAACCCACTGAAGTTACAAAGGGTCATAGCTGTGGGTTATGTTATGATTACACGTTCAGTATTTTACGGCTTTCCAGTTTTATATATATGACAGGTAACACACTGGATGATGCTAGGTCTGATTTTGGGCCAAATTTGGCCCCGCCAGCAACAATCCAGGGGGAATGTCCAATTTGAGGATTGTTTTAACCAGTAATTTGACTGAATAATCCTCATGGCGTTACATGGGGTCAATGTTAATATGTTACTCATCTTGATTGAGTCAGGTCCTTATCTGTCTTGAATCGGTAATATTGTATGTTACTGATGTTTTCATTTGGGTCTCATCTGATGGAATAGCCAATGAAAGTGAGCAGCAGTGCTTGGTATTTCTCACAGAGGCCACATGTATCATTGATTTTAGATTATAAATGTGTCCTGCACTGTTTGACTATAGCACCTGCTCTTTACTGTAGAGCAGCTTTTTCAGAGCTTAAGTACAGTGGCCCAATTTGAGAACTGAAAATGTTCTGGGACCCACCAGAAAACCATTGTACAACCATAACATGAGACTCAAATATTTTCCTTTTATTTGTCATATTTTGTTGTTTCTAAACAGGGAATTTTAAAGCAAATGCTTGGCTATCAGATACATTACTTGGAAAGTGTTTTGGGGGTCACAAAGTACATTTCAGTCAGGAACACTCTCATCACACATTTGACCATTTATTGCCAAATGAATACTTTGGAAGAGAAGGCACTGCTAATTCTACACCAGCTTAACTGTGACACCAGTTGTATACATCCGGTGAAATAAATGATATAAAGGTGTCATGAGTTAAAACTTCTGGCTGTCTTTTGTTACCTCTGAGACTTAAAATAGTTACATGCAATCATAGTGTTTCATATACGACCTGTTACGGCCACCTGTAGTACTTCTGGGGCCCACACTTTGGGAAGCGTTGTTGTAGAGAATAACAGCACAGGCAGAGATTTATGTATCCTACATTTAAAACACTTAAATTCAGACCCAGAAGAGAGACCCAAGAAGTTAACTACATGTATTCTGTTTAATATTCCTTTTTGCTTCTCATTTGCATTCAGTGCTGGCACTGTAGTTTTTTCATTGTGCGAAAACAAAAAGCCTAAAATCGCCACTTGTGACTTTCTGATCTGTTGTGGAAGCTGAGGGAAATTTCTACTTTATAGTGTCAGTCAGTACTGGATGTGACTGCCATGTGTAGTGAGCCCAGCTGTTGTTGCCAACTTCTAGTTAGCCTGGTGATGTGGTATGTGTAATTGGAGGTTTGCTGTATTGCTGCAGTATTTTGCCTTGTTTTCCACTTCTTGCATATCGCATGACTCAAAAACTGACTTTCAGGTGTTTGAAGAAACCTTTTTCAAGTCCAGACTCAAATTCTCTATTGGATTGAGGTCTGGACTTTGACTCGACCACTCTAAAACATTTAGCAACATTCATTTTACCCTCCACCTTTACAAGCCTTCCAGGGCCAGATGCTGAGAATCTTCCCTACAGCATGATGCTGCCAACACTGTGCTTCACTGTAGGGATGGTGGGTTTGTAATGACGTGCAGTGTTTGGTGTCTGCCAAACACAGCGTCTTGTCTGATGGCCAAAAAGCACCATTTTGGTCAGACCAACGAACTTTCTTCCACTTGACCATGGAGTCTCCCACATGCCTTCTGGCAAACTCTAGTTGATATTTAATCTGAGTTTTCCTCAACAGTAGCTTTCTCTTTACCAGTCTTCCCTCAAGCTTTGACTGGTGAAGAACCCAGGCAACAGTTGTATGCAGAGTCTCTCCCATCTCAGCTGCTGAAGCTTGTAACTCCTTCATAGTCTTGACCTGTCTCACTAGCCTCCTTCTGAGTTAACGGTCACTCAGTTTGTGAAGATGACCTGATCTTGTAAGATTTACACACATGCCATATTCCTTCCATTTCTTAATGATGGATTTAACTGAAATCTGGGGGATGTTAAGTACCTTGGAAATTCTTTGTATCCTTCCCCTTTCTTAAACTTTTCACTAATATTTTCTCTAAGTTGTTTTAAGTGCTCTTTTGTCTTCATGGTGTAATGGTAGCCAGGAATACTGATTAGTCTGATTCGTCTAAAAAAACAAAAGAATTACAGCTTTCACATAAAATCATCAATTTCCAAATGCAAGAGGATGTCATGCTTTGTGGTCTTCATTCAGCATGTATCTTCAGTACAAAACAGCTACTTCTAAATATTCCCCACCTTTAATATCCTCACACGTATGATCCTGGTGTACTGTTGCGTGTCTGCAGCCTCTTCAGCCCTGGTGCTCTGTTACCACTTTCACCAAAGAGGAGCAGAAACAGGAGACTGGCCGGCACTAAGAACCGTTCCTAATTGTGTCAGACAACTGATGCATCCGGCACATTCAGCCTGTTATCAGATATCTGATAACAGCCTTTCGAGTTATCCACAAGAGCTTTCATGGAGCTTTCTCCTTTCCTCCTTTTCTATTTGATTTGTACAGTTATTTAGATTCTTTATAAGATTTTCCAGTCCTTTATTTCCTCTTTATTGAGGAATAAACATCAGCTTTCCCTATGCTTCATTAAGAGGGGCAAAAAGCGGAAATAAGTGTTGAGGTTGCGGGTTAAAAATGCACCTCTTTAGCTGCAATGTAGCTGAATGAAGTCAACAATAAAAAAACTTACCATGCGGTTAATTCTTTGAACCTTTGCCAACCTTTGCTTTACCAATTACATGCTGTATTTCCATGTTTTCCATTCTCTCCTTATTTGCATATCAATCCAAGGCTTTCCATGCCAAACTTGTGCAAAGGTAAGGCGCGCAATCCAGGGTCACAAGTGCGAATGGCTAATTTGCCAGCCAAATGTAGTTTCCATCCTGCCCTCCTGCCACAGCGTGTCTCCTCTGCAGTCCTTTGGTAGACTCACACAGCTCTAAATTTGAATGAGGAATCTACTTTGGGAGCACCAGTGTTGTATAAATACAGACAGGAAAACAATATTATCTCATTTAGATTGGGTTCTTCGCACAGCTATTGAAGGTAATATCAATTAGGAATGTCCAAAAGAAAAATGTAGCAGGAGTTGCTGTGTCCAAAATAGGCTAAATGTTTTCATTCATTCCAAAATGGATGCAAATGTATAATGCAGTGATACTCAACGTGTGACTCTTTTGTGATTATTTGTGGCTCTTTTTTTTTGCCATTTTCTATCCATCTAAGCTGCCTTTTGTCATTAAATACCACTTTTTTCCTACTTTTTGCCCATTTTTGCCACTCCTTTTTGCCACTTTTTCCAATTTTTGCCAATTTTCCCCATTTTTTTGGCTTCTTTTTTCCCCATTTTTGCCCCTTTTCACAATATTTTGCTATTTTTCAGACATTTAGGCTAAGCTGCCTTTTGCCATTACATAGCACTTGTTTCCTTTTTTCCCCATTTTTGATTTTTTTCTTTTTGCCATTTTTTCCCATTTTAACCCCTTTTCACCATTTTTTTTGCCACCTTTCGCCCATTTAAGCTGCCTTTTGCCATTAAATACATTGTATACTACTAGTTTCCTACTTTTTGCCCATTTTTGCCATTCTTTTTGCCACTTTTTCCCATTTTTGCCCTTTTCACCATATTTTGCCCATTTAAGCATCCTTTTGCCATTAAATACCACTTGATTCCTATTTTTGACCATTTTTACCATTCTTGACTGCTTTTTGCCATTTTTAGTCAATTTTCACTCACTTTTGCCTTGTTTTTGCCACTTTTGGACGATTTTTTGCCACCTGTAACTTCTCCCCCATTTTTTGCTATCTTTTGTCTGAACCGTTTGGGTTTGGTTAGAAAGTGACAGGACCAATCAGTGACGAGGGGCGGTACTTTCAGGTGCGGCGGAGTCGTGATGTGAACAAGCAGCAGCAAGAGGCTGGTGCAATTATGGAGGAAGAGATTAGCCTGGATGCTGCTAAAGCGCCAGTTCTATGAGAACTTGATGACATTTCTTTGTTCAAAGAACAAAGAACAGCAGTGAGTTGTTTTCTTTTCAAAAACGACAAAAGTCAAGTACTTACATGTCTACAGTCGCCATGTTTCGTGTTATTCCTCCATAGCTGTGCATGTGCAGCTTGATAGCGGCTATGTCATGTGTTTTGTTGCTCTGATTGGCCCGTAGAGATATGACAGACAGAACATTCATCCAGTCACACTCCGAGTTTTTTTTTAAATCCTCTGCCTTTTCTCAAACATTTCCTATTGAAGCTTTCCCAGATGGATGAGTGAAACACATCCATCTGGTGTGTCAGGTTATTGGCATATCGGATATTGGCAAAAATCCAGTATCGTGCATCCCTATAAATTTCCCATATTGCTGAAATTGCTAGTATTGGTATCTGCAAGTACAAGTGTTTATGCACCGATCCGATATATAACAAGAAGGGACACGAGTTAATAAAGTTAAATAACCTTTGAACCATAAATCATGACCTTGTTTTTTAACCTCTTGATGCCAGCTGTTGGGTCGTTACAGTAATGCCATCCATGACTTCTAACCCCGTATGGGAGCACTATTAGTGAGCCTTGAGCTTCGGTGAATTTTCAGGACTTTGAAGATTAAATACACACCAGTATATCTGATATTGAATGTCTTTCTGCACATTTTTGAATCAATTTTCAATCATTTATTGCTGCTAGTTCTAATGTTAACTGCCATATTGTTTTCCCAGAATGCCTTGTGAGGGACTGTTAACCAATGGCTGGCTTTTCTATCATCACGCCATGCTGTGTCAAACTGCGCATGCTTAAGCATGCAGATTATTATGAGATGGCCTGAATAGTGCATAATGGAGAGAAAGACAGATAGACAGCCTGTGATGTGTCCCTCCTTGTGACTGTTATTTTAATATTTAGGAGCAAACCTCACAATAATTAACAGGGTAAACAACTTAAAGGAGCTGGACATTACCATTGTATTTGCTGAGCCATGTTCTGAGTTCACTGTAGGGCTAAAATAATGTGCCAATTTTCCACAGCCAATCCACCTGGAAAGTTAATGCAAGTATCGGATCAGTACTCTGTATGATCTGATACCCAGGGCTCTGGTATCAGAATTGGTATCGGGAAGACAAAACGATGTTAGAACATCTCTAATCTCCATCCCTACAAATTAGGTAGAAAAGCGGTTAAAAAGTCTTAATAGTCTGGTCTGTGTTGCTGTGAATTCCAGTAAGTTCTGAGCAGTGAAACATCCTCTTGCAATACACAATAACTTGGGCATCGCCACCTTTTAAGGTAGGACAATCCAATGCTGATGTCATGCTTATTCTCACCTTTCCGTCTGTCAGGGCATGTAAACGGATTTATCCGTTTCATATTAATCAGAGAATCACTTTGCCATTATGACTCTTGTCAACTGTTAAGTTGAAATTTCCAGGAAATTTCCAGAAGTCTCCAAGTGACTCTCATGTGATGCGGTCTCTACTGATCATGCATATTAAAAATATAACCCTGGGCCTAAATGACACACTGAAAACTCTGCTTTAGTGACGAACTAAATATTAAGCAACAGCTTGACAATCCTTTTAGAGAAAGTGCATTTTCTTTTTATTATAACCTTTTCAGACTACTTTTCTGTGAGCTGTGGCCATGAGAACCTTGAGATTCACAGTTATGTTAATGAGGCTGATTAATTATGCCAAGTGTACGACTACATGGTGCAAGGGAGAGACTCTTTCTTTGGAAACAAGCCATTTAAAATGGCCTTGTCTGCAACAGAGTGCTTTGATAATATATTCCTGCATTGCAAATAAGTCTTTCATGTAATTAATTCAGTGATTAGATGCATACTGAAAACTCTGTAAGTAAAATAAATCAACCTTTTATGCTGGAGTCTTTTGTCTACACTAGCTGCCCTGTGTAGTTTATGTTGATATGTTTGTCTGCACACTAACATAGAGGAAAAGAAACCCTGGCTGAAATAACTGAGTATGACAAAATGTGCTGGACAAGTGTGATTTGTCGTTATTTTTTAAGCTTGCTAAGCACAAAAGCGGTTTCTCAAACCACCCTCTTCTTTTCATACATCCTTTATTTATACACCCTTTCCTGTGTTAAGTCCCCCCACCCATCCATATTTTAAATTATTCAGAATTTCTTGAGGGATTCAGCTGCAGAAGCTCAGATGATAGACTTTATTGTTCTTGGTTGATTTAAGATAAAGTAAAACATTCAATTAATGCAGAAAAATAAGTTTCAAATGCAAAAAGAAGGGTTAGAGTTTAGAGAAAAGAACACAAAGTGCTAGCCTTGGGTCCTAAAGATAAATAAAGGTCCACCAAACAAAGCTGTAATTGAAAAAGACAGGTCTTTAAGACAGTGTCTTCCTGATTAAGAGCTCTCCTGCATAGCACAGGATGTTTGCTTCTTTTATTTCCTGTTTTGGAATAGAAAAGCTTCCTCAAAATGCCATGTCATTTTCTTGGCAGTGACTCAGCAGAGGCAGCAGAGAAATAAAGAAGACCAGGTAGATTTGACAAGATATGTTGACAGATTCAGTCAGTGTCAGCGCATATATCTGCACTTAGACAGTGAATATAATGTCACAATGTAAGCAAGAAAACACAATATTGTTTGATGTTATTTTTTATTTATGCTTTATGTATTAAAATGACCAAAAAGATAACTAACACATACTTGAATATATTCTCTTGGCCTTTTGTAAGGCCATCATAATGCTTTCTCGTTGACATCTGCATTTTGATGTCTTTAGGTAGTATATTTGAAGTTGACTTCATGATTAAATAGTGTCAATCTTGCTAGAATTGCCAGGCAGTTAAATGCATTTCTCGTATTTCTTATATTGGCCCATAATGCTTGTTAAATATTTTGTCTGCACTGACACAAATGCTTGCCAGGGCTGTAGCCATAGAGTGGCTATTGCTTCAGCTTATGGGCCTACTTTCCCCATTTTACTACTCAGATGTAAACAAGCCAAGTTTATATTGGTCTCAGAAACCCCCAAAACATGCCTGTGAAGTTTGTTTCTGAAAAAAAATACTCCAGTATTGGATTTTTTCATGTCTAAAACCCCCTCTGTTTCAGCCCTGCTCAGAACGAGCCGTTTTTGTGTCTGTGGCTTTAAATGTTAATGAGCTGTCTGACTCCGCCCCTCTAAGGAAAGGGATGTGGATTATTGGACGTGGCTCTGGATGTGGCGAGGAGGGCAGAACTTTCTTTCAATCAGGGAGGGCCAACAGAACCTGGGGGTGGGGCTAACTCCCCACATGACATCATGAGGCGAAAATCTGAGAACGGCTCGTTTCAACACACATTTTCTGGAAGGTAAAGAAAGAGAGTGAGGGAGCGAATGGATTTTTCTGATTCTTGGGATTGTTAACAGGCCAGGGGAATATATTTTTGCTAGACAACCCTGAAAAAGCGTATTTTTCATAATGTGTGACCTTTAACCTCCCAGAGGTCTGCTATCTGGTTAAAGTTATGTGACTTTTTTATGGTTACTGCTCATGAGAAGACGAGGGTTTGAACAAAACTGTTTATAAGTGACTTTAACCGTCCCAGCAGCAGCTTGCTCGGTCCACTTGGTCCCTGGCAACCTTGGCTCACTTTTACCAACCCTGGTGGGGTCTGTGAGGTCGTGGTTGGCTGGGCCCCAAGGAAACTCCTTCAGCTTTCTGCTGCTGAGTTTCAGGTCCAAACTTTTCAATGGAATGGTTCCAGGGCGCCAAACCTGGCCATTATTATTGCCTGCTAACACATTCCCCATGCCCTCGCCTCCAACTGTGAAGTTTAGTCCTGTGCTGTCCGCAGACCCCAGCAACACTGAGGGCACCATTACACACTCTGGCTGTTAGCTCACTATGCTAATGGCTAACCCTCCCACCCTACACTCCAGAGGAGTGCATGTACAGAGTGAAGAGCTGAGGGATGAAGACTGGACAGCAGGGAGTCTTACTACTTGGTGCAACATTTTAGGATTTTATTGCAATCTGTACATTATTTTGATTTTCTTATGGCGCCAGTTTTGAACCAGTACACCCAAGAATTCTTCTGAGAGGTATCAAGGACAATTTGAGCAACGGTGAGGTGTGCAAGTTGACACAGACAAACACACACACAGACAAGCCGCCGACTATAGTAGTAAGACATTTTACCTTCTGTGATTTGAAAACTGTTATAGGGCATTTTACGATTTAATCCAAATTTTGATTATTTGTTGAGCCTTACTGTCAACCAATCCAGAGTTTCCCTTACTTGCTAAACAGGATAAGTAAAGTGACTAATGGATGGATGGATGGATAGCATGATGGACTGGTAAACAATTAAAATTGGCAACCTTACTAGTTGGTACAAAACTTAAGAGAATATTTTTTAGTGAAATCAATTCAGGCCTGCAGCCACCTGCAGTTAAGAGCCACTGTAGCTTAGTTAATGGCTACGGCCATGCTGCCATAATCCTCTGTAACCCAGATGTAAACAATGCAGGGTTAACATCAGTAGGATCTTGCAGGAATTTAGCATTATTTTGCTTGACTAGAGCAATAAGTACCCACATTCAATAAACGTATAGATGTGAACTTTAGAGAGGATACAGTGATAACACTGCTATCATTTTTAACTGTGGTCCTGAGTTAAATTGTGCTCAATTTCCACGGCTTTCTCAGTACTTTCTTTTCTTTAGACTGGTTGATCAAACGTAATTTAAATAGCTTTTAATCATAACAGACATTAGTCATCTGGGAATAGCCTTACCAATTGCATCAATTGCCTGCTTACAGTTTTGGCTATTTTCTGCAGGTTAGTTTACCTGAAATTTAAATTTGCGCCTAATCGACCATGGGCGTCCCTACTAGTCAGAGCACGTAAGAACCATGACATATTCAGCCACTTTCTCTAAAATCCAGTGTATTAGACACACTTTCAACCCCACTCCTTGGGTGTCAAACTCAATCACAGCAGGGGCCTGACAGGGTCAACATTTAACCATAACGGTCAACCTCATTTTATAAAATATGAAAAACACAGCACTGATAATAAATCATTTGGAAATTCAAAAAAGTAAAAATGATCAGTTTAAAGGCTCAAATCTGAGATAAAAATTCCAATTTATTAGTTCAAAAGATCAGAACACGGTGTTTAAAAAGAAAAAAAATGTTTTTAAAGAGCAAAAATATGAGGAGAAAGTTGAAATCATAACTTTGAAAGGTCAAAATATGAGATCAAATTTGAAGTCATGAGTTTAAGAGTCAAAATGTGACTTAAAATTTTAAATGTTGAGTCTGATAGTTCAAAACACTGGATTAAAAAGCCAAAAATTAGGAGTTGAAAATGTCAAAGTATGAGCTAGAATTAAAATGATGACTTAAAAAGTAAAAAAATATGACTTAAATTCAAAATTGGGAGAGTAATAGGTCAAAATATGATATAAAAAGTAAAAATTATTGATTTAAAATGTCAAAATATGAGAAAAAATTGAAATCATATTTGTAAAAGTAAAAAATGGGATGTAAAAAGCCAGAGTAAGGAGTTGAAAAACGTCAAAATATGACTTAAAATTTAAAATTGGGAATCTAAAAAATAAGAATGTGACATAAAGTCCAAATTATGAGTTGAAGTAGTCAAAGCATGAAATGAAAGTCAAAAAAATAAGTCTGAGCCAGAATCTTGAGATGCAAAATTGAAAATATGAAATAAAACACTAATTACTTTCTTTCCCCACATTCTTGACTTTTTATGAAATCTTTCTTACTCTTTACTTTTTCAGATTTTTATGGCTTAACACAGGTATTTTAAATAATTAAGCTGAAGTTTACATTATTATACTGGAGGAAATCTGCAGACCTCATACTGGTGGGCCAGTTAGAATACAAATATGATGGGATCTTGCAAGCTGGATTTGGCCCCCAGGCCTTGAGCTTGACACCGGTGTCCTAGAGTAAATAACCCTTCAACTGATTGAAAAGATGACTCGGTAGATGACAACAAGGGACAGTTTACACCTTTGTTCCCCTTGGTAGACTCCTAAAAACAGACTGCAGCTGATATATCAGGGTGACTTATATTGTAGATGTTACAGTATGTACACATGTTTGATTTAATCACTTAAATGTGAAATGTTGTATAAGTCCAGCCTACTTATAAAGACGAATATTTAGAAGACAGACAGTGCTCTTTTCTCAACTGATACCAATCGAGCTAAAAGCCTTTTGCTGTAAAGAAAGCATTTACAGCCCTGAAACACAGTTACAGCCCCATTATGATGTAATAAACACAGCCCCCTCACTTCCAGTGCTTCACTGAGCAAATATTCACCTGTCCAAAACAGCCTCCTCTCTCTCTGCCTTCAGACTCTAACCATATTAGAAGCTATAACAAATTTTGAGGCCAGTGCATCAGTGCCGTGTAATCTTCCCAGCTGGGACACTTAGGCCACTGGCTGCAGTTTGGCTGATTGGATGCATTCGCTCCGACAAACGCCAGATGTGCTCTAAGAGAGAGAGAGAGTCTCACTTCTGGTCAGAGTAGATTTATCCAGCAGCAGCACACAGATCAGGTTAGGCTTTAGCCCAGCTCTCTTTATTACCAGACATGAAAGGTTATCCATGGCTTAACCTATGAATACTGCTGTTTTTATTACAATGAAACCATGTTATTGTGTGCCTTTCGTTTTTATTGTTTCGGTACTTATTATTTTGAGGAGCCAGGCTAAAGCCCCTTAGCTTCCATAGATCAAACAAACAAAACAAACATTTCATTTGCACCTGTCTGCGGCAATGAAGGGTTTAGTTTAGCAGGGTTTCTTGTGTCAGCCTTGCACCATTTCACTGCTGAGGAGGATTTGTTGTTTGATAAAGGATTGTGAGCGTGTCAACCTCTCTCTGAGCATTAACTTCAGTGTCAGCCCTCGTCGGCCCCAGGAGGATAACTTCAGGGACCTTAATACTGCTCTCAAGAACTCTAACCTCCTCCTACACCATGCAGTGATCTGTTTTCAAAGCTTCCAGTAATGCAGAAAACCACAAAGCAAAGGACATAGTACTGACATGGAATTCCCCCTCTTGTGATTTATGATTTTTTTTCTAGCCTTGTGTGTTCAGCTGACTCAATTTGACTTTAAATTGAGACTTAAATCATGTCACACGTGTCTCCATAAATCTGAAGATTCAAGGCCACAACTCTCTAACCCCCCTGACACCGGGACATTGTGCTCTGATTGATCTTAGCAAAGGGAACATTTGATGTGATTGATCAATCAGTCACCCTCTGAGCTGCAGCAGTCAGATCCTAGCAGTTTTTTCATGCCATTAAAGTTGATACTAGGCAGGCGGAATAATCCTTAACAGTAACCTGATTGAATTAGGGTTTTTTCTTTCATTTTATTGAAAAAGGTAACACAACTGAAATACACATAAGCATCTTTTCTTGTCTTCCACAACAGACAACAAAGATGGTCTGACATTTTTAGCCATGACTGAAAAAAACATGTGCCTGGTTGCATTGTTTACCATACCATCTTGTGCTATTGTTGTAAAAGTTCATGCTATTAAGAATTTGGCACCACATCCTGTTGGAAAATGAGAGCGGTTGGCTCTAGTGTGAGATAGTGCAGTGAAAGCAGCACGCTCTGTGGAAAATAATAAGCCTGCTCTGCAAAATTGTTTGATTTAGCAGGGCTGGGTTTATTCTTGCCTATTAGAGTAAAAAGAAAGTATTTTGTGTATTTTTTTTTTTTACAAAACAGTGAAGGCCACATGTTGCTTGGAGATGATTCAAGTATCTGCGAATTATGAGGAGAAGTTTTATCATTATTTGTTCAACTTAGAGACTAAGATCTAAAAGTGACACAAAATCATGATAAACATCTCTAAGTATGTAAAACTAGGCTTCAAAATCATGAAAATTGAGGCAGTAAAATCTAGACGTTCCTCTCTCTAATTAAAAAATACTACAACTTGAATGGAGAGCTCCTATGTCTTTATGCTGCTGTTACAACTCTCTTTCAAGCCACCAGAGAAATATTCATATCATGAAAGGCAGACAATAGAGCTAAAAAGTCACTGTCATGTCTCTCTCCTGCCTATGAGATGTCTTTTATGCTAAAGGTCACATATTTTGAATAAGTGTATTTTTCCCAATTTGTGACCTTTAAAAGTGCTGTGTGTAACATTGGGAGTATCACCATCTAAGAGTCAATTCTAGAATGTGATGCTTATTTCTCTGGTGATTATGGTGGCAACCAGTGGAATAGAAAATAGTGTATTTGTTATTTGGTTCCTTCTATGGTGCAGTAGAAACATGCAAAATGCAAAAATCCAAGATGGTGGTTTCCACAGAGGGGACCCTTCTCATGTATGAATAAAAGGCTTATTTTGAGTTAATTAAAAAATAAACATTTTTTTTTATCCAGGTGAATAAACACTAATTTGGATAGACTTACTTGCAGATATTATGTTTAATTTTACCAAGTTTGTTCTGCTAAATGCAACTAGGCTTAACATTACACACAGCACCTTTAAGTTGCAGAAAACACTCAATTTCTTGATGTCACTCTTTACAATAAAAGTCTTCAATGATGATTAGCATTGGAGACTTTAATTGTATCAAACTTGGCAGGAATAGAATGAATCTATCATCAAATACTTTACTAAACTTTAGCATCTCAATGCTAACAGACAGGAAAGATTGAACTGTTGCTGCTTTGAGAGAGACAAAGCCAAGGCCTGCTTCTTTTAACCATCCAAGACTAAGACCGGCCACACACTACAGGATTTTAAGCCCGATTTTAGCCTGGATTTCGCCCTGAGTCTTTCCCTTGTTTTATGAGTGTTGCTGCACCTGTAACATACGCCAGGACAGCCTGTTGTGGAGAAACAGCAAGACGGTATCGGCAGACATCTGTGTTTTGTTTTTTTGTTTTTTTTTCTGAAGTCATGTGATCATGTGAGGTCGTAGGCAGGTCGGCAGGTGTGTGGTCTCCAGTGATCTGACAGTCTGACTGAGTCATCTAGTGTGTGCGTTCAGAGGATTAAAGATGAAAAATCTTCGGAAATTGTCCTGAAGTCTGTGGTCTCTCATGGTTTTAAAATTGTTTCAGGTTAATAAATCGTCTAGTGTGTCGCCGGCCTAAGACAACTTAAATATGGATTAAAACACACCCCAGCAGGTAAGATGTTTGTCCCTGCTGCACATTGAGTAATAAATAGACAAGCACTCCTACAATTAGCCTGCCCTCTGACCTTACGGTGAACTATAGCTGCCTGGCTCTTTGCCAGAGCACAGACAGAAGTCAGTTTTCTAGTACAAATCTCTCTGTTATGATTCTTTTAATGACACATAGGCCACCATAGCTGATAGAGTTGGCTAATTTACATCACAATGAATAAAAACACAGCATGTAACCGGCTGTTAATTTTCAACGAAGGCAGTTACATGAGCTAACAACAGACTATTTAGAAAATACTTGTAGTTGTAGTGTAGGGGGGATGGGGTTATTTCCCATAGTGCCCTGTGATGTCATGGGGTGCTACAAATCAAACCTAGCCAGCAAAGAGATGAAAAGCTTTCTTATGGTCAGTCACACTTAGATTTCAGTGGTTTCACAGGTTTACAGCAACCTTATTCCAGTATATCTAGTGTTTAGACACAAATTTTGGATTTCACCTTACAGGGACTTTTAGCATCTCTCAAACTGTGTTTTCTGCTCTGGTTTTGTGCTTCTTCTCTGCAGTACAGCCCACTCATGGTTCCGAGAACCAAACCTGGGCCTTGCCCTCCCGCAGGAAACTTGCTTTGCTGCATAACTGTCATTACAGCCGCCTGTCCTGCAGATAAGATCACTTCCAGGCCATCCCCGAAGATACCCATTGTGTCTGAGCTCATAAGATGACTCATGAGAGCTTAGCTGAGCCCACAGGTGTAGCCTTTGACCACACCTAGGATTGTCCTGAGGGCATTACAGCTGTGATCAACAAGAGAAGACATAAAACAGGAATAATGCTGGATAAAACATTGGCAGGTGGTGCAGATGATACAAGAGAAACACGTTTCTGGGTGAGACCTCGTTCTTCAAACACAATAGAATCAAAGGAAATTTAGCATGCCTTTTGTTTTGATCTACTGCTCTACTTATGCACCTTAGGCAAAAATGTTTGAGGTTTTTAAGATGTAGTAACAAAGGCTCATGTAGTCAACAAAGAGTAATGACTGCAAAAGAATGTAGGATGAGCTATTTTAATGGCTGAACTGACAGGGTTGTCATAGTCCCACTTTCCTGTGTTTGTCTTCCCTCTCCTTCGTTATGTCATTAAGGCTCATTAAAAAAACAAAACATTCAATAGTCTACATTGCAGCTTCACATGCAGCTCTGAACATGATCTGATCATGGATTCAGATGACCTCTTTAGTCATACAGGGTAGAGATGTGCTGATTGTTAAGGAACCATTTATTAATGGCTGACTTTGATTCAAAATACATGATTGATAGAAAAGGATTAATGCTTGTATTCACCAGTCTAATTAATACTCTTGTGTTTTTGGCTGAGAGAAGCTCTGTGTGAGCACTGTAGTGAAATTATATGAATGAACTGCCAGCCAATATATAAAGTCTTAGGTTAAAATCTAAGAGGGCTTACTTGTCACAGTTGAAACAAGCATCAGGGAACAAAGTGATCCATGTTGCTTAACACAAGCAATCGTCTTATCACTTCCACCCACTGTATATCTATAGAGGGTAACAGCCAACAACAGCTCTGGCTCCTATGTACTGGCTGCCACACATAAGTCAATGAATGACAAATACTAAATGAGCTAACAAGAAACGGTGAGCGCAGACAGCATACCTGTTTAATGAGACTTTTTTTTTTTCATGTTTTTGTTAAACAAAAATTCACTTGCAGAAATACCGTAACAGTTTTCCTCAGCAATCTTTGAGTGCAACAAACCGCATGACACACCTTAGTCTGATATTGCATAAGAATATAAACATGGTAGTTGTTTTCATAAACACAGCCAAGATGTTAAGTCCAGAGGCTAAAAAGCCTGAGGTGATGACTAAAAACCAGGTAGTCCCGATCATCTGTCAATCAAAGTTACAGTGACTGTCGGGAGTCAAGGTATGCATAATTTAAACTTAGCACAGTTGTCATGCAGCGTTGCCCCAGATCCTTGAAAAGTCTTACAAAGTCTTGTGAGAGGTCTTCAATTTTAAACCGCATATTGACTAAGACACAGAGCCTTTAAGAAAAATATTCACCCCCAGCTCTTAGTCTGCGTGGATAGGTCTCAATCAGGCTTGCAAAACTGCTCAAGCTCTGTCAGGTTGCACAGGGATCAGGCGTAAACAGCCCTTTCCAAGTCCAGCCACAAATTCTTTAAAACATTTCTGTGTAGCTTTGGCTGTATGCTTTGGGTCATTGCCTTGCAGGAAAATAAATCTTCCCCCAAGCTGTAGTTCTCTTGCAGACTGAATAAGGTTGTCCTCAAGGATTTTGCCTCTTTCATTTTACCCTCTACTTTTGTAAGCCTTCCAGGGCCAGCTGCTGAGAAGCATCCCCACTGCATGATGCTGCCACCACCATGCTTGATAGTGGGGATGGTGTGTTTGTGGTGATGTGCAGTGTTTGGTGTCTGCCACTTCACCATGGAGTCTCCCAAATGCCTTTTGGCAAACTCTAGCCCAGATTTGATAGGAATTTTTTTCAACAGTGGCCTTGCTTTTGCCACTCTCTAATAAAGGTTTGAATGATGAAGAACCATGGGAAACAGTTGTTGTATGCAGAGTCTCTCCCATCTCAGCTGCTGAAGCTTGTAACTCCTTCACAGCAGTCATGGGTCTTGGTTGCCTCTCTTACTAGTCTCCTTCCTGCTTCTTGCACTTAGTTTGAAGACTTGGTGTTTTTTTTCTTGAAGTCAGCAGGGGTCCTACATCTGACTTATTAATAATTAATTATTATCTTGAGGCCCTTTGTTGCACAAGGCCCCAAGCACTTGCCATTCTTTGCTGCTTATGCAACAGCATATTGCTCTGGCCATGGGAATTCCCGCTTTCATCATTTATACCAAAAAGTTAACATTCACTTTTATGATCAACAAAACAAGGGTGACATTAATCTTTGGACAGGTCTTTGTACTGTCAAGGTACCGCTGGTAGAAGTCTCCAGAATCCCCACTACTGCAGTAATCTTCATCAGGCTAAGCCAAGGCCATGTGGGAAAGGGACACTAGTTATGATGCAACTTACTTATGTCAGCTGAATTTTTCACACAGAAAATCCACTACCTGTGTCACATTTCCATACACGTAGATCTCTCTCATTAACATCTGCAGGAACAGGATATTTGGGCCAATCATGAAGGATAAAGTTTAGTCACTCGATGACATTTAGCTCTTGTTAAGTAAATGTCACTTATACCCCCAAGCACTCATAATTCAGGGGTCAGTGTCGTGGTCTCATAATGTTGCTTGATTGCATCAGGACTAGGAAAGGAAATCAAAAGAAATTGTCTCTACAGAGATTAAGTAAATGCAAGTTTCTGCAGCCTTATTCATCAAGTACTCCATCTTTTGGACTTGATTCAAAATGAAACTTATCTTTGATATGTGTTGCAGGAGATTATTTTTATTTTTATCTCTCATTTTCCATTTGTGGCATCCTTATCAGCATTTTATTGTCTTCTCAAAATTCCTCTAGCCTTATCATTAAGATAAGCTATCCTTGCAGGCCCATCTCTCCACCTTCTGTTCAGGTTGAGCAGGCTTTACTGAGTGTCTTGGCCAGGATTTGGGCTGATAACTGCTGTAATTTGTGCCAAAGAATGCCTCAACAAAAAGTTTTTTTTTTTTTTTTACTGTGAGGCATTGTTGGAGAGTTAAGACTTTGGTGGTGCTCTGTCCTCCATCTCAGTTTAAACCTTGAGTGTGTGTCCCACTTACGGCTAACAGACTTCTCATCACAAGTTTTTGGTCTTTGTCGCTGTCTTTTTTTTCTCATTAATCCTCTTGAAAATGACTTTTCATTGCAGTTGTGTAATCTGCTCACATGGTCGGGCTTGTTCCCCATCCAGCAAGGTCAGACAAGATCCCAAAGTCTCCCATTCTAAAGCTCATTAGCAGCAAATACTTTGTTAGATCGAGGAAAAGGCCGAGAGGGATGTGACGTTAGATACGAGTGAAATCGAAACCTGAAAGCCAAAAAACCACAAATACAGATCACTGCTGAAACATTCTGTTAAATCCAGGTCACTGACAATACATTCTCAGGCTTATACTTTTCAACAAAGGTACACTCCTTTTCATATTGTAAGATATAAGGTCTTTCCAAGAGAAATCCTTAGTTATCTGCAATGTTATGATTCATTTAGATATAGTGGCTATAAAAAGTATTCACCCTCTTGAATGTTATAACTTTTATTGATTTTAGAAATCCATTATGGTAAATATAATTCACATTTTTTGACCTGAAAAAAAAAACACTTTTGATGTCATAGTAAAAACAAATTTCTACAAAGTAATGTCAATTAAACAAAACAATGTAATATACAATAAGTGACTGTGTATATATTCACCCCCTTCAAGTCAGTATTTAGTAAATGTACCTTTGGCTGCAATCACAGCATTGAGTCTATGTGGATAGGTCTCAATCAGGTTTGCACATCTGGACACTACAATTTAACTCCATTCTTCTTTGCAGAATTAATCAAACTCTGTCAGGCTACATGAGGATCAGGTGTGAACAGCCATTTTTCACACCTTTAATTCACCTTGTAGCCTTTAAACCATTTCTGTGTAGCTTTGGCTGTATGCTTTGGGTCGTTGTCTTGCTGGAAAATAAATCTTCCCCCAAGCCGTAGCTGTCTTGCAGACTGAATAAGGTTATCTTGATTTTTCGATATTTTGCGGCATTGAATTTACCCTCTACCTTTACAAGGTTTTGAGGGTCGGCTGATATGTTTGCGATGTGCCAAGCATAGCATCTTGCCTGATGGCCAAAAGACAACACTTTGTCCTCATCAGACCAAAAAACTTTCTTCCACTTGACCATGGAGTCTCCCACATGCCTTTTGATAAACTCTAGTCCAGATGTTTCTTCAACACTGGCTTTCTCTTCCTCTCTCTAATAAAGCTTTGACTGGTGAAGGACCTAGGCAACAGTCGATGTATGCAGTCTCTTCAATCTCGACTGCTAAACTTTGTAACTCTTTGACTGATACTTTTCAATAACACTTTTCTCTGAGTTGCTTGGAGTGTTTTTATGTTTTCATGGTGTAATGGTAGCCAGGAATACTGATTAAACAGTGACTGGGCTTTCTAGACGCAGGTGTCTTTTTACTTAAATCACTTGAGACACTCTTTAGCCTATATTATTTAGTTGTTGAAGCAGTAAACAGAATTCTTTCATGTTCACTTAAGTTTTAAAATAAATTACAAAGTCAAGCTAACTTTAATATGATATTATAAAGGAAATAGGGGTCTTTTTAAATTAATAATCTAGAATTTTGTATTTCTTACTGACATGCCTCCACAAATTGTTGTATTTATAGTTGGGGAATACAGGGAATGGATTCAAGTCTGGGCTTTGATGAGTCATTGTCTTGCTGGAAAAAATATCTTCTCCCAAGTCCTAGTTCTCTCGCAGACTAAATAAGATTTCCTCCATGCTTTCATTTTACCGTCTACCTTTACGAGCCTTGCAGGGCCGGCTGCTGAGAAGTATCCCCACATCATGATGTTGCCACCGCTGTGCTTTACAGTGGGGGTAATGTGTTTGTGGTGATGCGCAGTTTTGGTGTCCACCAAACACAGCACATTACTGTATTTGTAGGTTTGTGATGTGACTGTAATGGTAAATGTAGCCATTCTCAGGAGAGGGGAAATGATTTTAAAGTATGTTTATTGTTCTCTGTTAGGCTGCATGGGGCTGGACTAACGGCATATTGTCTTTTTGCAGATACATTTGTGTTGTTTTGGTGCATAAACAGGCCCACTTACATTGGTTGCAGAACGCCTCTTTTTAATACTCTGGTTGTGTGCATGTGCGTGAAGGCACAGTTGGGGTGATGGACTCTGATACACTGAGGTCACCTCCAGCAGGAATCGCTCTGATGTGAAGCTCTCCTCTTCTGTTGATGCTCACAGAGCGAGCTCTCACTGCTGCTCCGACACCGTCAGCCCTGCAGCTCTAGCCTACATTTCAGAGGAGGAGGAAGACAAGATACAGTGATGTCATCTCTATGTCTCTCTCCCACCCTCTCTCTCTCCCTCTCTCTCTCTCTGTTTCTCTCTCGCCCTCTCTCAGAGGCTGTGTTGTGAATGTAATGGTGCTTTCTGCTGCCTGAGCTGCAAGAGGTAGGTCCTTCATTCACTGCTCTGTGCTCTCTATTGCACGTGTGCATGCTCCATCACTCTGAGTTTTTGCACTTATTTACCAGTGCTCAATTTGACTAAATCTGAATTTTTGCTGCTGCCTTTTGATTTTTTTCACTCTTGAGTATTCTTTTAGTTGTTTTTACGCTGTGCATTTGTGTAGGAAGGCTCTGTAAGGTAACAGCTGCTAATACATTAAGGTCACATCACACTCCAGCTTGATGATGCGTCCTGATATCTGGATAGCAACTCAAAGAATGTCTCCGCTGGTGTCAGACAGACTCTGCAAATAGCTGTTGAAATCCCAGGCGGAGACGGGGAGGTGAATCATACTCGTCCAGGTTCTGGCAGCACTGATCATGCAGATTTGATGACTACAGTCTTGTCATTCAGTGGAGGCTGTTTCCCAAAGCAGAGAGCCACTCTCAGGTCAGAGGAATATCGCCTACTGCTGTGACCTTTCCACCTTCTTGTGATATCCTTGAAAGAATGAAGGAAATATAGGCTGCATATGCTGGCATTTTAGCCTCACATCTTTTCCCTCTCTGTTGTTATGCAAGAGGTATCAGACACACGCACAAACTGACACATATTATTCAACTTGTGCTGTGTGCGTCATACATTTTCACTGTGCAGCTCTGAAGTGGAGCCGTGGCTATGCTCTCTCTTTGATTTTCCTCTCTTGGTCTCTGTAGCAGTGATGATTTCGAGCTTGTTTAAGAGCCGAGCAGCTGCAGTTTTTCTCCCATGAGGGGATTGGACGCTCTGAGGTCAACACAGTCTCCTTGACACCGCTGGGGTTCACACCTTCTCATCAGCATTCCCATCCACATTTGTGCTCCGTTATGTCCTGTAAATGGATGTTAGCGAGCGCTGAGTCACCTTCTGCATTTAAAAGTGTTTAAATTTCACAAGGCGACTCTTGCTTTTCTCCTACAGATGGTGGGAATTTTTAGAAATAAAAGGGATTCTCTGCCGCCGGCATTACAGCCTCTTTTTTTAGCACAATAATGACACACATAAATCTGAATCAGATTTATTTACACAATAATCATCTTGTCTGTAGTCAAGAGCAGTGCTCTATTTGGCTGTGCTGGTTTTTCCGCATGGTGTTTGGCAGTGAGGGCGTGGAAATATGCTTTAATTGATTTTCTGTGGCGTAAAAAGCATCAATTCATTGATTTCCTGTCAGCTGATGATCTGACCAAAGGTCGGCTGGAAGCTGCATTAAAGTAGTGTGAGAAGAAACCGGAAAATGACAGTAAGAGAAACACTATAATCCTGTTAATCCATATTTTCGTTGCTGATAACAAGTCCTGTGAAACAAGCCAAAACAGTTCATGTATGCTACAGTAGTAATTCCTTAAAATTGAAGGACACAGTGATAAAAATAAAGGAATTATTGTGTGTTATTTCCCTTAATTTTATGTATTAATATCATTTATATAATGTGATATTTGCCCATAGATGCAACTTTGTGAAGAATAGATAACAAAAAATTGAAACATAGACTAGTGATGGTATTACTTCTGCCATGAAATTGATTTTTTTGCAGTGCTGTCATCACTCATTCAAACACATGCACTTTCTTGTAGTGCAGGAACAAGTAAAAGATTCTTAGACAGCTTAGATTGTCTTGTCTAAAATCTCCTACAGATTGTGCGTTTTTAGCAATCTTATAAGTTTCTGGAAGTCTACACTGTGAGACATGAATCTCATACGACATCAAGTTTGATGTGTGCAGACTGTACAATGACAACTCCCACCAAACGAGGCTGAATCACAGGCTAAGACGTACACAGACATGCAAGAAATAACCGTCATCAGTGTGCACCACATTAGTGTGCATCATTCATCTATGCTGCCAGTGCCATTATTGTCATTTCCTGCTACATTCCTGTCGCTTAGTTAGTCGACGTAGGTCGTAGCAGCAGTCACATTGTGTGAAATCTTAAATTTCTGGCATTGTCAGAATTTTGCCAGGCTATCTTTGGTTTGAAGACCATGACGACGGTTATCTGTCAGCCTGTTTCAAAGTGAGATATAAGACCACCATTTTAGAGCCACAACCAAAGATATCGCCACGATTGGTCATTTTTAGTCCAGGACAGCCCAAAACTGCAAACTGTATACCAGGCTTTAGATTGTCTTGTCCTCTACATATTTACCTTTGACAACAGAAAGCAGAGCAAGGACCCACATTTACAAAGATGTTCAAGCACTCAAATGAAAAATGATCCAGTTTAGACCTTAGACAGAGCAAAACATGTGATTGAAGAAAGAGAGTGTGTTGTATATGTATGTTTCTAGAGATCTCAAGAATATAATATATTAGTGTTTGAAAAATAGCCTTGCTTTGTCAAGATAACTATGTAGATAAGAGGCATCTGGCTGCAGACCTCTATGGGTAGGGGGTGATTCCTGTCTGGCATCAATACCCCATTACAGCTGGGCAATATTGACAGTAATGGAAAAATGTTGTTTTACTGGAATAAAAGTGGCATAAAACTTTCATTTTTTTTGTAAATGAATGAATCTGATTTTTAAAGTTCTGCCTTTTGAATCATTTCCATGAACCACCAGTAGTAGTAGCAGCTTTTGGATGAATCTGTGGCAGACCTCTACAATAGGATGACCTTGACCGTGGGACAGGTGACCTACATTTTGGCGGTGATAAAGATGAACAAAGATTTTGGAGATTAACAACCTCAGCAGCACACTGTAGGAGAATAATTTGGACATGCTGGTTGATCCTTGGAGCTTCAATTTAGCTCAATAACTTTTTGACCCTTCGGTGCTGATTTCTGCGTCACATTGCAACAATGGGCCAATCTTTTAGCCATAGCTTTCTATGTTTTGCAGAAAATTCTGCTTTCGTCATCTGAGCCAAGTGAACTCACTCTGACCCTGTAATCCCTCTTGTTGACCTCCATGCTGCCTCTTGCTGGCTCAGTATCATTAGCTGCCGTTGGCTGATAAACATTATCAGTATTTCTTGCATGTCCTTCGCCCTCTACTGAATCTATCACTCGGTTTGCCCTTAGTTGAGTGACAGCTTCACACTTACTTTGCTTCGAAAGTAAACCTATATACAACTTGCCACTTTTGGATGTTGTCTTTGTTGGATAAAGGCAGTAATCAGGTTGTGTTTCTGGCATTTGGAGTGATAATACACAGAAGAAAAATGAACCAAGGTACCAAATATGCAAACTGTCCTACCACTGGACAGAGGATCTCCTTCATAGGGGCTCTAAATGTGGCCCCATTCTAAGCACCAAACCAGTGAAAGTCTTCTTAGATTTTCTACCATTGTTTCAAGATTGTGGTTGTCAATGAATGCAAATCCTTTGTTTGTGTGCCAAAAGCCTGTTTTATTCCCTGTCCCTGTGTCCTTTTGGGCTTTATTCTTGTCCATCCTGTCCCATGTGCATAATCCTGCTGCTTTATAGTCGATAGATGGAAATAGTCCCAAAAAGCCTCTATCTTTCCCACCCAAATACTGAAGTCTCCAGCCTTTTTATGTTATTATTTAACTACTCAATCGTGCTCGTATTTGTGAGTGATCTATTTAATTTGAGCCAGCATGATTTTGGACTCAATAGGTATGCCCTTATTGGATTTTTAAAAATCAATTTGAATATTTTCCATAATGCTAATGAGGGTCCAACTTTTTTGCATGTGAAAAGATGGATACAAGACAGGACAAGTAATGCAGGCCCTCAGATGCAAATGCAATTCGGATACTGAAATGTAGTTGATTAGAAATCATCCCCATTCAGTAAAATCTGGCAAATGGCAAGTAAGACTTTGGCCGACATCCATTGTCTCATTTAAAGGAAGGTTTGCAGCCAAGAGCAGATGAATAGAAACTAGGGTTGTAAAGTGAAGACTGTTCTCCACTTTTCTGCAAGTTATTTGTCAAATTTGGCTCATAGCTAAAGCCAGCACTTCTTCTACTGCTTAAGTAGGTGCCTGAGATTTTTAACTTGCTTTTCAATGCATCGCTTTCTTCCGGCTTAGACAGATGTCTGCACTCTCTTTAGGTAAGCTTCCATGATGTTAAAGGTTCTTCACTTTAAGGAGAAAGACATAATGGAGAAGCATCATGTGTTTTTCTAAAGTAAGGGATCTAATTTGGTCACCTTCTTATTTTTTATTTAATGGTTCCCAACAGAAAGCTTTCAGATGTGCTACAGCCCTGTCTGGCATACCCCATTACAACAAGGCAATATTGAAAGTAATGGAAAATATTGTTTTACTGGAAAAAAAGGGGCATTAAACTTTCCATTTTTTGTAACTCTAATTTTTAAAATTCTGCCTTTTGAATCATTCCCATGAACCACCAGTAGTAGCTTTATGGTATTTTAGACACATAGATAATATGGTCAGGTCTTAATCATGGACCAGTTTGTTACATTCATACTTAAAACTCCTTTACTTCTTTTGGTGCTGAGTGAGAAAAGGCAGCTCTGTGAATTTTTACTTTTTCAACCTTGCTCCCCTACTGAAGTCAAATAATGGACACTTCTGGGGGTACTGAACCATCAAGTCACTGTGAATCAAGCTCGGACCAGAAGCCCCCCCCCCAAACCCAGCCCAGCCCTGATGATAGTAACTTGTGTGGCTCTCATTTTCTCCGGTGTTATTTGGCAGCATACGTCTGCCTGAGTGAGCCCAATATTACTGTGAGATCTTACACCATGATGCTCATCATGTTACTGACCCAGCAAAAGTTTATAGCCAGCTAATGTTAAGCTAGGTTATCAGAACTTGTGAGACTGACAACAAGGACTGAATTCAGACAGGAAACTCATGGAGTTCTTTTTTTTATTTCACAAACTAGTTATCAACTCAGGGCGGCACGGCGGCGCAGGGGTTAGCGCTGTTGCCTCACAGCAAGAGTGTCGCTTGTACACTTCCCGGTCAGGGCCAGGGCCTTTCTGTGCATAGTTTGCATGTTCTCCCAGTGCATGCGTTGGTTCCCTCCGCGTACTCCGGCTTCCTCCCACCACCAAAAACATGCTCCATAGGTTAATTTGTGACTCTAAATGGCCCGTAGGTGGGAATGTGAGCGTGCCTGGTTGTCTGTCTCTATATGTCAGCCCTGCGATTGACTGGCGACCAGTCCAGGGTGTACCCCGCCTTTCGCCCGATAACAGCTGGAATATGCTCCAACCCCCCTGCGACCTGGAACAGAATAAGCGGTATAGAAAATGGATGGATGGATAGTTATCAACTCACCATTGAGGCGAACAGTTCTCTGGACTCTCGTTCACTCTGCTGTACAGAGGTAAATATGAAGTGTGTGACATGAAAGAAGTTGAAGCACCCACTACTGGATTACACAGCGGTGTTAATTTTGTCGACTAAAACTATGACTCGTTCGTTGACAGCCTTTTTTCCATGACAAAAACTAGAGTAAGACTAACAAAAAAAAAAAAAATAGATGTGTGATGACTAAAACTGACAAAAACTAAGTTTAGTTTTCGTCAACATGACTAAAACTAGACTAAAATGTAATTTCAGTTTAGTTTTAATTGTAATTTAGTTTTCGTCGAACATTCAAAATCTGTGATATTTCTCCACTGTGGGTAAATTTGTCAAAAAACAATCCATCTGTAGCTCTTCTTCTTCTGAGCTGTAGAAAGCAGGGGCCCCCGGTTGAGCAGAGTGCAGAGAACAATCTAACATGATTTGGTACCAAATATAGACAAGAAAATAAATGCTTGGACTAAAATTTGAGGAATTTTTATGGACTAAAACTAGACTAAAGTTTAGGAGTTACGAATAAAATGTTATTTAGTGTTCGTCGACTAAAACTAGACTTAAATGTGTTTGAGTTTTTGTCTACTAAAACTTGACTAAAAGGAAAGAAATTACTAAAACTTAAAATGCATTTCATTTAAAGATTAAAACCAAGACTAAAAAATTGAAAAGCTGCCAAAATTAACACTGTTACACAGACACCATGTCTAAGTAAAAACAAGTCATACTCCCTGCAGTTTATGAGTGAAAACACAAGTGTGAACATCGATGTCTATTGGACAACTATTTTTAATAAACTATAATCGCCTGATTAAATTGGCTGGCCAATTTAATTTTTGTTGTAATAACTAGATGTTCCCCAGTGGGGATTCAATAAAGTTTTTATCTTATCACCTCAAGTTCAGTCTGTTCATACTGGGGGGTTTACAAGCTGGAAAAATGTGTGATACAAAAGAAAGTGCACTCTGATTGGTCAGAACTTCTTGCAGGAAAATCTCGTAGTAAATATACGTTGTGTCCAAAATCACACATTCATTCCTCACTTTATAAAGTGAGCTGTTTATAGTAGACTGCTTAGTGCCCTGTGGATATCCCTATAGAAAAGGATTTTGGACGCTACTGTTACTGCAGAAAATGATGTATCACTTTGGCACAATTAAAAAGAGTTACAACAAAAGCTGGGATTGAAACAGAATTTCACCAAAAAAATTATCCCTACTAAATAGAAAGTTCTGTGAGCTTTAAGCAAACTATTAGTACACTTTTCTGTGCTGTTTCACATCTATTTATGCATAACAGTGATGGTCTCATGTCTCTAGGAAACACCATACATGGTCTACACCCAGGTTAGATCGGCAGCTTTCACACCAGTGCAAATGAATGCTTACTTTGAAAATGGACTCAGGTTAGTTTTAACTCAACCAAACAGGTAGAGTCTAAAAACTTCCTTCAACCTTTCTTCCTCCGTTTGATTTTTAGTCCCTGACCTGTTTTACTACCAGTGTAACTGTAGTTTTTATGTCTTTCACCGTTATTTTAACATTTAATCCTTTATTCAGCTCTGAAAAACAATTCAGAATTTGGTGCAGCTGTGCTCGATTCTCTCTCATCTACCAGGGCAATCCTCTGACTCCACTTACATGGTTGATTAATATTCTCTACTGGCTGACCTACATGGATTAATTCTGTTTAAAGAAGACTCCCCCTGAGCACCAAACTGGGACAGGCAGTAGATTATGCTGGACCAAGTGACTTCAATGTTCCCTCTCTGTTTTATTGGTTTGATTTACATAGTAAACAACCCTGTCAAAGTTTGATCTTCAACCTCTGCTTATATAGATTCATCTTTCATAAGGCTCTAGATGAAATTACATAAAGCATACCAGAGCTGTTTTATCTGTGTGATTTTGCATGTGCTCATGATTACATTGAGAGTAATAGTTGCATTTTTCTTATTTGGATGGAAATCAATGCTTCACCCTTTATGTCTCAACCAAACCTTGCTGTCAAGAGCATTCCTCTGCACAGCAGCTCATCTTTTTTTGTTCTCTAAAGCCTTGAAAGAGAAGCCTCGCAGTGAGAGATTCTCATTGGAGATTATTCTAAAAGCTTCATCATCACTTTGCAGGAGTGGAGGCAACAAAAGCCCTGCTCAGAATTATCTGACAACTGCTTCAAGGACTGCTGATGAAGGAGAGATTGACTCCTTAGACAAAAACACAGAATTGACTGTTGTCAATGCTGCGGGTTATCAGGGACAAACATGTGACATTGTTACGGTCTCATCCTCTGCTGTTATCACTCATCCAGCATGCTTGCACACCGTATGTCTCACTTAACCACAGGTAATCGATTCTCAAACGCTCAGCAGTGACAGCAGTGATGGGCCGGTATAGATCTACCTCTGGGGCTGTCGGAGAGCTGCTCCCCCTTTGGAGAGAGGAGGGCTACATCACTACAATCAGCTTAGGATGAAACGATTGCTGTCCTTGTCTGCCCTTGAGCCAAGCTACTGTTAATCTAAAAACGATCAGAATCAAAAAAATACTTCTTTGCTACGGATTCAAAACAAGAATGACAAGCAGTCCAAACAAATACCTTCTAGTATTGAAATCAAGCATTCACTGTGATGTATATAGACAGTTTTGCTTCAAAAAAGTCTATAAGCATTATGTTTTATGATATTCAAAAACCTTGATAGTCTACTGTCAGGACTGTGCCACCTTATAAAAAGCTCTGTCTAATTAAAGCGTGCTTTTAATTACAATTGAACCATAAATGCTCTGCAGGAATCTTGCATTCAAACCCAGTTAAAGTGATTATGAAAGAGTCACATATTAAACTGGGGTGGTAGACAATATTTAATTCTGTTAACCCTTGTCCAAATTTTCCCCAGATATTACCCCCATGTGATTAAAAATCACTTTATACAGGAAGAGAGTCTGACCAAAGACTTGACAACGAGCAGAACGTATGCCCAGTCAAAAAAAATATGAGATGTAAAATAAGTGACTATATGAATATTAATCCCTGTTAAAATGACTGACCTAATTCAACAGATTGCCTAGCCAGTTGGTGCTAGTTGTATCACAATTAGTGAAATGGGGATCACCTGAGTGTAGTGAATGTGTCTCAAGTTATCATAGTATAAGAACACCTGTGTCCGGAAGGTCCAGCCACTGGTTAATCAGTATTCCTTGCTACCATTACACCATGAAGACAAAAGAACACTCCAGACAACTCAGAAGGAAGGTTTTTGAAAATTTTATGTCAGGGGATGAATAGAAAAACATTACTACACATCCCCAGGAGTTCATTTCAATCCATCATCAAGAAATGGAAGGAATATGGCACGTGTAAATCTGCCTGGCTCAGGCTGTCCTCACAAACTGAGTGACCGTGCAAGAAGACTATTGAAAGAGACCACTAAGACAGCTATGACTACTCTGAAGGAGTTACAAGCTTCAACAGCAGAGATGGGAGAGACTCTGCATACAACTGTTGTCCAGATACACTGTATTGCCAAAAGTATTTGCTCACCTTCCTTGACTCGCATATGAACTTAATTGGCATCCCACTCTAAGTCCATAGGGTTTAATATGACGTCGGTCCACCCTTTGCAGCTATAACAGCTTCAACTCTTCTGGGAAGGCTTTCCACAAGGTTTAGGAGTGTGTTTATGGGAATTTTTGACCATTCTTCCTGAAGCTAATTTGTGAGGTCACACACTGATGTTGGACGAGAAAGCTTGGCTCTGAGTCTCCTCTCTAATTCATCCAAAAGGTGTTCTATCGGGTTGAGGTCAGGAATCTGTGCAGGCCAGTCAAGTTCATCCACACCAAACTCTCTCATCTGTGTCTTTATGGACCTTGCTTTGTGCACTGGTGCACAGTCGTGTTGGAACAGGAAGGGGTCATCCCCAAACTGTTCCCACAAAGTTGGGAGCATGGAATTGTCCAAAATCTCTTGGTATGCTGAAGCATTCAGAGTTCCTTTCATTGGAACTAAGGGTCCAAGCCCAGCTCCTGAAAAACAACCCCACACCATAATACCCCCTCCACCAGACTTTACACTTGGCACAATGCAGTCAGACAAGTATTGTTCTCCTAGCAACTGCCAAACCCAGACTCGTCCATCAGATTTCCAGATGGAGAAGTGCGATTCATCACTCCAGAGAACACATCTCCACTGCTCTAGAGTCCAGTGGCGACGTGCTTTACACCACTGCATCCAATGCTTTGCATTACACTTGGTGATGTATGGCTTTGATGCAGCTGCTTGGCCATGGAAACCCATTCCATGAAGCTCTCTCTTCTTGAGCTAATCTGAAGGCCACATGAAGTTTGAAGGTCTGTAGCGATTGACTCTGCAGAAAGTTGGTGACCTCTGCACACTATGCACCTCAGCATCTGCTGACCCCACTCCGGCATTTTACGTGGCCTACCACTTCGTGGCGGAGTTGCTGTCATTCCCAATCGCTTCCACTTTGTTATACTACCACTGACTGTGACTGTGGAATATTTAGGAGCAAGGAAATTTCATGGCTGGACTTGTTGAACAGGTGGCATCCTATCACAGTACCACGCTGGAATTCACTGAGCTCCTGAGAGCGACCCATTCTTTCACAAATGTTTGTAGAAACAGTCTGCATGCCTAGGTGCTTGATTTTATACACCTGTGGCCATGGAAGTGATTGGAACACCTGATTTCAATTATTTGGATGGGTGAGTGAAAACTTTTGGAAATATAGTGTATTTCCTGATGTTGGCCATCACTATAAAAGTACATCTGCCTCTCTGACTTTGTTTAACGCCATAGCCCCCTCCTGACTTTTCATGCACCTGAAAATTGGGGTCATGAGTTTAAACACAGTTTTAAATCGTTTTTTTAAGCGGTTTAAAAATGTACCTTCTCTGCAAGTGGCAAAAATAACAAACCAAGACGATCCAATTCAGCACACAGTGTGTTACAGCCCCAGAAAGGCTGACAGAGACGCTTTGCAAAGCAAGAACACTTGCTACACTGCTACTATTACAGACAACAAACATGAAGAGTAGGGAAGTAATAATTACATGACTTTCTTATAAAATTCCTTGGTAAATAGTATTGCCACTCAACTTTATTAAATATGATTATTTCTTAAAATAGTACTCAAAGCCAGACTGTAGTATGCCGTTAACCTAACAGTGTGTCCTTAAAGCATGAGACACAAGCAGTGGGGAAAAAATCATCTCAATTCAATTTTTTTCTGTTGTTTTGTCCCAAAAGCTTGTGGGCAAAACAGCACAAAGCAGTGGGATACAATGCACTAATTTTATCCCAAAGCCTCGTTTCTTCTCTCCTTCTGTTAGTCACATTAACATGTACCAGAAACATAATAAAAGCATCTGAAGTAGCCTGCAGGATGGACTCCATTGTCTGCACAATGCAAAAACTAATAACACCCTGCAGATGACGCAAGCATTGGTTGCTGCTGCTTCTTTGCAAACCAGTTATGTGCATACCGCCACCTACTGAATCATATGTGTTCATATGCAAGAGTAAAAACAAGCTTTCCTCATGTTTGAATGCCCTGAGATAATGTTTAAAAGGAGTTTATTTTGATGTCCAGTTTAAGGACAGTTACTCTAACAATGAAACTCAAAAACCGTTCTAGCAATCGACAAAAAGTGGCACAATGCAATATGAAAAATGCCAAAATCAGAATCTGTCATTTAAAATACACTCTATACCATGAGGTTTTCTGCTGTCTCAGCGGAGAAAACCCCTTAGACGGTGTTCCCGGCTGTGCTTTGGGGACACTGCCAAACCACAAGTTTAGGATTCCCCTGGTGTTTGCCCTCTGTCTTTGGCAATGATTCATAGCTCTTAGCTCCCAGTCTGCAGCGCTACAACTGAGACCTTTTGTAACATGCCAGCTTGTTTGTAAGGGCAGAGCATCAGCAAAGTGTGGGAGAAAGAGGAAGACAATTGGTACACTGCATAGTGGACTGGCTGTCCCTGGCTTGTTGATTAAGTGAAAACTGTAGTATGACGGACAAAATCAAAGTTCAGAAAAGACATAAAAACTTAGTAAATGATTATTCAGTACCCACATTAGCTTCTCTCTGTTCCTTGGGCACTAACATACATACTAACAAAAATATGTTGGAATGATGTTCGTTAAATGAAATGAAGCCTGCGAGTTGTTTCTGTCAGTAATCTCGAGCACAATCATTCACACCTGACATGCATCTTAATCAAATCACATGACTCACATCCTCCTAAACTAGTGGGCTATTTAAGCTGCAAGGTTTACTTTCGCTTCCTCTGCTGCATCGCTGCGGCTGGATCAACACTGTGCTCTCGCCTTCAACCCACTTCCACCCCAGCATCCACCTGTTGGCTCCAACTGGTGGGTTTAAGCTGTTATCTCTCTTCAAATTCTGTGTATTAAATCTGTGAGAAGTGATTAAGTCGGTGCCTGACGCCAAACATATTGTGAGCATTAATTATATGTTGCATAATAAATGCTTAAACAAACTTACACATGAGATTATTGGCTGAAATATCACTAAAACGCAACCTGATGTTGGCTGACTTGTGCTGTGAATCTACTTCTAGTTACACTGTTAGCAGACCCCACTTTGTTCCCTATCTTTCACCAAAGAAATATGGACCAAGTGATTGGTTATTTTGGAAGCTTTTTACCAAAATCATGCACCTGATGCTAGTTTGTAGCTTGCTACAAAATGTCTGATAAAGCTGAAAGTCTAAGTGGTAAAGATGAAGCTAAAAATCTTGAGCCACTTGAAGCTGGTTCCAAAACCCTGCATAAATACTTTGTATGTTTTACCCTTTTATTTATTTTATTTTATCAATCAATCATGGTTAATATAATTTTCCTTTTTTGACAACCAAAAATTACAAAAACCTCTTTAATGTCAGAGTCTTAAGATGGTCCTCTGGAGTTTTCCTGTATTTTGCCTCTTTCATTTTAACCTCTACCATTGCACGTCTTCCAGTGTTGGCAGCTTAGAAGCGTCCCCACAGCATGATGCTGCTACCACCATGCTTCACAGTTTGGTATCTGCCAAAATCGTGTCTTTTCTGATGGCCAGAAAGCACCATTTTAGTCTCATCAGACCAAAGAACTTGCTTCCACTTGACCATGGAGTCTCCCACATTCTTTTTAATGGGCTCCAGTAAAGATTTAGTATGAGTTTTCTTCAACATTGGCTTTCAGTTTGCCACTCTCCCATAAAGCTTTGACTGGTGAAGAACCCAGGCAACAGTTGTTGTATACAGAGTCTCTCTCATTTTAGGTGTTTTGGTGGCCTCTCTCACTAGTCTCCTTCTTGCATGGTTGCTCAGTTTGTGAGGATGGCCTGATGTAGGCAGATTTACACATGTGCCATATTCCTTCCATTTCTTGATGATGGATTGAACTGATCTCCAGGGGGGTTTCAGTACCTTGGAAAGGGTTTTTTGTTTCCATCCCCTGACTCATGCTTTTCAGTAACCTTTCCTCAAAGTTGTTTGGAGTGTTCTTTTGTCTTCATGGTGTAATGGTAGCGAGGAATAATGATTAACTGTGACTGGACCTTCTTCTTCTCCTGTCTTTCTCCTACTATTCAATTTTACATTAAAGAGGATTTTTTTGTCAGTTGTTTGTGTCAAAAAAGCCAAATTATACAACAGTGGTTTGAGAACCATCTCGTGTTTGATTCAGCAGATACCAGATGACATCAGAAAATTGATGCGACAGATAAACAGCGATAATTGATATCCATTCATGCCATGCTATTCGGTCGACAGCTGATGTTTGAAAACATAATTGCAGTTACAAGTGACAAATTAATTTGTCTACTTTGTTGAAGAAATATGGTGGAGATGGCCTCTTACAAGTTTTATATGTGACTAAAAATGCCCTTTAAATCCCCTAAATGTTAAAATATTTGCCCTCAGCATTAAATAACTCAAATATCAAACTGCATCAGAAGGCAGAGCTTATGTTCCCTAGAGTCAACAGTAAATACTGAAATGTAAAAAAAGTGCCAACTCTAGACAGAGATAAAATAGGTCACTTCTGTTGTCACTGCAGCAGGATTGTTCAGAACTGTAGCATCAGATGACTGCAGAGAATAATCCTGAAAAAGTTTCCCCCAGAAAACCCTCCCTGTAGTTTTTGGCCCACATTTTATGTAATTTTCTCACCTCTGCTGTGTGGCTGCTGCCCCTGGCTGAGTCATGGACTGATCGCAGAAGCCAGTTTTGAGAATGAGCAGGGAGCATCTGTCTTGGCGTGACGGGTCCTTGAGAGTCGAGGCCAGATGAAGTGTGTGTGTTGGCCCGAGCCAAGAGGCTGTTGGCGCACTGGAGCATTACATTAGGAGAACGTGTGGTGGGGGGATTTAGTGACCTTCTCTTTGTCAGGATGTCTTCCTGTCCTCTGTGCATTATTAGTTGCAATTTGTCTCTCAAGAGCCTCCTATAAAACTGCTTCCTTCTGGCTCGTATCAACAAAACTTATAAACAAAGTGCTGCTGAAAGAAAAAAACTTCACAGTAGAGATGCCCTGATTGACAATTAGCTGAACATTATCAGCTGATAATGTTCATGTCGCACTGATGGACATCCAGATTCTGTGTGTTTCTGACCTGCTGCCTGTCAAAACACCAGAGTAAAGAGAGCAGGAGGACTGGTGTGCCTCGTGTGAAGCAGCGTGACACAGAGAGGAGCTGATAGGTAGATTAAACATGTAGCTCTTCTATGTATTCTAGTGGTTGTTTTTACAAGACATTAAACCAAAACTTCTAATATTTGCTTCTGTTGCTGTTGTCCAGTAATCCTCCTCAGTCTTGGTCAGAGTCTCAGTGATAAAAAACCCTCCAAAACCTTGCACTAAGTCCCTATCATTAAAAATATTAACCCAAAGTTGAAGTCAGCGTTAAAATCACGTGACAAATGCTTATAAGTGAGCCAAAGGAGGCGACATACTGTTACATTATGATGTGTTTAAAGAAGTAGTGAACACTTTTACATTTTTTCAGCTGTACACTGAAGTATCTGACTGAACTGTGATAAAACACATCAATGCTGGTGTTCTTTCTGTTTGCACCAAACTCTTAAAATTTGCATTTTGCCTTTTCTGAAAAGGCAGGGCTTACAAACTTTATATAAAAGGTCGAATGCCACTGCCTCTAACCAACTTAACCATGCAGAGACCACTCCCATCCTCTCCTGCACCTGCACTTCCTCGTCTCTGAGAGCTCCAGCTTCAGTAACATTGGTGCTGGAGCCAACGGCCCGAAAAGGTAGAGCAAATCCACATCTATGCTCAGAACCACCACGCTCCACCACCATGTTACAGCCTGCTTCAGGGGACTCTGGAGGGGAAACATCCCCCACCTCAAAAGCTCGCTCTGAGGCAGCAGTGCCGCAGGACTCTGTGTCACTCTCTGGTAAGGGGACGTTGCTGCCACTCCCGCCTCATCTGGAAAACCCCATACTTTTTCCCGTCTGTCCTTTCAGTACCAAACTGCTAATTTTCTGTGCATTTTTTGAATTACAGAGGTGGGCAGAGTTAACTTTGAGCTGGGGGTTCACTTACACTTTAAAGACTTTTAGACTTCAGGCAATTCAAGGAGTATGAGATTAACTTATTATTGGGCCTGTAGCCAACCAAAGAAAAACTTGGTTGACCAAAATCGCACCCAAGCACCAAGCAATAGATTGGTTGCTCAGGTAAAAAAAAAAAAAAAAAAAAATTCACCTTGTTGGGGACCAGTTTAATCCATACAGGTTCCTTACTGTGCCTGCTTGGTACTCTAAATGATGGTGCGACTCGCCGACCGGGGTGATTTTGGTCGGACAAAAGCTTTTCAACCAAACAATTGACCAGTCAAATGGAAGCTGTCAGCCATACTTGTTATGATGTGTTCAAAGTCAGTGGAGGGATCAGAATTTTAGTTTTAGTAAGAAATCTGAATAAATGCGGTCCTTTAAAGGAGAAATGTTTATTTAATTACCAGTCTAAAATAGATACAAAGCATGAGTTCTGTTAAAAATATAGTCTCATTTTTCTACCCTAAATGCACCAGTATTCCTATCAGTATTACTAATGTTATCAATAAAGAGTTTGATAATTAAATTCCATGAAAAAGAATACCATTATTAATACGCATCAATGATCCTCGTCCCAAAAGTCCGTTATCCAATGTCTGTTAGTATTTTCATCATTTTATTCCAGATTATTACACGTAGGCCATTAGAGGGAGAAGATATGATGCAACTAAAAGTAAAGACTAAAATGTTAGGACTTTTCATTAACTAAAATGTTTTTAGTTTTCGTCGACTAAAGTTGGACTAAAACTATGAAGGGTGAAAGGGACTAAAATGTGACTAAAACTAAAACTATTTTTGTCTAAAGACTAAAACTGAGACTAAATCTAAAAACGGTTGCTAAAATTAACACTGGTTGATAGAGTAATGATGACTTGTGTGCTCAGCTTAGCAGTTTAGGCTGCCACCTGTAGGAACCTCGGTGTACCTCGGTACACTACAAAGCTAAGTAGACCGACCATCCAAGAAACCAGCTGCCATATCAAAACAGTAAACATGCTTGTTATCAGTATGGGTATCAATATTAGTAAGTCTTGCTTGTAGAGAATCTGTTTTGCAGCAACAAAGTGATCAGGACATCCCTTCTTCACAGATGGGTACTTTTAGAAACTTAATACCATTACAGTTGTCTTAGGAAATTGCTTATCTAAATAATGACATTTTGCTGGATGTTTTATTGAGGGAGTCCATCAAATTTTTACAGACACTCATTGAATTGAATTAAAACAAACTGAAACAATAAACTTGAGTATCATCATTCCCATCCTGTTTTCTCAGCACCAAACTGCCTCAGTGTGCTCTTTTTTCCAAGAAACATCTGAAATCCCTCACCCAATTTTCCTTCATCAATAGTGTCTGGCTCTCATGATTTGAACTGAAAAGAGCTTTTCCACATCCTCATAAGGCAATTATGGCCTTATTTCTGAGCTCTTAATGGTCTTGGTGAGATTGTCCTTTCTCATGATTAAATTACTGGTCCCAGTGAGAAAGGCAAGCAGGGGCAAACCGAGTTATGTATTTCTAACCAATATTTATTAAGGAAAGGGTGACTAAAGGTTCTGTTTTCTTCCAGCAAACACAGCTAACAAATAAATCTACTTCATCAAGCTGAACCCGCTGAGTACTGGAACTGAAGCTTTCACTGCTATCTACCTTTATATCTTCCAATTTTAGAGTTTGTACAGCTGAAGTCCCAACAGATAAATGCTACCTTGTTAAAGCCAATGGTTAAACTCGACCAGAAAGGACTGAAGTAAACACGTTATTGTTTTAAGCTGTTTCATTGTGGACAAAGCTGGAACACCAGCAAGACAGTTTGTCAATTTAATAAACCAAAGCTCTTTTTATGTTTGAATCTCGCAAGAGAGCCAGAATGAAGCTTTGCTGTCAGAGACATTGCACAATTCACTGGGAGGCCCAAATTGAAAGATATTTGTAACATTCATTGCCTTTTCAGATGTATAAGCTGCCTGCTCCACAGGCCCTAATGCAACCATTCCCATCAGAGATGCAGGCTTTTGGACTGTGTGCTGATAAAAAAGCTGGATGGTCTCTCTGCTCTTTGGTATGCAGGACTCAGTGTCTGGTTTCCAGAAAATATTTCCAATTTTGATTCACCTGACCACAGAACAGTTTTCCATTTTGGGTCGGTTCATTTTAAATGACTAACATGATATCACAACTATTGAAGGAGCTGAGCTCCCCTAAAAGTTGCCCCTTTTGATAAGTTATTCTGCTGTAGACTACATAGATACTTCAGTCATTAAGCTAGGTAATTGTGCACATTCCCAGTAAAATTCCACCCTGTGTTTGTAGTGCTTCCATAAAAACACCCTGCAGCAGAAACAGCAGATACCCTCAGTATTGCTTTGTGGAGTAACTCCTCTGCAGGTCAGTGAGACAGGCAGCCTGCAGAAGTTTTCCCTGGCTAGATAAAGGTTAAAAACAGTGTCATGCTCCAACACCTCTATAGGGAAAAAGAAGCTGAGGACTGACAGAAAAACATAGATTGAAGAATGAATCTTTCAGCACTCACTGGGGAGAGGAGCTGACAGGCTGGCTTCTCCCCCAGCCTCCTCTGCTTGTTGTAGAAACAGGCTGTTTATTAAAGGCCTGGAGCTGCAGCATCAACAGGCCTCTGCTGCATTAGTATACAAGGACAGACTCCTACTTTGTTCTTCTGTATGGTAATGTGATGGATGAGTAGGCATGATGTAGCAAATAAATCCAATCTTGCTAACTAGCCATCCCACAGGAGGTGAGAGGGCACTTTGAAAAATTGAGTGGCAGTCCAAAACTAAAATTAAGGCCTTAAAACAACTCCAAAGCTTTTAAGGCTGAATATTTGGCAGTGTGTCCAACAAATGCCCAGCTGGTATCTCTAATATGCTTTTTTATTTTTCTCAGCTAGCACAATCTGGTTATGTGCTGCTGCTTTTGTAAGAAATAAGAAGTAGAAAGTGATCCCTTACACTGATTTTTGCTCTGAATAGAAGGATGACTGTTAGCATGTAAGGAGAGGAGACCTGCTGCTATGTGTGGTGCTTGGGGACCAACAGTATTGATTCCTCCTCTGTTGATTTTGCTATTCAACACGTGGGTTGTGACAGTCAAGATGTTTGGATGAGCAGTCATTTAACATTATCGAGGGTATAGGAAAAAGGGACCAGTTTAAAACAAACATACACATTCATTTTGTGCTGCTGGTGTTAAGGATGGGTATCTCAAGCACAAGTACTATTCAGAAGTCACCAGTAATTCTTCTGAAACTTGAATAACTGCACCTCCCCCACTTTCTTGCTTCATATGCAAATAAATGCAGAGCCTCATTGACCCTCATTAACCTTTAAGAACACTAAATTGTGATAACAGACAGTGATGCAGCACATAGACGAGGACAAATGCCCTTATGTGCATAGGTGGTGCAGATCAGTAGATGCCTGCAGAAGGTGAGAAGAAAAACAGACCAAGGCCACACTGATTCCAACCAATAATGGTATCCTTCTCTTGTGTGTCTGCTTCTATACCCCCTGTGCATTACCACATGCACTGCCTGTGTCACCTGATCAGACATGAAGCAGTCAACTAATATTCCCTGCTGCCCACGTCCTTGCTTGTGTTGTAGTACTCTTAATAGTGCTTTGCTTTGTACAAAAGATCTGCTAAATTAAATTTTAAAATTTTTACCATTGTGTTCTGGCTCTTTTGTTTACACAACAACTGTGATTTGGGTGCATGGAATTGAAGTTTTAAAAGCAGGTTCCATAGTGGAAACTTTTTAAAAAGCACCATCTTTGTTGTTGGAGATGGTTTAGATAGTTATGCTGATGACCACTTAGCAGTCATGGAGTCACAGTGATGACCACTCAGTAGTCACAGAGTGACTCTGATGACCATTCAGCAGTCACAGAGTCACCCTGATGACCACTCAACAGTCACAAAGTGACTCTGATGACCACTCAACAGTCACAGTCACTCTGATGATGACTCAACAGTCACAGAGTCACTCTGATGACCACTCAACAGTCACAGTCACCCTGATGACCACTCAACAGTCACAGAGTCACTCTGATAACCACTCAACAGTCACAGATTCACACTGATGACCACTCAACAGTCATGGACACACTCTGATGACCACTCAACAGTCACAGAGTCACTCTGATGACCACTCAACAGTCTCAGAGTCACACTGATGTCCACTTAACAGTCACAGAGTCACCCTGATGACTACTCAACAGTCACAGAGTCACTCTGATGACCACTCAACAGTCACATTGCTCAGATTTCTTTCAGAAAACTAGGTTGAGGAGTTCATTGATCTTGAGAGTATGAACTTATATATATATATATATATATATATATATATATATATATATATATATATTTTTTTTTTTTTTTTTTTTTTTTTGGTTACTTTCGTCTCTCATCTCTTAATCTCATTTGTGTTTTGCATTTGCCATTATGGATATTCACTACAAAATATCTGTACAGTACATTTCAAATTATTACTTTTTCTTTTCTTGTTCCTGTAACTCTGTTGCATTATCTACTTAATGTTTGTTATGCTGAGTGATCTGGTTGATGACTGGTTACATGACCATGTGTATGAAGCACACCTGTGTATGCTCTCTTGATAATGCTGGGTGAACCTGAAGAAGCTACGAAACACGTTTGCCCATAATGAAGTCTAAGTAAAGTTATTCAAAATGTGCGGTGGATCATTTCTCTCTTTTTTAAGACTGAGACTAAGAGTTAGTCAGTTAGCATCTCTTCCTTCTGTGATGCTACAGTTGTAGTTACTTACACTGCCACATTCTTTTTTAAATCTTTGAGTTTTTTTAAATGAATCATTATTTGGATTTTCTTAAATTAAATTTGATCTCTCCCTGGTGTCTGTAGTGTATTGCCAATGTGCAGCACTTCCAAATGCAAAGAATTAGAAAAACATACCTCTAGAAAGATGCTTCTTTGGACACAGGTCCTAAGCACAAAAAAATTATTAAGCAAAAATAAATTGTGTTGTTATTGCAGCTAAATCATGCATTTGTTGTTTAGTATTAGATGTCTGAAAAACTGTGAAATGCTCATTTCAGTTTCCCAGAGAACAAAATAAAGTATTCAAATTGTTTCCTTTCACTATTTAACTGTCCAAAATCAAACACGTCATTTACTCACAAATCTAACAAAATAATGAAAGTCTTTACGAGTAAATTGCTTGACTGAAAAAAATTATCTGTCATGATTTTTTCTTGACTAAACAATAGATTAGCATACAAATTTGCTGCAGATGTAGCTGTCATATTGTCCTACTTTTCTAAAACACTTTTCTTTCTCTCTCCCAGCAGATATGCAGTCTTCGTAGCAGCACTGGCAGGCCTGACTCTGGATTAACACGACCATGGAGTCCTCCTCTGAGTCCCAGCAGGAGCCTGAGAAAACTTTGGTGAGTCAAACAATTTTGCCTCTAGCGCTACACTCCTACATGCACACCCTCCTTTCAGCCTCCCTTTCTTCACCTACAACCTTCAATTTTATTTTCAAAAGTGATAATGAAAAATTTTTAAGCTATAGATGTAGTTGCATTTTTCATACATGAAGGGTGTTTCCACACCAACAGTTCATTGCTGTGGTCCAAATCATCATGCATCATGTTGCTTAATGTCGCTTTAAATCCCAGAAGTAAACAAAGATTAGTCAGATCTTGCTTGGCTACAATACAGTTTGAAAAATGAGATAAAACTCTGGCTACAAATAAAATGTTAATGAACTGGAGTTGCAAAAAGGGCTTATTAATCCTCTTGAATCATGATTTGCTAGTCCAGCAGAATTGTGTCAGATCTGGCAGGTATGCTTGTGGTCTTTCACATGTGTTCGACTGGTTACAGCAGCAAGTTTGATGAAACAAAAAATTACAAAACTTCCTGCAATTAGTTTTTTTAGAGGCTGGTTCATGTTCTTACAACAGAGGAACTGCACCTAAAACAATGGGACCAAAACCCACTTTTTCAAGCGGTCTTGGTTTGGTTGACAGCTTTCACTCCAGAGCTTATGACCCTCACTTACTTGGCAAATGACTCAAGTTCATTTTAACCAAACAACACAGGTTAAGTGTGAAAATGCCTTCAGACTTCTGAATGGAAAACGGCATTTTGGAATGAACCTATACATAGATGCTACCCTATCCATACACTTTATGTTTCAGGCTCTCATGGGTTGGGGGGCGCAGATGGTCGAGTGGTTTAAGGTGTAACCCATGTACGCAGGCGGCCTGGGTTCGAATCCAGCCAGTGGCCCTTTACCGCATGTCTCTCCCAACTCTCTTCCTGTTTCCAAGTCTATCAACTGTCCTTCCTCCAATTAATAATGGCATTAAAAGGCCCAAAAACAAATCTTTAAAAAAAAAAAAGATCTCACGAGGTGACCTCAGATCTCCCCCATCTCTTTAACTCTGATAATAGTCCCTAATAACTGATGGTCTTCACTCAGCCTGCACAGTCCTAAGCTGTAAAGGGCTCCTGTTTCCTGGTGCCATCAGTGACAGTCCGCCTGCTCCAAGAGTACGCTCTCTGAACCCTAATGATTAACTAAAGGTGCTAATGTTGCTAACCTTACACAGGCTTGTCAGGCTCGCTGTGGCAGACGCTGCACTTTGCTGCCTGTAATTAAACTCATGTCAGGGTGTGTGTCTCTGAGTGTGTGCGTCAGTAGATAGAGAAGACAGCTAATGTCACTTTGGGTGCCGGTGATTAAAGGTCACACAGTCGTGTTTTTGCAACATCCTCTTTCTGAGGAACAGATATCTCCATGAAACAGATGACACAAATGAAAAGGACAAGTCTTTCACTGTATTTGGTCTTTTGTTCTCCACTCTTCCTGTTCATTGTTGCGTGTCAAATGTGTGATTCTAGAGCCAAGTTCTGCTTTTTTATTTAAAATGAAGCTTCACTAAGCTGTCAGTTTCCCTTAGATGTACACAGATCTTAGCAAAATGTCGTCAAGTTTTCTTTTTTGATCATCACTTAGAAGAGAGGTTCCCAACCTGGAGTCCGGACCCCTCAGGGGCAGCTGAAGATCTCAGGGCGTCTGCTCTGATGTTGTCAAACTTAGATGTACAAATCGCTGGCATCAGGCTGACCCCTTGTATCTCCAACATCACCACTTTTCAGGGGATGAACAAAACTGTATCTTCAAATCAATCTAACACTGAATTGTCAAAGCATCTTTTTGACACTTTTTTTTGCTTTAAAATTGGTTAAAACCCACTGACATATGTAAAGGGTGACTAATAGCACATAGAGTTATGCAAACAAACAAAAAAGAATGAAAAGAAAATGGTGATACAAGGTTTTGGCAGTGATATATTCTTTTCAAATCATGATTAGAAACATAATGTAAGACATCGTATAAAGGCCACTAAAAAGATTTTAAAAATAGGGAGGATCCGTTAATTTTTGAGCAAAAGAAAATCAAAATGTTGGGGGGGGATTGAGATAATAAAGTTGTTTATTTACAAGAAAACAAAACAAGAATTTCAGAGTTTAAAAACTTGTTAACTAATGAAAAAAAATTGAAATTTCTTGGTTTAAAAAGTCTCAAATTTTGACATTAAACTCCAAAAATGTAGGTTTTCAAAATGATATATCTACATGAGTGTAAAGTCTAAATTTACAAAAACCAAACTGAAAACAATGGTTGGATTTTTTTTTACTTTTTATAATATCAAAAATTCTGTTTTGGTTCACATATATGCATGCCTTTTAAAGGAAAAAAAAACAGTTTTTATTTCTTGTCAACTAATTTTTTCATCGTAAGAACTTCAAATTTTCTTCTTGAAAATGAACAGATCCTCTTCATAATTTTTTTTCTAGAGTGGCCCTAATTCACCATCATAATAATGAATGTTTTAAAGATAGATCTTTTGACAGGAACAGGTGTATGTGGGCATATCATGTTGGGATTTTGTCAATGAAAACAATTGAAATTAATCTGTACTTTTCCCAAGAGTTTTTTGGAGGAGCTTAGTTTTCCCTCAATGTGAGGTAACATCAAACAAATGTAGATTGTAAAACTTAATGGTCCAAGTGCAGTGCCTTGTGGTACTCCTGTTGTCTCAACCCAGATTTATTATGCCCCTGCTGGTAGCCGAGGCCAGCGGCATTGTGTTCCAAATGTCCAATCATCCGTCCATACACATCATTCTCATAGTCAGCAAATTTTTAAGAACTTTTTGAGGAATTGTCTTTGAACTTTGCACAAACGTCCACTCAGTTTCAGGTTAGATTTTGAGGGCTGTAGGTCAAGGTCATTAGGCCTCATGCTAATCCTTTTATTATAAATGTAATATATAAAAAGTATTCACACATATCTCAACTCTGACTCAAGGATGAACACTTATATTTTGAAGGTCAAGATCATTTCGGCTTCATGTTTATCACTTACCTATAAAAGTGATACCTTCACAAACTATCCCAGCCCCTTCTCTTGACACAACTCTGCCTTCACTATGCGGAGATTGTTTACCTCTTGGAGGTGTAGAAACTCAGAATAGTAGTTCTAGTTTTCAAAAGTGTCTTGCATGCACTCTGGAATACCTGGAAAACCTGGAAAATAGTTGGCCTATTTTACACTCATTTGAATTGAAAAATGTCTTCAAATATAGTACGAGTAAGTAAACAGTAAGAGGGGATTTTGGAGAAAAAATGGAGGAAAAATAAGGCTATGAAGATCCAAGAAATTATTTTAAAATACCTTTATAAATAAAATGATGTGCTGTAAATCGGCAGGTGTATATAAAGTATTCCATAATCATTTTATCATTCACCAAAAACCTCCTGAAAAAGTTCTGTACAGTTATCTCTGCTTCTGTCAGCTGCATTCTCATCTTCATGTCCAGATTAAAGCAAACATACTGAATATGATCAAGTCTTTATCTTGGCTAATGCAAATAGAATTTACCATTTACACCAAACAAAAAGGCCAAGACTAACTAGAACGTAAATTTGAAGAGGGTTTTGGACAGGAACAAAACACTGATTACACAAGGTCTGCTTTTCCTGCAACCTATCTGAATGTGAAGAGATAACTGGAAACCTGCTTACTTCAGGGCTGGGAATTTATGCAGTGGCTGCAAGAAGTAGAGAAAAAGAAATGTAAAGCTGCCTTAGTAAATTTTAAGGCTTCAAACTCTGCAGAAAACACAACCCAGTGCACACATAAAGGAGGAAAGCTGCTTCTGATGTGCTTCATTGTTGACTGTTCCTGATTATTTTTCTCAGCAGCAGGATAGAAAATTATTTCAACTGGATTCTAGTTGTAATCTTGTTTTTTATGGTGACTTTAATGTCTTTATTTTGAGAGGGGGTCAGACTTAAGTCTTCAAAACAGTTTTTTCTAAGTCTCCTTTTTTATGCTGGGTGGAAGTTATTAAATGGGAGGCCAGTGTCTAACATCACTTCAGTTAAGGCAGCATTCAGTGCATAAATATTCATTCCCTTGGATGTTTTACCCTTTTATTGATTTTATATATCAGTCATGGTCAATATAATTGGGCTTTTTTGAAGAAAAAAATCACAAAAACCTCCTTAATGCCAAAGTGAAAACAGATTTCTACAAAGAAATGTCAATTAAAAAAATAAATTTAAGGTAAAATAAGTGACTGCATAAATATTCACCCCCTTTAAAGTGACTGACCTAACTCAACAGAGGTTCGACCAGTTGGTGGTAAGAGTCTCACAATCAGTGAAATGGGGATCCCCTTAGAGCGGTTGTGTCTCACGTGATTGCAGAACAAGGACACCTGTGTCTGGAGGGTCCAGTCCCTGGCTGATAAGTATTGGCAAAGAGAAAGCCTCCGTTGAAGAAAACTCATATTACATCTGGACTGGAATTCACCAAAAGGCATGTGGGAGACTCCATGGTCAAGTGAAAGACAGTTCTTCAGTCTGATGACACAAAAATGTTGCTTTTTGGCCATCAGACAGACATCAAACACTGCACATCAGCACAGACACACCACACAGTGATTCAAGATGGTCTTGCATCTCAAATGATGTGAGCTAACCTTTTGAGTCATATCTGCCAGTATTTTCATATATTTCATTTCACCTTCCTAGGGCCGGCTGCAGAGAAGCATCCCCATGATGCTGCCACCATCATGCTGTGGGGATGCTACTCGGCAGCCGGCCCTGGAAGGCTTGAAAAGAAGAGACAATCTTCTTCAGTCTGCAGTAGAACTACAGCTTGGGAGAAGATTTATTATCCAGCAAGACAATGACCCGACGCATACAGGGAAAGCCATATAGAAACGGTTTATAGACAACAAAGTGAATGTTCTGGAGTGGCAGAGTCAGCGCCCAATCCCCGTGCAACCTGGCAGAGCCTTAGCAGTTTTGCAAAGAAGAATAAAGTAAGATTGCAGTGTCCAGATGTGCAAGCCTGATTGATTTATAAAATCAATAAAAAGTGTAAAACATCCAAGGGGGCACTGTATACAGGAATCCCTGCATGTTTGATTCTGTCTGTCAGCACACACATTAACACACCCACACATTAAACACCACTTTCCTCCTCTCAGCTCCCTGGATTGTGATTCTGCCCTTTCATTTCACCTTCATCATAATCCCCGGTAGCCACTTTTTGCAGCGAGCAGGAGGGCAATTATAATTGCTGATAACCGGGGTGATAACCGCACCGGCCATCTCTTCCACGGGCCTCCACACAAAAATGACACATAATGGAGGTGCATGTGTGCAGAGCTAAAAGCCTTTTCTGACTTCTTTAAGTGTTAAAGTGGGAGTTAGCTTTAATGACTCTTGATAAGTTTTAGTCTGGCTACACATGAGATCATTTTTATTGTTAACCGTTTTTAAAAATGAGAGAGACCACACACATGGGGACTGCTTGAATCAATTTCCTATGAAACACAATTACATACAAATGAAAATGGCACTGTTGTTGCCATAGTACCACTAGCTGGTCTTCCTTTTCTGTACTAATTGACCCATTAGATCAAATTTGATGAATCTACAACTCACCTGGATTTATCCCCCAGACTTGTTTGTGGAGGCTCTTGTCTCTTGATCACACATTATTAGCGACTGCAGTGCCAGGATAGTGTGAGACTCGGACTGCAGGTCGTATTGTGTTACTGGCATTATCCCGCCATTCGCTGAAAAAGTCTGTTCATAGAGACGATGGCTTCCTAACACTAGATGAAAGGCTCTGGGAGGCACGCCAGGTGTCTGCTGCTTCCTCCCCTCGCTCCCACATCCTCACAGAGAGGAGATGCTTCAGGAAGGTTTTATGGCAGCCTCCCTCTCCTGTTTCAAACGCCCACCACCATTCAGTCGCCTGTCATTTGCATTGTACATACTGTAATGAAAGAGGTGGTGACCTGCTGTTCAGAATATGCAGCAGTGAAAAGCACATAGACAGTCATTATGGAGTAGAACAATGGGTTTGAGGTAGCTTAGAGGTAAGAGAAGAGGATCTGTGGGTTGGAGAGCGCTGACTGGGAGGATTTTAGCAGAAATAAATGAGAAAAACTTTTATCCTCTATGAGATGCCCTTTGGCAAGGCCTTGCACCACATCTGTTCAAGAGGAGTGTTGCAGATGCCATCTGTAAACTTGTGCATGGAAGTTCTCTGAATGCAAGGCAGGAACTGACCGGGTTTACACAGCAGGAGTTTTTGTATTGATACATCACTTAATCCAAACTCGCAATCTGAGGATAATTCTGACCAGTGTTTCTCACAGACTGTAAAGTAATGTGAGGCTTTTAGTGATCCAGTCTTAAACCGAGAAATGCCCGCGGACTCTTTAAGGCTAACAAAGAATTTAAAACTTGTTTGATATCTTATTGATAATGAACAGCGAAGGCTTTGTTCTTGTGGAAATTACTCCAGACACAGTGATTCAAGATGGTGTCATCTTGCATGTAGGGCTGGGAAATTTTTAGGATTAATTGACTGATTTGTTACGAGCAGGCTTATCTTCCCTGCTCTGGGATCATCTCAAATGATGCAAGCTAACCTTTTGAGTTGTATCCTCCAGGGTTTTCATATATTTCATTTTGCCTTCCTAAGAGTCGCCTGCAGAGAAGTATCCCCACAGCATGATGCTGCCACCACCGTGCTTCACAGTGGGGATGGTGTGTTTGGGGTGATGTGCTGTGTTCGATGTTCACAAAAGCACCATTTTCATCTCATCAGACAAGAACCTTCTCTCACTTGACCATGGAGTCTCCCACATGCCTTTTGGCAAACTCCACTCCAGATTTGCTGACTTTTCTTCAATAGTGGCTCTCTCTTTTCCCCTCTCCCATAAAGCTTTGACTGGTGAAGAACCCCAGCAACAGTATGCAGAGTCTCTCCCATCTCAGCTGCTGAAGCTTGTGACTCCTTCATGGTAGTCATAGGAGTCTAGCTGGTCTCCCTCACAAGTGTCTGTCTTGCCCAGTCACTCAGTATGGACAGCCTGATCCAGGAAGGTTTACACTTGTGCCATATTCCTCCAGGGGATGTTTACTGCAGTTTTTCCAAGTTGAAATGTTCTTTTGTCTTCATGGTGTAATGGTAGCCAGGACTACTGATGAACCACTAATTGTAAGACTACTAGCACCAACTTTGTGCATTCTACTGTAGCTGTGTCGTGGCATTAGTAATCCTCTGAAAAGTGCTCCCAAAATTTGTGCTAAGACTTTTATGGTAGGTGGTTTAGGCATTATTCTTAATTCAAATGTAATTTATTAACTCATGTTAATAAATTCTATTTTTTATGAGAAAAAAAATAAAGCTTTTTCCTGAACTGTTCATGCTGTGGACATTGAGTAGAACAAGTTTTCAAGATTCCCAATTAAGAAAAAAAAATCTGTGTTGCATTGCTTTAATTACAGTAATGAAATGTACCAACCATGACTTCTAAACCGAGGCGTGTACCAAACTGAAATTTTGTGTATTGTTACACCCCTTGTGCACGGCAGTTAAGGAGGCTGTTGTGCCTGTGACACCATTCCCATAAGTCTGGGGTGTCAAACTCAAGGCCCGGGGGCCAAATCCGGCCCGTGGTGCTGTTATACACGGCCCACCAGATCATATGATGTTTTTATTATAACTGGCCCACCAGTATGAAGTCTGCAGATTTCCTCCAGTTTAAAAATGTAAACTTAACCTTGATGATTTATGATATCATTGTTGAGTCATGAAAATTTAAAAAAGTAAACAGTAGTAATTATTTGATAAAAAGTCAGGAACATGGGGAAGTAGTGTGTGTTTTCTCTATATTTTCAATTTTGCATCTCACAGTTATGACTTAAAGCTAAGCTTTTGACTTTTTATCTCATGTTTTTACCTGATTAAATCATATTTTGACCTTTTAAAGTCATGATTTTGACTTTTACTCATCTTTTGACCTTTTTCAACTCCTGACTTTCACTTTCATCTCGTTTTTTTACGTAAAAACTCATGATTTTTGACATTTGAAACTCATATCGATGTTTACCTCATATTTTGACTGTTAAGGATCATGGTTTTAAATTTTATGTCAGTTTTTGACTTTAAGAAGTCATGGTTTCAGTATTCTATTTCATATTTTGCCTTTTAAAAACATTATTTTGACTTTAAATATCATGTTTTTACCTTCTGAACTTAAAAGTTTGACTTATTATCTCAGATTTTGAGTTTTTAACTTATCATGTTCACCTTTTAATCACAGAATCATTCATCATCAGTGCCAAGTTTTTTACCCCCATGATTCATTTCTGGTGCAAATAAGGTTGACATTTTATGGTTAAATATTGACCCTGTTAGGCCCTCAGGTTAGACCCAAGTTCAGAATCCGGCCCCTGCTGTGATTGAGTTTGACACCTCTGCCATAAGTCATCTCTCTTTCCATTTTCTGACTCTTATCCACCGTCCTATCTCTGTCATTTAGGTGTAAAAGTGTCCAAAACATCTAAAAACCTCGTTATAATCACATCTATGAGTGTTTAAAGAGACCATGCTCCTCATGTTACCAGGAAACAGTTGGTTACATTAACAGCATACTTCTCTTGACAGTTATTAAAACTGGCAGTTAGTATCTATCTTGAGTCCTCACTGGGGGATAGAAAACTAATTCCAAGACCATTTTCCCAACCATAATTGTTTTGCACTGGGCTTTGTTTATTTCTGCTGTGAAGTATTATTTCAAGGGTTCAAGTTAATCTCCGTCTTTGTTAGATTAGCTTCACTGTCTGTGAGATTGTGTGATATCACACCAGATTATATTAAATTGTGCGCTAGCCTCTCTGACACATGCAGCTAGCCTAATAATATCCTATACTGAGAGTTGCATTGATGCTTCCATATCCTACAGAAGAAATTCTGTCAAGAATATCTTCCCCTGATGTTTCTCCTAGTTTGGTCTATACTCCTTAAGTCTAAGCTTTCCCAAAGTGGGAATTTCTATCGTGAAAGAGTAGTCTTGCAGTCTTGCAGGCACAATAGGAAACCTTTCTGTCTGCTACCATTAACTAGCTTGCAGTAAACATCATGAGACCTGTAACACCTCTATAATGCTCTGATTCATGTGTTAAATTTCCTGCCAAGGCGTTTTTAAAACTAATAGTTCAGCACACTTCATAAAGCCTGAGATATTTCCTCCAGGATGATAGGTTTAATAGTCTTTAAAAAGGGAGATTTTTGCCTTCATGTGCATTCCTTCTTGTATACGGCACATAAAACACTTTTATTGATATCTGCAGGCCAGGATGACTCATAATTGAAATCGACAAATGGTGTTACTCCTTAATGGGCTCTTTTCACGCGTGTAAAAAGACCTCCACGGCTCAGTGAATCATTTTTATAAAAGTCTAAACTCTTTTAGATTGCTGAGAGGCTTTCAAAAAGCACTGTAGTTTCTCTATAGTGTTGCTAAGAAGTTGTCACCCCTTTAAAAGTTTTATCTTTGATATTTTTCCAACAGTAAACGGCTTTGTAAGACGACTTATCAGAAGAAGTCCTTGTGATGTTGGTCTAAAATTAGATCTCTGTGTCTAATTTGCTTCCATTTCTCTCTCTTCTAACAACATCAGTGGAATAGGAATGGACTTGGAGCTTCCCGTGGGTTGCTTGACGCCCACACAATTAAACATAAAGCTGTGGCGAGCTTTGATGTGGCGCTGACCACGCCCGTTATTTAAAATTCAGCATATCATTTGTTTTACATAACACTCAGTTCAGACTATGTTGTAAAGAATCTCTTGTTTTTGTAATATCATTTGTTCTTGTAATTAAAAGTATGACAATGCTTTATGTATTTGTTTGTGACTCTGAAAGTAGGTATCAGAAAAAGACAAAAGTAATGTGTGCTTGCTTTAATTACGGTTAGGGCTCGGGGATATGGACCAAAACTCATATTGTCATGTTTGCTAGCCTATTCAGAATAAGAATCATCTCTGTAACAAAGTATGCTTACACAATGAGGAATTCCAGTTAACGTGTACAAGCTCTTGTTGTTAGGTCCTCAAGGTAAGTCTATGACTTTTGAGTAGGGGTGTGATGAGGTCTTGCTCAGATCTATACTGGCCAGAGAGCAGGAGTAACAGCTGACAGAAAACAATACCTAACTGAAGGTTATGAAAGATCACAAAGATGCCCTGGTGACTTTAAAACTGTTGGAGGGAGCCCTAATGAAGAAACGGAGCTGATCCGTGACCCATTCAGATCATGCTCCATCCTCCGCCCCCTCCTATGCGTGCGCTACTCGGGGCCACACATGATCTGCAAATGCATAATAAGTTCATCATCAGGGTGTGAAATGATTAAATGCTGCTGCTGGAAACCTGTACAGTCTCCGCGAGTTCGTGTATGCGCGCAGACTCGCTCATAGTGCTGCTAACTGTGACTTTATGACTTTGATTCAGTCGCTGCTTCGTCATGTCTCCTTCTCGTCTCACCGTCTGTCAGTCACACATCCATCAGCTGTTGGCTGTGCTATCATCAATCAGAAGCTTAACATGAGTAGCATAACAGGTCGTTGTATACTGCAGTGGTAAACTTAGCAAAACAAACTCAGTCTGAACGCCATAGAGTCCACTGTTAGCTCCAAAAAGCGAAGTTATAGCCTCAGTTAAACATGCCCTGTTTGTTGTCTGACAGCAGACAGAGCAGAGACACACACTCCCTCACCAACGCACACACATTAACACACACCCTCATCTGTGCGTTGTGTCCAACACTGTCAAAGATCATATGAGAAAAGAAATAAATGATAAAAAAATAATCTATTTCTCTAAGTTACTGTTAAAAAAACAAACGTCTTCTTGACAGATTTCTTTTGAGTGTTTTAAATATGGATGTCCTTAAAGAGGATGAGAAAAAGTTTGATTTTACTGATGCAGCTCCTTAGATTGAAGAAATGAAGATGTGGTAGACTATTAAAATGAAAGGTTTGATTTGAAGAGCATTAAAATGTACAGTTTGATTCAGAGTTAGACAAGACAGACTGTGTGTAAGCATTGATAGCCTATTCTGTACAAGAGAATTAGTTTAAACATCCTGAATAAACCTGAATGCTTCAACATTATGACTCTCAGCTGTATACAGGACATATTTTCCACTCATTTTTTTCCAAAATAAACAAAAAAGTGTAAAATCTCGCCTCGTCTTGTGTCGTGAGATAAGTGTCTTGTCACACCCCTACTTTGAGTGGTCATCAGAGTAAGTCTGTGACTGCTGATTAATTTAAACAAACTCAACCAGCTGCAGCCAAGGTATGTTTAAATCTGAAAAAGACTATTAAACAAAAAGAGCAGCATTCCGGGAATAGTGATCCACACGCAACTTTTATTATCAGAGATTATTTTTGTTGTATTTTTTTTAAAATAATTTCTGACTGGCAGAGCGTGGTAAAGGGTCTTGTTTCTTAGGCCCTAAAGTTCCAGATAATGTGACAGGAACAAGCTGCAGGAGGCTGCAAGAAGGTGAAAATTGGCTTCAGGCTACTCTTTGGGAGTGAGAAACGGAAGCTGCATCAGCTTCTCTACGTCAGTGCTCGGACTCGGGCTGCTGTTGACAGAGCCGAGCTGACAGGCTGGGCTGATGAGACGCAGACACACCACTGAAGTTAATATAAACAGGAAGAGAAAGCTTATCCTTCACAGCTTCAGCCTGGCCTCAGGTGCAAAAACCTGCATGTCTGTAAACATACTGAACCCCAGATTATGCAGGGTGGGGGGCAAAGATTAGAAGAGGTTTGTTTAGGTCTCTTCTGACAAAGTTAATCCATTGGGATGAGATGGGTGGGCTGTAATCAGGAGAGCAGGTGATGGTAGCATCACATAGATTGGATTTTTGTCAGCGTGTGTGTTCCCCCTAAAGATACAGCAATTAAACTAATGTTTTTTTTTACCACATGGCCCTATAGGAAACAGATTTATCTCAGTGTTTTCTGCCTGAGTGAATCGATCAGAGCACAGCACACATACTCATCCCTCTTGGAGTATCCAGTTCCTTTGGCTCGAGGAGGCTGATATATTGCGTTTCAGCTCACTGGCTCATGTCTGTTTTTCTATATGGAGAGAAAACGAGGAATGACAGGCATACTCATGGTCATGTGTGGTCATACATGTGCCGTCTTTCATAAGTCTTTCCTGTTGATGCTATACATTGGTTCTCCATGTTTGGCAGTTGCTGTCAAGCATAGCTGCATTAGCTGCTTAGCTGCATCCCAAATTTTGTGCAAAATATGCAGGATGTTGAATGGCATCTGAAATGCTTTCAGCCAAGGAATGGAGAAAAGGTGCTGTATTTGTTCAGGAGAATTTAAATGTAATATTTATTAAGTTATTACAACCCAAATTCCTCAAAAATATTTGCAAATCCCATTAAGACATATTTTTATTGACAATAGAACATAAAGGACAGGACAGATGTTGAAACGGAGGCATTTAACATTTTGAATATGATGGTGATGATACATCTTAAAAAAGTAGGGACAGGGCAACAAAGCTGGAAAAGTAAGTGGTTAAAATTATAAAACAGCCAGAGCAGCATTTTGGATCTAATTTGGTTGATTTGCTGCAAGCTGTAACATGACTGGGTACTAGTGGTGTAAGGATAAACCGATCTGAATCGGTCAAGTGATCTCTACATCAAACATCTGAGTGTATTGGTCCATGGAGATCAGTAAAAATAGAATATGAATCAGTCAATGTACTGGTTTAAACATTAGAGATCTGCTCACTGAGGCCTGTGGCTTGCTTTCCTTGCTCATTACGCCATGCTGTCTTCAATCTTGCATGATTCCAGTTGACCTTTTACCTTTACACGATAGTCTCTACTTCCAGTGGCTAGGTAGCTATGTGTTGAAAGGAGCATAACCAAATGGTCTTAAAGTTACTCTTGTGTCCCTCAGAAATCAAGTCATGTGGACTTTATATGATTGAAGGATAACCTTCAAAATGTCTGCCCAACTATAGGCTTCAGGAAAAAGCGATTAAGTACGGCAGCATGTAATTCTCACCTGTTGAGACCAAGGTTATTATAGTTAACTAGAACTAACTAAATAACTAAAACTAAAATTCTAAAATCATTTTACTCAGCCCTGACATGTATCCAAAAAAACTAAAACTAACACTGAAATTAATAAAAACTAAACTGAAACAAAGATTTTTTGCAAAGCAAAAACTAAACTGACAAACCAGCAGAAAAACCTGATTAACACTAAACTGAAAATGAACACAGGAAGTGAAAATAAAATAAAAATATAAAACTATTATAACCTTGGTTGAGACAGCTTAAGCCTTAGTTTAGCTATAATGCTCACACCAGCCAGCAGCTTGAACAGAGCCCAAAATAAACACTTTTGTAGTTAAAACTCTGCGAAGTCTTCAGTTATCCACAGCCTGTTTTATTCCTGGGGTTTGCAGCTGTAACGTGTTGTTCAGAATGATGGATTTGATGGCATAATGAACACATTTCAGCTCCCTAATATTATACAGACAGCATTTCCCAGAGCTGGAGATCAGTTTATGAAGGGAAACAGAGCAACTGAGATACAGAGATACAGATACAGAGCAACTGAAGATAATGATGTCTGAGGGACATGTAGACTAAATATTCACATTAAGAGGAATTATGAAAGAATGAATATGTAACATGTATCATAATGTGAAATTCTTATTGGAAACTATGGACACTGTGTTCTGCAGACGAGGGAGGAGAGGGACCATCCATGTTGTTATCAGAGCACAGTTCAAAAGCCTCTGATGGCATGGGGTCGCTTAAGTGCCTATGGCGTGGGCAGCTTACACATCTGGAGAGGCACAATGGATGCTGGAAAGTATGTAGAGCTTTTAAATAGGGCTGGGCAATTAATCAAAAATTAGATTAAATCAGAATATGGCCTGCTACAGTTATCAAATCACAGACAGTGCAATATTTCTTTGACCTGTAATGTGCCAAAATGCATTTTTTTTCAGCAGAGATTTAACGCTCTATACAAAAAGCCCCACAGCCTGGTTTGTACAGACTGTGGGGTTTTATGATATATTTAAATGTATATTTGATATGCCTGTAGTTCTTATTAAGGTGTGGACTCCAGGAAGACTAACGGCACTCTAGGGGTGCAACTATGGGGGTAAAAAAACAAGCATGTTTTTCTCAATCAAGATGAGAAAGACATAAAATGTATCATTCACTTCAATATAGCTGTTGATATCAGATTTGCAATATGAGACAAAGAAATTGCAATTTCGACATTTTTACAAACTCGTTCCTAGTTTAATTGATCTAATACTGTGTTGGTTATGATATAGAATGATCTTTTGCTTTAGTTTGTTGAATAATACATACACGGAGGAAGCTATAGATAATTGCAAATTATTTCGCAGTTGCTACATTGGGAAAAAAAGTCACAGTTTTTTTTTTTTTTAAGGCAAATTGTTAGCCCTATATTAGAGCAACATAAACGCCCATTATGACAGTATGTCTTTTAGGGAAGGCCTTGCATATTTCAGCAAGACAGTGTCCACATACCGTATCCATCACAACAGCATGGCTTTGCAGTAGAAGAGTCTGGGTGCTGAACTGGCCTGCCTGCAGCCAAGACCTCTCAAAACATTTGGTGCATCATAAAGGGGAAAATCCAGCAAAACGACCCAGGAGTATTGGGCAGCTAGATTCCTACACCGGACAAGAATGGGCCAACACCCCTCACCTCCTAGATGTTGAACGACTGTTTTTAAAAGAAGAGGGGATGCTACACAATGATAAAATTGGTCCGGTCCCTACATTTTTAAAAGTATGCCACTACCATCAAATTTAAAAAGAGCTAATATTTTTATGGAATGGTAAAAAATCACTTTCAACATCTGATATGTTAAAATGTGGGTTCGGAAATCATTGAATTGTGATGCTATGAACACAGACCAGTAATTGAACATTTTTATGAAAATATTCAATGTTTTCATATTTAATAGCACATTTTTGTCATGTTTTCTTCATACTAACACATTGTCAACAGCTCAAAAGGGCTTCTGGGCCACTTTGGGAAAAGGATAAAGCTTGTGGTTTACATTGACTTTCCTTGAGTGAGTTTGGGTTGTCTCCCCTCCTCTGCTTATATGGTTTCAAGATGCATACAAATAATTGTATTAGATCTAATCCCATGATGTGGATCATGGTCGTGTCCCTCAGCAGACTAGAAGCAATCTGCCTCCCTACAATGGCTCCTTTGTAGCTCTGTAAAAGTTAGCCCCATCAGCACAGAGAATACTGCTCCATTTTCAAGTACATCTATTTACTTCTTTGAAATGTTTTTTTTTCTTTCAATTTCAAAAACTTAAAGCATGAGACACTTCTACGAAATACCTGTGTGATATTTTCTTCCATTATTGTCTAAAGTCAAAGCTCCTCTCTGGTCACGTTGTGTTGCCTCATACTTCACCAGAGTGATGTAATCATGTGGCTCATCCAGTAACTCTTCATCCCTGGTAGGTTTTACCTGGCAGCAGTCATTGTCTTCTAGCAAACAAATAATGTGTCAGAGCAGATGGCGACCTCCAAGTGACGTGCCGGAGAGAAAACAAAACTGGTGTCACATCGAGTTTTCACACTATCAGCACATTGTGCTGTCATACAACATGTTATCAGTCTGCCGGCAAATTCAGTGGGAAACAGCTCTTACAGTGGCCGCTACTGAGGTACGTGCATGCTACGCTGTACCATCACACATCATCCTTCCTCTCTCTGAAAGCTATGTTGAGCTGTTGTGAAAGGCAAACACAGCAGACCCCTGTTTCACCTTGCCTGAGGCGACTAAATCTGTTTGTTGGTGACAAAAAGCATGCAGCTGAGTTTATTTTGGCAGATTTTTTTGCTTAAGGGTAAAACGTAAGTCTGATTGATTCAGTGGGTTGCTACTTCTAAAGAATGAGCTTTAGTCAACTCAAGTAAAATGGCCATCGTTTTCATCATGCTGCTTCAAGTTTTTGTTTTTTGTCCGCTTAACCAAAATTAGTTAAAAACAGCTGAAAGATCAGACCTCCTTTGAATCATATTCCTCATTTGTAAAAGGTCGCATGCAACTCAGCGGTGGTAGAATGTAGAGCTAAAATCACAATATATATTTTTGCTGTATCCCAATATACAATATATATTGCGATATTTTGAAATTTCCTCTAAGTAGCTATATAATGTTTAATTCAGCCCAAAATGACACTAGTTTGGTGATTAAAATAGACCGTTCTAATGGATTTTTGATAAAATTGTATGCGGAAAGGGTAAAAATCAATGTGAAGTTTAATTTTGCACACTTGTTTTATTTTGAAAGAAAGACTTTCTTTTAATATTTTACTAATACTTTAAAAAATATCTAAATTGTGAAATACTGTCTTTCATAGTGTATGGAAACTTCTGAAATGTAGCTTTCTCTGCTCCTCACTCAAATTTAAGTGAGAGCTGTTTTTAGTAGGAGGGGCAGAGCACATGCTTTGCTGTAAAGGAAGTGATGATCAGAATCAAAATACACAAAGTACATTTTGACATGCAAGAAATTTTGGCCTAAATAGTAGGGATGCACAAAATGAAAATTCTTGGCCGAAACAGAAAACCGAAAATGAGGAAACCAAGGCCGAAAACCGAAACACCTAAAGAAATTATTATGCCAATTATTAGTACCATTGCATTTATGGCTATGACTGTGTACTAACCTCACTAAAGTCAATTGCAGTTGCATAAATTAATATTAATTCTTCAAAGAATAAATCAGTTACAGAATTATGTCCATATTTATTAAGCACTGGCATTCCAACAATGCACAATATAAAATAAAATAAAATACAAAATAAAATGTTTAACTTGACCCCACTCATGTATACATTAAATCAGTGGTTCTCAACCTTTTTTCAGTCGTGTACCCCCTGTGAAGTATTTTTCAGTAAAGTACCCCCTAAACAGCACTAAGCTTTTTGGCCAAGAAAGACATTAAAGAGTGCTGTGACAGCCGTCTGATTTATCAAACTTTGTAACTGATAAATACTTTCAAATTACAAATACTCAATTTATTTTTCAAACATTTAAATGTTAAAAATGCATGACTAAATTCATGGCAAATCTTCTCATCCAAAAATGTGGGAATTCAAACTAATGTAGTGAAAACAGTGACTGACAAGGCATGCCTAATCTTAACCAATTTTCATCTTTTTTTCCCACCATTTTTGCCATTTTAACATATTTTGCAAATTAAATCCATTTTTGTCAATTTCAAACCCTTTCCATCACTTTTTCCTGCCTGTTTTTGCCACCTCTAAACCAAATCTTGCGTCTCACTGCCTATAGTTGTCTGTGTTGACATATTATTACAACTATTAACCCCTCTTACCACTTTTTAAGCCAGATTTCACAATTTGATTTGGCCTTTTTTGCCAGTTTACATCAATTTTCATCCCATTTCACCAAATTTCCACCTACTTTGCCACTTTAACGCCATTTCAGCCACTTTTGAATCCACTTTCACTACTTAACATGTCCATTTTTGCCACTTTACACCATATTTGGTTGTTTTTTCTGCCACTTTTATCTCATTTTTGGCATTTCCAACCCATTTCTGCAACTTATAAAATCTAATTTAACCACCTTCCCCACCATTTTTTGTTATTATTAACCCATTTTAGTTATTTTTAACATATTTTAATTCTGTTTTAACAAAAGGATTTACATTTTAAGTGGCCTACTTACTACACAAATGAATTAAAATATGTTTCTTTGATAAGAGTGGTAATTATTCAGGCTGATTATAAAATACCACAGCTTAACTTTACAATGGACCATGATTTTGCTGGCCCCTAGTTTGGCTGGGCCCTAGAAAACTCTCCCATTTCCCCCCCCTAATGGGCCGTGTTGTCTGCACATGACTATTCTTGAATGTGCATGGTTGTGTTCAGCCAGCTTCAGGTACGGTGGGAGTCCCCAGTCTCTGGCACCTCTATTTTGGGGGGCTGCAAAAGTTGAGAACCCCTGCATCAGACTGACAGCAGAGGTGAAGGAACTGTTCTTGTGGCGGGAGATTTCGGTCCTGATGGACCTCCGTCGTCTGCCAGAAAGGAAAGGCTTCAAAAATTCCACATCCAGGGTGAGAGGGGGTTGGCTGCAATTTTACCTGCATGCATCAGTATCCTGGGGACGTACAGGCCATGGAGACATAGAAGATTGCAGCCAATCACCTTCTCTGCAGAGCGAATGATAAGCTGCAGCCTGTTCCTGTCCCTCGCAGTGGCTGCAGCAGACCAGACTGTGATAAATGATATGAGGATGGACTCGATGATGGCGGTGTTGAAGTGCACCACCCTTAATCAAATATTTTTTGATTATGGACTTGCATAACCTTTTAAATTCAGTTGCATAGATTAAAGGGATAACATCTGAGCCAAGACTTTAAAATGTGTAGAGAAAAGAGACTGCAGTACAAATGTAGACATTTACTGTTTTGATTCAGAGTTCAAAACAGCAACGACAAACTCTCCAGCATGTTTGCATGCCCTTGTGTTTCTGATGGCCTTAAGGATGATGTTATATACAGCTAGAACTGTTGAAACTGTCCAGCAGGTTCATGGAAACATGTTTAGCACAGGGCTGTGCTTTAAAGCTTAAATTATCGGACCCATAATAAGGTTTCAGGGCGGCTGCGTCATGCACGCGTCCTCCTCCGGGGGGATTTTCCATGATGGTTGGGCAGTTTGGCTCTTTAGTTTATTGGCGCACAGGGGCCTCAGTCAACAAGAGCATGAGGAAGAGCAGTGTGCTTACAGTAACCACGCTCCAGGGCGTTCTCGGAGCTCTGACTTGCACTAATAACTGCTGCGCTACACTAGATTCAAGCATTTATAAAGAGCGACAGCCCACTTCCTTGTTTAGTGGATGTGTGGTGTGTGGCTGGTTTGTACTTCACATGATGTTTTTCTAAAAAGAACCCTCTTTTTAAAGAGATGTTTGTGGTCAAAATGCCTGATAGGGGTTTAAAAATAGACACTAGAGGAGGAAAAGAGGAAAGGAGATGAAAGATAGAGCAAATCGTGAGCACTTTGTGGGTGGATTATAGCTGAGGAGGGGTAAACAAATGCCAGGGATGTAACAAATTTACAGAATGGGACAACAAGGAAATGACTGAAGCTTTGAGTAATGTGAAGAAGAGGAGGAAAGAGTATCCATCAGAGAGAGAGGGAGGGAGAGAAAGAGAGGGAGGCTGAAATTCTCTTGCATGCTCGTTCTCCCTGCCTTGTCTCCTCCCTTCAGCGTTCAGCGTGTCTGTGAGAGACGGCTGAGCTCAGTGGCTTGTCGTACCAGGTTTTATTCTGACCAAGAAGCAGCAGCTGCAGCGACGAGCTCACCTCCCTCGACTGACAGGCACACGGTACGCCTTCTGTAAGTGAACCTTTACACTGTCAAGTGTGAAAACGGGAAGCAGGAGTGGGCGGATTAGCCTGCACGGCACGCTGAGTCGATCTCAGGGTGTGCTGTCACTTTTGAAGGATTTCGTTGTGCAGTGAGATGATGAAACGTTAAAAATAGTTTGTGGTTTTGCTGTAAGAGTTACGTTTTGAAGTCTGATTGTGATAAGATTGACTTAGACTCACAGTCGAGTGTGTTTTTTCCACTCCAGCCTGTTGTTTGCTCAGCATGTTGTTAGTGAAAGAAAGCCAACACTCACTGCCACGCTTTGCTCAAGGGCTGCATGTACGGCTAACACAGATCATGCTGTGTCTATTAGCAAGGTGGAGACATTTGGGAGGCTCAGTGTTTGCATGACCAGTATGTTTTTATTGGACCTTAACAGATGGATCTGCATTGCTGTATTTTTGCAGAGAGATGGTGATTTTATATTTTGTTTTATTGAACATTTGATGCAGTGCGCAGTGTTTTGTTTAGTTCTGAACTTGTGCTGTCATATATTTTCAGCTGCAGAGTGCAACTGGACATAACAGTTACAATAAAGGGTTGACAGAAGTGATTTTTAGGGCTTAGTGCATTCAGGAAGTTCTTCCTTTTTTCCAACGTTATGTTGCAGCCTGATGCTACAATAGAAAAAAATCAATTTTTATTCTCATTCATCTACACTCAGTGCCCCATCATGACAAAGTGAAAACAGAATTTTAGACATTTTTGCAGATTTATTAAAAAATATATCACATTGACATAGAGTGGCATGAAAAGTATGTGAACACTTATCAAGTTTTCTGCATTAATTGGTCATCAAATGTGATTTGATCCACGTCTCTGTACAAGTATAGACAATCACAATGTGCTTAACCTAATACCACACAAAAAACTTGATATTGGAAGTCTTTATTGACATTAAAAGGTTCATAGTATAGCTAGGAAAGTAAGGGAACCCTGGATTTAATAACTGGTTGAACCTCCTTTGGCAGCAAAGACCTCAACCAAACATCTCTGTTAGCTGCTGATCAGACCTGCACAATGTTCAGAGGAAATTTTGGACCATTCTTCCTTACAGAACTGCTTTAATCATGATGCCCCCTCCACCATACTTCACTGTGGGGATGCACTTGTATTGCGCACCTTTTTTACGCCATATGTAGTGCTGTGTGTTCTCTCCATGCACTTCAACCTCAGTTTCATCAGTCCACAAAGCATTTTCCCAGTAGTGTTGAGGAGTGTCAAGGTGCTTTCAGGTGCGCAGTGATGTTGTTTTTGGACAGCGGCGGCTTCCTCTGGGGTTGCCATGGACGCCATGCCTGTTCAGTATTCTTGTATGATAGACTCATGATCAAAGACTTGTTTCAATTATTCCTTCAAGCCTTTAGCAGTTGGGTTCTTTTTGACGTCTGAGTATTCTGCACCTTAGAGTCAACCTGGCTGGATGCCCACTTTTAGGGAGAGTATCCACGTTACTGTATCACCTCCATTTGTGGACAGTTTGTCTAACTGTGGACTGGTGAATGCCTGAAGTCTTTGAGATGACTTTGTAACCCCTTCCAGCAATTCAATGATTCTTGATTGAAAGTCAGGTCAGGTGTGGGAGCTGGGTTCGGCACTTGGTCCTGCACTGCTCTGGCCTCCTTATGGCCATCCTCCACGCCAGAGGGGGTCTCCAGATGCCTTAAACAAAACTAAAGATTTTTTAAATTACACTGTTGCCACTTTACATAGATTAAGCCAAATTTTAACCCATTTTCATCATTTTCCCATCAATTTTAACACACTTTTGCCAGTTAGAAACCTATTTTTAACCCTTTCTACCATTTTTAATCCCTGTTTTTGCCACTTCTAAACCAATTCTTGCAACTTAAGCCTAATGTTGCCTCTGTTTACCCATTATTGCTACTTTTAACCCCATTTTACCAGTTTTTACTCCCAATTTTTTCCCATGTACACCACATTTCAATATCTAATATGCCAATTTTTGGCAGTTTAACCAATTTCTGCCAATATCTACCTTTTTTCTTTCTCAGTTAACACTTTTTTCAGTTTATATCAGTTTTTCATCCCAGTTCACCAAATTTCCACCCCTTTTTGCTTATTTGAAGCCTTTTCAACCACTTTATAACTCCCTTTTACTGCTATGTATGCCAATTTTGGCCTTTTTTGGTTTTGTTTTTTAATTTAAATCTCATTTTTGCCACTTCTAACCCATTTCTTCTACTTTTAAAATCCATTTTCACCTCCTTTTCCATCATTTTTTGCAATTATTAACCCATTTTTAAAAATTTTTCAACGAAAGTGGTTTATATTTGGAAGGCTATGTACTACACAAATGATTAAGCCCCAGAAAGCTCTCCCCTTTATCCCCCCTTATGGACAGCTTTGTCTACACATGACTATTCTTAATTGTGCATGGCCGTGTTCAACCACCTTCAGGTTCAGTGGGGGTCCCTGATCTCTGGCACCTTTATTTTGGGGTTCACAGGCTGAAAAGGTTGAGAACCCCTGCTCCACGCAACTAATAGGCAACTATTTCCACTTAGTAAACAAAGCTTGAGAGATGAAAGTGAGTGAAAATTAGGACATTTTTCCTGCTGTGTATTCCCAGTGCCTTGTGGATCTCCCCCTTTTTCATCCATGTCCACACAAGTGACAGGAAAGAAAAGGAAAACTGAAACTGTGCACTGGGGGGGGGGGGGGGGGGGGGTAGCATGGCTGATGAACTTGTGTTGCGCACTTCCATGCACCTTTTCTCCAAAACATGCATCAGTACAGCTTATACCACTTCTGTATCGGTCTGGTCTTTATAAGGGTAAGGCCTACTTAAGAGAGAGATTCTCCCATGTTTCTAAACTGAGCAGACTGCTGAGTGCTTACAGCCTAAACATGGATGTAATTGAAGCTAATGACAAAGTGGGTGGTCAGTATCTGGTTGCTTTAACAGAGGAGGGAAAAACAGAGCACATTAGACTCAGGCTGCTTATTGCAACACTCTCAAGACACTCCTTTAAACATAAATGCTGTTAAGACTTAATAACTGAGCAGCAGGAACAAAATCTGAGGTTTTGTGACCCATATGAAAATGTGTGGTTCTCTGAATGAGAAGTAAACCAATTATGTCTCGCTGGGGTGCGGTTATGTTATGTAACTGCAGTTTTACAGGACTGGTTGTGTTTTGTGTTTCATCCCCACTGAAGGGGGCAGGACTGTTGACTACAGCACAGCGGTGCAGCAGGCTGCGGGGCTGGACTCCGACTAATCAGATTGATAGTACGAGCTGCAGCCCGTGCGTTCATTCACTGAACAGCTGGTGGAGTCTGGGCTTTAACTTGATGCTGCTTCCCACAGCAGGAAGAGTGATGATTTTCAAACAGGTACTGGACTGGTTCTACAGAGCAGACTACCAGTGTAGCTGCATCCAATCGTTCAAATTAATCCTAACCTCTTAACCACAATCATTTTTCAGTTTGTTTGTATCACAATTTCCAGTCTGATAGTTTGTTCATGCCTGTTTTCAGGGGTGGAACAAGCTTCTTTGTTTAATTTATGCAGTGTTTCCCACGCATAAAATATACTCCTGCAGGTCGCTCAAGTATATGCGCAGCCACCAAACTATAATTGCTTACTTTTTAAAAAACATTTTTTTCATCTGTACAGGCTATAAAAGCCAACACATTTAAGGGGTAGAGAAAGGAAGTGAGACGGAAGTCATATGCAAATAAGCTGTTGTGATAATGGAACATCAAGCTTAACATTTAAGAAAGCAGATGATCCAATTTTGAGGGACTGTAGCAGTCTGTTGATCTTGAAATACAAATATTTAAACAATTCTATCTTATTTTACATAACTCTATCTAAGATTTTATTTTAAATAGAAATAAATAATAAAGATTCAGACCAGATTTAGGTCATTGCTGTATGTCCAGACTAATAAACTTTACAGTGCCTTTAAAAAGTATTCACTCCCTTGGATGTTTTAGCCTTTTATTAACTTTATAAATCAATCATGGTCAATATAATTTTTCCTTTTTTGCCAAAAAAAAAAAAAAAAATCTCTTAAATGTCGAAGTGAAAATCGATTTCTACAAAGAAATGTCAATTAAATAAAAATTTATTTTGCTGGAAAAAAAAATCTTCTCCCAAGCCGTAGTTCTCTTGCAGACTGAATAAGATTGTCCATCAGGGTTTTCCTGTTTTACAGCATTCATTTTACCCTCTACCTTTACAGGCCTTCTAGGGCAAAGCTGCCCAGAAGCATCCCCACATCATGATGCTGCCAACACTGTCATTAACAGTTTGGTTGTCGTGTTTGTGGTGATGCAGTGTTAATTTTGGCAGCTCTTTTTGATTTTAGTTTTAGTCTTTAAATGAAATGCATTTTAGTTCTAGTTCCATTTTAGTCATTTCTAGCCTTTTTAGTTTTAGTCTAGTTTTAGTCGACGAAATCTCAAAACATTTTAGTCTAGTTTTGGTCCAAGCATTTATTTTCTTGTGTAAATTTGTTACCAAATCATGGTAGTGTGCTCTATGCACTCTGCTAAACCAGGGGTCCCTGCTTTCTACAGCTGAGAGGCAGAAGAGCTACAGATGCATTGCATTTTGACAGATTTACCCACGGTAGAGAAATATCACAGATTTTGAGTGTCCGATGAAAACTAGATTACATTTTAGTATAGTTTTAATCATTTTGACAAGAACTAAACTTAGTTTTTGTCAGTTTTAGTCATCACAGGTCTATCTGTGTTAGTTTTAGTCTAGTTTTAGTCATAGTTTTAGTCAGTGAAATTAACACTGTGGTGATTTGCATTGTTTGGTACCTGCTTACCATAGTGTTTGTCTGATGGCTTAAAAGCACCAGCTTGGTCTGATGAGACCAAAAGGTGGCCTCTCTCACTAGTCTCTGTCCTGCACGGTCACTCAGTTTGTGAGGTAGGTCTAGTAATCTAGGCAGATTTACACATGTGCCATATTTCTTTAATTTCTTGATGATGGATTTAACTCCAGGGAATGTTCAGTGCCACAGAAGTATTTTTGTATCCATCCCCTGACCTATCCTTTAAATAACCTTTTCTTTGAGCTGCTTGGAGTGTTCTTTTGTCCTATGGTGTGATGGTAGCCAGGAATACTGATCAACCAGTGACTAGACCTTACAGACACAGGTGTCTCTATACTACAACCATTTGAGACACATTCACTGCACTCAGGAAAATGCTTCAGTCTTGAAACACAATCAGAACATTAAATATTTATGATTGGTACAGTGGAAGTGATTTTTTTGTTGTACAGACTTCAACGATAAACTGAGTGACATCAGGAAAGAGGATCAAACTACGTTTAGTCTCTTTTTTTCCCCTTCCTCTTTGTGCAGTGGCACACAGTTATTCAAAAATTGTTAATAAAGATTTGTAAGAGATATATTTATTGACTTAATGTTTGCAGCTTGATGACAATGGCTCAGTTATAATGAACTCTAGACTATTCCAAGTGCATTTGTATCCTGACAGTAGTTAAAGAGATGCTGATCACCCAGATGTATTCCAAATAAAGGAAGATGATCAAATCTTAAAGGACAGGAAGGATATTTTAGACTCTTTCTTCCAGTTTTAAAAATAAAACATAGACCTTCAATACCATAAATGCCACTGTTAATGTTTTTAAAGAAGGGCTTTTTTGTAATGGATTGATTTCACATCACTGTTATGCAGCTTTCACATACTGTGGTTAAAGTCTAGAATATTCATGATCAGATTTCTCATCATAGACGTTGACTAAAGGACTCTTTCCTCTCCATTCTGTCCTGACTAGAAGACCCCCCAGTGTACTGAAACTGAGACTCCAGTCCATGTGAGGCTCATGGACCCACCCAGACACCCCCCTCGTCTGTTTTAAAGTGAAATTTTGCAGTCTAATGACATGCAACTCTGTGAGAGGTCGAGTGTCGAGTTTAACAAGATCCTTCTCTTTTCTTCCTCATTAAAGATAAAAGACAAAGACACAACTGTACAAACTACTGTGGAGTCAAACCAACACATATCTCTGTTTTTAATCTGCCTGATTGTCTGTTTGCTGTCAGGTGTCATTATTGGACAGTGTCAGCAATGTAAAGGATGGAAAGCAGATCAATCCATAGGGACTGCTTCTGCTTGCTTTAAGTGTTAGAATGTGGCTTGCTGCTGAGAATGATCTCTTTATGGATTTCCTGTCAGACCGTACAAGGACATCTGTTTCCTTCCTGTCATCTCTGAATCTGTGGAGGAAAGGTTAAACACTGAGATTTGATAGTAGTGCAGAACCTTTATGCAACAGAAACATTTTCAGAGCAGTTAGCTTGGAACAGTCTCAATTTTTGGACATTTTTATGTTGATTTCACAACAGTGGGGATAATCCATGAATTACCATATGTGGAACTTACTCGATACATCAATGTTGTATCCATTTTGACCAAAAAGAGTTTGTAAGTATTGGCCTAGATTCAATATGTAGGATTAAACAATACTTTGAACTCACACTACTATATATTTCACAATTCTGGCTTCATGATACAATCCTGATTTTTAACACGTGTCGAATGGTGAGCTTTCCATGTGGGGTGATCCATTACAATTTGGGACCAAAATAAGACTTTATCTCTGAGTCATATCTTAACACATAGGCATGTTGTCCATATTTTTAGATGTAGTGTGACTTACACTTCCCCAGGATATCATTATCTCTGTCCGGTCCATCATAAAAAACATCCAACGTAGAAATGATAAAACAGCTAAGATAAGCTCCTCTTACCTCCTGACAGTCATCATGTTTTGAGTACAAAAATAATAAAGTCACGGCTGTCAGACCATCCTTTCGTAACAAGAAGTCCTCAGTTAGTCATGCTGTTATAAATTTAAACTTTTAACGGGGGGGGGGGGGGTTGATTTATCCTACAGGAAACTGGCTTAAATTCTAACCTTTTTAGAATACTGTTATTGTAAAGTTTAGAAACAGATTAACAGAGTAAAAGGGGATTCGTTAAAGCATCTATTTGAATATGAAAAACAGTTTTTAATTTATGCAAGGCCATATTTTACAATGTTAAATATTTCCTTTTTACACCTATGACTTTCTAGATTAACCTAGTTTGCATAACACTCCCAGTTGAAAAGCGTGTTTCTCTGAGAATTAGGCCTGGGCGATATGGCCTAAAAATCATATCATGGTATTTTTCTTGCCTTTGACGGTAACGGTATAATATCACGATATTACAAAATTAATAGGAGATAATGTTTTTCAATCCAAATTCAAGTGTTATTAACCCCCTTCTCCCCTTAAAACAAGCCTTTGATGGCATACTCAATTTATGTCTAAGCATAGGAACACAATTTTTTTTTTTTTTTTTTTTTGAAGTCTCTCCAGGTTTACTTCTGTCTAACTGCACTCCAACTTTCACATTTCATCTCTATCCTGATGAGGTGTGTTAAGCTGCTAATGACTTGTGCACGTTTCCTAGTAAAGGCGTTCACAATAAAAGCGTTTCAAATAACAGCCGCGGACCTTTATTGTGAAGGGCTTGAGGGAAGTAGTGTGTTTAGCATTGAGTTAGCTTAGCTTTGACTGCAGTACCGGAGAGTTTTTGCAGTTAGTTTACAGCAACTTTTCTAACCTCATTTAACATCGCAGCCTGGATCTTTGACTCACTGTGGACTTAGAAATGAAAGTCAAAAGTTAAAATAGACTTTTAAACAGTTGTTTATGCTGTTGTAAGGTGAAATCCTGCAGCGCTGGGCTCTCAACAAACTGAGACCAACCAAAGCAGCACTTAGCTTGTGTTAGAGCCCCAGGCAGGCTGACAGAGACGGCACACTGATTTTTTTGCGGTACAGTGATCAAACCTTGAGAGGAAAGAACACGTGTTTTTGCCTGCTAACCGTACTAATTTTCAACAGCAAGAGCAGGTGACATTCAGTTAGTTACCGGGATACATAATACTAGAGCTAAACTTGCTAACGACTGGACTCAGCCAGAGCTGTTTGTCACAAATCACTCCCTGCGCCAGCTGTGGGAGCGGATATGCCCCACGTATGCATCACAGCACAATAGGCATTAAGAGCGTTGATGACGGTGTTGCAGAAATACATTCTGTGGCAAAAATTTTACCAGTGACAGTATTAATGCCGGTTTACCACCCACCTCTACTGAGAATCTCTTTCATATTGAAGCAAACTAGGTATTGTAACTGAAAAATTACATGAATCAATGCCAAATTGAATTGAATTGGGAATCAAATTGAACCAGGGACATTGTAACTAGATTTGTAGGGATGGGAACGCAGCAATAGACAGCGCATGATATTTCACATAAAACAAGGATAAGGTGATTGTTAAATGAAAGTTCTGTTTTCTGGCACTTTGTGACTGTTCTGTTGTCATCAAAGTAACGTGTTGAGTGGTCATCAGAGTGACTCTGTGACTGTTGAGTGATCATGAGAGTGACTCTCTGACTGTTGAGTGGTCATCAGAGTGACTGTGACTGTTGAGTGGTCATCCGAGTGACTCTGTGACTGATGAGTAATCATCAGAGTGACTCTGTGACTGTTAAGTAATCATCAGAGTGACTCTGTGACGGTTGAGTAGTCATCAGAGTGACTCTTTGACTGTTGAGTAGTCATAAGAGTGACTCTGTGACTGTTAAGTAGTCATCAGAGTGACTCTGTGACTGTTGAGTGATCATCCGAGTGACTCTGTGACTGTTGAGTGATCATCCGAGTGACTCTGTGACTGTTGAGTGGTCATCAGAGTGACTCTGAGACTGTTGAGTGGTCATCAGAGTGACTGTGACTGTTGAGTGGTCATCAGAGTGACTCTTTGACTGTTGAGTTTTCATCAGAGTGACTCTGAAACTGTTGAGTTGTCATCAGAGTGACTGAGACTGTTGAGTAGTCATCAGAGTGACTCTGTGACTGTTGAGTGGTCATCAGAGTGACTCTTTGACTGTTGAGTGGTCATCAGAGTGACTCTTTGACTGTTGAGTGGTCATCAGAGTGACTGTGACTGTTGAGTGGTCATCAGAGTGACTCTTTGACTGTTGAGTTTTCATCAGAGTGACTCTGAAACTGTTGAGTTGTCATCAGAGTGACTGAGACTGTTGAGTGTTCATCAGAGTGACTCTGTGACTGTTGAGTGGTCATCAGAGTGACTCTGTGACTGTTGAGTGGTCATCAGAGTGACTCTTTAACTGTTGAGTGGTCATCAGAGTGACTGTGAATGTTGAGTGGTCATCAGAGTGAGTCTGTGACTGTTGAGTGGTCAATAGAGTGACTCTGTGACTGTTGAATGGTCATCAGAGTGACTCTGCCCATTGAGTTGTCATTGGAGTGACTCTCAAGCCTGATGCTGAAATCAAACCTTTGTTTTGCCGCTGAAATTGCTCCAATTATTCTTGGGGCAGCTGTTAGCTAGTCTTAGCTACATGGGACAACATTATCATCATCAAATAGAGTGTGCCTTTAAAACTCTGGCCTTCATTCAACAGATACTATTGTAATGTGATTAATCACTGGCAGTGCTTATTTCCCTGAAACAATTCTTCCTTTTTAGTACACAAATATGTGGTTTTTGCAATTGTGTTATCACATTGTATCATGCACTCATAATGGGCATTTATTGATTAAATGTAATTAACCCATTCCTCCAGTATGATTTCTGTGAGTTTTGTAATTATTCACAGACATCTCTGTTTCTATTTGTACACCTTTACTATTTATCATAAGCTTTCACAGTGAAACAAAGGCAGCTTCATTCCTTAAAGTCTGCTTTTTAGAGGCTGTAAACCCTGGGGGAGTGATTAAACGCACATACTGGACATGTAACTGTATGCTACTGTGTTTTTGTTTGAACACTGCAGACTGCATTGAATATACAAGACTTTAAAAAAACTGCTTTAGCTCTATTTATCTGCTTGTAGCTCTATTTTCTTACTCTTTCTTGTATGTTTTTCTGTTTTAAGAGTAGCACAGCAAATTTCGTTGTACACTGTGCAATGACAACAAAGAGTATTCTGTTCTGTTCTGTTCTATTCTATTCTATTCTATTCTATTTAATCAGAGTTTAAAGATCCTATTTAAGACAGCATGTCACTCTTAGTTTAAATGCATTATCCAATGTTGCCCTTATGTGTAACAAACACACTTTCTACGAGAGCAAAGACTGCAGGTGAGACGACAGTTTTAGTGTGAATTGGTCACATCTGGCCGATACCTGACTCCCCTCTGACAGCGTGTGAGAGTGCAGGTTTGATCTCTTCAGTCGAAGCATCCCTTGTTGAAGATGTGTGATTTCCTGTGAGGTTTCACACATCCAATGCAGCAGCCTCATTAAAGGCAGGTTGTTTTTAGGCTCACTGTCACAGTGGACAGGCTTCTCCGTGATCTCGCAATAGCCCTGGGACTGTCCTGAAAAATGCCACCTAATTCATCAATACGTGGACTGTAGAGGAGAGACATTTGCCCAGCAGAGCTCAAACATAGGAGTAAAATTTGTTTAAAGTTTGAGTACTTTTTGGTTCATGTTCGACAAGAACAGAAGGGATTTTGACAAGTCAAGTCTTTTCAATGTGACTTTGACAACCACAAAAGGAAATGTGAGCTCTCCCCTGCCCTTATTGGGTTTCCGTTGACCATTCAGTTCATAAAAACACTTGAGGTTTTATAGCTGCTCTCTGACAGATTTCTAGATTATAACTCCTGCCTTTGTAGCTAGTTTTCAAACCAGCAGGTCTTACAGTGTTTACTTCTTTGGCTCAGCGCTCACTCTGGACATAATCTTGGCGAACAGACTCCCTCTAGCCACGCTCTTAAGGTCGATATGATTAAACATTTTATTTATGGTGTGTGTTGCAGTTCCACTCTAGCTATAAATCTGCCACCGTGTGGGCAGCTCCAGAGAGCCTCACCTCTTGCAGCAGCTCCATGCCTGCCTGAACTCTAGATCTGAACATAGACCCACCGTGTGCTGACAGACGTGTCAGAGCTGTGATGGGTAAAGTCACTGTGACACAACCACATGCTGGCTCAGATTCAGTGTTTTAACACTGCTATCACTGCAGAGGAGGGACTAAAAATTCAGCACCATGATTCCAGAAATAACTGCAAAGTATGGTATTGTAAAGATCCAAGTCAGAAAAATTGTATTCATCTTGTTGGTAAAGTTCTAGCATTGTTTACCCAAAGGACATTGTGTTTCTGGCTGTAAAATCAAGGCAGGTAAACAGAGTTAAACGAGGAACATCATGTCCTCTGGTTTTCACAGGAATATTGAAAACTGCTGTTTGCAGTGGCTTTAGGTAGAAACACATGTTCCAGATATTTAGTTTGGAATAACATATGCAGCTTGATGGTTAGAAAATGAAGTATTTCTTGAAAATCTTCCACACACCGTTACTTCTGCCAATACAATGTAACACTTTCTGTCCAGAAAGGTCAACTTAACAGACAGGATCAAAAATATACATAGTCTGTGGTGTGCTTTAGTGAGATTTTGAGCTTTTTTTAGCCATTCAGTGTCATGTGAGGACAGGTTTAAGGGAAGTCAGGGACTTAGAGGAGGATTGTTACAGGTTTTAGTTCATGTAACGGCTCCTATGACCTTTGTCTTTGTTCCATCTTGTTTTTGTAAACCATTTGAATTATTTATTTTATTTTGTCAGTCATTCATGATCTCTGATATGCATTCAGGCTTGTTGCATTTGTTCCCTCTGGGCCTTCAGTTTTAATTCCTTATTTACCACAAAGACATTCAGCATTTTACCGGTTTAACCCTTAAGAGTTCCGCATTTTCCCCTAAAGACAAAAATGTCCACTTCCCAAAAACTGCTGTACAAATAATACATACTGATATTTTTTTCCAGTTTTAACGAGTCAGTCTTTTAAAACTACTTCTGCCTGAAATAAACACTTAAAATACGAATTATTCTTTTGAAATTTTAACCTTTTTAAGGCCATTATATTGACATAACTACACTTTTTTGATTGGAGAAAAAAACAAACAAAAAACAAACAAACAAAAAAAGTTTCCATAAAATACATTTCAAGGAGTGTTCGATTATTATTATTATTATTATTATTTGGCCCCAAGATGGGTCAGTGATTGGCAGCAGCATTGATTTTGATGCTTCATTATTTTTTTTCTACAGTGTCAGATTGAAAAAAAAACTCATACTTGTGGTCATAAGGACAAAAAATGCCAGATTCCTAAATTCAGCTGTATGAAATATTATATAAATTATTCTATTTTTTAAATGAGTCAATCTTTTAGAACTTCAGTCTAAGATATACATATCAAATACTAATCATCTTTTTAGGTTTTAACCCTTTAAAGGCCAGAATATTGACACAACTCCACAGTTTTTAATGGAACAAAAACAGTGGAGTGGAGTAAAATACACATACACACTCAGAAACACTTTTTTTTTACACACACATCATTATTCACCCCAGTAACAGAGGTGTCCAAACTTTTTCACAGAGGGTCAAATACAGAACTATAAAAGCACTCTGAGAGCGCAGACCTCCGCCATTAGCCCTATCTCCCAATAGTAAAGAATCCTTTAAAAAATTCCTGGATCCATCCCCGTGTGCTCCCCACCATGGCATTTGCTGGCTACTCCCTCCCCGGTGGGGTGGAAACATGGTGAGACAAAGCATAGGCTTCGTTACGGGTGGACTGTCATGGTGGAACCATGGCCTGCCAGTGCCAACAGATGCACTGACAGTCTCACCCATGGTCTCACCGGATGACTGGAGGTCATGGCAGAGGGTGAATATTCCTCTGTTCCTCCCAGCAATGTGAGTATTCTCGCTACAATTCGCTGTCTTTCTCTCTGTTACACTCCGACTCATCTGCTTGACCAGGTGTGCATCTTTCAAACTCTATAAACTCCAAAACTTTGAATAGAAACACACCAAAAATGCTGCTGGGATTGAAGTTACTCATGTCCGCCATCTACTGGTGTAAAGTGGTAACAGCCCAGACCTCCGCCATAAGCCCTATCTCCCAACAGTAACGATTCCTTTAAAAAATTCCTGGATCCAGACGGTGATCTGGACCTCCCAAAATCGAATCAGTTCTTCCTTATGCAATTTCTGACATTTCCTGAAAATTTAATCAAAATCCGTCCATAACTTTTTGAGTTATGTTACTAACAAACAAACAAACAAACAAACTATCAAACCCTGCCGATCACATAACGTCCTTGGCGGAGGTAAATATATTAGGATGGTGGGGCCACTTTCATATTCCTCACCATGAGGATTTTAAAGTTAGTAAGACTAATCCAATGTAAGTTAATACATGCTTAGCAATTGAGTATGCCTTAGTGGCTAGGTGATGGCTGACAGGGCAAATGGAGAGTCATTTTCAGGATTTTGAGGAGCCAGTCAGATTTCAGGGGGCCCCATTTAGCCCTCGCTACCACTGGCTCTGCCCTGTAAAGTTATTGGTTCTGTTATTTGCTGTGATAACACATCAGGATGTTATTAATCAAAATATCTTCACGTCAAAATGTTTGTTTACAGATTTAACATGGTAGCACTACCTTGTGCTAAAAACAAGAAGTGCAATACAGTTAAGCACAGGCTTCATGTTTTAATGTGGGCTATATTTCATTTTATCTCTAGAATTTGCTGCAGGCCAGTCAAAAATGGGCCGTGGGACGCATTTTGCCTCTGGGCCATAGCTTGGATACCCCTGATCAATAACAACACACATTTAATAGCAAGGCTGCCTTGCAGAAAACAGCCAGAAGTGTGAAACTTTGAGGCATACTTTGAATGGGAAAAGTAGCACCATCTGATGGACAAATATAGAAATAAAAAATTGAATGCTAGTAGTCGAAAATAAAATCTTGACATAAAGGAATGCATTAGTTTAGGTTAAGATAAATTAGGGATCCAAAATGGCATTTTCAATAGTTTTCAATGGAACACTTCTTGTCATTAGGAACAAATGTGTCAGTTTTTGTGTAGCTTAGCCATTTAAGGAACTGAGGTGACAGTTCTAAAATTTTGATAAAGGAATGTTCTCTGACAAATTTCAGCTATATTTATTCAACACATGCTTGAAAATGAAAAACAGAAGGGCACAAAATGTCCCTGGGATCTCTTCAGGGTTTAGGATCAGTAAATGCAAGAATTCAGCAGTTAAAGTTTTTAATTTTGTTTTTTGATGACACATAAACTGCTTCAGATTGTTAGTCTATAAGTAATCATGTGAAATTGTGTGGTATTTTCCCACGTGCTTCTGCTTCTGGTTTGTTTGCTCATTATATCTTACATAACATCACCCTTGTTATTAAATGAGGCTTTATTTCATACATCACAACAGATTAATCATAGTAATAGGTTTCAGAAATAATAAACATGTTGCTGATTTATCGAGTGTCTCAAAAGCTGTGGTGATAAACGTCTTTATAGTGTGGTAGGAGGGAGACTTTCCTATTAACCTTAATGGCTGTTCATTTAATCTGCGGCCCCAAGCTCAATAACAATGAAGCAGCATGTTACTTCCTTCCTATAAAACATTCAACAGCATATCAAGATTTCTATCCAACACACACACCAACTTCTTTATTTATTTCAAACTGCCTCAGTCAAAATTTTTATCTCACCTAAGTTTGTCAGCCAGAAATGAAAATCTTTCACCTTGTTTACTTTTGCCTCAATGATGTGCTTTTGGTGTTTAGATACCAAGTAGCTGCACATTCGTATAATGCATTAACATGATATCTTGCCTGCCTCTTTTGCAAAGATAAATCCATACATCATTTCTGTAGCTCTCCTACTTTGATTCCCTACGTGCTGCGTGCAGGGAAAGTACTGGTGATCAGAATGAACGGGGGCAAATTAGCCACAAACAGTGCCTCTTTAATGGCTTTTCTGCGTAATTTTGTCAAATGGTTTTAGGTAACAATGATAATTAGAAAAAAAACAGTGCCTTTAAAAAATATTCAACCCCTTGGTTGTTTTACCCTTTGTGTCTGGAACGTCCAATTACTGGTTAATCAGTATTCCTGGTTACCATTACACCATGAAGAAAAAGAACACTCTCAGCAACTCAGAGAAAGGTTATTGTAAAGTATAGGTCAGGGGATGGATACAAAAAAATTCAGGGCACTGAGCATCCCAGGAAATTCATTTAAATCCATCACCAAGAAATGGAAGGAATATGGCACATGTGTAAGTCCGCCTAAATCAGGCCATCCACACAGTGGCCGTGAGAGACTAGTGAGAGACAACTGTTGCCCAGGTTCTTCACCAGTCAAAGTGTAACGGGAGAGTGGCAAAGAGAAAGACTGTTGAAGAAAACTTCTATTAAAGCTGGACTAGAGTTTGACAAAAGGCACCTGGGAGACTCCAAAGTCAAATGGAAGAAAGTTGTTCGGCCAGATGAGGCCAAAATTGAGCTTTTGGCTGTCAGACAAGACTATGTTTGACGGACACCAAACACTGCACATCGCCACAAACACACCACCCCCACTGAAGCACGGTGGTGGCAGCATCATGCTGGTGGGATGCTTCTCACAGTTCTGAGATCAACCATGTTCAATATAATTCTGAATATAAAATCAGCTCTAAGAGCTGGCTCCTTTTTGAACAACAGGAGCCAGGTTCTCATGTGAGTGATGGTTTCCTCTCTCCACCTCTGATGATGTTTTACTGATCTAAAAAATGGTATACCTGTTTAGTAATCAAAAGATCAACTCTTACTACTGAAGTCAGCCAAATAATCCAGATGCTTTTTACTAACTAGCAGAATACGGTAGATTATGCCAGTTGGCATTAACGAGTTTCAGTACGTGTTACTCCTCACATCTGCTAGACCAAACCAATCTGGATGAAGGCATCTCAGACCAACTCCATATGCAGTCTTAGCTATTAGATATCACATTGTTTTCAGTACATGTTGAGGTGCAGTCCACACAAAGCATTAAGGATAAACACTTTTCCTGCAATTTTCATAGTCCTAAGAATGTTTTTTTGGTTCATTTTAGGGATGTATGATATTATCTGCAATATATCGGTATTGACCGATAATGTGACGTCATAATTAAGCGCATGCGATGACGCCCGACATTCGCCAACAACAAACTAAACTTGTCGACTGTGTGTGTGAAGTTTGAAGTGTGGGAACAAGACAGCAAAGTAGCTGTTTGCATCGCTTGTAAAGTACATGTGATGCAAGGAGGAGCACAACAACAACACGCCTTTAGCACCACCACTTTAATTTTGCATCTAAAAAAACCATCAACCTGATGACTACAAAGACTTTCTTAAGATAAAGAATGACAAAACTTCATACCAGGGAAAGCTCGTCGACAGCCTCTACTTAAGTCATTCCACAAAGCTAAAAAATACAGCAGCGACCACCCAAAGTTAAGGAGCTGAACAGGAGAATCATTGAATTTATAGCTCTTGATAATCAGCCTTTCAGCTTGGTGGAATAAAAGGGCTTCCTCGGACTGATGATGCATTTAAAGCCGTGCTACATTATACCCAGCAGGGTATAGCCTTACCTGAACTGCAAAACTTTGCTCCCAGTCACGCAGAGAAGCTCCTTGGTAAAGCTAAACATATTAGCTTAACCACAGATATATGGACATCAATTGTCTGTCCTGTTAGCATGTTGAGCCTCACTGCCTCAGTGGATAGATGAGGATTCACTCTTAAAAAGTTTCGGATATGAAAAATAGACATAAAGAATGTGCACGCCGTGCTACCTTACAGTGTGCCAAATATGGCAAAAGCAATGACAGACTTCTGTGTGCCAAGTCTCCTGTGCAATGTGCACACTCTACAGGTGCCCTCTCTCCAGCTTTGGAGATGTGGGTGTGACTGTGTTGTTACAGAGCTGTTTACAGTGAAATGGCCACTAAACTTGGTTGCTTTGTTAGTTTGTGCTGTTTAAAGCAGAATCAGAATTACTTCAGTTGAAGTAATTCTGATTCTGCTTTAAACAGAATTACTTCAGTTGAAGTTTTATTAGTTGGTATTCGCGTTGGCCATTTTGTTTATTATTCTTCTTCAGCGCCGGCTATCTCCTCCTTCATACTTTGTCGTAAACTTTTGTTTAAACTTTAAACTTTTGTTTAAACTTTAAAAAAAATCAGTTTCTTCGTCATTCGACTGCTATGACTTCTCATTTCTAACTTTTATAATTTTTTAAAATTTAGCTATTTTCATGCTACTATTGGCTTTTTCTTCTGCTTTTTCAGCCATTGAATGCAATTTTAAGCCATTTTTAGGCCAATCAGCTATTTTTTTTTGCAATTTTTGGCTATTTTAAGGCTACTTTTGGCTATTTATATCCTTTTTTGAGCTATTGAATGCCATTTTCATCTACTTTTATGCCATTTTCAGCTATTTTTGTGCTTTTGGCTATTATCAGCAGTTCTTCCACAATTCAGCTCCCAGCTTCCCCATACAATTTCAGCTGAAACTGCAATTTTGATCTAGTTTCTTTTGTTCATCTTAAGTCTCAAAAATGTAAAAGCTTAATTAAGCTCTGAACTATAGCTAGATTTTTTTGCATTTAGAAATCTGTCTGTTGTTGTTATTTAAAGCACTTTGTCAGGAGTATCCCAGGGAGCCATCCTGCAAACTGGCTGAGTAATAAGGAGAACCAATCTAAATTTAGAAGCTGTTTCTTTTTTGCACTGTGGAGCTCAGTGTCAGCAGGTATTTAACTGCTGTTTATTGCTCTCAAAGATGCAGATGACTTTAGCTGTACTGTTAAAAATACGTGTAGCATGTAATGCACATGTAACCCACAGACATTACTGTAAGTTTTTCATTACTGAATGGTTGTATTTGAAAAAAAAACCCAAAACAAAACACATCCTTCATTTCTGATGAAAATCAAACATTTTGTCTGTTTCTAAAAAAATAGACTACCAATATTCAAAAAATGTTGAACAGAATGGATTTGATGTTTCTCACAGTGAAAAAAATTAATGAAATATTGGTATAGGCCAAAATGAGTTTTAAAATATTGACACATCGATATCGGCAAAAATCCAATATCGTGCATCCCTAGTTTATTTGCCTCTAGAAATCAAGTTCTGCGTTCATGACCTTGCTAAATGCATCTCACAGCAGCTTTAAGGCATTTTCCTAAAACAAAGACACGTGTAAAGCATTGTTTTTCCTCTTGTATGTGGGTGGGATTTAATTAGGCTCCCTCTCTAAGGAGGCTGCTTGATGGACTGCTCTCTCCCCCACCATCATTAAAACAACAAACCAGGCGATATCTTTAAGACACGTGGAATTCATGTTTGCTACCTATCTGTATTTGCAGCAATCATTCATACAATCTCTTACCTGTAAAACAACAAATGAAACTCACAACATGCTCCTGTATGGAACAACACCATCATTTGATTTCTAAAATGCTCTTTACTTGATCTGGGCTGGAGTATTCTTCGAAGCTTCATTTTTCAGATATTTTAGGGTTTAACTGCCAGGACAACCTGCTCAGTGTAAGGCCAGCTGTAGGTATTTAATGTGTTTTCATCATAAGCTCAATAAATGGCAATAGGAGCCCTTCAGAAACAGGAAATGGGAGGGGGAAAAAATGCTGTTTCTCCTCTTCTCCAGCTACCAAAAAGAAAGTGGGTCAGAAATGTGCTGCGAGTGATGTTTAAACATTATGTAATATGTCATGGCATTTTATCTGGCGTAAGCACTCTTCATCTTTTCAGGGGCAGAGGGAACATGCTGTGTTTGAGGCTCTGTTTCTTGTAGACGTACTGAAGCTCTTGAAGTGATGGGCCTTACAACACATGTTTCAGTATAGAAATAAGTCCTTATATATCAAAGTCTGGATGACTCCTTGATTCAGATCAAAACTGGGCTACACTGATTAGCTGTCTGCTTATAATCAAAGAAAAAGTGAACATTTTCATGGTCTTTGAACCATATGAGTTGATAGTGGTTTTTCCTGAATGGTCAAGTCAATTGTAAACTTTCACCTTTATCATTAGAGTTAATGTAATTAGGCCGGGCGATTATGGCAGAAATCTAAGTACCAGTTTATTGAATTTTTTTACCTTGATTAAACTTAGTGAATAATTATTCCATCCCCCACACCTGACTTGGTTTGTGCTGTAAATATTTGTGCAATTTTAAAACAAATAATGCATGTTTTAAAATTTGATGCATCAAGCTTGTAGACTTCGATAACAAAATAATGTGCCTAAATTGATAGAAAACCTTCTCTAGTAGTAATTAAACCAGAGTGGTACTGATTCCAGTTTGATTGGACAGTTTTTCTGATCTCACCTCCTGATAAAGATTAAGATAATACAGTTTTGCTTTCCTCAAAAAAACTGTCCTCAGCATAAAAAAATGCTGAGCTTTATTATTTAGAATAAATTCAAAATGGCTCTTATATGTCAGCCGCGATACTTTGCTCCCATTTAAGAGCCAGTTTTCTTTCCTCCATCTTTTATTGTTGTTTCGCCTACATTTAAAAGCCAAACTGGTACCAGATGAAGTTTGGGAGCCAAAAAACCAGCTCTACTGAGTTTTGCCATTCTAATGATGCTATCCATGCCTCCGTAGCCCTTATGGAGGCTTTTCCAGTAAGACTGGAACTTTGTTATTTCTAGGGTCTTTAATGATCAAATCCCCACCAGTAACTCCAACATTGAATGTCTTTTTATCCATTTTTTAATCCCATCATTTCTGCAGCCAGCAGGTATTGCCATCCGCCATATTGTCTGTTTAGTATCACAATGCACTGTGATAGGCTGACAACCAATGACAGACTGTTCCATCATTGTGTCATACTTTTCACATTTCTAACTAGGCAGATCATGCAGGGGATGGCCTGATTAGCTCATAATAAGGAGAAAGAGACACAGAGAGGCTGTGATGTGGCCCTCTTCATCACTGCATAAAACTAACACAAAGAAGCACAAGGACTTTTTTTTCATAAATATGTGAATATTTGAAAACTTTATGCCACAGCATGATTTCCCCTGACTTATTGGTCCCTAAAATATGGGAGAACAAGTCATTGTTTACTGTTTGTCACACATAAAAATCTTTGAGTTGGGTTTAACCGGATTTGAAATGATTTTTCCTAGGAACATCACTTCACTTCACATCACTGTGCAAAAGACTTTACAAAGCAGCAGAGGAGACAGCTTACTTGTGTCTTAAGTAAAAGTCATGTTGCCCATGTCGAACCAAGCTGCCATTAATATACAACAGTAGCCAGGGCGTCATTACTTGATGTTAAGAAACATCATTACCCTGCTTGTTTAAGAGAAGGCTGTGCGACGGCGCAGGGATTAGCACTGTTGCCTGACAGCAAATAGGTTCCTGGTTCACTTCCAGGTCAGGGCCTTTCTGTGTGGAGTTTGCATGCTCTCCCCATGAGCTCATGGGTTCTCTCCAGACTCTGGCTTCCTTCCACTACCAAAAACATGGTCATTAGGTTAATTGGTGACTCTAAATTGGCCGTAGGTGTGAGTGTGAGCGTGCCTGGTTGTCTGTCTCTATATGTCAGCCCTGCAATTGACTGGCGACAATGTAAAAATGTAACTAACTGTGAAACCATAAGAAATGATCAGGAGTTTGCTAATGTATGGAGCTTGCTATCTTACATATATTCATTTTTTTAGTTGTAAAATAGAGGAAGAACAGCTCTAAAATAGGATGGTGACTTTTGGTTGGCACCATTGCTGTTTATTCAGGTCAAGAAGGAAAAGTTCAAACGCTCCCAAAAAGCCAGAAGTTTGGTTTCTCCTCTCACTGATTTTTCATGGTGTCGGTGCTTCAGACAGAAATCTTTCAGTCTGAGTTCAGAGCGTCTCCTCCTCTGCCCTTGTTTGTCATCTCTTCGACACAGCAGGCTGCTAGCTTTGGTCTGAGAGCCAGATAAATAGGCAGACCGCCAAACCCAGACTGCAAAATGTCACCTTGCCTATTAAACAGCATTTTTCACTCTGAAGGAGAGATGGGCATCCGCTTTTCTCTTTAAAATGACAAAAGCGGTCCACTTCAATTCCACATGTCAGGTTGAATGACAAACAGTTACAGGCACACTTGAAAAATTCAGCTAATCTTCTCATTATAATTGCAAAAAGGAATATATGGTTGTACAGTTCTCTTCTGATGTATAGAAGTGCAACAAAAGAAAGAGTATATGAACACATCTGCTTTCAAGGTTGGAACATGGGCACAAACCACAGATCCATTGTGCTTTATTCTTCCTGGTATAAAGTAATACCTTGGGATCTAAATGCTTGAGCTGTCTGTTTGCTTTGATTCATATCATCTGACTCCTCTCTAATAAAACACAGCACCCAAAGGTTGCTCAATATCCTGTGCTGCAGCAGTACTGTCCACTGTTTGTTTTGTATTTTCTCTCACTGCCATCCCTCTAATATTCACTAACATCCTGGTGTCATTTCTGGCTTAACTCTTCTGGTTTATCTACACTTAAATGGAAATTTGCTCTCACTTCTGCAAGTGCTGAAGGTCTCACTGCTGCATAAAGACAAGTGCTGTTGTGCAGAGATGTTAGTCAATGAAGGATTGAGAATAAAAAGTCACCTCTCTGTCTTTAATCAGATCTATTTTGTAAGTGTATTCACTGCCACACAGGCACAGATGTGAAAGAATCTTTTTAAGCTTGAAGGTTTGTGGGGATTTTCTAGTAAAATAGAGTGAATGTTTTATGATTATTTGCTTGTCTTGTCAATGCCATAGTTTCTATTGAATATTCACATTTGGATTAGGTGGAATCCAGTTTTTAAAATTGTTAAACCTTTGCCAAATTGTCCTGTAGTGTGAGATAATACCACCATGTGAAGATAAAGATCACATCCTACAAGGAGCAGATTAGATCACAAATTTACAGTGATGCTGGGTTAAAGGTGCAGTGTTGTTTGCACACTTCCCTGGAAACACTAGATAATTAGGATGGATAACCAGTGAGGTTTTGCTTGTGCACCTCTGCATATGCACGCTCGCTTGGAAGTTGTTTGAAAAATAATGTTTAAAAGTATGGATGTGCACGGTTAGCTAGCTAAATGGCTCAATTTTACCGTCAAAAGATTTATGAGTTGGTTATCAAACTAATTATCCATCATTTTATAAAAACAGTTTAAAACACTTTTAAAACTGTAACCAAACCTCCTGCCACTAGTAGCCATTGTAGCCTCAGTTAGTTCTTTAAGCACACTCATGATCATGTGCAATAGGCTATATTAGCACACTTGCACTTCAGCATTACAGTGCTTTACTGTCTGCCTTATGCACTTTAACTGCAATGGTCACTTTATTCCTGGTCTATCTTAAGCAAAGGTCATACAGCAATCTACTGTATTGTTATATTTGGGTCTTTGTATTTTATTGTACTGTCTATGTTATCTGATCTCTTGGTGTTGTCAGATTTTTATGTAAATTTTAAATGTACTCTTGATTGTATATACCATCACCCTGCCAGGGACTACAGATGGATATTAGCTGGCTACAATCTGGCACATTTACATGTTCATGTTCATTAATGTGCATTGTCCCTAGTAACAAAAATGAATAAATAAATAAATGCCCGCTTCCTTCCTGCCAAAGCTTATCCCCAGCTCTTTGCCTGATATAAATATGAGAAGTTAGCAGTTAGCATGTCGTAGGAACATCCTGGTCTGGTGGTATTTTGAACTAGACAATAGAAATAAAGTTGTATGTAGGCTGTACTCAACCAAAGTGTTAAGTAACCACATTGAGAAAATTATTAATCTTCAAAGAGGAATGAGGGCTGGCGGAGCTAGCTGCTAACTTTAGCCACACTCTACTCACACACCAGCCTATAATACTCCCACTGACACAATGAACCTGTGATGAATTTTACTGTTTTCTGAGCCTTTTCTCCTCTTTAGACAAGTCGGTTAAACACAACTAAATGCGCGTTTAGCTGGATAGGGAAATAGCCACCTGGGAACAAAGCTAGCTTGCTGCTTGATCACAGTGGCTACATTCTGTTACTGTATGTTAGTTTCTTGATGATGGATTTAACTGAACTCTGGGGGATGTTCAGTGCCTTGGAAATGTTTTTGTACCCATCCCCTGACTTATACTTTGGTCAGTCACTTTACAAGTGGTGATTATTCATGCAGTCACTTAATGTATTTTACGTATTCTTATTTGTCTACTGGTATTTTACTTAGAATTGTCAGTTTCCCCATTAATGTCAATGTTCATTGCGTATTAGCATCAGTCAAACAAATTCAGATGTGCTTTTGGTCCATTAAAATGCCAATGTGGGAAATGCCAAGTTTTATAGACACTTCTGCAAATATTAAATGAGTCAAAGTTGAGTCAGGAAGGAGACATTTCCATTGGTGTTTCATGTGTAGATAAACCCCTCAGTCCCTTCAGCCAAGTCGCCCACCAGCCTCCACAGCTTGATTGTCAATTTATAGTCAGGAAAGCTTTTGAAATGCTAATGCAGGCCTGCCACATGTAGAGATCACTCTGCGTGTCTCTTTCATTTCTCTGTACCGATAAAACTCTTATCCGGCAGCATGTCACAGTTTGTATTTAATGTTAGTGACACTTTTGAGATTATTCACAGCTCTTCATATTGTGTCTCTGACAGTTTGCTCCTCTCCCACACACTCATCTGCATCATCGATCAGTTTTAATCACCAGGTGAGGCTTTTATAGAGTCATCAGTCAATCAGTCAGTGGAGGAAAGTGGGGATTTGATGAGCAAAACAAAGAAAAGAGCTTTCCACAGTAATTAGGAAGCTGGGGATTGATGTTGCAGCATTCAAATGGTAGGGTCTGAATTTGGCGTAAAAACATAAAAGCCTTCCAGACCACCAACAACACTGGTGAATGGAACATTCATAGGAAGTCAACATTTTGATGCTCGGTATGACCCTCAGCAAATTTTCTTGACCTTATCCACATTCCTAAATACATCGTGTACCAATGTGATTGGCTGTTGCATTCATTAGCAGCTGTACAGGTGTACCTAATAAAGTGATCGTTGTTTATGTTGATATGCTGTTTTTGGTCTACATCCTCCACTCCTAGTGATCGTTATAGTTAGAAAAGCTGTACTCTGAAGGTTGAATCATTGGACTATTTTAAGGCTTCACTACCAAGGAATCCTCTAAATTTTCCAGCCACAGACTCCTCTGACCTCTGCGCCTCCTGTGACTGCAGGTCAGTGTTTTGCAACCCAGTGGGAGTGGCTTTATGTGTCACTGTGTTTCCCCACAGCGAGAAAATGAGCTGAGCCACGATTAAATTAGAAAACCACTGTGTTGATGCTTCACCACAAAGCCTCGTTAATCGACCTCTGACGTTCAGTGACAGTCTCCTAATCCGTTCGCCCTATTATTGTAAGCAGCTATTAGTGATGTCTATCCTCTCAGACCGTGGCTCTAAGGTTTGGAACCAATCAGAACTGAGCGATTTTGATTCCCACTTCCTGATTAAGCAAGCAATATCCAATCAGTGGCATTGTTTTCTTTGTCTCTACTGTTACTGAGCTTCCCGGGGGTTTGTGTCGTCTGACAGGAGATTAGTGCAATCAGGCAATGTTCCAGGTATGGTGCAGGTCAGTTTAGAATACGGTCAGCAGCAGACATACGGATGGCCTTATGTGCTCATGCAGATCTTGTTAAAAGTCCAGTTCAACCAAACTTCGATCAGAGCCAAATGTTTTTTAAGGACAGGGGATCTCCAGTATGTTAAAATACTGGGCTTCTGAGATATAATTAGAAATGTGAAAATTGGCGTATGTTCTTTGCTATGGTGTTTTTTACAAGTGTCTTGGCTATCTGCAGTTCTCAGGTAAAGGTCAGAGCACAACATCTGGCTAATAGAGCTCAAAAGTGTGGTTCAGGTACAACAACCCCAATTCCCAAACAGTTACAGAACTTAACAGCCAGGAACACTGCTGACAGAACGCTGAGCATGTTGCTTTCTGACACAAGGCATTCATGATACAGGTGGCTGTCACGTTTAAGAGGAGCGCTGCTTCAAACCCCCAGTATTTTTACTAAAGGCCTTTAGGCCAGACGTTGCTACATACACATTATCAGTCAGCATAATTCCCAATTACTCTCCATTTCCCATCTCTATCTTAGTCTTGCTTGACCACTTGGTCATTATGCACCATCCATCACCGGTTACAGTCAGTGAAATGACAGCAGTGTTTCCCATAGGATTTTAGGGACTATTGCAGAGGGATCCTGGACTGTCTAGGGGGGTCTGGGGGCATGCTCCCCCTGGGATGAAACTATAGACATTTTTAAGTTAATCCATTCATCTCATGCACTTTGAAAACAAAAATAAGAGGCTAAATCAATTAAATCATTTTATTTTTATTAAATCGATTTTAATTTTAATTTCATGTTGGTAATAAAAAAAAGTCTTCCACACTGCATCAGATCACATGACAACCTCTGTTTTACCTAAGCTCATCTCCGCCAGAACAAAAACTGTGTGAAAGCCCCACCCTCTGGAACGCTCTTCCTGCAGACATCCATAGCGCTCCATTTCTGGACATTTTCAAAAAACGTCTCAAGCACCACCTGTTCACTACAGCCTACAGTCCTCACTAAACCACCCCTTACACCCATCCTGCCCCTTAAATAGTTTGTCCATGTCTTCTGCGTTCTTGTAAAGCGTCCTTGGGTTTCTTGAAAGGCACTATATAAATTCAAGATGTTATTATTATTATTATTATTTCCTGCATTCTTGTTAATGTGTATTCTGAAATATAAGCTGGGTTTTTTAATGTTTGTTAGCCTAAATTACACAGAATCACTTTAGATTATTCAGTCTGTTAAAGTTTTACAGTGCCTAAAAAAGTATTCTCCTTCTTGGATGGTTTACCCTTTTATTGATTTTATAAATCAATCATGGTCAAGATTATTTGACTTTTTTTTCTCTCTCTTTTTTTTTTTTTTTTTTACAAATAAGAAAAAAGAACTCTTTAATGTCAAAGTGAAAAAAAATTTCCACAAAGTGATGTTAATTAAAATGAATATGATGAGATTATAGTAGACTATTGTGTCTTGAAGGTCCAGTCACTGGTTAATCAGTTTTCCTGGCTATCAATACACCATGAAGAGAAAAGGTCTGATGATGAAACACTTATGTTTGGCAGACATCAAAACACTGCACATCACCACAAACACACCATCTCCCTTGTGAAGCACAGTGGTGGCAGCATCATGATGTGGGGGTGCTTCCCATCGGCCAGCCTTTGAAGGCTTGAAAAGAGTGTAAAATAAATTTGGCAAAATACAGGAAAATCCTGGAGGACAATCATATTTAGTCTGCAAGAGAACTTGAAATCAAAGAGCTTTTTTTGATATATTTTTGTTTAAAAACGCCAAATTATACTGACCACGATTAAAATATCTTAAGGCTGTTCAATTATTCACAACCTGATAATACCTTTCCTGGCCAACACTGGCAATGATTTGTTGTTTTTTTTGGACTTGGTTGTTTTTTTTGGACTTGGATGTTGCGATACTGGTCTTTATGTAATTCTAACAGTGCTGCTTGCATGGCTGTAGATCCTTTTGTTCTTTCTCTGTTATTGCCATTCATTCATAGACTTGATGATAGCTTAAGACTGAATAAATAGATTGGCAAAAAAATACTAAAGGGGAAAGGGCTGTATTTTAGCTTGGTTTTTCTATCACAGCTTGTCTCATAATAAGAGAAAAGAAGTTACAGAGTAAAAATATATCAGTATAGCCCAGTTTCTTATGAAGAGATGCACAACAGTCATGTTTTTCACTCTTGTTGACTCATCCAAATGTGCATGTCTGTGTGATGTAGCGATGTCAGCTCACGAAATCCTTTCCACATTACATAATCTCTTTCTTTTGTCATTCCCATTACCTTGATCTGTTGCCAGTTTTGTGTAAAGTTTTGTCTTCTGTTTACATTTTGGTTAAACTAATGTCTGTTTTCCTTTTGTTTTCTGTCTCTTGTCTCCTCTTTTTTTGTTTTTCTTTGTTGTCGTCCTGTTTGGCTGCGGCTTCACCCACTGCTGCTGCTGCTGTTGCTGATGCTGCACCGCTATCGCCCATCCTGCTGTCACGCACAACCCACCACTGCCAACATCTGGTCAACAACACATGGTGGACGCACCCTCTTCCCTCTCCCCTCTTTTAATCTGAATCCAAAATCTCTGACACACTTTCTCAATCCCTCTCACCCTCTGTTCCCTCCATGCTCCCTTACTTTCTCTTTTTTCCCAACACCTTTCACACATTTCTTTTCCTGTCTCCACCCTTTCCCCGTGATAGCACCATGCAGAGTTGAGAGAGCATCATGCCACCTCCGGTAAGCAAGTGACCTTTTAGAGTTAGGACCAAAGGAGGTCCACACAGTCGAGGAAAGGCCAAGGGGCGAGATTTAGCATTATATACAGTGCATTCAGAAAGTATTCAGATACACGTCACTTTTTTATGTGGCAGCCTGATACAACAAAAAAGTCCATTTTTATTTTATTATCATTAACCTACACTTACTAACCCATCATGACAAAGTCATAACATAATCAAGGAAAGTTTAGTAAATACATTGAAAATAAAAATATGAAATATCACATTGACATAAGTATTAATGAATATAAAGACTCTTCTCAAAAACCCTTAAAATTTAGGTTCCTTCCATTTCTCTTGATCATTGCAGAGATGTTTCTACACCTTGATTGGAGCTTATCTGTGGTAACAAACTGATTGGATATAATTTGGAAAGTCACGTGACTCTCTGTAGAAGGCCTCACAGCTGACATTGCATATCAGAGTAAAAACAAGCCAGTTAATAGATTAATAAAATGTGCTTATATGGGAAGCCTTTACAATGGCAACCTTTCTTACAGAAATGAGACACAGTTATGCAGATAGAGACAGTTTAATATATTTTACTGACTCTTGATTGGTCACCAAGGTAACTCTGTGACTGTTGAGTAGTCATCAGAGTGACTCTGTTGATTGGTCATCAAAGTGACTCTGTGACTGTTGAGTGGTCATCAGAGTAACTCTGTGACTGTTGAGTGGTCATCAGAGTGACTCTGTGACTGTTGAGTTGTCATCAGAGTGACTCTGTGACTGTTGAGTGGTTATCAGAGTGACTCTGTGACTGTTTAGTGGTCATCAGAGTGACTCCTTGACTGTTGAGTGGTCATCAGAGTAACTCTGTGACTGTTGAGTGGTCATCAGAGTGACTCTGTGACTGTTGAGTGGTCATCAAAGTAACTTTGTGACTGTTGAGTGGTCATCAGAGTGACTCTGTGACTGTTGAGTGGTCATCAGTGTAACTCTGTGACTTTTGAGTGGTCATCAGTGTAACTCTGTGACTGTTGATTGGTCATCAGAGGGAAATAAATGCACCTGATTATGAGTGGATACTAAGTTATTCTGGACCTATCACTGTTATTAATAAGCAGTTAGTTGCTCATTTGTTATTCTTGTGACTATGCCAAGTTTATGCACTTGTGATCTTAGGTATTCATGATGACTATGTATCATTAAAAGAAGTGTGATTGTGTCTTTTAACATGGTTTTAAAGAAGAATATAAAACGTTGATAATTTTGGCATTCTTAGGTTGAAAATATCAAAAATTAAGTCATAAAACATCACTTAGCCATTTATCTATTTCCCAAACTATGTTCTCTTTAAAACAGTGTTGCCTTTGAAACCAGGTTTTGACACATAAAGTGTTTATAGTTGCTCTAAAAACATCATAAATAACACAGAAAAAGCCCAACCTCTTTTTTAAATGGGGGTTTACGTTATGATTCTATGTAAAATTGATCTTTTCTTAAGGTTAAAGAAGCAAAATTACTCTCTAAGCACCTCTACAGTCTGAAATGCTACAGCTATGTCACCTGACTACAATACCACTGCTTTTTTCTTATTTTTGAATGTAATTGCAGTTAGCAGCTTTCACATGCACTACAGCCTTTGTCTGGCAGATTCAAACCTCAAATTTACATTGATATCCCTGTGAGTAATTCTTAAATAACTATGCATAGTAGTAAATAATATAATAAAATAATATATAAATGCATTTCTCCTTGCAGCCACTGCCCTCTTCACCTCTTTGAAAGCCTATGAGGATTTAATACTTTAACCATAGCCATTGCTATAAAAGCATTCAGTACATACTGTATATGTACACAGCTTCATCCGCAACCTCTAAAACTGCTGTCTGATTTGATAGACATGTGCTGACGTCACTGGATTATGGTCCGGCTTATGTTTTATCTTTGTTGCCAAATGTGCTTGCATGTGTGCAGAACTAGTGTGCAGGACAGACAACGTGGAGGTCTCTAACTTTACACATCCCAGTGCAAGATTCATCATCACAAACGTGTGCTATTTCAAGTTTTATATGGAGTGCTATTAGGAGAAGCAATGTAACATAATTACTGAGTGTCCTGTCAGAGAGAGATAAAAACATGATGTGTTTTCATGCATTTATTTTGGCCCCCTGTCAACTGAAAATAAATTGAGGACTGGCGTTTACTGAACTTGCTTCATTAAGCCAGGTAAACAAAGTGGAGAGATAAGAGACTAGCTTATGTATTAAAGTTATCAGCATTCATTAAAACCTCTTTTTCCAATCATAAGAGTTGGATTAAAGTAAATGTTATATGAGTAATCATAATGTGCTACGAGACAGATGGCCACGCTTAGCTGAAGTAGCTGTTTGTAGATGTTCTCTGCTCTTAAGCAAGATGGAAATTTGTCTGATCTTGCTTCTCATGTCCTTCCTTTTGTCCCCCTCCTCTTTTTTCTTCTCTGTGTTCAGCTGCCGTTGTGAGTGGGGATGAAACCCTCCTTCTGACCCCAGGCAGGATGAGCCAGCGCCAGGTGAAGGAGAGGGACAAGGAGAGGGAGAAGGAGGCGGGCCTCCAAACGCCCAACAGGGAACACGTTGCCACCCCCTCTAACCTGAGCCCGGGGGTCAGCTACAGCCATGGTGAGATAGAGGTTTCTGTTTTTTATTACACGAAAAGCCAGAGTGGCTTCACTTGGAACATGGTTTTGAAATCACTGACTCAAACTTCTGAGTCAGATTTGTTTATTTTTGATTATTTGTACATGGAACTTCAAACACAGCTTATTTTTTTCTGACAGAAGCTGTATAAGTCACCTCTGGTTCTGGAAGTAAATATCCCCTCAGAGTTACAGAGCAGCTCTGTGACTGTTCAGTGGTCATCAGAGGAACTCATGTGCTGTAAGAGACAATAAAGCATGATAATGATAAGATTTTAAAACATTTTACATAGTTATGGACTTAAATTGATAGTGATTGATCCACTAATACTGATAGGCATAACCTCCAATTTCCACATACAGCGATTGTGTCCCAATCCACCGGCGAATCGTACTGCGGAGCGCCCTCTCTAGTCTATCAGAGAAGTTCTACAGCCGGCACTCCCGTCCGGCAGTGGCGCATCCCTAAAAGGCCACTCCCCTCCCCTTCGTCTGAGGTTCACTACAGGTCTATTTTCAGCGCTGGCCACTGCTAAACTGCACCATTTCCCGTCGATCAGAAATCTCCAAACAGAAAGTCACAAATGTAGAATATCAAATACAAAATTCAACACAATGCACGGACTCCTGATTCTAAATCATCACTATATCAACATTACATCTCATCCTGCAGCAAGAGCTAAGGGTCAAGGAAAGGTCAATGTGTCACAGATTTACAATGGTGCCATTGATGAAGAAAAGTTTCGTCAAGTTTTGAGGATATTTAGCCAAAGAATTTTACACAAAACCACAGATCTTTTAAGCAAAAATTAACCTTTTAACTTCCTAATGTACTCACCTAATTGTGGAAGCAATAATATTATGCAGTTATGCTGGAATGGATGATAAGTTACCCCCAAAAGGTAAAATAATCCGCTGTTGACATGCTATTCCTGTGTGAACTCACAGTTCTCCTGCGATCTCTGCCCGCTGATCAGGGCTGCGTGCCGCAGCGCAGCACTCTAGACATGCTTCCAGTGGGCGAGGTCACTGGCCTTAGGTCAGAGCAAACCCACGGTGCTTTGGTGTATGGCTCATTCGTTGTATGTGGAAATTGCGGGTAATAAACAGTGCAGAGTGTTGAAGGCAAGGTAACTACTAGCTACCTTAGCTACTACTAAGGTAGCAAATTGAATCACAGCAGCAGCTACTTATTTCACTGAACATGTACGACACCACAAACAGACACCTATCATTGCAGTTTTAAGCTTTGGTATATGATGTGTTGTCTTCACTATGAATGTCCCAGAGGTGTAAAGCAGGGATAATCTGATCCCTCTGTGCTGGCTTTAGAGGTAGTAACAGAGGTGACAGTGATGCTCACTCACGCTCCTGCAAAGCCAGTGTGAACCAACAGATGGGGATGCATTATATCCTTCCAATGTGGCATCAGTATGAATGTCACAGTGATAGTGGAGCTTCATGCACTGCTGTCGTGGAAATTCACTGTAAAAAAAGCAAATGATGCAGGCATAAAACAGTATTCACTTTACTCACATAGAACCCATGTACATTTAACCTTCAAAGTCTACTTTTGTCTTTGTTTTTTTCTGTGGTTAATGTTTCTAGATTATTATTGAAATAATTCATCAGATAATTAAAATCAAACTGGTGACACTGGACATGCTGGAGCCTTGGGACAGCTGTCAGAGCTATGCTTTGCCATAAGCTTTCACAGACAGTCCTCGTGGAGAAACAATGACTCATTCTCACTTGATGAGTGTTTCTTAGTCTGCCTGTTTACTGATGCAAACACACCAACCTGAATAATTATCAGCAGGTTTATTTCTTCTTTAAGTGCTGCTTTTCAAACCCTGTGACCCTCACAGTTGGTCATTTGTAGAGCCATCCCTATAACCATGGTTGAAAATGATTTATTATCTCTGTGGTCTAAAAATAGCAGCACTATAGAAGATGTCTAGAATGCGGATTATGGGTAAATCAAATAGAGGATGTATGGCTGTAAAAAATAAGCTCAAGGGTACAGAACATTCAATGAGGGTCTTACATCACCCGTCATACTGCTCTTGCTATGTTGTGGTATTACAGCGCCCTCCTGTGGAATCTCTGATGGCTCTCCCACAGTGGAGGACTTAATTCTCTTATCATCTGCGCCACGTCTATAGTCTTTGTTGTGCTATATACTGATCATTCAGATATGGATAGAGGGCAGTCATGGTCAATATAATTTGGCTTTTTCTGACAAAAAAGTACCAAAAATAAAACCTTGAGTGAAATGAGGAGCTCAGTGAATGTGTCTCAAGTGATTGTAGTACAAAGACACCTGTGTCTGGAAGGTCCAGTCGCTGGTTAATCATTTATCCTTGTTACCATTATTCTATGAAGACAAAGGAACACTCAAAGCAACTCAGACAAAAGGTTATTGAAAAGTATAAGTCAGGGTATGGATACAAAAAAATTCCCAAGGCACTGAACACCCCCCAGGGTTCAGTTAAATCCATCATCAAGAAATGGAAGGAAAATGCATGCGTAAATCTGCCTAGGCCGTCCTCACAAACTGAGTGACTGTGCAAGAAAGAGACGAGTGAGAGAGGCCACCAAGACACCTATGGGGGGAGTGTATTTTTAAATTATTGGTCATTTGTTGAGAAATTTTAGGGGGCATTGCTTTGAGGCTTTGGGGAGTTTGCTTGGAAATTTTCCGGAATTAACATGGAATTTTTGGGAAAATTGCTGTTTGAATTTTAGGCTTTATGATAAAGTTTCACTTAAACATTTGGGGTATATGAGGTGAAATTTTGTGTGGTTTTATGGGATACTTTAAAAAATATGTTGAACAAATTTCTTTGAAATTTTGGGGAATTTGTGTGGACTTTTGGAAAAGAACAATTCCAAGAAGTCCTTAACTTTAGTGTTGATGCTTGGCTTTAACAAGTCTTTGAAGTTATTATCAAAATGGCTCCACCATACCTCTTAATGACTGACACCATTTCCAAATGACTAAAAACCTCCAACAACAGACTATCTAGCCGCCAGGGCCAAAGCATACGCTTTAAAACTGATCCAGTGCTGTATTTCCTTCTGATACAAGACCTTCAGGAGATGTGTGGCCTTTGTTTTTGGCCAAACTAATTCCTGTTCAAAGACAAGAGAGAGGTTTTTAACTTAACATGTCATACTGTTCCCAAATATGTGGGAGAATCTGACAATGCTCAAATGTTAGAATTTTAAATAAGTTGTTAAACATGGGATTTATTTGGATATTTGTTGTATTTCTTCATTTTACTGTCACAGCAAATTTGTGTGCATTTGCACAGTGTGTTAAATGACTTCTGCCACTGTTTTAAGAGGGCTGTAAGCCTCCACTCTAACACAAGAGGGAGTTAGGGTAGCATAAGTTAATGATAGCATCCCTTGATGTTGGTGTATGTGATCTCTGAGCATCCCTCTAAGGGTGATATAACTTATCATGTTTCATATGGCTCAGCCATATCATAGGTGCATGTATTGATTTTTTATGTGCATTTTTGCATCAGCAGTCACTTCTGAAAGCATCGTCAGAAGTTTGTTTTTTTCTATTTCTATTAGGGTACAATGTCTGAGATATTGTTCATTTGACTTCCACTTATATTTATCTTTAATTATGAGGATGTCTCAGTGCTTTGTACACAAGCATGGTAGTCAGTCATACTTTTGGGCCAGTGCCTTACATCTGCCCCCCAATGTTGGTCTCACTGAAGTCTCAGTAAATACAAGTCTTTATACTCTGCAGATACTTTCCTGAGATGGTGTTTGGAAATGTGACACATGACAAGCAGCAGTAGAAAACAGAGCACCTGTATCAGAGCAACAAGAGTCAGAGAGAAAGCATGAAGGTTTTTTTTTTTTCCTGACCCACGATTCCATGCGGAAAAATGGTTTCCGTGGCAACGGATGTTTTGCTTTAGCTAGCCCTTTCTTGTGCGTCAGAGTGCTGACAGGGCTCTCAGTGCATGGTGTTTCTTCCTTCATGTCTGTAGATCCATCAGATTTTTTGTCTATTTAGAAAGCTTAGTTGTTTGATAAAGTCTTGAGTTGTTAATGCCACTTTAGACTCCACATGGAGATGACTGCTGCAGTGATGCATTTATTCCTAGAATGGAATGATGATTGGAGCTATGTGAGAATTCACAGTAAGGGTGTGAAGATTGATGGGGAATTTTCTTTTTTCGTCATGTATCATTGCTCATTATAGTCATTAGATGTTGATTTGTTCAGAAAATATGATTCAAGAAGTTAAACCTCGCACAAAAAGTGAGGAAATTTGGATTAAGTGGATAATTTATTTATCGTAACAATGCTTCTTGGCAATAAATCGTATTCTGTTGGAAAGTCTGTTTATTTCTCTTTTAAATGCTGCCACCATTTGTAAGGAACATGCATTTGTGGGATGAGCAGCAGAGCTGAGTGTGTGGGTTGCACCAATGAGAAACTGGCGACACCTTCTCTGCCAATGCCACACAAATTATTTTGCCATTGAGTCTTGTTTGGTGTTGATTAGTGAAACAAGACATACTGGTTATTTCATCATTTATTTGTTTAACAAACAGGAGCCCCAGTAGCATGTGGAAGAACCAGACAAAGCCACAACAGCCTGACACCTCCTCCCCATACTTGTCACCAGTCTGGTCACACCCTGCCGTGGGATGGCATCCCATTCGTCAACCAGCATTTGTTGTAAGTCAGCCACCCTGGCATGAATCACAGCCAAGCTGATCCTGCAGGTGTTCAATGAGGTTGAGGTCAGGACTGCTGGCAGACCATTCCACCCTCTCCAAGCCCAAATTCTGGAGGCAGTCTCTGATAAACCCCGCTCTGTGGAGCCGAGCATTGTCATTTTGAAGGATAGAGTTTGGACCCAGACCGTGGAGATATGGTGTGCAGAATCCCATCTCGATATCTCTCTGCATTAAGATTGCCTGCAATGATGACATGCCTCATTTTTCCAGTGAGGTAGATGCTGCACCACACCATCACACCGCCTCCACCAAAATAAGCTACTCTATCGGTGCAGCAATCAGCATAGTGCTCTCCATGTCTTCTACTCACTTTGACTGTATGATTCAACTGCCATTAGCAGAATCTGGACTCATCGCTGAGCAAAATGTTCCTCTGCATGTTCAGGTTCCAGTGCAGGTGTTGCAGACACCAGTGGCACCAAATGGGCCTGACAAGAAGGCAGTAATGGCAAGATTGTCTATGTGCAGTCTGCTCTGAATTGTCTGGGCAAAGAACCATCGGCCATATCTTCCTGCAAACCTTGACTGCAAATCTGTAGAAGACAGCCTACGATACCTAAGTGCTGACAGGGTGAGGAAATGTTTTTTTTAGGGTGTCTTCTTCTTGGGACGTCCATTTTGCAGCCTGTCTCTGCCCCATTATATGGAACTTGGCTTTCAGTTTGGAGATAGTACTAGGGCTCACTCCAAATAATACAGCAAATTTGTTTTGTGGAACACCAGCTTGAGGTTGCTCCATCGAATGGGTCCTACCCAGATCAGTCAAACAATGATGTGCAAATCAGGCACCTGATTGCCAGCACCTGGGGGTACCAGAAGCAACCAGCAAAATCATCTGTTTGGTATTGGCAGAGAAGATATGGCCAATTTTTCATGGGTGCAACCCACACACTCAGCTCTGCTGCTCATCCCACAAATGCATGTTCCTTACAAATATGGCACTATTTGAAAGGGAAATAAATAGGCTTTCTAATGGTGTAAGATTTACTGCCAAGAAGCATTGTTACAACAATGAAATATTCTACCAAACACACATTTTACTACATTTGTGCAAAGTTATGGATTTGGAATGACAAATGAAAAATAAAAGACAAATTGTACATTCATAAACGTCTCCTTGACAAAAAACTAAACTTAATTTTAGAGTTTTAGTCGTCAAAATTTGATTTATAGTAAGTCTTGTCTATCTCATGGTAAAAAGGTGGTCGACTAACATTTTTTTGTTTCAGTTTTAGCCCACAAAATTAAAACTGATGTAGACGTTAGTCACTACTTATGCTGATGACATGATATGTTTAACATAGGAGCAGTATTAGTGATCAGTAATTGCACATAAATTCATTTAAACGTACATACCAATTAAAATGTTGAAATCCAAAATATACCAAATAGAACATGAAAACAAACCCAGAAATTAAAACAAAAACAAAAATGAAGAGAAACAAAGGACTGCCTAGATCCCTTGGTTACACACTTATTCGGCCAGAAAAGATGTTTATTTTGTTTTAAGTCCTTTGTCAATGCAACAATACTGATTTGGCCCAAACGTACTTAGCATCAGGAACAGTTTACTTTAGAAAGACATTTACCAAGAAATCCAAATATATTCCTCCAACAGTGATTGCTCTACAGTTTCCGTGCAGAATTTGCAGCTTGGATTCGATCTGTAAAAGCACCATTTTTTGTTTTTCTCACTCCAGGCTTTCAAAGATCAACCTGGATTGGACAAAAATGGGTTTAGGTTTGTAGTCTAAAAGCATGCAAACAGCTATTTATAGTAAAATGCCGTGTGTAACTAGGTTTTAGGCTGCTTTCATAATCTTGCTGGCAGTTTGAATTATTTAGCTGAGTCTGAGTTTTGTTGCATCACCACATACGCACAGACAAACTCTTGTGTCTGCCTGTCGAGTGAGCTCCTTTTTTTTTTTTCTTTATGACTCACCCAGAACAAAAATAAACCTGGGAAGTTGTTTGATAAGGCTTTTTCAATCGGCTTTGGAGACGCTCTCGCTTTAACCGCCTTTCACTGACTTAGTGCTCTGTCTCTAAGTAAACAGGGGGTCTGCCTGAAGGGGAGTGATGAGGGAGAAAGATGTGATAAAGAGCGTGAGATAGTGGTTGAATTAAGAAAGAAGTGAGAGGATAAGACTTGAATTGGGGTGTTTGAACGCTGCGAAGGGAGGCGTTGGAGGAGGATGATAGAGCAGGTGGGGTCATCATGGATTTAAGCTCAGCCTCAGGGATTAAGCTCCAGCAGACGGCGTTAACAACACGGAGGGGGCTGGTCTTATTAGGAAATTCAGCCACTGGCGATTCAGCATTCCTTCTTCCGTTTCCAGTCTCATCCAATGAGTTGCTGAGCCCTGTGAGGCCTAAAAGGGACAGCACTTGAATCAGAGATACGCTCTGTTGGTTGTGTAGAAGCAAAAAGAGGACTGGATGATGATGATAGAGGATGTGATGGCCGTCAGGCCTGAGCTCTGCTCGGACGGCCGAGCGCTTTCCTGGGCTGATACAACCTGGATTTAAAACCTTGAGGGATTGTAGCATGATTTTTTGAAACTTTATTGTCCAGTCAACACTTTACTTTGTGGACACTTTTCTCTTAAGTTTTAGCCACAAAAGACGCCAAGGTACAGTATCGAGTTGAAACTAGAGCTGAATGGTGCTTTAGTTAGAGCAACAGCCTCTTCCTTCAAAGCGATTTCCAATTTGTGTTGTCTTGGCTTTATGTTGAGCACTTTTGTTAGTGTGCTTTCCCTATATGTGGACAGAACGAAGATCACACCAATGCTAAGTGGCTTTTATGCTCCAAAGTTGTCCTTTGGACAAAAACAAACCCCTTAATGTGTCTGTTTTCAAAGTGCGTGGCCATACCTTTAGTCTGACTTCAAGAAGAGCAGCATAGCAGAAGATGCCTTGAGGCCAATGGTCAAAAAGCCTCTTTGTTGCAAAGCTAATCCTAGGCTTACAGGGTCTCTTTGTAGCCCTTATGTAAGACTATATACATGTCTGTTCACATGCAACCTAATGTCTGCAGAGGGTGTATCACTTGCACTGCATAGTATCAGATGTGTTGCAGCTGCTGGGTTACGGTGTCATTGTTTGTCTGCAGTGTGGTCCCATTCTGGGTCCTGACATGTGACAGTGTGGCTGTTGCTTTGAGCTAATGCTAAGGTTGTCGCAAGGTGACATGAACCAAAATTCACAATATACAGTATATATATCTATATATATATATGTATATCTATCTATCTATCTATATATATATATATATATATATATATATAGAGAGAGAGAGAGAGAGAGAGATATATACACATCAGTATTCCTGTAATGAAGTAACAGTTGTTGTCACAAGACCAGTAGTATTGATTCTGATAACGATGCAGAATCCTATTTGGTACCATGGCTTTCTTATCTGCTGTCTTTGTGACTGCACACTAGTTCAGGTGGTCGGAGAGGCGGGGCAAAGAGTTTCAATCATGGCTATAAAAGAAGCGTAGTTTGCGATCTCACACACCAGATAGACTGCTTCATCTATCCATTAAATGAATATATTTCAAATTCATCTGGGAAACCTCTCATAGAAAGCTCTTGGGAAGGGCAGGACTTTTCAAAAATACCTCAGAAGGTGATTGGACGAAGGTTTGGCTGTCACATCCATGACGGGCAAATCCAAGCAACAAGACAAACTGCAGTAGTATATATGCGCTGCTCTGGTAGTAACCTGAGCTCAACAGTAAACCAAGATGGTCGTCTTCCAATTGTGGATGAAACTTATGTTAAGACCCAGGGCTTGACAGTACGAGCATTTCATTCGCATTTGCGCCTAAAAATAGGTGTGTGCAAACTGTAAAAAAAATGTAGGGGCACATGTGTGCATAAAAAATTCAGGCAAAGCAGCCGAAGGGATGCTCCCGAGATCCATGGAGGAGAGACGCCTCACTTGGCGTCTGTGTAGCCGTAGCAACACGTCGTCATTCATGCTTATTTATTCATGTCATGTTAAGAAGGACATGTTGGACAGCTCACCCCCTCGCTGGCTGCTCATAATGCCCCAATGCAAGAGCAGAAACCCCAAGACAGCGTAATTCAGTGTTTTTTCTTTGTTGATGTGGACAAAAGACCGGTGGAAGGAGCTGGATTTCCCCGTTTCGTCTTCTTCCACGCCGCCTTTTCTTCTTGGTCACCGTTTGTTTGTGACAACAGCGCCCCTTACAGGCAGAGGTTGTAGGTGTTCAGATGGTTTGGTCCATTTGGCCAAGAGCAGTGTGAATGCAAACCAAACCAATTCCGTTCCAAAATAGAATGGAAAATGGAAATATTCCCCTGGACTATACAAAACACGCAAAAATGAAACATATTAGTCACTTAAACCGACTCTGACTGAATATGCCAAATTTAAAGTACCAAAATTAGTAACATTAAAGACAAAATTAGATTGCAATACTTTTTCAAAACTTGATGATTTTACCTTTCTGTACATTTTGTATGCAAATTCATTAAATAATTTTGCCTGTAAATGTCTATTTGCATCACGATTATTATGGAAAACACATTATTTGATCAATTTTCATTGTGCTCCTAAATTCTTTATGTCCTAACTTTTTCAACTTAGGAGCACAAGTGCTCCTTGGGTAAAAAGTTAGCGTCAAGCCCTGAGACCATTAGTATGCATTTGCAGCTCCAGGATTTACAGTGTACTGACAAACACTGCTGTATCAATGAACTATGGAGTGTGATGTGGATAAAATCTAAGCCGAAGACAATCAGGAGAAGAGCGAGAATGTATTTTCCGCCAAGAGGAGCTTACAGTGTGGCTCCTTGCTTTTGTTTTAATATAAAAATATGGTGAAGGTCTGATTAAACTGCTGCTTTTGTACAGCTACATTCAAGCTAAAGGCTCCCAGCTTAGAGTACAACTCAACCACCCCGTAACAATTCCAAACTTATACCAAAGCAGGTCAATGGAAGAGCAAAAACTTTTTCCCCACCATGAAAAGCTGTCAATGCTGTTCTTTGCTCTTTAAACATCCTTTTTTTCAAGACAACCTGGGCATGTCTATTACCTCATTTCGTCTTGTCACTCTGATTGGCCTGTAATATGTGTGACAGACAGACCATTTGTCCAATCACCTTCAGAGAATTTTTAGAAAAAGTCCTGCCCTTCCCAGATGCTTTCTATGGTCAGCTACAGCTTAACTAACACCACAGTAAGTGGAGGCCATTGCATTTGGCTCACAGTACAACTAAACCCCACCCATAGCTACTGCCTCGTTCTCCTCAAATGACACCAACTAGACCGAACTTTGGTTTGGCACAAACATTGTGGATTTGAGCTTTTTAAGATGAGGACATTGAGTCATGTCAATCCATTGGCTTTGCAAGGTTATGCTAGCGGTCTTGTGCTCTGAAAAGTCAAAAACATTGAAGAACGTTTTTGTGGACTCCTTTCTATGCATCAAGAAGTGGACCGAATGGACTGACTGTCCTTCAGATAGCTAAACACCATTATGTGTGCTAGGGTGTCAAACTAGATGATGCAAGAAGATGCAAGAAAAATGTGAGTCTTGTGATCGTAGGGCGTCTTCACTATGTCGTCATACTAGAATGTTTGTCCTGCTCTTCTTCTGTAGACATGGTGTTTGACAATAGGCAGCGAAGGCACAGTCAGGTCAAAATCAAGCTATCTTTGTTGGCCTTTTGCCCCTTAGTTAAGAATCAGAGATGAAACAATACCAAAATGTAAATGGTCGTGTTTTGAGTGTAAAAAAAAAAAAAAAAAAAAAAAAAAACATACACAAGAGGATCTGGGTGCAGACCTCTGTGGTGGGGCATTCGGCAGCAGACTTCTACAATGAGCGTGACCGTGGGGTGGGAAGTGATATACATTACCCAAGCCAGAACCAGAATGAAGTACTGAATGTCAAATTTTCCACTCACTGTCAGCGGTCGTGGTAAGAGGCTATTTTTCACAACAGCAGAATTTTATGAATGAAAATCCAAAATGTACTGAGGGGCATAGATTTGAATTGAAAACACCAGAAACTAAGGAAAAAACAAAGAGGGTTAGGCCCCTAAACACTAATGGTTGGGGTAAGGGTAAGGAGGAAGGGGATCAAATTATAAAATAACACCACAAACTAAGAAAAAACCCATAAAGGGTCAGTACGTCATTTCCTGCCCCATGGTCAAGGTCACCCAATGTAGAGGTCAGCAACAGATGAGCCCAAAAGGCCCCCCATAGAGGTTTGCAGCCAGATGCCTCTCGAAAGATGGGTAATCAATTATTTTTAGAGGTCAAAGATGCCAGACAGACTCCTGCACATTATCTTCATTGCATACTAAACTGATAATGTTTGAACCTTGCCAACTATCTTCTGGTTTTACTATCAATTGTGATATAAAGGAGATTATCTGGCTCTTGAAAAAAGGTAACATTTTCAAAAATTCAGTTATCAAGAAATCTAACACTTAGGCAAACCTTAGGCAGACAACCCACAGCATTGTTTTTTGCAGTAAAAAACAAGAAATGGTGTGCTCACTGTGATTATTTCAGGTCTTCCATTGGAGGTGGTTGAAAATCTCATGACACTGAGGTGGTCTCTCCCCCTAATCATAAAGACACCATGCATATGAGCACTGTTTGGGCACATAACGATCGTTACAAGCATCAATTCAAGCCACACTACCACTCTCTCTCAAATTGGGCCTGAAATCTTAAATGACTTGTCAGCCTTAGTGCAAATAAATGCCAGTGTTGTGTTACATGGCTGCCATAGACCTTCCTCACCTCTGCAGCTGCTTGTCTGGCATGCCGGTGCTACCTTTACCCGACACCAGCTCACCTGATACACGAGACATAAACTACTGAGCAGGTAAACGCTGTGCACCAGTAACTCCATCTAGGCAGTCAGGCCAAGGAGCTGATATTTAAGCCACGCTCACACTTGTACGCTTCAATCAACCTTGAGCTTTTTTGTTTTAGTGAAAACAACATCATATTTTTGTGCTCTTTTGTTGTGTAGACTGCAAAAGACAAACTCTGCTTCTGTTGAAAGGCAGGAGGCAGAGTGGATGACGGATTGAAAGCTGACTGTTTACAGTCGGTTAAAGCCATGCAAAGCTAAGGATTAGCTCTGTTTGCCCAGTAATTGAATAAGATGAGGCCGGGATTTGCCAAGAGTTGGTTCAAGAATCAAACCTTACTCAACTGGGAATAACTTCAGAAATGGCCCAGATGATGACTATACTTAGCAGCAAGTATTCCTCAAATACTTTTGGACCAGCAAACACTGGCACTTCTCTGTAAGGGGGTTAATTAGGTCTGGGATCTGAATCCTACATCCAGAACTCATTATATGTGATAATTGAAGCACGTGTGAGTCAAACAGGCCTATTTATTTGTGCAGAGATAGTCACAGCTGTTGTCTTTGCAGGATCATTTTTAAAGCCACCTTGTCCTTTAAAACATGAGACCTTTCAGAGATTTATACTTAATTACCTTTCACAGCTTCTGGACAGCAAATTTAGAAGTTTTCCTTTACCAGCACCAAAATGTACAGCATGAGCTACATTTATTTCCTTCAAAACACAGCTGCATTTTGAGATAACATTTCTGGGAAACTGTCCTGAATGCGTCACAGATCTCTGCAAACAAAGCAGTTTACAGTCAGTACCACCTGCCCGGCTGCAGACACAGCATCTGTTTCAACCATATTTATTATGCTCTGGGGAAGCACACTTCAGTGCTGGATTCAGTGACTTTCTCTGACACTCGACCTGAAAGACTTCAATTTACATGTGCTCTGATGTAGAATTTCATGAGGGACCCTTTTTGGGGGGAAAATAAACTTGTTTGTTTGAGTTCTGGTGTGATGAAGTGCTTCGTTCTGTCCTCATTTGAGCTCTCTTTTGTGATGTGTTTGTGTGGGTATGCAGTTTTATGCAGAGCAGTCAATCTTTACGTGCAGTGTTACCTGAGAGAGGAAGAAAAGAGACGAGTAGTATCTTAAAGGGACATTTCACAGCATTTAATATGGATATTTATTGAGAAAATTTGGTCTGTGTAGGCTGCTTATACAACAAACTCTTCAAAGCTATCCATTGTGATGAAGGAGTCGCCGTTTGTTTCTGCAGAGCTTAAACCAGAGAATCCACTTAATGTACCAGTATGTTTTTATGTGCCTTTTTGGGCGGGTAAACCTACACACCAGCTTTAGAAATGGCTGTGTTTTCCAGACTGTAATACTGTCCACCCACAGACAGCAAGGCCTGCTGCTTTCCTGATAAAGCTGTAAACAAAATGCCTCCTTGATTGTACAGAACATTCAAATTAAAGCTTGACTTTAAACTCAAAATGTAAAGCACAGCAATGTCTACTGGGGTTGCTTTCTAGCATTCTTAACCTCCATCATTGGGAGCAAATGCTGCTGAATCAAAATAAACATTGCCGTTTAGGAAAGCAGATATGTAATGATTTAAGCATGAACAATATGAAAGGTTGAGACTGATACTGAATTGCAAGGGAAGAGTTGATTTCAAATGATAATTGATAGAGTAAATGCATGAGCCATGAAGCGAAGAAATTCAACTAAATAAGAGGATGCAAAGGTGTTTTTTCTGTTGAATAATGAGCAATCAATCAGTTAAAACTGAAAACATAGATCTACACTGTCATCTTAGAGCTACAACTTTATTTTCAAATTCCTCTTGTTCACCTGGTGACAGTTTCTGCCCAGTTTTCCTTAGCTTTCAGGAAGCTAGTGGTAAACTGGTAAACCCTAACAGTTATTAAGAGGAAAAACATATCCACTCCTCTCAGCTTTGTGGCAGTATTACAGACATAGACAACACCAGTACAGGCCTCTTTACTTTGTTTATTTAATTTGATTTATTTTTTTTGCTGGCCACTTAGTAGTTTTGAATTCTAATTATTTACAATTGACTTTTAAGATTTATCAAAGACAAAGACCAATTTCCCCTCTCCATGGCCCAATTAGAGCAAATGGTGTCTGATACAGACTCAGAGAGGGAAGTTGCTGTTGCAGTCTTCCTTGGGTGCATTAATTGTTCACTAATGTCTCACATTAGCATTATCATCAAAATATAAGCTTCTTATCATTGAATCATATCGTATCGTATTGTTTTGTATGATGTATCATATCAGATCAGCATCATATTGCATCATATCGCATTGTGTCTTGTTGTATAGTATTGAATCATATATTGTTCCATATTGTATTGTTTGGTATCGATACATAGAATTTTGTATGCTATAGTAACAGATTACCCCATTATATTCTATCTTATCATAAGGTACGGTATTGTATCATAGCATCATATATCATATAATATCATACATATCGTACTACTATCCTATCCTATCATATGTTATCATGTTGTGTCATATTTTATTGTATCATATGTATCATACCGTTATCCTATCGTATCATTGTGTATGGTATTGTGTTGGATTTAGGGCTGCAACGATTAGTCGCCGTAATCGATTATGTTGACTATAAAAATCAGTCGACGCAGAAATTCAAGTGTCGACTAATCGTATTATTGTTTTTGCTATTGGTGAAATCAAATACTGGCCGGTAAAAACTCATCTGTACTTGCCGTTCACTACTCCAAGAAGACATCCAGCCTCACACCAGAACATGTTGACATGTTCCTGCACTGCAATTTAAAGAAATTCTAATCTATTGTTCAGTCACTTGGGCTGGAAGTTTGATTTGTTTACATTAAGCTTTATTTGTACTTTTGGACTTTGGATGGGCAATTTGCTTTATTTATTTTTATAGACATACCAGTCACTTTAAAGAAGGCTATCCTTTAGTTATTTATCACCTGCAAGGCAGGTGAACTGCAACTATTTAGATTTCTACTATTGATGTAAAATGCGGATCCAAAACAGCATGCCAAACAATCGTGATTAGTCGACTAATCAGGAAATTTATTGATAGATTAGTTGACATAAAAATAATCATTAGTTGCAGCCCTAGTTGGATTGTATTGTATAGTGTTCTATTGTATCATATCGTATTGTAGCCTATGTCATACGTATCATACATTATTGTATTGTGTAGTATGGTATGATATGGTGTCATGTCGTATCGTATCATACCGTATCACATTGTAAGAAAATCAAAAAAGTCCCAAATCTACATGGTGCAAAAATGTATTAATTTTCTTCGGATAGGCATTTCAGAGGTCTTCAGAAAGTCTTAAAAGTGAAAATGTGCAGCAACTCTGAGTAAACATTGAGGAATATAGATTTCTATTTTGATACTTTGGCAACTGAACACCGAAATGTGCTTTTTGTCACTTTTTCCAATCTGTGCCTTAGAGAAAGGTCACTGAACATTGAGTATTAGGCTATGCATTCATGGTTTCTTTATGCTGTTAAGCACCATGTTGTTTAATGCTTCTGAAAATGTTAATTTTGTGAACTGAGTTAACTGAAAGGCCCAACTAGCAATCAAACTTTAGAAGCAATCAAACTAAATCCTGCATGTTTGTGCAGAGCTGTCGACCTGCTTCTACATTTTTTGGAGCATAACAGCTGGGAAAAATTAGACAATAACACCAGATTTCTCTGTATCACTTTCTGTTTGTAAGTTCCAGTGCCTCCTGTTTCCTTTTATCTTAACTCAGCAGCTTTTGGTTAAAAACATGACCATATATATGTTTTTTTTTACGACTTCCATTGTTATCAGACATTAAACAAAACTGCTATTGTATCATTTCAATACATGATATTACACCTGTTTAAAGCCAAATTCACCTGACAAAGCATCAAAACATTATATCACACATATACTCATTTTGAAATGTAGATACCAAATGTTTGAAAAGTGCATGAGTGGAAAGTGCTGTAAGTCATTGAAAGGCTAGAGAGGCTCTGTATACCATCCATTAACTATTTACCTTACTGGCATATGCTCACACGCTATCTTGTATACAGTGGATATACAGTCATTTTGTCTGAACACTGTAGAGCAGAGAAAGTTTGTTTACAGCACATTGACAAGCAAACACATGAAAAGAGACACAGAATACGTTTATAACAGTTGGCCATCCACTGTACAAGTTGCTGCAGCACTTGGCTGGGTTTGGCACTAACTGGATTATAAGCAGCTTGAGTTTTAGCCTCTGCCTGTCACAGTTTCTCTTCCGAGGTGTGTGGCAGGGACAAAATGTGACATTTTTTTGTTTATGTTGAGGTTGTCGAAACTTTTGATATTTGTGAGGAAACACTAATCGGTGTTGATTCTGACACCAAGCCTTTGTTGTTTTACTCATAAAACAGTGCTGATACTGTACTCATTTTACACTATGATGTAAGCTTCTCATTAATCAAGTGGGTAGGCATAGTTGGAGCCAAGTCTGGAGTGTAATGATATTTTAAGTTAAACATAAATGAGGTTGAGCACACTTCAAATTACTGTAAAATTGTCTAGAGAAGGGGTGAGGAACATCAGCTAAAAGTGAAACAAACTTTCAAAATAGTTTTAAAAAATGTAGTAGCATTACATTTGCAGGTTGCACATTGTAACAGGGAATTTATCTGATTGACTGCAGAATTTTTACTCAAACTACACAAGGCATAGATCAAAAGTTATTAAAAACATGAGTTTCTCCATAGGGCAGGGCTGTAACAGGAGCCCAGGAGGCTAGTACTATTTTAAGTACTTTACACTAGAGCTGAACGATTTGGGAAAATAAATGATTACTTCTTAAGTTATCTCACAGGAAGTCCACCAGGGTCATCTCAATTTCAGAATAAAGCATTTTTGATGGTGCCAAACCTGTAGTAACTTTTGTTCTGTGTTCTTCAATAGTATCACACTGAACATACCCACATGGAAATATCCCATCACAGCGCCCCCTTCCGCAAACAGGAAGTGACACAGTTGGGCCATTTTTGAAATTCCGCTTGCTATGCTTAACTGGTCAAGTTCAGATTTTCAGCTGAAGCCCTCAATAATTGTCCACAACACAGATATGTGACATTAAAGGACAATTCACTGACTGACAATGGTGAGCATTTTGATATCTTGCCACTTTCACAGGAAGTTGCCTTAACTCTTAAATGCAACTTTTAATTTCATTAAAATTCCCCATGTATGATCAGGGTCTCCTCTCTACATTCCAAGGGTAATGTTTTCACTTTGCTGTATCGCCCTTACTGGCAACAGGAAGTTGGGCATTTCTTTATTCCTATTACTGAGTTGAGCCTATCAAGCTCCGATTTTGATAGAAAGGCCTCAATATTTGTCCAAAACTCTGACTTATCTAATTAAAGGACGCCTTACTTCTGATGGCAAGCATTTTAATATCTCGCCAATTTAACAGGAAGTTGGCTGGTTCTGATATGATACATCTAATATGCTTCAAATTTCACATGCATGATTAGGATCTGCCTCTCTACACATTTAGATTTGAATTTTATGGTTTGCTGTTGCATATTGTGTAATTAAGAAAATTTAATTGTGTGATCAAATCATTTAAAACAAATAAATTTGCTAATGTTGAGTGCCTAGGACTTCATTTTTTGTTGCCATTGTATCAAATAGGTTTGAATTTTGTTTGATTTTTACTTTTTCTGATATCTTTTTCAAGGTTGAAATTCTGATATCTGAAGCTGTGGCTCATGCTAAATGCACTGGAATTTGGAATTTTCTTTCCTAAGCTGTTAGGGGAGGAGAAAAAACAAGCAAAATCCTTCCTGCACGTTATTTTGAGTAGCACTAAAGTTTCATGACAATAATAACGAGTTGTGGACGTCATAGACGTGCCGCCACAATGACTCATCCATTGAAACAGGCTGAAGAGCAGTGAAGTGTCCCTTTGTATCTAAAATCATGAATTAAAAATGAAGCCAGAGATTGAGCAGCAGAGAGAGATAAGATGTGGAACATAAGGACTATATCCAAGCTAAGATGCAGCTCTCCTACCCATCCGGAGGAGAGGGAGTAGGAGGGGCTCAGCTTATTCGTTATTAAGTACTTACAGGCTGCTGCTCTCATAGCCGGAGTGTGTGAGAGAGGGAGGGAGCAGTCGGCTGAAGGAAGCGTAGAGGAGAGCAGCACACTGCACCGCTTCAATGCCTGCTGTCTGAGCTTCTCTGTGTCTGTGTTTCTGTGTGGGGTTTTGTGCTTAGCTGAGTGGGACGGATCGAACCACTTCCCCAGCCCCCCTGGACCCTTTACCCTTTAGTTTCCTTACTATCCCCCCACCCCTCCTTTCCCTCGACCTCCCACCCTCGGAGGGAGATCCCGCCAGCCCCATGATGAAAGAGGAGGGCCTGCTGAGTCGCCGCCGCTTCTCCACGTGCGGCGGCACGGCATCACTTCGACCGCCACACCCGGACGGACGCAAACTCATCCGCAATGCCTCCTTTGGGGGCTATAACGAGCTGTCACCCATCTCGCTTCCAGGTTGGTGAGAGATCTGTCTCTGTAGCTGTCAGTTGAAAAAGTGAGCAACTCCTTGTTTTTAGCTGGCTGGCTGTGGTTTGAGTCTGAGATTTCTCTTCTGTGGCTGCTCAGATGCCTTTATAACTGGCTGACTCTGTCATACTTAACAGAAAAAAGTTTCTTTAATGCTGTAAGCCTGTTCTTGCTCAGCTGATTTGTGTTTGCTCAGTCTTAGGTTTCCGAGAATTTGTTGAGACCTGAGTGAGTTCAGAGAGTTCTTATGTTTCTGCAACAAAAAGCACATTGTTCTCTTTATTAGGCACAAAGAAAATCTTAAAAAGTTCTTTTGAACCCTGGAAAACAATTAAGGGCCAGCTTTGTCTCACTGTAGTATTTTATATATGGAGATTTGATGTGTTCATTTCCCACTAATGATTAGCTCAAGCACAATCCCAATGGGATGGGGGAGTGGATAATGAATGGATGGTTAGATTTCCCATTAATATGCATAAATGATCAGCAAGGGTTTCTATAGATTCTGCTGGGGCCACTGAAAAGAAGAAGTTTGAACATGAATGCTTCCCACATTTTTACTGGTCCCTATGTGAACACGGTAAGAAGAACTGGAGGACGAAGTCTGATTCACAAGTTGGTTTTTGTGAACTTAATGTAGGAGGATATTGGAGATGGGCCACATGACCTAAAATTCATATCAGAATTTTTTTTGCTCATTGTGCCACCAATAATATATTATAAACACATTATAGCATTCACAATAAAAGCAGTAAGGGAAAACACCAACTACAGACTTTTATTGTGAAGGGTTTGTCAGCGACTCCATGTTTGGCATTGATTTCGCTTAACTTTGGCAGCGGCGCCTAAGAGTTTATGCTTCTACAGAGTCTACAGCTGCTTCTCTGACTTAGTATATCACCATGGCCAGCTTCTTTAAATAATCATGGACTCAAAACAAGCAAATCATCAGTTTAAACACACCTTTAAACCATTGTTTTAGCCGTTGAAATACAAGTTGCTGCAGCACCAGGCTACGGACAAACCGTCTTGAGCTCAGCTTGTATTGAAGCCCCAGATGGATCCTGGCCAACGGAGATGCCAAGCAAACACTCGCCTCATATTGCTGTTATTATAGACATCAAACTTTGGGAGAAGATAACACACCTTTTACCTTATTACCCTGCTTTAAATTAATCACAGGGTTACAAGCAGGTGATGTTTGGGTTGTAATCTGGCTGCTCTTCAGTGTTGGAGCGACACATTATGATGACTGGACTCAGAAGTAGTTGTAGTCCATCATATTACGTTTACAGTTACACCATTTAAGTCTTGTGTGCATCACAACACAACATTAGTGGATGGCAATGTTGCAAAAATCCATACTGGGGCAGAAATTTTACTGGTGACTGTATTAGTACTGGTTAACTGCCCACCACTAAGATCACAGTATTACAAATTTATAGGATTAATGCATTTAAATGCATATTTAAGCATTTACTTTCCCTGTGAGGTTTGTAAAGCTGCCACTGAAAACACTTAATTTCCTGATATGGCTGATTTACAATAAAGGACTCAGACAAAGTAACAACTAGGGACTTTATTGTAAAGAACTTTTGAATTGGATTGACCTAGCAAAGAAAACAAGCAGCAAAAAGTTTCTGATGTGTAAAAGCCCTAAGTGGACATAAGGAAAATCTGTATGTTTTTGTCTTGCAATAGCGAGAGAATTTCACATGTTTTTTCAAGATAAAACTTATCAAGCTCCTTTTTTGAATAAAAAAGCTGATTCTCCAGAGACAATTAGGAATTCATTGTGCCAAATTTCCTGCTCCTCAGCTGCTGGTATTGTTTGGAGAATGTACTCAGATGGATTGCCCTTACTGGTAGACATCATGGTAATTTAGCAATTGACCTGTTTGGGGTCATCTGTCTATCCATCTGTTAAATGCACATACTCCACATATGGATGGTTTTCAAATAACAGGCTGTAGACACTAGCAGATTCAGTTGACATGGTTCTTGGGCCCATTGTCTATTAGAAGGTGAGAGCAGACTGTAACTTATGACGGTGCAGTTGTATTAAGAGACCTTAGAGGGACAATGTGTAGAATTTGGCATTTTAGCGACATCTAGCGTTCAGATTTTAGAATGAGCCGATCTGTTACCAAAACGTCACATCACTAGGCAACGAGAGCCTGTGAAGACCAAAAAGGATCGTGAGCCGCACATCATTTACAGCAGTGACGAGGTGAGGGTTTATTCATTCCTTTTTGTAACCACAATTTTTATAGATTATAGGTCAGTCTTCTTCTCCACCTGCCTTCCAGGTAGCTTTCAGGACCAGCGGGCAGGTTCGTATTTAAAAATCGCGTTTCACTCTTTCTGTCCCCAAAACGTTGCCGTAGACAACATGGCAGTTCAATATGGCAGCCTCCGTGAGGGCGACCCGCGGTAATGTAAATTTAAAAAGCTTTTTTCTAATTTTGTAAAAAGAAAACGAAAGTTTAAAGGGGATGATTGTGCACTTATTTTAACATACTTCACATAGATATATAAACATTATATCCCATGTACACCGTTTCTGTTCGGCGAAATGCAGCCAAATTCTACACATTGTACCTTTAAGTGAGCACCAAAATCTAGATTTTTAATTTTTAGGTATCCACGCTTTCTGAGATGTTGTTGACTGTAATGTTACAGCAGCTGTCGCTCATAACTTTAATTTCCTTTTTTTCAAAGTAGGTTGAGATGCACTGAACTAGTTTAAAGCATCTTTTCCTCCATAACAGTTAAAGATATTTGATACATAGCAAGGAAATGCATGTGGATTTCATGTGAAATTCTTTAAATATGCCCTGTACTCATACACATCATGTTTCTCCATCTTTTTCAAAAGGCTCACACTGAGCTTTCATTCATCAGAGTTTTAGATATCTTAGAGATGCTTTTCTAATCTACATATTTACAGTGGTTGTTAATTAACCCTGCTTGTTGCAGATTCCCACTTCTGGTGTTATTTTAGCACCCACTTCAACATCAGCTGATGTGGTGAAACGTCAGGGGTTGGTTTCACCTGCAGGAGCTGTCTTCCTTTTCATGGTTTAAGATTAATTAAAAGCAAATGAGCAGACAGTTAGAACTCACAGATACGGTTAGTTGTGTAAACCCTAGGGCTGGGCGATGCAGACCAAAATCATCTCTCTACATTGACCTGGAAAATTATGCTCATTTAAGCACTCTGTAATTGGTTGGAGCTCCTTTTGCACAAATTACTGCATCTATGTGATGTATCATGGAGCCAATCTGACTGTGGCACTGCTGGGGTGTTATGAAGCCCAGGTTGCTCTGATAGCAGCCTTTAGTTTGTCTATATTGTTGAGCTTTCATTTCCTCGTGACCCCAGAGATTCTCTTTGGGCAGGTGAGGCCAGTTGGCTGGAGAGTCAAATACATCAGTACCACAGTCAGCAAACCAGTTTCTGGTAGTTTTGGCTTTACTGTGGGCATGTGCCAAGTCCTGCTGGAAAAGGAAGTCAGTATCTCCATTAAGACTCTCAGCAGATGGAAGCATAAAGTGTTCTAAAATCCCCTGGTAGATGGCTGAGAGCAATGACTCTGGATTTGATAAGGCACAGTGGACCAACACCAGCAGATGACATGACACCTCAAACCATCACTGACCGTGGTAACTGAAAACACTGGAGTTCAGGTACCTTGGATGCTGTGCCTCCCTGATTATCCTCCAGACTCTAGGACCTCGATTTCCAAAAAAATGCAAGTTTACCTTAATCTGAAAGCAGGCTTTTGGGCCACTTTTTCTCCTTAGCCCAGTTGAGACACCCATGGCGTTGCCTGTGGTTCAGGAGTGGCTTGGCAGGAACACAACACTTGTAGCCCATTTCCTGGATAAATCTGGGTGTCGTGGCTTTGATCTACTGACTCCAGCCTCAATCCACTCCTTCTGAAGTCCACCTAAGTTCTTGAATCTGCTTTGTTTGACAATCCTGTGAAGGCTGAGCTCATTCTTGTTTGCTTGTGCACATTTTTTTTTTTGCCACACTTTTCCCTTCTCGTAAACTTCCCATTAATATGCTTTGACACAGCTTCTGAGAACTGCCTTCTCTTTCAGCAGTCACTTCTGTGGCTTACCCCCGTTGTGGAGGGTGTCAATGATCATCAGCAGTCTTCCCCATGAATGTGGTTGTGTATGAGAGGGAGAGACTGAAGGCTCATGAAACCTTTGCAAATTGGACTTTTTCATATTCTAATATTTTTAGATAGTAGATTTTTTTTTTATTTTTTATTGACACAGCTTTCAACATTGGATTGAAATATGATTTTTTTTTTTACCTTGTAATGATCAAAAATTGCAGAACATGTCCTTCGTTCTGTCTACACTGTACAAAGAATTAGCATAATTTCTGTAGGGTTTCATAATTTTGTATATCAGCATATTTTGTATTGGCAAAATATATTTATATGTGCATCCCTAGTGGTGGCATCAAACAAGTATTAGCTAATAATTCATTAAAATTTCATTAACTGTGCTTTAAACCAGAGAATTCAGGCCCTGCCCAGTGTACCAAGAACTCTTACATGCCTTTGATTTTGACACAAAAAGTGTTATTATTTTTCTCAGTTCAGGTCTGAAAAAGGTCTTAAAAAGTCTTAAATATGGTTCTTGTAAGTGTATAGAAACCCTGGATTAGAAACTCAGAATTGCAAAGCCCCATATTAAATCAAACAGGACATTTTGAATCAGTTTAAAGTACCTGTATGAATTGCCTGCCTTTGTGCTTTCTGGTTTATTCGTCCTGCTGAAAAGGACACAGACCTGACGGCAGACAGCTGGCCGCCCCTGGAGCTCTAAAAGACTGGATGTTCCCTCTTCCACCTTTGCAGGGAACTGTTTTTAAACCTGATTAATCCAGGAAAGGCTGACTGTGCACAAACACTGCCACACTTTCTCGCAGTAATTCAGGCAGACATGTCCTAGTGCAACCTCATTCGTCTGCTGTTTGCCAGTGAGCAGCCCAGTCAGATAAGTGCCTTGCCTAAGGGCACCTAAACCGCGCTCGCTGACTGAGCGGTGATTGTTGCCTTTTATTTCATCAGACCTTTCCATGTCTGGGCATTCAGACTGCTGACCTTTTGGCCACTAGCCTGCTTCTCTCTCCTCCAAAAACCTCATCCTCCAGCGATACAGAAAACTTTATATGCAAGACAACATCTGAGTCATGTTTTTTTTTCTTTCCTCGCAGTCACTTCTCAGCCTTCTGCTCCATTTATACTAATTTTAGACTCAGGAGACAACTGGTGCAGGCAGGTTGCACTGACTCACTTTCTGTGTTGTTTTTGGCCCTCTCTGTTTGTGTCGATCTTCATTTCTACTTTGATTTCACAGTGGAGCTTCCTGACATATTTCTGCCAGCTCTGTCTAAGCCTTAAGATATTCAAGTTTGTACTCTTTGGGGCTGTGTGTCATAGAAATGCAGCTCTGCGGGATGACTCAGTATTTTACTTTCAACCAGCAATGTGTATCTTCTCAAAATGTGTCACATTTTGCCTCCTTGTCAACTAAAAAGCCCTTTAAGAATTGTTTCTGTAGCAATATTCAGTTATTGTAGTAATAACTTTATTTATATAGAACCTTTAAAATTGTCAACCTTCCACTGGATGTGGGCAAGAAAGAACATGTAAGATAAATATGACTGATTCTTGAGAAAAGGGAGAAAACATATTCTGAATTTGACTTTATACTTTGTTTTACCACAATAATTCAATGTATGTATGTTTAGATTGAGGTCTAAACTAACAGGTGTGTATAGGAACAGGTTTTTAATTTAACATATTTTCCAAAATATTGCTTTTTAGCTCATCATATCTTGATTTTTGTCAACTCTGTCACACACAGAAAAATGTATTTGTTTATTTTATTAATTAAAGATGAATGTCAAGTTTTCAACTATCTAATACTGATATTAAGTAATGATATTTAGTAATAAAATGCATTATTTTCACTTAATTTCCCATTTTTCACCCAGCTGGAGTATCTCATCTCAGTATTTCCTGATTTTCTAACTTTATCTTTCTAATATTAAACATATTGGGGGTGTCAACGACCAAGGTTTTTCATAGTCGAATCTGATTCGTCAGATTTTGCCTTTAGTCGACTAATAGTCGAATGGCGTTTCTGCTTTTTGTCCCCGGTCAAAATGACCGGCAGGCCTCAAGAATTCCAGACATTTAGAACAACTACCGGACATTTGCTTTAACATTATTTTGCTGCATTAACAGCAGCAAAATGCATAAATCTCTCTTATTTTTTTGTGTAAGTGGTTTAAAGTATCAAAATGAAAGCTGCATGCTTTTCCTTACACACCCAGTCAGTTACACGATATACGCCCACGTTAAACTCATAAACAACAACAGTTAGCTTCACATCAACACCGTAAGCCTGTTAGCACATTGGCCGCTACTATAACTTTGCAGCTTAAAACAGCCAAATACCATCCTCCAATGACAACAACAAAGCACCCAAGCACATAACAAAAGTGCTCTTTTAACTGGACACTGCGTTAAAACTCTACATTTCAAATGAAAAATGAGTCTTACCGTCAGTTGCTAATATCAGTCCTCATGATGACAGCTGAAACCTCTGCTAAAGCGGTAAATCCAACCATCCTGGTTTATTTGGACTAGTCCCGAAAAGACAAAAGCTCCACAGCAGATAGTCCGGTCCAGTCCTCCTCTCATTAACGGCTTATCCAAGACTACTTCTGCTAATTAGCCGGTGTAGGCCTCTCTCTCTCTGCTGCTGCATCGGTGTTTACGACGCTGAGCCATAGTTCCCTTCCTTTCAGCCTCTTTATTCCTCGCAGCGATGACATAAAATCCCTCCATACCGCTGATGATATTAAGCCTTTGGTTAACCAGGAAAACCTCACTTAGATTAAAATTCTGCTTTACGAGAAAGCTCTGGTCAAACTTTCCCACTGTCCCTGCAGAGTCCCCAGCGATACTGAGCTTGCGCAGAGAGATAGGCTTGCTTTGAAGTCATCGAGCATACATAATTAGCCATGTGTTAAACAACACATGGTGATAAACAACCCCAGCACCACAGGACAGTGGGTGGAGTCTGATTCGACAATGAGGTTCATAGTCGAATCAGACTCCTCCGAATCGAATCGTCGAATCGCCGACTATTCCAGGTCACCCCTAAAACATATTAAACCAATCTTTTTGAATAAATTAGTTACTCTAGTATATAGATTAGCTGGTTTTTTCAACAACTAGGCAGAACAAAATGAACGGAGGATGGTTGTTTTTGAAAAATGGATAAAACCATCATCTGATGGACTTGACAACAATGGGGATAAAAAGTGATGGCTTAAACTAGCTTTTTAACCCAAATGATTATCTTAATGGACGACAGATAAGGAAAGATGATGGAAATGAAAGGTGAATAAGGTCTCTGCATGCTCTGATTAATATTCATTTTTACAGTAATTATTGGATTCACTCTCCCAGGTTTGGACTGTGGCTCTTCCATTGGCACTTTTTCAACAGTTTAGCTCCTTGGTTGAGTAACGCTGGATTAAAGTATATTCAGCCATTCTGGCAGCTACTGAAACATCTCAGCTCATGAGGTCCAGCTAGGTCTAATGCACCAGGCAACCGGTTATTTACTAGATTGGGCAGTTAACATAGAAAACAGATCCTATCCCTTGCTCAAATACTCTTTAAAAACTGTAATAAAGCCTCCCACCACTAGTAGCTGCTGACTCTCAACCCGGACTTCCACCAGGCTGGTCTCCAGTCCATCACAGCTGCACTGCAGTTCGACTGCATGCGCCGCTGTCGGTCAACACCTACTGACTCTGTTCTCAGTGTGCAGCACAGAGCAACACCACCTGACTGCTTGACCTGTGGGACCAAGGAGTTCACGTGGTAGTTAAAGAACAATTATTACCATTTATAAATGTGCTCCCTCTTGCTCCTCTGACCTGTTGACTACAGGCTAAACACAATATTTGTCAGTGTAGTGAAGTGAAATATGATCTTCCATTTGTCTGGTGTCAATACGGAGTATTTTATTCTGAAATTTAACTGGATATTTTGATTTGGTTTTGGCAAAACTTCCTGCCCTGCTTAATATGCTCCGTGCTGAATTTATGTGCAGCGCTCTAGCATCCTGCAAAAATAGAAGTCCTGCGTATCTGCTCCAGATGGCTCCAGACTGCCGAAGCCCTGACGGAGCAGAGACATACCACAGCGGAGCTGATTAAAACTCTCTCAGTGACTAAAAGTGAAACTTATCTGCTCTGTTGCCGTGACTGAGCGGAGATGGGCTGAACATGTATCTGGTGGAATTTAGGGGTCAGTCAGTGGCCGCTGCCTTCATGCCAGAACTTTCTCCCCTCTCGTTGCTCTTTGCTACAGATCATAAAAATGTAAAAACACTCTGGCCCATATTATCTATTGTAATGCGTGCACAATGTTGCATTTCTGTATAAAATTCAGAGAAAAAAAATCACTGTTTTCATTGCTGCTGTCCTGCAGCACCTCCATGTTTTCCAAAAGAAATGTCTGTAAATTTGAGTACATTATAGACTTCACCTATTCTGTGCAAAATCACTGCAGCAAACACTGAAGTTGGGGCTAATTCAGAAATTATCAGAGGTCCTTAACTAATACTATCTTGTGTGAATAGTGCTAAAAACTATCTTTCAGTTCATTTCACCATTATTATATATAAAGTATTAGAAGGTCAGACACTTTGGTGTGTTCTCTGATGCGATTTTCTTTGCAAATCAGTGCAGTTTCACTCTCCTAAACTTTCCTCTTGATCTGGAAAGCCAGAAACTTTGTTTTTGTCTTTACTGGAGATGGCATCTAATGATGCACATAACCTTGGTTGTGGTAGCTATGAATAGAACACCAACACAAAACAGCAGCCATGGTAATACAACCTGCCTAATGACCCTTCTTTCACCTGGACAACTCTTTGAAATGTCACCTCCTCTAGGACACGATGTCATCTCTTAAAACTGCCTGCTTAGAAAGAATTAAAGTCAGCCTTTTATCAACTTTATCCTTTTTGTTGTCATGTTTGTTTTTGCAATATCATCACATTTATGAAAAGTCTGAAGGGCAGAGGAAACTAAACAGTGAAGGGTAGAGAGAGGCTTGGGCTCAGCTGGTGTGAACTCCCTCAAACTTATCCCAAATAAAGAACATTTTGTTTCCCATCATTGGAAGAACTGGCTGGTATACAGTGGGTGCACCCTTTCATGCTGAGCAGTCACTTTCCATTGCATTGTTTACTGTTTATCTTCAGTAGCCTTGGATGAGCTGCAGAGGAAGTAGATTTAAAGGTGATAGAGGGGGCCTCTACTCAGTTAATGAGAGTGGAAAAAGCCGTGCTCCAGTGGCTGATAATTAGATGGAATCATGGCTCTTCTGAGGTCGGCATGACTTGGCATACACATCACGGAAAATTGAGGGGAGTCTTCGACTGTTAAGATAGTCTAAGACAGGTGTGTTTTTAATGAGAGCAGCTGTGTTTTTAAGGCATTGCAGAGCCAAAAGAAGGGAAGACACGACAAGACAGAATGTAAATAAATGGGACATGTGCAAAATGATCTCTCAGAAGGTGCTGTGTAGGCTGAGAAGACTGAAAGAATTAAATTCTCAGATAGAGCTCTTTTGAAGACAAAAACAGAAACACCGATTATCTACTGCTGTAATATCTTTACTAGCCCTCTGCTGTCACAGTGAACCCTTATTGAGCTGCACTGTGTGGGCAAAGCTGTGACTCATTTGTTGTCCATCCATGGCCTTTTCACGTTGCTAGCTTTGTCTTTAAATGTCACGCACTTAAGTAAAGTGATAAAGCATTTCCTTGCTGGCAAAATCGATTTAGTCAAGTGTGGTATGTGGATGTTTTCAGTGTGTAGCATGGCTGTAGTGACATGACAGGTCCAGGTATCTGCAGGGAAGCTCATCTCATTTACATCCATTAACTCTGTTCCCCTACATATGGCCAGACAGAGCATCTTTAGAAAGCGTTTACATGCTGACAGAGAATTTTGTATCTATAATTCCAACACTGGAAGTTTCCCCCATCCTTGTAAGAGACAATAAACCTAGCTGCTTTGCTAGGCTTCAGTTTTGTTTCTTTGAAATTGTGGTTAAGCAACCACCCCTTGAAGCATGAGCTGTGAATACATCAGAGTTGTACAATTTATCAGCCTATCAAGAGTGAAATTCATCTTACCTGCATCACGTTTGTGGTTGTTAGCTTCCTCCATGCTACAGTGTAAATAAAAAATATTCACCCATTGGATGTTTTACCCTTTTACTGATCTTTTGGATCAATCATAGTCAGTATAATTTGGATTTCTTGACCCAAAAAATTACAGAAAACCTGCCACATGCTCAAGTTGGTTTCTTTGTATATCCTTATACATTAAACTGTGTTGGAAAGACTGAAGTTTTAGGTCTGAAATACATATTTAAATATCAGTATCAGAATCGATATCAGCCAAAACTAGTTTGTAAATATCTGCAATAATTCTAACACATGCATCCCAAGAAAAACCTCTTTAAGTAGTTCTCTTGCATACTAAAAGATTGTCCTCTGCTGCTGAGAAGCATCCCCACAGCGTGATGCTGCCACTGTGCTTCACAGTGGCTGTGGTGCTGTGCAGTGTTTGGTGTCTGCCAAAAACATGTCTTGTCTGATGTCTGAAAAGCACCATTTTAATCTCATCAGACCAAATAACTTTCTTCCTTTTAGACTATAGAGTGTCCCACATGCCTTTTAGTAAACTCCAGCTGAAATTTGAGTTATTTTTTTTAGCAGTGACTTTCTCTTTGCCACTCTGCCATCAAACTTTGACTGGTGAAGAACATGGGCAACAGTTGTATGCAAGATTTTACTGTTTTGGAAGATTTGAAATAGTGAAAAACCATTTTGCCAAAAACTCTTGTTTTGATTAAGTTTTGCCCTACCAAAAACTAAGCCTGAGCAGCAGAATCACTGAATTATTCTTCATACTTCCTGGATCTGCCATAATGATTTATTACTTTAGATAAAGGGACTAAATCAGGCCACCAAACTGATGCATCCTGTAAGAAGCGAATTACTATGAGTGACATTGTCCTGTTTGTATCTAATTTCCTTTGTAAGGGAGCCATTTCTTTTTATATTTATAATTTTGGTTCCAAAAAAGCAAAGACACGGTTGCCATGGCAGGTTTTCAGCACTCTCAAGCAGCCAATTTTCTCCCTAAAATCAATGTAATGTGAGGAATAACTTGGCCGGCATCTTTTTCCCTCCATTTGTTGTTACTGGGTCACCAGTCTCCATGGAAACCTTCTCACTTCCTACTTATTGCAGCAGCAACAATAAGAGATATATTTATCTTCAAAAACATGTAAGGAAGTGTTGGTATGATGTTTTTTTTTTTACTTTTGAGGAATAAGTTTTCTCACTAATAAGAGCTGAGAATAAACATGACTAAAATAATCATGGTTTAATTTGTGGTGTGGTAGGAGTTGAAATATCAGCAGCTATTCCACAAAGACTGCCTTGGAGTTTTCCCAAACAGAGATAACGAAGTGGTTCTGGAGTGTTCAGTTTCCATTTTAGAGCCAGTGCCAGTTATTTTGTTTGGTTTGGAATAATAAGTACAGGCTGGATAGGGTGTAATATTTTGTAACCAGACTTGGCTTGGAAATTGGCTGCGTTTGTTGGCTGTAGCAGCTTCAGCTGCATTCAGTGGCTGAGATGGGATGAGATGGTTTGAGTTTCTGAATCTCTTAAATGCCCTGTTTTATATGCAAGAGGAAATTATCCTCCCGTTTCTAGTGATATTGTGTCAGGAAATGCCTCTTATTCTACTCATTCACAGCTAAGCTGAGTTTTCATGTCTAAAGCCGGGTGTACACTGTGTGATTTCAAGCTGACCATACGACAGTCGTGGCAGAATGTCATCTCATATTGTGCGACTGAATCATTTACGACGCATGACCATCGTACACGAGTTGTGTGCTCACACTGTACGATCCAACGGTCATGCACAACCTGAGTGCTCACACTGTGCAACTTAAGTCGGGACGGATTGTGACAGAACTCCGCAGAGTTTCCTTTTTAAGAAGTCTCAGGGTCCGAGGATGAAGTGTGTCCAGTCACACCCCATATCTCTGTGTCAGCTGCAAGTCCGCGGGAAGGAATATTTCCTTGTTTATTTCCTTTATCACGTGGATGCATCAGAAAGTGATTCCAGCTGTTGTCATGGTAATTTAGGACGTTGTCTGACCGTTTACAAAGGAAGACAATCCCCCAAAGTTGTTTCTTCTGCTCGCATTTCTGCTCTCACTGTGAAGTGTCTGGAGTCGTACGACCAAAATATCAAACATGCCAGAAATCCTCACGACCAGTCGGGAGCAGGTCATAAGGTCGTAGTCGGGCTGTGGTCGGCTGTTGTGCCCCCCTGTACACAGCACGACAAACAACGCCCGATCTGACTGAAAGTCGGCTCGACTTCAGAGTGAGTCGTGCGACTCTAAACTTGTGGCTGAATGGCAGAAAAATCACACAGTGTCCACCCGGCTTAAGAGGCAGAAAAGTCTCAGTGAGAACAAACGATGTCTGCCTCGAGCATCATACCGGTGTATCTGTGACAGCAGCATCACCTGTAGCCTATACCTGTAGTTTTCACGGACTCTGCATGCACAGTGCTAAATGGACAACTGATTTTGATATTTGACCAAAGTTAAACTCAGGGGATTGTTTACTTTCTCATCCATTGATGGAAAGCTGCTATTGGGCTGTTTAAAAGTCTAACCACATATTGTTAGGTCAGCGGTTGGTTTTAAGTGACAAATGTTCATATATTGTACTACAAGCTTTGTCTTTTGCCACAAGACTGTTTTATGTCCTTCTTGCTATGGATTGTATTTTTTCTGTATGTGTTGAAGCTTCACAAAGTTACTGTGAGACTCAATAGCAGAGATAGGGAAATAGGTATTCAGTGATACCTCTCTGAAAAGATAAAAACATCTTTTTGTATTTGAAATTTCTAAAAGAACAAGAGGTAAATGAAAGGAAGTGAAATGAAAAGATTTTTTTTATCTTATTCTTTTCCTTGCTATTCAAATGTTGTTGTGTCTGTAGTCCAAGGCTGTTATGCTTTGTGGGAACTAGACTGTATTCATTTGTAAGCATCAGTGGAGAAATTCTTTCATTGTAGCAGCGTGCAGCTCTTCCTCTTTGGTGTCCTTACTCCCTCAGTCTCTCTCTCTCTCTCTCCTGTCTATAGTGTTTGATGCAGAGTGAGATCACTGCAGCTCTTTTTTAGAGGCAAATACTAGAGTCAGCCTGCAGTGGGACGTGAGTCTTGTACAACCACTGCTTTACACACAAACACACACACTCAGCTTCCTGATACTCATTCATAAATACTAAGTTTTCAGACAGGAAAATTCTTGAAAAGATGAGCTCTAAATGTGTGCAGTGAAACTAAAAGCATGGCAATTTTTTTTCTGATTCAAAAAAGTCTCTTTAATGTCAAAATGAAAGCAGAATTCTACCAATTAATGTGAATTTAATCTCTTCAACTCAGTATTTAGTAGATGCACCACAGCACTGAGTCTGTTTGGATAGGTCTCAATCAGGCTTGCACATCTGGACAATTTTACTCCATCCTTCTTTGCAAAACTGCTCAAGCTCTGTCAGGTTGCACTGTGAACGGCCCTTTTCAAGTCTAACCACAAATTCTCTGTGACGTCTGGGCTTTGGCTTTGCCACTCCATGACATTCATCATTTTACCTGTTGCTGCCGTATGCTTTCGGCCATTGTCTTTTTGGAAAATAAATCTTCTCCTAAGCCATAGTTCTCCTGCAGACTGAACAAGATTGTCCTCCAAATTTTCCTAGATTTTGTTGCGATCGTTTACAAGCCTTCCAGGGCTGGCTGCCAAGGAGCATCCCTACAGCATGATGCTGCCACCACTATACCTGATATTAGAGATGGTGTCTCTGTTTGGTGTCCTTCAAACATGACATCTTGTTTGATGTCTGAAAAGCACCACTTTGGTCTCTGAGTTGCTTTTGGTGTTTCTTTTGTCTTCATGGTGTAATGGTAGCCAGGGATACCAATTAACCAGTGACTGGACCTTCCAGACACAGGTGTCTTTACACTACAATTACTTGAGACACATTCACTTCACTCTGGTGATCCCTATTTCACTAACTGTAAGACTGCTAGTACCAATTGGCTAGAGCTCTGTTGAATTAGATCAGTCACTTTAAAGGGGGTGAATACTTTTTATAGGCATTGTAAAACTTTAACAAACCTGAGCTAGAAGTCACTTATTTCACTTTTGATTCACTCTGATTTGTTGTTTTTCCCAAAGGATCTTCACTGAGCGATCTTTTAAGACTTGTTTATGTTGAATCATCACACTGATTTCCATTCCTTTGCTCTCTTTTTATCTGAAGTATGTGCTTTCTTTTAATTATATGACTTTTCCCTCAGGAGCCCAAAAAGATGGCCATGTAAGGAAGGGAAAACTGTATACTGACCCAATAGGTTACTGTTTTCTTCATATATTAAACTACAATGATGCATTTTTCACCTTAGCAGATCTTCGACTACATTTTGACCTCTTTCTACTTAAATGTTTGTGACTGTTGATTGGAGGGTTGGGTATAAGCCACAAACTTTTAACATCATATGAATTATTGAATTCTTGGCCTACTTCAATTACAAGTAGATGGCATTCATTAACAGCTGCAGGCAAAATGAGATGTCTAAGCAGATGGGGAACAGCAGTGTCTGAGAGGTCTGTGAGACTGGCTTCTTGACATCTGTTGGTAGTGTCACCATAATCTTTGTGACGGGTAAAGAAAAAACAAAAATCTTGTCCAGCTTATCTTCAGTCCTCCATGTCACTGCTTAAAGCCTTTCCTTTTATAGTCCCTTATATTGTCCTGCTGGTTTTGTTTGGAGTAAGCTTCCAGTGATTCTTTTTGGAGGTTATGGTAAATAATCAACCAGAAACATTCAGCCATATTGCAAAGACATGCATGCTTGTTAGATTCTACAGAGCTATAATATTTCATGTATAATATTGCAACTGATACTGACACAGATCACCAAAAAGCAATTTCCTGCACTGTTTCGCAGTATATCAAAAAGGAACAGCTTGCGGTATTGACCACATGGACTCTATTTGAACTGGTGTCAAGGAAAAAGCATAATTTTGAATACTGGGTAGAAATCCAGCAGAATGTTTGAATTTCACACTTCTGAAACTTTTGTTACTCCAGTCTCCCAGTACTTGGTGATTAGTGATTGCTTCCCTGCTCTCCCCCTGGTCTTGGCAGAAGCAGCCGTATCAACATTTTCAAGCCTCTAGTCAAAGCACATTTTGAAAGCCTGAGGATTGTCATTATCATTCTGCATACTTCAAAAAATGTACCCAAAGAGATTCGTGGACTTATTTGGATGGAAATTCCACATGAGAGATACCTCACACCCTGGTGGATTATTAAGAGGCTGATGAGTTCTAGTAATGATGCAGAGGTTTAGTCAGAGTCGCTCTGAAAACATAAAAGAGAGATCTGGAATGACTAATGGGACAGGAATTAAAAATCATAGACATATAACATCTCTGGATAGCAGTGGCAACTAAAGCACACACATTTCCTTCTACATTATGATTAGGAATGCCCTGTTTATTGATGATATCAGTATGTGTGTTGGATCAGTGGTATAGGTGCTAGCATCCTGGCTAACAGTTAACTCATTTTGGAGAAATTTTGGAAAGTGTCAAACTATTAATGGGTTCTGTTGAAAATATTTATTCATGCTACTTTTTAACCAGTTTCACGACTTTCCACCTGTTTTAGACACTTCTAGTTTGCCACTTTGAGACCATTTTTGCCACTTTTGTTTTCCACAGTTTTTTCTACTTTTATCCTATTTGTGCCGCTTTTCACCCTTTTTTTAAAACTACTTTTAACTATTTTTTTTTTTCAGCTTTTAACCCTTTTATGGCAGTTTTTTCCCCCGCCTTTTTGTGACCCATTTTTGCTTCTTTTTGAGCCTTTTCATGCCTTTATTTGATAGATGAAGGACAGTGGATAGACTTGGAAATGGGGAAGAGAATGGGGAGAGACATGCAGTGAAGGGCCTCAGGCCGGATTCGAACCCGGGCTGCCTGCGTACATGGGTAGCGCCTTAAACCACTCGACCATCTGCGCTCCCCTTTTTGCTACTTTTTAACCCATTTGTGCAGCCTTTTGCCATTATTAATTTTTGACACTTCTTTCTCATTTTAAGAAACTTTTTAACTTTGAACACATTCGTTGCCACATTTTGCCCACGTTGCCACTTTTAACCAATTTGTACCCCTATCTGACACCCCTTTCCTCTTTAAATCCATTTTGCTGCCTTTTGCCTGTTTTTGCCCATGTTAACACATTTTTTGTCTTTTTGCCTATTTTGCCATTTTCACCCTTGTTTCTATAAACTTTTAACCCTTTTTTGTTTGCAGATTTTGCCCATTAATGTCACTTCTTTTTCCACCTATTACCTATGTTTGTGGCTCTTTTTTGCCACTTTAAACTGATTATTGTAACTTTTACCCCACCCACACCACTTTTTTTTTTTTTTTTTTTTTTTTTTTTTAAAGATTTATTTTTTGGCATTTCCGCACCCCTACCAGACATAGGACAGTGGATAGAGTCGGAAACAGGGTCAAGAGCGGGGGAGAGACATGGGGTACAGGGCCCCAGGCCAGATCCGCCCACACGGGGCGCACCCTCAACCACTAGGCCACCTGCTCCCCCACTTTTTGCACTCTTGGCACATTTGTTGCCACTGTTAACCCCTTTTTGATACCCTTGTTACTCTTTCAATCCATTTTTGCCATCTTTTGCCCATTTTTAGCAACCTTTTCCCCTTTTTGACACATTTTTACTACTTTTTTGCCCATTTGTGGTTTTCAATCTTGCTCTGGAGCAGCGGCTTTGCACCTTGTTTAGTTGGCGAACAAGCTTTCATCCTGTTTCAGCACTGATTTCAACTCTGGATAACTACACATACTACCTAATAACTGCCATTCCAAATCTGGGGTTGGAGTTTCCCCAACATGCTCTTGTACTGAGTGCTTAGATGTGTTTTAGATCTTTTCAATTGTGTTTATAAGTGTTTGAGTGTTTTAGATGTTTCCAATTGTACAGGGATCACTGCTGGAGTTCCTTTGTCATGTTTCTGGTGGATTGTTGTGTCATTTCTGCACCATGAGTGAAGTTATCCACTGAGTTACTGACTTCCTGCTTGTGGCATGTTGTGGTGAACAGGAAAGGGTGGATGAGCTCATTCTCATCTACTAGTCACATATTTTAAAGAAAATGAGCAGCTGCTGATCAATCTGGGCATCTCTAAATCTGATAAAAACTTGTATTTTTCCACACAAATGATGCATGCATTGAAAGACACAGTTTCATCTTTTTTTTTTTTTTTTTTAAATCTCCCCATGTTTTTACAGGAGCTGCCTCGGGCATGGTCACATTATAGCTCTGTTTTGCTTTGGGAAAAAAAATAAATAAAGTGGAGTTGTTGTCAGAAGTTCCTGTAATTGAAACAGGGGTTTTTTATGGTGTCTGATATATTGATGATTATATTGATTATATCGATTAGGTCTCTTCATAACTGTTAAAGTTAATTAAGTTGTAAGTTCATTAACTCAGCTCTCACAGTTGTACTTGAAAAGATCATATTTGTAGGTGTTACTTTAATAACAGAGAAGAGGACGGTGGGTGTATTTACTCTACTGCTACAAAACATTTTAACCAACTAAAATATCCTCTAATGATCATTCAGTTCTGTCGCTATATGCTGACACTGAGAGAAGGGGACAGTGTGTTGCATAACCACTTGATGCTTGCTATGTGGGTGAATTGCCCTTGAGTTGTTTTCCAGCTGAAGTTGGCATGGAGATCAAGTGGGCACAGATGGTCTGACGGGATATGTAATGTACCGCAGACACTGGAGCCTCATTTAAATAGAGGCGTCTCTATTAGGGAGAGAAAGACAACAACACGGTCTTGTTTGTTTATGTTTATCTTCATTTTCCGGAAGTATTTGAAAGATGCCGGTAGGTGGTTGGGGTCTAAATAGACGAGACATGATGAGCGGTAATGACACAGAAATGACAGACTTAGCAACACACAATCAAAAAAAGAGCAGAGAAGAACTTAGTGGCAAACATAACAAAGCCACTTCATTTCATGTACCACAATCCCACTGGTCAACCATATCTGTAAGTTAACATATGCAGCTCACACTTAAAGTTTGAGATTTTTATATTTGTTGTTCTCTCAGTTTGAAACGGAATTCAGTCCTAAAAAATTATCTGTAATTATTAACACATCTTCAGTTTTGCTGCAAAGTTGTATCCAATCAGCTTAATGAAATTATTCTGTCTAAATATTCCAGCTAGTTTGGTGAAATTCATTCATACATGAGGAGAAAAGATCATTCTTTTAACTACAGTGCTTTTTTCAGGCTGTCCTCTTGGCACTTATTTAAACAGCTGAAGTGTTTTCAAACAAGAATTCAATTCCATTAAAAAATCTTTATTTGTCCCCAGGCGGGCAATTACAGGCACTTAGAGCAGCAGCAGTACAAAAAGTAAAAGCAGATGTCAAAAACTCAGAATTGCAAATATCAAAAAAAAAAAAAAAAAAAAACAAGGAAAGAAGAAGTTTTTAAACCACATTTATGAAAATAAATAGGTCAGTACACCATATTGTGAAATGACCAATACTACCATATTTTCCAGACTGTAAGTGACACTTTTTTCCATAGTTTGGCTGGTCCTGCGACTTATAGTCAGGTGCAACTTATATATCAAAATAAAAATAATTTAACATGTTTTTAAATGTTAATTAATACTGACTGACATGAACCAAGGAGTAAACATTACCGTCTATAGCCGCTAGCGGGCGCACTACGCTTGTGACAACTATATGCTGCTCCTGTACCACTGAAAAAATTAACTGAAACATTAACTTAAAGAAAACAGAAAGAAATTTTGGCGTGAGTGAGAAACTTGTGAGGGACTGGCGAAAAGCAGAGGTTACTTTTACTGCAATAAAGAAAACAAAGAAAGCTAATCGCAGGCTGAAAGCAAGATGGCCAGAGCTGGAGGAACGAGTCCACAAATGGGTGCTTGAACAGCATGCTGCCGGGAGAGGCTTGTCAACGGTGCAGTTACATCTCCACGCCCTGGTAGTTGCCAAGGAGATGAAATAAATGACTTTGCAGGTGGGCCTTCTTGGTGTTACCGCTTCATGCAACGCAACCGCCTCTCTATCAGAGCATGGACAACGGTGTGTCAGAAACACGCTAAATAAGTGCGACTTATAGTCCAGTGCAACTTGTATATGTTTTTTCCTCTTCATGATGCATTTTTTGACTAATGCGACTTATACTCTGGAGCGTATATGTAAACTAGACAATTTCCACAAGCGGAAATCACGAGAGGGGCTCAGGGGGGCGTGCCGGTTTCATCACAAGGTAATTTATGACAATAGACCTGACTTGTCATTACAAGGTCATGTCCAAGTCCAGGCTGAAGCAGCATGTAGCTGGACAATGACACAGTGAAATGGTTGAGAAACACTGTACATGACAGGAGACTTTATTCATGTGTTTAAGTCATGTGTGGCCTGATTAGCTGATGCTGATCACCTGGCACCTGAGCTTCAGCTGTCTTCTCGATATACCTGGTGGTGCTGGCCCTCCCTATGAGCTAAGGTAACATTATGACTACAAATGGACGTGGCTGTGAAACAAAAAAACAATGAAATCAATCTAATGAAACAGTGTGTCTGTCTCTCTTACTCACGTGGCCTGGTCATAGTTAAATAGCAGTTACTGGAATGTGAGGCTGAGAAGTTTGTGATTCACACATGCTTGTAAAATTTGCTAATGGATGCTCAAATGGAGTCTTTTAATTGAATTTTATACAGACATGCAGTTCCTTTCAAGGTCTTGATGAGAGCAGGTGCAGAAGAGATGAATTTTATCATTTCCAGCTCCATTTGAACACATTAAAAACTTTTATTGAGAAAGGATTGTGGGTTCTAATTTTGATTGACGTCACCAAAGACGAGACAACACATACAAAAACACATGCATGCGCACTTTGCGTGCCAACACGCAAACACACACACATGTGCGCTTAGCATGCCAACACACACACAAACGCACAGTCTCTCCCATTCACTGTGGCTGTCTTTGGCAACGTCAGTCGCCAAAGACTTTATGGGGGTCTGTATGTGGATGACATGACTCTGTGACTGTTGAGTGGTAATCAGCGTGACTCTGTGACTGTTGATGAGTCATTAGAGAATGAGAGAAAGAAAGTATTCAAATTCTTAACACTTGTATGTAAACTCTCCATGTCTAGTTTCATTTTGGTCTGATGTTTGTCAGATGTCATGTTCGTATTGCTTTCTCTGCACACAGAAAATACACTCCTCCAGACAAAATTGCCTTCAGGGGTTTGTTGAATGACATTACTGTGAATCGAAAAAGCAGGGTAGAAAAAAGCAAACAAAGCAGACAATGACAAAAACATTTCAGCATGGACTCACTCCAATAATGTACATCATTTTGTTGTGATGAAATGTGTCCAAGCATGGAGCTCGAAACTGAATCAGTTATTAAAGAATTCAGTTCTGCAGGATGAAATGAAAGTACGCTGCAAGGCTACATGAACCGAATGTCTATGTTGCCTTAACAGCATGTGCAGAGCTGTTTTATTAAGGGAAGTGTCTCTTCAAATAAGATGCTATTCTTTCTGAAAGATTAATATCTCATTTGTAATGAAAACTCTGCAGTGCTTCCTTCATTCTCTCAGCTGATGCCCTTTGGACTGGAGACGGAAACCATCAAATATTTACAGGCTCTCTGTCACCTTTAGACCACCACCGCCACCAGCTGTCAGGGTCTCAGTGGGGAGTCTGTTGCTAAGGTTTGACTCATTGATTGGAAGTCAGGAGCTGATAAAGATTAGAAATGCAAAGCAGAACATCAAGTCTTCATATGAAATATTCACAAATTTTACTTTTTTTAGCACCTTGTCTGATGGCTAAAAAGCACCACTTAGGGTCTTTGTATTGTAGGAAAACAGTGATGTATTTCCTTTGTAAAGGAGCATACAGGAACCATAAGAGAGCCACAGCATTGAGTTATAGGCTGTTAGTGTAAGAAGTGGGCAAGAGAGTTCTGAAATTAGGTCATCTCTGAAAATGGATGTTAATGCAGAGTATGGACGTATGAACTGAAGTGCAGTTGCTTTCCCAAAACTGATCATTTTTCCAAATGTAATCTTGGCCTGTGACAGCTTCTATTGAGCGTCTAAATGATGTTTGTGTTCACTCTCCACACCCATGTGGCTCCAGCCAAACTATGGATTAAAAAAGGGAACCTCTGTTAACGAGCCAACTTATCTAACTTTAGAGCTCAGTTCAGATTAGGAACTTGTTTGCACCAACTTGCTGCCATCCAGATTCTGTGGCTTGATTCCTTTACTTGGAAGACTGACGTGGTCCCGTGACTGAGATTATGTAACCAGATTTTATTCTGCTGCTCAGACACTGAGATTTGTAAAAACCTGCTAGTGTTTTCATACATGTTTGATTTCCTGTGGCCGGTTAATCTCAGCAATGAAATCTAGAGGAATCACGGAAACATGGACTGCAGGAATCAAACAGGATAATATTATTTGGAAAAAGTAGGACTATGAAAAAAAAAATGTGATGTTTATTATCAAAGATGAAAGACTTGTGAATATGCAATTAAAAGTTCCTAAGGCCCTGTTTTGTTTTCAGTTTTCTTTTTCCTATGAGTAGCTAATAGGCTAAGATATTGATTAAACCCATTGAACCCTAATTAAACTAAATGTCTATGGTAAGTATTCCATCAACTTCATTATCACCCCTTAGGAAATGCAGCAGGCACTGATCACAATAAAACATGACAGAAAGATCAAAGACTGCATTAAAATATAACTGCAGACAGAGAGTAATTACACAACTCAAGTAGAGAACAAATGTACTCCAACTATGCTGAGCCAGAAGCTGAAAAGAATTCAAAACCAGCTCATAAGTGTGTTATTGAGACTTAAAATGAAGTGCTTTGAAAATAACAAGTAAGCAAATATCAAAAACAGATAAAAGATCAAGGCATACAGTCTAATAACAGCCTGACATGTTTAGCTTTCCTTTTGAAACTGATCTACATTATTAATGATATGGACCTCATTCTTTTGTTACAGAAAGCAGAGGCTTCCTGCTTTTGCCCTCCTCAAATTTTTGTAATCACTTTGAACCTTCCAATTTAGGACGACTGACTGTACCTACTGAGCCACAGTCACCCCAGTGAAGGCGCTGAAGAGATTAGCGTGGATATAGCAATAGCATCAGTTCTGTTAAAAGTTGACAACATTTCTTTGTTAAAAGAAGAGCAAATAACTGCCCTGTAAGCTTTTATTGGTAAAAAGAGTCATTGTTTTTCTTCAGTCTGGCTAAGCAAGAGTATAAACTACCAACTAGCTCCACTGATAATGAACAGAGTAACTCTGTGACTGTTGAGTGGTCATCAGAGTAACTCTGTGACTGTTGAGTGGTCTTCAGAGTGACTCTGTGACTGTTTAGTGGTTATTAGTGTAACTCAGAGGCTGCTGAGTAGTTCATATGAAATTCCAGGTTTCCACATTGTGCTCTTCACAAGATAATTCAATGGATTTCTTCTCAGGCAAATCCACAGAAGAAACAAGAGCACATGAGGCACTGTTTTTCAGTTTAATAAGGTGTACAGGACTTATTATTTGATAAGCACTGTGTCTTCTTTAGAGCAGACAGAGGTGTGATTTTTAAAAGTTAAATATCGTCCTGTTAGATTTAGCTTCACAGATCACACCTCTACTGTGTGACTGTGATGAACACACATTGCACGTTGAAACACTGGTTCTTCTCACCTTGTTAAATTGCACAGGGACTTGTGTGCTCCAGTTTCTTCTATTGGATTTCATTGAATCATCTGTTAAATGCCTCTGAGAGCGCCAACATCCACCTGTGTCAGAAAAGAGACTCCTGTTTCATAAAAGATATTTCCTCAATATCTACTGATTTGCCTTGAATTTGCTTGGTTATGAATTTTAACCTCAAGTCTGTTGTAAAATAAAATCATTGTTTTATAAAACAAGGGGATATGGCTGGATCTGGGTCTGTCTGGGTTCGCAGCATCATGGTCCTCTAATCAGCACTTTATCAGTATCTGGATGGCTGAGCATGTCTTGACTCCATTGTGTTTTTGTGTTTCAGGTTTCGAGAGAGGGAAAGAGGACCTGTTGTCTCTGCCTTTAAAAGAGGACACACATTCCATATCTAAGAGCAAGGTAAGAAAATCCCTCCGCTGACTCGATGTTCAGGGTTCGTTGGATAAGGAACTTCTTTTAATGATCGTGTTGTAATGAGACCAGAGAATTTTGGAATTACTCCACGTCTTCTATCTTCTCCCCGGTCACGCCTCGGGCTGGAGATAGCCTACATGGAGATGACTCACACTTCAACACACTGTACACATCAAACATTTATCAACTGAAAAATTCAGAGCCTCAGTCGCCCTTTCAGAGCATGGATGAGGCCGTCTGGTTTATCTGTTGAGGTCCTCATCAAGTGTCGGGACAGACGGGGGTGTTGGAGGCTCCCTCACAGACACACTCTCAGGCTGATAATTTTCTGTCAGAGTTTTGTACAGACACATGACAGGAGAATCATTTCACATCTTCAGAAGCTGTCTATCAGCAAAGCTTCCTGAAATCAAACAGGATTTTGATGAATCACTATCTGCATACTTGAGATTGTTTCTGCTATCAGGAACTTCCAACAACTTTTAATAGGCAGAATTGAGACTTTCATCCATCTTCACTGAAAAGAATGGCGTTTCAGGCAGAGGAACTCTTTTTTGCTGTGTTATTTTTTCTTTATTTGGATCCTTGTTAGCTGTAAGAAAGCAGCCTCTGCTATTTCCAAGGTCTTTGTCTAAGCTAGTGCAGTCAGAATACTGTAGATAATTGTTTGCATTCCCCTAAAACCCAAGACATCCAATTAAATTCTCTTACAAAAGAAATATCTCCTCAGACTCCAGCTTTGCACTTTATGCTTTGCCCTCCTCGGTTACAGTCACTGAGACAGAATCTCTTGTCACTGTGCTCTTTTCCATTTGAAATGATAGAAAATACCCTGTAGTTTGAGTAACTTTTGTTTAACAAATTTGATTTGTTTAGAAACTCAGCCTCAGTGAAAGAATACAGACAAAGATACAATTGGGTTATCTTGTTAAAATCACTTAAAATATTGCAAATATCTGATGCTAGAGATGTCATCTTACACAAAAATAGTTTAATTTTTGCTAATTTGGCAAGTCTACTGATAAGATGCAGCTCATACTTGATTATGCTTGCAGTACAGGATTATTTCATAAAGAATGATGGAACACCATCAAATACTGACACTGGTCTTGATCATTTTCTGAAGAATTTCTCAGTCCTCTGTGTGCTCAGTGAATCTGTGAATCTGTGAATGTTTGCTCTCACATAGTAGGGCTCTTCATGAGGCCAAAGCTTGTGTACTTTGCACTTTCTTTTTTTCTCCCAAAGACAAAGTTTGTCACAACTTTTAGAGCAGCCGAGACCTCCAAAGGTTCTTCACCTATTAAGTGCTTGAGCTAAACAGTGCCTTTAAAAAGTATTCACCCCCTTGGATGTTTTACCCTTTTACTGATTTTATAAATTAATCATGGTCAATATAATCAAGTATTTTGACAAAAAAAGCAAAAAAAATAATCCCCTCTGTAATGTCCAAGTAAAAGCAGATTTCTTCAAAGCAATGTCAATTAAATTAAAGTATAGAAGAGAATTTGTGCTATACTTAAAAAGGGCTGTTCATGCCTGATCCCTGTGCAACCTGACAGAGCTTGAGCAGTTTTGAAAAGAAGTATGTCCAGATGTGCAAGCCTGACTGAGCCTTATCCACAGACTTTGGCTGTGATTGCAGCCAAAGGTGCATCTACTAAATACTGATGTGAAGGGAGAGAATATTTATGCAGTACATAAATATATTACATGATATTTTTATTTAACTGACCTTCCTCTGTAGAAATCTTTTTTTCCACATTGACATTATAAAGGGGTATTTTGTAATTCTTTTTGTTAAAAAAGCCAAATTACAATGACTATGATTTGTTTATAAAATCAGTGAAAGGATAAAACGTCCCAGGGATGAATACTTTTTGTAGTATTTCACAAAAAAAAAAAAAAGAAAAGAAAAGAAAGTAAGAAACTGAGTATTAGGGAGCCGTCTAGCCAAAATCTTTTAAACTTTTTTTTTTAACTTTTGTTGTAATATTAAGTGAACTGTACATGTAAAAGCATAGAGCGATAGGATTTATTTTCCTATAATATGAGACTCTATTGGTTTCTGTATGAAAAGCACTAGGAAGAGAAGATTTTAGCTTTGAGCCTCATTTAACTTCCCTGATGTTTATCTGACCCTGCCTGTGGGAGTTAAAGGCCTTAAGTGCTCCCGCTATAGGATCCCCACACATCACTGTCTGTCTCTCTGCTTTAAATCACTCCAATTGGCTTGTGAGCAGAGCTGGCAGAGACACACCTGAGCTGACATTTATAGGCTTCATATCGGCTAACTGAGCTAAGTTTGGTCCACCAGGGAACCAAAGAGCCTGACAGGGAGAGAAACAATCACTCGTGGATGTTTTTCCAATGACGTTACTGAGATTGTTGTCAAACATTTAATGTAATACTCTTATTTCATTAGACCCTGTTGATTTTAGCATTCATAGAAACATGCTATAATTAAATTTAACCCATGTTTAACCCTTAGCATGGTTGTTTAGGGCTTGTTACAGATAGTAAACAGATAGTTGTGCAATACGAGTAACCTCAAAGGAACTCTAGTTTTTAGACTTCTTTAAGCACAGTTTTCTCCTCAACATGACAGAAAGATAATAATTAAGTGTTTTGACATTAATATGTGAAATTTTATGGATGATTTATCCCTTTTTTATGCACATTATTGCATTTTAACCTATTGTTTCCCCTCCTGTTTGTCCACAGTCTGAAACAAAGTTGTACAATGGCTCTGACAAGGATGTGTCGGCATCCGGAGGGAAGCTCACCAAAAAGGAGTCCCTCAAGGTAATCAGCTTAAGCCTTACTTATCCGGAGACTAGTTCTACAGATAGACACAAACCGTGCTCTTATATGTCATGTGTTAAATATAGTCTCAATACAGTTGCATGCTGTTCAGGTGTTTGTTTACTTTCCTGTCTCTTCATATCAATACAATGAAATATTGTCCCGTCATATTGTGCACCAGTGTCACAACAAAGCAGGACAGTCAGAGCACTTCATATCAGGATGATATTCAGTAGAATACTCACTCTACAGTGAAGAGGTATCAGGTTTTATTTTAGCAGCAACGACACTGAGAAGTGCGATTGTCATCTCATGATATGCTGCTGAATATGATGCAGTGAGAAAACAAGTGTGGATTATCTTTGTTCACAGCTTAATTTTGTGTCTGTGCTGCATTCAGGTGCAGAAGAAAAACTACAGGGAAGAAAAGAAGAGGGCGACCAAGGAGCTGCTCAGCACCATCACTGACCCCTCTGTCATTGTCATGGCCGACTGGTTAAAGGTGGGAACTTTTCAAACCCATGTATGTCTTTTCCCCCCATGCTGTGGCTTATATCTTACATTATAGCACACAGAGAAGCTGCTTAGTGGCACTGGATGCCAAAACATTCAACTTAACAATCAGAATGTGAAGGTTCTGCTTTGTAGGGTCCATAGTATGACAAACCAGTTTTTCCTTCAATCTCAAACTTGCCTGGAATGTGTCGTGTAGAAGAAATTAACTTTGGATTTCTTTTTATTAACAGTGCAACTGAAGGATATGATGATTTAAATAAATATGACTTCGTAAGTGTTCAGACCGGGAAGCTGACCCATCTAAAAAACCACAAGAATTACTAAACTCTTAATGTGAATATACGGGAGAAAGTTGTGCACGATGCTTATTTTTTCCTAAAATTTATTAGGATTTTCAAGATTTAATTTTTGGGCTTTCATGCTTTTATTGGAGCAACAGGACAGTGAATGTAGACAGAAAAGAAGAATAGAGACAAGGTGTCTGCGGTGTCTTTAAAAGAATAAAAAGTTGATAAATCAATTCAACCAAGGTTAAGGCTTTTAAAAGTATTAAAAAGACTTCAATGCAGGATTATGAGATCTTTAATGTAACTAGTTAGAAACTGAAGATGCAAAAGGTCTTAAAAATGTATGGAGGGTCTTAAAAAGGTATAAAAAGTATTGGATCCAATGTCAGATTATTATATAACCTGGAGAGAGTGGGGGATGGCATGTAGGAAAGGAGCAATAGATGGGATTAGAGCCCAGCCACCAGCTTTGATGCCCACAGCCTCTTAACGAGGAGCATGCAAACTAACTTCCAGAAAGGGATAGGAAGTAACTAAGTACATGTACACCAATTACTGTAATTTAGTAGTTTTTGGGGTTATTTGTACTGTTTTGAGTACAATGCTCTTGTAGTTTTTCCACCTCTGTAGCAGTTCTACCTCACATCCCAAACTATCTGTTGTACACAGCAATAACTGTAATGCTGATATCTCAGGATTAAACATTTCTAAATTGATTTTTCTCTCAAAGTAACTATATACTATCCAACACTATCCAATAACTTCAGTTATTGGATGGTGTTGATCCCCCAGCGTTAGTTAAACTCTGAAAAGAGTCAATTGATCTAAGCTCTGCCCACTGCAATTTTAAATCTTGGGGGGGTGTGGTTGGAGTTTCCCATCATGCCCTTGGGCAGAATGTTTAGGTCTGTTTTATGTGTTTAGTTGTGTTTAGATGTTTCCTGTTGTACAGTGATCCCTGCTGGAGTTGTTTTGGTCACATTTCCGGTGGATTGTAGTAGTTTCTGATGTGAGACATGTTTGCATCATGAATGAAGTTATCTACTGAGTTAGAGTTACACCCTAGCAAACACCAAATAGCCCCTTTCTGACCAATGAATATGCTTTCACTGTCGGGTAATTATATAACTCATGTAGGCATATAACTGCCAGGCTTCAGTTCTAGTTTAACTCTGTCACATTAGTATTAACACATACTATCTTAAACTTTTGATCTCATCCAGTACAAAAGGCCAGATATCGTTCTTCAAACTCACAAACAAAAATGCCTTGAAAATGCAACATTTCAGAGGTAGTTTTGGCTTAGCAAGGTTTTAGACATTGACATGTTTGTGTTTTTCATTCAGATCCGTGGCACTCTGAAGAGCTGGACCAAGCTGTGGTGTGTCCTGAAACCAGGCGTTCTTCTCATCTATAAAACCCACAAAAACGGACAGTGGGTGGGGACGGTGCTGCTGAATGCCTGTGAGCTCATTGAGAGGCCTTCCAAGAAGGACGGCTTCTGCTTCAAGCTGTTTCACCCGCTGGAGCAGTCCATCTGGGCTGTCAAGGTCAGAAAACACAAAAAGATACAGTACTAGAGACAGCACTGAGTGACTGTACATTAGCTGGGAAAAATATGAAGAGGAGAGGACAGTTTGTCTTGGAAAAAGTCGAGCTACACAAATAGAAAATATCAAAAGAATATCCAAAAATATATTTCACAAATCTGTGTGAATTGGGTTGTGTTTTCATTATTGCACCAAAGAAAAACAGACATCTGCTCATGCCTTCCAAAAACATTCCTAAAGCAGTAAAATATGAACACGCAGTGCAGTCTTTTTGACCATGACTTGTTAGAAACTAAAAAGTCATTAAAAGTTTTCATGTCTTTGGGAAGTTCAGTAGCAGAGGCCGCCATTAAACTGCATAAACGTACTTATGTAAGGCTTGTCAAATAGAATAGTTAATGCAAAGAGGAAGCAAGGGTTGAGTGAAATTTGTTCTGCTGGGAAAATACACTGCATCATGTTTCTTTTAAAGAGAATTTCACAGACTCTTTACTCAAGAGACTCTTTACGTAAACGTCTTAAACTGCAGTCATTAATCTACAGTTGGGGCTCAATTCTAAAGAACTCTGTGCTCCAGGTCAAAAATCATATTTTTATTTAGTGGCAGTACATGGTATATACCCATTTTTTTAAATAAATAGTAAAGTTTGTCATGGAACTATAATTATAGAGTTAGATTTGATTCCTAGCAGCCATCAAAAATTGCAGAAACCCTGCTGCACACTTTAGGGATTGTTTTTCTAAATGTTAAAATCTCTGTTATATATTGATTGATACAATCAAAATGTACAGAAACATGATTTTTAGTCATATTTTACCAAAAGAGAGGGAGAGAGATAGTACTAGGGTGGCATTTGTTTTGTAGTCTGTCTTGCAGTTACACAGAGGATAAAGCAGAGATTGAAACACAGTGGCACATCAGTGGCAGCATCTTTTAACCTTATTCTGCCAGTTTACTTGTCTTAGCATTGTTAACAGGCAAATAACCTCTGAGTCCATCCCAAAAGAACCAACATCTACATACCATCACACCCAACCCTCCATTACTGACATGGTCTCTCTATATTGTGTGAATAATAGAATACAGTCATCATTTTACTGGGGTTATGTAAATCAATCAATCAAACAACTATATTAATCCCATTAGGGACAATTGGATTGGACCAGCTTATTCTGTACATAAAGGCCAGATTGTCTCTTGGCACTGCCCCATCCTAGAGAATAGTCTCTGGCATAACTCCTTCTGGGACAACAGTGTTATCTTCAGAGAAAAGCTGTTGTTTTTTTTTCTTCTTTGGTCTTTGAGCAAAGCAAACTTACTGTTTATGCGCTCCATCTTCACAGGTACTCATGAATATGAGTAGTATCAGTATTGTCATCGGACTCTGAGATGAAAAGTTCAACGTTTAGTCTTTTTTTAGAGTGTGAGACCTCACACATGACAGCAAATAGTTTTATAGTGTGTGGTGTGGAACAAATTAACAAAAAACATCACACCACACTCTTATAGTTTCTGATCACCTGCAACCAGAGTATACACTCGCAAAGCTCCAAATCTTGTGTGGTCAAACAGGACTAAAAATATGTCATATAAAATAAGTGACTGCATAAATATTCACCCCCTCCAGTTCAGTATTTAGTAGATGCACCTTTGGCTTCAATCACAGATTTTAGATAACCTTATCTCTGAGTTGCTTGGAGAGTTCTTTTGTCTTCATGGTGTAATGGTAGCCAGGAATACCAATTAACCAGTGACTGGACTTTCCAGACATGTGTGTCTTTGTTATTTTATAGTATTTTGTGGCCACCCAGCTCTAGTGGCAGTTACTCTCCACCTATGGTGCTCTACATGGGATGCAGGGTTGTGTGAATATTATAGTGAGGTTGTCAACATTTTTGGTACTCTGGCTGCCAACAGGCTAGACAATTTAAAGTCAAATTTTGGGCCCACTTTATACCCCCACCCAAAGGAGTGTAGTGTGGCCTGATTTGAGGCTTGTCACAACCAATAATTTGTCCAAATAATTGAGTGTCTGTGGTGTCAGTATGATTATTTAACTGCCCCTTATCCTGTAAAAGTGCTCAATCTTGAATCATGAATAACAAAACATGTTTGATACTATGATAGGCCATAAAGGCAGATAATATCACCACTCCCCAGTTTGTCTTTATTTTAATGAAACAGACTTTGGCCTTCAAACTATTTCTTTCATGATAGATTGCCAAGAGCTTCCGAGCTAGAGAAATGGACTGCTGCCAACAGCTTGTTATTGAGACAGCTGAGTCTGAATGCAGCCTTTTTTGTTCCTAGTGATTAACAAAACAAAATAAACACAAACAGATAATCAGGGGAAATGGGCTTTTTTCCCTGCAGTCAAAACAAATAGGCAAACGTATTTGGACGTTAACTGCATAATTAAGAGCTCATCTTTATTTAATTTAGCCCATTTTCATATTTGGCAGCACATGTTTTCCATTTGTTATTTTGTTTTCTGTCCTGTTCATTCGTCCACTCCATCTGCGATTTGCTATTCATCACTGACCTCGCCTTGCCAGTGTTTTTGTTTCTGTTCAGGCTTCAAAAGGCTTGAATAAAAATTAGCTGCCTGTTTTTTTTTTAGATGACAGCGTTCTTGCTCTCCCCATCGTCCTCTTCACTGACGGTATAAACACTTCAGTCAGTCAGCTTCTGTCCTCTCCGTGTCCTCTCATAACTCATTTACATAATGACATACCCTGAATCCAGATTTTCTCAATTTGCTCCCATAAAAGATTAAAATCGTTGAAAAGGCCAAACAAACTTTTCAGCCGAGGCATAAACACAAAACAAGGGAATCATTACTTCTTATGGACATATCTGGTCTTTAACAACACCTCTCTGAAACATTAACTTTGGTTTTATTTTGTCTCTGTATTTACTGTCTTCACCAGGGCCCCAAAGGAGAAGCAGTCGGCTCCATCACTCAGCCATTACCCAGCAGCCACCTTATCTTCAGGGCCGCGTCTGAGTCTGATGGTAAGAGACAAGCTGTCAATCACACTTCAGCTGTTTGTCTGTGACTTGACATTAGCAATTTAAATTGAGTGATTAAGATTAATCCATAAAGAAGCATCACATTGGCATCACTCTCAAACAGCTCAAAATCCAGCTGTGGTTGTTTTCAAAGGGGCTAAAGAGAATCCCAGGAAATGGTTGGATTGTAACCCTTCCTTGGATACAACAGGCAATGTGTACACAGGGAGAAGTTAGTCTTTGGTTTGTAGGTTTCTTGGTCAGAACATAATGTATAAATCTTTCTCCTTTTTGAGTGATAATTTGTTCGCCTTTCAACAGAAGTCCACTTTAGCTGTCCATTTCTGCTACCAGTCAGATAGAAACATGTTGGAATCATTAGCTTGTACTTTTTTGTCAGTGATTACAAATTGATTTGTTTCACTGATACTTCTACAGTGCTGATAATGATTTAATTAACACAGCCATGTTTGACATATATTCCATTTATTTTATCGAAGCCCTTACATAATTAGCTAACACTTAGCCAATCTGGAGACCAGTTAGTAACCACTGTCTGTCATTGTCTGCTGAATGCAATATAGAGTACTCTGCAGAACTTTTAGGCATGTTTGGGCCAAAAATTGAGGCTGAAGTAAGGCATCGATTTGGCGAGAAAGATGAGGGCACCATTGGGTGGGAAGGAGAATTGACACAACCCTGGTCATGCTCTAGGTAGGACCAGGGAACCATCCAAGCAGGTAGTTGGGTTGCAATGAGCCACTGGGTGTGCTGGGGATGTCTCCAGTCTCCAGGCTGGAGAGACCCAGACAAAATGATGCTGTCAAGCTTAACCATGGCTGCTGAGTGACACCCACCCAACCTCCCCCCATTCCTCAGCCCCGGTACTGGGATAAATACTTCACACCCTACATGCCTAAAACTTTTGCACGTGACTGTTCCTCTGGGAATAGAATTAATCTTGCATTATATGAAGTTCATTTAAGGTTTGTTCACTTAAATGACTTCCAGACAAGATTTCCTTTTCTGTGTGGCATTTACGCCCAAAAAGGGATGGTGGATAATCCCCAGAGTATCTGATGAGTCTACAATAGAAAGTATGTAAGAAACTGCAGCTTTACTCGCACACAATTTAGCAGTAAAACCTAACAAAGAAGAGATGACAACTCTTTAATTTCCTGTTTTCTAAATGGAGATTGATTCAATCCTTTCTGATGTAGCAAGGGAATCTAAACATTGATTGGCTTTCAACACAGTTTCAAGCAAATTTGTGGGCCAAGTTAATTTTTTGATCCATCACCCATTGTTAGCCCCATGTTCATCCAGATATCTGTTTATAGAGACAAATAAATTATAAAAATACCATTGATGGGGGCTAGTTTATCATCAGACAGGTTCTACCACAGAACATTTTATATACATCATGCTGATATGTGATTGGTCAGCTTAGACTACACATACACCACAAACAGTAACCAGAAGCCATATCTCCTTGAGCTCTTTGTCTCTGTCCATGGTTCTGAAACATCTTGCTCTGTGTCTACCTTGCTACATCGCTGACTGTGGTGCTGAAACATCTTGCTCAGTGCCAACTTCTCTAAGTCGCTGTCTATGGTGCCAAAACATCCTGTTCAGTGTCTGCGTCTCTAAGTCACTGTTCATGGTGCTGAAACATCATGCTCTGTGTCTATGCTCTAAGTCGCTGTCCATGGTGCTATGAATGTTAGTTTTATTCACAAGTAAGAGCCCTAAAATGACCTTTAACAACCTCGTCCAAGCTTTTGTCTTTTGTGCAGCAAGAATTCTTAAATGTCTTTGTAAATGTGGCTGCTTTTTTTTTATTATTATTTTTTTTTTATTACAGTTACAATACCACTAGTCCTGTTTTATGAAATAATAATTTTTTTTTTTTTTTAAGATTTATTTTTGGCTTTTTTGCCTTTGCCAGATAGGACAGTGGATAGAGTTGGAAACAGGGAAGAGAGCGGGGAGAGACATGCAGGAAATAGTGCCACGGGCCGGATTTGAACCCGGGTCGCCTGCGTATATGGCACGCCCCATGAAATAATTTTTAAACAAGCATTTATCAACTGTACCTCTGAGACAGGAGGACAATTAGACCTGAATGTTAGCTTTTAGACGACGACAGATATTGAAATGAATGCAAAGCCAAACATTGAAGCAGCACTCTCAAAAGCAGCAAGTTTCTGTTTTTTGCTTACCACTAAATCTCTGTCCCCAGGTCGATGCTGGATGGACGCCTTGGAGCTGGCCCTGAAGTGCTCCAGTCTGCTGAAGAGGACCATGATCCGTGAGGGCAAAGAGGACATGAGCACTGTAGCCACCGGTGGAGAACACTCCATAAATTTCTACAGCCTCCTCCGAGCCCACAACATCCACGGCTTCCAGTGAGCAGGATATTAAATCTAGGAGAAAACTGTCCCCTTAAACTCTAAAGCCACCAGCTTATACAGGTTATTTCTTTCTTCAGGTTCAATGACAGCGACCATTTAAAAGACCCAGACCTGTACTCAGACAAGTCAGACAGGGAGGGGGAGCAGGACCATGAGGAGTCGGACCCAGAAGGCCTGGAGAAGAGCGAGGAGAGTGACAGTGACACATCAGAACGCCAAGACGACTCTTACATTGACCTGGATCCTAATGAGCATCTACGGGAAACCTCTTACCTGGAGCAGTCCCACGAGGAGCTCGGAGAGGTAGAAGACAAAGAGCTTGATCCTAGTCTGCTGTTCTCTTTTAAAGTTTTTCATAAACTGTTGTTAAAATGAAGCCATTTTCAGCTTTATTGGCTCTAACCTTCAGCTAAGAGCCTGTTTTTGTTCTGAAGTTTCCTCCCTAATGAGGAGAAATTAACATGTTTCTGCTCCGGCTATTGGCAAAGCTGCACCTCGGACAGGCTTTGATCATGATCTGTCGTTATGGGTGTGTGTGGGCGTCTGCGCCATGACAAGTGTGAAAGTACTTGTATGTATTTCCATACTGATGAAATCTCAGTTTGACAGCTTTATAATTAAACAGCTACTGAAGCGGAGGCACAGTGTTCATAAATGGGAGCTAATTAAAACTTTTGAAAACCAGTCTCATAAAGCATTTACGCATGTGGAGACTTGTGTAAGAGTCTTATTGTGGCTTTGTGTATTTTCAGCTATCTGCAGTATTGTTTTAGGCTATGTGTGAAGAAAATTCATCACTTCTCTGTTATGTTGTGTGCCCTTCTCTGCAGGCTGGTGAAGCCGCACAGACAGAGACGGTATCAGAGGAGAATAAATCTCTGATCTGGACTCTGCTGAAGCAGGTGCGGCCTGGCATGGATCTGTCGAAGGTGGTGCTGCCCACCTTCATTCTAGAACCAAGGTCGTTTCTGGACAAACTCTCTGACTACTACTACCATGCAGACTTCCTGTCAGAGTAAGCACTTCTTCTAGTATACTTAAAGGAATAGTTTGTTAATCTTATAAATTGGCTTCCTTTCTCTTTTGCCAAAAGCTAGGTGAGAAGTTCAGTTCCAATCAAATGTTTATGCTACAAATGGAGCACAAGCCAGTAGGTTCTTAGCTAAGAAAAGTGACCAAAAAATGGCTACCTGGTGTTTTTTTTTATTGATCCCCTGTAACACAAGCATAGGAGAGAAAGCTGACCTCTTCAAACAAGAACTTAAGGTTAACTAGAGAACTTCCCTTTGAATATATGATGAAATAATGATTTAAGAGATTATAATTCATGATGCAGTCATTATTTGTTGTTAAATATTTAGCTGTTTTCTCCGCTGACACTTGTAGCTTTATATTATGTAACTTGCTCTGTTATTAATAATTCATTTTCTTATTCATGCACTTTTAATGTTGAATGACTAATATCCTGATGAAATTTGACATGTTGATGATTTATTTGTATGTGTATTACTGCTGAAAGAAAGCAAAGGAAATTCAGGCTCACTGTAAAGAAGTGTAGGGTGCAAATAAACTAGACAAGACTGCAAATATGATCAAACACATAACACTGAAAGATACAGCAGATTTTAAGGTAACTTTGTTTAATTTTCAGGGCCGCAATCGAAGAGAACGCCTACAACCGGATGAAGAAAGTGGTGAAGTGGTACATCTCTGGATTTTACAAAAAGCCAAAGGTTCGGAGAATCAACACGTATGATTAAATAAAACTTTATTTTAATAAAAGATACATTGTACTAATATTATATGTTATGTTGATATTTCATCCCCCAGGGATTGAAGAAGCCTTACAACCCCATTATTGGAGAGACGTACCGCTGCATGTGGCTCCATCAGAAGACCAACAGTAAGACGTTCTACATCGCAGAACAGGTGACAATAACAATACAGTCATAATTGCAATGTGATTGGTCAAGACAAGATCTAATTTTAAGATCATGCAACTCCAATAAAACCACCTGATTTGTGTAAAGATAAAATTACATAAACTGTCTTTGTTTAAGTCATTTTTTGAGTAATTTAAGATTGCATTAACAAGTTTCTTCACAGAGGCCAAGCTCACTAAATCAGTGTCCCTCTCTCCTCAGGTTTCCCACCATCCTCCAGTGTCTGCTTTCTATGTTAGCAACAGGAAGGATGGATTCTGTGTCAGTGGCAGCATCCTCGCCAAGTCCAAATTTTATGGTACACCCACGACTAAAATTAAAATAATGTCATTCACAACCACCTCACATTCTTTTCTGTTAATGATTTACTCTTTCATTGATGTTCATTTTGTTTAATATAACTTTTTACATTTCAGGAAACTCTTTGTCGGCCATATTGGACGGGGAGGCTCGGCTAACATTCCTAAACAGAGGAGAGGACTATGTGATGAACATGCCGTACGCTCACTGTAAAGGTCAGAGTGCAAACTTGAACTAGTCATCTTCAGTGCAGCTTTTATCTAGAATCAGATTAAGTAAGACAGCTAGGGTATGTTGAGCTTGTTTTGAAATACACCACAAATTTTTGCAAACAGATTTAGCAACCACAGAGCGATCTTTTAACAGATGACCTGAAGTAAGAGGAAGTAAATAAATCACTGAAATACAGAAAAACAGCTGATCTAAAACTTCCTATTAACAAAACTTTTCATTTTAGTTTCACATCTGTCACTGATGAGCCAGGCTGATGTGAGCCTTCAGGCTCTGCTTTGTGTATTTGGAATCAGGTCCATACAATGTCAGGAAACTTGATTTATGACTAAATTTTAATCCATACTTTAGGAAACAGTATGGATCCCTGTTGAGTTCAGGTATCCCTAATTTAAGATGGCTAGAAATCTGCCTCTTCCACCTTTCTGAATTTGATAGTACCCCAATTTTGTGTGACTTTAAGATGCATTTGTTCTGATCTTTTCTATAACTGATGCTGCTTTTTTAAAAGCAGCATTGCACACTTAGAATTTGAAAAGGGAAAGTGTGGTGACACAAAAGACATCCATTGAGTAAAAGAAGAGCAGGAAAAAGAGAAAAATGGATACGTTATACTGGAGAAGTCACCAAATCATGTCTTGGTGAAACATTTCAGGATTTATAGACAATCTGTAAATAGTTGTGATTTTTTATGACACTTTCATGGCACTTTCACCAACAAATTAACGTACTTTTTAAATGTTCAACAGGTTTTTTTGAGCATGACACAACTTTCCAAGTCTTTTCTTGTCCCTGTCCCAACTTTTGTGGATTGTCTTACTGGTATTAAATTCAGAGTATGCGTATGTTTTTTAAAACAGTATGAGCATTAAATACTGTATCTTTACTTTGTGCTGTCGATCCAACAATCAAACGAATGATCCAAAAATCTAAGATATTCACTCACTATCATGCTCCTGATATCTGCTCCATCTAAGAGTCTAATTCACAAAGCTTATAGCGCTAATGTAATAATAATATCCAGGTGCAAAAAATACCCTAAAGCTGGTGCTTTGACTCCCTTTCTGCAGGGGACATTTTAACATTTGAGTGTGTTGTGTGAGCTAGATGGTGTCTATTTGAGCCACACTACCCTTAAGTGAAAGAAGCCCCGAGCATTTTGAATGCTGATGATTTAACGAGAACAACCCTTTAATTCTGTCCACCTTTGTGTCGATTATTTATGCTGTTATGCTCTTCTTTATTATGTCTGCTAGGCATCCTGTACGGCACCATGACCCTGGAGCTGGGCGGTGTAATCTCCATTGTGTGTGAGAAAACGGGCTACAGTGCTCAGCTGGAGTTCAAACTGAAGGTACTGATGTGTCGAAATACTTCTCCAGTAAAGTAGATACTTTTCAGCCTGCCTTTAAAAGCAGGATCATTTAGAACTCTTGTGGACAAACGTCTTTAAGAGGCATCCTATAGCATCCTATAGTTACCCTTAGAGTCATCTGTTGAAAACAGTTTCTTGCTCATAACTTCTCTGAATGTCTCACTCCCAAACACCATCACCACCTCCGTCATCCACTCTTCCCCCACCATAAAACCGTCCCGTCATCCATGCTACAAATCACCTGCGTTCTTCTGCCATTAAACAGCGACAGGTACATATGAGACAAACCCTAACCCCAACCCTGCCCTAAATCTGACCACGATAGGTGCCTCTTGTTACCAGACCTTTTATTTTCCCAGCCCGTTTTGTATGTAGATTAGTAGAATAACTAGAGCTGATGAACTCAGCATGCCTTTTTGGACCATTTACTTGAAGAACCACATTAACTGGAAGCCAAAGGCGATGGCTATCTTAATTTCTTTTGTTGAAGTAGTCCCTGAATTAAATTTGCCTAATTAAAACACTTCTAAGGCTTTCCCTGTTGTTTTTCTGCCCCATCAGCAGCCTTTCTTTCTCATTTGAACTGAAAAGTTTCTGCCAAACTACTCTGTTAGACTTACAACAGATCATTAATGCTGATGTATTTCAAAATAGAAGTCTTTTTCTACACAAAGTGCAGCAAGTAAACTGAATATGTGCGTGTGTATCTGTGCATTCCTGATTTCCTCTTTCCTCTCCAAACCCTGCTTTTTATTTCCTTTCCTTGCTGCTTTGTCCCCTTTATCTCCTTCTTCCTGTTACCCTTCCCTTGTATCGGCTTCTTCTTCCCTTTTTCCTCCAGCCGTTCCTGGGCAGCAGCGATAGCGTGAATCAGGTCTCTGGGAAGATCAAGCTTGGAAAGGAGGTGCTAGCTACACTAGAAGGACACTGGGTAAGACACAAACATAACACATCCTTCAATATAAAATTGGCATAACGTCAATACAAATATGTACCGTGCCATATCAAATTCACGTCTTGTCTCTTGCTATCCATTAACCCCTCTTCTGACTGCAATTTACAAAAAAAAAACTTTTAAAATCAATTTCAGGTTATAAATAATGCAGGTAAACCCATCAGCATGCTGTTACCTTTTAATATTTAACTGGAAAAGTTAAAAAATGTTAAAGTTTCACATTTTTTTCTCTAAGATTTATTAGTGTCATGTAGCCATAGACTGCATAAAACATGGACGTGGTGTCTGTGATGTCACACATTGGTTTCTAAAGAGGTATATGTTGTTTGCAATCACATGATCCTAAATGTCCACTGGGGGTCAAGAAGTGGGGGACAGCCAGTAGAAATGAATGGGAACAAAGGAAAGTTAGCACTTTGAAGCTCTAAATGGACCTGTACCCTACACTTACCATCAGAATATTTATACATACATTGAAAAAAATCCCTACACTTTACAAAAAAAGCTTTGTTTTTTTTCACACAGTTTAACCCATTTACCTAGAGGCAATCAATATCACAAATTACTCAGTCACACAGACACTCTAGCGTCGTCTAGCCAGACAAAGAGTCTAGAGGAGCTCTACTGATCTCAGAGTCTAACTGAGCTCCTTTATCATGTAAAAAAAAATACTCTTTTAGGGACAAACATGATCTTAATTAAAAGAGTGATGTACTATCAAGAAATTTAACCCAGTGTGGTGAGTGATTGAGCAATGATGTGACATTCAGAAATTAGCCAGTGCCAAGACACAGCGCTTTTATGTGAGCCACTGTAGTTTGCTCCTGTTTCAGTGCGAGTATCCTTTACCTCCTTCCTTTGTCATTATTTAATCCACCTTTAAAAAGCCAAACCTAAAAAGTGAAGAGGCAGTAAGAAGCCAAACAACCAGCTCTACTGAGCTGAGCCAAATGACCTGGATCTCTTAAAAGAGACAGATTTTCCGTAACAATGGACAAGAGGATGGACATCAGCTGAGGAAACACAGGCAAGATCAGAGTTTATTGTGCTAAACCATGGAAAAACTGTACTGAACCAAACAGGAAACAGGCTGTTGCGTGACACTGCATACTGGCATTGCTGATTCCAGTGAACTTTTAGCTAATTGAGAACAAGCAAAGAGGTTGAGTAAAGGGCGAATCATGGCTATCACACATGGGCATGCTATGCTCTTCTATAATGCTTCAAAAGTACAGTTATAGGTCTCAAACAACATTACAAAGTAATGGAGATATGTCTTATGTACAAGAACAGCCTTAGCATGCAATGAGTAAAAGTAAACTAGAAGAATCAAAATTCTCCTACAGGACAGCGAGATCTTCATTAATGACAAGAAGACGGGGACGTCGGACACATTTTGGAATCCAACTCCAGACCTGAGGCAGAGTCGACTGACACGCTGCACCGTCCCACCAGAAGAGCAGGGAGACCTGGAGTCAGAAAGGTGCAACTTAAGTTTTAAAAAGTTTTGAATTAACAACACATTTATGTTTGCAACAACTATAATGAATGCAGATTTTCTTATTTTTGTGTTCCCTTTTATGTGTTATATCTATGCTTGCATTAGCCTTTGTCAGCATCTTCATTATTTTTTAAGGCTGTCTTGTTTCTCCAGTGCAACATTTCCAGCTTTGCCCTTTCCCTCATTTTGCACCTTTTATTCCCTCTCCATCCATCAGGCTGTGGCAGCACGTGACCCGAGCCATCAACAACAAGGACCAAACGGAGGCCACCAACGAGAAGTTCATCCTGGAGGAGGTTCAGAGGAAATCTGCGCGTGAGCGGAAGGCCAAATGTGAGGAGTGGATCCCCGCTCTGTTTGAGCAGGACCCAGTCACTGGGGAGTGGCATTACAGATATGCCGAGTGAGTAATACCTCGACCTTGTGTGAGCTTGTGGGGTTTGAAATCAAAACAGAGGGCGGTGGGTGGAAAAAAAAGGTGCTATTTCACCATCACCTAACTGAAATACATCAGATATACCATTAGAGTACTAAAACTTGCATGTAGACAAACTGAGGCCAGCTAATTTTCTAGGAAGTATGGCCACCTTTAAGGCACTTTCATTTTCTCCAGTGTGGCACATGTGTCCTCTAAAGCAGTGGTTCCCAACCCTGCTTTTCTTAGGGCCCCCCTACTCACAGTTGAGAAATTCAATGAGCTGTGAGGCAGCTGCTTGCAATATACAAAGACAGACTATGCATTTTCAATTAGTAAAGTCTTGTGCAATGATTTTTGTTGTTGTACTTGCAGTCATGACAGAGCATGTCTCAGCACTTTCTATTGGTTCGTTTGTTATTCCAGAAGATAGGTAACTTAGCCAACTTTTTATGAACAAAGTGGGTATTATATACTGGATTTGATGATACCTAATACAAGATGAAAGTGGAGCAGTACATCTTTCAGATGTTCTGAAAAGCAGACATACTTCACCTTAGGATGTGATAGTCACTACTGGAGATAAAAAAATTCCACCTTTCAAGTCCTGAAAGACAGTTTTGTCCCTAAAAGTCGCCTTGCTTGTATGTTGGCAGAGCCATAAATTTTATTCACATCATAAACTGGATCTTATAAAAGTCAGTTAAGTTTCCCCATTTCCTTCTTCTTCATTTTCTGAAATAAAAGGGTGCCATCTAGTGATGCTTCCCTGTAACTGTAGCTTTAATGTAAGGTCTGTCCTTTAGACTGCTGATGTAGGCTACAGCGTTTGATAAATCACAGTCCTTTAGGTGGCAGGATGTCATAATTAATCATGTAGGTCCACTTTCTCTCCCTTCATAATTCCTTACTAACTAATTTTCCTCCTATCCTCTGTCTCCTCCTCTCCCTCTCTGTGTCTCTCTTCTCGCCCCTCCTCAGCACGAGGCCCTGGGATCCCCTCAACGACCTGATCCAGTTTGAGAAAGACGGCTGTATCCAGACCAAGGTCCGACACCGCACCCCTATGGTACGTTCTGGCAGTCTTATTAGTCTGAGTAACCAGGCGCCACGGAGGGACAATTGCAAGTGCCAGGTAGGTCGTCCCGATCGAAAAAACCACCCACAAAACAAGCTCGCCATCTCAGCCACCCTCCACGCAGCACCCGCTGCTCCGTCTTCATTGTCGCTTCTTCTCTGTGTGCCGCCATCGTCTGCCACATCGCCGTTGTTGCTTCTTCTACTTTCTTTTCTTTTTTTTTTTTTCTTTCACTACCCTGGCATGGTCTTTGTTCTCTGTGTGTCACACTGCATGCTGACATAACCAGGTATTCATCTTCCTTTTGTCACTGTAGAGAGAAAAAGTCTTGTTGGACTACATGATAAATTTTGCAGTTCAATCAATTGGTGCAAATAAAACAACTTATGCAAAATGTTTTAAAGCACCTTTCTCTTTAATTATCATCAAAGACAGGAGATCTATGATTAACTCAGTTTTTACACATTATGCTTTTTTTTTACCTTGTACATACAAGCTAAATCTTGCAGCAATGTGGAGATATCTTTAGATGCAAAGTCAGCGGGCAAATACCTTTAACCTTCATTCTTCCTGAATAGTTTTAGATTTATAGTTTCTCTCAAATGCAAAGCCATTTAAGAACCCCCATCACGACTGCATGGTCTTTTTAGGCCACCAGCCATGCCTTCCTCTCCCTCTGCTTATTCATCTCATCTTCATTTTGTCTCCTTATACAGTATGTTGCTCCTGCATGTCACTACTCATTGAGCTGATCATTGTCCATGTTATGCTGAAAAACTAAAAACTTTTTTTGTGTTATCTATTTTTTTCATGTTGATGAGAAGTAACCACCTGCCAAGTGTCCATTCTAGTAAAGTCTTTTTTTTTAATTAATGCATCATAGTTTGAACATTAATTAAGCTTCTATGGAACTCCACAGGACTGATGTGATCACAAAGGTTTGCCATATACAAGATGATTTGTTTAAGATACAGTACCTATAAAAAATAATTAACCCCCTTGGTGTTTTACCCTTTTATTGATTTTATACATCCATTCGTGGCCAATATAATTTAGACACATTGACATTATTTTAAGGTTGGAAGCCCAGTGTTATACACAGAAATTAGAAAGAACATGACTGCCAACATGTTTTGGTTTGTAGAGGTGAGCTTTTTTTAATCTATAGCTTTTAAAGTTCCAAATGAAGGGAAGGAATACATTGGAAGAGGTACAGTAATTGGGGGAGAACTATTATTTTAATTTGGCTAATCCTTCCAATCAGTGAAACAGGAACTGATCTCCAAAATTAAATATTGGCTTTAAATTTGGATACTAAAGAGGGATAATTGGATTTAAAAAGGGATGAAAATTCCTTAGTGATCTGAATCCCGAGATAGGTGAATGAATGATCAGAAATCTCAAATGAAAGGTGTTGTATCAGAGAAAGATCCCTTAGACCAGCAGACATCCATTCACTTCTGGTCCAATTAATTGTATTGCCAGAAAAGGTTCCAAATAAGATTATCTTATTAAGAATAGCAGGGAGAGCAAGTTGTGGTTTGGTAAGAATGAGCAGAATGTCTTCAGCATAAAGGGACATTTTTTTTCTGCTATAACTGTGATGTTAATGCTCTCATGGGTATGGTTGGGTTAAAAAAAGCATTTTCTTACATAAATATTCAGAGAATTTGTCCATCCTCCATAGAGGCTGGGAGAATTGAAATTGCCTAAATTGTGTGAAAATTACGGGGGCTATGGTTGGAAATCAAAATACTGTGATATCAAGGGTTATAAGTAGAGGCTAATAATTTGGAGTCTGCCAAAAAGTAATCAGTGGCCAAATTATTAACTTACATTTAGATAGTAAATAATAAAAATAAAAAGCCTACTTGGCTTTCATGTGGAGTTTTTTTGTAAACTCCAAGTGGGAGAACTAAACTGTATTGTTGCAAAAAGTCTTATGTCAATGTGATATTTCTTTTGTTTTTTAAATAAATCTGCAATAATCTCTTGAATTCTTAGATTAAGGAGAAAACAGATTTTTTTCAACTGTAGCATTGAGCTGTAACACAACAAAAATGAAAATAGTGCATGGGGTCTGATACTTTCTGAATGCACTGTAGATGTGATGTTTTTACACTGTTATTTCCAATACGTTATAATTAAAACAGATTATTTGAAAAAATGTTTTGCCTGCAGGCTTGAAAAAGTGCATCTCATCTAATAAAGCTGTGGCTGTAATCCAGTCAGAGTTTAATCCCTTTGAAGTGAATTATTTTAATTTACTGGCAGCTCTTGGCAGGTTTGGTTAATTCTCTCTGTTTTTACATTAATGTGGCTGATTGATGTACCAGCATGCTTTGCACAAGTGTGCTAACACCTACTAGCATGTTTATGTTTTGAAGTACTTTATGTATGAATAGGGATGGGGGGGTTCTTGCTGTGGTTTGACATTTTGTTTAACTGATGTGTGAGTAATTAATGCTGTTTCTATTCCATGTTATATTTCTTTACACTGTTACTCATGTCAAGATATTTTTTATTCATGTGCTTGTGGCTGTTCTCTGCATTTCTAACCTTTTTATTTGATCTGTTTCTCTTCGTGTGCATCTCTGTGCTCGTGTCCGTGCTCGTAGGTAACGGTGCCAAAGAGGAAACACAAGAGTGACAAGCCGAAGAGCCCGGAGAGTGGCTGCTCGTCACCTGAACCCGACCGCCAAGACTCGTCTGGCAGCGAACGTGAGTCACAATTAAATGCAGTAAACATCACATTTAGGTCTTAAGCAGCTGAGAACCTGAGATGACATTTTAGAGGAATGTCAGTCCAGGTTTTAGTCTGGCTTTTAATTAAGTGAAATCTTGTTGAACATCCTGTTTGCAGGACACAAAAGCAAGCATAACAGTCGGCTGAGGAAAAAAGGAGCAGACCTCAGTGAACTTCAAAGTGCCATTGAATCTATAAAGCAGACGCAGGAGGACATAAACAGGTGAGGGTTGATATTTCAACCATATGCTGAGCCTGATGACTACATTATGACCACATTCATACAGCAGTAGCACCTCCAGCCCAAACCCTTTGCATACTCTACAATCATTTTATTACTGGTCGTTTTTTTTTAAGGAGAACTAAAGTGTGACAACAGCAGATCCTGAGTTTAAATCTCTTTCCTCTGTTCTGATTGCACTCTTAAGCTTAGTCCACTCCCCAGTGCCATGACTAGAGGTGGAACTAGAAATTATTATTTTTATTTATTTATTTATTTATTTTATTAACCATGATAACTTAGTGAAATTCTCTCATTAGACAGGTGAATGGTAGTGCCAAATTTCACAATAGGTTCTGTTAGCAAAGGATTTCTTTTTCTTTCTTTTATCATTCACCAATAAGTGCATGCAAACAAATATGTGTGAACAAACAGATAAATAAAAATTATTTTTGACAATCAGTTAATTGGCCATTTGTTTTTCTGCATGTAATCGCTGAATCAGATGCTTTTTTCCACTCCTGTATGAAAACAAAACAACACAGACATTGCAATATTTGCGACATTAAATGACTTAACAGGCAATTGTACAACACACAGAGAAAATAGATATGTTTTACATGTGTAAAAGATTTTGTTTGCCTTACATGACAACAAAAATATTCACACCTGATCACTCTGAAACAATTTTTACGCAGACACTTATTTTATCTTAAGGGTATTTGTAAACTGACATTACTTTGTAGGAATCTGATTTCACTTTGACATTAAAGAGTTTTTAGTCAAAATATTTTGTGAAAAAAGTCATATCGACTATGATTTATTCATAAAATCAATAAAAGGGGACAACATCCAAGGGGCTGAATACTTTTTATCAGCACTACACATGAAGGGTGTAGAAAACTACAATAAATTGCTGCCAATATGCTGGCACTTGATCTTAAGGCCAGTTGTCTGGCTTGTTTTGGTTGATTTGCTGTTGTACGGATAGGTTTATCTTTTTCTTTCTCTTGCTCCGTTGTCTTTGTGGTGGTGTATGTGTTGGTGTGGAAACAGAGGATATAATTATGTCCTACATGCTGTGGACTATGAAGTTTAATCCTGGCTAAGCCGTTGTACATACGATCCCTGTGTTTGTGCTTTCAGGAGCATCAGCGTGCTGCGGAGCCGTGCAGCCGGCCGAGCGGAGGGCGCCTCCTTCCTCCAGCAGCGCGACTACGTCGTCATCGTGTTTCTGGTCCTCCTTCAGGTTCTGATCAACTACGTCTTCAAGTAGCAGCCATACCCCACAGAGAGAGTGGTGCCCTCAGACACACAGAAACACACTCCTGTCACACTCCCTGAACATGAGGCGCCACAGGATGGACATCAAGACGTGAACTTTTACCACAGGAGTCTCACCAAACTCCTCCTCTCTTTCATTCTTAAATCACCAACACACGTCCAGAAAAGTGGAGCCTGATACATGAAAAGAGACTTTTAAAAACTTTATTTTTAACCAGTTCATTCCAAAAACTCTGGGGAGATCCGCAGATTTCAAAGAGGAGACGAGCAGCGATAAGGAGGAAGACTTGGGGGTGCGATAAAGTCTCGACTGCCACTCCGGAGCTCACTGATTTGCCTTGATGTAAGAGGCAAAAACAGCAGCTGTTTTTAGCTGCTGTTTGTTTTCTTTGATTCACATTTCACCTCAAACAACAGGGAACCTTTGAAACATGAGGAGATGAGTGCTACGACTCAGATGGTAACAGACTTTTTAAGAAACACCTTTAATTTTAATGTTTTTTTAATCATTTTGTTTCCTTGCTTTGTGTGTCTTTTGTGAATAGAAGTCTGCTTGGAACAAAAGTGGCGATAAGGGAGACGAAAACAAAGTGGTCCAATCTATGTGACTTTTATTTTTTTATTATCAGATGATTTTCTTATTGGCTGGTGGAAAAAAAAGGAAGAGGGAGACGATAACAAACGATACATTAAAAGGAACAGAAGCTATAATTTCTGCTGTATAATAACTAACTTCACATTTTGCAGTCGAGTGTTTCAAAAAGAAGACAAATGCCTGAAACGTCATTATAATCTGTAGGTAGCATGTACAGACAGAGGAGTGTTAGGACTTTAGCCCATGTACAGTATTTTGTCTTAAGGCACAAATGCACTGGAAATGTCTGATAAAAACCGAAGGTCAAAAACATTTTCTAGTGAGGTTTTTCCTGATCTTCAGCAACCACTGCCTCAGTTTCAGGTCAAAAATTTGATGTTTTTAATCCGTCTGCAGAGATAAGCCAAGCAAGATCATCTGAGACCTAAAAACAAGATTTGGAAATAAATTAAAAAATCAGATCTACACTTTTTCAGCAGAGTTAGATAAAAGAGATTGATACCACTCAAATATAAGTACATTTAATATGGCAAATGCACTGCAAAAATCATACCCTAGCAAGTAAACTGTCAGATTTCCTGTGAAAATTATCCAGTTCACGTTTAAGGTCAATGTATAGGTCAGTTCAATTATAGAGAGCTTTTGTGTCAAAGTGCTTTACAGGAAAAACTTAACACAGGGAACTTATAAAACCACAAACTGAAAGATTTTAACAAGGTAAGAGAATTTGGGGGATGGACAAATAAATAGTGTGCGTATAGGAGAATAACTTCAAATCTTATTAAACACAAATGATAAATGAATTCAGTGGACTAAAGTCAAGAATACACCCAGAAAACAGGGTGTATCACACCAGCAGTGGGTAAACAATGCAGAGTTTCTTTGCTGAATGTGGAATGTGCATTGCTGTGCTGAATTTCATTACTTAATACTTTGGTTATATGCGAGGTTAAACTGTTACAGTCTTTATGCAACGTCATCCACATCTTCTAGATAAAAAATCTTGATAATTTGCACTGTTTCTATAAGATGCTATCAGATCGCTCTTGTTAACATCACAGTAAACAGCATTAGCAGCAAGGAAGTAGCCACTATTCACAACTCTAGTGGCTACTAGTGGCAGGTGACTGTATTTCACTCTAGACAAAGCATTTGACCAGGTTCTGGCCTTGGACTGATTAAAATATTAGGTATAGAGGTTACCAATTTTAGCCATTAAGTCGGCTAACTGCATGTATCTCTTAACATGCACGTACAGGCATACCTCTTACACAGACTCACAATGCCATAGCTAAAAATTAACTGTCTCAGACAGAGATTGTGCAGCTACAGGCATTAAGGCATTCACAATATAAGACTGGATCATAGTTCCCGACTCTAATTCCTTGGAGCCTCTGCTGCTTGTATCTCAGATAAGCTGAGCCTCCACCCAGGACTCAGATGATAAAACCTGCTGTCAAAATTAGCACCAGTTTTGCTTGATTTCATTAATAAAATTCCAACATAACTGACCTAAACACTCATTATCTTACCTTAGGATCATTGTACAATCTAACGTGTTTTTTGTCATTATGAGCAAATCTGACAAAACACACTTTGACAGAAACATCTTTTTCAAGATATATGAAGGGTTAAAAAAGGTCTGAATTGCTTGCAATAAGTTAAAATGTCTGCAACTGTAGTTACGAAATTTACTCAAATTTGTCAGTATGATGCGTTTATCTCTTTTTACGAGACACTAAAGCCAAATTTGTTTGGTAAAATGGTTGATTTTTACTTACTGCAAGTAATTCAAGCCTTGTGTTTTGCTTTTTGTGTCTTGAAATGATATGCTGTTTGGACTTTTTAGTTAAATATGGATCATATTTATTGTATTAAGATATTCTTAAAAATAACTAGAGAACTGGACTTGCTAAGATGTGAGATTTTGCAGTGGAGTTAGTTTAGCTTAACATAAAGACAGGAAAAGGCCTAGAAGATCTGGTTGCAGACCTCTATGGTGGGGCGTTCGACTTCAGACCTCTACAGTCGGGCGACCTTGACCGTGGCCTAGGAAGTGGTGCACATTACCCAAGCCGGAACCAGAATGACGTATATTTTCTGCTCTCTGTCAGAGGTTATGATAACTGGCTGTTTTTCACAACAGCAGACTTTTCTGAATCAATATTGAAAAATTTACTGAGGGGGATAAATTGACATTTAACATGACACAAACCAAGGAAAACCCAAAAAGGGTGAGGGTTAGGCACCTGAACCCTAAGGGTTAGGGTAAAGGAGATGAAATTAAAAATTAAAAGTCACAAACCATGGAAAAACCTGCAACAGATGAGCCCAAACGCATCAGCATAGATGTCTGCAGTCAGATGCTGCCTGGAAAAGGAGAAAACAGTTAGTTTGCTGTTTGAAGCCTACATTATAGCTTATTTGGATATGCATCACAAAGAATCTGTTTTTGTCAACAAGTCACTGGGGTAGAAGCTAATCAAAGCTTGCTATGTCCTACATCACACACCACATTCAGAATTATTTTACTCAGAATTTAACCATGATTTTCAGGACCAGCATCTGACAAATAGAAGATCTGAAGCCAGTGATTGAAACAAAAATAGATTTAGTAAGTAAGCAGGTCCTTTTCTCATTGATGTCGGTACAATCTGACTCATTTATGCAGCCAGCAGAGTGCTCCAAATAAAGCAAGAAGTAGGGCAATTTTTAATTGACTTCTTTTGCAAGTTGCTTGCACAAAAGTTGCATCATCTTTTAGTCAAGCTGACTAAGCTGACTCATTTTACTCTAAAAATAGAGCAGAATCAATCTCCTAATCTAACTCATGGTGAAAAAGTAAATCAATACACAGCTCAGAAAAGATTCTGTTACCTTATATTGAATATATATAATTTCAGAGTCAAGCTTGCATCCATTTAAACAGAAAACGAAGTTATTCCGACTCCATGTGAAGCCATGGCAGAGACGCCTAAACACTCCTTTTAGCTGCCGTCTGCAGCTCCATCAGGTCAAGTGATCACTTCCAGTGCTTTTGCGCCTCAGTTGTTCACCAGGAAAAACTAGATTAGAAACTTTAGTAAGCCACTAGTGGGAGGAGAAACTAGACTTTTTCTAATTACTACTATCGACATAGTAACCATTCCAAATGTACGCAAGTACCAGCCAAACTCAGTGTGTAGTGTAGGCGTCGGCCCCGTTCACTGTGTAAATATACGACGGGCTGACGTGTTCTTCACCAGAAGCTCAACACGATACGGACACTCCACGCTCTGTGCACAAGCCGGTCTTTACAACCGTGTGTGTCTTTTCTGTCCACTGCTCTGTAGATTCACATAGACATGAGCAACAATAAATATCAGAGAACCGGGGTACACCGTGAGATCTCCATCAAAAACCAAGCCAGTTGGTATCAGGAAGCTGTTTTTATTCTGGATGTCCCAGTTTGTTGCCTTCACCTTTGGAAAGTTGGCTGAATGAGCAAATTTTTATGATTAAATGACACTTAAACAGTGAAACAAGACTGAGTGATTTATGAAAACTTCCAGAATTAAGGCCTGTGTTTATCAGCACTGTCAAGGAAAACTGACTTTAGTGAAAGTTGCCACAAGACCTTATTCAGAGGTTAAGAAATAGTCAGTGTCAAAGCTCAAGTAATGCTTATATTGCCATTTTTAATTAATAAATTGGACTGTATTAAAGAAAAGAAGTAATGTAATGAATTAAAAGGCTTAAACACAGTTATTAAAACTATAAACTTTAATGCTGAGTTCATAAAACAAGTTAGAATGAGCTTATTTTTGAGTAGATTCAGTGCCAACTAGTGGTGTCACCCCCCGGCTGGATTTATGTTAGAATAAAGAATAAAGATGGCAGGCCCTCCTAAAATGTTTTTTTTTTTTTTTTTTTCCAGAAGAAAGGCCACATCCACTTCTTTTATTTCAGTTAATGCAATGAAATCTGCAAACAGGCTTGTATGCAGAAAAGTGTGTTTGGTTTGCAGCATCAAGCAAAGATGAAGGCATCAAACTGGCGCATTTACACTACCCTGTTAAGTTTCAGTAACATTTGAGGCAATTAAATATTCTATGACTCCTATCAGAGCACCATCATGTCACGTCATGATGTCAGCCTTGTCGACGTTTACATATCCGATTGCCTCCGCTGTCAGCAGACTGTTGAGTGATATTTAAAAAAAAAAAACCACAGGTGTAAAGAGAGACTTGTAGCACGGTCAAGAGCCAGCTGTACCCCCCTGTAAGTTACCCGGCTGGCCCGTGTGTATCTGTATGTGTATTTTTGTGTATCCTCATTGCCTCGATCGTTCATCTTAAATCTAGATGTTAGAATGTGGAGAATTAAAACAGTGCCTTTCTAGAGTCAGACTGGGGAGGGGGTAGATCGAGGGTTTAGAGGAGGTCAGCGGGAGTGTTGGAGGTGTGATGTGGAGCGTGAATACAGTAAAAATCTTGAGGTAAAGAAGGGAATAATCTGGGATAAAGATATTAGACGCTTCCAGGACTTTGGCCAATTTGTTCAAAATAAATCCAAAGCAAAATATCAAACATGTTTAATAGATATGATTTGATTTGGGAGGCTCAAATTTATACAAGAGAAGAGAATTTCCACATCAAACCTTTTGAAAAACTTGGCCTAGGACTGGAACTTTTGCATAAACTTTAGCCATGATAGATTTTTAGAGCGAACGTGCCATACGAAGCCTTAGAAACAAGTCTCCACACCTCACCTCCACCTCCTGCTCCTCCTCCTTCTTAAGCGTCGCCACAGCATCACACCTGTAGGTTTTCCGCACGCTGAATCCTGCCACGGGAGGGAAAGAGAGTGGAGAGAGCGATCCCTCCTCTACATCCTCTCTCGCTCTCTCAAACACCAAAATTCAGAGGGAAATAAAACATCTCTGCGCTCTGTTGTTGTTGCTGTATCTGTAAAATATGTTCACATTTTATTTATTCCTCTTTTATATGTGGGTTTATGTTGTTTTTTTCTGCTTATAGCATAAGGTCACTGTAATTTTTCTTGTTTTTTCAACGCTGATTTTGAAATCAGAGATGCGTGGTTTTTATTACTCTCAATGTTACAACAAAGCGACTGTCCTCAACTTGTGCACACTGTCAACTCCCCCGTCCCCTTCGCCCTGAATTTATCCACCCACCTACCCACAATTTTCCACTTCAAGTACCTGAATATATTTACTGTATCTCCATTGACGCTATAACTTCCAAAATGTAACATAACACAGAATAAAATAAATGACATCCTGAGCTCTTCTGTCTGTTTTCAGTCAATCACAGGTCTGACATGTAGAGACAAAACAAGCAGCAACATTCAACACTGACAACAGTGACTGATCTACCTCAACAGACGTCCAGCCAATTAGTGCTAGCAGTCCCACAACTAGTGAAATGAGGATCACCTGAGTTCAGTGAATGTGTCTTAAGTGATTATATGATAAAGACCTTTGTTTGGAAGGTCTAGTCACTGGTCAATCAGTATTCCTGGCTACCATGACACCATGAAGACAAAAGAACACTCCAGGCAACTCAGAGAAAAGATTATTGAAAAGTTTAAGTCTCTAACCTGACATGCCAGATGGATGTGTTTCACACAGCCATCAGGAAAACCTTTGATATTCAGCGTTTGGGAAAGGGCAGAGCCTTTAAAAAAGACATGGAGGGTGATTGGATGAACGTTCTGTCTGTCACATCTTTAGGGGCCAATCAGAGCAACAAAACACGAGACATTGTCACCACTACCAAGGATGCAGCTACTGAGCAATAAACTACATATAGAACTGTATAATGTGAACCATGGTGACTGTAGACATGTAAGTACATGACTTTTGTTGTTTTTGAAAACAAGACAACTCACTGCTGTTCTTTGTTCTTCTTTTAATGAAGAAATGTCGTCAGGTTCTGATGAAACTGGCGCTTTAGCAGCATCCATGCTAATGTCTTCCGCCATAACAACCAGCCTGTTGTTGCTGCTTGCTTACGCCACGACTCTGCCGCGCCTGAAAGTACTGTCCCTCGTCGCTGATTGGTCCTGTCACCTTCTTACCAGGCCCAAACGGTTCAGACAGGAGCTTTGCAAGATGGATTCGCCAGTGAGAAACAAGGAAACGGATGTATCCATCTGCTTTACAAGGTTAGTAAGTCTTGGGATGAATACAAAAAAATTTGAAGGCACTGAACATCCCCCGAAGGTCAGTTAAATTCACCATCAAAATAATAGAATTAATATGGCACATGTGTAAATCTCCCTAGATCCTCACAAACTGAGTGACTGTGCAAGAAAGAGACTAGTGAGAGAGGCCACCAAAACACCTATGACTACTCTGAGGGGGTTCAAGCTTCAACAGCAGAGATGGGAGAGACTCTTCATACAACAACTGTTACCCGGGTTCTTCACCAGTCAAAGCTTTATGGGAGAGTGGCATGTTAAAGAAGAAAGATTAAATCTGGACTACAGTTCACCAAAAAGGCATATGTGGGAGACTCCATGGTCAAGTGGTAGAAAATTCTTTGATCTGATGAGACCAAAATGCTGCTTTTTGGCCATCAGACAAAAAAATACCATCCCCACTGTGAAGCATGGTGGTGGCAGCATCATGCTGTGGGGCTGCTTCTTGGCAGCCGGCCCTGGAAGGCTTGTAAAAGTAGAGGGTAAAATGACTGCAGCAAAATATAGGAAAATCCTGGAGGACATTTTTTTTCAGTCTGCAAGAGAACTATGGCTTTATTTTCCAGCAAGACAATGACCTAGAGCATACAGCGAAAGCAGGGATGTTTTGCTCTACACATCACGCAAACATTGACGCATCCATTTTCTTGAAATAGTTTTCAAGAAATCCTACTTTTTAAATTTGTCTCATTTAAAAAAAAATGAGAATAATAAAAATGCTCATTCCCTTCAATACCAGAATTCACACTGCATCTGCAATATGAATAAAAAACAGTCAGGTATTTTTTGAAAATTGTGCAGCTCTAGCTGTCATGATGATTGCTTACAAGGCTTTAAGTAACACAAACCAGTAAATGTCCTACTGTGATTGAAGTAAATAAATAAAGACACATTATTCATGCTGATTCATGTTAAGTTATGCTATTATATAGGCTTGGCCTACAGGAAAGAAGAGTTTATGTTTAATCTATGTAATATTATGTTGAGTAACAGTACTTTTACTTTAGCACAACAGTCATACTGAGCACATACTTTCCACTCTCTGCATTGATAGGAAAGGTTGACACGGGTCACTCTCTCTATTAATTGCTATGGTGAAATCAGCTGGGGTGGAGTTTCACTGAAATCCAGGCTTTAAGAGAGTTTGAATCTAAATCTGCCAACAGAATTACAGTCTGTAACTTTGTAACATTGTACTTTTTCAACCCTTGCAGATCTGCAAAGCTGAAGTTTTGGATGAGCGTCAGAGCTGAAAAAGTTGGACTGCACATCACTTGTATTGAAAAATCCAATTTCAAAATTCTTTTTTCCTTCCTTGGGCGATGAGAATCTCCAGAGTAAACAGTTTAGAAAAATAATTGAAAAAAGCAAAAACATCCAAATCATGAAAATGCATCGAAACAGCTCTGACACAAAGACTTAAACCACAGTCTGCAGGGGAATAATAGAAAAGAGAAATTGGTTTAAGATTTGATAAGTTTCAGTTGTTTGGAATAGTTTATTTGATTTCAGTCTTTTTGTCAAATTATTTTTTTATCTCATGGTACTGAAAATGGATTTAAAGATTTCACATCTTACCTCCATGTGTAGTGAAAAACAAAATACACTTAATTCTCTTAAAAAATGAAAATTATTAAAAAAAAAAAAAACCTTATTGAAACTTTTAATCAACTCTTCTTTTTGACACCAAGAATGCTATTTTATACATTTTTTTTTATAAATTCTTAATTAATTTATTTATTTTTTTCATTTCAAGCTGATGTGGTCGAAATGGGAAATGAAGAAATGAAATGGGAGGCTGGGATGTGACAAGATAGGAGTCCATAGGTGTTATTATTGCACTTAAAAATTATAACATTAAAGAAAGATAGCTGTAGAAAATTAAGATTACAATTCAGAACATTTTAAAATAAGTGGTGCATTCAGAAAGGCTCTGACTTTATCAGTCAGGACCATGAAGGTCTGATGTTTTTATTCCCTTAATAAATGACATCATCATGTAAAAATACATTTTGTATTTGCTCAGCTTATGTTTGTTTAAAATTTGTTTGATGATCTGAAACATTCAAGTGTGACAAATATGCAAAAATAATAATTAAAAAAAAAAAAAGCAGAAATCAGGAAGACTTTTTCACAGGGCTGTATGTATTTCCTGTTTTTTAACCAAGAGTCCTTTCCCAAGACAGCAGCAGAGTTCCTGTAATACAGCCAGCTGACTGTAGAGGGTGATAGGGTCTTCTTGAAGCTTTGCTCTCACTGGGATTTTCTGAACCAGAAAGATTCTGTAAATAAATCCTCCTCTTGCTGTTTGTCTTAAGTCAGCTTCACTTCTTTTACTAATAGTCTTTTTATTGTAGGTTTCCTGGAGGTTGCAGACTTTCCCAGCTTCATGTCCTCAGATGAAAAATTCAGCTCCAGTTAAAGGGCCTCAGAATGAAGCAGCAGCTATTATTTGCAGCTACATGAGGTAAGAAAGAAGTGTATTTATCAAATAGTTATCAGTAAAAAATAAGTTCATGAAGTATGTAATATGCAAGGATGTAGGCCAATTTAAATGAGGTAGATAAGATAATTTAAGATAGCTGATGAGTGCAAATATGCAAAAAAATGAGCTGTCTAAGGAATCTTTTCCAGACAGAGTCTATGTGGGAGGTCAACTCCAGGTCCCAGGAGATTGGGGATCCCAGAAATTGAAGGTGCCAACAGTAGACACTGTACTGTGGAGGATGGTGAAGGGGGTAGAGAAGGGGGACTCCTCCTGAAGTCCACTGTCTTCCCCATAGTTTTTAAGTAGGTTTAGCTCCAGGTGGTTCTGACCACACTAGAAGACCAACTGTCCCACCTCCCGTCTGTATGCAGACTCATCACCAAACTAAGGCTCAGTCCCGGTTCACTCCTCACTTTTATACCAGTAGAGTGTCCTGATTCTTGTTGGAATGAAGGGGTATACTGAAGTCCACTACCTCCTTTTTGTTCAAGGTGCATTCGAAATCGAGGGTGGGGGTAAAACTTGGAACTGGGACTGAGCCTAAGAGTGCAACACTAAAAAAGTAGAAAAAGAAGCACAAAAACTCTTGACCAAAAAAGACTAAATGGGTGTTTTTATAGAAATTCGATAAACAGTATATTCAGTGTCTTCCAGCTTCTGTTCATCCTTCCCAGTCGTCTGAGTCCATCGGCACGGTGTCCCCAAGTGTCATTTCCTCAGCCAAGGGCGCTGACGAAGGTTGACAGGGCAGAGCGCTCCTTCCTGTCCATCTCAGATAACAAACAAACATCTGATATCAATCCTCTCTCTGTCCCATCCAGACTTCACTCTGCTGCTCTGCATCAGCTCTGGGGAAGGAGGAAAGAGGAGAGAATTTAAAGGAAAGGAAAAATAAGAAGAGGACAAGTGGACAGGAAAGTGAGCGCAGATGAAAATGAAGAAAAACTACCAAAGGTAGGAGGGGTAAGGAAAACCATACCTAAGGTTGGAATGACAAAGGACAAGTTAAGAGCAACTTAGCCCTTTTTGCACTGAGAATTCTTTGCAGGGTCCGGCGTACATCTGAAGTCGCTCTTGCAGATACCCCAAGCACACCTTTCTACCATGTTTTAACCAAATTAAGGTTACAGTTTCACCACAATATACAAAAAATGTATTAATTAAAAATGTATACAATTAGTAAAACAGCACTGTCTGGTATCAGCTGCTGGATATCACCCCTCCTTTCCCTCCAATCACAGCTTTCCCACTCTTTATACAAAAATTAAATTTGGTTCATCCCGATCCTGAATAGGCGGGATGTCACTGTTGCTAGGATACATCATCCTGACGAATGGCTGCTTTCCTTCAAGGCTGAAGATGAACGAGGGAGGAGGGAAGGAGAAAGGATGCAGGGAGGGAGACGAGGATGGGTGAAGAGGAGGGAAGCAAGAGGGAGAAAGAGGGATTTTAAGACAGAAAATGGGGGTGTTACAGAAGAGTGATGCAAAAGGAAGAAAACAGGGAGAAGAGAGCAAAATAGAAGAGAGGATTAGGAGGAAGGGAGCATGCAGGATAAGGAAGGATGGAGCAACCAAACAGGCAACAAGGGAAGATTTGAGAAAAAGGGAGAAAAAGAGAGAGAGATGGGAGAATGGAGGTGTTGGAAAGATGCATGTACAAGTACAGGACGGGGAAGAAAGTAGACTAGAGGCAGAGATGAAAGAGACATAAAGAAATGTCCAAGTCTGATCTTACTGCTGCTATAGCTGCATCTACAGTATAATATCTCTTCACCTGCTGCCATTTCTTACAGAAAGAAACCATGCCTGTAGCTACTATCTCTTTCTCCTTGAATACTGCTGATTGGATGTTCTGACTTGAAGCATATCAGCTTGAAACTCTGCAAGAAGGATCTGCCTGATGACAGACATGGAATCTAGACAATCCATCTGCTTTGCAAGTTAAGCTAACCAAAGGGTAGCTCAGAGCTAGCTAGCCAGGTAACAAAATACTAACTCATTACCTTTTCAGCATTGATCAAATGTGTAGCTAAATGCTTGTTAATCAGACAAAAAGCATAGTAGTGTAATGAATAGGTTTTGGTAGATGAATTCATTAACTACTCAGTACAATGCTACTTGACAACTGGGGCAAAAACATGAGAAAAAAATGAACAGATAACCATGAAGTACTGATTCCATGTTGACTAACTATCCAGAATGATGATCAACTGAATGTAAGCAGTTATTTTGGCAAGATTTGATAAAGAGTTACCCAGCATCTACCCATTAATTAATGGTTATCCAGCATTTAGTGCCTCATTTATCCATCAATATACTATACAACATTTGTAACCTATCAACACTGTTGGATTGTCTAGATTTCATGTCTGGGAATCAGCCATGTGGACAACAAAAATCAGGCCAAGCAAACATTGCAGATGCATGATTTTTGAATCTGAACTTTCAAACAATGGCCAACTTCCCAGTAAGACTCCTCTTCCCAGTAGCCCTTGCAGCAGGACACACTCTTGCTCTGATAGGAGGAGACCACAGGTAATAAATCCCACTGTAAACCCAAGAACATCAAACACATTGCACATCACCACAAACACACCATCCCCACTGTGAAGCACAGTGGCGGCAGCATCATGCAGTGGGGATGCTTCTCAGCAGCCAACCCTTGGAAGCTTGTAAAGGTAGAGGGTAAAATGAATGCAGCAAAATAATAGAAAATCATGGAGAACAATCTTATTCAGTCCGCAGGAGAAGTCAAAGCCCAGACCTCAGTTCAAGAGAGAATTTTGTGGCTAGACTTGTAAAGGGCTCTTCACGCTTGATCCCTGTGCAACCTGACAGAGCTTGAGCAGTTTTGCAAAGAAGAATGGAGTAAAATTGAAGTGTCCAGATGTGCAAGCCTGATTGAGACTCATTCACACAGACTCAATGCTGTGATTGCAGCCAAAGGTGCATCTGCTTAATAATTTCTTGATGATGGTTTGATTTATAAAAACAGTAAAAGGGCTCAATATCCAAGAGGGTGAATACTTTTCATAGGTACTGTAACCAGGTGGTAGGTCTTGCTAGATAACTACACATAGAGGCATTATTCAAAGACACGGTGAAGCCATGTGACATAGCATGCAGACTAAGGTAATATTTTGTAGTTCTTAATTAGCAATCGATTTTCAATTATGCAGAAAGTTTAAATCCTCCCACATAATAAATGATGTTGGCCTCATCTTTTTGTTCCTTCTCCATAATTGAATAACCTTGTTCTTTTCAGCATAATAATTGGTGCTCTTAATGTATAATATCACTGAGTACAGATCATTTTTATGACACTACATGTTACATAATGACTCACACATTTCCACAGTATAGCTCTTGTTAATATTTATTCACCTCACCTGTTAATAAATCAAAACCTCAGTAGGAGAAATGCACATCATGTTCATATGAGACCAAAATAACAGCTCCATACTGATCACAGTGGTGTTTATGTATCAGCTCGTATTAAACTGACCTCTATTATTCAGTCAGTCAGGGTTCTGAAGAGTCACGCCTGGAAACATCAGCCTCGCTGTGGAGACGATGCTGGGGGGGTGGGGCCTGAGAGAAGGATGATGACATAACAGAGAGGAGATCGGGTTACATAATCATAAACAAACACGAGGAGTTTCCCGGATCATCCACTACGAGTGTGTCCTCCTTTTTCTTTCCATCTATTCTCCTTTTCTTTTCTTATTCGCCCCATTTTCTCCCTCCCTACATTCACTCACCCCTACCCTCGTTTCTCCTTCTTCGTTTTATATGCAGCTGCTTTTTCTTTTCCTTCGCTTACACCTTCAGCCAGTCTTAGCATCCCAATAATCTCCTTCTTCCTTTGTCTCTTGTAACCATCCTACATTCCCCTTTTTCCTCCTCCATATCTTTCATCCCTCACTTGTATCTTCTCTCATCCTTCTCTTTTTACCTTTCCTTCTCTTCTACACAATCCCACATCTCACATATTTCTATCTTTCCTCCTTCTTTCCTTTTTCTTTATTTCCACATCCCTCTTTCATTACCTTTATATCTTTCACACCCTCTTCTTTCACCATCCAACCAGCCCCTCTCTTCTCTTCTTAATTCCTCCAGACCCTCCTCCCTAACTTTCTATCCTTCCCCATCCTGTGCCTATGAAAAAAAAATCACTCCCTTGGATGTTTTACCCTTTTATTGATTTTATAAATCAATCATGGTCAATATAGTTTGACATTTTTGACAAAAAGAATTACAGAAAACTTTTTTCATGTCAAAGTGAAGACAGATTTCTACAAAGCAGTTTCAGTTAGATAAAGAAAATACAATGAACAGTAAGTAAAGGCATAAATATTCACTCATATTGGATGGAGATCTGGGTTTTGACTCGGCCAATTCAGAACATTCAGCTTGTTATCTTTAAACCATTTCTGTGTAGCTCCCAACCTGTAGTTCTTTTGCAGACTGAAAAAGATTTCCCCCAGGATTTTCTTACATTTCCTTCCAGAACCAGCTGCAGAGAAGCATCCCCACAGCATGATGCTGCCACCACCATGCTTCACAGTGGGGATGGTGTGTTAGTGATGATTTGCAGTGTTTGGTGTCTTGTCTGATGGCTAAAAAGCATATTTTTGGTCTCATCAGACCAAAGAACTGTCTTCCACTTCACCATGGAGTCTCCCACATGCCTTTTGGAAACTCTAGTTGGGATTTAATATGAGTTTTCTTCAACAGTGTTTTTCTCCTTGCTGCTCTCCAATAAAGCTTTGACTGGTAAAGAACCCGGACAACAGTCGTCTCTACCATCTCAGCTGCTGAAGCTTGTAAATCCTTCAGTCATAGGTGTCTTGGTGGCTTCTCTCTCTAGTCTCCTTCATGCACAGTCACTCAGTTTGTGAGGATGGCCTGATCTAGACAGATTTACACATGTGCCATATTCCTTCTATTTCTTGATGATGGATTTAACTGTACTCTGGGGGATGTTCAGTGCCTCGGAAATGTTTTATCATCCATTCCCCAAATTCTACTTTTCAATAACTTTTTCTCTGAGTTACTTGAAGTGTTCTTTTGTTTTCATGGTGTAATGGTAGCGAGGAAAACTGATTAACCAGTGACTTGAGCTTCCAGACACATGTGTCTTTATACTACAATACCTTGAGGCACATTCACTGCACTCAGGTGGTCCTCATTTCACTGATTGTGAGACTACTAGCACAAATTGGCTGGACGTCTATTGAAAATCACAGCAGAAACAAGGCCTCTCCTTGTTAGCTAAATTAATCAGGTTTAACAGGCTTGTGCATTTGCTTCTAAGGCCTATGTTGCTCTTCTTTTGCTTCTTGTTGGTCATCTGTTGGAAATTTTCTACCATTAACTACCATAATGCACAGAAAAGTGCAAATATTTGACATAAGTTACAGTAGATATGCATGATAAATATGTCTAAAAACTTGAAAGTCTCTCAAAGATAATGGCTGATATATCCTCCTATTCTGACGTGTTAAAAAACTGTCAGTGAGGGTGAAAGGTCCTCCATTTTGGCCGACAGAGGGTGCATCATGTCACCCCAAACCCCTGTGCCCACATTGGCAGCCTCATCTGCCAGCAGGCTTAAACGGGTTAATAGACACAACATGAGGTAATGTGCAGAGCTTGCAGTGCTGCGGGGTTGGTGAGGTTGCAGTGGGTGCTGGCTCAGCGTTGTGTTTATCCCCCTGTGGAATCGACAGAGCATAAAAGAAGTGCTGCAGCGAGCCGCTCTCATTCACAGACGGATTAGTGGAGCATTTAGTCGTCTTTTTATTATCATTTTCTTTTTTTTTTTTCTCTCTGCCTGTACTCGACAACACAGACGTGAGTGCCGTTATCGAGCCACTCTTAGGGCAGTGATGTCCACGCTAGTAGCTCTCTACACTACAACCATGCCTGCTCTCTTCTCTGCTCTCACATCTGGGTCAGAGATTAGAAAAATACAACATGTGAAAGAGGGAAACTGCACAATACAACATCCTAAACCTCTTTATCTTTAATTCCATTATTGCTAAAGGTTATTTTTGGACCTTTAAAGTCATCAAACTTCATGCATGCTAAATGGATTTCCCACAGTAACCGCAGTAGTATCTTGCAGTGAAATCAGTCCTCTTCTCTCTTTTTTGATTTAAATGCCTCAGATGATGATGGGTTTTTCTCCTCTCGTCCAGGTTTGCAGAGCTGCAGCTATTTTTAGAAAGAGGAATTGCTTTGGGGAACCCCTATAAGTACAGCTGCCTGCCTCTCCGTCTTCTCTGAACGCAGCACACACTCTCACACACCTTGAATGTAGATTTGCGGCAGCTCTGGGTAATCCCTGCCTGGGTTTTCCCTCATATTTTGGTGCATTTGTATTTTTTCATTTGCAGAATTCAGCTTGAAAAAAAAAAGAGCAAAAACAAGCACTGACAGTCAGTAATATAGCCTCTACACGCTTCTATCAGAGATATATTTCAGTTTAAATGAGCATACACGTCGCCTAAAGACCATCACATAGAGGATGTTTATCCTTTAAATGTGACATTTGAGCGACATTAGCCCAGGCGGCTGAGGAGCTGCTGTCTCTCTGACACGTTTGCACTTGGCTTGTTTCTGCTGATGTTGACATTCACATCAGCTGCTCGCTTCAGTCGAGTTTGACGGCAAATGGCATCAGAAAATGCTAAATCAACAGTTGACTCACATGCTGGCTGCATGAATCAAGACATGACAAGTGAGTGGTAAATGATGGGTGCCAAAACGTCAAGGTAGCAAAAGCTGTAGGTCTGAGCTAACAGGACATGAATTATATATGTTTCATATATCCATTGGATGGGATATATTTCACATTCACCTTGGAAGGACTGAGAGGACTGTAAATCTTAGATCCCCCCTTCACAGACAATTACTGAGACTTCACATCCGTCAGATCAGACGATTAGGTTAGGGTAAGGATACCAAAAGTTAAAGGTGACATATTTCACCCTTTTAAGACAAGTTTATATTGGTCTCGTAGGTCCCCAAAACATGCCTGTGAAGTTTGTTGCCGGAAAACACTCCATTATTGGATTTTTGCATGTCTAAAAACCCCTCTATTTCAGCCCTGCTCAGAATGAGACATTTCTGTGTTTGTGGCTTTAAATATTACTGAGCTGTCTGACTCCGCCCCCTTCAGGAAATGGACGTGGCTCTCCTGATTATGGATGTGGCTCTCGTGATCCTCCTCTCAGCTGCCAGATGAGAGGAGGATCAGGAGAGGAGGGCGGAACTTTCTTCCAAGCAGGGAGGGCCAACCAAACCTGGGGGCGGTGCTAACTCCCCACATGACATCATGAGGAGAAAATCAGAGAATGACTTGTTTAAGCACAGTTTTTCTGAAATGTGGAGAAAGAGAGGGGGAGAGAACTAATTTTTCTGGTACTTGAGGGGATTGTAGACAGGCCAGGGGCACATATTTTTGTTAGAAAAGCCTTAAAAAGAGATTTTTCCTCATTTGTCCCCTTTAAAAGTTAAAAACCTGACATGAAACCCCTACCTTGCAAAGCAGATGGATAAGCCTCTTTCTGTGTTTCTCACTAGTGAATCCATCTTGCAAAGCTCCTGTCTGAACCGTTTGGGCCCGGTTAGAAAGTGACAGGACCAATCAGTGACAAGGTGCAATACTTTCAGGTGTGGCGGAGTCGTGATGTAAGCAAGCAGCAACAAGAGGCCGGTGCAGGTATGGAGGAAGAGATTAGCGTGGATGCTTCTAAAGCGCCAGTTTCATCAGAACTGGACAACATTTCTTTGTTAGGAGAGGAACAACGAACAGCAGTGAGTTGTTTTGTTTTCAAAAATGACAAAAGTCGTGTACTGACATGTCTACCGTCGCCATGATTCATGGTAGCGGCAACAACGTTACGTGTTTTGTTGCTCTGATTGGCCCGTAAAGATGTGACGGACAGAACGTTCATCCAATCACCCTCCAAGTTTTATTTCAAAGGCTCTGCCCTTTCCCAAACGCTGTATATGGAATGTTTTCCAGATGGATGTGTGAAACAAATCAGGTTAGAAAACCCCATTACCAAACATTAATAAAGCTGACTAAGCTGCTTACAGGAAAGAAAAAAAACCTAATCCTCCATGAAAACTTTTTAACATAGCAAATGTAGCTTTTGTGGCTGCATACATAACTAATGTAGCTAAAGCTCACGAAGCTCATGGATATACTGACAGAGCCACGAATCTAACTTTAGCTGCAAAATCTACGTAGCTTCATTATCTGTGTACCTTAGGCAGATATGTTACTTTTAGCTTTTGCTAAAGTTCACTATGCTAAAGCTTATTTAGCTACATTGGCACAAATAGTGATTTAACTACCTAGTGTGGCTGTGTTAGCTATAGCAAAGCTTTTTGGTTTGGTTCAAACAAAATCCAGTTCTGCCAAATTATTTGTCTGGTTTATGCAGGTGTGAAAGCTGTCCACAATGTGGACCAAACGATTGTACCAAGACCCCTTTAAAAAGGTCTAGATCAGCTTTTTTCTGACACTGATGTGGTCTTCTTGCAGTAAATAATGAACAGACCTTGATCTGACCTAACAGCAGGAAGCACTGCATTTGTGATACAAAATGGGTTGTTATTAAAAGCTCAGTGACCTCTGTGTGATACTGTGATGGAGGCCATTTTTGCAATAACAGGGTCCGTTTAATTTAGTCCCTGCTGGATATTCCACAGTCATCTGTAAATGATGTTATTAAAAATTGGAAGCATTTAGGAACAACAGCAACTTGGCCATAAGGTGGAAGACCATCTAAAATCACAGAGCGAGGTAAATGACTGTTAAGGCACATGGTGTGCCAAAGTTGCCTTTGCTTTGCTGATTCCACAGCTGAAGAGTTCTGAAATTCCACTGGCATTAATGTAAGCACAGAAACTGGAATGTGATGCAACAGAAATATGTGCCTAAAGGAATTAGGATTCACGCTTCTCTGTTTGGCAGCAGATGGCTGAGTCTGGATTTCATGGATGCCAGGAGAATATTACCTGCCTGACTGCACTGTGCCAACTGTGAAGTTTGGTGGAGGGATAATTGTATCTTTTTCAGGGTTATGCAATGTATGCAGCTAAGTTAGCTTTAACTAAATTAGCTAAAGCTCATGTTTCTAAAGCTAACTTGGCTATAGATAACAATTGTACATAGCTTACGTAGCTACGCAGCTAACATAGCTTGTAGCTAACATGGCTAAAGCTAAGCTCACATAGTAGCTACAAAGTAAAGTTATCTATATAGCTACTCAAACTGTTGCTATGTTTGCTAAGGCTCATGTTGTTAAAGCTTACTTAGCTACATTGGCTTATGTAGTCACCTTAAATCTCCTAGCTAGCTATGTTAGCTTAAGCTAAAGCAAGCCAATGTACATGTAACTACTTCTAAATGGGGTTGAATTTAATCCTGGATTAAAGCTCTGACCCTGTGTTTCTTAGTTTGTAATGTTTGTAGTTATTTCATGAATGTAACCACCAGACTTTGTACATGAAAAAAGTTGAATATTTTAAAGAAAATCTAAACTGAAAGTACCAGCAAATTATGCCACTTCCTTTCTGAGATATATGGTGCTCAGATGAACTGTCTGTGAGAGACGCTGTTAGAGATGAATGGTCTGCAGCCAGACCCCTCCTTCTCTGTCCATTTTGACATTAAGTGTCTTTGGAGAAGCCACACCCAGGCAGGAGTGGACTCATTTTTATTCTGACAAGAAACTGAGACCAATCAAAGAGCATTTCCATAATGCATTTTAGCCCACTTGTAAATGTCCCCATGTGAATGCAGACCAAACTTGAGGTAATGTGCACTAATAAAACCCATTGGTCAGGGATTCAGGGTTCCTCCTCAGGGACTTTTGTGGATGATCAGAATCTATTTTAGTGCTATACCTCATTATTTGATGCACACCTGTGATAGCTTTACCTTAAAGCCCCTCGGAGCACAAGGCCCCAGGCAGCCTGTGCCTGATGGTAAATCCACCTATGCATCGGTCACACTCCCCTCTTCTGATCCAGAAGCATGAACAAAGACCGATTCTTTGCCCACACTGTCTCTCTCTTTTTCATTAATAGACTCCCCGCTCCTGTCTCAGGTTCCCCTCGTTTAGCTTTGCATCGTCATAAAAACAAAAACTGATCCAACAACCAGATCATCAACATGGCACAGCGTGTGCAGATACAGTTTCACCCCAGCAGCATTTTAAACAAAGAGCTCAGACGGTACGAGCTGTGAGCCTGAACACCCACACAGAGAGCTCTGTTTGTCTGCTCTCATGATCTTTGTCCCCTCATCAAGGAAAATACAAAATCTGGAATAATAAACACTGAGAGTAGAGCTCGATCTCTTCTGCTTTCACTTTTCATTTGAACTGATAGAAGTAAGGATCAAATGACATCAGATTTCAGCTTCATTCTTCTGCTTTGTTTCCCTGCGTTTGCCTCCTCTTTCTTTCTTTCCTGCCGCCAGTAAACATGGACAGATTACAGATTTTATGTGGGTGTTTGTTGTCTGTTTCCTGTGAAAGATACTCCAGTAAAACCAGCCAAGGACCCAATTAGATCTGCTTCAATCAACCATCAAGTCAAAACAAAGCCTTTCCAAATTACAGCACACAAAAGCTTCTCAAATAGGACAGTATTAGTGATATTTATTACAAAAGAAGCCTGGTCGCATTGATTTAAATCTCTTAAATCTAAAAAGCTCTAGAAAGTACCTCTATGACAACTGAAGTCCTATAAGATCACAACCAGACTGAACTTGAATTAAACTTTTAAATTTCACAGTGATGGACCTATGCAATGCTTAGGTCAATGACCTCCCATAAAACCATAACAGTAATGGTATTATTCTAAAAAAGTAATCACAGAAATCTTTAACAATGCACCTTCATGTTGGAACAAAACCTCAGACAGATAAAAAAAAAGATCCTTGCACATCTATAAAGCAGAGGAATATGGCAGACAAAGATAATTATTGGATAGTAATTAAAAAAGAAAATTCTGTGCTTATAAAAATTACTCCTCCCTTGGATGTTTTACCCTCTTATGGATTTTATAATTCAATTATGGTCAATAGAATTTGGCTTAGTCCACTCTCTGGTTAATCAGTATTCCTGGCTATCATTACACTACAAAGACAAAGGAACACTCCAAGCAATAAGTCAGGGGATGGGTTCAAAAAATTCAAAGGCACTGAACATCTCAGAGTCAAGTTAAATCCATCAAATGGAAGGGATGGGGCGCATGTGGCTTAGTGGTTTAAGGCGCACCCCATGTACGCTGTCAGACCAGGTTTTGAATCTGGCCTGTGGCACTTCCCTGAATGTCTCTCACCATTCTCTCATCCCTGTTTCCAATTCTGTCCATTGTCCTTCTCTGTCAATAAGGAAGGAATATGGCACATGTGTATATCTGCCTAGCTCACGCCGTCCTCGCAAACTGAGTCAGCGTGCAAGAAGGAGACGTCACCAAGATGCCTATGACTACTCTGAAGGAGTTACAAGCTTCAGCAGAGGTGAGAGAGACTCTGCATACAACAACTGTTAGCCAGGTTCTTCATCAGTCAAAGCAAGACTCATTAAATCTGGACTAGAGTTCGACATGTGGGAGACTCCATGGTGAGGTGCAAGAAAGTTTTTCAGTCTGATGAGAACAAAATTGTGCTTTTCGGTCATCAGACAAGGACATCAAACACTGCACATCACCACAAACGCATCATCCCCACTGTGAAGCACGAGGAGGCAGCATCATGCCCGGGGGATGCTTCTTGCAGATGGCCCTGAAAGGCCTGTAAAAAGTAGAGTGTTAAATGAGCGCAGGAATGGTTGGTTTCCAGATGTGCATCTTTTAAATGCTGACTTGAAGGAAGTGTATATTTATGCACTTATTTAACATGAAAATTTTTTTCTTAATTGACTTTTCTTTGTAGAAATCTGTTTTCCCTAGTTTTTTTTCTAATAAGTCAAATTCTATTGACCACTGATTTATAAAATCAATGAAAGGGTAAGGCATCCAAGAGGTGAATACTATTTATGGGCACTGTATATTTATCAAAATATTGTCCTTTTTTGCACATATTTTTATATTATATAGGGTTTTATCAGATTATAACTGCATTCTTAGAAACCTGCATTAATTTTTTGCCAAAGTAAATCACATCTTCTGTGTAAGTGTCAGTACTTTTTTAAACTAAGCCTGTAAACTAGAGAAGAGAGAAAAGTCCAAAGTGTATTTCTTTTCTGGGGTACTATTTTAAGAGCACATGGGTGTAGAAAGAAGTTGTTTTATCTACTCTTAAGACTGATTACATCACAGCAGTGGGTCTAAGATTGTCCCATTCTGAAGGCTCCTTAAAGGGACATTTAGGTATTTTTGAATTTTGGTTGTATGATTTACCTCCAGATTTCAGTGAGCATTGCCCCTTCAAACAGGACGCGCTTGGAGATGCTAGGTGCCACAGACTGGTATAGCTGCTCTGCTTAGCAAGTTTAAGGTCAAACTTGGCCAAAATAGCATTGCTGGCTCGATGTTGTTCTTGCTTACTGTATGCTTATATGTATGCTTATACATATAAGCATAAAGTAAGCAAGAACAACATCGAGCAGTCAGTGCATGTCATCAAGACATGCACTGACTGTACGTCAGGCCTAATGTGAAAGAATCAGTCCAAGTAAACATCCTCTTTTGTCTCTGTCTTTATTGTCTTCCTTCTCTCCGGCAATCTCAGCCTCCATTATCGTTAAAGCACACTGTTATAAATAGAAGAATCGCTTTCACATCACTGGTGGAAACTGATTCCTTTTGTGTTTGAGTGGCTGACATTTCTCTGTGATCATGATCAGGATTTCTGTCTCACTTGCACAGACATCTTTTAAAACAGCTCCACTTTACTTTCTCATATTAAGCTCTGAGGATGTAGCGTTTTGCTCTTTCTCTGCCATGAGAGGGGTCTACGGGATGTTTTTGTCACCCAAATACAGAAACTTTGGCCTCTTTTAAAGGTAACGAACACTTTGAATCCTCTAAAGTTGTGTTTACTGCAGATTTCTCCCGTTTAACCTCGGTGCGAGACTGCTCTCTGACTCCTCTGCTTTATTTGCATGAGCTGTCACTGAGACTGAAGGCTGAAACAACAGAAGGGGCGGAGGAAATGGAAGAGAGGGTGGTGGTGCTGGTGGAGTGAGGATGGGGCGGGGGTAATCAAAGAAAGCCCAGCGATGACTCAGAGATTTTGAAGCGGTGCCTCCTCTGGTCTGTCTGCCTGTCTGTGTGGATCACAATCTGCTGACTCCTCATGGTTTATCACACACCTCTGTTTGTCTCCGCTCGCTCTGGTTACGCTCCGCCATGACCCCAACACAAACGTGTCTCCAGGAATGACATTTGGGTCATTTTAGAGCTGCACTTAGAGCTCAACAGGAATGTGGTGTTTCTACTTCTATGCTGAAAATGAGACATTTTACCATTTTATGAAAATATTAGCTCATTTTGAACTTCATGGCAGCATCGCCTCTCAAAAATGTAGGGACAGGGCCATGTTGTTCATCCCCTCTTCTTTAACCAGCTGCTGGAGTTTTGAGAGAGGAATGTTGTCCCATTCTTGTCTGATGTAGGATTCTAGCTGCTCAGCAGCCCTGGGTAGTCTTTTTTGTGTTATGATGCTCCAACTGTTTTCTATTCTGGATTGCAGGAAGGCTAGCTCAGCACCTGAACTCTTCTATTGTGAAGCCAGGCTGTTGTGATGGATGCCATATGTAGGGCCAGCTTTTTCCCTGAACAAATAAAAAGGGATATTTTGGTCTAGTTAACATATTTTTAGAAATATTTTTTCTTTGCCATTTTTAGCTTCTAAAAGTGAGATCAGTCCTTATACCATAGCCAGCCACAAGGGGGCGATCGAGATATTTTTGCTGCAGTGTTAATTTTGACAGCTGTTTTTAATTTTAGTCTCACTCATAGTCTTTAGATGAAATGCCTTTTAGTTCTGGTCACATTTTAGTATTTTCTACCCTTTTGAAGACTCAAAAACATTTTAGTCTTAACTCTCAGTCCAAGCATTTAATAGCTTGCCTAAATCAGGTACCAAGTCATGCTAGTGTGCTCTATGCACTCTGCCAAACCTGGGGTCCCTGCTTTCTACAGCTGAGAGGCAAAAAGAGATAGAGATGCATTGCCTTCTGACAGATTTAACCACAGTGGGAAAAAAATCATGGATTTTGAATGTCAAACAAAAGCGAAGTTATATTTTAGTCTAGTTTTAGTCATCTTGACAAAAACTAAACTTAGTTTTTGTCAGTTTTAGTCATCAAAGATTTGTTTGGGTGAGTTGATGACATAGACTATGGTTATATACTGATTGGTGATGAAACTCTGAAATACTCCTCTTTCTTAATATGTTCTGAAGTAAAATATCTTCTCTGACAGGTGCTTCAGGATATCATATTTTCATCTCCAATCTTAAACTGTAAAAAAAATATCTGCCTTCAGAGCAATCACAGAAACACAATAAAGCCCAATTACAGCTACCTTTGACAGCACTTATTGTGGTTGATGTCACAAACTGCTGGCTTGTTTTTGACTTTTTTCCACAAGAAAACACACCTCGCCTCACATTTAAATCCACATTCTTTCTACTTAATGAAACCATCTTCACAGGTCTCACTGTCACTGACTGAGTCATGCTGTTATCATTTCCACCTCTGTTTATGTGACCGAGCTTACAGCCTGTGAAAAAGGGACAAGGTGTTATTCTCAGCTTTCTCAGCTTAACAACAAACCATTGTCACCATCTGTCCCAGAATCATTGATAGTTTTATTTTTGCTGAAAGGTTGAGTGGAAAATTAGACATCAACTCAGGTGGATTTGAAAGTAGCCAAGCACTAAGAGGTCATACCACCGTGATTAATATCTTCTAAAAGAGAAAATTGTTCATTTAGTTTTCCTTTGATTGAATTATTTAGAGCTCTTTAAAGGTGATTCAGAGGAGCTAATTTTGCTATCTGTCTCTGGAATCAGGTGATTCATTTTAGGATGAAAATGTTTTAAAAGTGTGAGGAAAGAAATAGATTCTGTTTGAAAGAATCCAACAATAAACACAAAAAAGAGACAAGGATGACAGAGATACTGTTGACTTTGAACTCTCAGACGGCTGAAACATCACGACTTTCACTGATGTGTCATTCATCTATTTATAGCAGCTGATGGAGCCTTTTCACAGGGGTGCAGTTAGAAACTTTAGGGCCGAATGGGGTACGATAAAGTAAACATGTGAAACATGTAAAAACCACAAGAAAAAGAACCAATAATTAAGCAGACAGACAAACAAATGGCACTAAAGGAGCTGCGCCACACAATGGAGAGGCTACTGTTGACAGAAATGGAAGAGGAAAAGCACTGTTTAAAAAGTACCTTGACAAAACTTTATCTCATCGACACACTTTAGATTCTAAAAACTATCTCCAACCACATTAAAATGCTAAAAAATCATGTTTAACATGCTGTAAAGAATATGCCATTTAAATGGAAGTTCATCCATTTACTTAATAGTCCCAGAGTTTCTCTGATGACCAATCAACAGTCAGAGTTTCTCTGATGACCAATCAACAGTCACAGTTTCTCTGATGACCAATCAATAGTCACAGAGTTACTCTGATGACCAATCAACAGTCACAGAGTTTCTCTGATGACCAATCAACAGTCACAGAGTTTCTCTGATATCTTATCAACAGTCACAGAGTTTCTTTGATATCTTATCAATAGTCACAGAGTTTCTCTGATATCCACTCAACTGTCACAGAGTTTCTTTTTCTTTTTCTTTTTCAAGTTTCCAGAGATCAGGAGCTGGACATGATTTAAGCAATATGCAGTGCTGAGAAGCTGTGCAAAAACAAGGTAAAACACTGTGACAATCAGGAGATCACAAACAGCACTTTATGCTTTTTTTGTAAAGACTTGAGCCATACAGTGTAGCTGATAACTAAGGCCCTTTATTGTCGTATCAGCATTTCATGCACACAAAAATGGCATTTTGGGTGGCCATAAACAATGCTTTTTGAAACCAGAGGGAACAAATGTGTAAACCCTTACTGTTTTGTCTCCGTGTGGACGGCCATCTTTCTTGAAATGATTACGTCATATATGGCGTAGCCCACTTACCCCGCATGTGCGGGTCAAACCAAAATCGCGGATTACAGGGTTGTGTTCATGCTGCCGAAGCTACTAAGCTTATTTTGGCTTTTACAGCAAAATCTGATGCTCCTTTACCACCACTGAGAACAGCGTACACCATATGTTCTTAAATCCGCCAGAGAACAACCAAAAGGGCAACTAGGAGAAAGTTTGTAGCAGTTTTCTGTAACGTTCTTCTCTCTTTGGGGCATTTCTATGGCAGCGTTACAGCGCCACTTACAGGCTTGGCATATGCACTACAGCGTTTCCAGTCGTTTTCAGTGGTTCTGGGCTAATGCGGACATTTCCTGAAATGATCCCGTATCTATGGAAAACTTTTTCAAAACAAAACAGAAATATATCGTTTTTGTCTCTGTGTGGACAAGGCCTACAACTTCAGGCGGCTGTTTAAGGAGAGTGAGTAACACTGCTTGATCATTACTCGGTTCATTACAGATACTACAGTGCCTATGTTTATGCATATGCAAAAAAAAAGATGTCCTTGTGTATACAAGTGGACTTGCATTAATGTGAAATTAGAAATTGTATTGTTTTATGAAAAACAAAAGCCAGAGAGATAACAGAGAATGCCATTTCAAATTTACAAAGTTACATATTATTGTATTAGCTTTTATCAGTAGCCCAATAATTAAAAAAGAATTTTTTTAAGTGTTTTAGATGTAGGCTCCTTATAACTATGCCGTTACTGTTATTCTCTTCAGTGTCTTTGCTGAGATGTTTCCACACCTTGAGTGGAGCTCACAGTTGATTGTACATGATTTGGAAAGGTACACAGCTCCCGATAGAAGGAACAGGTCTGTTTTATAAGGGAGAAATGTTTTTCTCTTCCTCTATGAGTGTGAAAATGTTGCACATCATGTACCACAGTAACAGTGTTTGTTCTTAAAGGAGATTAAATAAGAAGACAACAAAAAGCGTCTGATATTAAAGACTGATGTGATATAAACTGTATAACTCTGTTTACTTGTCGTTGGTGGTGGAGCGCTGCAAGCTAACAATCGATGTTCTGATGACTCAATGCGATGGAGGAAGTCCATGTGGGAGTTGAGGTTAAGAGAGGACGCTGCTGAGAGCTTTTGGACTGCATGGGGAAGCTTTTCATTACCGAAGCTCCAGATGCTCCTGCTACTGTGGAGGACATTAGCTTCATACTGTTCTAGCAACGTCCGGATTACAGAAACGGGAGATTAATTTGATTAAATTTGGCTTTTTTTGGACAACAGATGTTGTGAACCGTTGGGAACAGAGGTTTACGGTTCATCACTCAGAAAAACTGATTAAGGGAAAGGGCATGGACCCTGAAACCATCCATGTGTCCCATTAGGATTCAGTGACTCAGCATAATTTTATAATTATGTTGAATAACTAGCATGCAGTTCCTGAAAGTATTCACCCCCTTGGATGTTTTACCCTTTTATTGATTTTATTTCTTAATCATCGTTAATGTAATTTGGCTTTTTTCACAAAAAGAAACAAAAAACTGCAAAGTGAAAACAGATTTCTACAATATAATGTCAATTTACATAAAAATAGGTAAGGTTAAATAGATGACTGCATACATTTTCACCCCCCTTTAAAGTGACTTACCTACTTCAACAGTGGTCAAGCCAATTTGAGCTAGCAGTCTCACGGTTAATGAAGTGGGGATCACCTGAGTGCAGTAAATTTCTCCCAAGTGACTGTAGTATAAAGACACCTCTGTCTGTAAGGTTTAGTCATGGGTTAATCAGTATTCCTGGCTACCATTACATCATGAAGACAAAAGAACACGCCAAGCAACTCAGAGAAATGGTGATTAAAAGGTATAGGGAAAAGTTCAGTCCAAGGCACTGGACACCTATGACTACTCTGAAGCTTCAGCAGCTGAGGTGGGAGAGACTCTGCCTACAATAACTGTTGACTGGGTTCTTAACCAGTCAAAGCTTTATGGGAGAGTTTCAAAGAGAAAGCGGCTGTTGAAGAAAACTCATATCAAATCTGGACTTGAGTTCACCAAAAGGCATGTGGGGGACACCGTGGTTAAGTGGAAGAAATTCCTTTGGTCTGATGAGACCAAAATGGTGCGTTTTGGCGATCAGACCAGAAGCACACCATCCCCACAGTGAAGACAGTGGTGGAAGCATCATGCTGTGGGGATGCTTGAGCAGTAGCACGGGCAGGGTTTAGTTGTACTACAAGCTTGTAAAGAATGCCACTGTTGAAGACATAAGCTTGGGAAACTATAGTGACAGTTTGATCAGAAGTGGACAACATTTTTTCATTAACAATGATTCATCACCAAACACATTAACACATATGTATATTTATATACATAGATGTGCCCCCTTGCCTGTCCTTGCAGGTGAGCCAGTTAGGTTGGTTTGGGCTTCTGATCGGGATGCCTAGGGACTGTCCTAGGAAAACCTTGGGATCCTAAGGAGAGGATGGGGAGAGGGATGCCATGGTTGAGCTTGACCGAGTCCTGGATGGATGGAAAAAACTGAATGGTGAACATTTCATGGCATGCCACTACTGCTCAACAGACATGATAACCATCTACTCATACCAGTAATAACAGTGATAAATTCCCTCTTATCTGTTGCTATTTGAATGATAAGAAACGTTTATGAAAGAAAAGGCCTCAGTGTGAAACAGTGACTCATTTTTCCCACTTTGACTCTGACCTTAGATCCACATCACTGCCTTTGTTAGTCATCTTTAGTGTTTCTAGTGTATGGTAAAGCATGGAGCAGCCTGCAGGTTCTCATTGTTCAGCAGACACTCTGGATGTATCGTGATCGAGCGCTGAAGGCCAGAACCGGTGAACACACGCCGCTGACAATGACCCCGCTCTCTGTGTGCTCAGACCAGCCGACGTGGCGCTTTTCATTGAACGTGAGGATTAAAAGTCAGTTGTCCCTCTTCTCCTCAGAGGCCCGGCCCGCTCTGTCTGTGGACAATCGCTCTCACACGCTGACATACAATGCTGTAGTGTTGCAGTTCAGATCAGGTTAAAGTTGGAGCGCTGCTGTTATGTAAATGTACAGAGAAGACTAAGAGTCCAGGCTAGCTTTGTGTGAAAAATTCCAAACACCCAAAAATGTCCCTGTTTTAGTTTACATCACATTCATGCACATGAATGCTCTCGTCCACAATGGGGAGGCGTTCTGTGAGGATAAGCGACAAGTACTTCAGAGCTTACTTCAACTAACTGGTGCACTTTTCAACATGAATTCTATAAACACATAGTTTAGTTTCCATATCTTTTATTGTTGCAGAACAGTTAAAAAAATGCATAAAAGGATCTGCACATATATAGAACTGCACATGTAAATTAGCATGAATGCAATTAAACAATTTTAAATGCGTATGTAGGCATCACGGGCTGAAAAGTCTGAGTTTCTGCCCTTCAAGAGAGACGGGTTTGGCTGCAGACCACAGACTACACTACAGTGAGATGCCACATCTGTCAGAATGGAAGGGGGGTCATTTGCTGGTACAACACTTTCAAAGTTTTTTTGTTTTAATGTAACTTTATGCATGAAGAAAATCTGGCAGTTACATTCATGAAACAGCCACATTTAAGACACTACAGACAAACCAATATAACATTTAATAAAAACAGAGGTAGCGGCAAGGATTAAATCACATAAAGACCTGTTTTAGAAGTAGTGACTCAGACAGTGGCTGGCTTTAGCTAAAGCTAACAAAGCAAAGGGGGACAGCATTTGTATAACTACTAAGATGGGTCTAGCTTTATCAAATGTAGTATAACCTAAACTATCTTTGTCTGCTTTAGCTTTAGCTACATTTGTTTTTGAGGTATAGTACATTTGTAGCTAATGTAGCTTGGTTTGCCTTAGCCTTGGCTATGTTAGTTATGAAGCTCAGTTACCTATGTAGCTAATGCAGCTTTGTTTGCTTTAGCTTTATTTACATTAGTTTTTGAGTTTCATCACCTATGTAGCTAATGAAGCTTTGTTTGTTTTAGCTTTACTGATGTAAGTTATCAAGCTACATTACCTATGTAGCTAATAAGGCGTCGTTTGCTCTAGCTTTATTTACATTAGTTTTTGAGTTGCAGCACCTATGTAGCTAATGTAGCTATGTTTGCTTTAGCTTTAGTGATGTAAGTTATCAAGCAACATCACCGACATAGATTATGTATCTTTGTTTACTTTAGCTTTAGCTGCATAAGTAATTTAGTTATGTTAATTGCATAGCTAATGTGGCATTGTTTGCTTTTGCTTTAGCTACATTAGTTTTTAATCTACATCACCTCTGTAGCTAATGTAGCTTTGTTTGCTTTAGCTCTAGCTACGTTAGTTATCGAACTACATTAGCTACGTAGCTAATGTACTCTAGCTTTGGCCTTAGCTATGTTAGCTGAGTTCAAGTGTTTTCATGGAGGTGGAGCTTTTTGTTCTGTAATCAGTCTGTTTGCTGGGTCAGGATTTTATCTTTTTACTTACAGGTCAGTTGTCTTGAATTGAGAAGCCATTTCTAAAGCCTGATTTATGCTTCTGCGTCGTGTCGACGGCATACGCCGTTGTTGACCATTCGAAGTTCTGTGTTGAGGGAACACATCGCTCTGCAATTCACCACCATGCTGATTGGGGGGTGTGGCTGTGTGTGCGTGTGGTTTCAGAGGGGTCACATCCGAATCCTTGTTTATCTTCCGATCACAGTAAAGAGTGGTGACCGAGGTGGAACGAGCGTGTTTGGAGTTGGAGCTCATCGATATCGACAAACAAATTCTTTTGTTGCAAATGTTGAAGCGCAGGCGACAGGGAAGACGTTTGCAGAGGTGGTCTGTACGACCACTAAATGAGTCAACTGCTAGAAATGACGTTTTGAGCTGACCAATCACAACCCTTGTGGTCCATGTCGCTGTGGTGCTTAGTTAGGATTTTTTGGAGGTGCGCGTCAGGCTACTGCATAGGGGACTGCGTCGATGCAGAGGGCTACACGTAGCTATGCCATCGACGCAACGCAGAAGCATAAATCAGGCTTAGCCAGCACCCATAGATATCCATCCATCCATTTTCTATACGGCTTATTCTGTTGGGGGTTGGGGGACCCACAAATATCCATTTATTTAAAAATGATATCACCATTGGCAATCAAAACTAATACATTTTTCTCAATCATGTAATCTTGATGATGCACAAATGTCATATGTGGGGCAGGAAGTGAAAAATTCTGGTTAGGAATAAAGGTAACAGAGGAAGGTATGTGCATTAGAGCTCTGCCTGCTGCTGTTTATATTTTTGCATGACTACGTCACTCTTTTCAGGACTCAAAGCATGCTTAAGAATGTTTTTATTTTCCCAATTTGAATGGCCGGCACGGCTGTTAACAGCACAAAACTTCGGCATATGCAAAAATCACTTCTCATCCCCCTCTGGAGTTGTCTGCTGTGCTATTCAGTCATCTACAAAGGACTGACATGGATGAATTAGGGGTCAGCTAGAGCCACACCACCACCTGGTACCAGGTAGCCCTGCACCTCACAGCTAATATGGACCTCCCAGCTATGCATCAAAACAAAACACACTGCAAGACCTTTGACTGGTTCACTGGGTAGCACTGGGTGACTGTCAGTCTCTGAGGGATGTCTACAGCCAGGCTATCAGTAGGCTCTTGGCCCGGGTCAAGCCCTGCGGTTGTTGTTCATGGCCCTGTCAGTACTTATTCTGCAACAGAATAATGTAACTTAATCATATTTTTATGATCACTGGTAACATAATTCCTCATCACATGGTGTTGCAGTTATCCCTGTTTCTTCATCTCCTCTCATTCCTGCCTGAGACATGGACTATTCTTAACTCCAGCATCTAAATGAACACATTTCAACACTGAACACACATGCCAGTGATGAAAAAGTTACTTGACAATTGTACAGGTTTAGATAATAATTCTGGGATCTTTTATCACTTTCATAACAACTCTTTAAACATCTGTTAAAAGACACCAGAAAACTGGTGCCCCCTCATAGTCAGCCATGGATCTCTCCTCTTGCAGCCTCCTTGCGTTTTTATCAATGGGATATTAATGATAATAGTTCAGATATTATCCAGGTAAACAGGAAGACGATATGCTGCTGTTATTGTCTTCAAGGTTATGAATGGATTCATATTCATATGGAGCTGCTCATAGATGAGCCTTGGCACTCTGGCGTTCACAGCTAATGGATTCACGAGTGGCTCTGTAAATAGGCCATGGCACAGGAGCCAGTCAACACTGCCGCCAGCACATGAATAATGCATGGATGTAAATTAAAAAAAAAAAACACTTCCAGCTTCAAGAAGGCTTCACTGAAACTGAAAGCTTTTGGACAAAGTCACACACATCCTTTACTGGACCAGAAATATTTTTATTCAGCTTGTTCTTCACGGCTCTTTGGAGGAGTTTGATCCTCCGTGCTTCCCGCTGTCAACACATTATTCTTGGTTTTATTTAACTCTGCTTCTTTATTTATACTGAAGGCTTTAGAGAGGGGCTGACATCTGGAGGATGAAACTCCAGAGCTTTATTAATCCTCTCTGAGTATTTGTTACTCAACATTTTTTCTCTGCTGGTACATTTTGTGCATCATGTTAAATAACATGCTTTTCATATTCATATTTGTCCCACTTAAATGTTTCCAATTGTCAAACTAATTTTGTTATTAGACAAATATAACCAGAGTAATTACAAAATGCAGTTTTTAAATGAGGAATTTATTTATTAATGGAAAAAGGCCATTCAAACCCAACTGATCCTATGTGAAAAAGTAGCCGCCCCTAAACCTAGTAGCTGGTTGTGCCACCCTTGGCGGCAACATTGAAGAACAGTGATTCTTCTCATTTTTTAGAAGGCTGAGTTCCATCCTTTATAGCCCATTCTTTTTGCCACTTTTAAGCCATATTTATCACTTTTCTGAACTTTTTTGCCAATTTTATAATGTTTAATGTCACTTTTCATCAATTGTTTTGTGCCACTTTTGCCCATTTTTGCCACTCCTTTTTGCCAGTTTTATTGCATTCATGCCATTTATTTATTTATTTTTGCAATTTTTAACACATTTGACCATTTTTCACCCATTTTACCAATTTCTTCCTTTAGCCTTTTTTTTAACCCATTTTTGTCACTTAACACTTAAGCCATTTTCTTGCATATATAAACCCAATTTTGCATTTTCCCCATTTATGCCATTTCTTCGCAACTTCTTTTTGCTGTCTCCCCCCCCAGTTTTTCCACTTTCAATGCATTTCTGCCATTTTTTCCCCCATGTTAACACACCTTAACCACTTTTCACATATTTTAACACCTGTTTTGTTATTACCCATTTCTGCAAGTTGTAACCCATTTCTGCCACTTTTAAGACTATTTCAATTCATAATTGTTACTTCTTGCCAATTTCTGCAGCTTCTTTTCACCACTTCTCCAGGTTTTTGCCACATTTATGCCAGTTATACCCCCCACACGCACTTTTTTTCTAAGCACTTTTTACTCATATTTTGTCTTTTTTCCCACAATGGTTCGATTTTTTTTTTCAAAAAAAGTTGTCTCAGTTTCCTCTAACTTATTTCCTGGCATCCTGACATCTCTGCAAATTATGGCCTGGCTATGAAGTCTGACATTGCTTTCCCAATCATTGAGTTTAATGTGCTCATCCACATTGTTGACAGCACTATTAAAAAGGCTAATCTGTTTTTAGATAAAGGTTTTACATTTTGAAAAAGGCAATATTGCACTACAGCATAAATAAATGAAATTTATTTTTATTGCTTTGATAAGAGTGATTATTCTTCCAATTAAAAATGAAATATGGTTATCACAGCTTAACCCCTTAACGCCTGTTGTCACATATTTGATACATACTTTTATGATGCCTCTATCTAATCAATATGCTCAATAAATTACGCTCAATAAATAACTTGTGAATACAATCAAGTGGATTTTCAGTTACCAAAAACGCCTAATGAATGAAATGAGATACTAAAAATATTTTATGGAAATTTGTATTTTTTAAAATTTCATATATATGTATATTTAATGTCAATGTAAAGATGGATTTCTACAATGTAATGTAAAAACTGTTTAATGTAAAATTAGTGCCTGCATAAATGACTGATTTATAAAACCAATGAAAGGGTAAAATATCTGAGGGGGTGAATACTTTTTATAGACACTATATACAGACCGTCTTAAAGTGAAATGGAGCCTCATATAGTCATGGGATTTAATCTCCTCAGTCTTTAATCTAAACATGCATTTCCTAAATCAACTCCTTGTGTCTTTTTAATTCTTCCAGAGTCGTCCTGTTCAGCCTGTGTCACTGATAAAGTCAGCAGAGAGGGGGTATGGGGTTTACAGGACTGATGCAGGGTTATTTCCCCGCCCGGCGAGTGTGGCGACACATTGTAGTGACAGTGGTGAATTGGATTATGGAGCAGCTTGACGGCACAAACCAGAGCTCTGGAAGAGAAGCTTTTTCATTTCACTGTAGAGCTATTTTTAAGCTCCGTCAAACCTGACTGCAGAGAGAGAGAGAGAGAGAGGGGGGTAGAGAGTGGGGTCTTTTAATGATAATGGAAATGACATGATTTCATAGAGATGACAGTGAAGGATTGAACCCCCTCTGTTTCTTTTCTCTCTGTGGTCCCAGCAGGTGATTTTATTCTATGGAACAAAAGTTTGATTTTCTTTCTCATTAAGTTGGTTACAGTCCATGTGTTCACCCACCTGAGATTTGCTGTTTCTTATGGTGTCCTATAGAGTGTCTTCTGATGAAAAACTTCCCAAAAGCCTAAAATTAGATCTTTTAAAGCAACTTAAAACAAAGTTACACAGGTCAAATACAATGAAAAGTCTGCCTCATTCCTGATTTTTATTTTTCTGCATATTTGTCTCACTTAAATGTTTCAGATCATCAAACAAATTTTAATATTTGACAAAGATAACCCCAGTAAAATACAAAATGCAGTTTTTAAAGGATGATTTCATTTATGAAGGGAAAAAGCGATCTAGCCTTTATGTGATAAAATAATTTCCCCTGAACCAAATAACTGGTTGTGCCTACCTTGTTAGCAACAGCTACAATCAAGCGTTTAAGTTAACTGTCAACAAGGAGGAATTTTGACCCATTCCTATCTGCAGGACTGTTTTAATTCAGCCGCAATGGAGGGTTTTCTATTAACAGTCTGCCAAAGGTCATATCTCATTCAGCCAACCACAGTGAAAGCCATTATCCACAAAGGGGAAAACTTGGAACCATGGTGAACCTTCCCAGGAGTGGCCGGCCTACCAAAACTACTCCAAGAGCACATTGATGACTTATCCAGGAGGTCCCAAAAGAACCCAGAACAATACCGAAAGAACTGCAGGCTTCACTTGACTCAGTTAAAGTCAGTGTTCATGATATAACTATGAGAAAGAAAATGGTCAAAAAAGGCATCCATGGGAGAATTTTAAGGTGGATGATGCTGTGATAGATGCCACAGCATGTCTATCAGATTAAATCTGGACTTTGACTAATTCACTCCAAACCATGCAGAGGTGGACTTGCTGGTGTGTTTCAGATCATTGTCCTGCTACATAACCTAGGTGCACTTGAGCTTGAGGTCACAAACTGATGGCTGGACATTTTCCTTCAGGATTTTCTGGTAGAGGGCAGAATACATGGTTCCATCAATAATCACAAGTCATCCAGGTCCACCATATTTGGCTGCTGGTATGGTGGTCTTTTCATGAAATGCAGAGCTAGTTTTACACCACATGTAACAGGACACCACCTTGCAAAAGGTTCAACGTTCGTCTTGTTAGTCCACAGAATATTTTTCCAAAAATCTCAGACATCATCAAGATGATTTTGGCTTCTTTGGTTTCTTGAACATGACAGTGAGTTCACTGTACTCCACTGGCCTCTGCAGTCACCAGATCTCAGTCCAAAAGAGCACCTTTGGGATATGGTGTAACAGGAGATTCTTATCATGGGTGTGCAGCTGACAAATCTGCAGCAACTGTGTGATGCTATGATGTCAATATGGACCAAAATCTCTGAGGAATGTTTCCTTCTTGAAACAATGACATGAAGAAATAAGGCAGTTCTGAAGGCAAAAGGGGTCCAACCCAGTACTAGCCTGGTGTACCTAATAAAGTGGCTGGTGAGTGTAAGATTTCAACATGGTATGATTAAATCTGAGAAGTTGAAGTGAATGCTTTTTTTAATATCTGAAAATACAGCACCAACACAACTGTACATGTCCAAGTACCCTTTTGTTTTTTCTAAAAACAGATTTATTGCTGACTTTGTTGAGTCCTGGAACCACCTTGCATCTAATGCAAAGGGGTATGGCTGATCTTCAGATGTTCTACTGATTGTTTAGCAACCTATTATTCAGTTATTTTTGATGTTACTGGCAAGATACTTATCAGCCTGTTGTTGTTTATGCCTGTTTTATCCTCAGATTTTAAAATTGCAGTGACTACCCCTAATTTTCAAGCAGATGAAACGAGACAGTTTGATGAAGCCTAGTGTCAGTTCATGCAGGACAAGGTAGTCAAACACCCAGCTGTGATCAACTGATGGTCAGCTGACCGGTTATCGCCTCCTAGCTCCCACAGCAAATCACAGCTCTTTCTCTTGAGCACAGCAGTCCTTTTAAATATGCTGCTGCTGGCAAAGCATCACCTCCTCCACCCCAGCTTCCTCCTTTATAGCATAAAACTTGTTGCACCCTCATATTCAGATTAACACTACTATGGATTCATTGCTTTTGAACTTATTTGATTGCATTCTGTATACATTATCATAAATGTATAGTGGAGTTATGATATTGGATACTTGTACTTGTCGACTTTTAGATCTATTTTAAAAACAGGCTGTGATTGGTGATTAGAGTCAGATGGACTGAATAGATTTGATATTGACTTATGATTGACTCGGCTTTACCCTCCTTATCACACAATGTTAGCTTGGATTAACTCCAGCCCTGCTCTAACCCTTGACATGATATAGCTGAATAGATGAATATGTGAGGTTTTCATTCAGCAGCCAGAGAGAGAATAACATGTCAGATTCACGTCATCCAGGATGCACATGAGGTTGTGACGCAACAACAGATTTATATCACCGCTGGAGGCTTCACGCACAGCCTCTGTACCTCCCAGATAGTATTATTCCCTCCACTACCACCATCCTCTCTGACCTGCACCCCGCTGTCAGCCTCTCCAGCCTTATTCACTGCTTTGTTACGCAACAAGGGGTTTGTGCCATGTGCTACAGGCTAGTTAAGTATTTATCAGGCCTCTTGTGTAAGCTGGGGATGGCAGGCGGCTGCCACTCGCCTCTCTCCCTCTCTCTCTCTCTGTCCCCTGCCAGCCTTGATCTATTTTCCCTCCGCGTGTGTGCTCACAGGAAACCCAGATGTCACGACCAACCCTCTCCTGTGTGAGTGCAGAGATCCAGGCGTGACATTTGGCGATAATGCTCGATTCTTATGCAGCAAACATAACTTAGCCTCCTGTTGTCCCCTGAGTGATGCTCCACCCTCCTCCTCCTCTCGAGGAAGAGAAGAGAACGAGAGCACATGCAGCTGTTCATCACAGCGACACAGAGGCTGAGACAGAAAATCAAACATGCAGTGATTGAGCTCCTCCAGCACCACAAGTCACTGTCTTTAGTTTTACAGCAGTGCTTTGTGACTTGGATCATGTCTTGCAAATCAAAGTGGAATTCCCATGATGCACTTCCAGGTCATTCCCTCAAGGTACCAGAAATATTTCCCATCCTTTCATGACATATTTAATCAGTTTAACTGCACTGCAAGAGAATATTACATTATAAATCCTCTAGAAACACTCAGGATGTTCTTCTTTCCTTGAGGTTTCTTTTTGTCCCTCCTAGGCTGCTGAGCTAACATCGGCCCTGCAGCTAATATTAAACCAAGACGAGACGTCGCTCTCCCACCTCGTCACCTCCTGCTGTGTTCACTCAGCCGTCAGAGGATTGCAAACACCTCGGTACTGATTCTTTTCTATCTGAGAGGAGACTGGAGAGAAGACTTGGAGTGTTCGTCCCCCAGGAAATGCTTGAAAAAGCGCACAGCTGGCATTAATATTTAAATTTGGCACCTCAGCTGGTCATCTCTGCTTACAGCATCTCAGAAGATGTCGAGTCACAGCTTTGCAGCTGTTGACAGTGTTGTCATCACTTTTATTCTGCAGAGCTGGGAAGTAAAAACCACCAAAGTAGACTCAAACTTTTGCATCTGATGGGGGAGAGTTGGTTGGGATGTAATCCTTAAGAGTTTTGCATGGTTTGCATGAGAGATTTGTCATTTAATGTTTAAGCCATGCTTCAACATGACTGAACAGTCTGCCTTCAAACATCAGGCAGTGCCTGCCTAAACCACCTTTTTTGTTTCATGGATGAAATTAATTGAATTAGGGAGAAAAGCTGTTAAAGCAGCGGTGGGATTGGGATTTGCTGTCACTTTTAAAAAGCTTTATATGAAATTCAACAATGGAATAAAATCACAGGCAGAAGTTGAACCATAAGAGGTGAATAACCATGGCTTAGCCTAATCTTTGGAGGGTCCAGAGACATTCTCCCCTTGAAATATTTGCTTATCAGGCAGTTTTACATGCAACTTCGAAGATTTAAAATGCCAACAAACCTACACATCAATTGGTCAAACAGATACAGTTCCACCTAACAAATTATCTTTTAACACTGAGCTGTTCAGAAAGTATTAAACCAACATGTTGAGGATTTTAACTCCAAAAAAAAATCTGAAAATATCTGATTTATGTTTTTTCATTTACACAACTTACAACAGGAAGAAATCATAAAAGTATACATTTGGCACAGTTTGATTTGAATGGACAATACAATGTGTGCTTCCAATTACTCATTATTTTATGAAAATGCAGAAAAAAATCTATTTTGTTCAATGTTAGAACTCCATTTTGCACTGTAGTTCATGTATGAGATGTTAGAAGTTATAAAAGATGGTTTATTATTTCCAATTTGGCTACAAGAATGCAATTTTCATGTTGTGATCAAGATACTTGTGGTAATGACACTGGTTTTTACCAAGCTAAAACATTCAGGGGTTCTTAGCAAACATCCAGAGTCCTTTAAGTCGAAGACAAAGGTGATCAGAGGTGGGCGGAGCTTAGCACCGCATTCAGAGATTTACATAATGCATCCACATATTAGCCAGTCCTGACTTTTTTCCTCAAGTGATTGTAGTATACAGACACCTGTATCTAGAAGGTCCAGTCACTGGTTAATCAGTATTCCTGGCTACCATTACACCATGAAGACAAAAGAACATTTCAAGCAACTCAGAGAAAAGGTTATTGAAAAGTTTAAAAAAGTTTGGAAGGCATGGAACATCCTCCAGAGTTCAGTTAAATCCATCATGAAAAAATGGAAGGAATATGGCACATGGATAAATCTGCCTGGATCAGGCTGTCCTCACAAACTAAGTGACTGTGCAAGATGGAGACCAATGAGAGAGGCCACAAAGACACCTATGACTACTCTGAAGGAGTTACAAGCTTCAGCAGCTGAGATGAGAGACCAGTCAAAGGTTGTTTTTTTTTTCTAAGTGGCAAAGAGAAAGCCACTGTTGAAGTAAACTCATATTTAAGCTCCACTAGAACTTGCCAAAAAGCATATGAAAGACTCCATAGTCAAGTGGAAGAAGGTTCTTTAGACTGATGAGAACAAATTTGAGCTTTTTGGTGGACAGCAAAGACTGCACATCACCACAAACACACCATCCCCAATGTAAAACACAGTGGTGGCAGCATCATGCTGTAGGGATCCTTCTCAGCTGCCGGCACTGGAAGCCTTAAAATGGTTAGGGCAAAATATACTAAACTCCAAGAGTCCAATCTTATTCTGTCATGTGCATCACTCTGCAGTACTCCAATTTTTATGTTAGTTCCTTGTCTTGTCACCACATTTCCATTTGTTTGTGTTCAGGAAACCATGGCAACCAAAACCAAGCATATAATGTTGGTGTTGGAGCTCGTAATGTTGAGCAGAGATTGATTATTCTGGATTATTCTAAGCTTTTTCTTATTTCATAAGTGGACTTGAGTAGTTGTGTCACCATTTGCAGCCATTTTTCTGACTAGATTACACAACACTCTACATGTAAGCTACATGTGTAAGCTTCAGTGTGGTGGTCAGGGCTACATGGACCTGTGGCTACATGGCCAGCATAGATTCAATGCAAAACAATGCACATTGATTATATAGTGATTTGTAACATTAACACCTTATATCTTTTGTTTATTCAGTGATCATTTTGTCTGTTTGCAAAATCATCCATCATGTCCGTTACTCTGCATTTTCTCGTCTTTATTGAGTCTGTTAGTAAATGTGCCAGGGAAAGATTTCTTGTTTTAATGAGCTCTCTGTGAAGTGTCCTTCACTGAGAAAGTAAAGGGGGAATATTTTCCACGTAGGAGAGATCAGAAGGTGAAACTGGGAGCAGATTGTGAACAGATGGTGATTACAATGACAAGAGATAGTGCTGCTAAATATTACAAACGAGAAACAACACAAACACTGAAAAACTCCCACACAGAAAGTGTCATTTTTGAGCTCTCAGGTATTGATCATTCTACCTGTGAGTCTTCAGCGATGGTACATGTGAAACAGCGCTTATCGATATGTGCTCACATCCCACAGAGATCACTCCGGAGCCAAATGTTATGTCTACACTTGAATGGAAAATTGCCGAGGTGGAATATTCACCCACACACGCTCTGGGGCTGAACGCTCTGCCTGGGCGCCCAAGAGTCACAACTAAGGTCCCATTAGCATTTGATGGTCTCATTAAACATCCCATTAGGGAGCCTCGCTGGGAGGACGCCGGCTCTGTGTGGCACTTTGATGGCAACAGGATGCTGATCTGCAGGGGCCCTTAAGGAATAAGTGGCAATTCTCTGCAGATTTTGTTCACATTGAGACGTCTAAGGTGCTATTAGTAGGCTGTGGTATTGACACAATGCTGTCGCCTACTGCAGATGATGAACCATCCAACCCACATGAGGACGTCTGACTTCCTTTAGATTCTTATTCCTGGACATTTTCCAATGAAGAAGAGGAACGAACATCATGTTCAATATTTTCTCTGAGAATTTGAGGCCATTGTATAAAAACAACAGATGCATATAGGTGACAGATGAGAGGAAACCAGTGCACTGTGATGGAAATATAGCAGCTGCTCATGTTTGCAAACAGGTGCACTAAAGCTGAGCAGGGTAGGGCAGCTTTACAGAGAACATGCAAACAGAATCACAGTAAAAACAAAACATGCATTTAAGAAGTGCAGATATGGATGAAATTAGCTCATTTTGAAATTTTATGGCAGCAATGCATCTCAAAAAAGTTGGGACAGGGCAAAACTGGTTTGAAAAGTAAGTGGTGCTGATGAAAAGCAGCTGGAGGAGCATTTTGCAACTGATGAGGTTACAAGTTTGGTAACATGACTCGGTATTAAAGGATTATTTTTGAGAGGCAGAGTCTCTCAGGAGTAAAGATGGGCAGAGGTTTACCAGTCTGTAAAAAACGGCATCTTAAAATTGTGGAACAATTTCAGAAAAATGTAAAACTGTGAAGATTTCAACATCCCAATATCTACAGGCCATAATATCATCAAAAGATTCAGAGAATGTGGAGAAATCTCTGTGTGCAAAGGTCAAGGCCGAAGGTCAGAATTGGATGCTAATGAAATGGAAATTCCTCTTCCAGAAATCATTGTCTGTCTATACAGTTGGTCGTGCTATCAACAAATGCAAGTTAAAGCTGTGTCATGCAAAGAAGAAGCCATGTGTGAAGACGATTCAGAAAAGTTGCTGTCTTTTCTGAGCCAGAGCTAGATTAAAATGGACTGAAGCAAAATGGAAAACTGTTCTGTGGTCAAATGGACCAAAATTTGAAATTCTTTCTGGGAATCACAGACACCACGTCCTGTGAACTGAAGAAGAGAGGGACTATCCAGCTTGTTATCAGCACACAGTTCAAAAAAAGCCTGCATCTCTGATGGTATGGGGTTGCATTAATGCCTACGGTGTGGGCAGCTTACACATCTGGGGGACGTCCTTGCACATTTCATCAAGACAATGCTAGAGTTGTTTTTATTTTGTTCATTGTGTAGTACAAATCACCATTTAGAGTTAAAAAACACTATTAAGAGTAAAAACAAATCTAAAACCATTACTCAGCAAGCAGAGTGAATTTTACTCCAAATAGACTGGGACCAAATATTTTTTAGAGCAAAATTTTACTCAATTTGAGTAAAATTTACTCAGGTAAATTTACTGTGTAGTTCATAAAAAGACACAGGCCTGCCCATGGAATTTGCTGGGCCCCTGGGATGCTCAGTGGATGGGCCCACCCTGGTTGTGATTTGTTGATGTCAATATAGAAGAAGAAGCTTTATTGTCATTGCACTGTTCATATAATGATACTTCTTTAAACAGAAATCTTGTAGCAGCTAAAAATTGAGAACATCTAAATAAAAGTATATTATGATGATGATGATGATGATTATTATTATTATTATTATTTTCATCATCATCATCGTCATCACCATCATCATCATCATCATTATTGTTGTTATTATTATTATTCCTTTATATTTTATTATTTTTGTACAACCCCAACTGTAAAAAAGTGTGAAATGTAAATAAAAACAGAATCATGACATAACAAATATATATAGAATATATATAGAATAATAAAATAGAACAATTATTATTATTATTTTACCATTATTATTATTTTATTGTTTTTATTGTTTTACTATTATTATAATTATATTATTATTTGGTAGGTTTTTATGTATTTTTTTTGTCATAAAAGCCAAATCATAACAGCCATGATTGAGTTATAAAATCAAAGGAAGGGTAAAACATCCTGAATTCTTTTATAGGCCCTGTAACCTGGCAGCAGTTCCTGTTACATTAGAATTCACATGGTTTGAAAATCTAGTGACAGTATAGTCAACATAAATGGTTTTTAGTCCCCAAAACTTCAAGATTCAGCCAATAAAAGTTTTATGTTTTCACCCAGGGGAAACTAAAATGTACCATACAGCTTTTAAAACAATGTTCACTTCTGTTTATTCATGTATGAGTGACCTGCTCAGTTTGGAAGCTTTTAAGGCCAGGTAATGTAACTGAATGCAAGGCAGGAACCTTAAATGTCTATGCAGCACATCAGCAGCCTCGGGGAGATGTGATTGGAGGGAAAACTTCTTTGAAATGAAGAGATTTTTTTCTAGAGTGTGCACTTTAGTTCAAACAAACTCCATTCAGAGAGGAGATCTCATCCAATAACAAAGTGTCACCTCTTCCTTCTGGGTCACTGCTTTCCTCAGGATTAAGAAGCCGCTGATTCAACCACGGGGTCAAAGTTCATCAAGGAGTTAAAGTTCACACCACAGCCTGACTTCTTACAAAGAAAACTCCTTTTCTGCTGGACATAAATGGGCAAATATGTTTAAAATTTCAGGGATGTTCCCCCTGAATCTCTTCATTCTAACTGGAAGTAATTGTATCCTGCTTTCTGGCGAAGAAGAACATCACGATTTTTCTCACGCTGTCAACACGATATTCTTTATTTCATGCTTAATTGGCTGCAGGAGCTCGCAGGCGTGTCTCTCCTCGGTAGCAGAGTGTCCTCCGTCTGTTAATAATGCAGAGGGATGGTGAAACTTTAATTTTCAAGTTGAATGCATTTGCAGTAACTATCTGGTGTGCGTTTCCCCTCCTCTCTCAGGCAGGTCACTGTCTCTCTGTGCAAACAAAGCACGACTATTTATACACTTCAGACTTGATAGCTCTCGTGAGCGTCCATGAACAATGTGACAGTGGATCCTAGAAAGAGACGGCACGCTGAAATAGAGGGCCTGTGACATTTAAGATAACATTTAGAGACTGGGCTAATTAATATGAGCGAGCTACAGCTTTCTACAGCCAGGCTACTCTTCAAATTCCAATTTATTCCCCTATAATTCAAAATAACTGCTCTAATTTTAGGCCTGGCTTGCTCACTGCTTTCCCCTTCAGCATGGCCATATAATGTGCATGCCTGTGCAGAAGCTTTAAAGCTCACTTTAGCTTTGATGATAGTGATATTGCAATGCACGGTCTATGTACTGTAAAGTGGTTCCATCAGGACACAATTTCATAGGTACAGGAACCATTCCAGTGCATTAAGAACACCTTTATCTGATAGGGAAGAGTGCCCTGATACTATACAACACCAAAACTCAGATTAACCACTCAGATTAGCCAGACAGCTAGCTTTGATACAACCGCATGCAAAATATTTGGAGCAATGTACTGCAGTGTTATACACCATTAAAGTCAGCAGGGACTGTAATGACATTGTATTAAAATCCATGCACTTTAATATGGAGTCTGCCCCCTTTTGCAGCTTTAACAGCCTCCTCTCTTCTTGGAAGGTTTTCCACAAGATTTTCGAGTGTTTCTAAGGTCTGGGTTGAGGTCAGGGCTCTGTGCGGACCAGTCCAGTTCTTCCACACCAAACTCATCAAACCATGTCTTTGTAGTCCTTGCTTTGGGTACAGTCATGTTAAAATAGAAAAGGGCCTTCCCCAAAGGCTATGCTTCCACAGAGTTGGAAGCATATCATTGTCCAAAATGTGGCAATGAGGCATTAAGACTGGCCTTCACTGGAGATAAGGGGCCTGAGAGACAGCCTCATACTATTATCTTTCCTCCACCAAACTTCAATGCGGGTTACATTCTCCCAGTATCTGCCAAACCCAGACCTGCCCATCTGACTGCCAAACACAGAAGCGTGATTCATCACTCTACAGAGCACATTTCCACAGTCCAGTGTCAGTGTGCTTTACACCACTCCATCCAACGCTCGGCATTGGACTTAGTGATTTGAGGCATGCATGAGGCTGCATGGAAACCCATTCCATAAGCTCTGGTCAAACAGTTTTTGTGGTTACATTAATACCAGTCAAAGTTCAAAGCTTCTCAGATATGAGAGCATTGGTGACTTTTATGCACAGTGCACCTTAGCAGTTGTTGACCCCTCTGTGATTTTACATGGCCTCCCACTTCGTGGCTGAGTTGCTGTTGTTCCTAAACGCTTCCAATTTCTAATAATATCACTTATAGTTGACTGTGGAGTATCCAGCGATGAAATTGCACGAATCGTCTTATTGCAAAGGTGGCATCCATCATAGTTCCATGGTTGAAGGGAAACAAAAGTCTTGTACTGAGCTAAGAGGCTAGCTGATCCTCCTTTAAAGTCACTGTAAAGATAAAAACAAATCTTCATTTTAGATTTATTGTATGACAGGCCACTGTGTTATGAACCCCAGGTCAAATTTCAGTCATGAAAAAGATCTTTAAGTTTGTAAAATTAAGCTTCAAAATCATGAAAAATAAGATGGCCATATCTGCCATATATGTTGTGAGTGTGTACGTTGAATGAGATGAAGCCACACCCACTCACAAGAAAAGTATCCTTACAAGCCTGTGGCTCCTTTCTTGAATATCATTCCCCACTTTGTCAACCATGTTTCCAATTTTTTCTGCTTTTGTCCCTCAAAAATAACGGCATATACTCCACCTCACCCGCTTTCATAACTTTTCTCCTGCAGATTCACAAATTAAAAGTTTAAATAGTCATCTATTTGCTACAGTAATAGAGCATTTTACACACTATGAATGTTATTTCAATTATAAATCATATTAAAATCCCCCCTTCTACATTTTAATGACTTTTAAACTAGAATGAGACAAGAATCAAATCAAACTAGCTTTTAAATACAAGTAATATTTCATGGTGTTTTGTTACAAAGAAATAACAATTTTAAGTCAAGTTTGTGCAGGAATGAAATGAGACATAAAAGACGTCACAAACAATCATTTTAATCAGTGTAATGTGAGTGCATGGTTAGAAAATCCTCATTCAACCCCTCCTGTTATTTAGTCCTCTGTTTTTTTCCTGAGCTGCTGGCAGCCATGACTCAGGGAAATATTCACTTCTGACTTTCTGACATGGAGACACACGTGGGAACGTTTCCTCTGCTGGGGGAGCGTAGGATGACAGATGTGACCTTTGGGTTTGTGCCAGATATCAGAGCTCAGAGAGAGAGATGAGGGCGAGCTGCGCGCCGGGTGTTACTAACACTGAGGCTGGTGCTGCCTGATGGATGAATCACAGTGAAATCCTCACAGTCTCTGCCTCTGGCTTTGGTCAGGGTCAAGAGAGACACAAGTCCATCTGAGTTTTCAAATGCGTCATCGCTGAGAATTTTTCTGGAACATCGTGCAAGTTCTCTGCATGTATCCACCACTTAGAATATACATTCATCTAGATTATCAACATTAGATGATGATAAAATTACTCTTTTGTATTTTACATGCACATCTGTCAGGCTAACTAAAGTAACAGGACATCACTTGACATTGATTAAAAAAAATGCCCCCTTTCAGGCTGCTTTTGATTAAAAACCTACTGGTTCTGTTAAAATTTGGCTGACAGACAACATAAAACTCAACAAATTAAGGAAGAGAGAGAGCTGTGAATGAGATCACACCCAAGTTGGCTGATAACAGCTGGCACATGCAGCATTTAGACAAGTGCCAGTTAAATATTTCACTATCTTTCATCAGTGTGAGAGCTATAGCAGCTTCTCAAAACTGACAGGAAATCAAACACTTCTCCCTGACAGCAGTGCAATGATCCTGTTTTCAGAAAACATTCACAAGACTGCTTACAAATGTTTTTAATCATAAATGTCTGGCTGAATTAAAGGGAGAATGAGTAAAAAGCTCACGATGATGCTAAGAAGACTTTATATTGTTAGTTTAGCACCAGCACTATTAAATATGTTTGTGTTTCAAACTACAAGAACATGTTCAGGGTGATTTTAGGGTAAATGTTAAGCCCCCAGAGTTACTTGAAGGGATGATTAAATTCAGAACACATTTAAATAAAATGTCATTTGATGACAAAGGTTATAATCATATTGGTCAAAATAAAAAACTATTTTGTTATTGCTGGTGAAAGTAAGGAGGACATAACAATGGGGCTTCCGTTATGATGATGGTGTATAAAATATAGCGCAACATAATACAACCACTTTTTAGAAAATGTTGGGGTGCTGTGTAAAATGTCAACAGTCTGCAAACGACTGGGAAGTGAGCAAGGCCGTCTGGCTGCAAACCATTCATTTCTGACAGCCACTCACACAGACTGTTTATCTGATGCCATATATCTGAGACCTGAAGTACACACTAAACTTTTTAAATTAAATCCCATCGAACTTCTGTTTAGGGTTAAGGTAGAGGTTAAGGTAAGGGTTAGGATACCAAAAGTTGAAATTAAAAAACCTGAGCTACAAACCTAACTAAAAAAGCACTCGGAGAGCGCAGACCTCCACCATTAGCCCTAGCTCCCAATAGTTACAATTTGTGATGGGAATAAATTCAGTCATCTAATTTGCATATTCTGACATCACCAGGCGGCCTCCACCACCACTGGCTGTGCTTTTCTCCCATGGCTTCTACTCTAGGCTCCTACTACATGTCTACCTCCTCGGTGTTTGTCATTCCTGATCTCCGTCACTATTCCTGGTGTTTTGAACCCGCCCCAAGATACCCCCACCACGGCATTCGCCGATTACTCCCTCCTCGATGGGGTGGAAGCACGGTGAGGCAAAGCATTGGTTTTGCAATGTGTGGACTGTCGTGGCAGACGCATTGCCTGCCAGTGCCAACAGACGCACTGAAAGTCTCCCCCATGGTCTCACCGGACAACTGGAAGTCATGGCAGAGGGTGAATTTTCCTCTATTCCTCCCAGCATTGTGAGTATCCTCGCTACAATATGCTGTCTTTCTCTCTGTTATGCTCCGACTCGTCTCCTCGACCGGGCGTGCATCTTTCAAACACAATAAACTCCAAAACTTTGAATAGAAACACACCCAAAACTGCTGGGATTGAAGTTGCTCATGTCCGCTCATGGTGTAAAGTAGTAATAACAGTAAAAAAGCACTCGGTGAGTGCAGACCTCCATTAGCCCTATCTCCCAATAGTACAGAATCCTTTCAAAAATTCCAGGAAAATCTAATCAGTTCTTTCTTATGCTATTTCTGACATTTCCTGAAAATTTAATCAAAATCTGTCCATAACTTTTTGAGTTATGTTGCTAACAAACTAGCAAACTTAACAAACAAACTAACAAACAAACTAACAAACCTTCCTGATCACATAACCTCCTTGGTGGAGGTAATTACAAAATTTCCAGTAAAGTCATATAAACATAAACAGTCTGCTTACATGAAAAAAGCTTGTTTCCTTGAAAAGATTCTAACACAGCAAACTCAGCTTACATAGTTTTGTTAGCTGCTTAAGTAACCTTACTTTCAGAGCAATGTAGCTAACAGACCAATGTAGCTAACAGAGCTACATAGCTTACAAAGCTGAGCTATGTATTTAATGGGGCTATGTAGCTAAGGGGGCTATGGCCACATCCCAAGTCATTTATTCATCAGTCCTCGGTCTTCTCTCGAACCGGAAGTAGTTTCTGCTCCGCCATCTTAAGAACCGTCCCAAAGACCCTTAGCTGAAGACCAAAGACTGAGGAGCAGAGACACCTCAGAGTAGGCTTCCTGGAACTCTATTAACTCAAAGACACGCCCTCTTATTGGATGTCACTCTCTGATTTGATGCTGCTACACAGGACATCAATGCAACTTCACAACACCAGCAGAGATAAACAGTAGAGGAGAAACTGAGTTTATAACAGACGATAAACGTACTCAACGGACTCTAAACAGGACAGAAACCAGCAGTTTTAAAAGACTCAATAACTGATGGGATTTAAAAAATGTTTGAAATAAAAGTCCAAGTGAGACGCAGCCTGTGTAGCTAATGGAGCAATGGTGCTAATGGAGCTACGAAGCTAAAGCTAATCTCAGCGCAGCTTTGTAAGCTACGCATCTTTGTTATTTATGCAGCTAAGTGAACTTAAACTACATTTGCTTAAGCTGAAATTATTAAATCTAATCAAGCTATACTGTAGCTACGTTATCAGCTATGTGAGCTATGTAGGTACATTCTCTATGTAACTAAGTTAGCTTCACCAACATTAGCTTTAGCAAATGAAGTTAAAGCTAATAATGCTAACATGGCTAAAGCTAAGTTCACAAAGCAGCTACATAAGCTGCGTATATATGTTATTTGCATAACTAAGTGAGCTATAGCTACATTTGCTAAATCTCACATTGCTTAATCTAATTTAGCTATAGCTAACCTGGCTATGTAGCTAATGTAGCTCAAGCTAAGCTCACAAAGCAGCTATATCAGCTACATAGGTATGTTATCTAGGTAGCTAAGTGAGCTTTAGCAACATGAGCTTTAGCAAACTAAAGCTCATGTAGCTAAAGGTTAAAGTAGCTAACAAAGCTGCAGCTGAGCCCAGAACACAGCTATGTCCGCGACTTTGTTACTTTTGTTTGCTTACGTGTTTACTTTGTTTATGAATAAAGTTGAATTGACGAAACATCTAGAACTGGAAAAATGTTGTGCCAGCAAATTAGGGCATTTTCTTTCTGAGATACATGGTGTCTTAGATGATCAGTCTGTGAGAATGGCCGCCAGAAATGTACGGTCTGCAGCCAGAACCCTCTTTAATCTTTGGGAGGTTATATATGTTACAATAAAACACAAAATAACTTACGACACAATAAAACATGTTTGATTAGATATGATATGACACATTACAGTACACACCACACAATAATGCAGTCTGACACAATATAATACCATATGCTACTATACAATACGATATGTTTGGTGGACACATAACAATACACATCACCACAAACACACTATCCTCACTGTGAAGCGTGGTGGTGGCAGCATCATGCTGTGGGGATGCTTCTCATCAGCCGGCCCTGGATGACTTGTAAAGGTAGAGGGTAAAATAACTGTGGCAAAATGTATGAAAATCCTGGAGGACAACCTTATTAAGCCTGCAAAAGAGCTTAGGAGGCTTAGGAGATTTATTTCCCAGCAAGATTATGATCCAGAGCATACAGCAAAAGCTACACAGAAATGGTTTAAAGGCAACACAGGTGGGATCAGCTCACAGCCCCTCATGACTCTGAATGGGACAAGCGCTAGAGATGATGGCTGGGTGGATGGATACGGTACTTATGGTTCTTCTCACAGGCAAGTGATTTCAAGCTGCTTTTTGAGATGTAATGATAAGTTCAAGAAATATAAACAAAATAAATTCCTCATGAAACACAGCATAATAAGACAAAGATATGAACACTATGGCTCCAACTAACAAGATCACTACAGTACTTACTGAGCAGGTAGATGATGGAGCGCTACTAATGAGAGTACTGTCATGGTGAGATGATTTATCTGTTGGATAAAGTCGTGAGGAAATTGGGTAAGATATGAAACACAGTTATGAAGATCTGAAGGAAGAGGAAGATGATAAAATTATGATTAAAAGGATGAGAAGAAGAAGAAGATGATAGTGGTGTAATTTGTGATACCTCGTCCCATCTCCTCCTGTAGGGGCACCCTCGCACCTGCCCCTCCCTGGAGCAGCGTTGCCACGGCGACTGCCGGTTTACGTGATGACGTCGGATGTATATGAGCGCAGGCGGCGGGATCTCTCTCTCCTTTTACCGCCATCGGAGCGGAGTCTCTTTCTTCCCCGGGACCTCTTCACTGCGCAGCGCCGCCTCAGCAACCCAGCCTCCGGCCAGAGAGCGAAGGTAAGGTGGGACAGGAGTTGGATAGAGCTTCGGTGACAACGCCTTAAACTTGCGCGTCCTTTTCAGAAGTTATTTTGACATCCTAGAGCTTGAATTATCGGCGGCAGATGAAGACGGCGGTGCTCTGCTAATGCTAGTGAAGTCAGACAGCGGCAGCAGCCATTGAGACTGGCTCCACCATGATGTGTGTTAACGTTACACGCGATTAAAAAAATATAATAAAACAAAGATACCAACATAAGCTCGTTTTACTTTGACTGTTTTGACAACGGCTGCGTTAAAAAGAGAAAAAAATGCCGGATATTTACCGTTAATGTCGGCGTTTTTCGACATTTGTTGACACGTGTCTTGTTAATTGTATTTTTTGGAGTTGACCTTATTTTTTTGGAGGATGATACTCAGGGTGGGGAACTGTGCATGGGAGCCTGGACTTTACTGGATATATTAAAGGCTGGTTCAGCTGAATAATAATGATATTGCTTAGCTTCATCTTGTACCAGATGGCTGGCACCACTTCCGAACTGGCCCATATTTCCCAGCAACAGCACCGTGTCCATAGAAGCTGTTCCTCCCACTTGCTCAGCCCATGTAGTGCGCATCAAGCTAGCAGCACATAAGCTAGCTTAACTAGCCGTGTACATATAGGCATTTAGGCCAGCTAAAGTTAGCCTGTTCACTAGCCCAGATGTCGGGATGTTTAAAGACGAAGCTACTGGACGTTTGACGTGAAACCTCCGGAGGTAGATGTATCAACAGGTTGTCCGGCTCGCCCGGGCTTTATAAAGTAGAAAATGTGGCTGCAGAGTGAGCAGGGCGTATTGTCAGTCATTGATGGTCCTGAAGCATGCAACACGTGGTCTCTGGGCAGGATTAGGGGAGAGAGCCTGTCCTACTGAGAGAACCACATCTGAGAACATCTGCTGTCCTGTGAATTTTATGTTTAATACAATGCTATGATGGCTTTCTGTCACATAAATAGATGTTAAGATATATTATCTATGGTAAGCTTTGTCTGTGCTGAGAAGAAAGGTGTTATTTTGTCGTATTTTTTTGATACCCTAACTTGGAGAAGACATGGTCTGCAATATTTTATTTATACATTCTGAGTTTTAAGTTAAATCTATATAATCTCAAACGAAATAATGTAGATGGACAACATGATTGTGTATTATGTCTGTGGGTTTATGGTTCAATAGATACAAGAGCTAGTGCTCAGAAAAAGTGTTAGTAGTAAGGCTGCACGATTATGGCCAGAATGATTCCCACTGATTTTGATCAACGATTATCAGTCTTGGTTATTTAATAAATTTTGTTAGTGGCAGAGATTAGTGATGCATAATACTATATTTTTACAAACCAGAGGTGGAAAGTTACTGCTTACATTTGCTTGGATTACTGTAATTGAGTTGTTTTTGGGTACTTGTACTTTGAATACATTTTAAAATTAGTACTTTTGCTTAAGTAAGTTTTAACTAAAGTGACTGTACTTTTATTTAAATACAGTACTCTTGTACTTTTTCCAGCACTGTTGAATACATAGTAGCACATGTTGAGAGAATGACTCCACATCATATTGCAAAACAACTCTTGTGTTTTACTTTATTATAGAGGTGTGACTTTACCTGAAAAACCTGATTGAGATCAATATTCTCATGATGTTATTGCAAATAAGGGAAGTTCATATTTTACTGTACAACTCTTTAGTAGCTGCTAAGGCTGGGAAATTAATACAAATGTAGATTTTATCACAATATGTCCTACTGAAATTTTCAAATCATAGGAGTTGCAATATTTCTTTGGCCTGAATTTGTGTCAGCTTTGCATTTTTTTTGCAGCAGCGACGTTATACACTATACCAGTGGTTCCAACCTGGGGGTTGAGACCCCCTTGGGGGTCATGAGACACTTTAAAGAGGGTTGCCAGATGCCTTCCAAAAATAGAAATATTTTGAAATTATTTCAAATTAAATTGAAATTATAAGTGTAATATTTTACCCATTTTTATAGAAGTGTATGCATTAAAATGAGATTTATGCACAAATTAAAGTGATGTTTAAAAAATCCTTAAAATGTAAGTGTGCACATGACTATTCCTCAGTGTGCATGGATGTTTAACTATGCTTCAACCATCCTCAGTGGGTCCCCTGCTCTATACATCCTGCAAACATTGAAGGATCAACTTTTTGTAGAATACTTGGCAAAAAACTGACTTTTCTGTTTTTTTTTTAAAAAGTTTTTCTTATAGAAAATGATTGACATAAACATGAGCATTCCCTTCAGCAAATCACATCACATCTGCATTACAAGTCAAAATAGTCACATTTAGATATTTAAAAATCTTCAGACTTAGAATTCACGATGATTGCTACAAGGTTTTAAGTTAAAGTGTTGGTTATGATATAGAATTACTGAATCCGATATGCTGCTAATTACAAATTAAATTTAGCCGATACCCAAGGTTTTTCCTGGCTCAGACTGAGGCAGAGATGGCACCATTCATGCTCACCCTGAACTTTCAAGGGGGGTCTGGGGGAATGCACCCCCAGGAGATAAAGTTTAGTAAATTTAATAACCTCAATCTAGTGCACTTAAAGAGCAAAATTAGGCTAAATCTACGAAAATTAATTATGCTCTTATACTTAGAGATGCACCAACTCCAGATAATTCCAAATTCATTTTTGCTGATATTGATAAGTTTTATATAAACATGTATTTTTAAAGAGCACAAGGTCTCCTCTGTACACGGATTAATCTGTTACATTATGACAGTCTGTTTTTTCAAAGAATTAAAAAGATAAACATTTGATTCCACAGTAAATAATAGCTGTACTATTTTGAATGCAGACATGCAGATATCTAGAAATGGATTATGGCTCATTAATGTAGATTAAAGATGGCTCTTTCTTCATGTTTTCTCACCAGCCAATCCAGTTAAACTACACAAATGCTAAATGAGTTTAACCTAAAGCATTTCAAAATTACTTTGGTGATGATATTCACAGTGCAGACCTGCTCAGAAAAACACATTGATAATAAGTCTCAATTCTAATTTTAATGTCAAATGTTGAGACGTGAGCTTCTATTTTAGAAGTTATCAAGTTTTTTATATTTTTTATATATATTTTGTATTGTATTAAATTCTGTCATATTTTTGTATCACATGCACGTTACTGGGCTGATTATTTCCAATGCAGTGTGAAGAATTTTCTAAGTAGAGTGATTTTCCCATGTTGCATTTTTCTCCTCGAGTAGCTTTGCTGTAGTTCAAATTCTTCAACTGTGATGTCATTGTTAGCAGGTGAAGCTTTGCTGTCAAAATAGCCTTCCCTCTTAGGTCGAGTTTTATTTACACTACAAACAGAGCATGACTTATAAAGGATCTCTGCTCAGTATCCCAGGTCAGTTATCACTCTGACATGCCACATTTGAATGTTTTATCTCTGAGGTTTAAAGATGAGTCTGTTTTAAAGTGGCTGTCATCAATTCAAACAGTTACTGTTTGAAGGTCCCTGGTATTTCTTTGAATAAAGTTTCAGCAACAATAATCCTCACTTTCTGGCTTCATGTGCAAATATTGAGCCTTTTTCACCTAATTTAAAATTTCTGATTAATGACAGACAAGGACAAAAGGAGAAATTTGCCAACATGCACACGTTTTTCAATGTAGTGATGACGACAAAATGAATTTCTGTAAATAAACGGACTAAAGAATCTGGGGAATGTCTCTATGAACCACAGATGGAGTAGGGTGTATGTCTTGGTGCTCTTGGGTTGATGCTAACAGATAATGGAAAAGGCTATTAATTCAGTTTTTTATAGAGATGTGAATCCTTTAAGTTCCTCACAATTGGATTTAATTCAGATTCAGGGGGAACGATAGGATTTAGCATTTGTTTCATATAAAGTGCTTTAAGAGGCTGTTAATTATTAGTTGACAGCAAAAGACTTAATAAAATGTACTGAAGATAACACTTTTACATTTATCAGAAACTCGTCAGTGGACAAAGACAGTGCTGTAGGAGAGCAGGTGTAATGTTTTAACAAGTTACCATGCTAACTGATGACTTTGCTGCTGAATGTGTTGGTGTTGTCGTTACATTTTGTTTGTATAATATATGCTTTGAAGATATAAGAAATGAAAAATTAACGAATTGGCTCTTAAATTTTTTTTTATATGTTATTAACCTAGACACATTCGTGTCGTGGTCACTTGTTCACCCGTAACACCGGTCTTTATGTGAAACAGACAATAGATCCTGTCGTTTTTATTGTCTGTGCCGGTCAGCTGCTGTTGGCTGGTTCTTATTTTGGGAAAGCAGTACAGGCTGAGTGACTGGCGGCTCCATAGACAGGGCAGGCATTACATCATTATATCAGACACAGAATTGTAAACTTTACCAATGCTAAGAGCTTGCGCTGCTAATGCTAACCGCTCTGCTTAAAGAGCCGCCCATCCTGCTGCAGCGTCTGTGATTAAAAAAGGCACATGGAGGAAAGCATTGGGTCTGCTGTTAGGCTGTAATTAATATGCTTAAAATATTAATTTCTAGAAACTTTGAATTGATTCAGGATTGTAGTCAGTAATTCTAACTGGTGATAGTACCACATTACAACCAGGTGCAGGTGACAAAATTATGGAAATATTAAGTCCCTGTAATGTGATTTTAAAAAGAATCTTCATTGTTGGTTTGTTTTATGTGTTATGAAATACTATGCCAAATTTCAGTCATAAAAACATCTCTAAGCTTGTAAAATTGAGCTTCAAAATCATAAAAAATGAGGCAGTAAAATCTGCTATGGGATGTTGTGGGCGTGTCTGAATGAGCTGAAGCCACGCCCACTCTTGAGAACATAAAAATGCCCCTGATCAGAGTGCAGCTGCCTGGCCCTGTGTGGGAGCAGAGAGACAGAAATTGGGCGTTCAATTTCCTGTTTGCTGGCACAAATCTGTTATGATGCTTTTTATGACCTGCAGGCCAATGTGGCTGATTGATTCGTGAAATTTACCTCACAATGATCGCTGATCGCAGCATGTAGCTGGGTGTTGATTTTAAATGAACACGCTAGGGACATCAGTTAACAGACTGTACTGAGGACAGAGGTGAACAACTTTCTAACAGTCTAAATCAAAATTTCAGTCACACATAGATCCTTATATCACCTCCCCATCCCCATCTCCTGCACTACTTTGGGCTGCACATGACCTGCAAATGCATAAGTTCACAGCTGCAGAGTGAAGGTTGTTTACAGGCTGTATGAACTTGACTTTAGACCAGTCTGCTAAAGGCAGTCATAATTTGCTTTTAATCTGATGGAAAACTATCTGCCTTGGAACATCACTTTCATAATTTTAATCTGTTTAAGATTATTTGTTTTAAAGCCTCTGTAAACATAAAACTCTTTACTAAAATAAACAAACAGTTTTTAAGATTTGATATTTTTTAAGTTTTTCATCAGGGATACTGCTGTTTAAAATTCATTATGGTATGTTGAGGTCTGCATGGATGGTAGCATGCAACTTAAACCTAAAGAGCATCTCCCACAATGAACAATTAAGGTGTTGCACCTGTTCAGTAAGCTGGCATCCATGCTGACTCACTGATGGAGGGTTAACCTCGTTACTTCACTCTGCACTGGAAGGTTTTAGATTGCACCCAATGTGGTGAAGCCTCTGCAAGAGCATGCAAACAGAGTGGAAGTGTGAAAGAAGGGAGCAGTCTGAGAAAGGCCCTTAGTTTGGGATAGGTTGGATTAAAATACCCTCTTTAGTAATCAAATGACTGATGTCAGTCAGACTTTGTTAAATGTTTCTCCAACCTATGGTGCCAGTTTTTCTGAAACAGATTCTTTGTACAAATGACATTCATGTACTTATGACTCCTCAACTGTTGTCATTTAAATCCTTTAAAAGATGCTGTAGCCTCGCATGCCAGCAGAGCATTTTGTCCAAATAATATCATCTCCCTGCAGCTATTTTAGTCCATATAAAAAGCAACTATTGACCTGAACTTGAAACAGCCTGTCATCACATTTTACGTAACGGTGTATTTGATAACTATGGGCTACTGCTAAAAGCTTTCTACAGTACTTTCCCATCAATAATTTGAGAGAATGGAGAATACAAGATGGCTGGGGTTAGTGTGTGTGTCACCTTAGAATTTACAGGATGATATGGGGCATTTACTTTTATTATTTCTTCAGTTTTTGCACTTGTACCATCTTTAAAGCTTTATATTTCATCACCATTTTTTAAAAAGTAACAGGATGCAGGTCTCAGCGGAGACATGTAAAAGCAACAAATCAGACGCCACACAGACAGCTCTTTTCATCAGTGATCCCAGTATGGAGGGAGAAACAATTTGATCTGCCACGTGATTTTGCACAGCGCTCGGTGAACTGTCACATCAGCTCTGTAGCTGAATAATCTTGCTGTATTAGCTGAATGTAGGCCAGCTAATATATAGGGAGATGGTGTTGATATGATGGCTCTGCTGAAACCAGATCTGTACCCCTCATTTTGAAACAGTCTTGGGCTTCCTCTCCATTTCTGTATTATCTCAGTCTGATTTTTTTGATCATATGTGACTGCTGAGGCTTTGAGTTTATGCCCTCGGGACGCAGATCTGTGCAGCTGTTAAAGTGTCATCATCTAATAATGGACTGAGATTCCCCCGGGATGACAGTGAATGCAATTAATGACTTGACAGGATGGCATGTCAGCAGGAAGGTGGCAGTCAGAGACCAGGATTAGTAACCTTTGCCATGCAGCTGAAATGACATTTTCATTTGCAGCAGGTGATTTTGGACAGACTTTGTTCTCTGTAGAGGTCAAACTGATGCTCCTCATGAATGTGTCAGTCTAGACAGTTATGCTAGAGATAAAATCATTATATCCATATATTTTAGTTATATGTAAAGGCCAAATCAAATGCAAAATTACCTAAATATTAATCTATTAATTCTAAACAGAATCCTGACTGTTTGATTATGAACTCGTACCTCTCTCCCAGTATGAGTGAGTAGTTATGGTAATATTTCAACTGTTTTAAAGGTTATCTTCTGCAATACTTGGCTGTGAAGAAGCATTTGCTTACTGGCACAAGTGTGAACTTCAAAAGTTAATAGGACATTTAATCACTTTGTGCTGATCTTAAAACTGTCAGGTCCATCAGCAATGTTTGGAAATCCTCTGCAGTCTGGTTTCTCTGTTTAAGGGCAGAAAGGGCTAAAACTGTCTAATATTGAAGATCCCTTTGCAGGCTGAACGTCCACTGGATGATCCTTTTACCAGTTTTGAGATAAATTCTGGTATAGACCATAGAGATGTGTCTGCCTCTGGCGTCTGCCCTTCATGATGCAACAGGCAGGGGGTTAAACTTTCTATAAACCTGGACTACAAGTAGCACTGGTCAGCAAAGTCTACAACAAGCAGCTTTTGTGCAGCTGTGCTGCAATTTTAGTATCAATTATTTTTTCCATGTAAAGTTTGCACATCCACTAGCTATAGTATAACGGTTTAGCTTGTAGCCTGTTGTGATTAGAGGTGGAAAAAGTACACAAAAGTAAAGTTACTTTGCTTAAAATTTACTATAGTAAAATTACAGTGGCCTGTTGCACCAGCTATACATAAGCTCTGCCTTAGGTTATGGTGTAAAGTCCACACTAAACCCTATGTTGAAACTAGTGAAATTAAAACTTAACTTTTGTCAAACTAACCAAACTGTTATTAAAGATATGATTTTTTTCTCTTACTTTAACCAATCACTGCACACATCTTTTAAACCAGTGTTTGCTACAGATTCTAACGGCTAAAAATAATTTATACTAACTGCTGTTTATCCTCAAACAGCATCCAGTGTGGATAAAAAATATGACACGGTATTTTGCATATGTGAGTAGAAGCCCACAGCCTAAACCTAGAGCCAGTATAAAACTAGAAAAGCACTTGGAGAGGGCAGACCTCCGCCATTAGCTCCATCTCCCAATAATGAAGAATCCTTAAAAAAAATTCCTGGATCCGTCCCCGTGTGACCCCCACCACGGCATTCGCCGATTACTCCCTTCATGGTGGGGTGGAAACATGGTGAGGCAAAGCATAGGCTTTGCTACGAGTGCCAGCAGATTCACTGACTGTCTCACCCATGGTCTCACCGGACAACTGAAAGTCATGCCAGAGGGTGAATATTCTTCTATTCCTCCCAGCATTGTGAGTATTCTCGCTACAATTCGCTGTCTTTCTCTCTGTTACGCTCTGACTCGTCTCCTCAACTGGACGTGCGTCTTTCAAACTCTATAAACCCCAAAACTTTGTATAGAAACACAGCAAAGACTGCTGCAGGGTTTGAAGTTACTCATGTCCGCCATCTCCTGGTGTAAAGTGGTAACAGCGCAGACCTCCGCCATTAGCCCCCATCTCCCCCATCTCATAGTACAGAATCCTTTAAAAATTCCTGGATCCAGACAGTAATCCAGATCACTCCCAAAATCTAATAAGTTCTTCCTTATGCCATTTCTGACATTTCCTTTCATCAAAATCCGTCCATAACTTTACTTTAAGTACTGACTAGCCACTGAGTTTTACAAAAACCTTCCTTATTGGTAACCTCATAGCAAGGCAGTTCCTACTGATGAATACGCACTGTAAATCCTTAAGAGGCACCTAAAGTCACGGGTGTGGACTCAGACTCAGTGGATAGCTTCACTCATGGTGCAAGAGTGGGGAGTTTTGTATTGTGATGTGGAATCATTCTCTCATTCTCAGTAAAATTACTGATTTAAAAATGTACTCCAAAAAGTACATGTACCCAAAAAATTCTCAATTAAAGTAATTTGAGTCAATGTAATTAGTCCACCCCCAGTTGTGATGGTTGAGATGGACTCAGTTCATTGACTTCCTCTGCCTGTTATCTGTTTTTAATTGAGCAGACTTCAGTCAAGCCAAAACTCCACAAGGCTTATTTACATTATGTTATATTCCCCATGTTCTTCACCCATTTAGACCCAAGGCCTTCTTAGAAACAGGCGTTAGTACTGTAACCTGGAATGTTAAAAATAGTCACAGTATTGCTCTATTTACTGTCATGAAGACGGTTCTGTGTAATGAACCCATGTTTATTATAAATGCTTTAAGAAAAGGTGTCCATTTCCAACAGCAGCACCACTGCCAGTGTGTGAAGATGCTTTTAATGTGATAAATCCAATCCTGCCAATGGATCCAGGAAAATTTGGCAAATGACAAATGCACACATATATGTTGGCACATTTATTCTCGTGTGCCATTGCCTGGCACAACACTAGCACCGCGCTCTGGTCCTCCCTAAGGTCAAATTATTGAACACGCACAGCTGGCTTGAATGTGATCAATGTGAATTTCTAACAGGTTAACTCTGTGTGTGGATCAGAGATGATAGATAGACAAAGTTTAGGCCAATCTTGCCCAAAACCAAAAATTAATATAATTAATGACCTTCTTTATCTGTTCAGAAGCCCATTAAACATTGTTTAACTTTCTTAGATGCTGTATGATAATAGTTGATAATTGTTTTCATCTTTCCTTTGAACAATGAGGGATTAGAGAGCATAGGAGCCATTACACATAGAGAGACAAGAAAAGGAGACGGAGGATTATTTGATACCGATGTTACTCTGCTTACCTGTAAGACGTTAAAACAATGCGTCAACTATAGATAACCTGCAGCATTACTGTAATCAACGTCGTTTTCTCTTGCCTGGCACTCGCTGTGCTTGTGTGAGCGTTCAGACAAATGCTCTTATGTGTTTTTAAACACCTGTCAGTTATATTGTATACCTGGTAAAAATTTAGGGAAGGTTTGACTTGTTAAAAACAGATACTGCCCAATCCTAGGCCTCCTAACACTCTGAAAACTGAAAGGCTGTTCAAAATCAACCTTCAAAAACCCAAGGGTTTTCTGAAAAACTGCACAGAATTTCAACATTACCTGAAATCCTAAATTTTTAGTTGTGGTAGCATTGCGGTTATCTAAAATACTGCAGAAGCTGGCCGTTGCTCCCTGCACTCACATTGGGAGCAATCATCAGGGATGAGGCCAAAGAAGCCAAAACCAAAGTGACTTATACACTGAATTTTAAGGTACTTCTGATTATTATGGAGAGAGCTGTTGTGGCTGTAGTATAAATAAAGTGTTGATGTTTGTCTGTAACCTGTTAGTCATTGAAACACCTGTCAGACTTTGACCAGAGCTAAAGGCGGTACCAAATATCATGAAGGCAGACACCTCGTTACTGTATTTGAAGTGAAAGTATTTTCTACAAAATGTGCCATTCTGTCTGAAAAGATTTAATGGATTAAAGAGGGACGTCTACCCTACTGGGTCAATGTCACATGCAGAGTTGCAATGTGACGTCTTAGTCAGAAGGATTAAGAGGGATAACCTTTGTTTGATTAGCAGAAAATTCAGTTGAAACCCCTATCACAACGTTTTAACATGTGATTTTGTGTTGCTACCTTCCTTAAATGCTCCTCAATTGTATGGTTTAATATTGAGATGTACACATTAATTGGCCCATGTTCAGTTGAGGTGCAGTATTATGAGTCAGCTACATTTGTGCCCAGTTAGATGTAGGGAGATTAGTTTCCAAGAGCAGCTACAGTACTTTGCATGCAGCAATTAGTTTGCATTGAGAAGTTTTATTTCTCTTTGATAGGAAATTTGAAGGACATTGTAACATTTTGTTTCTGAGAATTATAAAATTATTGGGTTCATCAGTCTCTGCTAGTAAGAGGTCTAGGAGGCAGAAGTCAAACAATTCTCCTTTGTACCATGTAGCCTTAGGTCTTCTTCTGTTTCCTAGTTTTTATTTCATGGTTTGATGTAATCTCCAAAGTGTTTTTGCTGTCGGGCCAGTTTGGAGGGAGTGACCGATTCTGTGGTTTGTTGACATTTTCTTGGTAATAATGAAGGAGGAAGCCCAACACAGAATATTGTAAGACAAAACGTTGGCCTGTGCTTTTGATGCGCAGGTGCATCTCAAAAATTTAAGTTATCATGTAGAAGTTATTTTTTCCCTGTGATTTCCATGAACAAGGCAGACTTCTATAAGTTCTAGATTCATCTCATACAAAGTGATAACAACAGCAGAGCTTCTCTAACGTTATAACCGGTGCATAGACCGATTCATGCCACATTTTTACTGATCCAGGGCTCCACAGTCGGAAGTTTTAACAGTAAGATCTGTAAACCAATCCAGACCGGTTTATCTTTACACCACTAGAAAGTTCACTTCTGGACTTGCATCACAAGAAAAAAACAAACTTTTTCATGATATTCTAATTTTCTTAGATGCATGTGTGTGAATTTTGTCCTTCCAAACACTGATCAGGAGTGACTTGTTGATGCTTTCATTAAAATTCACACATAAACTGGTTCATTTAAACAGCAGATCTCTCACAAACCCTTATGTCCTCATACCTTTGTCACTTTAGAGTTATAATTTTATGTTTTACTTAATGATGGGAGCAGATCCCTTGTGTTAGTCCTCTCTATCCGGCCTTTTGAAAGGCAGCCACAGTTATCTCTCTCATCTGAAGGGAAGACCGCTCTGGGAGGGGGTGAGAGCTGGGTGAGTCACAGTCAGGGCTGGTCCCATCTGGACCAAAACAGGGACTTCTTTATAGGCAAACATCCAAAACCAGGGCAACATTAAAAAGCTTATCTGAAAGCAGGAAGTTGATTAAATTTTCAATAACCAGTGCAAAGAGTTAGAACTCCTTGATGGAAATCACTTGTAGTGTTGGCAGCCAAAGTGGTGTGTTGATTTTTGTTTGCATTGCTTCACAAATTTTTTTAATGGGTCCAAACCTGGAAAGGAGAGATAAAATCAGTTACATTAAGATAAGTGTGTAGTGATGAATTTGGTGTGGGGTGAAACAGTAGATGACTCATTGGTGCTAAACCTTCAAAGTACATCGTACCACTTGTTCTCAGCTGGGTAAATATTTTGTTTTGTCATCTTGAATTAAGTTTTCCCACCTGCTAGCGGGGCTTTAATATTGTAAACACTGAGTCACTGTTACCTGAAAGTCCAAATGTTGTTTAGCTAATAAAAACTTAATCACTGACTGACAAGAATACTTGTCGTTTTTCTAGAGATGCACAGAAAAGAAAAATCAGGGCTTATACGATAATTTAGCCGAGGGACAAAACAGATGCAAAGTTTTTTTTTTTTGTTTAAGACTCCACAGTGCCAGCACTGTCTCATGTTTGAAAACATCAGATTTTCCAGCATGTTGCATCTCCTGCCCGAAAATAAATCTCTTTAAATCAGCAGTTAGGTGTGCTTCATTCTAGCATGAAAATAAGACACCACAGATAAATGTCTGCAACTTACTGTAGTTCATGCCCTCATTGTTTGTGGAAGGGTGATGTCTGTCAAAAGGAAGATATTGGCCGAGACTGATACATCCGTACATCCCTGATAATCCCGATTATTTTGATCTGAGAGATGACAATCATGATAAACAAATTGTAATTGTTTTTTATTATTTGGGAATGTGCACATCAGTTTAATTGTGGAGAAGAGAGCTGAAGGGAAGGAAGTTGAGCAAATTTAAGCCATATTAAAAAAACCTCAAGCTAGAGAATAAAGAACATAATTCATAACATGGTGTAAATCAGCTAATATATTGGTATTTTCTAAAGGTCCTTATGGAGTTTTAGAATTATAATTGTTTTCAATTTGAACTGGTCAGTATGGCTTTGAAATTAATATCACAGTTTTATTTCTTGGGCTTTTCTGCCTTTTATTTCGATAGGACAGCTGAAAAGAGACGGGGAATATGGGGAGAGAGAGTGGGGGAAAGACATGCACCAAACAGTGCTGAGACCGGGAATCAATCCAGTGATGGGTGCAGAGGACAATGGCCTCTGTGCAACAGGGTGTGAATCACCTGCTTCATCACAATACAATCTCAATATTTTGGACAACACACAATTTTCTGATATCACAAAATCTGCCACAACACAATTTTCATACGATTCGATAAAAGAGCATACATTTCAAAATAAAAGCATTGCTTGAAGCATCAGTGTAGATGGATGTTTTGACTTTCTGTTGATCTGATTGGATTTTATTAACCAGTTGATGCATCGATATACATTGATGGATCGTTACAAACCTACTGACTACCTGAATTGATTCAGTTTTATTCCTAAGGTCATGATTTAATTCAGTATTCCATTAAATATGGATCCACGTCTCGATATTTCAGTTTTATTAACCTATTCTGCTTCAGTAGAAAGAGATTCTTTTTGTAGGAAATTGTACAAGGAACCCTTAAACTGGACACATTTAAAAAAATCAAGATTTCCATTGAAAATTGACTCCATATTAGTAGGATTTAGGGATGCACAATATTATTGGCCTGATATGAGTATCGGCAGATTTCAAAATTTCTGCTGATGTTTACGTTCGATATTTTGGGCGTGAATATCGGCATATATCGACTGTATCGACCAACACATCTATGTAAGTTGAGATATTTTTCTTTATTCGTCCTGATCTTTAAACTTTAAAGTGTGTTTTAAGAAAAAAGTTTTTCTTTTTCATCCTCAAACCTTAAATTGTGTTCAAATGACTGAATTTTTAGTTATATAAAACATGTTTAAATATCCGTACCAGCTAAAATAAATCTGTAAATATTGGCTAAAATCAAATACAGTGCATCCCTAGTATTTCAACAATATTTTCCCTCCGTGTTGCACATTTTTTACATGGTTTAGTTTGAAAATATTGTGAGTTGTTAGAAACTGCAGAAACTCCGTCCACACGAAGCAGCTACTAAGGATTTCATGAGGTTCCTGTGAAACGGTGACCTCTAATGGATTCATTTAACTGCCAGCCAAATGTAACAGACGTGAGTATGTGGGGACTTTACACCAATGTTGCTGTTGCATGTAAAGGGAGAATAAAACAGCCTTTACTGCCGGCAAGTGGCCTAAAATGTTCACCTTCTGCAGCCAATGTTGTCCATGCATGTTTCAGGTGCTATGTCATTCTGTAAGGTAACACACTTTGGTCATACAAACAGAAATTTTGAGACGTCTGAAAAGGAGCTGAGTCAGGCTGCATCCTAGACAAACCTTTTTGTAGTGACAGCCAGACTTCTTTTTCATAGTTGCACCCCACATTTTAAGAAATATTTCTGTATTGCTGACATGACACAGTTTGTTGAGACAATTTCAAAGAGCAACTTGTTCAGCAGCCAGTTTTTTTTTTTTTTTTTTTTTTAAAGAAAGCTCTGCTTTACTTTGATCATATGTTGAATGCGGGCAGTTGTTGACAGCTGGATAGGGCTCCTTTTTTAGATGCATTTCCTATTGAAGAGGGTGATGCACAGAGCTGGATTCTGCTGGAGTTGTTGGCCTTGTAGCGCTGTGCAATCAGGACGAAAATGAACAATTTGTCTTTTTTTATTTGAAAGAGCATTAAATATCAAAGTATCTTTGCTTTGCATTGAAGATAAAAGTAACTGTAATGGTGGTGGTTTCTTGGCCAAAGTTGGTGCAATACACGTGACTCAATCTGTGTGGATTGCACATGTGGGTTTGTGGGAACCGTGTTGTTGAAACATACGTGCTGGTGCAGGTGGGTGGTTCTTGAAATACTATCTGGCTGGCATCCCCATCTATCTGTAGTAACTTCCACCACCTTACCTTGTCTTATGGTTTACTATGGGGAAATAATACTACACATGATGGCATCAAATAATGTTTCCCACTGAGCTTCAGGCTTCTTTATGATTTGCCAGAATTCAAAAGTCAAGCAGCTGCTTCAAGTTGCCACATACTTTGGCGGATGTGGTTTGAGGTCAGATACTGCAGAATCAAACCACTTAGTTATTTTTGTGAGAAAACAAACCACTCAGCGAGTGCATGCCCCATACTGACATAAGCCTTAGATATATAAGTAATACTGTCAAACAGTTCAGATTTATCTCTCTTTTAAGATGCTGTCATCCTCCAAAATTAAGAGCATTGATACAACTTCAGCCAATTAGTTTGCATCTTAGGATATTGTAGACAAGAAAACTGTTGGCCAAGTCTTGTTTCTTTACAAAGCACCAGCTTTTCTTGATGTGACACCCTGCAGCTTCATCCCAGATTTGCCTGGGAAGGAAAAAGACAAGGGGTGTGCTCATGTAGTTGGCCATGCAGTGAAACATTTTCACTGCCACTAGTTGGCACAGAAATACAAATCATTTAAACCTATTAGTGTATAATGTGGATGTAACTGTATTTGTCTGGTTTGTTTCTGTGCACAGTCACACAATGAATAACTCTGAATGGAGAAAAATGGCAAATTCACACAGCCTGTGAATGTTCTTTAAGGAAGAAGTAGACCATATAGGTTTTTGCTGTTAAGAACTCAGATTATGAGTCTCTTTCTCTCTGAACATGATTTATGCCACCTTCTGTGGGAGTCAGTGATGAGCACACTTCGATTACTGGCTGTTATAAACCACACACGCCATGCTTACCCCCTTGATTTCTCTGATCTTGGGTGTTTCATTTGACCACCTCTCGCAAGATTGTTTTTCAAAGCATGTGGAAGTAAGGCATAGATAGGGGAATTGTTGAGATTGAATGTAAATGACGTTGATGGATTGAACCTTTGGAACCAGTTCTCAACTGGAACCTGTTGTCTGTTCTCAGTGTATTTTCTTAATCTTTAGAGAAGACGACTGATTTGAGATTAAATTGGCATCCACTGACTTCCAAATTAGTCCCATAGGTTCATCCTTGGTGAGCTCGTGCAACACTACAACGAAGCAGTAGCAAAGGGACATTTTTTCTGTCCTTATTTTTTATTTTCTTGGAATTTATGTTTGCCACCATTTGTTATGACTAGTGATGCACAATAAGTATTTTTTTTTTTTAACCGATACCAATAACCGACAATTTCCTACTCCTGATGGCTGATAACTGATAATTGATGATAAAAATAAGTTTATTGGATGTGTTTATGCACATCTAGGGTAAGAAGGGGCTAATATGTGGTGAGAAAAGATATTTATAACTAATTTTAACTATTATCACTCGTGTTTACATCAAAATACAATTCTGACTTTACAGCTGTTTTTTAAAGTACAACATATGCGAACTTACAGGTTTTTCCCCTTTTCCCTTGAAATAAACTTAAGTATCTTGATAAGTGGTCAAATCTGACATTTTAATCAACTAAACAAGGATTTAGCTTAAACATGTCAAATCAGAGATAAAACCAAATGATAACAGGCTGTCATGCTTAAAAAATGGAGATGTTTTTGTGGTCTGTTTTTTTGTTTTTTTCTGCTTAAGCCAGAATTAAAGAGAACTGATGTTTTACATAAAGATTAAAAATATGCACTGACATTAGTCATATCAGAAATGGGTTAAAATGTTAAGTCCACTGTGGTCTGTGGCTAAACTTCTTTCCTAGCGTTGATCAGACTGAATGAAAGCACGTCAAACAGAGCAGGCAGGGATAAGTCTATGAAAGCAGCGGTGGATCAGGAGACTGTCAGACTGAATTTGTTAGTATAACGTTGTGCCTTTTGGCTCTGGTGAACTTTCTGCAGTTTCCAGTGCCTGCTCAATCAGCGCTCTGCCCGGTAGGTCCAAATGCCCACGACTAATGCTAGTCTTAACGTTAGGATGAAGACTTTTGAGTGACTAAGGCTGGCCACACACTACAGGATTTAAAGTCTGATTTGGGGCTAGATTTGCCTCCCCCATCGATTGTGGCAGCGTATACCGACTGGAGCCTTGTCGCAAACGATTATTTGTCTGAGTAGTCTGCATGTGTGGTGTCAACATAATCAATTTACTGCTCCAAATCACGTCGTAGGCTCCCAGACCCTGAATCATAAATATCAAACATGTTTGATATTTACGATTGTATGTCGTAGTGCCGCTGACTGAGTACCCACAACAACCAATGAGAGTGGGCACCAGGTAGCGTCACCAGATGAATCAAATGTATTTTCACCGCTCACAACTATGAACACAACTGTACCTTAATTCCAGCCAGGATTTCGTCCTGAGTCTTTCCCTTGTTTTATGATAGTTGCTGCATCTGTAACGCATGCCAGGACAGCCTGTTGTGGAGAAACAGCAAGATGGTATAGACAGACATCATTCTTTTTTTTTTTTTTTTTTTTTTTCCCCCCCCTGAAGTCATGTGATCACGCGAGGTCGTAGGCAGGTCGGCAGGTGTGGTCTTCAGTGATCTGACAATCTGGCTGAGTCGTCTAGTGTGTGCGTTCAGAGGATTAAAGTGGAAAAATCTTTGGAAATTGTCCTGAAGTCTGTGGTCTCACACAGTTTTAAAATCGTTTCAGATTTAAAAAATCGACTAGTTTGTGGCCGGGCTTATAAGATCCGTTGTGTTAAAGCTCGAGGACTGTTTTTCCACTTTGCGGGGCAGATTTTGCAAACACTGTCATGTTATCCTCCCCGTAAATACTGATTAACTCCGCCAGTACCGCGGTGCTGTTAGCTGCTATAAGCCTCAGCATTGAGGCTGTTTCCTCTTCTTCTCTGTTGCTTAACAGCAGGTCTCGTACTGCAGCGACACCTACTGTTTCAGAATGTGTAGTCTTGTGAGAAAGAAAACAAATGCCTTTATCGGTGGATTTTATCTTCTCTAATATTTTATTATTGGGATAATTAAAATATGTAAAATATATGCAATATCAACCGATAATTTATCGGTACAGATAATTATCGTGCATCCTTAGTTATGACAGCTTTTACAATGATTATTTCAGCTTAAGTACTTGCCAAAAATAAAGCCCTGTCATCACCATTTTTATATTTACAGTGCTCCTGCAGCACATTTTACATGCACTAACTATTACTTCCCATTTCTCTTGCACTGTTGTGCACTGGCAGTTGTAAACAATCATAGCCTGCAAACTTTGGCTGTCAGACTTCGGTTAAGCTTGTATTGTCTCTGCACAATCCATTAAAATAGGCCAATCTCGTCCTTTAAATAGAACCATACAATCAGATTGAGACACCTTAAAACTTGACAGAAATGTTGTAAATAAAAGGAGCAAAACATTTAAAAAATTTACTAAGATCTTCATCAGCCAGCAGAAGCTCTTAGTAACACCTCTGTTAAAATAATGATGAGGGAGTTTTTAACAGTCATTCTCTTGTGTTGCTAACTTTAGCATCACCCCGTAGTACTCTCTCTCTAAGCAGCTTAAAATTAGCATGAGGAGTTATTTGCAAACACTGTTTGACCCAGATTTTGTGGCAGTCAAATGTTAGTCAAAATTTAATGAGTTTGTGTCCTCGGGTAAACTCATTACTTTCTCTTCTCTCTCCCTTCAGCATCACTTGAGACTCAGCTAAGATGGCAGACATCGACAAGTAAGTAATCCTCTCCCAGTGCTACTCTGCTTCACACACGCTCTGCTCTCTGATTTCCTCTGTCATTGTAAAGCTTGTAATGCTGGGGATCCCCTGCTGTGACCGGACTGGTTTTGGCATGGTCAGACGATTAAACAGACAGAGGGAAGCACAGAAGGAAGGATCTCCCTCTGTAGGAGAAAGTTGTTTACTCATCCTAGGACTGTTTGGATGCCACACCCAGGAGAGAGGTTGCATCTTCACCAGCATGTTGAACAAAATCGGAGCGATCGGTTTAATAATCAGGATGCTCTCTTTCTGCCTCACACATGGGCTTCCACTGTTATCCGTCCATCTAAGCCTCGTCCTGCAGACAGAATGGAGTCTGTGTTGTGGAATCTGTGTTGTGTTCAGCGCCCAGCTCTGCTGCACTGCATCTTAAAGCAGGGTGTCGTGTTTCAGTGCTTTGAACAGCATCATGGGTAGAAAAACAAAAGCCTGCAGTTTTGATTACTGCTGGAGTTACAGTGGAGCCCGTGGATCTTTAACTGCTGAGACGGGCAATATCATCAGAGCGGGGAATACGACTGACCTCCTTTGTTAGCTGTCAAATGTGCCTTTGAGTGAAGCATTTAAGTAGAACTGCACCAGTGATTAGACCTGAAATGCTCAGATGCATGTATTTGTGTAACTAAGTTGTTCCAAAATGGTGCAGCATTGTGAATTTAAACAACCATACATTCTTACTACAACTATATCAACTAAACTATAAGAAAACTTAAAGAGGACATTTTGCATGGATATAAAAATGAGAATCACTGTATTAGAGGCTCTACATGTCGGTTATTTTTTTCCCCTTTATCTTTAGATACTCTTGTGTTAAATGTGGATAATAGTTTGGGCAGTAAGGGTAAATGATGCCTGACAAACTACTTGGTACTACTGCTCACGTCAGGGCCCTAGTGGGGCATCCCAGTCGAAACATATGGCTCCATTGGTGCTTTTGCAGACATGTTGCTCTGGTCAGCAGCAGCACAGAAGGCTCTATGATGGGGGAGAGGGGGGACAACAAAATGAAACGGGGACTTAATCGTCATGCAGGTAAAAGTAAAACAACTTACTGTGGATGTATGACCATCTTTCCTCCATTGATGAGAAGATAACTGAGACAGTGCTGTGCACCAGCCGATCAGTTCCTTATTCACTTTAAATATGAATCTTTGGGCTAAACATCCATGCAGACCATCAAGAGGAGGGGATTTTCTTAAGCAGAATAAAACCACTGTTTTGAAATGGATGTATCAGGCTTCATCACCTGTTTTTACCTTAAATCGAGTCAAAATCTCAAGGCACACCATATTAATTTCCATGCAAATAGCCTCTTTGACCCATGCCATAGCTTCTTTAGTTTTTATAGAGTTTAGTAATAATGTATGGTTGTTCAAATCCTCACAGCATGCCAAGACTTGCCTAAAGGCATATCATTTAGGAACCACTGGTCTGCACCATCCATAGCATACCATTTTTGCACCCCCAGCAGCTTCTCTCATGTATCATTTGAAATCTTAAGTCAGCAGGTGAATTAAAGTTATTCTGACAATCAAATACTTCAGGGAACTGTCTTTAAAATAGACCTGTGTAAGGAAAGGAAAAAGTTCTAACTTCATCTTGAGGCTCAGACAAAATTCATATCCTGACGCTGTGTCAGATACAGTCATAAAGGAAATGTGTCAGTATGATTACAACAATGGAGGCGACAACATTGAGGCATGGTGTGCCTTGTTCTGAGTCTGCAGCTTTTTGTCACCGCAAGGAGACGAGTTTGTTCCAGAGGCGGTTGCAGACAGGGAGACGAAATGTTATGGAAAAGTAGAGGATCGTTTGGGAAGTAACAGCAGTAGGACGCCAATGACAAGAGGGTCTGATTCACATGTCAGATGTCCCAAACATGACGATGCTGTCTGACCACTCTGTGGGTGATGATATAGTGACAGCACATTTTAGTGTCTGCCGCTCTCTTGGAACCCCAGAGGTAATACCAAGAAAAGTGCCAGGTCCAAAAATTTTTGGAAATAAAGAAGTAGCAGAAAATATGGTGCATAATTTTGAAGTTAATGTCTACAGTTCTCTTCAGCCACTGAGAATTGCTCACACTAACTTGAGTATGGTAACCCTTTTTTGACTAAAGGAGTTAAATATTTGGTTGTTTTGCATAAGCTGCTTGAAGGGAGGCCTTAGTCGTTGGCAGTCTCCCACTAAACATACCAGGAGTAGTTTGGTGGCTGTGTTAATCCTGTGCATTCTTAAAAACTCTGAAGCATCTCGTGTTTTGGCTGACTTTCCCTCCTGACCTCCTCCTTCTGTGTGTGTCTCCTCGAGCAGCAAAGACCAGGCTGAGATGGACCCGGCAGATATGGAGGACGTGGAAGAAGTCGAAGAGGAGGAGACGGGAGAAGATGAAAACAGCAAAGGTTGGTCTTTCTGCACAAAATGTGACAGATTAATGACAATGCACCAAGGATAAGATGATTTAAAGAGTTGCACACAAGTTTAATCACTAAAAGAGTATAAAAATGTTATTCCAGCAGCAGATTTAGTCTGAACTCTGTTTGCCTCTGCCTGCTATTAAACAGCAGGTTATTTGCATGACATGATGCTGAATTGTAGCTAAGGGCGAGGAGGCAATATCCGTTTTTATTTTGGGATCTTGATGCTGTTTATGCCTCCTTTGATGCTCTGTTTATGATTCAGACAGTTTCTTTCACATATTAGCCTACTCCCGGCTCATTGTAGACAGATATAGATAGAGGCTGTTTGGCCGTGCCTATTTATAGCCAGTTTGATTTGTCTTTTTTAAAGCCAGACTTGAAAGAAGGCTCATTCTGGCTGCCTACGATGGCTCTGTCATCGAGGCTACACTCCGAGGAAAGCCTTCCATGAAGTCTGGAAGCTGGAGCAGATTATGAATGCATGAGTAATACACAGTTACAGCCTGACAGTGTGAGCATGAAGTGTAATCGCTGGTTAAAAAGCATCACACTGCTCGTTGTGGACACGCGTTAGATACCAGAAACTAATGAGACCTGCAAATCACAGCACAGTGCTAAGAAAGATAATTATTTCAAAGCTCAGTGTGCACCATCATACCTCCTGCATCGTGCACAGATTCTGACAATCCATGTTCAATATTAACAACAGATTGTTTGATTAGAGGAATAGTAATATTAATGTGTTCACTTAAGTGCCACCTCGACAAAATTTATTAGAAATCTCTCAAAACTCTAAGAAAACAGCTGCAACGCTCACATCTCTGTCATGCATAATGGCGCCACCCAGCAGTAACCTCTGGTCCTGAAAAATGAAGCTAATGCAGAAGTGCTCACTGCAGAAACACAGGAAGTCACGTACACAACACATGTTAATAAGCAGTTTTTTACACTAGAATTAAAATGGTGTACAGCCTGGCTCAAAAAAACTAAACGTGTCTCATTAGCTAATGTCTTCATGTCCTCACACTGTGTAGGGGGGTGAATTTTTTTTTGTACCTCAATCGTTTTGATTATATTTAGGAAAAATCACTCTGCGCACTGAAAGGCGTGTCTCATTTGATTGACAGATAGCTTGATAGGCTACCATCTGAAGGCTAGCTTTAGTGATGGCTTAGCTGACAGGAAGTCGAGCTCAGTGGGCGGGCTCTTGTCTATCGTTGGGTTGATCCAAAGTTCGGTAGAGACAGGGATTTCAACATGAAAGCCGCCACGGATTGGCTTCAAAAGCTGTTTGAGTCTGCCTATTGTAATGAAACAGCTGACGTCACACAGGCTTTGTCCAGTTCTTTTTACAGTCTATGGATGCAGCACATGGATTAAAGAGCAGCTGGTAGCCTCAGGCTGATTTGACTCATGGTTATGACTTAGTAAATGCAATAATAACTTTAAAAGTCTCCTTTTCAAGCAGTGTTAATTTTGGCAGCAATTTTTAATTTTAGTCTTGGTTTTAGTCTTTAAATGAAATGTATTTTAGTTTTAGTCACATTTAAAGATTTACTTTTGGGCCTTTTCGTGCCTTTGTTCGATAGGGGAGGACAGTGGATAGACTCGCAAACAGGGAAAAGAGTGGGGAGGGACATGTGGGAAACGGTGCCACAGGATGGATTCGAACCCGGGCCGCTTGCGTACATGGTGCGCACCTTAACCACTTGACTACCGGCGCGCCCCGTAGTAGTCACATTTTAGTCATGTCTATCCCTTTTAGTTTTAGTCTAGTTTTAGTCCAAGCAGTTATTTTCTTGCTTAAATTTGGTACCAAGTCCATGTTAGTGTGTTCTCTGCAGCCTGCCTAACCTGGGGTCCCTGCTTTCTACAGCTGAGAGGCACAAGAGCTGGAGGGCTGCATTGTTTTTAGACAGATTTGCCCACAGTGGAGAAATATCACTGATTTTGAATGTCCAAGGAAAACTACATTACATTTTAGTCTAGTTTTTCATCTTGATGAAAACTCAACTTAGTTTTTGTCAGTTTTAGTCATCACAGATCTATTTTTGTTAGTCCTAGTTTAGTTTTTGTCATGGCCCTTAGCCTTAGCATTTGTTTCATAAGAGAATTGGGACACCCCTTCACCTCATGAGAAACAAGCAAAACCAAGAGGAAGGGCTAAGATAAGGGCTAAGGGGTAGAAATGGGATTGACCCTAAATGGAACAAAACACTTTGCACAGTTTTCACTTAAAAGCACCTTTATGTTCTAGAAATTTGAGTTTATTTCCATATTAATTGAAAACCTTTCCTCCTAGGGCTATGTTTGCTTATACTCCACCACTAATCTTTAGGGTAGCGTGCTTGAGTCGCCCCTCTAGGAAGATGTCATGTACAGATTTTTAAATGCAGATTCAACCAGTCCCTGTGACATCTGCATAATCCCGCAAATATGTCCAAATTGCGGCATTTTTTTCACAAATTTGACCAGTCACTTTCACACCTTCGTTGCACACCTTCAACTTACTCCTTGTTACTGATTGAAAAGATGAAGACCTATGACACAAGATGCTCAGATTTTATGACATAAATTACCTCTGAAGTTTTTGTGAAACCCTGGAGGCATCCATAAAGCATGAAATCTCACTGAAGTGAAAGATGGTGTTTCCTTTTTGATAAAAGGAGAAGTAAGGTTAATCTAATAATCTGCTTTTCAGGAAGCTTTTTAGGTGTTGTTTTGAGTTTTCATTCTTAATTTTTATGACAGGTTAGGAGGGGGTGGTAATCAAAGACATTTTAGTAAAAAAGGGTAGCAAACAGAGAAGCACTCATTATCTCCTTAAAAAAATCATCTAGTCCTGGAGTAGCAGACCTCAGTGACTGATTCTACAAAAGCAGCATTTTCTATCAAAGCATCCAGCCAGCAGCTTGTGTAGTGTGAATTCAGACAGGCGTAGGTGTATTTATTTGACTGGATGCTGATCCTTGGACAGCTGATCCATGCTAGCTGATAACGCATTACAAGCAAAATGCCAGGAGAGAAAAGTGACTTCCAATCTCTTTAATCTTCTCAGCTGCCAGCAGCGATCTCACCGAGCTTTGATAGGTGTAAGCGATGTGGCGGACACTTGGATTGTACCATCTGTCACCTGTCTGCTTACACAACCAGAGAGCAGCCTTTTATTGCTGATTCATCACATGTAATTTATGAACCAGACGACGATCAGGATTTTATTTACTTCAGATTGCAGAACAGGCAAAATGAGCAGGAATCGAACACGTTTAAATGGATCTGGGAAATGACTGAGTGTCCTTGAGCAGGAAACTGTTGGCATGCTGTGCTCCACCCTGCTCAAATAAACACAGTTCTGACATGTGTAACATACATCAGACTTTGAAGGAAGAATGAAGTAGATGTGGAGACACCAGTTTTATGTGCATTTTAAATTTATGCATAAAAAAACCTGGCTGGAAACACTGCTGTTGGTGAGGTCTTTTCTTTTTTACTGTTTTCACTGTTTTCTACCGTAGATGCTTCACTAAATCAGCATTAGCTGTTAGCTTAGTTGTTGTTTCTCTCTGTAAGACCAGAAACCAGCTATAGACTGACAAACTAGCAGTCATATGACACTACACTACTGCGCAATGGCTTTTTATTTTACAGATGGCTGATAAAATGAATTAATCTAAAAGTGTGCTGCTTTGGCTCCACTGCAAGGTGCATCTTCTTCCCTGTTCTGTTTTCACTGTCCAAGGTCTTGCCCATTGTCCAGCCCACAATGGTGTCTGATTAGCTAGATGCCACATAAGTTGATCAACATGAGGTCTGGGTGCCATAGTTCAATACATGTTGAATTGGGATATTAAACATGTCTTTATGAACATGTCCAACAGAGAATTCACTCCAGCTTCTGTTCTTTTTTTGTAGAAAATGACTGCAAAGGGATAGCTTTAAGGATCCTACTTTTTAAAACGATTAAATTCAGATCTCAGAGATCCAAGTGAATTAAATAAGTATATTTAGAATCACTAAGCTTTTAATAAATGCAAATATTGAAATATTTGACTTGAAAAACTTGAAGCATCCCTCTCTGTCGTGTCTTGGTTTTATATTTCATACTTTTCATGTAATAGTTTTCTGGTTTCATTTGCATTTAAAAGAAGGCCTTTTGCTTTACGTCTGCATGGAAACACTGTAGTTACTGATAAGTGAGGATAAAACAGCGTTAATCATGTTGCCTGAAGCAGCTGCATGAAGCCTTGGTTATCAGTGCCATTGTACAGCTAAAGTCTAGAAATAAAGCATAAAGTGCTGCTTATGATCTCCTGATCCTGTATTGAAGTTAAGGGAGATTTTGACTTTACAGCACCATTCGACACTGGTCAGGAAACAGATTAGCATGGTGAGCCTAGCCGTTGCTAACTGCTAATTAACCTGGTGTGTGTTGATAAAGATTGGTGTTGCTGCAGTATTTTACCTTGTTTATTGCACAGGTTGCATGATTCTCTGAAACAATCCAGTGTGTTTGCATTTAGTCTTGTTGGCAGTGGATAGACACTGTGGTCCATGTTCATGGAGTGAGTTCCACCTCTAACTCGTTTTTGTAGTGACGTGTGCACTTCATCATGCTGTTTAGTGTTAACTGCACTGTGGGGATGTGTATTTTAGAACTATTGTTGGAGCATATTGATTCTGTAACATCTTAATCATACATGTATTGGCAAGGAGCATGTGGCAATATGTAGGTGTATCTTAAAGAAAATACCTCAAATTGAACTTTACAGTGCAGATAATGACCATTAAATGTATGTAATCGAAATAACATATGGCGTTTAACCTGTGTAATTTCCCTTAACTTCTTTTATCCATAATGTCGGAAAAAGCGTTACTGTCACTTTTGTACTAAACTTTGCCACAGGGTCACCAACAATCAAGATGTTTAGAAATTGATGCAAAATCAAACAGGACATCTGTTTTTTGATTTCAAAGGAACAATAGAAGTCATTGCTACCTATATTGTTCAAAATTGGAGCAGAAGTGATTTAACTACTGTCTCTGAATTACCCAAATACATCAAAATTATGAAAACATGTAGTACATCAACGAAGTGCTCTGTCTGGTTTTGCTGAAATGGGATTAAATCATTTTTTGGGAAGTTTTAGTACTTTTTGCAATATCGATAATTAAAATAACAGTGGTTGCATCCTTTTAAATTCATGATATCAAAGTATTGAAAGTTTTAACAGTCAAGATGTGAAGCTCTATTTGCTAGAACAAATCCTGTTGTGTAGCTTGCATTTTCTGTGTAAGAGACAATCAAATCAAACCTCCCACCTCAGCTCAGTTCTCATTAATTTATTAGAAAAAAAAATCTCTGCTCTGGCATGAATCAATCAGCCTTCATCTGACTGTATGTTTTTGTGTCCTCAGCTCGTCAGCTGACTGTGCAAATGATGCAGAATCCACAGATCCTCGCAGCGCTGCAGGAGAGGCTGGATGGTCTGAACGGCTCACCGTCGGGGTACATTGAGAGGTGAGACATGAAATGAGTCTGAACAGATTATGACACATTAATGCGGCTGGGTCTCTGTCCATAGTTCTCTTAGAGCAGATGTCTAACATCTGTAAGGGATCTAACTCTGATTAGATGGTTTTAACAGCAGTATTTAACTGTGAATGATATTTAAACCAAAGATCTTCTATAACTAAGATGACATCCATGGAGGTTGTTTACTAAATACTCAAGTGTCTGCTGTCAGACAAGAACTGCAGGGTCTGGACTTGTTTGAGAGGATAGAAATAAAATTTGGAAATCAGTCTGTTTAGAGGCAGTTAAGAAGTGTTGTATAATCAGAATAACTCCTCTGTGTTTGTGTTTGAAAGATTGTTGCAGTATAAAAATGAAAAGCTAAAAGATCAGTCTTTATGTAAAACTTTATAGCGGATGTTTTCTGAACCGCTGTGTTGGATTCTGCTGCTGTGGGCTTTCAGTGGTAGGTTGTAAACATAAACACACCTCGGTGGTAGGAGGATGTTTCTTCTCTTCAGATGCATATTTACATGAAAATTAGTTGGAGTGATAAGTCTGCCTTGTTGAGGAGCAAACCTTTTATGCAAATCAAGTTCACAAGCAGTTCAGACATTATCTTTAGCAGCAGCGTCTGGTAATGGATACATCTGGTGAAATCAGAAAAGTGGAAATATTAAACTTTTCAACCTGCAGATAGCATCTCAGCACACTCATACTCTACAGTCGATAATCTGCTGAGCTGCTAACATGAGGATGCTGCAGCCCACGTTTGGTCACTTATTCAGCATCTCAATAGCAAGGAAGCAAAAGGAGAAGCTGGCGAGGCATCACAGGCATCACATGAGAAAGCTCAAACGAGCAGCCAGTCTGAAAGTTGTTTACTCATTGTTTATTCTCATTTGATTGGCATTTACAGAAAGGAAACAGGTTAGTGGGGGTGACCTAAGAGCAGAAAATTTAAAAGCTTGTTTCCAAATTCTGTCTGTGGCTTGCTTGGAAAAAAGCAGGTGTCAGCAGTGTACCCTCTGAATAAACATAATTCTTGACTACAGATCTAAGAGTGCCAAGGGATGGTAACTAAATGACTCAGGGGTGTAATGGTTAAGAGGTAATGGTTTGGTTCATACCTCAGTTTTGGGTTCACGGTTCAGTTCACCTGGAAAGCATAAAGTCACAGGTTTGTAATTCCAGATTTTCCTCATTTATTACTTTTAGCTGGCAGTAGTGCAGTTTATCGTTCTATAGGGTGTTGAAAAGTAACTAAAACTGGTTACATAAAATATGCACACCCCTAGACTAATACTTTGTGATGCATGTTTTCATTTAATTACAGCATTCAGTCTTTTTGGGTAGGAGTCTATCTATATTTGGTAAAATTTTCTCTCTCTTCCTTGCAAAAGTGCCCCAAATCTGCCAGATCATGGAGGAATTTTCTGTCCACAGGCGCCTTCAGGTCAGCCCACAGATTTTCAGCAGGATTCAGGTCTGGCGGTTCTTTTGTAGATTTGGATGAATGCTTCGGGTCATTGTTGCACTGAAAGGTGAAATTCCTCTTCATCTTCAGCTTTTCTGCAGACCCTGGAGGTTTTGTGCCAAAACTGACTGGTATTTGGAAGTGTTCGTAATTCATTCCACCTTAACTAAAACCTAAGGTCCAGCTGAACAACAAAAGACCATAGGCATGATGCCACCTCTACCATACTTCACCGTAATGTGCCGTGTTGTTTTGGGTCAGTCATACCTTTTTCAAATGATGGCTTTTGGGGGACTTGATCTGTGTTTTTGCCAAATTTAGGGAGGCTTGGATGTTGTCTTTGTAAGACAAAGCTTCTTTTGTCAGATATTTGACAGGTACAGGAATGCAAGAAAGAAAACTGCTTTTGGCATCAATAAAAGAAGCTAACTAGAGCTATCTCTCTCAGCGTCATCTTTCTCTTCGTCTTCCTCTTTTCCCTCTGCACAGTTGTCTTGAAATGATACTTTATTTTTAGCCAGAAACAAGTGACCAGTGAGACTGGACATTTGCAAGTAAGCCTGAGCTCGGGCAATAAAATCCTCTTCAGATCTTTGAGTGTTTTCACATTCAGAGATGTAATTATAGAAGATGTGTAACAAGATTTACAAACTTTTCAGGCACCAATAATTTAACATTGCTCCACCTTAGTGCAGCTTTGTGCATGTTTGTTGGTCTGGTTGCTGATTCTTGGTGCATATAGATCTGTAACTCCTACTAGAAGGCAGTAATAGGAACAGTTGTCCTGGGTGTGATGCTTCCCGTCTCTGGACATGTATACGTCCTGAAGGAGGCCAGGTTGACCTTAATGCCTTTTTTCCCTTCAGTCCTCACAGCTTTGGATCAATCACTAAATGAGACGGGAACAGACTGCAGACAGACAGTGATTGATGTACGGAGAACAGACTGGATCTCTGTGGAGTAGAATTAGATCAACAGCTCCTTAGGCGGGTTGAACTTCCTGAGCTGGTGCAGGAAGAACATGTTCTTGTGGCCATTTTCGATGATTATGCTGATGTCAAACGCCCACTTCATGCTCAGGGAATAATTTCTGCAACAGAAGATGCAGAACTGTTAACAGTGGTGATGGAGGGCAGTGAACTGATAGACTGTGGTTGTTGTGGTATATTTGTAGTTTTTATGCAGACTGGGGCTGAAAAATTGTAAGTTTTAAAGTTGTATTGAAAAAAGAAAAGGGATTACTTACAGTAACACTCTAATACACCTTAAGATAATGTATTTGAAATGTTTGCTGAAGCTGAAGGGCAAGTGAGGAGGGAGGGGTAACTGAAAAGAAGAGGAAGGTGAGTATTCTGTTTCAGCTGTGAGAGCAACAATAAATGTCCCAACTCCTTGAGACTTGGTCCTGTGCCTGCTTGTTGCTCACTGATACTTAAAACGGCAAGGTTAGCCCCAAAGTTAACTTTGGTGCATTAGCAGACAGGTCTCCCTTATGTGCTTCCTGGCTTTCATTTGGGCTCTGCAGAAGAAGTGTTATACTTTTATTAGAAGCATTGAGCATAAACGCTCATGCATTTAAACCTTCTGTGGACACACATTTTTGCATTGGCCCCAAACGTAATGATTTGTTTGTTGCATCACAGACGCTGATTTGCATGCAACTTTGAGCAAAGATTGTAAGGAGGTGAGATGGCTATGACTCATCATAATCTCCGTGCTGGAAAGCCATGAAATGAGCACATTCAGAATGGAAAACGCATCCAACAAATCACTGACAATGAAATCTGTTGTTGACAAATGTTGAAATTCGATTCGTTGCATCCTTTCTTGGTAATTTATTGCTTTTGATTTTTAAATGTTGGCAGAAAACTCCTTTAAATTGTCTAAGTAGCAGAAATACACTGGCAACATTTGGAAAAGTGGGTGGGACTGACAAAGCCTCAGGAAAAACCCTCACTTTTCATCAGTTCCACCAACTTTTTCAAACATATTTGTGCAACTTAGTACTGTCTCTCTTTCGGTGAAAAATAACTGGCTTCACAGTAAACTGTATCAAGCTACATATATTAGCATTCAGTCTAAAGATAATGAGACATGATGTTTGGTCTGTTTCACCCAGCCCAAATACAGACTCATCCCCCTCCCAGATAAGAAAAAAATCATCTCTAAACTTTAGGGGTTTAACTGATGAATCTTCTGCCCGTTGGTATGAATTTCCTCTGATTTGCCTCAGTTTTTAATGCTAAATTAAACTCTAAAGGGTCCAGGATGATGTGAGTTCTTCTGTACATGCCTCATAAGCTTGTGATACTCATGGCTGAACTGAATGCACCAGCTTGGAGACTAAAATGTTGAAATAACTGCAGAGCAGAGGTAGAGTCAGCGATAGCAGCCTCTGAGATGCTCTGTGAGCGTGGTTGTATGTCTTGGCTGCAGGGCTGTGCCACCCACTGATCCTCTTCCCCACAAAAACCATCAGCAAGCAGCTCTTTGATCAACATGTCAAGTGTCTGGCACCAACAAACCCACCACTTATGACATCCCAACATGAATTCCCTCGCCAGGATGGTGAAGGCGTTTTTATTTCCCCCAGTGAGAGAGAGAGGAACTTGAGTCTGTGCAGCAGCAGTACAGTTTTAAAGCCTGGAGACTGGATATCATCAAGACTATCATCACTTTAAAGGATTTCTGGCATTTTATATCTTTATGGAATAAAATAAAGTGACCAGTTAGTTTTAAGATGTTAGACATTTGTCTTCTGTTTCTGGCTCAGACATCTTAAACTTACTCTTTAGGCCTGCACTATAACAAATCGCTCATCTTGCATATTTTCGGATTTAAATCTTTTGAATCTCACTGCATCATCTACACCACAAACCCTTGAACGTAAACCAATTAATCTGTGTATGAGTAAGACCTAATTCCTTAAATCTGCAGTTTAATGAAGCAAACCTCAAACCTGTTCTTAGCATAGTTTTGAGTTTGTTTACGGAGTATGAAAGGCCACCCTGACTTACTGGAGATCCTCTGGGGACTGAGCCGCTCTGCAGTGTTTCTCTGATCTCAAGCTTTCAGAAGATTAATCTGAGAGACGCAGCGCCTCTGCTATCATTTACTCATTAATAATGTTTTCTGTGCTTTTTAGATGCCTCAGCCTGGATGCAGTACACAGAAAATAACATGTTTGTAAAAGGAACAGCATGGATCCCAAAAATGCTTTTCATGTGAAGGCTTTCACTAAATGTTTTGTGGATTGTTGCTGGATTTTACATCTAGTCATTTCTCTTGTTTTCTTCCCAGTTTACCAAAGGTTGTAAAGAGACGTGTAAACGCCCTCAAGAACCTGCAGGTCAAATGTGCTCATATTGAGGCAAAGTTCTACGAAGAAGTCCATGAACTGGAGAGAAAGTACGCAGCGCTCTACCAGCCCCTATTCGACAAAGTAAGTCTGTTTTTAAACACTTTCACATTCTTCATCTTTAAGCTACAGAAGTTTATTTGCCTATAAAAGGTATTTACCCCATTTGATGGTTTACCCTTTTATTGATTTTAAAATCTATTATAGTTGATATAATTTGGCTTTTGTGGACAAGAAAAAAATGTCGAAGTAAAAAAGTGGATATGTCTCCAATCAGGCTTACACATCTGGTCAATGCAGTACTCCGTTCTTCTTTGCAAAACTGCTCAAGCTCTGTCAGGTTGCAGAGGGATTGCGATTGATCAGCCCTTTTTAAGTCCAACCGAAAATTCTCTATTGGATTGAGGTCTTGGCTTGACTGAATAAGATTGCAGCCCAAGGACTGCCTTACTCACCCTCTACCTTCTCAAGCCTTCCAGGGTTGGCTGCCGAGAAGCATCCCCACAGCATGATGCTGCCACCACAGCGCTTCACAGTACATCAAACCCTGCACACCATCACAGTTTGTGATGGTGTGCAGGGTTTGATGTCTAATAAACATAGTGTCTTGTCTAATGGCCAAAAAACACCATTTTGGTCTCATCAGACCCAAATAATTTTCTTCCACTTGACCATGGAGTCTCCCACATAACTTTTGGAGAACTCTAGTCCAGATTTAGTGAGATTTCTTTAACAGTGGCTTTCTCCTTGCCACTCTCCCATTAAGCTTTGATGTGCCATATTGCTTCTATTTCTTGATGGATTTAACTGAACTCTGGGGGATGTTCAGTGCTTTGGAAATTTGTTGGTATCCATCCCCTTAATTATACTTTCAAAAAATGAGTTTCTGAATGTTCTTTTGTCTCCATGGTGTAATGGTAGCCAGGAATACTGATTAACACATGACTGGACCTTTCAGGCACAGGTGATTTTATACTACAATCAATTGAGACACATTCACTGTGCTCAGGTGATCCTCATTTTACTAATTGTGAGACTACTAGCACTGCTTTACTTAATCACTTGAATCCTTTTTATGAGCTTTGTATATGGGGAGGAGATATTTTTCTAAAAGCAGTAAAACAATGCAAGTTTCTCAGGGCATATACTCACTAAGTAATATCAAATTCCACCTTCCATCTTGAGTATTGTTAATGTTATGGATGTGTTTTTATTTAATGAATCAGTTTTTTCACGTCTAAATTCTTTCTTAAATCTTTCTTTGAACAGTTGCCATATTCAAAAATATCCTTATCAGTGATCTTTCCATGCAGTCGAAACAGAACCCCCTTCTTCTTACACACACAGCATCCTATATGCTTGATCTTTAGTGCAACCTCAGGTTATTTAAGCAGCCAAGACAGCTCCCTTTGATCAGTTCAGGTGCTAAAAATAAAGAAATGCTCAAAACAAAACATGGGGCTTTGTGGGTCGGCAAGTAGCGGCCCACCTCAATTAATGTGAACCTAAAGTCAGTTTCAATTTCATGTTTACATTGACAATGCTCTGAGTGCAGTTTACCATAAAACAGTTGAAATTTAGAACAGTAAGAAGTGTAGTCATTCAATACAATCAAAATGGGATAAACATTTAAAAAGACTTTAAGAGACATGGGTCATTATAGTATTGATAATTTTCTTGCTTATTATGAATACAAAGATATATTTTTTTCTTGGAGTGATGCCTGTCATCTCTAATCTTGATCACTTTTCTTTGAGAAAGTCACCTGTTTTAAAAATTGTGCATGTTTATTCCACTGTACAACAGCACTCAAGACTTCTTTGTTTTCATGTAAACAAACTGAAGCAGCAAATTTTCTCACCAGTTGCTCTGAAACGCCTCATACCTCATGAAGGCCCTTGAAAACAGGCAAACATATGATTTGTAGGAGAAGTATTTTATGGCGCCACCTCTAACTTGACTTTTCATCCCATTCCCACAGAGAAGTGACATAGTGAAAGCAGCTTACGAACCAACAGATGAGGAGTGTGAATGGAAGGCAGACGAAGAGGAAGAGTTGACAGTAAGTAAGCAGGTACAGGTGACGTATACACCTGCATGCTTCCTGTATGACTCCTTTTAGTTTCCCATTTCATGCATGTATTCATTGGTGAACAGACTTCTTAAAATGCATGAATCTCATTAGGAAGCATGAGATTTTTTTGATGTACTCTCACATTTTAGATTTTCTTTGGTACTATTAAACGCTGCCTTTTTTTTTTTTTTAATAGTGTTCTTTTTTTTTAGTTGGTCTCAAATCCTTAGTCCTGTCTTTCTGGTTGTGGATACTGAAAAGCTCTTGTTTCACATGAGGTGATGTGCACAGAGGAAAAATGTCGAGCAAGCATTATTTCATAGAGGAAATGTCTCTCAACCAGGACGAGATGAAGGAGAAGGCAAAGCTAGAGGAAGAGAAGAAAGACGAGGAGAAGGAAGACCCCAAAGGCATCCCAGAGTTCTGGTTAACAGTTTTCAAAAACGTGGACCTGCTCAGTGACATGCTGCAGGTAGGTTTCCTCTACACAGCTGCTAAAAATAGGTCATAGGCTGTTTACTTTCTATATGAAAAATCAGGGTTTGCTTCCACCTGCTGGTCAAAATGTGCAAAGAGATATTATACAAACATGGCAGGAATCAATGCTGGAAGATTTTATAACCCCTGTTTTTCTTCCTCTCCTCAGGAACATGATGAACCCATCCTTAAACATTTACAAGATATTAAAGTAAAATTCTCAGATCCAGGACAGCCTATGGTGAGTGAGATTGACTCTCAGGGCTAAGTTCTTTACAGCAGTCTGTTTACCCCGTGAAAACCTTTAACCGTTCCGTTCTTGTTGGTCTTAATCCTCAGAGTTTTACGTTAGAGTTCCACTTTGAGCCCAATGACTTCTTCACAAACACAGTGTTGACAAAAACCTACAAGATGAGGTCGGAGCCAGACGAGAGCGACCCCTTCTCCTTCGACGGACCAGAGATCATGTGCTGCACAGGGTCAGTGCTGCACCTCACTGTATTCTTGGTCTTGCTCAGTGGTGGTTATATAGGACTAATGTTAGCTCTTTTCATGATAGACATTTCCCTTTCCTTATAATTGGAAAATACATTTTTCAGGGACAGTTTGCTTGGTTATCACCAAGGGATGCATGCCTTTGATTCTCGTTTTTTGAGCACAGAAATAAATGAGATGGAATAAAAGCAGATGTGCAGTTTTTACCGAGCAGTGGTCATCGTTGTTGTAGCTGTTGTTGAAGTCTGTTTAGACTGTTAGTTGCTAACTTAGCCAATAAAGCTCGGACTAGAAATTTGTCAAAGATAAAGTCATGTGATGCAGAGATGATGAGCTTGAAGTTTGGTGGAAGAGCATGCTAACTATTACCTTAGTATGCTCAGTGTTGATTTGAGTGTGTTGTTGCAGTAGTAGTATGTAGTGTGCAGTTTTGGACACAGTCTAAGATAATCAGTGAACTTTCCCCTTTTCTGTCTTTTCCATGTATTTTCTAGTTGTCATAAATGATTCAAGTTGCGTTTATTACGTATCAGAGCTGCAAACTTCAGGATTGTCATTCTGCGTTGAAGTCCCTGTGAAGTGAAATCCATAATTTGTGTCTTAGCACACTAGATATGTTGACTGTCCAAAAGTTTTTCCCCTCTTTCCTGACTGTTTAATTTGGGCAAGGCAAATACAGCACTATAAAATCCTGAGCAGTTTATCTAACTAGTTTCTCGTTAGCAGATCTAACTACCTTCATTGAAGATTAATGGCCAGCTAAATGCTGTGTTTTTGTTCATCGTGAGATAAATTGGCCAAATCTATCAACCCCAGTGGCCTATGGGTGATTAAAGGTATCAAAACAGAAACATTTGTTACAGAAAGAGGACTTTCTCTGCTCTGGCACAGAGCCTGTCAGCTGCATTCTGGCCATAATTCACCGTAAGGTCAGGGGGCAGGCTAATTGCTGGAGAGCTTGTCTATTTTTCACTTGAATGGACGAAGCAGGAAAAAACATCTTACCTTCTGAAGGTTTGTTTTAATCCATATTGTTTGTGGTCCGGGGTGGTTAAAAAAAAAAGTGGACTGTGGCTTTGTCTCTCTCAAAGCAGCAAAAGTTTAATCCCACTTCTTTATTAGCATCGTGTTGCTAAAGTTAAGTGAAGTATCCTGTGATAGATGCGTTCTATTCCTGCTAAGTCTGTCACAATAAAAGTCTCCAATGCTAATCATTATTGAAGACTTTTATTTTGAAGAGCATTGTCAGGAAGTTGAGTGTTTTCAGACTACTTATAAACGGGAGAGAAACGATTTCAGCAAAGTCAGGAAAGAAGATATTAGGAATTTCTAAGAAATGAATACAGAGTGAGAAAATTATACTGAGACTTTATAGCATTAAACTGCCTGTCATGACTTGACTCTGGTTAGTGGGCACAGCTTTAACTGAGTTAACCAACACTTTAATTTTACAAACTTAAAAATGTTTTTCATCACTGATATTTGGCGTGGTAGTTCATAACACAGTGGCCTGTCATACAACAAACCTAAAGTGCAGTTTTTATCACTTCACAGGGACTTATAAAGGTGTTCATGCATTTTTAAAATGTCAAGCCTCATGTGAAAAAGGCCGCCTTCAGCAGCCTGGTATATCTGAGCAGTTGTTCCATGTCTCTGGCTCTTTTCTCTCCATGAATCATCTCTAAGTGGATATCAACAACCTCTCCACCCAGACTCTGAAAATAAACCCATGTTGTCATTTAGATGTGACATTTCAAATGTTGGACACTGACCTTGCTTTCCTCTGCCTCGTTCTCGTGTTTCACCACAGTTGCACGATCGACTGGACGAAGGGCAAGAACGTCACGTTGAAAACAATCAAGAAGAAACAGAAGCACAAGGGCCGCGGCACGGTGAGGACGGTCACCAAAACAGTCCCCAACGACTCCTTCTTCAACTTCTTCACCCCACCAGAAGGTAAGGATGATCAGACCAAAGGCTCGCTTTATTTATCATCTCGTCAAACCATCAGATAGAGATGTTCATGAACTAATTTTGGCTCTTCTCTTGTTTACAGTTCCAGAAAATGGAGAGTTGGTAAGTTGGTGCCCTCCTACATTTCTTGTTTTTATAGCTCATCAATTAGTCAAATCAGTTTAAGCCTTAAATCCCAGACTGCCTTTCTTTGTTGTTCATAAAGCAACAGAGGAATTAAACCTTCAGCATCAAAGATTTACTTTTTATCTTTGTCTCAAATAAAGCTTAACCTTTAATCTCGCACTATTTAAATCAGCCTGACTCAACCAGACATTTATTTAACTTTTACTTTGAGCGGCTTAATGGATAAATGTGGTGGGAAAATAAAAACTCTTTTCTGGTCCGCAAATCCCTAAAAAGACTGAACGAACAATGAATAGATCCCACTATTGAGTAAAGGGTTTAACCAAGCTTAATAAATCTGTTCCACTTACCAGCAGATGAGGGTTTTGTTGTTTAAAGCCCGTTTAAAACACACCAGTCATGGTGTGGGGTTGATCATACACAATGACTCAGTCCCACTAAAGCTATATTATCCACATTTAAATGACAGAATCTAAAATAAAGCATCATTGTTGAATATGTGGTAGTTAAATGCATGATTTTAAAGTGCATAAATAAACTGAGCAACCTGTCTGTCTTCAGGATGAGGACTCGGAGGCGGTCCTGGCTGCAGACTTTGAAATCGGCCACTTCATCCGTGAGCGAATCGTTCCCCGGGCTGTGCTCTACTTCACAGGAGAAGCCATCGAGGACGACGACGACGATGTGAGTTTTGGCTCAGATCCGCTCGAGTTTGGCATCCTCTTTAGTTTGGCTGTAAAGTAAACAAGCCTTTTTGGAGTCAACGTTTGCCAGCATTGTCCAAGTTTCACTTCATTTCACTGCTGCTTTATTTAGCTTCCTCAAGAGAACAGACGAGTAAAACAACATACGCTTTCCTGTATTTTCTCTCACCAGTTTTGAAGCTCATAGTTTGTAAAGTCTGTTTGTTGGGATTTTAAGTTTTGTGGCTTGATGGTTCACAAGAGTTTTTGGTTATTTATTAACTGAGGTCTGATGAAGAAAATGAAGCTCTTTTTAGGATTTTCTGTTTAATCTTTTATGTTTGTGTTTTACAGTATGATGAAGAGGGAGAAGAGGCAGATGATGAGGTAAGACTATTTACAGCAGAGATTCATACACAAACAGCACAAAGAGGAGATTAAGAGGGGATTATATGGACAGAGGTCAAACCATTGTCCAACAGTGGCATCATTGTCTTTTTTTTTTTTTTTTTTTTGCTGAGTTCTTGCAGCATTTTTTTTGTTTTGTACGTCTTGTTTGTGTAACCTGCTATTTACAGGGTATATGGGGGTCTTTAAACGTCTTCAAACGTCTAAAATCCAATAATTTGAATTTAATGCCTTAAAATATCTAAAAATTCTCTTAAAATCTCATAAAATGTCTCAAATATGATTTTTAAAGGTCTTAAAAATGTATTATTAATGTATTATCATAACGGAATAGCGGAATTGGCCAATAAAGCGGAAATTGAATGAATTTGACTGAAATGCTGTTTTTTTAGAAAGAGGAACGTATATCTGAGGAATATGCACCCGGGGGAACACTAAAGCAAGGCACAACTTGTCCCTCACTCACCCCGCCCCCTCAAAAACAATAACAGCATGTCAAAGCGGCTGCAAGAAACACTGGCAAACATCACATAGCCCCATACGGGCCAGTACCATGGGACATAATGTTGCACCTTCAAGTTATTTTACCTCACCACACCACCTGACCGGTGTGCCTCACCTCACACGAGGCACACTACTCACCCTTCGGAGGCTCAAAATCAATTCGGATAGACTCGAGATTTTATGAAGTCCCGCAGTCTAAATGATGCTAAATTCGAGTAACAGTTAGATTAATTATTCATCCTGTAGATACTGTAGTTCCCTTTGGTTGCTTAACGAGCCAACACGTGTCTGGATTAACGTAGCGGTCTGATATGACGCAGACGGACAGACAGCGAGGGAGATGAAGAGAGAACCGTTACAGTCAGGAGTGAAACAATGCTGCATCAAACTGCATGGACTGTTGCAGACTGTGAGAGTAAATACAAGTTTAGGTAACAGGTTTACTATTAACCATTTAACTTTAATGTGACCTTCTTATTAAGTTACTATCACTGTCTCTGGTGAGAGAACAGAAGGATTTCTTCATTTGCATTATAAACTTCAGTTAGGATGTGATTATACTTGTGGATGTGTCTTGAAATGTTGGAAATATCTGACTGTTACACTGGTTATAATTATTTTATATCAGCGTTATCGAAACAATGGCTCCTGGGCCAACTGTGGCCCTTATTCAGTAATTTAAGGTTATTTCTATTTAATTTGTGAAAATTTGATTCATTTACATAAACAAGACACTCTTTTTTTCTGGTAAAATTAGTGGAAAGGTTAAAAAACAGAATTCCAAAAAAAATTTAAATGGAAAAATGGAATTTGGCAAAAAAATAAAACAGATTTCATAGGGCCTGCATATACTTTGCATGTCTTTTTTTACTTTTTTGCCAGTATGGATGTGAAATGGGTCTTAAATTGTATTTATTATGGTCTTAAAGTCTTAAAAAGTCTTAAATTTGACTTGTTGAAACCTGCAGAGACCCTGTATTTAACTTAACAGATTTAAGTTGTATGTAGCTATGAGGGATTTGCATAAATTCTATGATAATTATGCAACTATCACATAAAAAAACAAACAAGTAAATAGATTAGATAATCAGAAGAAAGAGGGTTGATGATAAAAGTACAATCGCTGTTTTTACTGTCGGTGACGTTGTTCATGTGACCTATTAATCAGAAATGTAAAACTCCATTCTCAAGGAATTTCAATTTGCTTTTAAATTCAGAGATGGATTTAACATTTATTACAAGGGTAATAGGAGGTAGATTTTCTGATTTGTTTATAGACTTGGCATAAAAAGAAAATCGGTGGATTCTTTCTTTGTTGCAACAGTTAATCAATCCCAGATTCATTGGAATCCAAGTATCAGCATGTCACATTTGACTGGTCTGGATTGGGCCCATTTGATAGGCTGGTGTTCTGTCAAACCAGTTTTGGCATTATTTGAAGAGATCCCTAGTTCCAACACGGGATGTCAGAGACGGGCTGCCACGTGGGCGTCCCCAAAAGATGACACCCTAAGAAGACCGTTTCCTCGCCCTGTCAGCACTTAGGTACCGTAAGTTTTCTTCTACAGATTTGCAGTCAAGGTTTGCAGGATGGTAGGCCGATGGCTCTCTGCCCAGGCAATCTGGAACAGACTGCACACAGCCAACCTTCGGCCTGCCATGACTGCCCTTCACCATCAGGCTCGTTTGTACTGGTGTTAGCAAGACATGCGCTGGATCCTGAACATGTGGAGGAGCGTTATGTCCAGTGATGAGTCTAGATTCTGCCTACAGCCATTGGATCGTATGGTTGAAGTGTGGAGAAGACGCAGAGAACACAATGCTGATTGCTGCATCGATAGGGCAACTTCTTTTGTTGGAGGCAGTGGGATGATGTGGGGCGGCATCTCCCTCACTGAAAAAATGAGGCATGTCATCAATGCAGGCAATCTCAATGCAGAGAGATATTGAGATGAGATTCCGCAACCAGTGGAAATCCCATATCTCCACTGTCTGGGACTTAACTATATCCTCCAAGATGACAACGCTCGCCCCCACAGAGCAGGGTTTATCAGAGACTACCTCCAGAATTTGTGAGTGGAGAGGATAGAATGGCCTCCCAGCAGTCCTGACCTCAACCCCAATGAACACTGCTGGAATCAGCTGTTGGGCATTGGCAGAGAAAATATGGCACATTTTTTATGGCTGCAACCCACATACTCAGCTCTGCTGCTCATCCCACAAATGCATGTTCCTTTCAAATGTGGCAACATTTAAAAGGGTAATAAACAGACTTTCCAACGATATAAGATGTATTGCCAAGATGTATTCGTACAACAAAGAAATAATCTACCAAACACACATTTCCTTATGGTTTGTGCTAAGTTTTTAATGGACTCTCCGACTAAAGCAACATAAATAGACTAGTCTCTTCGATTAAACACTCTCTCCACACTGTCGATTTACTTAACAATAAACCAAAGTTTTTTAAGTGCATGGTTGTGAACCAGGGAGGGAGAAAAGCTGTGAAAAAGTGGCGCTACCAGCCCTGAATGAGTTTCTGTGTATCCCAGCACATTTTAAGCAGCGTTGGAGCTTGTACTACATAAAAGGGTGAATTTTCAGTCAGGTCAGATGTTTGTAGCTGCACAAGATGACTGCACATGACTTGACATTTCTACTGGTGTCTTATTTGTTCTTTAAAAAGGAAACAACTATGTTTTTAGATGAAAATATAGGTATCAAAAGTGTTTTATTGTATGCAAGTGGTGCTCTGGTTGTATTTAGATCAGAGTTAACAGGATTATCCATATAAAGATCTTTAGGGACCATGCTTTGTCAAACTGACTACATAAATTAAATCAAAAAAAGATCTAATGAAGTCAAAAACGCCAGCCTCCTGTTAAAGTCACTGGCAGTTTTCTTTTTTCATCATTTTTCCAGTGTTTTGCCAGTTTGATCTGACGTGTTTCTCTGCTGTGTCTGCAGGAAGGTGAGGAAGAGGCTGACGAGGAGAACGACCCCGACTATGATCCCAAGGTGAGATCACTTCCTCACATACACACTCGCAGTATAGAGCCCCTCCCCCCTGTAAAGATCTCTGGTGTCTCTGTAAAGAGCTGACTCAGCTCTTCTCTGCTCTGTTGGCTCAGGATGATCCCTTCAAAAAGTCAAGAAGCTCCTCCTGGAGCTCATTAATTATAACTGAACTTAAAGTTGCTAGTGCTACTGAAGTCTTAGCACTTCTGAGCTGCAAGAAGAGAACAGCTGTGCTAAAGTTCAACATACAGAATACATACTGTCAAATGCATCTCATTTTACTCCAGCTTTGGTTTGCTTCAGCTTTTATTTTGTTGCTGTGATCTTAATTTAGCTCCCAGACAAAAAAAAGGATCAATTCCTATAGTTGTTTTTCCTCTTTTCACCCTTTTCCCCTAACCAGAACCTAAGCTGTAGCCAGTGGAGTCTGACTCTGCATGTTGTGACCTAAACCTCAACCCTAATAACGGTGCACATCTAGATAACCTAAGGCTACATCCACACTACTGTTTTGTTTTAAAACTGGTAGCTTTTAAAACTTTAAAAGATGTCTTACTCTTAGACTACTTCTGTGGGGTTTTGTCATGTAAAGAAACTAAGTTTGATTTAGATGACGCAGGATCTCACATTGGCTTGCTGACAGGGTCTTATCAGTACTAGCTTTCTACCTCAGGTAGCTTCTTCGATGTTTGTTGAGCTGGTTTTGCTAAGTAGAATAAAGTGTGAGCCCCTAATACAGAGACTTCAGGCCTCTATTCCCTGCCTCGGCCACCCAGGACCCACCCTCACAAGAGAGTGATATACTGGTTCCCAAAACTAAATGTTTTTTATTCCTTTTAGTGTAAATTTCAACTGTGGCTGACCAATTATCTTTTATTTTGAGTAAGGAAACAAGTATTTTTATACATTCTAAGGATCAGACCACCAAATACAGGCTATCCAGTAGTTTCATTACCATGATAATAGTTCATATGTGTAGCTACTGTGCACTTTCTCTTGAATTGTGTGATGAATCAGCCATAAACTTTCATTTTTGGCACCAGCTGGCCCTTCATTCTGTTAACGGTAGATGCATATTAGCTCTTGTACAGCCAATCTGGCGGCAGATAAAGTGGGGGGCAGCATGGAATGGACCGATCCAAATATATGTGGATAAAATAGTCACTGCACCCAGTAACAAAACAACATATCAGGTTTCTTAGAGCCCCAAAAATGCTTAAACATAACTGTTGATTTACAAGCTTCTCCATGAAAATCAATAGTTGGCTTGAACCAGTTTTACATGGCAAAGCAGAATAGTGTTGTAAGCCTAAATTACTCAATAACAAAGTGATATCTCTGCAGAAATGTTTGATATTGATTTCAGAGATTCTCACCAATCAGCGGCATGAATAAATGCTGTTTCTATCCAGAAAAACAATTATTTAGCAGAGCTTAACACAACAAGGATAGTGTCATGCAGAAATAACCATGATATTCTGCTTCATTCAAGTCTGAGGGGCCTAAGCGGACAGCGACCTGTTAAAGAACCAATCACAGTGGAAACTCTTAAGGTCATAATGCAAGTAGCATTAACAACATCACTGTTGTAAATAAGGGCAAATCATGGCATATGATTGCAAGTAATAAAATAAAAGAATAAAAAACAAAGGAAACTCCTGCACACCATCCAACTTACAAAAAAAAAAAGTTATTTATGTGTGTTACCAAAATGGTGCAAATAAATGACTGTGTTTGCAAGTTAGACAGTGTTTGGTTGGACACGTCGCCCCGTCTTAAGAAATGCATGTGCGGTCCCTCGAAGGTAGACCTGAACCTCGGATTGGGAAGCAGCACTTGCATGTCTTCTTCTTCTTTCTTCTTCTTCTTTTTTAAATTTTTTTTTAAAGGTTTATTTTGGACATTTTTTTTTCCTTTATTCGATAGATGAGGACAGTGGATAGAGTCAGAAACAGAGACAAGAGCGGGGGAGAGACATGCGGTAAAGAACCTCAGGCCGGGTTCAAACCCGGGCCACATGGGGCACGCCTTAAACACAAGGCCACCCACGCCCCATCTTCTTTGCTCTCCCCTTGTCACATGTTCTCTTTTTCTGATGTGTCAATAAAGGCGGAGTCCTAAAATAAAAAATGGTTGCCATTAAATCAGGAATATAATCTGTCCCAGTATGTCAGCAAGTTCAGCGAAGTTCACAACGTGAAGATTTTGTGCAGCTGTCGCTATAATACGGTAGTTGAGCTGAGCCTCCCCCTGACACTTGTCTGTAACCAAGGAGTGTTAAGGTCACAATTATGATCCAATTTTGAAGAAAAGCAGTTAAAAAGTGCTGTCAACCACACATTAGAGATCACTGTGTGTCAGTACAGCCTCACTGCAAGTTTCCAGGATGCACGACTACAGGGTGTTGTGCTCCTCGGTTGCTTACTTGCTTTTTAAATTGGGGGTTCTTTCTTCATAAAAGCTGAACTACATATGGTGTAGTTATAAAACTTCCAGCTTCGTGCTGCTGCTTGTTTCCAAAATGATTTCTGTACCTCATGTTTGGTGACAGTGCAAAGCCAGAAGTCATTCGAAATTTTAAGACTGCTTTTTCTCCTTCAGTGTGTGAAATTAATTCATGAAATTAAGTGTTTTTTTAAACACTTTGCCAATAGCTTAAAGTAATGAAACGACATTTCTCAGGGCTTTATGCTGCTGTATTGGTTGCACCAGTATATAAGCTGCTGCCAACTTTTGGATCACTACTGTTTTGGGTTGAAAACCAAAACATGTAGTGGTGCTGTGATGTCTGTTTTATAACCCTGTTACTGTATATGAAAAACAATTCTGCCAATATGGCCCTATTTGAACAGGATTAAAATTACCTGTGGACCTCTGGTCATTTTTAATAATTGGCAGGTTGTCTCTTTTCTTTAATCCTGTGCAACTCGACCATGTCTGTAATTTGCTGAGTAAAAATTCCAGTGCAGATTACCCATCATATTTCAGTGCTCATACAGGTAAAACTTAACCTCTGCGAATCAGAATTTCTGTAATTTAGAATGGTAATGTTTTTTTCTCAGTGTTTCAAATGGCTTTTCCTGCTCCTTTTCTGATTAAAAATAATTTAATAAAGACTGCGTTGACAAAGTTTTCACACATGTAGGTTATAAATAGTTCTTTTTCTTTTTCAATTAATTCGAGCTTATGTTCAAAAATTACTATTTTACTACTCTCTTGTCCAAATATATGTGCGTTCATTGCTGCTCTCTTAACATGCACAGCGCTCCTGTTCAATCCCCTGCAGCTTCTCTTTGCAACTGCCTGATCTTATAACACTATTATTTTACACAATTTGATTTGAAATGTGTTGCTGAGCATTCAGTGATTAGACTATAACAGCTGATCTGTGCAGGGAGGGTTTCTGTGGATGCGTTACAATACAAAATTAATAGAGTGCAGATTCACAAGTTTATTGGCAATAGACAGGTACAGAACTACAAAATGTAAAATACCTAGTGTTTATATAGAGGAACAAATGTTTAACACATGCTGTCTATTGTAAACGTTTATGTAGAGGACAAATGAAGACAGTGTCACCTGCAGAACGCGATGCTCACTTCACTTTCATTGCTGTCATGCAGCACCTCCATGTTTTCCTTTAGAAATGTCTATAAAACACTGACATCAGGGGGTAATTCACAAATTATCAGAGGCCCACAGTTAATTGGAATCTTGCGAGTAGTCCTTATGCAAAAACTCTGAATAGAGATTTTGTTTTAAATGCTTTTACTTGTGAAAGTCTAAAGGTAGAGCATTGACCCTCTTCACTGCTGCTAAGTCCTCCATATGCCATAAGTTAGATCCTACTTCCAGGCTGCATGTCACCTCCTCTGTTAATTTTCTTCTCCTACTACTCCTCTCCTTAACTTTTATTATTTTAAAAAGCAGAAAGCAAAAAATGACCTGAAATGGGAGTTTTAAAATCAAAACTTTGTGGTGTGGATGTAGCTTTAAACATATGGTATGAAGGTTTTGGCCTCATTCAAGTTCATTAATGCTTTAAGAAAGTTTTCAAAATACTTTAACTGAAATGGTTGTTATGACAAGATTTAAATTTCAAATCTGCAGAGGGTTATTCAAATTCATCTGAAGCAAACGGCTCCTCTCCTGTCGATTATTTACACTTTCATGGCCCGCCTGATTGAGGTAACCCACCTGAAAAACGACGATTAAACACAGTAAACAATTTAAGAGCTGTGCAAACTCAACAAAGCAGCAAACAGATAAATTAATCTCTCTTCATGCATGGTGTAGTCTAAGCGTTAGCTGCCACACTGCATGTTTGTGCACATATTCTGTTCAGGGCTTCTGTTTAATGTAACTGAGTAAAGGAGAGGTTTTTCCTCCTGATTTGAGCAGCTTTGACAGTTCAACACTCCACCATAAAACAAGCATGACCTTTGCTTCTTTGCTAAACAAAAAAACGCCTTTGACATTCTGTATTCTTCTAGTTTTTGCTCCTTTTTATTTTATTTTTTTCTCCTATTCATTAATGTTTCTTCATCTTCAGTCACTTTGGCATCTTTTGTCAGCTACTCTTCAAATTTTTTCCTCACTAGGTTTAAGTGGTGACAGTAGAAAAATAACCCTATCCTGGTAGGTACAGCTCGTGACTTGTCAGCTTACTACCATCACACCTCCACCTTCCCTCCTTTTTCCCCTCTTGTTTTTCCATCCCTCCATCTTTCTTTCTGCACCTCCCCACCCTTCTCATCAGCACCCTCCTCCTCTGCCGCCGGCTGTACCCTTCCCAGTTACTAACCCACTGGTTTGTTGTTGGTTTTTTGGAGTTTAACCCATAGTGAGTTTTGCATTTGCACCTGTATTATTTCTGTATGTTGAAGCAAGTCTGACCTTCCCTTTTCTTTTTGGCTCCATGTTGAACATCCAGAAACGCAGGCTAGTTTTCAGTTTTACCAGGAATTATAAGGGATGTAACAATACCTTGCAAAACAATAATGAAAGATACAAATATGCACCATTTAAATCGATTTCACAAAGATAAATCCTGCGGTACTTTCATTTTTGTAACCAGCTGAGGGTGCAGTCTGCTTTTGGCTTCCCTTATTTGATAGCGGTAGCTGAAGAGAGGCGTATAGCATTCAAGAGGGAACCATGACCCTGTTTGCACCTTGCATTAACACCCATGCAGGGTAAAGGGATGCAAAGTGTTAATCCATTCTGCAAGGTATGGATGCATCTCAATGCTTAGCCACAATGACTTGATACCTGATGGCTTAGGCTGAGTGTAGAAATGCTCTTGGGTGCCTTCATCATGACTGGCTTAGTAATGTAAAAACTCAAGGAGCATATCATAAAGTGACTTATTTACATCTCTCCAGCCTCACTGGTCACTTGGTGTTTTGAACTGAGTGGTCATTTCAATCCAACCACCACTCCACAAGGTTTAGTTACAATGTCACCGTTTAATTCGGATGCATGTTTACCACTGAAGTTGGGGAGAAAAGCAGTTAAAAAGGCATCATTACTCATTCTCTCTCATTGCTTAGTATCCCAGCATGTCATGTGCAGGGGGGGGGGGTGTGTTAGTGTCAAGCTAAGAGGTGACCAGCAAGGCTTGGTGGATGTAAATGAGTCATGTTGATCCAACAGTCACAGAAATGTCGTATGGGCTGCTGTTTGAAGAAGAGGTGGGAATCAACTTGATATTCGATCACCAAGCAAGGATGATGATGTAACATGTAAACAGGGTCTACATGCTGCTTGGTTTTAGGATTTGGGCTGCGTTTAACATTTTGTTGTGTTTAACAAGCCTATAACTAATGAAAACTTCTAACATTAAAAAAACGGAGAGATGCTCTCCCTGCCTAAATGCCAGCGGCAACAACATTCATTTGAAGAGATTTTCATGATTTGTACTGCACAGTATTTGTATTTATTCCATTCAGGAGTTGTTTTTGACAAGTTTACAGAAATAGCTTTTTAGATGCTTAATCACAGGCATCGCTTTAATAGTAACAGTGCAGCCCAAAAAAGTTAACAAGTATTACTAATAACTACAAAGAGAAACAGAAGAGATTTTATACTTTCAGAATTTAATTCAAAGATTTATACTTGTAAATTACCCTCAATGATATTTCTTTCTAAATAATTGGAAAATCATTAAAACTCATGATTAATAGATATTGTAAACCAATTATAATCATTTATAAAGAATTGTGGGTTAAGTGTATTGTTGCATCCCTAAGGATAATGACCGTATCATTTACAAATGCTGTGTATTTGTCTGACAGGTGTTTGAGGGTCAGTGACATTTAAGGGTTCGTTTAATTGGGTTGCACCACCGGACATTTGCAACTAATTTCAAATTAAACAGGCAAATATTTTGACACATTGTTTCTCTTGTTCTTTTTAGAAAGTGGACAGTTGTGTTATTAAAGTAAAATTGAGAGTTTTATGGTAAAATACATTTTTAAGTTTATATTTGTGTTACCTCTTGTGACAGAAAATAAATGTTTTTCTCTTTACTTGAAAATGATCTAAAAACCATTTTACTTCACCATAACTGTCAGCTGGAGTTAAATGGATAAATTATGATGAAGTCTGTTTTTATCACTTCATTTTAAGATGATGAAACGCCCACGGTTGCACCACCCTGACTTTATGGATCTTACTGGCTTTAATCAGAAAATTTTATTTTCAAAGATTCCAGCATTTAAATCATAACAAAGTATTCCAATTTGAGTTTCTCACACAAAATTACATTTTTAGTAGTGTTAATAATCTGTTCATCTACTCTGACATTTGTAGAACAAATTAATATGTTATAAACTGATTACTTTTCAAAAGGAAGTAATAGAATTAGACACAAAAGTTTGCACGTCATGTCATTGACACTTGTATGTATCATGAAATGCCAGTTTGTATTTCATAGACATTTTTATTGTCCTTGTTCACATTATTTCTGCATAGAATATATATGCATATATATAGAATAAGGCTGTCGGCATTAATGCTTCTATCACAACTCTATCACGGTCCAAATTTTAGGTGCTTTGTAGTGAACTAGCAGCAGCTGGATACTACTCACTGTAGCATCTCCGTGCTCTCAGTGATTTAAAATAAGGACAACACTACTCCTTTAAAAGTCTCACTTCACTTTGAGAAACTCTGCTACTGCTAAAACTGCTATTTTTCATTCTAAGTAAAAGTAGATTTTCATTTGAATGGGGCAGTAAAGTATTTTTAGCTTAAGTAAAAAGTAAAAATATAAAGGAACAGTTAGATTGTTGGATGTCAGAGAGTCATTTTGTACATGTGCCTCTGCATATTTCTTAAATGTTTAACAATCTAACTTTGACAGAATAAGCATTTCAGAGCTGCCTCCTAGCTCCAAGTCATAGTTTCAGACCTTACTGTTGTAGCAGTAAGGTCTGAAACGCTCATAAAAAAACATCTTTTTAATTTGATACTAAAATAAACATAAGATAACAGGATATTTTAAACATATGATTAACCAGATTGAGTGAAATTCAAGGATTTGTGGATTAAAAAATGTTTGACAGCCATACTGTTGATGTATATCTGACTTTAAGGCTTAGCTAACTTCTGTTCACATAAACCTTGTTTTAAAATTGGCAGATCATCAAAATAAAACGAGACAGCTTTGTGTTATTTTCAAGGGGGGCATCTTTGTCAGCCTTTGAGATTTCATCAGAAACTTGCAGATAAAACTGAGAGCTGTTGAGACTTTTTTTAACAGATGCCAGCAGAGCTGTTACCTCTCACATTTCCGTGAAAAACTGTCTCGCACTTGGATCTATTTTTAGACTCTGAGGTATCATGAGTTCACCTGCAGCCAAACGGGTTGCACAATGACTAAAACGACCTTACAGCCTCAGGTCAGTGTGGCATGAGACTGCGGAGAGCAGCTGAATCACCTCGAGAAGAGTTTGAGGTTTGCTTGAAGGACGTGCCCCCCTCCCTATCTCAGTTAATGATCTCAGTTTACTTCTCATCCTTTATTTACTCGACTGCTTCCTTTTGTTTTGGCAGCTAATTGATTTTTAGCACCATAGCCAGGGGTTCTGTTTGAAGCGTTTCCATTTATTTTCCTGAAGCAGCAAAATGAAATCCATCACAGTTAGTCAGCTGGTGAGAAAAATAATTACAGTAGGGATATAGTGAGGGCTAACACTTGGAGAGGAGTGGAAACTGCTCTCTCGATGCTGATCTGAACATTTTTACAGGTTCAGGTTGACCTTGTTTAACACTTTCAGGACCAGTAACTTAACTTGAAAGTGTTGATTTGACTAGTTTAATATTTTGGCAAATGCACGTAGTTTTCTTGCGAAGTGGTCCATCCCAGTCATGTCTGTAAGCCTAGTATAAATACGCAGCGAAGAGTCTGTTATCTTTGCTCAGTGCAGTTGTAAAATTCCAGAGCCTCTCCCTCCTGTTGACAGAGGTTCACAGCCTTCTGCCCTCCGCTTTGAAGCCTCTTTGACTGCACTGTCTGCTCCTAAAGTAGTGTAGCTCACTGCACTGACAGTCATCCGTCAGTCATCTGAGGCTCACCTGCCTCCCGCTGCCCTCTGCTTCTTTAATCATTGTTGCCTATCGTGACAGGTTTGAGATTTGTTGTCCTTATAAGTGCAGGTTTTTAAATTGAAACCCAACCATGCTGTTGCTTCTTCATTGCTCTGCATGTAATTTAGGTATCTGAAATATTACTAGAGCAGCAAGAGTTTTCAGTAAGGATAATGAGCTTAAAACTACAGTGGGCACATTCATGCTGTTAGCATCTCAGCATTATTTGGCACTTTTCCTGGAACTACTTTAACTTCTCTAGGGATTCTCCAAGAAACTGCAAATTTCTCAGTAGAATCAACCTGAGTTTTTTCACACATGCACTCACATTTCAGAGAATTTTCTACATTTCAGGGAAACCTACCCAGAAAGTTGTCTTCAATCCCAGGAAGTGGGAGAGTTAAAAAATTCTAGGTCGCCAACAGGAAAAAAAACTCAGCGTTAAAAGTGGGTGAAGAATTTGAATGTGCTGACATATGCAGCTCACAGAGAAAGGTACAAGACATTTTCAGGAGCTTTTTTTTTACAAGTGTGGATGAATGCGCTAAGTCAAGGTGTGCAATAGGATTTTTTTAAACTATACACTGTTAATAACTGCACATGTCAGGGTTCCTTTAAAGCCCTTGTTTTTGAAAGTGCTATTCAAATACAGAGACAAACAACAGAACCCAAGCAGTTCAAGAAGTTGAAGAAAAACCCTGACCAGGATATTAACCCAACAACAGAAATCAAAAGATACCATGCAAACTAAGAGAGACCAGACATCACATGTCACCATAGGTAACATAAAAACACAGGAACCTGGCTACCTCAGTTTTAACTGAGAGGGCCAAAAATTTAAGAAGATGTGAGCGATTAAAAAGAGAGCAAAGAGGAATAAATGTGAGATAAAAAAACAATAACAGAATGGCAAAAGCGGTAAAATGTGGTAAGAGAATCCGAACAAGAGCCAATAAAAACAGTCGAACATAAAATAACACTTTATTCTTATGACCACTCAACAGTCATGGTGTATTTGATGTTATTCTAAATAATTCAACCCTATTTTCAATACCATTCATTTTGATAATAAGGAAATATTTTCTTTGAAAATGTATGGTTTATAAGTCTGAAAGTATGACATTAAGACAACCTTGTAATTTAAAATGAGAACTTTTTTCAGTACGGCACAGAAGTTGTATATATTTAGTCATTAATAAACTTGTTGAAAGTGACAAATCTTGAGTGGTCATGAATTGTAGACTGAAAGTGTAAATTTCACTACACAAAGGGAAAAGGGAACACCTTATGAAGGAATAACACCTGCGCAGTCTTGTTAACGCTGCATTCCTGAGGATGCAACTACAAAAGTCCATGTTTTCAGTCTGTCTGATCTGGATTTATCATCATCTCCACATCATATCTGTTGATTTTTGCTTGTGTTAAATCGTCTTTCAGTTGTTTAAATGAACATTGTATGTGTAGATCTGATTTTATTAGCCAGATTTGAGTGTGTTTTCATCCTAACCATGCCCCACTCCCTCCTCTGGTCTCTTCCAGAAGGATGCAGCCCCCCCAGCTGAGTGTAAGCAGCAGTGAAGCCCGGCCCGGCTGCCTTGAGGATCAACTGCACTGTAACGGCTTCAAAAACTTAAACAAAACAAAACAAAAAAAGATTAAAAAAAAAAATAGTTACTTACCGCCTTATAATGTTTTGTATTTTTCTTGGTAGAGAATTTGAAGAAAAAAAAAGTTTCAAGATTTTTGTTACAAAAACTCATGGTAATATACTGGGAGCTGTGTTGCTCATTATACATAGTATTTTACTAGACCTGTTTTTTCCTTCTCTTCCTCCTTCTCTGTACGATATCTAGATAGACTACAGGAAAAAAAATCTCCCTTGAACAGCATGAACTTGTTTCTTCACTGCTAAAAAACTAGTTTGGGTTCTTGTGAAGTCTTTTGTTGTATTTGCTCTTAGACAACAGCTGTGGTTTAGACTGCACATCTCGTCGATTTCTAATAATCCCAGCCCTCTTCTCCTCCTCCTACCAAAGCTCCGGATTGGTCCATTCTGGTTGTTTTTTAACTCTTAGTGGGGCCTTTAGCACTTGTAAAAGCACTGTAGCATTTCCAGGTGGAGCGCCGGAGCAGAGACGGACGTATGGCGAGCAGCCGGGTGTCTATTCCACTATCTAATCTTGCTGAGCATGGGATCTGGAGTTGGCGTTTTCCCTGCGCCACTTGTGCTCAAATACTTTCCGCTCTTGATACATTCCAGTAAGCAGGCTGGCTGGCAGCGTCGGTTTGGCTCCTCTTCTCCATAACTGGACGTTTGAATTGACAGAAAGTGGATTTATCGCTCCCAGGGCTTCGGTTAAGCCCAGTCAAGTCTCTTTAACATTCCAGGGGATGCTAAAAACGTAGAAAAGGGACGGCGATACGATAAATCAGTGCTTCAGGCTCCTCGTAGGCTCGCAGTGGCGTCGCTGTCGTCTTTTATAGCACTTTGTACTAGCATGTGGTGTACCAGTGGCGTCCTGTCATCGGTTAGCTGTCTGAGTATTCCTTGTGAGCAGCACTTTTGTTTCACGCCCCCGTGTGTAACAAAAAGGGGGGGCGGTGCTGTAACGGCGCTCTGTGGAGAGTCCAACTTGTGCTAACTGGTTCTGAAGCAGTGTCTTCACCTGGTGTGGCACACTTGGCCTGTTCAGAGAGGCTTAGGGCAGATGTAGCACAGCAAAGATGAGGAAATACACACCCCCCAAACCCCTTTTTCTTATCAGTTTACCTCTTGTGTCGTTGATGTGACTCACAGACCCCCGAGGTCTCACTCCATTATGAATCACTGTGAAAGAAACCGAGGGGATGTGTGATAAGGCCGCCGTGTCGGCCAATGACCCACCACCCTCCTTAACTTCCATAACCCTGTTCCTTTGTTACCCAGAAGGCCACAGAGAAGCATGTCAGAGCAATACTTAACGCCAGGAGGGGCACCGAGAAGAAACCGTAGCCCGCCCTCCTCCCTCCCTGTCCATCCTTCAATGCCTTTTTGATTTTAAGTCGTGAACGCAGCCCAGTGTCGGCTGTCCACTGTGGAGAGCAGGGTACTTCTCATTCTGCAGGGAGTATTCACATCACGTTCAGCAGGAAAAAATAGGACGCGAGAGGGTTTCTGTAGGGTCCTTCTGAGCAGCTGTTGTCAAGGCAAAATGCTATGCTACAAAAATACTAATGTACTCAATAACTGTACGTGTATGTTCATGAATAAATTGGTTAAACATGTCTAGTATGGTCGACTCGTTTGTGTTTTCATCCATTTTCATGCACTCTGAACTTCACTTGTATAGCTCTCTTTTTGATCAGCACAGTCAAAAGTTGAGTTTTTTCCCCCATACCATACTCCCAAACTCCTCATGCACTTTCCCTTACTGAAAAAACATCACAGGGTCAAGGGAAGTTGTGAATAAGAGGATGGGAGAGGTGAACCACATGCCCTTTTCCACCAAGCCTACTGGTTCGGAGCTAGAGCCTGACCTAGCACCAGTTCTTTGGTTTTCCATCGCCAAATCATCGGCTCTGGGCCAGGAAAATGGGTTGTAGCATGGCAATGACTCTTGGACCAGAGGAACACTGGCGCTGCTTCGGTGGAAAAGCAGTAACGAGGATAAGGGAATCTGACTGCTCTTATAGTGAGTGGATGTTATGGATAGGATGTAGGGTTCCTGTACAAAAAATACAATTTGGCATTGATGGATGACAAAATCCACCAATTCCCAATACGCTCTGTGTGCTGTGAAAGCCTTGGTTCTTAATGAGCTCATTAAGGTTTTTCTCAATGCCTCAGAATTTGGCAGCTTTCACCCACTAAAAGTCTGAGCATTATGACAGCACCTAAAAGGTTTGATTTAAACGTCCTTGATAGTGTGGCTTGAATAATTCTAAATACCCCCCTTTTTTTTAAGAGTATTTCTAAAATCATCTTTGTTCTTTCTTTCCTTTTAAAACTTGGCACAAAAGTAAGGAAAGTTGTGTTTGGTGGATTTTTTCATTGTATTTCTTCAGTCAGTGTTAACTTTGGTCTTCTGGAGGTAGTTCTTTAATCAGGTGCCAAAGCCTGGACTTGAATCCTGTTGAAAATCTGTGCAGTGAACTGAAGACCATCAAATCTGCAGGTGCTTGAAGGATTGGCCAAAAAGAATGGGCTGGGATTCCTCAGGATAAGAGGAAAGAGTAAATATTTTAAAGAAAATATTCTTTTGTAATTGTCCTTTTCAGTCACCATAAGACCAGGGTCTAAGTTTTTAGACTGAGTGAAAGAATTATAAACACCATAAAAAATATATATATACTGCTTTAGCTAAAATACACTAGAATCTTTTTGTTTGGGAGTATTTTTACTCCACAAGCTGCTGGTCATAGTATCTTTGTTTGGACACCTATTCAATTTTTGCCCAGCAGAGGGCGCCATTGCTGTCATATTGCGCACCACTTGGCACCCACTGACCTCCATGGGGAATGTGGTTAGTAATGAAATAAAGAGGGGCCACATTAATACCACACATACACAGACAGAGCTGTTAGACTTCACCTCAGAGAGGGCAGCAACAGGGACAAACTCTAAAAATAGACGGTTAAACTGCAGATGGTAACACCGCAGTAATTATAACAACAAGCCTGCAGTGTTCATGGGTGTTTCTGAACCAGCAGAACATTCTGGGCTGTTTATACATGCAGGAGACGGCCACAAACATCACATAATATTAGCAGCGCTGGACAAAGGAAGCAGTGATGTCTGATCCTTTTTGAAATAACTTTTGAAATAACAGAACAGACTGCATTCAAGATCAGACTAAAATAAAAGTGACATTTTACAAGGGTAAAATAACAGACTTGTGTAAGGCCTAACAGAGCATGAGTCATTGTGATTTAATGCATAAATTAATGCAGGATGTGAGGAGAATTCCTACTGCTCATCATTAACATATGATCAATTCACCTTGACTTAAGTGTAATTCGTTTAATAAATATTCACTCAAAGAAGCCAGATAGAGCTTCTTCATGCATCTATTTATACGCCTCCAGTTAGCTCCTTTCAAGTAAATAAAACTAAATTTAAGGAGCTTTTTGTGCCTTTTTATATCAATTCTGACAACCAGTTTGACTGAAAAGAAAACAAGGAGTGTATTTGCAGTTATCAGTGTGTATGGAAGCCCAAAGTAGGCATGCAACTATTTCAACTACTCCATTTTCCTATGATAATTAGGGTCCTCAGAGCAAGGACCCTATTGAAACTAAATGAATTCTTTTAATATTTCAGTGAATAAATTGCTAATTTAGAGGCCTTAACACACCCAGAACCTCGTTAAATTCATAGAAAATATCTGGTGAAAATGTCCTTTCAGGGCCCCTCAGTTAGTTAAGCTACATGCTATCAAGACAGACAAAAAAACTAATATACTGTATTTTAAAAATATGTACAGGAAGTGAGATCAAAAAGGGCAAACTTTGCCAGGGGGTTTTCAACATTTTTAAAGGGCTAATCATGGACTTTCTATGATGGACTTTAGAATTTTATAACCTTGCAAAGCAGATGGATACGCCCGTTTCCTTGTTTCTCACTGGTGAATCCATCTTGCAAAGCTCCCGTCTGAAGCGTTTGGGCCCGGCTAGAAAGTGACAGGACCAATCAGTGACGAGGGGCAGTACTTTCAGGTGCAGCTGCTAAAGCGGCAGTTTTATCAGAACTTGACATTTCTTTGTTAAAAGAAGAGCAAAGAACAGCAGTGGGTTGTTTTCTTTTCAAAAACGACAAAGTGGAGTACTTACATGTCTGTAGTCGCCATGTTTTGCTATTCCTCAGTAGTTGTGCAAGCACAGCTTGATAGCAGCTACGTTACGTGTTTTGTTGCTCTTATTGGCCCGTAGAGATGTGACAGACAGAACGTTCATCCAATCACACTCTGAGTTTTTTTCAAAGCCTCTGCCTTTTCTCAAACGTTTCCTATTGAAGCTTTCCCAGATGGATGTGTGGCGTGTCAGGTTAAGAATTTTAAGAATCACTTAAAATATTCAGCTCCTGCACAACATTCAGCCTGAGCTTATCAGTTCTGGTCTACATAAATGCCATCAAGACACCTACAAAAAAGCCTCTTGGACACATGCCCATATCCCAACAGGAAGTCAACAGCTTCACCTTAGTTGCAACATAAGGCCTTTTTAATTGTGCTGAATAACTTTAAACTGAAATAACTTCTGGACATTTATTTTGAATCCTTCAAAATTTTCTGGTAAGATGACAGATGACATTGAACACACCTACATACAAACATTTATCATCATTTCATGGCAACAGGAAGTGGCGCAAATGGGCCACTTGTTTATTCCTCTTACTTTGCTGAAACTATCGAGCTAAGATTTTGAAACGAAATGCTCAATTTCTGTCCACAACACAGCTATATTTATTTGAAGTACACCTTACTGCTGTATGGAAGTCCACCAGCTTTTTTATTTAGTTTCAAAATAAGGGCTTTTTATGGTGCTAAATTACTTAAACCTGTAATTACTTCTGGAAAGGTTATTCTGTGTTTGGAATTTTTTTGCTGTGGTGTGACCTTAAAAGGGCAGTTTATACCGAAAACCCTCCAATATGGTTGAGTTAAAAACTATTCTGCGAAGAAGAGTGGGACAAAATTCCTCCACAATGGAGAAAGACTTATCACCAGTTATCGCAAACACTTGAGATCAGTTATTGCTGCCAAGGGTGGCACAACCAGTTATTAGGTTCAGGTGGAAATTACTTTTTGTGTCTTAGTACTCAGTGCTGTGTCTGGACATTTGCTATTTAGCAAATAGGTTTTAGATGTGCTTCTGTTGGTAGAACCTCGTTACAAACCGGTGCCAGGACAAACAATGTAACTAGATTTTAAAATCAAGACAATCTCTACTGTCTACCCAAGATATCACTACTACTACTAAGGGTCTCTCACTCCAGCTTTTGTTTCAGTGGTTAATTGCTGCTGATTTCAGCCATACTAACAGAGTTAGTCACTCTTGTTTAGCGAGCTAACTTACTGAACATGTCACAGTGCTTGCAGGTCTTCCCTCTCTGCTCTTTATGACGAGAAAGGTAACAGCAGAGTAGTGAAAATGAGACCAAAACAGCTCATCACAGAAAAATATGTCCAGAACGAGGCCATGGTAAAGAACATTTTCTCCTCAATGTATCAGGGTTCCTGCACGCTTTTTAAAATCAAATTAAAGACTTTATAAAACCTGAACTGAGAAAGATTTATACCACATTTTGCACTGTCAAAAAGTAAGAGGAATGGGATTTCTCAGTACACCCGACCAGGACTGAATTTCTCTGATTAAATGAACTGTTTAGGAAATGTCAAATGGTATAGGGCAAAATGATTTTTTGGTCGTAAATGTCCAAACTAGGTGTTTTCTGCCAAGTTTAATGACTCTTTTCCATCAATATACAGCATATTGCTATTTATCATAACACATTTTTGGTGCTGAGCAGGAATGGTGAGCTGATTCTAAAGAGTTTAACTTTTAAAACCAGGTTAATACATTTTATCAGGGAAGATCCGTTAGAGTAAGGGTGGGCTGTGAGAATTTTTTAAGAGGGCAACCTAGAAGCCCAGATGTAAGAGAATGGGCTAGTGTTTCACAACAGTACCGGGTTTATTTTTTCACAGAGAGTGGTCCTCCTCCTGGAAGTTTTGAACATCTAACACTAAATTCCCTGGAGAATATTGATGCACCAATTTATGGGGGAAGATGATTAAAGTCATATAAGGTTGGCTAGAAAACAAAGATTGGATAAGGACATGTCTCACTCAAAGTGCCTCAAAGACTTCTTATGGTCTCGAATTTCAAATATGTGATTTAAGACTAAGACTTTTCCAAGATCTGCAGGTACCCTGCTATCTGCTGCAATAAGCCTATTTATCTCAGCTTTTGTAGTTACCTGTAGCTGTCGTTGAAAATCGAGCCTTGGTTGCTTGGTAGGTGACCGCATCATGCAGTTATCTTGAGCTTCACTCTGGTTCTGGGTTTTTTTAATCGTAGACTTTACTAGCTTTGTGTCAGCGTGCTGCCTTTGCAGATTTTTGGAAAGATTTGACGCCGAGTTCACAGGAGACAGTGAGTAATTTCTGTTTACTCTTCACCATCACATTCTTGTCCTTTCTTTGCAACAAATCCAAAGTATTGTTATATCTCCACTAGAGATGCGCGGGGTTAAGCAGTTAAAGTCCTTTATAAATTTAGCTGGTGCAAGATTAATGAGTCGGCTAAACTAATTACCTACAGTGCTTAACAAATTTATTAGACCACCACCCAAAGTAAGGTTTATGCCACAGCTGCCCTAAATAAACAGCATTGGTAATTACCAAAATCATTTTTTATGTTTCTGCAATGGTTAATACACCAATATGTAGAAGCTCTTTAACTGAAATGATATTTTTAATGCTAAAATATAATTATTATTGTTATCCATGAATTTTCAAATTGACTGATTTACAAAAAACCCCCTGAAAAAACAGTAAAGCACATTAATATTTCTTGCTTAATATGTCAAATTATAGTTATTAACTTGCATTCCTGAACAGAAAAATGAGTTTTAGTGGTTGAATGTTATGCTTGATTAATTTTTGACTTCTCAGAGAGGCCCAGTGAGCCGGTTCAAATTTGGGTGAATTCAGTTTGAAATTCCTCGTTTCTGTTCAAAATGGTCAAACGTGGAGAGCTCACTGAAAATGAAATAGTCCGCATTAAAGCACTTCATGATGCTGGATGGTCTCTGAGACAAATATGACAGGTGGTCTAAAAAATTTGTTAAGCACTGTATATATTTTTTGTAAACACAGGCTTGAAATCCTAGTCTAAATGTGCTTTTAAACTGTAATGAATCTCCCGCCACTAGAGGCCACTGTAGCTTCAGTTAATGGCTGCTGCCTTCCTGTCTGAGCTCTCCCCTGGCACTTAGCACTAGCATGAGAAGCTTAGCAGTTAGCATGTTGTAGGAACAGTGCGATATGACAGTTTTTTAAGTAGTTAATGGAAATAAAGTGATATGTAGGGTGTTGAGGGTTGAACTCACATATAACTACTCTGCTAATGCGTAAATAGGCCACGTTTCAAAGCATAATATTAATCTGAAGAGGAACAAATGCTGGCAAAGCTAGTTGCTAATGTTAGCTACACTGTACGGAGTACATCAGGCTTACATCTTACCTGCTGACACAATGACCCTGTGAGGACTGTTTTCTAAATATTTTCTTCTCTTTAGACTATTCTGTTAGTATTTGAACTGCTTTGCTGTTTCCCCTCCTCCATGGACTTGCGCTAATGTTCCTGAATCCGCAAGTGTTGCATCAGCATGCATTACAAGGGGCGCTTGATTTGTTTTCTCCTGCTTTACATGTAATTGAAATATTTACACTAATGCATGTAATGAGTTTATTACTTTATATAAAAAAATGTGATCGCTAAATTAGCAACAGTAATGTGCTACTTTGTACCACGTTACACCCAACACTAAATAGAAATTGACCCATCGCTAAGCCCCTCCCTAAAATATTTGTCATATGTCCATTTTATATTCTAAGATAGATATTAATTACATTTTTAAAATATTGAATATAGGGATCAATAGGTTAGTGTTTAAAACACTTTAAACTTTTACATTTTTATGAATTACACTCAGGAATCTCTACTAACAGTTTTAATCTGGACAAAAATGATTAGGTAAAATATTTTTTTCTTCAAGGACTATTTGATTTATAAATAAATGCAGTGTACTTCAGCTTGGCTAAACTCGTAACACAGTTGTTTTCTTCTCATGGGGACACATGGCATCCAAAGCCACGCCATGATTCATTAAGTTTTTGATGATTCATGATGTCCCATGAATTGAACTCCCATCAAAACAGGCTTTAAAAGCTGTTATTATCAGTCTCAGGGCATGTTTGGGTAAAAAAGAACTGTGACACCACTGTTTGGCTTTTTTGAGTCCTGAGTCTGAGTTACTCTCTGGAACCTTTTTTTACATCTGTTAGCCCATTGTGCTCCTTGAAAGCACAAACTGCATTTGGATCTTTAGTCACTTTCACGCTGCTGTCTGACCAAGTGTTTAATTCTCGCGCTCACTTCCGTGTGTCTATAATCGCACCAGCTGCGAGTGTTTGAAGTATTATTCCCACTCCATGTTTTGCAAAGAGAAGACCCACCTTCCTCTGCCTCTGATTGGTTCTAAGTCTTAGTTGACCTATTCAACTGATGAAAGCAACGGAAGTTAACCAATCAGTGGCAGGGTAGCCGTTAAGGATAAAAATACGGAACAAATTGCATCCTGTGATGCCTCAAAATGGGACGCTGCATTTAATTGTCAAATACCGAACAATTCTGTATTTTAAGGGATGGTTGGTAACCCTAGTATCTGCTCACACCCTGTCAACAAATGAATGTAGCTTTCTAAAGTGTGTTGTAGATGTCTCTCTCTCCAGTGATATTTTCAAACACGTTTTACTACAAATTTCATAGTGTTTCCTCCAGAATACCTCCGACTTACACAGTGGAAAACTAGGTATTCAGCACTGTGGATATGAAAGCTTGAAGGGGGTAGCAACAGTAACCAAGGGGGGCGGGGCTTAGAGAAGGGCACAGCTGGCCCTGGTCTCCCCTATAGTATAACGTGAAAAATACCTGTATTCCCGGTATTTTTCAAAATAATAAACTACCATTATTAAGTAGCTGCCATTCTTATAGAATAATATTTGACTGGGCTGTTGCTGTCAGTGTCTTAGGAGACTGGGTGTCACTGAGGGGGGCGGTACACATCCAGCAGACCCCTCCTCCTCCCTCACACACGGCAAGCAGCAGTCAGACAGGCAGACAGGCAGGCTGCCTTCTCACTACAACCGCTAACACCACCGACACCTCAACAACACCGCTACAACCACCGCAGTCACGGCAGCTGCCCATGCCTCCACCTGCTCCGGGATAGATACCGTCCTGTTCTACATCCGTCCGTGAACCCAACCACCCATCAGCAGCAGTCGTGGAGCTCGCAGCCTGGTGAAGATGCTGGAAAACGGCAGGAAGGTGTTCAAAGAGGGTCTGCTGGAGAAGAGGAGCGATGGTCTGCTGCAGCTGTGGAAGAAGAAGCGCTGCGTCCTGACGGAGGACGGCGTGCTGCTGCTGCCGCCCAAACAGCACGACCCTCCGCAGCACCAGCACCAGCACCACGGGGACAGAGCCAAGGAGCTGCACTTCGCCAACATGAAGACCGTGGACTGCGTGGAGCGGAAGGGAAAGTACGTGTACTTCACGGTGGTCATGACGGAGGGGAAGGAGATCGACTTCAGGTGCCCACAGGACGAGGGTTGGAACGCGGAGATCACCCTGCAGATGGTCCAGTACAAGAACCGGCAGGCCATCCTGGCTGTGAAGTCCACCCGGCAGAAGCAGCAGCTGTTGGTCGTGCAGATGCCCGGACAGAAGACGCTCCGCAGCGCGCCGAACGTGGCGTGACCTGCGGCGGACGATGGTGCGCCATCAGCGGTAAGACAGCCACAGAGAGAGCGTAATTGAAGAGGGGGTCCCCAGGTTCAGGGACCACCTGGGGATCCCCTCGCATAATAATGGACCCTGCTTTGATGTTTTATTCCCTGGATATTTGAACGAGGACGTCTGATTCCACCACGGTCCTCACAGATCAAACACTGAGAGATTACTTTTCCAAAAGTGGACAAAATGTGGATTATTTTTGCGTATAGAAAAGTTATGGACTGTCTGATGAGGGTGAAATCCCGTGCAGGAAAACATGCTGGATATCCATTCCCAGGCAGGTTTGACATTTCACACAAAGAATTTAATATGTATGACTTTACGCGCAGAAATCGGCAGATCTGGAACATTCACTATGAAAATTAGGCAAAAAGGCGATATATACGTATATTGTTGATATAAAATAGAATTTCAAAGTACACTTTTGTGCATATGTGTGAGGCAAAATGGTAAGGTCAGCATTAGATATCAGTTCAAAATGCATATAAATGACTCAATTAAGCATAAAGACGCACAGATTACGCGCAAAAATCAATAACGGTGAAGTAAATGCCATGATTCTGTGAGTTAATGCAAATATGAATCCCATATCTGCTGTCTCAGCCTCATCACAAACAGTGTGAGCTGCATCTCACCCCAGCTGAACACCCAAGCTGTCTGTCTCACCAGTTTTAGAGTAAATTGGTGAAATAAGCAGCTTTCTCTGTGTGTTAGAAACGTTTCCCATGCAGGCTGATCTCTGTGCCACGTGGGGATTTGTTGTCAGACTCACATTTCAAGCACTAAATATGCGGATGCAGTGATTGAATATATGAATATTCACTTTTAATGATAATTAATGAGCTGAAATCTTTGATACTGGATCTGCAAAAAATCTTCAAGAAGCACAAATTGTCAAAGAAGATGCTGTATCAAAACACATTTCACACATTTTAAGAGCACATACAAGTTATAAGGCCTTGAGAGATTTTCAATTAACGTTTCTTCTTAATATTAAGGCTCCTGTTGACAGATATCTTGTTGGGAAGCAGAGCTGCAGCGACCACTGAAGTCTTACATTATGTCTTTTTTATTCTTTAAGGATTTAAAGGCTTTAACCATCTTTTTTGTCTTAAAGAATACATTTAGTTTTGTGACTTTTTGACCTTTGACTCTATATTACAATGGACGGCACGTCTCCATCTCCCACTGTTGTGTTAAAGTAAAGCAAAACTTCCCCCATGATGACTGTGGTCATATTTGGGTCAGCAGGTAGAGCTGTCCATCTCTCAATTAGGTCAGGAGTTCAATGCCTAACTCCTACAATCACATGCTGATGTGTCCTTGGGCAAGATACTTAGCTCCAAATTGCTCCCACTGCTGCATCAGTGGTGTGTGAATGTGTATAGATGCACTTGATAGTTAATACTGATGACCACTTACGTGCTAATGATTGTGAAAGGGTGGGAGAAGTCAGACGACTATAAAAGCGCTAAACAAGCTCGAGTCCATGCACAGAAGGGAGCAGGCTGGAATCGAAATGCCCCCTCTGCTAACCATAACACATATTTAATATAATTATAATAAACCTCTCCAGATTGAAACACATTTTTAAATTACATATGAGCAGAAACTTACTGTTGTGAAAAGTTAATAACAGTAGTGCCCACTTTTTGGCATGCTTTCTGTCACCGATCCTCCTTTAGTCTGCTAATGTGGTAAAGATCATTGTGAGAACCCTCGTTTATCAAAAGATCTGTCAGTTTTAACATTACATTGCTCCTATTTCAAGTTAATTAAAACAGAAAATGAGCACTTGGACAGTTTTTTTTTGACAGATTCTGGATGTCAGAAAAAAATGATTTAACATTAATTGCACCTTTACAGTTTGACCCACATCCTTATGATAATAGCACTCTATTATAGGTTGTTTCACTTGAGCAGTCTGGTTCAGTTTGGTACAGCACAGCATGCGTTTATTCGCATTTCCATTATCAATAGTTGGAAAGGGTCCCAAATAACAGACCTGCACAGCCCCACCCTTCCATAGGGATGCCAAGCTTACCTATCTGAGCTTTCACAAAAGAGGGTTAATGTCACTTTTAGCTCCATGAGGAGTGGGTGAACACAAGAGAAAACAGACCCAGATCCACCTAAATCAAGGATATTTTGACTCAATAGAGATCCACTACTGTTTCCTGGACCATTGACACTGATATGTGGCCACATATTGGGTTTCCTGATGTTTATGCTGACCTGATTTCAGGTACAACCTGAAGGCACACATCAGTGATGGATGTGAAAGTTATTTAACAGTGAAGTTTGTTAACACAAAGCCTGAGATCTGTTGATTCTCTGTATTTTAGTGAGTAATTTACTTATTATTACATTAACTCTATTGGCTGCAGACAATTTTTAAAATGAGGTCAACAGGATCAGGATTTCTTGCTTAAGCTCTTAAACCTTTAGTTTATTGTCAACGTGACAAACTCTCACATACAGCTCTCTTATGTCATATAAACTGTTAAAGCATCAGATACATTCACTTCATAAACCATCCATAAAATAACATCAGTATTTAACCAAATAGAAATCACATTCATCTACAAAGGCTGCTTTATCTGTGATAAACACCAATGGACTTTTTTTGCCTGTCCCACGTAAACCAGCTGTGTTAGTCTGAGATAACAGGATGATCTGTACAGCTATAAAACATAATCTGTTGTTGTTTGATGCCTTGGCCCTGTCTTAATGAATAGCAGTACATGGGAAAGAGAAGTTCTTGTGTGATTTTAAACTTAAAATACAAAACTTTATGGTTCAACAGTCAGTTTTGAATAAGGACCAGATTTATAGCAATATAAAATAAACAAAGTTATGTTCAGGCTTTCTCCATCAAACTGTGCAAATGAACCCATACTTTGGCCAAGAATGTCATAACCTGACATCCCATGCTTTATTTGTGTATTTAAACCATGCTAAATAAGTTGGATATTAACTTCAAAAATGCCCTTAATGTATCTGAATGTGTGAAGAATCTCTGAACAGACAGGTAGACCACAGCTCCTGCTGTCACAATGCAATCACTGACTTAAAGTCAGTCAACAGGGGGCTTACCTTACTCCTCTCTAGTTCTACCTAATGCCATTACACTCCTTTTGAGGCTTTCCACTCTTACTTCTTACTTCAGTCCAAACCAAGCCATGCTGATTTGCTATTCCATCAGTAGTTTGGCCAAGTACACCCGCCCTGCGTCCACGCATACCGCAGTGACATCACAGCGGTTCGTCATAATTTTGGGGTGCCTCACAGCCGTGTTAAAGTAGCAACTGCTTTGCCAAACTTTGAAATACCTTCCGGATTACCAATAGAACAAAACAGCACTTATTAAAGCTTGCCTTTTTTTCCCCGAGCTGTGGGCGTCTCTCTGCCAAAATAAGCTGGAACTAGAGTGCTACATTTACCTTGTTTTAGCAGATAGGCATGTCCATGGCACATCATCTGCATACACAGACAGGGCGTGCCCTCAAACAGGCAGTTTGGCTGTGGTGGAAAAGCAAACCAAGACAAATCAAGGATAGCCAAGCCATTCAATGTAATGGAAAATCACCATGTAAAACCCTTTCTAAATAGTGTTCTTTGAAGAGCTTGAAGCCCAAACACTCCACGGTAGTGTACAATCAGGTAACTAACGCTATTTTCTGATCTACCACCATTTATTCTTAGGGCTTGTTTTCCCTCTAGAAACCAGGAAGCGAAGTTTGACTGCTGTCACTGATCCATAATGTGAAGGAAACAGTGTTTTTTAAACATGTACTGCAGTCAGTGTGCAGGAAGAGCCCAAAATGTTTTGGCTTCACTCCCAGGTGGCTGTAGCTCTGTCCATTTTAATCTACAGTCAATGGTTTTGACCCTGTTTTATCTGTGAATCAGCATTATTGGTGAGTACATAATACATGGACACTAATTCAAATTAATTAAGGAAATTCTGACTTAATTCTCAAAATACTAAAAAAATAAACCTTTTGTTAGGGACGTATGATACTGGATTTGTGATGATATCAGATCTGCTGTTCACAAACTAATTTAAACAACACTAGTATCAAAATTAAAAATATGTGCCCTGCTTTCAAATGGCATTATTTATATTAAACAACAGGCTTTCAGGGTTTCCTGAAAAGAGCACGAAATAACAGAAAAACATATTCTTCTTGAGAGCAGAAAATCTAACGAGCTGCAGTTTACAGTGTTTAGAGCACCAATATCTGCCAGTACCAATATTGTGTCAATAATATCCCTTCTTTCTATAGTTTATTTTTGCAACAACTGTATTCAACCTCAGATACTCAACTTTATACTCACAATGCAAAATTTAATAACCAATTATCTTCTTTAAATTCCTGGACTAAAATATCTTCCACACAATCCTGCTTTTCTCTGTCAGTATGGGTTTCATCAGTGGTTTGTTTTGTTGAAAGAGCACCCTGAGGAGGTCCCGTTATACTGAGTCCATGTTTCATGTTACAGTTTGCCTCGTGTGTCAGCTCCATCACTCTGCAGTCCGTCTAATTGATTGCATCCACAGGTTAATTGGACACACAGCCGGAGGACGAATATCGAGCCAGACTGCACCTCCTCTTGCTCCTTGCTCCTGGATCCCCCTCTTCCATACCAGCGCCCCCTCGCTCCCTTCTCAGTACAGAGACTTCTTTCACAAAGACTGATGGACTAAAAGCATGTGAGAAAACATCTGTATTCTTCAGTGCGATGGGTTTATTTATTACATGTGTATATATATTTTCTATATCAAATGTTAACTTGTTGGTGAATGTTCAGTGTGGTTGTTGCTAGAGTGGATAAAGAAAAATGTGACGGTTACTAACCTTCAAAAGTCCAGAGAAATTGCGATCATATAGTTATTTACGGAAGATTTATTGTCATTTAACCACAGTTAAATGTTTCAACATTCATATTTTCGTTTCTCAACTGAACCAAAGAACCATTTCCAGACCTTTCTCTCTCTCTCGTGCAGTTTCACTCACTACAATACACTGACACAAATACAGTGAGCTACTGACATGTTGATTTATTAACAGCTACAACTCATGTTCCGATGTGTGCATCAGTATTTTACATCATTTTATCTAATAATGATTGTTTTAAGCTTTATCTTCTTTTGAGTCTTAAATTTGAGTTTTTTCATTACCTTAAGTTTTATTTCAGCTGTTATCTGCTGAATAGCTCATCCATGCAAGCAACTTTTAGGACATTTAACTCATATCGTCACTTATTGTTAGGTGGCACCCTCTATTGGCCACAGTTATAACAATGGTAACAAAACAATACAAGAAAGTCCAAGACTTTCAACCATAAAATTGACAATTCTGCTACCATAACATGTTTACTCCCTTTCATTATCCTAACATAACATACATACCCAATTTAACTTACTTTTTTTTTTTTTTAACCCTTCTCACACATTTTTGTCAAACACTGCAACATAGGTCACATTTTTCATGCTCCATTCACCAGTTTGCTCTCATTTTTGTATGTCTTGTTTTGACAGTGATGATCTGGAAGTGACAGGCAATCAATATGCAGTTGCAGGGGTCCAGCTACTCTAATGACAGCTTAACTGATTCCATTAATAGCTTGGTTTGCACAGAATCAGCAGTGCTGGCACCACCGGCCTTTGATCCTCCTTGTAGCCACGTAATTACTGCATAAAGGCTTGATTTACATTTCAGAGTGCACACTGACAAGTCAGGGCTTTTAGACTTCCAGCATTATTTCTATATCTCACATGTGGAGAATCTAGAAAATCAAAAGCTTGCCTATTTTTACCCCGAGCTGTTGGCGTCTCTTGGCAAAAATAGGCACTAGAGTGTTACCTTGTTTTAGCAGACATTGACATTTTCAGCATTATGCACAGACAAGATAAAGACAGTGTGGTAACTCTTCTAGTCTGTGCTTTTCAAAGTCCAGTTTGGTATTTGTTTTGAGGTGATGGTGCAAGCTTGTGCTCACGTGCCACAGCTGTCATACAGCAAACATGCACCCAGTCTGAAATTGTCATAACCTGACACAACCTTTGCTCCATTTTCTAGATCATTATACCAGCCAACCATGCTTAATGATGCTATCTAAATACATGCTGTTTTATACTTAGGTTAAAGAACATTTTAGCAGCAAGACAATAGCCACTAATTTGAGCTTCAGTGGCTATGAGTGGACGGAGGCTATGTTACACCTGAGACAGAGTATTTTTACAGACCTAAAGTGACAAGAAATATGAACAGTGAGCTTAAAAGACTAGTAATTCTAGTGAGCAAATCCCAAACATTGATAAGAGCAATCCATCAAGGCACTTTGCCCCAATAATGCCAGTCATGCCTCTTTCTGGGTAAAAACAAACAGCCAAAAAGAATGGAAGTGAATGGGAAAAGTTGGGATTTAAAAACTTAAATTACAAAAACCGTACAGTTTAATGGTTTTTAAAAGTCTGAATACAAAAAAATAACTTTATAGGTGGCCAGAGATGTCATATACAGGTAACACATACCTCGTGTGTGTTTAAACCAAGTTACATGAGTTGGATCTTAACTTTTAAATGAAGGATTGACAATATTATCGGCAGATATTTTCATATTAGCCAATTAATGCCAATTACCATTAATGTTTTTTTCTATAAAAATCTTCCTTAAAAGTCATATTGATATTGGTATCAGCTAAAACAATTTTGTAAATATTGACATCAGCAAAAATCCAATATTGTGCATCGGTTTTAAATGCTATTATTGTGTTACTGAATGTGTGACGACTGTTCACAGGCAGGCAGACCACAGCTCTTGTCACTGAGTGATCGCTGGCTTAAAGCCTTCAGAAACACAACACACATTTGACCACTTTACTGCTCTCTAGTTTCAGCTCAAAGCAACAGATCTCTTCTTTAACACTCCTTTATTTATTATGATTTTAAAATAGTTCGAAGAACAAAATGTAATGCAATAGCTTTGCATTGCTAAAGCTGTTTTCCAATCCACTGCCACTCAGTATTGACGCTTGTTTCCACCCAAATGAGAGCGTGGTTGCTCTGGTCTGGCTGCAGACCGATGTTCTCAGATGCCACCTCCTGCAGACCACCACTGTGAGACACCACTTCTGTCAGAGACATTATTTGCACTGCTGTACAAAGTATTTGCCAGTGTAGAAGTAGTTATCATGACTAGATTAAGCTACATTAGCTTTGGACAAGCTTTTTTTTTTCAAATTGTACCAGCTATATTAAATGTTTTGTATTTAGGTTTGCAGGTCAGGTTAGCTCTTAACCCACCCTTCCATTACCCTAATTCTTACCTAACCTAACCTTAGGCCTTACCCTAACCCCAACCAGAAGTGTAATCTGCTTTTATTTTGACAGTTTTTTTCATGCATTTCTGGTGTTCTGCAGAGGCAGGGGTCTGAGAGTTGTGGTCTGCAGCCAGACGGCCTTGCAGAAAGCAAGAAGTGACTTTGGACTGCTCTTGTCAGTCGAGTCTTTTGGTTGTTGTTTCAAATGATCAAGAAATTCAGTATGTATTGCTGGAAACCAACATTTTAATCTGTAGATAGTGATATAAATGAGAAGTGAAGTAAAATGTATGGATTCATATCCACTTAGGGCCTCCATATTTAGGGTTGCTTTTGAATTGAGCCACCACAGACTTATCAACCAGCTAACTTGTGCAACAACCAATCAGGTTATTTCGGTCTTTGCTGCAGCTCTGTCATTGGTAAATTGTCAGGAAACTGCTCATTTAACTCTGCAAGGGAGGTAAATTATTTGTAGAAAGCAGAGACTAAAGTGTACAATTGCTGTGAAACATGCTAAGGTTGAAAAATTGTCTCAGTGTTGTTTTCATGATGGAGAACGCCTCGCTTTCTGAACACATTTCATTTACCAAAGCTTCATGTTGTCTGGAAGTGTTTCCCACTGTTCTCCCCTTCTCGCCCGTGTATCACAGCCAACCAACACATGCCTCGGTGCTGTTGTCATCTCCCATTCGGGGTAATAGCTGTGCCCTTTATCTAATGCGACTGGTGTGATGCTTCTCTGACATGCCTGCCTGCTGCCATCATTACACTCACAGTTATAGCTCTGCCCTTGTCTGATTTCTTATTTCAACGTGAGATCTATTTTCATACCTGGAAAAGATACATTCCATTAAAAAAGACAAAAACAACTCTCAGTGTCTTTGTGGTTTCTTTCCTTATTGTGCACAGATGGATTTCACAGCTCCGCAGGGTCGAGGGGGTCATTCGAGTGACCGCTTTAACTAGCCGCTGCTGTGTCGGCCTGCAGCCTTTCATGCTGTACAACCACTGAACCTTTCACCTCCTGTTTCCTGCTCTAAAAGTAGCTGCAGCGAGGAGAATTGGGTTTCACCACCAGTTGTTGCCGCTCAGATTAAGTGCCAGCACGTAATGTCAGATGCACGCGTGGCTCCGGCCGCTCTCCTGTCTAAAGCCGAGTTAATTCAATTAAACGCGGTGCACATGACGGCATCCTTTCTGACACATGACGGGCCGCTGCTGCTGCTGGAGGGGAACATTGCTGTGTCAGGAGGCAGATTGTCTCAATGAATATTAAAATCTGGACCTAGAAGTCACCTTCTTCACCAGTGCTCAACACTACTTCTCCTCTGTACTGCAGTCCAAAAGAGCAATTGAAAACCATCATGCACTTACGCTCCAAGCATTCAGCTAATTTTTTATCTAGAGTCAGCTTCTTTGAACAGCTGTCACTGTAACTTTAAGAGCATCCACTAAAATAAACAGATTTGGTAAGAAAAAGTATACACATTCTGAATGCGCCTGCAACATGTTCCAAAAAACTTGGGACACAGGCAATAAAAGATACCAAAAGTTGTTGAATGCTCTAAAAAGCACCTGAAACATTCAGATACAAAGGTTAATTGGTAACAGGTGATAGTACCCTAACTGGGTATAAAAGGAGTACTGATGTCATTAATGAGTTTCTCTTGGGAATGACTGTGCAAGAAAATAGTCCGACCATTAATGAATAACATTCTTAATCATACAACCGCAATGAATTTTGACATTTCACCACCCACAGTCCATAACATCAACAACAGATTTAGAGAATCTGCAGTCTCTTGAATGTGCAATCATTGCACATAAGAGGCAAGACTGAAAACCAATACTGCATGCCTGTGACCCTTGACCCCTCAGGTGGCACGGCAGTAAAAACTGTCATCATTCTGTGATGGATATTACAACGTGGGCTCATGAACACTGATCTGGGCTGAGTCCACATTTCAAATTTTTTTTAGAAATAATGGCCACTGAGTCCTCCAGGCTAAAGAGGGAAAAGAACCATCCAGATTGTAATCAATGCTGAGTCCAAAGGCCAGCATCTGTGATGGTGTTGGGGTGTATTAGTGCCAATGGCATGGGTCACTTCCACATCTTTGAGGGCACCATTAATACTGAGAGGAACATACAAGTTTTGGAACAACATATCCAATGCATACCTTTTTCAAGGACATCCCTGCTTATTTCAGCATGAAAATGCCAGCCATATTTTGCATGAGTTACAACAGCATGGCTTCACAGTAAAAGAGGACAGGGCCTGGACTGTATGTAGTCCAGCCCTGTCTCCCTTTGAAAATGTACGGTGCATTATGAAGCACAAAAGGGAACCATGGAAACTGCACTGTTGTTCAACTTTAGATAAACATCAAGCAAGAATGAGAAGGAATTCCACTTTCGATACTTTAATAATTAGTGTCTTCAGTCCCTGGATGCTTGTAGTGTTGTTAGAAGAAAAGGTGATGCAACACAGTGGGAAACATGCTTCATCCCAACTTTTTTTGGATGATTCAGTGGGGCTTTACTGTTAAAGGTAGTAGACAGCATCAAAAAGTGCTTACTCTGTCAAATACACTGTTTAACTAACCTGACACGCCAGACGGAATTGTTTCCCACATCCATCTGGAAAACCTTTAATATACAGCATTTGGGAAAGGGTAGAGGCTTTGAAAAAAAACTTGGAGTGTGATTGGATAAATGTTCTGTCTGTCACATCTTTACGAGCCAATCAGAGCAACAAATCCGTGATGTTGTTGCCGCTACCGAGGTTCGCGTGTGCAGCTACCGAGGAATAAACTCCATATAGAACTGCATAAAAGCGAACTATGGCAACTATAGACATGTCAGCACACAACTTTTATCGTTTTTGAAAACAAAAAAATTCATTACTGATCTTTGTTCTCCTTTTAACGAAGAAATGTCGTCAAGTTCTGATTAAACTGCCACTTTAGCAGCATCCACGCTAATGTCTTCCGCCATAACAACACCGGCCTCTTGTTGTTGCTTGCTGACGTCACGACTCTGCTGCGTCCAAAAGTACTGCCCCTCGTCGCTGATTGGTCCTGTCACTTTCTTACCGGGCCCACACGGTTCAGACGGGAGTTTTGCAAGGTGGATTTGCCAGTGAGAAACAAGGAAACAGGCGAATCCATCTGCTTTGCAAGGTTACTGTTTAACACTAATAGATCAAGAAAAAGCAGGGTCGCATGTATAAAACGACTTAGTCCATCCATGGTTTAATGGGACAGCTCTGACAGTTCTCAGGAAGTTCACATTTAGGAAACCCTTTTTTATGCTTTTATTTTGTAATATGTACCGTCTTAAGCTAAAAGTACTTCCTGTTTGGATAAAAACATTTTCTTTTGAGAGAACGTAAGAGACAAAATCAGGTTAACCATGGAAAAACAGCTCTGTCCACTTGTCCACTGAGCTGTCTTTGAATTTTTAAAAGTGAAATGAGACGTTTACGGGGCAACAGTGTTGTTAGATGTGCCATTATGGAAACTAATATCTGCTAACAACCGTGTCCCTCAAAGGAAAAAATAGCACATGATTAATGTGATCAAACAATCAAAAAAGGAAAGTACATCCAGATATGGATTAAAGCTTTTCAAATTTAAAAGTACAGCTGAAATCAGAGAGGAACTTTATTTTCCTCTTTGACAACCAAAGGTTGCAGCAGTATTTTCTAGGAATCTCACACATGATAAGGAATTAATGGGCCAATAAACAAAGCTGCATAATCTTCTCCATCTCTACGACAGTTACGACAGTTTAACATCAAATCCCTGCCGGTGTTTGTGTTGCTGTGTTTAAATTAACCCCGGTAAGGTGAGACTGGCTCAGCGAGGACATGATTGAGTTACAGCCTTTCTTCTTGTTGACATCTCTCAAACACGTCGATGAGCGTCTTTGAACTGCAGCAGCTGCTCTTCAAACATTACATAAGAATCTTCTTTGCGTCCGTCTTGGCATGTAGGCTGACCGCCAACGTATTCCTCACATCTACATCTCTCTGTGATCTGGACGGTGAGGTAAGAACCTGTGAAAGCAGGAGTAAGTCACTTCTGAGGAGCTTTGAATGCAGCGGGATGACGCACTTCAGCGCTGAAACCACACCAGTTTGACCTGCTGACATCTGGCAAGAGTTCAGATCAACCTGGGGATTATTGGATTTTTCTGCACATAGCATATACTTTTTAAATTACTGTTATCAATGCTCTGTAAAGATTCAATTTCACTATCTTGTTTCTTACTCTTAACCCCAATTATTCCCACCAATGACCGTCATTATAGAGCTATAAAAATACCAGTCAGATATATAGTTCTGGTTTTAAAGCCAGCCGGTCTGTGCTTTTTTATGAAATGCTCTTTAAACAGAAGGACATAGTGCGGTTATAAGGGGCTATTTTCAGCCCTGGTTAAAACACATTTGGCGCAGCAGCAGGAGCTCCTTTTGGGATCTGTTCATAGTGAACTGAAGTGTTTTTGTTTGTGGAAATAAATCAACATGAGCTACAGTGTTAGATAAAATGAAGATCTTTGGCACAGAATAAAGCATGCATAAGTTGTTGGTTTTTAGTCTATTTGATTAAGAATATTTTTCAATAACAGTCCAAAACGGAAACTCCAGTTTTTTTTTTTTTTTCTAATCTGGCCTCTCTTTGGTACATGTTTACTTGTATAAATGGACTGTATCCCCTATGAAACTGTTACACATACATTTCTACATTTATATTTCTCTAAAACAGCTGCAAGTTTTCTTGCAAAGTGAAATTCATTAAAATCACACTGTGTGATAAAAAGGAAAATACTATATGAATGTAAGAACTGGCACTTCTTGGTGTTTGGATTTCTACATCTACAAGGAAGTAGATTATGGCTCAGTAGGCATGCATATAAATGAAACTGCCTGCTTATGATGATGTGGGAAGCAGGGTAAAGTTTTGTATTTATTAAAATTTATTGTTTCAGATGCATTAATATGCAAACTGGCCCCAATTCACCACCTCACTGTATGTCAAAAAATGTCCCTCTGCCTCCAAAACATTCATACGCATGAGTCAGACTTTGCTTACAGCTGCATCTTTCACCTAACATGACAAGCCAGATGGATTTGTTCACATCCATCTGGAAAACCTCCCATAGACTGAAAAAAACTTGGAGGGTGATTGGATGAACGTTCTGTCTGCACATTTTTATGGGCCAATCAGAGCAACAAAACATGATGATAAGTTTGCCTAATCCGGTTGGTAGAGGGGCAAAAACATTGCTTTTTGTTTGTCTGCAAAGAAAACAACTCAATGCTGTTCTTTGTTCTTTTAAGAAGAAATGTCATCACGTTTGATAAAACTGGCACTTTGGCAGCATCCACGCTTATCCCACCCGCCACACATGCCTCCTGTCGCTGCTTGCTTACATCAAGACTCTGCCGCGCGCGAAAGTACTGCCTCTGATGCAAATTGATCTGCTTTGCAAGGTAACCTTTCACCAACCACAGACGTGGCATACGCCAACTTCAGGCCCTTGAGTGGAACAATTAAAAATGAGACACTGACCTTGAACACAACTCAGTGTTACTGTATGTAACCTGTTTTAGTTTGCTAACTATTTTCAGGATTTCAGCCAGTTACTCTGATGATCTGCAGTAACTAATATAACTTTTTCCTTATTTGCACTAACACCCCCATTTACCTAGCCCATTTCATAAACCCCTGTTAATATTGTATTATATATATCTATAGTTTTATTTCATTGCACTACAACCACTTTGTTTATTTAGTATTAGTCCATTTAACATTAGGCTACATGTATATATCTTTATTTCCAGCTGAAATCTTTGTCTTTTTACACAACAACCAGTCTTGGCTTTAAATGTTTAACAGTAACTATAAAGCTTGGGTCATATATACAGTATAACAGTTGTTGCAGTCAATATCAGAGACCTGTATTTAAAGTGGCCTGTTTATAGTGTTCATTTTCGTACGTGGACATGTACTGTATATGTAGATTATTTTTGCAGTTGTGATTTTCACAACAATAAACACATTAGACCGTGTCTCTTTTTAACGTACAGCAATTTCAGATGAAAAACATAACTAAACCAGACCAAATGTGTAAAAGGCCTTTGCATTTTAAAAATGTAGAAACATGCTTTTAAAAAACAGGTTAAAAAAAATACCTAGAATCATGCAGCTTTGGGCATTTTTAAGTCAGAAAAGTATACTAATAGTTCAGTTTTTGAAGGAAGTTTTTCTTAAGATTACCTAATGGATCTCAGCTGACAAAAAGTTTTATATTGAAGCTTAAAATGGAAATTTTGCAGCTTTTTTTCTGATCTCTGACACACAATCAGGATTAGAATCAGCTTTATTTGCCTGTTAGGTGTGCACAAACATGAAATTTGACTTAGTTAATTTTGCTCTTTACACACAATTATTATACAGTAAATATTCAGCTATAAAGCCTATATATAAAATGCTGTAGTAGACAGCAGTGCGAGGGGTGAGGGGTGCAAATGAGGCTGAAATAAAGCTGATAATAAATGATGTTATTCTGTGAGAGATGAGTTAATTTAAACATGATAGATTATAGTGAATGCACATAGATTAATGACAGATGAGAACAGAAGAAGAGCATCCTCTCTTGATGGATGGCGGCAATGCTCAGTTTGCTGACGTCATTATCGAGCCGTGGTCAGTCTTGGCACCAACAGGCAGTCATGATGAAGTTATGCAAACGGACACGTCCCCTCCTCCAAGCAAAAATGTCCGGCTCCTCTCTGGACACCAACCCAGCGTTGAATCAAATCGTCTCTGACTCGTTTCTCTCCTTCCCTGTGGCATCCTGTCAGCGACATAACACATCACCTCTGTCTCACACACTCTTTGATTTCCTTCAGATTAAAATATTCAAGCCTTCAAAATGAATTCTTTAGATATCAGCCCCAAACGCTGACTACAATCTGTTTGAAGAGATCACATAGCATAGACCTTTTGAGGGAGAAAACCCCCCATCTAGATCCATAAACAGAACATTTGTATGTATGCCACAGCTCTGCGTGTCAAACAGTGCATGAAAGTTGTCATGCCTTGTTGGTTTTATGGCTCTGCATTCATGTGTTTATAAATCCAGGGATATTCTTGGTAATCAATAACCTTCTAAGAGCTCATTGTGTCTGATTAGACTGCATGACATTATGTCTGCTGTGGTGTAAAGTAGCCTCAGAGGAGTACTGATCCATAAATGAACAGATATTAAAGAGGCCTTAACCTCCTTTGGTTTTGATAAAAATGCTTAAAGGTCAGCAATAAGATGGTGAACAGTGCTAAAGATAGCAAAAGAAAAGCTCACAAAGCAGTTATGCAAGCTACATGTCCACTTATTTGCTAGAGCACACATTGCTACAGCTACAGTACTTAGATATATAACCTAGCTACATAGCTAAGATAGCTAAAGCTAAGCTCAAAAAGCACCTACATAAGATTTTGTTATCTAGGTTGCTACGTTAGCATAAACTATGTTTGCTAAAGCTAATGTCGCTAAAGCTATGTAAACTTCTTATCTATCTTAGCTATAGAAAACATAGCTACATAGCTAAATCTAAGCTCAAAACGCAGCTATGTATGTTCTATATATTGCCTGCATAGCTACATTAGCTTTTGCCATGATTGCTTAAGCCAATGTTACTAAAGGTAACTTAACCTTAGATAATGGAGGTTACAGAGCTAAAGCTAAGCTCACAAGGGAGCGATGTAAGCTATGTATCTTAATTGTCTGCAGCTAACTGTAGCTAAGTTCGTGTTAGCTTTGTTTGCTAAAGCTCATGTTGATTAAGCTATCTCAGTTAAAGACAATGGAGCTACATCATTAAATATCTATGTAGCTTACAAAGCTAAAGCTAAATTTACAAAACAGCTGTGTAAGCTTCAGGTAGATTATCTATATAGCTATTTTAACTTTAGCTACATTTGCTAAAGTCCACATTGCTTAAGCTAAGTTATCTTAAGATAACATAGCCAACACAGCTAAAACTAAGCCCACATAGCAACAATGTAAGCTGTGTGTTTATTATCTACATAGCTATGTTAGCATTAGCGACATTGGTAAAGCCCATGTTGCCCAAACTAACTTGGCTATAGATAACAGAGCTACAGAGCTATCATAGTTAAAACTAAGCTCACATAGCAGCTAGGTACATTTTCTTTATTGCTATGTTAGCTTAAGCTACATTTGCTGAAGCTAACTCATCTGCATTGGCTCATGTAATTATGTTACTTATGTAGCTATTGTAGCATTAGATAGAGCTAATGAAGATAAAGTGACCCACCATCTAAAATGGGTTTATACATAATTGAATCCCAATTAGATCTCTGACTTTTTCTATTTATGACATGTTGCTTAGTCTTTCATGTTTGCAATGTGGTTATTCATGAATGTAACTGCCAGCCTTTGTTTATGTATGAAGTTGAATTAAAAAAAAAAAAAAAAAAAAAAAAAATATATATATATATATATATATATAAATATATTATATTGGCAAATTATGGCACTTCCTTTCTAAGACATACAGTGTCTCAGATGAACAGTCTGTTAGAGTGGCGATCAGAAATGTACGGTGTGCAGCCAGACCCCTCTCAGTATTTGATGTTGAAATTAGAAGATCTGGGATAAATGGCAAAGAAGTTGATAAAAGAAGTCCTACTAGACCCTCTGGAAATTGCAAGTTTGAGATATTTGTCAGGACTGTGGACATGGATCCCAGTCAAATTGGCTTGTATAGTCATCCTACATTAGCTTTAATACAACCGCACTAATTGTAAAAGCTTTAAGCAGAAAATATGCTGTGTAGTGTAGTGTTTTAATGCTACACTTCACAGGACTGAAAGTTTCTTGGGTGCAATGATTGTATTGTGCTTGCTCCCTCTTCCAAGTTCCCATTTAAATACGCTGCACACAGCAGACTGCAGAAACCTCATTATTTTCCCACAGACCCAACAGTTCCCCTTGGCTACCTGGCCCCAGGTTTTCTGCATTTGTGCTAAACCAGGCTGATTTAGAGATCCTCAGGTTGGCTAGTTGGAAATTCAGCCTTGATTAGAGGCTTTACATGATACAAAAATGTTGCAAATGTGTTAGCAAGGTGCATGAAAGCTGAGCTGTGCAGTAAGGATGTAAAATTGTGCAGCATATGCAGAATATAAAGAGTGCAGTATAGGTTATAGTGTATTGTGCTCAGATGTACACACATTTTTATGTTTGTTTTGTCATTTTCTTTAATGCATCTCATTTGAGCCAAGCAATCTGCTGGTCAGAGATGTCCTCCAGCCTCGCTAATGCATTACTTTCCATGTGTTCCATGAGTTAATGCTCTCATTTGTGGCGTTTTTATGTCCCTCTGTTTGTTCTCTCTGTTTTCTAAGTTTTCAGATGCATATGAGTGTTGTTAACCATTGCGTAAAAGCTGTAATCACCTTCAGGATGTTCATCTCTCACATTAGAGACTCGGCTACAGCTCTCGTCGCCGTCATAATCACATATCGCTCAGAGATGAGGATGAAGCAACCCCTCAGATCTCCAGGAGCGATAGCAGGTAGACAAAGAGAGCGATTACTGTGGGACATCTGGTGTCAGAGCGACTTCCTGGACTCCGTCAGACGGCGTAGCAGCTCATCGGCACAGACACGAGCGCAGATTGTTCTCACACGCTGCTGTCTGTTCTAACCGTGTAGGCGTCAGATAGGTAGGTGTAAAACCGCTTTACGGAGCTTAATGAAGGCTTTGTGGCAGAATCAAGTCCAGCTTGTTTGTGCCTCTTTGAGAGAAAAAGCACTTCATTATGCAACAGTGGAGGATTATAGGCCACATAAAATGAATCATCTCATACTTCAGTCCTCCTTTCTGACTCTGCAGCATTATTAAACCATTATACTTTACATAATTAGCCATTAGCAGGCTGTGCAGCGTGCTATAAGGAGATAAAAATCCAGAAATACTTAGCCATCTGCTCAGTAGTAAACTGTGTCGAATACTTTCTATGGAGATGACCCAAATGGTGAAACAAACTGAAATGATGAGCAGTGCAAGCTGCTGCTTGGGGGAAGTATTTCAGCTTGTCATTTTGCCAATTTTCACTCCGTGGTAATGTCTGTGTGGCTGTCGACTGGAGTTTGAGTTATTCAAACATGTCTGGGAGGCAGAGCTGCTCTGGTGTACAAGGTCATCATCCTCCATCTCTGTGATTCACACGTTCACAGGCTTGTACCTGATTTCAGAGCCAAGAATGAAAGAAGTGTTCTTGATTTAAATTCATTGATACAGTGACTTAATAGTAGGCAGCCAATTTAGAGAACTGTGAATTACAAGAAAGATACAATGCTTATAAAAAGTATTCATCCCCCTTAGATGTTTTCCTTTTATTGACTTTATAAATCAATCCTGGTCATCCATCCTATTAGTGCTAATAGTCTCACAATCAGACCTTAGTCCAGTGCATGAGTCCAAAGGGATTCTAATTTAGTATAAAGACACCTGTTTCTGGAAGGTCCAGTCCACTGGTTAATCAGGATTCCTGGCTACCATTACACCATGAAGACAAACGAACACTCCAAGCAACTGAGAGAAAAGGCAAAGTGTAAGTATAAGTCAGGAGATGGATATAAAAACATTTCCAAGCCAATGAATATCCTTCAGAGTTTAGTGACATCCATCACCAATAAATGAAAGGAATATGGCACACATGTAAATCTGCCTAGATAAGGTCATCCTCACAAAATGAGTGACCGTGTAAGAAGGAGACTAGTTTGAGAGGCTACCAGACACCTGTGAGTACTCTGGAGGAGTTAGAAGCTTCAGCAGCTGAGATGGTAGAGAATCCTCGCCAGTCAAAGATTTATGGTAGAGTGGCAAAAAGAAAGCCACTGTTGAAGAAAACTCCAGAAGACTCCCTAGTCAAGTGGGAGAATGTTTTTTGGTCTGATGAGACCAAAATGGTTCTTTTTGGTCAGTTGGCAGACACCAAACACTTCACAACACCAGAAGCACATCATCCCCATTGTGAAGCAGGGTAGTGGCAGCGTCATGCTATGGGGATGCTTCTTGGCAGCCGACTTTGCAAGGTTTGTAACGGTGGAGGGTAAAATTGATACTGCAAAATATAGGATATGCCTAGTGGACAATCTTGATCAGTGTGCAAGAGAACTCCAGCTTGGGAGAAGATTTATTATAAGGCAAAACAATAAGCCAAAGCATAGTGTGAAAACTACACAGAAATGGTTTCATGACAACAAGGTGAATGTTCTGGAATGGCAGCGTCAAAGCCGAGACCTCAGTCCAATAGAGAATTTGTGGCTGGACTTGAAAAGGGCTGTTCACCCTCAATCCTCAAGCAACCTGACAGAGATTGAGCAGTTTTGCAAAGAAAAATGAAGCAACCTGGTCAGTCACTTTTTATAAGCACTGCGATATGCGAGAAAAAGGTGATCACCCTGACACTGTTACACTTGGGGGTTTGTCCTTCAGGTTTGGCATTTTTGCAGAGAAACTCATCTTATTTGTACAGATCCCCTTTATTTTGAATTTTCCCAGCTCAGTTATGTAACAAATCAAGTAACTTGTAGGTGACAGTAGTGAGATGTGACCAACATACAGCAGGCGTGCCTGGAGCCATCATGCAGCAAACACGCGCCCAATCTGGAATGAGCCGGAATGAGCTACGCATCATGTTCAGTGGTGGATGCCTTTTCCTGATCTCTTTTTGCTCATCATGCCTAAGCAGAGGTCACATGACTGAAAACTAGAGATAAAACTCTGGTAAATATTGTAGTCGGAGGTGGGCATTTTCTATTCTTAGGAGTGCATGTGTGAAAACAGCTTTACATAGATTTAGGAGGGCAAGTCTTGTTACAACCACCTCTTGCACACTATATACTGATGCAGTTTGAAAGGAATCCTATCAGCCATGCTTCAACAAGTCATTGATGTTTATGTTTTTGTGTTTGAACCAAAACTTCATCCGAATCCCCTTCAATCCCCTAATATTTGGCCATAAAGGCCATTTCTCTAAATAATTAGCTCTTGGCCATGTCTCTTCAACTCAAACTAGACTTTTCACTGTGTTTTTGTGTGTATAATATAGAGTAGGATCTGAAATGTCTGTATTTTTTGGCTCTCCTACATCTGTCTGACCTTTGACCCTCTCTCTGTGTTGCTGGCTGTAGTCCTAGACCACCTCATGCACAACAAACACACTCTGCAGCACCTGTTGCCAATCCTCAGAGCTGCTCAGCTGGCTGATTAGAGCAGGAAGTCGGTGATAGGAGCAGAAATGTCACCTTGGTGTCTGCTGTTTGTGAAAACTCCATAAAACCCTCACAGAGAGCTCAGAGCTCGCTGTAAATCTGATTTATGAGTGTATATTTCATTACTGACCCCATTTTGTGAGTGATATGGACATAACTGCAGATCCTTTTCACACACGGTGGGTTCATTACAGATAAGGAATTAACCACAAAGCTCTTTGTCTTATTGGCTGCACACTGTATAATATTCTTAACTAATTAAAAAACATGGCAGAATACAGACATGAGGACAGTTTAAAGTGGTTATTTAACATAATATTCTCTACATGCACACACAAGTTGACTGGATAAACTATGAGACAGATTCCACAAATATCAAATTTCACTGCATTTTCAATCCCGCTGGATCAAACATGACTTTAAGAGAACAAGAAGTATGGATGACGAGTATTGTAGTCTGCTAGCTGTCAGCCATATTATAGATAATAATAATAATAATCCTATTGGCTCAAGGCACAGGTGTATTTATATTCACTGCCATGTTTGTGAAAAGTACACAACATCAGGTTGGAGACAATTCCCAGTCTGCTAGCTCTCATTAGCTATTGTCAGTATTACACTGGTGGCAGCCTGATCTGGAGTGGTAAATATCAAACATTTGAGACAAGCCTTGAATCAGGCCATGCACCCAAATTGTTGAGGAGCATTAGGCCTAAAATCAAGAAACGGAGAGTATAGGGCACATGTGTAAATATTACAAGATCAGGCCATCCTCACAATCTCAGTAACCTTGCAAGGCGGAGACTTTTAAAAGAGAACCCTTAAAGTGACCTAATTCAACAAAGCTCCAGTCAACTGGTGCTAGTAGTCTTACAATTAGTGAAATGGGGATCAGCTTTAAGCAGTAAATGTATCTCAAGTGATTTTAGTATAAAGACACCTGCTGTGTCTGGAAGGTCCAGTCACTGGTAATCAGTATTACACCATTACATCATGAAGACAAAAAGAACACCCCAAGCAACTCAGAGAAAAGGTTATTGAAACGTTTAAAGGCCTTTGCACACTGAGTCAATTTTTCTCTGATCCACGTTTTTTTTTTTCTAATCTTCACTGTGAAAAGCCGAAATTCAAGGAAAAATTGAGTCGTAAAGCAGTTAAGAAGATGTTTTTCCTTCTCTTCTTAAAAACAGAAAAAGAAAACGGAAACACTGGGTCCGTCCACTCCTGATAACAAGAGAGGAGCAAGCAGAGTTTCACCTACTGATTTAAGAACTGCAAAATTATCTCAATCATTTCAAGGTTTATTTCAGAATGTCGGTGGTTCAGTTTGATACGCTTTTAGCTAGCCTAGAACCACACAAGAGAACCAGTTTCCGCGAACCAATTCATCCTCAACAGCGGTTGGCAGTATGTTTGAGGTAAGGACACACACCCCTTCACACACACACACACACACATTGCAGCAGGCGTATGTTGGCACTTACCAGCGCTCACACATAAATAACAGAATGACCAGGCACAAAAACCGGCAAGGTGAAAACGTGAGCTTTAAAATAAGAAAAAAACAGAACGAATGCAAAAATAACTGCAGATAGTATTAATGCCAGCAAATCAACAAGCTGATTAGTTAGTGACAGAATTGGGCTCAGGATCAGCACCCCGAGAGCCTTGTGGTATCAAGAGTGCATTTTAACAGCTGAAATGGTGAAAAAACTGGTTTAACAACAAGGCTCAGGATAAGCACATTTGAAAGTGCAGGGGTTCTTCAGATAGACCGCCCTACCCTTACTTGACTCATGTCAACCACAAAAAAAGGGACAGAGCTGGACTTTACCCAGTGGCCAAGTATCTGTGCTGTAGCTTAATGTGTGCCATACAAATTAGCACATACTTGTTGAAATTATGAATAATTTACATGCCAAATCGTAAATGAAAATATTGTATAGCTTATACAAAATGATACTAGGTATCAAGGAAGGAGGATTGTAAAAGCATAAAAAATTTCTCAATACTGTAGAAAACATAAACACACATATACAGCGTGATTCGCCTATAAATATGTACTATTTTTGTTTAATAGATCCCTAAGCACAGGAAACTCATTCACCACCATCACCAGCAGCTACAAGTTGGGCATTGGCACCGTGGGACAGATTGTTAGGGAGACCTGCAACCAAATCTGGCTGCAACTGAGACAAAAATACATGCCAGCTCCGACAGAGGAGGTCTGGAGGCACACGGCAAGGAGATTTAATGAAAGATGGAGCTTTCCTAATTGCCTCGGAGCTCTCAATGTGAGGCACGTGAGGATTGAAGCTCCTGCAAACACCGGTTCCCTTTTCTTGAACTATAAGAGCACCTTCTCTATTGTGCTCCTTGCATTAGTGGATGCAGATTACCGCTCTCTAGTCATCGATGTGGGAAGCAATGGTGGAAACAGCAAAGGGGGCATCTTTGCTGATTCTGTACTGGGATGGGCTCTCCAGCGTGGTGCACTCAGTGCCCCCCCACCCACTGGAGCTCCGTTCTGCACCTGAATTGGGGAAAGTCAATCACGTTTTCGTGGCAGATGAGGCTTTCCACATTAAGCCATATCTTCTCCACCCCTATCCTGGAAAGCGCCGTGAGGAAGAAAAGTGCATTTTTAACCTGCGCCTCTTGAGAACGTGTCGCATATTGGAAAATGCCTTTGGCATCCTCACACAACGCTTCCAGGTTTTCCAAAGGCTCATGGAGATAAGCCAGACTTTGCAGACAGCGTAGTGAAAGCGACGTGTGTGCTGTGCAATTATCTGTACCAGGATGTAGTGGGACAGGCCGGCGAAGAGGAAAACTTTCAGAAGGCTGACAGCGCTGTGCGCCTGCAGAACATCCCAAGGCCAAGGGGGAACAGGGCTTGTGTGGAGGCTATGTGCATCCAAGACACATTTAAAGAATACTTTGTGTCGCCAACTGGCCAGCTGCCGTGGCAGTGTGACCGTGTACGCTAGGCCACGCAGGCTTAAATGTTTGGAAATGCCAGCCTGGGGGGTTTAACTCCTAAGACCCTGCATGCACATATGAGGACATTAGATTCTGGCTTTTCTACAAACCGATTTCTGCTAGATAATTGTCCAGAACACCCATTGAAGTTTAAGTAATTTGCATGAAATGCTGGGAGAATTTGCTGTTTGGATATTTCAGCGAATTTGTTCAAAAAATTCTTTTATTGGGAATGGGATGGTAGTGCTATGAAATTTTCAAGAAATTTTCATCCAAGTTTCTGGGAATTTGTTGGGATGTTTCTGCCATTCTAAAGAATTTGGGGGAACGTATTTGCTTTTTTTGGAATTTGCCTAGAAATTCTAGGGGGAATTTGCTAGATTTTTTTTTAAAGAATTTACTATAAAGTTTTGGGAGAATGTTTAGAAATGTTTAGGCTTTATGATAAATTTCAATGAAACATTTTGGGACTACTTGAAGAAATGCTGGGGTACTTTTACTGGGACTATTCTTTGAAATATTTTGTATTTAAAATCTTTTACACAAAATTTAGCTTATTCGAAAATTTACAGAATTTATGAGGATGTTGTAGAGGGAACTTTCCCAAGAAATTGTAGTTTGAAGGCATGGCTAATGTTTTCACTTTTTAGGTCCTACTTATCCCAGAGAAGTTGGTTAAACTGAAAACGCATTCCAAACAAAAGCTCAGGTCTCAGGAGGTAAAATGTTTTTTACATTACACAAACATTAGATTAATTTGCAGTTGTAAGTCTATTTTGTAAAAAAGAATTAAATGTTCCTACAGTTTTTGTGATACAGTATATTGTAAATAGTCATCGCGTTTTCCAGATCGTGTCAGCTTGATGCCATAACCAATCATAAGCATAAGCCTGTTCTGTTTCTACCAGTGAGTGATACCAGTGAGTTTAAGTGTTCTGTTGCCTCAAATGTAAAAAAAAAAAAAAAAGAAAATCAGAATAGGACCAGATGTCTTTAAACACTCATTGTTTTTACATGTAGGCTTTTCTTTGTTATATCACCCTTAACCAGTTACTGACATATTCAAAGAAAGTAAAACAAAAGAACAATGATCATTTCTGTTTATTTTCTGTAGAGTATAATACAAATGAACCAGCCGGTCTGAGAAGAAGTAAAAATGAACCAAAGAAATGAAAATGAGTTTATGTAATAATGTAAAATAAATAAAAGGCTACTTGGATCATCTTGAATCTGATACACATGAATCAAATACAGTTTTATAGTTAAACTGAATTCATTGTCATATTTTTATTTGATCAGGTCCGATCAAAGGTTATGGTAGGAAAGGTCCCGGTTGAGCGGCTTGCCTGGTGGATAAGCTCCTGCATCTTAATTTTTACATAAGAGTGTTTTTCTGGAGGGAGTCTTCTCAGGGATGGGGCAAGGCTAGAGAGGAAAGTGGAAACTTTGTCTGCTGCTCCCTCGTCTCCAGACGTTCTCTTTCTAGATTTTTCTCTTATCTCGCCCCTCTCCACTTGATATGCCTTTCAAAACTATCAGCAACATTCTGAGTGTCCTCATCATCTGTTTCCTTCTCCGCCTCCCTCGCTCGTCTTTCTCTCCCTTTTCCTCCTCAAGCTGAATATTGCTATCTGACCTAGAGACAGGAGGATTTTGAGTTATGGCATTACGCAATGCAAAAAATACAATTCAAGTATCATCATTCCAATTGTAGTCTGGCTTATGCTACCATTACCTTCTCTTGACTATGGAAACATCCACGAAGAACATAGCTTCCATATAACGCCATTTCTTTTTCTTACTGCTCCCTGGCCACTCCCTCTCTGACCCTCTCTTTTGCACTTATGTGGCCCAAAGGTTGCTCCATAACTTCTTCACAACTTCAACTATACATTACAAAACTAGTTTGTTAGCAGTCCTGAGCACAATTGCTACTTTTTCGTCTCTCGTGACACATGTCCCTTTATTTACCCACCATCAACAATACCAATATGATCCGCAATCAAGCGCCACTGATCCTTTAATTCAGCATCTTTGTATCCTTTTGTTCGCTTGTCATAGAACGGTTTGTTTTGGGTCACAAGGTGAATAACTTTCTCCGACCACATTTTGAATGATGTCTGCATGCAGCTACGGCAGCTCTAAATAGTCAGAAACCCCCTGAGCTACTTTCACAGATGCGAAAATTTGCAGAAAATCGAACCTGTCCCGAAAAAAAAAAACAACGAAAATTTCAGACTCATTGTGCATACATGATTAACATAACATGAGCTCAATTTTATTTTTTAATATGCGTAAAATTCGTACCAAAAAAAAAACGACTCAGTGTGCAAAGGCCTTAAGTCAGGATGGATTCAAAAATTTTCCAAGGCACCGAACATTCCCTGGAGTTCAGTTAAATCGACACATATGACTAATTTGGGGGCATTACAAGCTTCAGCAGCTGAGATGGGAGAGACTGCATACAACAGTCAAAGCATTATGGGAGATTGGCAAATAGAACATTACTGTTAAAGAAAACTAATGTTAAATCTCAGCTAGAGTTCGCCAAAAGGGATATGGGAGACTCTGTGGCCAATGGAAGAAAGTTCTTTTGTCTGATAAGACTAAAATGGTGCTTTTGGGCCATGAGACAAGACGCTTTGTTTGGCAGACATCACCACAAACACACCATTCCTACTGAGAAGCATGGAGGTGGCAGCATCATGCTGTGGGGGATCCTTCTCTGATGCCGGCCCTGGAAGGCTTGTAGAGGGTGAAATGAAAGTTGCGAGGCAATGACTCAAAGCATACAGTGAAGGCTACACAGAAATGGTGCAAAGACAACAAGGTGAATACTCTGGAGTGGGCCAGTCAAAGCCCAGACCTCAGTCCTATTGAGAATCTGTGGCTGGACTTGAAAAGGGCTGTTCATATCCCTGAAAAGAGACATTGAAGAGCCCTTTACTATACTGTTAGAGGTGGGACCAGATTTTTATGAATGAATATAAATCCATTCCTGAGTAGATAAGTGGAAAAAATTCCATGCCCATGCAGAGTTAGAGCTATTAAAAAATTCAGTTTTTAGCTGCAGGATACCTGGGAGAAAAGAGTCGATTAACAACAAAATAAAAGCATACAAACCAGCTCATTAAATTTGCAAAGTGGGTGTAGATTTGCATACCTCGGGCTGTTTGTGAGACTTTCAGTGAGTATAGCAAATGTGAGAAACACCTCAGAAACCTTTATTTTGAGTTCCAGTATTTTTCCTCAGCAAGTAAGGAAAAGACGAGGTCAGCAAAGCAGGAAACTAACAGTGTGATTTTATGATCACAAAGCCTCCTATCAGGATGAATATGCAGCTGGTGGATGTTCCTCCTATCAGGATGAATATGCAGCTGGTGGATGTTGTAAACTGGTGAATACAAACAGACAGATGCTCCTCAGGCACGTAGACTGGCCGACACTCACAGCCGCCCACTCGTCTGTGCACTCAGGTGATACGGTGTCTACCGGTGATAACAGCAGTCGGGCAAGGTCAGCGACAGGCCGACAGCTGGGACATCTGTCTCTCAGCCAATCACTGACCTCCTTCTGTGTGTGTGAAATGCTCTCTTCCTCTTTTGGCTGAGATAACATTCTGCTGTTACTCCGAGATTGTCTTCTCCCACGAGCTGAACGGCTGTTAAAAACAATGCAAATGTAGACGGGGGGAGACTCTACAGACAAACTGGATATGTAAAGTAGTTGGGCTCTGGTTTGTCCACTAAAGGTGTAATTTTTGTTTCCTTTCAAACAACTGTGGATCTTATTTACCAAGAAAAGGCCAAAAGAGGGAGGAATAAATTAAAGGAAAGAGAACTGAGGTCTCTCTAAATACTCCCAATTAAGTAGTTTCATATTTTATCTTTCACAGTTTCCTTAGACTACATTTTATAAGATTGAACAGCACCTCAGGAAATCTTCCTTCATAATTAAGGTTCAATCCCCCGAGTCTGAAAACTTCCCTGCTGATCTGAACCACTGAATTATCTGTTTCATTTTTTAATTCTCTGAGTCACCTAAATCAGTCTAATTTAACTGTGAGGAAAGTGGCACTGATCTCTTTCCTCTTTTGATGGGTATTTTGGGACAGTATGATGAGATTGGTGAATTTACCCTTTGAATATTTTTTTTTACAAACTGAAAATGTAATGCCTTCTTGTCCACAAATAGCCAAAGATGGAGTCTCAGCATTTCCAGGTTGTCCATTTCGCCGTTCATCCGAGTCATTCTTGGAACATAATATCTAAAAAATGCCTTGCATGTTTTCATGCTCACCCTGACTCGAGTGGTTAGATTCAGGTGTTTCAATATGACCCAATGCCACAGGTCTGTAAAATCAAGCATCTAGCATTGCAGTCTCCAAAATGACACAAATGGGTCATTCTGATGAGCTCCAAGAGTTATACTGTAATGGATGCCACCTTTGCAATAAGGTTTGTGATATTTCATTCACAGTAAACTTTGGGACTTGAGACTTTAGGAACAACAGTAACTAAGCCGTGAAGTGGAAGACCACGTAAAATCACAGAGCGTATGGTGCATAAAAGCCACCAATGCTCTTCTGATTTCATAGCTGAAGAGTTTCGAACTTCCACTGGAAGTGGTGTAAAACACACTCACACTGGGCTGTGGAACAGTGGAAACATATTCTGTAGAGTGACAAATCCCGCTTCTCTGTTTGGTAGTTGGATGGGCGAGTCGTGGTTTGGTGGATGCTGGGAAAACGTCACCTGCCTGACTGCACTGTGCTAAGTGTAAAGTTTGGGGTAGGAGAGATCTTATTATAGGGCTGTTTTTTTAGTATAGGGCTAAGTATACCAAGACATTTTGAACAATGCCATGCTCCAACATTGTGGCAACAGTCTGTGGACGGCCCTTTTCTATTCCAACATGACTGTGCCTCAGTGCACAAAGCAAGAACTATAAAGACATGGTTTGATGAGTTTGCTGTGGAAGGACTTGACTAGCCCTGAGTCCTTACCTGAGCCATTGAACGCCTTTGGGATGAACTGGAGTTTGCAACCAGGCCTTCTAATCCAACATCAATGTCTGACCTCTTCAGCAGTGTTTCCCAAACTTTTTTCTTTGGACCCACTTATACAAGGTACCAGCCATTGTGACCCAAAATCTTACCTTATTACTTATCAAGTCTACCTTCTGCGCTGTCCTTGGCTGATTGGTTGAACTGATGGCTGGTGCTAGCTTAGATGATGTTAATTTGGGACTCATTCTGGTCCTGGCCTGGTGCTTCCTGTTTTACAAGCCTGGAAAAAGCCACTTCACCTACATCACTTATGGGCTTTCTTTCAATACTTGACCACTTGGGTCTTCAGTGGCTGTCTGGTCTTACTACATATTGAGTGAAACATTTCAGGTCCAGGAATACTTCCTCATGTCATTGTCTGTCAACACATTTCACCGTGCCACCCACAAATGACCATTAAAGCGTATCATGCAAAGAAGAAGCCATATGTGACTACAATCCAGAAACACAGCCATCTTCTCTGGACCAAAGCTCATTTAAAAAAGATTGAGGTGAAGTGAAAAACTGTTCTGTGGTCAAATGACTCAACATTTGAATTTTGCTCTTTTGGAAACTATTGATGCCATATCTTTGTTCCAACATCTGATATGTTGTTTTTGTTCTTGGTTTATCAGTTTTGCACATCACTGTATTCTATTAACATTTTAAACAGTGCCCCAACTATTTTGGAATTAGGGTTGTAAAATGAGCGCATTAACACCACACACTTCAGGATTATCTTGACTGTCATTGGACAAATAATTGGAGCAACAGGCCTTGAATTTGGCCATGCCCTGGTGCAGTGGTTCAGGACACAAAAGTGGTCGGTGGAGCCGTTTCAGTGTGGCGTGAATTTGTGCATTGGTCAAAAAAATAGTGCCAAAAAGTCTCTAGTGCTTTCTAAAAATTATTATTTACTCTGTTTGTTCAGGGATTTGTTTTCTACTCTTTGAAATAAATCTGTCTGAATAATATCAGAAATGTGGGTCACAGTTTCTCATGGAGCAGTTCTGGGTCTTAAGGTGAGAACCACTGGTCTAGAGTGTAGTCAGCCGTACTTAAGCTTTCCCTTATTCTCGTCTCTGTTCCCTGCCTCTCCGTGTCTGACCTGCTTCACTTTATGAATCGTGTTTGATCAGACAGATTCAGACACAGAGCGCCCCTGTGCTGACGTGTCCTTTACTCTGTGGCCCTGGGGACAACAGTAGCTGACCTGACATTTGCCAAATCTGTAGGAATACACAACCTTTTGTCCTTGAACGGGAACTGACATTTTCCACTCAATCCTCTCCAATTACAGCTAATCTTTACCGTCTCTTCACCACAGGAGGCTCCTCTCTGTGATACGTACCCAGAGGATAAACTCAAACACTGTTCAGTCTGCAGGAATGTGAATGAGCGTCGACACTCGGTGAGTCAGCAGCCAGCAGATGTAACAGGAATAAGGCTGTGGCTTTATCTGCGTACGCAGGTAGACTCTGATATGGGTGTGTTTGCTTTGTGTTTGTGTGTGAGCTGAAAGTGAGTCGACTCTCTTTGACATCGCCATGTGCCTGCTTAACAATGTGGAGATGGAAAATAGCCCCAGGACACAGTTTTCTTTTGTTCTCCTCCCCTTCATTTGTTTGTCTTTGCCCTGTCATGAAAAAAATATGACGTCACTTATCACTGACATTTTCATATAAATACACATCCGTTAGTAAAGTACACGGAGATCTAGAATAGTAACGATAGCAAAAACTGAGTTTATAAGGTTGAAGGTAACCTTCTGCATTAACCACTGTGTTTTCTTCATTTGGGTGACTCATTTGTTGTCTTCATGGGTTGAGATGGTAGAGCCAAGTATTACACTGTTCTTGCCAACTTTATTTCAACAGTTATGCAAGTTTTGCACTTTTTCTTTTAAGTTTTGGGTCAATATGGCTCATTAACATGAGATAAAGGTTTGTTTTTCAGTTTAAGAATTGAAATTATTTTGACTTTAATTAAGATAAGATGAAAAAGGAAAATGGACCACTCAACAGTCACAGGGTGAAGGCCTTTATACATAGAGGGTGACACGAATAAACTGCACCAAAATGCAAATAATTCAGAGGTGAATTTTGTCACTACTTTCTACACACATCAGTAGCGACGTGATTTTGCGAATAAATTTATCACATTCTAAAAAACATTTGCGCTGCAATATTCTGCAGTGTGTTTCTCTTGTCCTTTGATGAACAATGATATGTATGGAAGTGGATGATTAAGGGAGGATTCTCCCTCTCTCCTCCGCTCCGTGTGCAATTTTACGCACAGCCAGGAGGTCAGTGGTGTTTAGTTTCACTGTTTCATTCACTGTGCCAGCCAAGTTTGCTAAGAGGAGGGACTTACTTTACATTTATTCTATGTTAAATATTATTAATAACAATAATATGGACACAGCTAAGGCTTGCTGTGAGAGGTTTTAACTCTCTCGACAGCGCACTGATTGGCTCACCTGTTTGTATCACAGACTAGTCAGCGGAGCTATTTTAGGGAGCTGATTGATGTGGAGCATTTATAGGTCAGATGTCTGAGGTCAGAGGAGACTGTGTTGTTGGATATTTCATTGGACTAAAGTTGCATTAGTTTAGAAACAGCTCCAGTTGTGTGAGTAGCATTTTCACGCTCACAGGGACATGTCAGGCAGCCTGCTGCCAGTCTCCCTCTCTACCAGGCTACAAATTAATTGGTTTCTAGTTATGATCATAGAGCCTCTGGGTCATTCTGACCCACTAAGACAGCAAAACACTATACTAATTAATGAAATTCCCATTGTACAGTACTGTGCAAAACTTTTAGGCATGTTTGGCCAAAAATCAAGGCTGAAGTAAGGCTGATTGGGAAGGAGGATTGACTTAACCCAGGTTGTGCTCTGGATGACTTTGCATTACCAGGGGCATGGGAAAATAATATAATAATAATAATAATAATAATAATAATAATAATAATAAAAATACAATTTCCACATCTTTAGGGCACAGTAAGGGGTGGATGTAGTGAGTTAGCATGGCCGAGGGTACCATCTTTCTAGAAGTATTATCAGCACACAGCAGTGAATCACTCAGATATAATAATGTTTGTACAAGTAAACACTGACAAATCCTCTCGGCCCATACAAAGTCTTCCTTCATTAGGTAAATATTCTTTTAATCAAACTTTGTCTTTTTGGAGGCCTCTCTGGAGAAATTAATGGCAATGCAGGTTTATGGTGTGAAATTCTCTGACTTGAAAGAGGACAGATTAGTTTGTGTTGACAGTAAACAGTACAATCCTCTCCACTGATCCTAGTGATAGAGAAAAAGCAGTGCTTTCCCATAATAAGGATCAGTAAGTTATTAAAGTACAAACAGAATTAGGAGTCATGTGGCTTTGATGTCAGAGCAGTTGATCTTTGGAAGGCAAAGTTTTGTCAGAGTTTGGGAACAAAGGGAGTCTTTCATTGGCAACCACATGGCAGTTCAGGGGAATTGTTGCAGCTTTTTATTGTCAACAGTTATATCTGATATCTTGGATGCAAAGCTGATACTGGTGATTTGTTTTTTTTTCAGGTTCAGAGAGTGTTAAATGATCAGAAAACAGGAGGATGCTACTAAAAGCAAACTTCAAGCTCCTACCTGCTCTGTAGCTTGTTTTAAGATGACTCCTGCCTTCAAATTTAACCCCACCTCCTTAGAGAAAAGTGGAGAAATATTTTAAGGATCTTCTGGTAAATCAACAGGATCAACAACACTGCTAATAGGCTCACAATTGGGGATCACATGAGTGCAGTGAATGTGTCTCAAGTGAATGTTGTATAAGACACCTGTGTCTGGGCGGTTAGGTCAGTAATCAGTGTTCCTGGCTACCATTACACCATGAAAACAAAAGAACACCTCAAGCAGACATATATGACTGTGTAATAATACAGTATGTCACCTTCAATGGTTACCTGACGTGACTTCTTTGGAGTTTAACTTAAACTTGACTACCAATCACAACATTTAAATTCACACCGTCTCTTCTGCTCTCCCTCCTGTCTCTGAAACATTCATAAATGTGACAGTATCGTTCCTGGGAGAAAAATGCATGTACCTGTCTGTGAGACAGAATATTAAGAGGCGGGGGTAAGAGAGCGAGAAAAGGGAGAGGCTGGGGGAGGGAGGGAGATGATGACAGAAAGAGGAAGTGATGAAGTGTGTTAGATTACAGGGTGACATTGAAACAAGCCTCTCTGTCCCTTTTTTTTCCTGCTCCATCCTTCTCTTCAACGACTCGCTCACACCGCTCTCCTCACCCCCCACAAATCACCTCCCTCCCCCACGTCTGTGAGGGCCCCCGGGCCCCCTGGTGGCAGCGCATGAGTGCCCGTCAGAGCTCCAGAGTGTCACAAACATTTTCCCAAAGCAGACGTGAATGAGATGATTGTCCTTCGCCGAAACGCCGCACAGCAGCGAGAGGGAGAGGGGGGAGGGGTGGATAAGAAGGAGGTGAAATGAATATGATAGGACAGCTGACAGTAGAGGAGGAGAAGAGGAGACAAGAGAGGAAATGAAAATAGGGAGACTAGGAAATGAGGAAATAGGAGAGAAGGAGGAAAAAAATTACATGGATGAATGAAGGGAGAAGAGGGCAAGGAAGGAGATGAACAGAGGAGAGAGGAAGAGATTAGGAGAGGGAAGGAGGGGAGAAGGCGGGAATGACACAATAGGAGGGGAGGAAAGAGGTCAGAAAAACAATAACAGCGAGGAAAAGCAGGAGAAAAACTGCAGGTGGAAAAGAAACCAGTGTGCAAATCTGGGATAAGAACAGGATAGAGACAGTCAGGGAAAAAATAATTGAAATTTGTTGGTGAAAATTGAAGAAAGAGCAGCAGATAGAGAAGTCTGCCTCCACCCAGATGTTTGGAAAAAGACAGCGAGCATGATGGGAAAAAGAAGATAAACAGGCAATAGAATAAAAATTGGAATGATGCAGATGACTGACAAAGTGAAAGAGTGAAACATAAAAATAATCAAAACACCAGGCTGGGGGATGGCTTTATTTATTTGCTACAGTGCTGATAAAAAGTATTCACCCCCTTGGACATTTAACTCTTTTATTAATTTTATAAATCACTCATGATCTGTATAATTTCGCTTTTATGACAACAAAAAAATAGCAAAAAACCTCTTTAGCATCAAAGTGAAAACAGATTTCAAACAAAGGGTTCTACCCCAGTTTGCATGGAGATCAGGCGAGAGCAGCGCCTTTCAAGTCCAGCCACAAATTCTCTCCGCCACTCTAGAACGTTACCCTTGTTGCCACGATTTTCTTATATTTTGCTGCATTCATTCTACCTTCTACCTTTACAAGTCTTTCAGGGTCAGCTGCCAAGAAGCACCCCCACAGCATGATGCTGCCACCACCGTCCACCAAACATACCATCATGTCTCATCAGACCAAAGGACTTTCTTCCACTTGACCATGGAGTCTCCCACGTCTTTTGGTGAACTCTAGTTGAGATTTAATGATTTGTCTTCAACAGTGCCTTTCTCTTCTCTATCATCAACCCAGGCAACAGTCATTGTATGCTTAGTCTCTCTCTTCTCAGCTGGGGAAGCTTGTAACTCCTTCAGAGTAGTCATTGGTGTCTCTCGCACTAGTCTCCTTCTTGCTGCATGGTTTGTGAGGGCGGCCTGATTTAGGCAGATTTAGACGTACCAGATTCCTTCCATTTCTGGATGATAGATTTAACTGAACTGCCAGGGATGTTAAGTGCCTTGTATCCATCGCCCGACTTATACTTTTCAAAAACCTTTTCTCTGAGTTGCTTGGAGTGTTCTTTTGTCTTTATGGTGTAATGGTGGCCAAGAAAACTAATCTGGCAGATTTAGACATGTGCCATCTTCTTTCCTTTTCTGGATGATGGATTTAACCAAACTGCCGTGGATGTTCAGTGACTGTATCCATCCTCTGACTAATACTTTTCAAGAATCTTTTTGCTTAGTTGCTTGGAGTGTTCTTTTGTCTTTATGGTGTAATGGTAGCCAGGAATACTGATCAACCAGTGACTGGTCCTTCCAGACACAGGTGTGTACATACTACAATCACTTGAGACACATTCACTGCACTCTGGTGATCCCCATTTTAGTAATTGTGAGACTATTAGCACCAGCTGACTGGACTTTTGTTAAATTAGGTCAGCTGCTTTAAAAGGGGTGAATATTTATACAATCACTTACTTTTACCTTACATATTTGTATTCAGTTGTCATTACGTTGAAGAAATCTGTTTCCACTTTGACATTAAAGAGGGTTGTTTTGTATTTTTGTTTGTCTAAAAAGCTGATCACCATGATTAATTTATACAGGGATTTACTTTCAATTATGCAGAATTTCTTGCCCTTGACCTTTCATACAGCATCATTATTGACCCCGTCACACTGAAAACTCATAAAAACTATCTCTGACTTTTTTGACTTTCTTCCTGGTGGTGACTTTAAGAGAAGGACTCTCTACTGTGGTAGATTTACCACAATGTTAACATCAACCAAAGTAGGTTTTGGCTTGGAGTTTTCAGGTTTTAGTGATTTAAATTAAGTCCTATGTATGGAGGATAAAAAGCTTGATTTAAGATTATCTGCCACTGTTGTAGGCTTTTTTATCTTCCAGGCTAGAGCACCAATCACATGACTGAACGCTATGCATGGATTAAGGCTTGTCTTTAGAGTTAATGATCATCCACAGGCAGAAAATGTAATAGTTTTAAGAATAATGTCTTTTCTCTCTGCTTTTAATGGAAAATGTCATGAGATCAATGACTAATGTGAAATACTCAACAAAACCAGGAATGAAAACCTGAATTTATTCTTACCCAGTAAGCATAAAACACTGCTTTTATCAGATGTTGAATTTTCTGCCTCTTATTTTAAAATATTGCAGAAGCAATGATGGGACTGTAACAAATAGTGCAGACTGATCAAGGATAAAAGAAGGAGCTAAGACGCTCATTGGGCTCAAACATCACTCATTACAGCTGACACCAGGACAAAACTCCAAGTGAAACCGAATGAATGCTGGAATAAATCTATAGCAGAGGAATAATTCATCTACCTTCAACAAGGCTTAAGCAGTCATCTCTGCACTCCCTCGTCTAAAATCCCCAAAAAACACATTTTCATGCTGCTTCAACATGAACAAAAACAGAAATCTGAGCTGTCTTGCCTCGTGCTGATATTTTTCATGTGCTGTAACCTTTTGAAACCGCGATGACTCTAAATGGAAACGGCATTTTTCTTACAAAATCTGAAACATTTGGGAGCCCGGAGACACACTGCGATGCAGTCAGAACGCACACGCTGCATGTATAATTAATTATCCCTCTTCTGAAGTCTGTTCTGCATGTGCATCAATGTAAAACATTACACTGCTCATAACGTCTTTAAACTCAAACTCAATTTAAAAGCATGCCAGACTGATAAAAAGTCATTTAAATCATTCCCATACTGAAATGTTGTCATCAGTCTTAACATCGTTGCATTATCATCCCCACCTCCCAAAGTTTTCTTTCATCAGTAGTTGATAAAGTTATGTGAGAAGTCACAGTGAAACTAGTAATGTTTGTCATTAGTTTGAATCTACAGATGTTTAGTACTCAAGACTGCAGGTTTCATTGTTTATCTGAAAGTTACAGTCATGCACAATGCACCTTCAAGTTTCTTTTTCAGTATGAGATAATCTACAGCAATGTTAGACACAACACAAGGCTCTGTAGGCACAAGATAGGCTGGTTGCAGAACGCCACTGTCAGGACTCAGGACAGAAATGCATGCGAAACCTTTTCAGAAAAAACTAGATAACACTTGTGGTTAGGGTTAGGGTCCTTAGTCCTTCCAGTCTTACTGTACTCTTGTGAGGCCTGTACATTGACTAACGACTCCTTTGAGACAACTTCTCTTTGGTGCATCTTTGTGTATCGTTGGTAACACTGTGTGTCTAACGCTGACATGCTCAGTAGAGCGGGGTGGGAAGGGTCAACTGCCTGCTACAGGAACTGCAGCTGTACTTTTATGGGCACCTGGCACACTTTCCTAAACCTGATTCAGCTCACTGCATACTGGGTGCTCAGGACCCAACGGGCTGGTTGGGGGTGACCGTGTATGTCGTGGAAGGATACCTGGAGAGGTAAGGGGTGGACGATGGCCACCAGGAGGCCAGAGCAGTACACGGCAACGTGTCGAACCCACATATGCTCCCATACATGATCTGACCTGAACCAGCGTAAACCTGCTGTGTCAGTTGTTGCATTTTTTTCCCTTTCACTTCTACTAATGCTCCATCCCCTTGAAAAAAAAACAACACTAGCCTGAAAACCTAAAAGAAGAAGAGGAAGTAGTTATTGCCTCATCCAGTCTGCTACATAAAGGCTGCATGGAGGAAAACTCAAACACTGAGCCAACTGTGCAGCGCAAGCAGCCCAAAGTTTCCCACCAATTAATGACGCTGTGCCTTAGTCTTACATCACCGACATAGTCTAATATGCCCTTCAAAAGTCACATTTTTGTAAGGCTGGTGATCTGCCTGGCAATTGGCATAAACCCACACACAAGCTGCTCATACAGTGATCAAACCACTCTGGAGTACACAGTACTTTTCAGCAGAGGAAAAGAAACTGAGAATTTTAGATAGCAGACCCTTCCCTGCACTTGTTGTTCTCTGCTAACTGTCCGCTAGTGTGTACATGCTAGTGTTGTAGTTCTCGAGTCCAGGACTCTGACTCATGTCCTGTACACGTGTAAATGAGGGCTATTTACTATATAAATAAATGGAGAAGATCAACATGGAGATCCATAGTATGAACGAGATGGTCGAAGCTTTATTGTCACCTCCGATGATGCACTGTTTATCTACAATGTGTGATGAACAGCAATCAAGTGGTGTCTCATTCCTTAAAGGAAGGTTTTCACCCATACCCCTCTGTTTCGAGGAGCAAGGTGAAGGTGTAGACAAAGGGGAAGGGCTTAGGGGTAAAAATGGGATTGGCCCTAAGTCTAAAAACAGCTGTCAGAATTAACCCTGTCTCTAAGGCTACTTAAACACGGGGTTGTAGATGTTTGATTTTGTTCATGCACAATTGCTGTAAACAGCTCCTCTAATCCTTTAAAGGGGAAAAATTGTGCAAAAATCCCTTTTTCAGGCTTTTCTTACAAAAATACAGTGTTAACAAATTTATTAGACCACCCTAACCCTAACCAAAGTAAGGTTTATGCCACAGCTACCCTGAATTAACAGCATTAGTAATTACCAAAATCATTTTTTATGTTTCTGCAATGGTTAATACACCAATATGTAGAAGCTCTTTAACCAAAATGATATTTTTAATGCTAAAATATAATTATTATTGTTATCCATGAACTTTCAAATTGACTGATTTACAAAAAAAAAAAAAAAAAAGAAAAAATAGTAAAGCACATTAATATTTCTTGATTAATATGCCAAATTATAGTTATTTACTTGCATTCCTGAACAGAAAAATGAGTTTTAGTGGTTGAATGTTATGCTTGAATAATTTCTGACTTCTCAGAGAAGCCCAGTGAGCCGGCTCAAATTTGGGTGAATTCAGTTTGAAATTCCTCACTCCTGTTCAAAATGGTAAAACGTGGAGAGCTCACTGAAAATGAAAGAGTCCGCATTAAAGCACTTCATGATGCTGGATGGTCTTTGAGACAAACATTACAGGTGGTCTAATAAATTTGTTAAGCACTGTATGTGCCCCAGGCCTGTCCACAATCCCCTTAAGTACCAGAAAAATCCCCCCCCCTTCTCCACCAAGCTGTTCTCAGATTTACCCCTCATGATGTCGTGTGGGGAGTTAGCTCCACCCCCAGGTTCAGTTGGCCCTCCCCACTTGGAAGAAAGTTCCACCCTTCTCTCCTGATCCTCCTCTTAGAGGATCTTCCACATCCATTAAACCACATCCATTTCCTGAGAGGGGGCGGAGTCAGACAGCTCAGTAACATTTAAAGCCACAGGCACAGAAACAGCTTGTTCTGAGCAGGGCTGAAACAGAAGAGTTTTTAGACACGCAAAAACCCAATACTGGAGTGTTTTTTTCAGCAACAAACTTCACAGGCATATTTTGGGGACCTCTGAGACCAATATAAACGTGTCTTTAAAGGGTAAAATATGTCCCCTTTAAAATAAAAATTTAAAGAAATTTATACATTGATACAACGAACCAAAAACCTCAGCATGTGAGTGTGTCATAACAAGGATTGATCTAAAATCAGGAAATATTGACCAGTATTGATAATTATCAGATATAAAACAATATAAAAACTCTTTGCAACCACAAATCCCATTTGCTGAGGCAGAGAGGAGAGAGGGGGTCAGGTAGCCAACAAGATTTTAATTTTTGAATTGTTGCATAATTCACAATTTCTTCAGGATTCAGGGTGAATACAGCTGCAGTAAACTTCTGTTTCTATGATTTGATTTATTCTTGAGTTACATTAATCCCCTTGCCATGTTTGCCTCTATACATTTGCTTTGATTTACACTGAGAATAAAGTCTTCATGAGTTACTCTTCACTAACAGTCTAATTACGTTCATAATATAAAGATTTGATTGGTGACTAAAGAATAGAAATAGTACGGGCAGAAATCACTGAAGCCCCATGATGCCACACTATCCAGCAGGCTAAATCCTAGTGGCCTCCTGGTGAGTTCATAAGTTGAAATTTTCTGATAAAGCAGATATAGTGAGTTTTTTTTTTTGTTAATGTACATATCAGAGATACAAACATCTATCCATTTCTATGAACCTTTCTCATCATGTAGGGCTCCTTTTAAGAAACTTCACTCTTTAAACTAAAAAGTCTGGCCCACTTTTATCTATATTGGCAACAGCACAACTTAAAAGTCTTAGAATAAAAATAGACTCTTTAATATTCTCAGATATTAATATGTGTGATCACTAAGAAGTTTAGAATGACAACCCTCATTATAAAAAACGGAACAGCTGATGGTTACATCACATCTTCACACCTCGGTGAATAAAGCTCCACAGCCTGTGAACGCTCTGCAGAGATACTGTATATACCTTTAATGTTTGGTAAATTAGCTCTCAGGCTACAGCCGCGCCGCTTCCTGTGAACGTGTGATCAAGATGAAACCAGCCCACTCTGAAACAGGGCCGAGACATTCATTATTGATGACCAAATCCCTGTGAAGATGCCCTAAATAGATTTGTGTGGTTGCATAACAAATGTGTAAGCGGCTGATGAGATTTTTCAGTCATTAAGTATTTTTATGAATGAGAGCGAGATGGAACTGAGAGATTTCTGCTGCCCATGTATTCAAGAAGGAGATGATTGTTTTGAAGTAAAATGACAAGTTTCAGCTTTGTTTGCTTATCAGCTCATTATTCAGACACTTCAAGTAGTGAGTTTTTATGATATGAACCTGCTGCTCCTGTGAATTTATGCTTTGAAAATATCAGATCTTTCAAGATATGCACATTTGAGATCTATTTCTGCTGCACCAATGCTGAACCTTCTTTGCATTCTCATGAAAATTTGTTGGAGAAAAATAAACTCTTGAATTTCATTCATTTTGGAGAACACTTCTGCTTTAGTTTGTCTGTAGTGTAAGGACAAATTCACAACAGTAGGCTGTGCATAACAAAAGCTTTCGTGGTAAACTTTAAAACCACTGTATGTGCTCTGAAATGTCTGCAATTCCCATGTAAGAAAAGTAGTTTTTAAAGTTGGTGGATACCTTTTTATACTCAGTGCTGTTGTAATTGCAGATAACTGTGCATGAGCCTTAATGTGTTTTAATATTTACTTATCTCCTGCTTTCCTGGTGTACAAACATTTTGTTCTTTCCTTTTTCTTTTGGAAAAGTTAACAGCACTTTTAGTAGTTGTACCAATTATTTTGATAACTTTGCTTACTTTCTAACTTCTTCTGGAGTGATCCGTGACTATGGTGTTCTTTACAGTGTTAATCTTGGCAGCTATTTTTAATTTTAGTCTTACTTTAGTCTTAAAATGAAATGCATTTTATTTTTAGTCACATTTTAGTCTTTTTTTTAATCATTTTTATATTTAGTCTAGTTTAGTCAATGAAAACTCAAAACATTTTAGTCTAGTTTTTAGTCTATAAAAAGTCCTCAAATTTTAGTCTTTATTTTTAGTGCAAGTATTTAATTTCTCGCCTAAATCTGGTAACAAATCATGGTAGTGTGTTCTATGCACTCTGCTAAACCTGGGGTCCCTACTTCCTACAGCTGAGGGACAAAACAGCTACAGATGCATTGTTTTTTGACAGATTTACCCACAGTGGAGAAACATCATAACCTTGCAAAGCAGATGGATTCGCCTGTTTCCGTGTTTCTCACTGGCAAATCCATCTTGCAAAGCTCCCATCTGAACCATTTGGGTCCGGTTAGAAAGTGACAGGACCAATCAGCGACGAGGGGCAGTACTTTCAGGCGCAGCAGAGTCATGACGTAAGCAAGCAGCAGCAAGAGCTGGTGCAGTTATGGAGGAAGAGATTAGCGTGGATGCTGCTAATGCACCTGTTTTATCAGAACTTGACAACATTTCTTTGTTAAAAGAAGAACAAAGAACAGCAGTGAGTTGTTTTCTTCTTTTAAAAAACGACAAAAGTCGGGTACTTACATGTCAATAGTCGCCACGTTTCGCGTTATTCCTCAGTAGCTGCGCAGCCTGATAG